>NC_031976.2:19986498-21238164 GCF_001858045.2 Oreochromis niloticus | reverse complement strand
GTCCAAACCAGCTCAGCCTTTTGTCTCTAACTTTGTCTCCAAGCTCCAGCCTGAGCCGTCCCTCTGATATGCTCATTTCTAATCCTGTACTCACAGGATAATAACTGACATGATAATGCACATTATCTGTGCACTATCCCATCAAATATTACTTCCAGCACATGATTGCACAATGTTGATTGTTATTATAAAATAATGACACCATCAGCACCTAGATTGGTTCTCTCTAACCCCCACTTCTAAGTTCTGCAACTACCACTGGTCACAAAATCAAGTTGGAAAATAACAGCAACTGCCAGCTATCAGTAGGCCAAAAAGCAGATGTTAGAACAACTGGAGTAACTCTGGAAACTCTACGAAGGCAAAAGGGAAGAAGGGACCTACGTGAGCAGATAAAGAAAGAGAAGATGGAGAGTGACAGAACCGGAAAGTAAAAGTTTTCCTTTGATGGGCATTCACTCAGTGGAGAGTGCTCTGGTAATTGAGTTGGTTCAAAAAGTGACATTCATTTGGGAATATTTCTCCTAGATCAGTAGGTAACAAAATCTTTCTACTCATTAGCCAAATAGAGCAGGTGTTTTAAAACAGAATGTGGACCTTTAAGCAAGCGCAAGAGGCGGGGGTGCACAGGAAGGTGTCGACTGCCACTTAAAATTCTGCTTGAAGCCCAGGAATTAATTTGAATACTACCCAATTTTGCTGAATTTATCATTCATCCTTATGCCGCCAGAAACTGGCGACTAATACGAGTCAATTAGGATATTATGACCAGTGTTGGCTGTAACAAGTCACCATAATACCTTTACATTTTTCAGTAATTTAACGAGTTACCGTACTAAATTCAGTAAACACATTAAAGTCACAATTATGTTGTTACTTGTGTTATAAAAGATCCTCAGTTATCTGCGTGACGGGTGGATATATGAACCCCGTCCCCCCATTATTTTTAGTTTTATTGCAAGTAAAGACAAGTGCGCGATGGTAAAGTGCAAACTGCACAGAAACAACACTGCTTTGACTCTTTGCAAACATAAACTGGTGAAGAACCATGTTAAATCTGAGTGTATACTGACCCCCAGCCCAGCAGCCAGAGCTTGATCTTCAACGGGTAACAAAGGCAGTGATGAGCTGTCAGATTGCAGCTTTGTAGACCTCATTTCTATCTATTCGTGCTTCTAAAGTAGAATCACAGTGCAAATCATTTTCAGTCTTTTTGGGTTGGTTTTCAACTGCTTTGTGTTCAGATGGATACACTTAAAGACAGACCATGTGTCCTGATTAGGATTGGGATTCTTCTGGTGGTTGTGTGAAAAGGCATTTGTTAAAGAGTAATGAGGAAGTAATGTAACAAAATGACTAACAATTTACTTTCTCTGGTGAGAGATTAAGTCATGTACTGCACTCATTTTATAAAAAGTAACAAGTAATGTGTAATACATCACTTTTCTTGGAGTAACGACAGCAACACTGGTTATGATAGTACATGCTTATGTAGCCACTGACTGGGATCACGTCAATTCAGGCAAATAAACAGACCTCACACAGATTCATTTGGAACCAAAATGACAGAAATACAACAACATATATGATTGTTTATTTGAACTAAACAATCTTATATGTTCCGCGTCCCCGTAATTGAAGCACACGTGTACAGTAAGTGTTGCTGAAAATACAAAAAGAACAGAAAGTGTGCACACATTTGACTTTTGACCAGATTTAGGCATCATGATGTAGGTTCAAATAGAGAAAAATATTTCCAGGGTGGTAACTTGCTCAGCACCCAGCACACTTTTCCCTCATCCACTGAAGGTCACTTAACATTACAATGTAACTATAGGCCATAATACAATTTGCAAAAATGACCTGTGGACAGTTTCATGCTTTTCTGACACATGCAGGAGAAGCTAAATCTGTGCACTAACCCTCTAAAGAAGTCTTAAAACTACTACAAAGACAAAAAAGACCCAAAAAAGGAAAACAAAAACAAAAAACACACATCACAGCTGTTAATGCAATACTACCCAGCAGGCATCTGAACTGGAACTGGAAGGAATAAACTGCTCCATTAGAAGCTCAAAGTATTTGTTCCAGACTGCTCTCTGATAAAATGTCATAACTTCTTCAACAAGCCCCATGCAGCAGGGTCTGATGGCCACTTGCAGTCCATTCTTGTGCTCTGATGCAAATCATACAGTGGAGTTGGAAATATCAGGCAAGAGGTACCAATGAGCACCTGAAAGAGCACTTGAGAAGTGTAGATTTTTGCAGAGACATTATCAGAACAAGAAGAGACTTTATTATTCCTCACTGAGGAAAAGAAGGAGAAAAGAAGGAAACGTTTTGGTCAGCTGTACAGATTCGCACGTTTTTCGAGGATCATATCAACATTTCAGCAATTTGTAGGTTTTTGTGACATAGGGACTCGGATTAATGCAGCATCGTGGATGCTTTAAGAATGTCTGAAAGAAATATAGGGTAAAAACACAGCCTTATTTATCACGTATTGTTTTATCAATGAAGGCAGTTTCTTCTATAAGTCTATAATTAGTAAAATCTTAATATAATTTACTAATGTTAAAGATTAAACCAGCATCTGTCTGGAATTTTAAATAAATAAAACAGAATGTAGACATTCAAATACAGTTCACACGCTCTAATACTGAAGGTCTCAAACCCATCTGTGCTGCAAAAACAATTCATGAATTAGTTTTAGAAATCTTCTAAAACTAATAATTCTTATGTGCAACAATGAGAGTAAGATGCTTCTTTGTTTATTATTAAAGGTTTAAAAGGGGATTTCTGAGGTGCATTAGCTCAATAAAGTGTGTAATAACAACCGAGAAAACATAAGACAGAAGGTTTTTGTGAAACCCAGCAAAAATCTGGGAAAAAATTCTGGAACGTTATTGGAACATTTGGGTGTTTTAGCAGTTTGGCAGTTTTGGTGAACAGGCCAATTTGTACTCCACTGACTGCATCTAAACATACAGTGAAGCAATGAAAATCAAAGTTACAACAGGAGCATCTTGTGAAAGTTTGTATTTGCCTTTTTTTTGGGGGGGGGGGGGGCAGTATTGTAGCATTCCGGTTTGCTGAATTAAAAATGAAAGAAGCAAACCCAGGAATGTCAGCGAGGCTCAGCTGACAGAGCACAAAATGTTCTGACAAATCAAACATTTCTCATGTCAGCTCCTTGTCTCTTTTCACTGTCACTTTTCACTGTGAAGCCAAATGTGACAACACGCACACACAAACACTTCTGCTTCACTTAACACTGAAGGGCAAAAACTTCATCTTGAACCCCTACTTACCCCTATGTTATTTCTGCAGGCACCCAGATGCCAACCAGTGCTCCAGCTGAACGAAACACTGAAATAATGAATCAATTAACAAAGCAACAGCAGGCGACTTAAGTCATTCAGTCTTCTTCTTCCTGTTACTCCCTTTAGGGGCCGACACAGCAGCTCATCTGCCTCCTTCTCCATCTCCATCCCTACATTCTCTGTCACACCACCCTCTGTGTGTCCTCCCTCACTACATCCATGAACCTCCTCTGTTGTCTTCATCTTTTCCTCCTGCCTGAAAACTCCATCTTCAACATTCTTTTTCCAGTATATCCACTGTCCCTCCTCTACACATGTCCATCTCAGCCTCGGCTCTCTAACTATCCCATCAAACTCGACCTGAGCCATCCCACTGACATACCCGTTTCTAATCTTGTCCATTCTGGTTACTCCCAGTGTAAATCTGAGCCTCCTGAGTTACTGTTACTCATTTTCCCCCAGTTTCAATATACATTCATGCAAAAAAGAAAGTTTTCACAGGATTCTGTGCAGCACCGTGAAAACTGAGCGCACCTCATAAATCAGTAGCTTGTAGAACCACCTTTAGCAAAATAACTCAATGTAATCATTTCCTGTACGACTCTATCGGTCTCTCACATTGTTGTGGAGGAGTTTTGGCCCACTCTTCTTTACAATGTTGCTTCAGTTCATTGAAGTTTGGAGGAATTTGGTTAAAACTTTCCTTTTGCTAAAGCATATAGTTAGGGCTGGACCAGGTGACCCTGAATCCTCCCTTAGTTGTGCTGCAATAGACGTAGGGTGCCGGGGATTCCCATGATGCATTGAGTTTTTCCTTTCCAGTCACCTTTCTCACTCACTATGTGTTAATAGACCTCTCTGCATTGAATCATATCTGTTATTAATCTCTGTCTCTCTTCCACAGCATGTCTTTATCCCGTTTTCTTCTCTTACCCCAACCGGTCGCAGCAGATGGCCCCGCCCCTCCCTGAGCCTGGTTCTGCTGGAGGTTTCTTCCTGTTAAAAGGGAGTTTTTCCTTCCCACTGTCACCAAAGTGCTTGCTCATAGCGGGTCACATGATTGTTGGGTGTTTCTCTGTATGTATTATTATAGGTGCCTTGAGTTGACTGTTGTTGTGATTTGGCGCTATATAAATAAAATTGAATTGAACTGAATTGAATTGAACTGAATTGAACTAAGTGATAATAAACTCCTCTTTTTGTTGTTGGAGAGAATTAACCAATCTCAACGAACAGTTTATTTTTTTCAAACAAATTACTAACACATTTTAGTGAAATTACCAATTTTTGGAAACAAATGTCACATGATTACAATTACAGTATTTAGTGGTTGCAACCTTAGAGTATGCCCACGATTAAGTAATATGACTTTGGCGAAGGTTTTCTCAGGTTTAAAGCAATGTACAAGCAAAAAAACCCCCAAAAAGACAAATTGGTAGCATTTATTTTAATGTCAAACTATTAAGCCCTATTAAGGTATAAGCAAGTGCTTCATTCATCATTTATTTAGCATCAGTCCTCCTTAATATTTACAGTTATATCATTACTAGCAGTTATAGGTGTACATGGTGTAACAGTAAAAGATGGATAAACATATCAAAAGTTACTAATAATAAGACTAAGGAGGAGTAATGATATGAGGTGCTTGCTAATAGCTTACTAATGCTTAATAGTGTGACATTATAAAGTGCTACTGAGAAATGATTATGGTCTAAAACTATATTTTTACAGTCATCACAATCAGTTTGAGCTACAAGATGCGTTGCTCTGCACGGCTGTATTTCAAGTAGAGGATATTTATAACAAAAATCACCACTTAATCAAAACAGACTCAAGTACTGAGGTGATCCTGGTCTCTATTAAATCACCTATTATATTTGTTTGACAATGTGGCCTTGCTTCATTTTATTAATTATCACTTTTCGCCAACAAGATTATTACTGTCAGAGCTCTTTTTTCCCCCTTTGATGGCTGCGAATAAGGGGAAATATTTGTAATCTGTGATGATTACCGATGAGCTGCACTGTAGTCAAGATGGATTGTTTTTCCTTGTTTCATGCTGAGCACAATTACTTTGGGCTGTCCCCTGACAGATTAGACAAGACAGAAAGAGGAGGAAGACGAGAGAAACTTCCAAAAGAGGAAGGCAGGGAGGAAAGATGCAGCGGAACACACTGTGAAAAGGGGGCAAGATAAAAGAGGAAGATAAATGTGGATGAGTGTTAAAGTACAGCAGGAGAAGGGTGAATAGGTGAGAAGCTGAATGCTGTGTAACAAGGGAGGAGAGCTGTCTGGGAGAAGGAGGATATGTAACTTAACAACAAAATTGAATTGAGGCTCAGTAGAGAAGGAGGGAGATAGATCTAATGTGATAATGACGGAAAAGCAGGAGGAGAGAGAAGGAAGAAAGAAAGGCAAAGAGAAACATCTTAATGGGGGCAAACAGAAATGCAGAATAAAGACTTACACAGGAACAAAGGAACTGAAAGCAGTAAAAGAAAGTGAGGGGGATGAATGTGGAATGATAACCACCAGTTAAACCCAAAACTGCTCTCAAGTGACTCTGCAGCTACTCTGAACCATATATACACTGATCAGCCATAACAGTAAATCACTGATGAAAGACGTGAGTAGTAACACTTATCACTTTGTTATGTTCCTTGGATGGTGGCATTCATCTGGATGTTACTTTGAAATGTACCTAAACATTAGCACAAGCGCACGCTTAATGGTTTCTAAATACAGCTCACCACACCCCAAAAATTACTAAAGAAGAGCCCGAGGTGTTCTCCAGTAGCTCCAGTCTGGGAGATGAGCAGGACCAAGCCCGATCAATGAATGCCCCACCCTGCAACCCACAGGAAAAGCTGCCAACATCCCAGTGCCAGATATCACAGTACACCCTGAGTGGTCCTGTGCCAGTCCTCTGACGGGCTGCAGCTGTTTTGGCATCACTGCAGGGACCAATCCAGTATTAGACTGGCAGTTTTAATGTTGCTGGTGATTGTGTGCATGAATGAGTGTGTGTGTGTGTGTGTGTGTGTGTGTGTGTGTGTGTGTGTACTTGTAATATCCTGTTACATGCTGGACAACATGCACCAGCAGAGTGTGTCATAATGTGAAAATGAGATCTTTATTGAACAATACCTTTCATTTTGCACAGCATTACTTCTCGTGTGTGTGTGTGTGTGTGTGTGTGTGTATTTCAGCCATCCAACAATAAAAGGCAGAGGCACACGGGCACATTTTATGTTGACATGCATCTAAGCAAACAGGCAGCCTTGAGCAGCCAGTATAACTAGCATACATTTAGTGGATGCATTTCAACATTTAAGCACATTTGTATGTGTACAAAAAAACTACAAAAAAACAGACCGCTGCCTCTCACTCTCATGACACACTTTATATTCTAATTCCTGTTTTAATTACATTTTGTTTTGAAAAAAAAACAAAAAACAAAACAAAATGTCAGTCTGTAAATTAAAATGTATAGTAGAGTCGAATAAAGACAAAAATGATAATAATGAAGGGGCTGGGTATGGAAAACAAAACAAAACAAAGACATATTTAGGAGTAAACCCCACAAATAAACCCCATGCAAATTTACAAGAAAGAACTAAAAATTTATGAGAGAACACTTGAAAAGTTTTATGTCTTAGAAAAGTCCTGCAAGTTTACAGAAAAAAAAAAATCACAAATTTATGGGAAAAAGATCCATTCAATGGCACTGACTAATCTACTGTGAAAATGTTCAGCTTTACAGTGCAAATAAGCTTGTTTACAGTCTCATATAAAAAGCGTTTTGCCCTCTGAAAGCTAACTTCACCATTTGTGATGAGTGTACAAAGAAACTTTTATCCAAGTCACCCATAATTAAGGGGCTCATTTTCTACATTAACGAAAGGCACACTGAAGAGAGAGCTGCTCAGTATCTCAAGCAGGTACCTCTTATCTAAGCCTATTTTTCTAGAAAAAAAAGATCAACATCCCATTTAGTATTGTAGTGAGTTATAGTACACCTTGCTAAATAGGCAAGTAAGCCAGTGATCGGATTAGCTGATAATTCTCCAGCTGTAGTACAAACTGGCCAGTTGTGGTTTTAAAACACATTAAAAAATGAATGTGACGGCCACATTACCAAATTACAGGACTGTATTTGAGTTGTTCGCTAGTACACTATATAATGAGCGAGCTGTTATTTTAGTGTACACTCCAAACCTTTGGTCTATTTGTCTCTGCTTAGATACAACAAAAGCAGCAGTGAAATAAAGATTTTGTTACTGGTCATCAGTGCCTGGTTAGTATAACACTTCTCAGCCATCTCAACCATTGCAGTGGTTCGTCTCTTCCTGGGAATCAGGATTTCAAAAATGATTATTAAAATGAGTTAAGTAGCTAAAGATATATTTGCACACGGGTTATAACTATGGAGCGAAAATAAAAAGGGTTACTTTATTGCATTTGAGTGTTCTAAATGAGTACTCAATTCGCTTTTATTTTTATAATTTTATAATTTATAAGATTATTATATATTTGTACAGCTGCAGTCTTCACTGTGTTTGTGTAGGTGGAAACAGTTCACTGAAAGTGTTCTGTAAATAAAGTTTACCTGTAGAGAAGTTTGTGTCATAAATCTTTACTTTGTGTTGTGGAGAAATATGTCAATTACAACATGTACTTATCGAAAAACAGCTGTGCTTTAAGGCCTCAAGTACAAGTGGCGTTCTGCAGTTTGTTTATGTGACTGATATAATTATAAATATCTGCTGTATAGTTATGTGGCAGCATTACATCAAGTGGAGTGTAAATAATGTAGCAGCAGCTGTCAGCACTTGTTCTCTATAAGTTCACTTTGTAGCAAATGCAGGAGGAGTGACTGAGTCGATGGAGAAGTGGAAAGACAAAACACACCCTAAGGTTCAAAACGGTAGTCAACATCAGTCACTGTAACATTTCTAAACAGGAGATACACACAATCAATATTTAATCATCCTTAATTTTTTGTGGCTGCTCTGGTTCGCGCATTACCAGGAGCAGGCAGGCACGTCACGAGCTCTACATGATATAATGCTGAGAAAGGGTCTGTTCTAGGAAGTATTATTACTTCTAGACCAGAAAAAAACTGGAATACATTCTTTTATTTAAAAGGTAGTTTAACTATGCTTTAGTTGTGTTTCTATACGCAGATTTTCTGGTCAAACATTTGAGGAAAAGTTACGATTATTTCAGGTTTCCTCAACTTTGGTTTGACTCTTAATGGAATGTTTTAGAAAATCTGGCCAAACTGTTTTTTGTATTATTTAAAGTCATCCAACAGCAATGCCAGATCTTAGGTCTCAGTCACACAGGGCTAGAGACCGCTCAGAGATCACAAAAATATGTATTCCCCCCTAGTTGGCGTGTGGTTGCTCGCTGTTGCTGGGAGAAATTGATTGTGAAGATGATGCTGCATTAAAAACCTCCTTGTGATTGCTTTGGTTTGAGGTAGACTGCCATTATCGGCTGTAGTTTGCATGGAAGATGTTGACGCTGCAAACACTAGCCAACTAACCAGCTAGTTATATTGAAACTTAAGAAATCTGATGGCGCTGGTTTAGCTCACTTGGTGGAGCAAGTCACCCATATGGCATAAGTTTGCTGTTAGCGAGTAATTTGCAGACAAGTTGATGTCTTCCATACAAACTATGGGCGACTGCATCAGTCTCCTAGCAACCAAAGCAATTGCATGCAGGTTTACAGCAGACCACCATATACACATCTTTGCGACCAGTTTCACTTAGCAACGGGGATGGGGGGAGGCTGTATGACAGGTGGCTGGGTCTTAGCAACCAATTTCATTGTGATTCCCAGCAACCTTCAGCAACCACTGGTTGACAGGAACTCGGCAACCAGGTCTCTAGGCTTAGCAATTCTTGTAAGTACAGTGTTAGCACTGTTAGTGTTAGAAACAACATCCAAAGGAAGAAAGAACAAATATGTAAACGTCTGTCAGCTTGTGTAATGTGTGTAAATTATCACCATTCTCATTCACCCATGAAAAGTGATTTTAGGTAAACCCCAACATTACCACCCCCATCCATCTGGCATTCCCACCCAAGCATACCTTGATGGTATTTTCCCCAAACTCCTAACTTCATTTAATCAAAAGGAATTATTCCTGAAGTAGATTAACAGAACACCCTTTTATCTCTCTCTGTTGGCCTGACAGTAGCCGCTCTCAATCTCCTGTTCTTCTGTCGGTATTAGCGTTCCTGTCACGTGTGGAAGCCACAGCGTGTGTGGGTGGATGACTGACTCTGTATGTGAATGAGACAACAAATTTGTGAGCAGAAACGAAGGGTCTTTTATCAATGAATGCGAAACCGCATCCACGTTTATTCACTCGCACCACTTGCGCGCACTGTTCTGGCTTCTTAATACTGTCCAAGACTAATTACCAGCCTATCAGTGCCTGTGTACGACAGTGAATAAAAAATCACCGTGCAGTTATCGATCTGCGAACGGAGCGCCTGAACCTCAGAGCAGAACTTTAATAGACATTTCCAGCAACAGCCAAGCTGTGATGTAATAAAAAAAAATTCACAGCATTAAACCAGTACATCGTTAGATGGATGAGTGTGGCTCCGTGGTTTCGCTGGTGGGTGTAATAGCTGGTGTGGGGGTACTCATTGGGTCTGATTCCCGCAAGGCTCCCATAAATAGTCAATGCACATCGATTGCAAATGGCTTCGGATGAAATCCCCGGCTAAATGACTTTGCTACCATTGTATTAGTAAAATGACAAACAGCAAAACAGATATCATGAAGCATGAAAGCCTTTCTGATTGATCATTTCAGACTTACAAGGGGTTGTAAGGCTGTGTTTGTGTGACTCGTGTGTGAGTGTTTGCATATTTATTTGTGCTTTTTGTGCAGCTATTGAATGACAGGGCTGTAATTGGCTGAATATGTATTTAACATTCGGTGTGTATGTACTTCACGCAAAGCCAAGCGGACGGTTTTGTCGATCCCACAAAGACTGTCATTAATGCCATTAATTGGCTGGATTCGACACACATCTGGGTCCCTTTGTCTCAGAGGCCTAAGGGATGATAACATAATGTGTACAATCTGGACAGAGCACAGATGAGGCTCACAAGAAAACCACTCCTAAAGAGAAACACAAGAAACATAGCTGCCATTTCAGGAACTTCCCAGATGCTAAAATGTAGAAATCTAGAAAAAGAAAAAGAAATGCAACAACTTTAAACTAGACACCCGTCTTCATGCAGCTCTCCCCTCCCACCAGATGAGCATCATATGCTATTGGCGTCACAAAGGATTCAACCCCTGGTCTCCAAACTGACAGCTCTCTGCCGAACCCAGTGCATCACATCTTATTTCCATCCTTGGATTTCTCTGGTTTTTATAACATCTTACACAAGTCACTCCGTCTGTCCTTAAGAGACCTCAGACTGTATGTAAAAGACATATCTGAGTGAGAACTGAGGAAGCTCCAGACTGACTATTTTACTCTAAATTGGACCATAAATTACAAAATAAGACTTGACGCCATTCACTAGAACATGTTTACTGTAAATAAAGAAAGGAGTTTTGTTTTGTTGTATGCTACAATAAAAATCAGGCTTGTTTTTGTGACCTGAGGGGTTGCCCCCGGCTGGCCAGTAGAAAAAAGTGCAGGTTTAAGGGGTACAAACCTTCACTTGTCAGACTCCCTTTGTTGACCAAAGGCTGGCATTATGAGCTAAATTTTCTAAAGCCCGGAAGCAAAGCCCAGGGGAGGTGCAGACGTCTGGTTCCCTCTTAATTTGAATTACAATATGCAGAAAGGTTATCATGGATTTTCTTTGTCCAGGGGTGCAAAAGAGATATTGCCTACCCAGAGATTTAATAGCAACTTGTTGTTTTACAGTCTGCTATGTGTGTGTGATTTTTTAAATTTTAACTTCATCTTTTTGTCTGGATCAGTAGAGCGAGGCACAACACATGCACATATGTTTTACCTGAACCTCCCGCGCGTGGTAAGCTATGATGAGCCCCAGCAGGATGACAGTGGACAGGCTGATCAGACACTTCAGGGCCAGAGAGTACATGGAGCTCTGTAGAGAGAAAATTGAAACACTTATCATTGGAGACACGACATTAGAGCACAAATGTAATACGCACAGATTGACTTTGCCATGACAGTTGGTTTAATATTCAGAGTACAATGACGGACGACAACACACGCTAACAGCCCTTCGGGAGCGCCGGGACATTTCTCTGTGGCCTGAGGGTCATTCTGACCTGCCATGAACAGTCAACTTGACTAGCAATATATAGCATGCAGCAACGACCTCGCACTGACCTCTGCTAAAGCACACACAGACTGGCACGCACACACATGCACACACAGTTAGCCTAATCTACTTATATTATTACTTATACTGCTTATATTATTATAGTGAGCGATGTGCATATTTGGATGCAGTTTTTTGAGACTGAAATGTTTAATGCTTGAATAGGAAGACAATTATTTAACATTTAAACTAACTGTGGATATTGATCTTCATAAAAAGTAAGGGGTAGTTATAACACGTACAAGGCTGGGTGAGTATGTGCTACTGCTGTTGTGATTTTCAATAGTGCAGAGTGCATCCATAGGCATGGGATATTTTGAAAACTAAGCATGCTTTTCAGTCACAAAACTAGTTTGGTACCTGCTACAACAAAAGTTGCCATCAAAAATTAGTTTTGCATGAACAAGGTGAACTTGAATAGTATGAGATTCCCAGCCTGATTAAGAGGGGAGCTATGACTATTTCCAACTCTGTATGTTTTTATGTTTGGCAGCATGATTCACAGTTCAAAGTAATACTTATTAATCTGATGCTGGGCTGTGGTGCCGTCTCTTGGTTCACCTATTGACTGAAACAATGGATGAAAAGTGTTCGCATGTTTGCCTTCTCATGCCATTCTTAAGCCATACGGTGTAATATGGTGTCGGCCTACCCTTTGAAGCTACAACAGCTTATACTCTTCTGGAAAGGGTTTCCACAAGGTTTAGGGGTGTGTTTGTAGGAATTTTTGACCATTCTTCTGTGAGGTCAGACACTGATCGGTTCACAGTTCCCACTCTACTTCATCCCAAAGGTGTTTTATCGGGTCGAGGTTAGGACTCTATGCAGGCCAGTGAAGTTCTTCCACACCAAAGTCGCTCATCTATGTCTTCATGGACCTTGCTTAGTGCTCTGGTGCTCAGTCATGTTGGAACAAGAATGAGTCATCCCCAAACTGTTCCTGCAATGTTAGGAGCATGAAATTGTCCAAAATGTCTTTGAATGCTGACATATTAAGAGTTCCTATTACTGGAACTAAGTGAAAGGAACTCTTCATACACTAAGCCCAAACCCTGAAAAACAGCCCCACACCATAATCCCCCTCCACAAAACTTTACACTTAGCACAGTGCAGTCAAAAAAGTGTTTAAGCACTTCAACAGGGTAATTCAAAGTTAGATCGGGAAATAGGGAGAATTTCCACAGCAAATCTTCTTACTAATGAAGTGGCCGGTGAGTTTATATATATACTCAGACCCACTTCATACTGGGTTGGACCTCTTTTGCCTTCAGACCTGCCTTAATTCTTCATGGAGTAGACTCAGCAAGGTGCTGGAAACACATTTTGCTCCATATTACAATGATAACATCACACATGCACATCCACAATGTGAATCTCCTGTTCTGCCACATCCCAAAGGGGCTCTATTGGATTAAAATCCATTCACTGTGGAGTTCATTTGAGTGCATTGAACTCCTTTCTGTGTTCCAGAAACCAGTATCGTGAAGATTTGTGCTTTTTGACATGGTGCATTATCCTCCTGGAAGGAGCCCTCAGTAGTTGGGTACACTGTGGTCATAAAGGGATGGACATGGTCGGCAGCAATACCAGCAGCCTGAGCCACTGAAGCAAGGCAGGATGGATCCATACATTTATGCTGTTTGTTACATTCGGATGACCCTACCATCCAAATGTCAAAGCAGAAATCAAGACTCATCAGACCAGACGATGTTTTTCTTCTATTGTCCAAACTGCTGCTAACTGGCTATGTTTTCTTTTTCAAACCATTTTCTGTAAACCCTACAAATGTATGTGGGGAAATCCCAAAAGATCAGCAGTTTTTCAAATACTGTGTGATAAAAACAACCGTGCCATTCAAAGTCACATAAATCACCTTTTTATCCCCATGATGTTTAGTTTAAACCTCAGCCTGTCTTTTATGAGTACATGTTTACATGCTTAAACGCATTTAGCTGCAGCCACATGATTGGCTGATATTTATGTTAATGAGCATTTGAACAGGTGTGCATGCATGCATACAAAACAAAAAATAAGAAAAACGTCTATCCATGTCCATGGACCTTGGTTTGTGCACAGTCATGTTGGAACAGGACGGGGTCATCGCCAAACTGCTCCCACAAAGTTAAGAGCATGAAATTGTCCAAAATGTCTTGTTATGCTGAAGCATTAAGAGTTTGTTTCACTGGAACCAAGTGAAAGGACCTCTTCACTAACTAAGCCCAAATCCTGATCCTTGAAAAATCTTTTGTAGAAGCTGTGTGTTTGATTTTACACTGATTTTATTTCCACTCAGTTTAGTCATCTAAAACAACAGAGTCTTAAAAAAAAACTTGAATGTCCAGACTCAGTCACTAGGCTGGTTTCACAGATGTCCCACTCACTCACTCACTCACTCCTCTCTCACTCCTTTGCTAAAATAGCATCAGCACTGTTGTTGCAATTTCTCAGCAAAGACAAAACAAACTAACCCTTTCAAAAGCCAGTTTCAAAGAACAGAAGTTGAATGGTTGCTTTTCGCCTGTCAATATCTTTCTGCAGTCGAGCGTTAAGTCCTTGTCTGGTTTCACAGGGCTTATAATCAACACGCAGTATCTTCCAATCAATACGACTCATAGCACTTCTTTGGCTTCTTTAACCCCCTCACCTTTCACACTGCGAGAGCAGCAACACTTACGTGAGCTATCATACGCATGTTTGCACACATGTACACAACACATTTGTACATTTGGTCAGAATACACTCAGCTACACACATCTGATCTACACAAAGAGATTCAAAGGAGAAAGTGCATTAGATTAATTTGTTAGCTGCTCTCTGGAGAGTCTGGTTGTCCATTGTGTTAATATAATGTAAATACAAGAATGAATCAGTGGATGAATGTGAGAAAGAAAGATTTCAGTGTACATTTGCTAACAGTATTAAATGCAGATCGACAGACTTACTAAACCTATTAAAACTTCATAAGCTTCAGATCAAACTACACTGTTTTCACGCTTCCTTTTCATCCGTCACCGGTAAAACAAGTTTTAAGTGTATGACCTTTTATCAGAAATTGCATTTTTTCATAGCAGTACACTCGATGGGTTTAAGGAGTTCATTACATTTTCATTCATTGCAAACACTCAGTTTCAAAGGCAAAAAAAAGTCAGCACATAAAAGCAAAAGCTCAGAAACTCAAACAAAACAGTCAGCTTGATTCATTTTCTAATTCTTTAAAATAAAGCTTGCCAATCCGACTCATTTGTCCACATCAGCTCAAGGTCTGTGTTTTAAAATGCAAAATTGAATAGACACGCACATCAAAAGAAGAAAAAAGAAACCCAAAGCACATTCGCGGGACCAGCAAGGTCACGCAACGAGCGTATGAGCCTTATGTCCTCCACCAGGAAAGACCTGAGCCACCTTAAGACTTCTACTCAGATATAGGTTGGGGGGTAAAGTGGGAGACTGTTGAGCATTGATCACCACTCTTTAATCCGGGTCTGCACTCTCAGTTTAGACGCATATTACTCAGTCTTTCCTCCGTGGTGTTATTAGGCAGAATCCACATTGCATTTTGGGTTCATGAATATATATTGCAACTCAGCCTCCTGGAAAATAGAGTGTGTTAGTGTGTTATTGTGTTTATTTAGGGTCTCTGTCAATGCTTCGTTGCCTTAATGGTATTAATTCAATGTCAAACAAACACGCAGAAGCACGCACAGAGTCTAGTTGGTTAATACACACTGACGTGCTCCTCTGTTGACTGTAATTAGAGCAATCTGAGAATGGATCTGAGACTGGGTTCATATAATACACTAAAGTGCACATGCTGTATGGATGTATTCGCATTTGTCACTCATGTCAGTGCAGTTATGAGCCAGCGCGCGACACAGGGAAAATATCTAGCTTGGCCTCGCACTGATTTCCTGGTTTCCTCTATCAGTTTACCCGAAGCTCTGTTGTCTTTCTGTCTTTATTTGCTTGTGCTTGCTTGTCTTGTCTCGGTCTCCCTGTCCACTGCTGCTAACATCTCATTTGTACCCACTGAAGCAAACTAGGTGCAAAGGAAGCCAACATTGTTGTGCTAATGAGAAAAATGCTGGTTTCACTCTTGGCTTTCAGCACCATATCTGTTTAAACACAGTCACACTAGTGAATTGCAATGTGATGGGAGATTACGTCCCCCTTCTCTCCCTCCCTCTCTCTCTCTACGGTCTCCCTTCTCGCTCTGTTCGCGTACACCCGGCAGTCTGTTGGTCGTTGGGATTTTTTGACAGTTGTCCCATTACACTGTCAAAAGCATTTTGTTTGCCTGTTTCCACTTCACTTATTCCACCTGTATAGTGAATAACTTAACTGCAAAAAGGAGATATATGCGCCTACTGGCTCGCCTTCTGTTCATTTCAGCTTTTTTAAAGTCAAGATTGTTTTTTTAAACTCTAACAGGCTGGCAGGGGTCTATTAGTTTTTAGTGCCAGCCACCTTTTGATTCAAGTGTTTGCATTGTAAATGAATGCACCAGCATTAAAGTCTTTATAGACAAAAGCAGCTTCACTTTAATGTCAGTACAGATGCGAGAGTGGTAGGGTGCAGGCTTGACGGCACGCACGTACTGCACACGCGCCACAGTCTGTGCTCTGTGTATGCGCGCTCCTTTCGACTTCTAGAGCCTGTGCACATATTTGCAGACACGGGTAGATGATGAACTTTGCATCACATGATTCCTTACAACAAGCATGACTTGTGCCTTAATTAAAAAAGTTAAAAAGCTTTGAAACTGTGATGTTTCTGGAACAAGTTAACTTTCTGCCACTTGGAAAATGTTTGCTATCTTGCTGAGAGAGCAGCTTAGCATGAAGGCTGGAAGCAGTGGGGAAACGGTTGTAATGGTCTGTCCAAAGTTCAAAAAGCTCCCACCTGCCGGCACCTCTAGCCCTCACTAATTAATGACAAGCTGCGGTTTCACAGGCGGATTATGTGCAGGGAAATTTCTGGGCGTGTCCTGATGGCTTTCTTTCCTTACCCACGATTTGTTTAATCCTTAAATATATACCATGAGACAATATTACACCCTGTCTAATTAAATCATGTAATTCAATTAAGCTCGCAGCTTCCTTGTTTTCTTCGAAGTTCAGAAATTTCATAAATGACAAAAAGCTTTGTTCATTTTTCCATTTTTTTTCTCCAATAAAAAGTAAATGTCACTCCAGAGTTTTCCTTTTTTCCCTTATTTTAAGAAGGTGAAAGCTCTTAAAGTTATCTCTTCTAGCTTGACTTCACTGGGGACATAAATAAATACACTGACCATCTGCGCTCCTCTGCAAAGCATGCATGCATATTGCACAGCCAAGTTGAAATGACCACAAGCAACTGACTGGGATTAGTGTTTACTGTGCTGACTAATTTTGGATTTGTAGATCCCAGTCCATACAGTGTTACAGACCTTATATGAGAGAGACATGCCACTCAGAGAGTGCTGAATACAAATCTATGGAAGAAATCTGTAAGATGCTGCCACTCCCTCCAAAGAGCCAATCACCTGCAAATGAACCAATCATGTTAATTCACGACCCCAGCTAATTGTCGAGGATCAGTTTCTGTGTGGTAGCAGGAATGTCTACATGTTGTAAAGTCATAGTTTTTCTTGGTTTACTGTAAACATTAAGTGTGTCGAAGTGTGTGTAGTAGAACAAAATCTAAAAGGGAAAAGTTTCACTTTAATTGAACTCATTTGAGGACATATTCGGGATTGTTTGTTAGTTTTTGTTCAGTTTAACTTGGAATTCAAGTCGATTTTAATGTGTTGGCAACCAAATAAAATGCAGTTTTGCCTCTTCTGATTCATTTCCATTGGGTCTTAATCTTTTTAAGACGAAGTAACTTCCCAGGTGTGTTAAAAAGACGGGTGCTGATTGGTGAAACTTGGTTCCCAAAGGATTTTGTTACAACAGCATATGAAAGAGTAGGCTGCCTGTAGAAACAAATGATCAAAACAGACTTCAACTTTATTTGGTATTGTTATTTTAAATTATGTTTGCAAGCAGAATGATATTGATACGTGGCTTAACCTGCCTCGTATTGCTGCTGGATTGCTGGTTAGAGAAAAGCAGATGCATTTGAGGTTTAATCTGCTCATAAACAGAAATGTAAGGATTAATTGTTTATTGAGTTACATGCTCATCAAGTGATTTTGTGATGAATAACATCAACTGGATTTTTGTCACAGTGGAGTTGCCAGGCAACGAGCAATGTGCAAACACAGGTGTAATTCATTAAAAAAAGTGATAAATGGCTGAATTTCATTTGGCTGCTTTAGTTTTAAGAGTACTTTTACTGTAGGCTCAATAACACACTGCCATCGCTTATAGTGAGACCTGAAAAAAGTGCAATCATTGCAAAGCTCTTAGTAACACCTGTGCTTTAGCTGTGCTAATCTATGGAAACAGCATGCAGCTCCTACCGCAAATTATGTATGCAAGCTGAAGGGAAATTTTCTGTGTCGCACTTAACCTCTTAACATTCATAGAGTCACCTGTGACCTGTTTAGGGTTAGGCTGTGCTTTACCCTCATCCTGGACAAGCACAGTTTAGGAAACTGGAATATAAACATAGAAGCATTTTGACCTCAGAGATAACAGCGTTGACAAAAAATGGGTGAATGTTAACCTAACACTTCACTTTCCCACACAAAAGTGGCTGATATGGTTCATATAGACCATATCTTGTGCATCTGACTATTTTAGGTCAACAAGCCTGTATGACTGTATAATAAAACAGGGAGAGAGGCATGACTTTTACCTCAATGGCCACTGGGACATAAAAACACCATTCAAATGTGATGAAAACAGACAAAGCAGATAAAAAAAAAGTTTGGTAAATCGTCTAAAATTAGGTGTTAAAAAGCTCCCTGCATGTTCTACTTTTACTATACACAAGATTACAGCTTAATTTATGGCTCAATCCACGGTGCTAACATTACTCGATGCCTCTGGCCCATCCCACCAACAACAATGTCTTAACTTCATTAATGGCTGCAGAAGACTTAGTTATAGAGGTTATTTAATACACTGTTTTTAGCCACATGGATACTAGAAACCTCACTGCACATCCACCATAATCAAAGCCTAAACACTGAAATAATGAACTCAGCATGGCTAAATTAAGGTTTGCTAAGTAAAAACAGTCCCTTGAGTCTTCAAGCTTACAGAAGTAAGCAAGTAAGCAAACTTCCAAAATGTGCACATATTTGGTTTAATACTCCAATTTAAATTAAGGACCTCTTTTAAACAGTTGTGAACATGAACCGTGCGTCCATCTCTGCAAAAACAAAGAAGCATGATTTGGGCTTATCCAGGTAACTTTGAAGTTTAACTCGGGGTTTTCAGTATTAAAAAAGTGGTTCAGTTGCTACTGGGGGACATCGTCATGGTAACTTCTGCTGCCGATATGACCTGCTCTGGAGCGGGTTATGTTCAAGATTATGAATCAAGATGTATAAAATCACCACCTACCAAATAGTGTCACAATTCTTGGACTCTGTGGAAGGATAACATGAGGGTCTACAGTTTTTTAACAGTGTCTAAAGTCTTTGTTTCTCTGATAAAATTCAATAAGAATTCGAAGATTCTTAGATGAAACAATTGTATTTTCCTACACTGAATTTTGTTTTTATATTTAATCTTTCGGCTACTCTCAGAGCCCTAAACTGCACCAGGGCTGCAGAAAAAATAAAAACTAAAACTATCTCGTTCACATCTAAATATTACTTTAGTGGACTAACACAGATTGTCCTGTGCCCTAATGACCGAGCATTGATCCTAACTTACACAGTCAGGATTTTATCAGCTTTCCTTCTTGCTTTCAAATAGGCTAAACTTAATGAATGCACTATGTGTCTTCTAGTCTTACCGACTAAAGCAGTTAAAACACTAGCACGTGCATAAAGTACTATTTAAGTCTCGTCTACAGTTCAGTGCTTCTCCTGCTGCAGACACTCATGCTCATGCTGATTTGCCTTCAGCTGCCGCGATGGTTTCAATCTGCATTGTGTGTTTAACTTCTTCAGATTTTTGTATTATTATATTTTTCTCTTTTGTAAAACCAGGCGCTCTGCTGCCAGTAGACGCATCCATGTTTGTGATTGGTCAGATGCTACTAATGGCACTCTTTCATGTGAACGTGCTTGAAGCTTTGTTGATAATTGAGTCAATAAGCACTGTCACTGGTGTGACCGCTTAGCCTGATTGCCAATGTTAGTGTAAGTGAAGCCAGATAACAGAAAGATATCCTGGGTATGTTAACAGGGCCCTGACTGACTGACATGATTCCTGGTTTGGCTGTTTTGAAGCTGATGATTGGCTCTTTGGTGCACCTTTGTTGGAAATACAACTTACATATGCTTGTGTTTCTTCTTTTTCCTTTCTTTCTTAGCCAGCTGTGCATAAGTGTGTGATTAGCGTATATTGATCACTGGCTCTGTGGACAGCATGCAGGGATAATGAGCTTTTTGAGCTTCTTTAGTTCAATTAGCAGGGAGACACACACACACACACACACAGACAGGTAGTATCTAGAGGGTTTCCCCCAATTGCCCCTACCTCAACCTTATTGACACAGACATGAGAGAAAATACATGTCGCTTACCATGCGGTTGTAATGAGTATGATTGTGCATGTGTGCGTGTGTGTGCACATGTGTCTGCCTGTGATGTAATGGCTTAGCCTTGGGGGTCTCTCCCTGTCAGAGTGATGCCTTCTTGCAATCAGTCTCCAGGGAAACAGGCAATAGACAGAAGCGATGTCACCCTTCCAGGATAAACACACACACACGCACAATACGCATACACTCGAATGCACATCGGCACACACCATTACGGCCATACACACTCAATTAAATCCAGACAAAGGGAGATGTGGACACACACACATTAGCAGGTGCATCCATGGGTACTAACGTGACAGAGCTAAATACATAAAGACACGCACTCCATATGTGTGCGTGTACACAGAGGAGACACCATACACCCTGTGACGTGAATGTTTACCATCAGAGCACACAAGTTTTAACATAACCATGTAAGTACCAGCACTTCCACATACAGCCAGAGGTTGCTTAGCCTTGTTATGCTCAAACAAGCATATTTGTACCTGTTAGTTGCAGGACCTCTGGGATCTACAGTCGCTTAGAAGTCTGTGATCTAGAAGATGAAGGCAGTGTGTAATGGACTAAAGGAAAAGGGAGAAGGTTGAGAAGGAGAGGAGGTGCAGTTGCACAAAAATGCAGAGATGGCTGATAGCTCCTTTAGAGAATATGGTGGGAGTTTAATTCCCTGATCGACCTCATGTACTGTCTCTAAAGCAGCGTGCAGCCACTGTAAGTGGACCAGCAGAGAAAATGTGCAGAAAGGTCTACCAGTAAATGTCAGAGATAGCAGAGCGAGGGCAGAACGGGAGGGATGGCGGTGCTGCAGAGGGACTGAGGAAGAGGTTTTAAGGCTGCTGAGAAGGCAATGACTCTCGTGGGGGAATGGAGGCATATTTAAGACTCGCCAAGGGAGGGACTTAAACACTCTCTGACAGTGAAAGGAAGGAAGGAATCGAGGAAGCAAAGGGGAAATAGGAGGCAGCATTGCTGATGCTTGTGTTGAGAAGCAGACAGAGGGTACATACTCACACTTGATACCCTCACACATGACAAGTGCACGCATTGATAGTGTGACAGGTGAAGTCGACAACTGCTGGGCATCGCCTCAGAATAGCAGCGTTGCATTGCAAGCCTGAAATGTGGCTTGGAGCTTGGCCCCGAGGAGCTATGTGAGCCTCTGTGAAAGATCTATTGATCTGACTGTGACAGCCCACATGCTAAGGTCCCAAGTGTCCAAGGGCCCCAGTTATTCTCAGACAGAGACACGTGTCAGACCAGGACCCCCTGTTCCTCATCAAAATAATAATAGAAGCATATAGAAGGCTGTCCTCACACTGATGTTAAAATTCTAACATGTCAAGATCCTGGGTGTGTGGCAGTGACACTGATCACGAGGAGAGGTCACAGAACATGCAGAGCTAAAAATGCACGACAACAAATTAAAGGCTCAGTTTTTTTTGTTTTTTCTTTGAAGCCTTTTGGGCAAAAAGTCACCATGAGCCAAAAATTAAATTATTTCACATTCATGAATTATTTCATCATTTAATATTCGCTCTACATAATGTATCTAGGCTCAACAACCGTGCCTGAATATTTACAATGCAGGAATTTACAGCTGTGCCTTAGAGCGCTGAAGGCTGTACAAGATAATAATTTTTATCTGCAATCAAACTTTGTCCTACAGAAGTGGCCTTCATCATGGACTTGAACTTAACTTAAATTGCAAAGGCTGATAACTGAAGATAGAGGCTGCACAGCAATGAATGGAAAAGTCTTAGATGTGGCAAAAAGAGTGTGCTGCTAGGGTTTGTGCTTTTTCTGCACATGAATATAGCTTACTCACAATACCCACAGTCACGAAACACTGTCCTCCTCAGTTAACCTCTCTCCATTTACCCTTCCAACACATAGAAACATGCACGCTCCACACAATCCAGCCAACCCTGTTTGGTTCCATTCTTATTCTTCATCTCTATTTTTGGGAGCAAAGCTAGAGCAGCTGGACCTTCAGAAAAAAAGTGCAGAAGCTTAGGTAGAGCTACACAGACTGATCAGTATACACTGACATTTGCTTTGTAGCCATTGTCAAAGAAGGGAGACCTAAAGGAGCCATTAAGAGGCTATATTTATACGCGTGCATTATATATTTTCAATCTATGACGAATGATCTTCACCGATCATATTTCAACACCAGCTCTCAAGGATGGATTCTCTGAAAGGCAGCATCCATTTTCAATAAAGCAGTTTGCACAGCATGTGTATGCGGAGGTGCACGGTGCATGTGTGTGGGTGTGATTATCAATAATCAATGGAAGAAATCACTCAAACCTCGCCCCCTAGACTCGTTTAAAGCAGCGCGCGAACCTCTCCTCCTTCCACCCATTCATCTTCCCAGCCCGATCGTTCTTTCATCCTCGGGATCTCGATCCATTTTTTCTCACAACAGCCAGCAGGCTTCTATCCACCTCAATTATCTAAGTGAGGGTTTTAGCTGTCTGATGGGACTCCAGTGTCTGTTGGAGTCAAACCAAATGCGCAGCCATAAAGAAGACAGTAAATTTTACAGTCTCCATTTAAGATGAATTTTGATGCACACTTAACTCTCTGGATTCTCTCTTTAGAAATGCAAGATGCTGAAGACAGACCGCGATGTTTTGCTACGTTTCACATAAGATTTTTTTCCCTCAATATGCCCTGATGATCAGAAATTAATTAATATGGTGAGAGTGCTGACAAACACTTTGATTACCCTGCTCGAAATCACTCAGTCCATTGATTCGTATTGATAGATAACGCAGCCTGTTTGAGATGAGGGCTAAATTGATTGTAGCTTAAGAACCTAAATCAGGCTTTTCATTATCGCCTTTTTCCTTTTTTTCTCTCCTTCCACAGACTTTCATTCTCACCCAGCCGCTTCTCTCTTCCGATCACACTCCTCCAGTTTGACGCCCACTGGAAGAGCAGCGGAGCAGAGGGAGAGAGATAGTGAGGGAGAAAAAAAAAATTAAAGAAAGAAAGGAATGAAGAAAACAGGACAAAGAGACAGGCGTGGAGTTGAAATAGAAAAGGCCCAGGCAGAAAAAGAGGGCATAAGTCTCTGCCATCTCCTTCAGGAAAAGAAAGAAAGAAAAGGCAGACAGAAGAGAATAAAAGAGAAGAGGAGGGATTGAAAGGGAATTAGAGACCGTGCACTTTCATTAATAAAAAAAAGGACCTCTAAAGCAGTGATTTTCGCAAAGTAGAAGAAAAGACACAGTAGGGAGATTCTTCTAGCAACGGCATTAACAGAAGGAGTCCGGAGATCGCAGACTGCAAACAGAAACACAGGAGGAGGGTGAGAAAGATGGGGAGACACACCCAGTTGGGCTATTCTAACAGGCTATCTGTTAATCTGTGCACTCAGCTGATCTCACAGATTATTTCACATCATCAGTGATCCATGTATGACAAGCTGCATAAGCAGAAGTCATGTTTCCACCTTATGAACTAAAGAAAGCAAAGCCTGTGTCATATCTCTGACCAAAAAAGGAGGCTAGAATGAGGACAAAAGTGTCTTACAGCAAGGTGAGCACAACATGGTCCGAGGCTTCCTGACACACACGCACACACACAAAATAAACAGACAACAGCAGCCAGGGGCCTATTCAGCTTATTACACCCCCCATTACACAAACAAATGAGATCCTGGCCTCCTTCTGATAATCTGCCCCCTCCATGTCCTTAGCATCCTTGCATTACATCACCCAGAAGCAGTAACTGTCAAGCTTGGTCATTGCAATAGTTGTTGCAATCATGAATTCAGTGACTAAAAGGTTAATCTGCACTGCCTAAACCGGGGAAAAAATGGGGTGTCCTAGTGACTCGGAGGGTCAATAATCGTACTACCTAATGTTCAAATCTGCCTGGTGACCTTTGGGACATGTAATCTTCTTTCTTTCTTTATCCCCTACATTTCCTGTCAGTGTTTATGGGCTGCTTGTAAAATAAAAAAAATAAAAAAAGCAAAAGGCAAAAAAGCCCAAATGAGACAAAGTTAACCCAGGAGATTCCAGATAAACACCAGAGGTATAATGATGACATACATGACAGCCGTCAGTCATTATGCAAATGTACTGTTTGTAAGGTTGGGGAAACCTGCAGTCAGCTGAGACTGATGAAGTCACTTGGTTTCTCCCACTGAAAACACCACGTCCAGATGAACAGAATCAACTTTTTGGGACACGACAGCCTGGTTTCATAATTGTTACTCATATGCAATGTAGCTACATTAATGTGGCACTCTGGTAATTTTGTGTCATACCTCTAAAAGCCTGGGGGATTGATGACAGACAACAACCAAAACTAAAGCAGCAGAGGCAAAGATATTGTGAGTATCAGTCCTTAGCTAAAGACACTGGCTCCTACAATTCCCACAGGGGAACTTCATAATGTCTTTCTCTAGACCCTTCTGCCTGATAAATTCACAGGCTTGTCCACACTCCAAGTTTGTAATGCATGCTTTCTTGTATTAATTTTCAAGTGTGAGCTGAGGTAACCCTCTTCACTGTGCTTTGTCATCATCAGGCTTATTTTCTAAGACATGGCTGGAGTGCAGCTTGGTTTCCCCAAAGAGAATGCACTACCGACTGCGCTCAGTTATCAGCGATTGGATGACTTCTGGGCAGTATTTTCTGAGTGAGAGCTGTTAGTTTATGTTTCTAATTTTGTGGTCTGCCTCCTTAAGATTCCAACTCAGTAAATAATTAATTTTATTGATGGTTAGAACATTTCAACACATGGCCCAGCCCTAGCGCTAAGCGTAAGTGATCTTTATTGGTGTGTCTTTTTAAGCGTCACTCATTTGTGTCCCTCACCTTCGTGTACACGCCCCACGACAGCTCTGTCTCAATCACCATGACTACGATGCCAAACATTCCAAAGATGAGGGCGTAGTCGCTCAGCCGCTTCCTCTTCTCGAACAGCGCCCTGCGGTGCCCCAGTTTATACCCAATGTTTTGGTTCTTTCGTTTGGGAGCCTTGGAGGTGCTGCCCCTGGCCCCGGTGCCCACTGCCCCAACCCCTCCCTGCCTGCTGCCCCTCCCTGACTGCGAACGCCTGCTCTCCACTAGTGCGTGGTTCTGGTGGTAGATGGACATCTGGTTGGATGTGGAGTCGGTGATGTCATAACCTCCTCTGAGGTACGGGGAATCTTCTTTGGATGAAATCACAATCTCTGGTGGGCTCTGAATTGGGGGTTGGTTGGTGGAGGACTGGGTCACCGAACAGGTAGGGGGGGCTTCTCGCTGCCGGTCATGTCCCCCAGCAGCAGTTGCGCCAGCAACAGCTGAAACGGCGCCCTCTTTGGTTTCACTGCTGCTGTCTGACTCGATTAGGTTTCTCCGGGATGCGCTGAGGCGGCTCAGGGGCTTCATGACGCCACCTGTGTACTTACAGGAACTCATGGCAATCTCCGTGAAGGGGTTACTGTCCCTACGGTGAACCAGAGGGCTGGCCTGTCTGTGTTTGCACCCCCTCTCCCTGTCCCTGTCGCGCTCTCTGTCCCTCTCCCGCTCCATGGACGGCGAATGGGACGAGTAAAAAAGGGCGTTGTAGACTGGGGAGTTGTCCCCACTCAGGCTGTGCTGTGAACCCAGACAGGAAGAGAGTGGGGTGCTGGTGGGGTGCAGGGCATTGGGGATGGGTGGAGGCAAAGGCTGAGCTCCAGCGGAGGAAAGTGGTAACTTCGGGAGAGATGCTGGGGGCAAGTTGGGCGTGGCAGGCGAGGGGGATGAGGTGCTGCCGTTTAGACGGTCGAGGCTTGATCCTCCCATGTGGTTGGAGTGGTTTGATCCTGGCTGGGTGCCAGCGGTGGAAGGATGGGATATACTGCCCAGGGGAAGGAGGAATCGCTGGTCCTCATCCTCGCTCCCTCCTAGCAGAGCCAAGCTCAGAGAAGGGGGAGGCTCCATGATCACAGCTGTGGCTGCACACCTGTCTAGGAAGAGAAAAGAGAAGAAATATAAAGTGGCCCGCAGAGAAAACGATAGAGAATACAGGTTCCTTATCATAATGTGGTAATGAAGGACATACAGAAAAAACAAAGGAAGGAGCGGGAAAACATCGTGATGGATGGTTAAAACAAATGAGGGAGAAGACTGAACTCCAAAAGCTGAGGATGTGTGACAAAGAGGGAACACAGAGTGAAGACAAGTGGTCATAATTGGGGAATATGTTATTCCTTGAGTCACATTTGAGTCAGTTGCCCAGTCAGCCTCTCTCAGCGCTTCCCCTCTCGGTTTCCCAGTGTCTTCTTGTTCTCTCACATCCCACAGTGCTTCCAGCAATCTATTCCATAAATGTCATCTGTGTTGTTAGCCAGGAGGATGGTGCAAATCCTCTGGCTTTACACTATGAAAATGAGATCAGCCTCAGAGACTAAAGGATAATAATTCCAGATCAGAGCAGGAGAAGTGTGACTGTGCGAAAGCCTCAGTTAACCATAAGTTGGCTTGCGTTTTGGTATCTTCTGATTGATCCAAAACAACAGCCTACTTCCAGTATGATATAACCAGACACCTTCACGACCACCCATCTCCTCCTTGACTGTTTCCCATATACCTACCTCCGACCTCTTCTGCCTCGGTCCCTTTCCCCCCAGGTTAGTTGTGTCGAATCACGGACTGGATGAAAGCAGACCACAGCACTTTTTCTTTTTCATGTTGTCACGGCCATCCCATCATCTTTTCGCTTCGTCTCCCTTCATATAGGTCCTCCACAGGTCTTATCTCTCGAAAATGCGCGTCGCTTCCCCGCTGATGATGGCTCCGTCTTCCGCTCACTTGATAAGATCAGTTTGTCTCTCTCCCAGTCATCGGTGATGTATTGATCGTTCCCATTTTGATCCTGTCAGTGACAATCGGCAGTGGATGAAGAGGAATAATCCATGGTGACTGGGATAAATCGGTCAACCTGTGGCTGCACGTAAGCAGCATGAAACCGGAGGTGGTGGGGGAAAAAGACGACGGCGTGGATGTGAAGTAAGAGTCCCCAGATGAGCTGTAAAGTCTGCGATTTAATATGTGACTCCACCGACAAACACTCAATCTACGGCTCTCCGTCTCTCCGACTCTGTCTCTCACTCTCTCCTCCAACTTCTCTCCCTCTTTTCTCCGCCTCCAGACCTGCCGCTCACTCCCATTGGACGGAGTCGGAAAGGCGAAATAACAGGTGGCAGGATTTGTAAGATGTGGCCACCAAACGGTTGTCTAGATTTATTGTACCCGGGTTATTTCGGGGTTATTATTTTTACTGTAGCCTCGGAAAACCAGTGATCCGTGTGGCATTCGTAGCTGCTGCCTCTGTAATAAAGACTATATGAGCCATTTGTTGTTGTTTTTCTTTATGGCACCTGTTGAAATACGGCACTGAAGGATGCTGGGACCGCCAAATCCACGTCAGAAATACACGCAGAGAAACATTTCCAGAACAAACACACGTGTAAATCAAAACTGGAGTGGAGGGGAGACGCATGCCTAAGACAAATATAGATGTTAACGCGGGTCTATAAAAGCAAACCTGCAACATAGCTTATGCAATATATGTTTGAAATCATTTCATCACATTTTGATTGATTATAAAGTGAAACGAATTACTTTCAGAAAACCAGTTTAGATAATGCCGATACACTTCTGATATGTAATCAGTCAAATCTGAGACCATTAGCTGGTATATTGTTCTTGAGCCACCTTTCAGAGGGGTTCAGAGACTTACATGGAAATACACTATATAAGGTAAAAATATAGTTTTTCAGTTCTAATGAGGTTGAAATGGGTTTAGTACGACCACCTTTATTCATTAGCACAGCCTGAACTAAAACTTTCTTGTAATGTCTTTATAAGTAGTCTCCAGAAACAGTTCTCCAGGCTTCTTGAAGGACAGTCAAGGCTCGTTTTTTTCTTGCATATTGGCTGCTTTTTCTTCTCTGCCAAGATGATCTCTGCCTCTTGGGAGATCGGTCCATGATTAAGAGTTCTCCTTTGTGTGTTTTTCTATCTGGGCTTTTACTGCACTGGCAGTGTGTTTGGGATCATTCTCATGCTGAAGAATGAAGCTGCTGCCAATCAGATGCTTTCCAGGTGGCACTGCATGGTGGATCAAAATCTGATGGTACTTTTCTGCATTCATAATTCCAACAGTTTTAACAAGATCCCCAGCACCACTGGCTAAAATGCAGCCTCGAACCACAACAGAGCCTCCACTGTGATTAACAGATGGCTGTACACACACTGTTGTACCTCTCTCCTGACCTCCTCTGGACATATTGACAATAATGTAAACCAAATATTTTGCATTTGAATTCAGCACTCCATCCTGTTGACTGAAGTTCTTGTGTAATTTGGCATACCTCAGCCTTTCCCCTGTTGCCCTTCTGTAAGAATGGCTTCTTGACAGCCACCCTTCCATTTAGACCATTTCTGATGAGGCTTCAGTGAATGGTGGATGGATCGACTGAAGGGAGAGCTGCATCTCTCAGGTCCGGTGTCAGATCTTTGAGGGATTTTTTATTATTGCTTAAGGAAACGACTTTCAGGTACTTTTCATTTGCTTTAGATAGCTTTTTAAAGGCTGCCGCTTTGCTCAGAATTTTAAGGACACATTGCACATCAAGCTAAAAAATATGGCAACTTTTCAGCCAACAGCCCTTTGGGAAAAATGTTGGTTATTTAAAAGCTTTTCTTTGCTAAGTTGTCTGTTGTGTGTAGACACAACTCTGGTTCATCCCTTGAAGTAGGTGATTTTTTCAAACAAAGAAACAAAAAATGTTCGGATGGGATAAGGATATAAGGATGGGACTGAAAAAAATGAAAAAGCAGTCAATGTCCAAAGAGAACTATTGGAGAACTATTGCTGAAGACCACTTTAAAACAAATGTGAGGTTCTGGTGCCTTGAAAGCAAGATACAAAGAACGAAGGGTGGCTCAAGACTTTTGCACAGTACTGTATGTATATTTTGTGAGAACTCTGAGATATCTAAGGAAACTATTCAAAATTCTAACTTCTTACTGTGAATATTTTCCAAGTTACAGTCCCAAAAGTGCACACATTAGAGGTAAGTTGAAATTTGGCACTTTCTGTGAGTCGCCTTATTTTTTCCAGCATTATGATCCGTCATAACTTCTTAAGTGCGGAGGAGAGTTACATGAAAATTGCAGAGCTGAAAAACACATTTAGGTTCGGGGTCTGGTCGAGAATCTTTTGAATTCTCCTCCTGTAGTCCTCTCGTTAAGTTGTTGTCCTCTCATTTTGTGCTGCTGTCCTGCTTCTATTGTCAGACTCCGTAAAGCTGTGATGATCTGCAGTCTTGGCATCCAGCACTTTTCTTTTATAAAGCACCAGGAAAATGTTTCATCTTCAAGAAATCTAGATGCATATATTTGTACCATGCAAGGTACCATGCATAGATAGATAGGGGGCAGGGTTTAATAAGAATATTTTTCTTCTTCCTGCTCCTTTTCACACATGGTTGTAGTGTTTTATTGATAGAAAGTGTGGTTGGTTTGTTTGAACTATTGTACCAGGTGTGAAATAAATAAATAAATAAAAATGAAATAGTCATGGATGATAGCCACATATTGACCAGGGTTAAGTATAACACGAGTATCACTACTTATGTTATTGCAATAATATTCCTGCTGGGCAATGGGTTTTAGATTGTTGCATGACGTCACTGACATATTATAGTTATTCTACAGGAAAATAATTTAAAAAAATCTATAAGATCTACAATATATAGGAGACTACTTATACTAGATTTTCACTGGGATTCTCTGATTTGATTCCTATAGACTTATCAGGTTATAATCCCAATTCAGCCAAGTCTATATCCTCCGGTATAATCTTATATAATTAGACTATTCTACCTGGCCTAATCGGTTTAACATTAGGCTGTGGCTTTCTGGGTACGGTGTAATCTGATGAGAGCAGACACAGAACTGTGTGGGAGCGGATTAGACCGTTTCCTTATGACAGGTCAGCCTATCCTGCCATTATGCAACATGACAGACATCAATAAAGCAAATCATAGCATGTGAAGGATGAGTCCAAGTATTTATATAGCAGCAGCCATACACCAACACCTCGCTCACTGTGCGCTCACTATGAAAGAAAGACAGTAGTCCTTCAGTGATAGAGAAAATGATGGTGACCTTATACATCTAAGTTTTAATCTTCTCTCAGTACGCCTCTGTGTTTGTATATCTTGTCCAGTCTGAATGCTCTAAATGTGATATTTTATTCATGATTTTCATTAGCATGACATGGAATAAATGTATGGGTAACGGTTGGAAAGTGGCTGGTTCAACACATTATTTGTAAGGGTCAAAGGTAATGCATGCTCCTCTACAAATAATATCTATTTGATTATTTATGGGATTGCTGTAGCCTAAGAGTGAGAGTTAGTTAGATCAACAAGGGGGGAAAAGGATGTGTGCGTTTTAGTGTAGAAAGCGAGTTTTATGATTAAGCTTCAAGTTTCAAATGAGGAATGCAAAGCTGCAAAAATGTTTCTATTAAAAATTTCTCCAAATCTTTTTTAATATAATTCATGTCTTTTATGTCTTTCATCAAACGCTTTTCAGTTCCAGCTCCATCCTTTATACCAACTATTTGAACTATTCCTTCAGATGTCATGTTGCATAAAAACTGTTCTTGACGAGAACATTTTTACAATTCCTCAAAATTTAACAGATCAATTTTTTTTTCTTTTTCAAACAACCGCATTATATCTAGAAATAGGCGATTAAAATGACACAATAGACGGTGCGAAGGCTGATTGTGAAGGAGCGTTAGCCGGCAAAGTCGGTCTGTTTCTCGCTTATGTGTTGTTTCATCTCATCTGCTGAAATAAAACCCTTAAGTACATTATGTAAAACAGCATTAATCCCACCTGAACCTGAATGTTCTGGCATGATTTTTTCAAACAGGTGTTTGGTCAGCAGAACACAGAGGAGAAAGTTGGAAAACAAAAAAGAGAAAGAGAAAGAGGGGGAGTCTGACAAACGCAACACAACACAGTGAAGCTTGGTAAATGGAAAAAGGAGTGCCAGAGGCCCTGGGGGAGATTAGAACTGACAGGAAATGGGAATGGTGGCCGGCCACAATGTATACCCTTCACAAGTCTTAATATTGTCCGCAGCAGTTGGGGTGCAGGAGGAAAAGATGGAGAGTGGGGAGTGACGAGGAAGAGAAATGATGGGCCCTTTGAATGAAAAGGTTAGTCCGCAGTCTTGCCCTGCAGCATGTGTCATATGTATGGTGTGAGAAATATGTAAAAGAGAAAGTGAATAATAGAATACAAAGAGAAATAATAAAGTGGGTTGACAGTTGCTATGCCAACGCTGTAGCGTACAGATGAGTTCTCACTCTGCCGATCCATCTTTCTTCCTGGTCTCCCTCTGAGTTTAGCGCCACATAAAAGCCCGACTACAGGAAATGATACTGTATAAATCACATAAAACTTCTAAATGACACAACAAGCAGGTGGGTGGAAGAGGAAATGGAAGATGGGAGTAATGTGCAATCGGACAGAGGAGAAAGCGATGTGGAGGAAATGTGAGAATTTGGACGAGGAAGCTCATGAGTGAAAAGAGAGAGCGGCTGATTAGATTCTAACTGAAAGGACAGCTGACCCTCTGCCCCTCCACACACAAAGCAGCAATCACACGTGCATTTCCTCCGTTCATATTTCTCACAAACCTACTCACATTTGTTTTACACATTTTATTTCCTGTTGGTGAAATATACAGGTTCATTCATTCAGAAAACACTGGTTTGCTTTTCCCTTTACACCTTCTGGCTGTTAAGTCTCCCTTTCAACAACAAGAGGGGTGGAAGAAGTACTCCATTCAAGTCCTGTACTTAGAAGGGATAGCTAGATGAGAGTGAGAAGATCGATACCACTCTCGTGTCTCTCCAGTAAATATGAAATTGCTTGTGCTTGCATGGCACAAAGACTGGAAACAGGAGAAATAGTGAGGCTGGCTTTGCTTAAAGAAACAAAATCAGCTTACCAGTACTGCATAAAAAGCTGAAATGTTTTGCACGTTGTGGTTTTATGTGACCACCACTAGAACTATTTCTTGGGCAGGTGTAGCCTTGTAGCTTCCTGCAGTGTAGTCATTACAGGAAGTGAACAGGGAGGCACATATAGCTGAGGCCTTCTTGAACAAGATGTGACACAGTGAACCATTAGGGTTGTGGGAAGTGGGTTTTTTCACCAGACGGGGTAACGAACATTCATATTTACTACAGATATGTGAGTGGTAGTGGTCTTCTCATTTAACTCTCAGCACAAATGATATGTAGAGACTATTTAGATAAAAAACTATATGAATTGGAAGATTGTTAATGTAAGCACTCTGATTCAGTGAGTCTAATACATAATGCGCAGCATTTATCTAAAGGTTACAAACATTACCAGCATTTCCATATGCTGCTGATCATTGAAGCAGGAATCTCTAGACGTGAAAAAATGAAGCCAATACAAAGTGGTAAAAACTGCAGCTCCTCAAATGAGGCTAAATCTGAAAGTGAGTCAATTTCACCATGTTAAAACGCCCAGTTTTTACATGTTTACAGCATGGTACAAAAAGGGTTTTGGTGCCCGTACCCCTGAGGAAACAATAACACAAACAAACTATGTGTGGTAATTTGGTTGCACTTCTCACTACGGCCAAAAAACAACGTCCCAACATTTACTGTTAATAAATTTAGGGCCGGTGCAATTTTGCAGTACCTAAAACTATTTACTGGACCTTTTTATGCTTAAATTTGTAGGTGTAGTAAAAACAAGGGAGTAACAGTTGACAGACTTATAGCCACAAACATAAAGGCTCAACTCATCTCAGTGACATCAACATATAAAGAGGACACACAATGGGCTGTAGGACCCAGAAATTCCCTTCCTAAACTAATGAAATAACAAAACTGGATTATCAAATAAAGCCACAAAAAACTGACTACCTTTCAGGCTCAATCCTGAAAGGAAATAAAAAACAAAATACTCATGAAAAAAACCCCAGTGATGTGAGGATGCTGGAGAGCTGCACAGTCTGGTCACAAACTTTTTCTAGTCTGGGGCTGTGCAATCGGCTGAGAGAGAGAGAGGAGAGAAAAGAAGGAAAGAGGACACAAACACAAGAGGAAGGAACATAACCGATTTAAAGGAAAGGAAAATCCATAATTTTAACATTCAGGTTAACCATGCATGTAGAAAACTTGTGCCTCTTTTCCTTCGAAACTACAATTCTACCCCCGTGTTCTGCTGTACCTCCTGGTATTTTTAGGTACTGAAAAATTACATCTGAAACTTAAAGAATTATACAGCAAATATTTGGAAATTATATCCCAAGTCACAGATTGTATTAAGAAGTGCTACCTTCACTTTCTGTTAACATTTCTGTGACTAAGCCGGAAGAACTAAATGCTCACTTGTCCAGCTGGTTTAATTCAAAATGCAAAGTAGAGATTTACAGGCAGTTTGGCAGGCAAGAGAAAAGAATTAGGAATTGAGAACACAGCATGAGCGTGTGAGAGAATCTGGCAGAAAACAATAGCAAGATGGCAGGTATAAATACAACATGGCTGATTGAGAAATTGGGAATAAGTGACGTGGGTGTGTGTCAGGTGACTGGGAACAGAAGGAAGGCGCTGGAGAGCTAGTGGGTGGATAGGGTAAAGGAAGGAGTGGAAGAATAAAAACAAAAGCAGGGCAAAGATAAGGACTGCGACAGTTCTGCATTTTGAAAGGTGGGCTTTATTGCTTAGGCATTCAATTTTCATTGGTGATAAGAAACACGCATTCATTATATCTGCATTTTCCCTCTTTAATCAAAAGTAGCACACTGAAAAATTAAATCACAAGTAAAAGTTCTGCTGTAAAAGGTTCTGCTTGAGAAACCATATAAAGATATTAAATATATAAACAGAAAAGTGTATTTACTGTGTAAAAAATCATTATACCAAATGCCTCTATAATATGCTTTTTTATGACTGAATCAGTCTTATGCTTGCATCAATGTATAGCCATCATTTTAATGGCACAGCTAGGGGAAGAAAGCAATTTCAAGTAGTTCATACACCAATGGGCAGTTTAATGAATTACAACTCATCATATTTTTAAATATTGACAGATATTTATGTCTAACAAGTTTCTCCACTGTCACACAAAAACAGAGCAGACCTGCTAAAACATTTTAAAGGAATGTTGTGGAGTGGAAGTAGGAAAGGAAGGAGGAAAGGAAGGAGGAGGTATAAATTGTGTAAATAAAACAGAGTGCAATGATGTGAAAATCTCACAAACCCAAAGAAAACATATCAAATGTTTGAACCGAGATACTTTAATCGTTACCTAAAAAACATTATATCATTTTTAATTTTGATGCCTAGAAACCACTGTGTGAGAACACAGTTCGCTGTACCAGCCACAAATGCACAATAAAGCTCTGTCAATGAACCACAAACACTCCTCTGGTCCAAAGCTCATTTGGCAAAGTGGAAAGCTGCTGTGGTCAGACAAATCAAAATTTTAAATTCCTTTTAGAAAACATGAATGCTGTGTCCTCTGAACTAAAGAGAAGAGGGACCATCCAACTTGTTATTAGTACTTAGTTCAAAAGGCTGCATATTGCCGGTATGTGGGTGCGTTAGTGCCTATGGAACTGGGAGCTTGCATCATAGCGCACATCCAAATGACTTTTTCAGGCAAGTCTTAGTAATCTCAGCAAATCAGTGCTAAACTGCACAATGTATACACCAATTTAAAACGTCATGAAACAAAAAGAACAACCTACATCCTAAATTCCTCTCCCAGAAAATCCAGCACCTGGTCTCCTCAGTTCCCAGATGTTTACTGATGTTGTTTGGAGAAGAGGGGATGCTACATAGTGGTAAACATTGCCCTGTCGCAAATCTTTTGAGATGTATTGCTGCCATCACAATCAAAATGAGCTAAGATAGTAAAATCTCAGATTAAACACTTTGCACATTTCCTATCTTCTTTTTTAATAAAATATGGGTGTGGTGGAGGTGTGGTCCCTGGTGCAGCTGCAGGGGAGGAGTGGTGCAGTGAGCTCAAGGGGGCGGTACCGGGAGGCAGGTGAGCCACAGGTGGTGGCGATTGTGTGATGACAGTGTCTTCTTTCTGTTTGCCTATATAGTGACGGCAGAGTCGAGCGGGAGAGAGAGCTGGACCGGAACGGACTGTTACCTGTCCAGAACTGTCAAATAAATACATTTCTTGTGAGCAGAAACATCGTGTGTATCGCATACTTCACAATGGGTTCATGAGATTTGAAAATCGTTGCTTTCTGGGTTTTTTGTGTGTTTTTTTTTACACGCAGTGTGCCAACCTTTTGGACTTGGGGTTGCAAAATACACAAGTAAAGCTAAAAAATGGAACAAAGGAAATGTTCTGCAAACATTTCCTTTTCTGAAAGATAAACCCACTCTGGCCGAACTACAAAGCCACTGAATGAAAGGAAATGGAGAAGCCGATTTTTCTCTGTGTCCAAATAATGAAGCTGTTGTTGACTGCATTTATGATAGATGTCAGGGAAGTGATGAGTAAGTGCATTGCATAGCTGCATGACTCTTCTTAATAGACCACTGGGCTGGCCTCACTCTATCAGACATGCTCTAATCGTTGCCCTACACCGGCTAATGGCTCAGATTGCACTATAGAGCCCTAGAAGCTGTGTAGTCTAACCCGCAGCCTAGAAACGATGGATGTATGCAGATGGATTTCTGCGGAGCAAACAGCTCCCTGAATCTGCTGCCTGAGACAGACTAATCAAATCCAGAGAATGGGAGACTGCAGGGGGTAAAAGATAAAGGAAGGGTGAGGCGTAAAGAGAGGGGGAGTGAATGGTGGAGCTTGCGGAAAGCCGCGGGTAATGCGTCCGCGCTCTCCTGTTTAAGAGGCGGGCAATCAGTGCAGAACATCTCGCCTCCAAACAACTGTGCCCTTTTAATGAAAGGACTGACACAAATTCAGACACACAAACATATGTAAACACAGCATATTTGCGCAGCTTTATCAGAATCTGTGTCTATCAGAAACCGTATCATACGCCAAGCAAAATATTAGTCACCACTCCATCTTTTCTAAAACGTATATAGAAAAGGGCATCATCAACCCCCGACTGAAGAGCCGGTTGGTTAAGTGCGCCGCTCACAAGTGTGTGCAGCTGTCACGTTAGTAATAGTCGATGTTTGAAGAGTTCAGGGGGTAACTACAGTTTCACAGTGTCAGCATGAAACCAAAGTGTATGCTGTGGTGATGCTGATGTACTGGATGAGTGTTTGTGTCAGCTGTCTGCTGACTACAAAAAAGAAGGAAAAAAACCCAGCAGTCAGCAGACTAGTGTCACTGCCGGATTTCCACTTATTCACACTTTTCCTGACACTTTCAAGTTCAAGGACCATTTTCCCTCTTTCATAGTCATGCATGGCTTTAAGGTTTGAAGTCAGGGATACCACAAGTAAGGTAATTAGTAATTAGTTTTGGCTTTCGATTTAGAAATCTATCACAGGGCCGGAGAAGCTGGTAAGCTCATATTCCGGGGTGCACTGTCAACCCAGATCGTGGCTGGAGGCGGTAACTCCGTTATTGAACGTCTCTCTTCCAGATTTTATAGTCCACGCTGCTCAGCGCCTCTAAAACAATTTCTGGCTTGGTATCCTCTCTGCTGAATGAAATTCAATACGCTTTCAAGATGTCTTGGATGTGTAAAGGAGTGTTTTGATGTGCTGTTTCTTGCTTCCCCAGCTCTTGTTGCCTACAGCTGCTTCTAACCGACCCCAACAAAGTTATTTTGTGGCAAAGACTCGAGCTAGACGTTCTTCATCTGGGTTGATGGATAGAATTCATTTCACAGCATAATTATTGTCACCATATTCAGTGTTTTTTCCAAAAATAAATGACTTTACTGTCCCATTGACGTCATCGTCAAGCTGTACTGACTAAAGAATTGTTGCTGATATCTTTAGGGATTTTTTATTCTTACTTGGTGTAGAAAATGAATGATAATAAGTGAAGGTACCTGGTTGGGATGTTGCGCTTCATGGTTTGTGCCTTAAACCCGCAGGCCTGAAGAAAACGACATTCCTGTCCCCTAATCTGTGTTTTTTTTTTTTGCTCCAACCAGCAGAAGCGGTCATTAAGGAGCCTGGTTGAGTCCATGAAAATATGGGAGCAGTATCTGGAGTCATGCTTGTTATGGAAATTTTGTGAGACCAGGCTTTCTCATGCAGAAATGGTCTTTCGGGGAGATTAACACATAGAAAATAGACAACTTTATTACAGAAACACTTGGTTTAAAGGAGAAGAGAAACTGGCACGTTCTAAAGGAGGAATTATCCTCGTTCTAAGTTTCTTCCCCCTCCACAGGAAGTTTCTTTACGCCCACTTTAATGGCTACTCATTCCCTCAAGATTAAGTAGCAGAGCAGGTTCTGAATTATCACTTTAACTTTTCCTGACACGTCCAGGTTTCTGTTTCCTCACAGCTCGTCGGGAGAGGCTGCGGCTCAGGAGGTAGAGCATGTCATCTACTAATCAGAAGCTTAATTGTTTGATCCCTAGCTGCTCCGGTCTGCATGCCAAAGTATCCTTGGACAAGATGGCAAATCCTGAGTTGTGAATGTTAGCCAGAAACACTTAAATACAGAAAAAAGTGCTTGTATGAATGTGTGAGTGTGAACGAATGAATGAGACACTCCGAGCGCTCGAGTAGAAAGGCGCTATATAGGACCAGTCCATGTTACTACATAGGCTTTTTTTTAAGACGTCAACAAAGGCAAACAGAAGATGATCAGGTTATTAGCTAAAATACTTCCAGGCCTCTATCGACCTCACCACTATTCTGAATCTACAGATCAACTGCAAAAAAAAGAGAGAAAGAAAAAATGTGCTTGTCTCTTATTTCCCTCCCTGCTGTCCTTTTCCCACTGATAGTAACGACGGTCATGGTTTTTGTGATGTAGGGGGTATGAGAGATATGTGGCCTTTTCTCTTTCTTCACAGATCACAGAGGTGGTCTCAAATTTAGATCTCTTTTATGTATAGGTAGCAGGAGGTCAAGGGCTCCCTCCAGGCCTCCGAGAAAAGGAATGCTGTGGTATGCTGTGCGCTACGTGCCACCCTGGATTGAAGAGGCAGCTCACTAAGTATGCCTGCAAGTGTGTGCAGATGACCTCATGCTAACATTTCAAAGTATTACAGGGAGTTCAGAGGCGAAGCCCAGTTTTAAAGCGTCACGATGACAGTAAAATCCATGCAGCGCTGGTGATCGTATGTCTCTGAGGTGACCGCAATATTCCTGAGTCAGCTGTCTACTGTCTCTCAGCTGAGCGACGCGGATTTATTTTGGTCACAACAGTACCATTGCACAATAAAGTCAATTTTCCTTGATTTAAGGTACTTTGACAATCACGGCAGAGTCCAAATTACAATGTCACGCGACCTAAAAAAATCACTGGTACTGCAAAAGAATCAACACCTCAAATGCCAGTATGTTAACCCTCTCGAGGCAGGCGTTGCCGATTTGCAACAGTTAAAAACTAACAACCTGATTACCCCACATACATATTTTATGAGGGGGTTTTTTTTTTTGATAATTTTCCCCAAATATCAGATTTTTCCTGTAACTAAAACTTAATTTGAGCCTGAGAGGGTTAATATGAATTAAGTAAAATACAAATAACTGGTTCTATGTATTCGTTATGGTTTAAAAAGTAGATAGTAGTACATAAATAGTTAGATACAGTTTTAACTATTCAGGCTCTTAAACTGTTTTCTTAAGCTTCTTCCCTATTAGCAAGTTCATCTTTCTGCTTTCTACCCTTTTATGGCCGGATAACCTGATAAATTAGGCTATAAAATATGTCTCTAATTAGCGATATACTGTAGCGCTCACAAATGAACTGGATAAAAGGTTCACAGTTGGCCAATCTGAAGTAACAAAAAGGGAAAAACTACTTGATCTAGAACTTTAGACGTACACCAGGCTGAAATTTCTCAGAGCCATAGAAAGGCTATACAGTCTTCAATTTTTGCATTGCTTCTTACAATCCACAGTTTTCATTTGATTATATTACAGGAATAGACTCACCACCCCCCACCCCCTACCCCTCAGGTCTTCCCATTGGTTGTTGTCCTCCTGATGTCTCGAGGACAGATTTTTTTATGTACATACTAATAATTCCCAAATCGGGGGCATGCCCCTCATTTTTCATTTCATAAATGGGCTTTTCTTGTATTTCTGCTTTACTGGTTGCAGTAGCAGAAAAAAAAAAATCTATTTACCTCTACCAATCCTAGGTCACAACTAAAATACCATGTATAGGTTTGTAGCATTCAACCTCAACTACTACATCTGCATTATCAATAAAGCATTAGATATGTTTCATAGATTTAGTCAGCCCAAAGGTCAATACAAAAGCTACCAGACCATTCTAATAATGACACTTTGTGGCATTACTCATGGTTCAGCCTGTGGCAAAATACATTTCCAGTGGTTCAGCTTGTCATTATGTTTTAATGCAGAACTAGTCTTTAAGTATCATTTCTCTGAGAACCACTTCAAAATGATCAATACCACTGCAAACAATGCTCTACATGCATACATGCCCCTGCACTGACTACACCACTGCGGCACTAACACTGCAAGTTTTAGGCACATTAACCATGTCAGGCATACATCATTTTGTGCCACAGGAAGAAGCATTGCAGTACAACTGCCATTAACTCAAAATACCATCCATTACCCTCACAGCACCGTGATACTTTTCAGGCTCTCTCTTTTCCTCCCTGGTGCCTCAATGATCTGACACTCCACCCGGTCACGCCTCAGATGACCATGATCTTGTGCTTTTTTAGCTTAGCTTTTAAGCCACTCCTCTCCCCTCTCAGCCTCCATGTATTCTCTCCCTACCCTCTCTCATTTATTTCCATTGGAGAGCATCGATTGGCTTGTTTAAGCCCCTCAGTCTGGACTAATATTTCACTTCATGCAGCCTCATTCCACTCGTCTGTCCTTTCCTCCACCCGTGCTTTCCTCCTCTCCCCCTATCATTAGTCCTGCCCTCCCACCATCCAAACACTTGCCTTGAGAGACAGTAGGAATCCAACTCGATGGGTCGAGATCCCAAGTAAAAACAGGCCTTTTCTATAGCAGACTGACCACCGGGAACAGCAAAAACATGCTTATGTACAGGTTTTGAGTACAACATCAGAGAAACCTCTTTTATTTCTTAGCTCCAAACTGTAGTTAAGTATGATTGTGTGTACACATAAATCAGCGGGGGCATTGTATGCCTTTAAATGACTTTTAAAATGCATTTTTCTTAGGGTGTTCGTGATTTGACTTGTGTGCACCCACATCTAATAAAATGTAATAAAAATACTGCACTGATTGGCTCGTGATATTGCTGCCACTCACTGTTTTCTCCCAGTGAGATGTTGCAGGGAGCGACAGCTCTAAACGGCTTGCTTAAATGTTTACTGTGTTATTGCATCCTATTATGACACTACTAACACAGCGTGAAGTATCAAGAAATCTGCTTTTATGATTTACACATAACTAAAATCTCATGCAATTTCTCCCCAATATTCTAATACTCAAGTTAATTTTTTAGACTTTACCACGATTACTTTTATATGGAATATATCACATCCTTTTTTGCAATTACAACCCCACTGTTCTAGTCCTGATTCATTTATCTTTGCTGTAGATATATATATATATATGCATTTTCACATCACGCAGTGACAATCAAGTCGAATCCAGTGTACACTATTTCTCTACTCAGTATGACTCTAATGCAGTTGGTCACAAAAGACAGAGTATAGGGCTATAAATGTACTCTTACAAAAAAATGAGAGAAAATACGCGCATCTCTAAACATCTACAGCTTAGAAAATGACACAGTTAATTCTGGCATATCGCTGAATGCAATGAGCTAATCTACAGATCAAAACTCTGCAAGTCACAAATCATATCTACCCAGAAATCTGTCTTGCATCCACCATGAATATCAGGTCACCCATGGCTGGTTTCATGTAGGCTTTCCCTGATGCATGCATTCAAAAACAGACCCGCAGGCTTAAGGTGTGCACACGTTTCCATCTGCTGATCCTTTGGAGCACTGCAATAGGCTTTGCAGCTATCAGAAGGCAGATTGGATCAAAACACCACCCTGAGGGAAGGAGTCCCTGCTGTAGAAATTACCATCTTCCTCACACTTGAAATTCTCTTCTCCACTCATTGTTTCTGCATAGGTGTAATCCACAGCTTAGTCACAGATGAAGAGTGAGCAACAAGGGCATTGCAAGTCATTTTTTAGCACTCATAAAACACCTCAACAGCAGCTCTGAGCTGCAAATTTTAAATGCCCTTGTATCATTCAGACACTTCAAACCCCAGGCCTTTCAAGGCCTCCCACAAAGAAATAAGATGAAAAATATGAAAATATGACAGACTGCTACTTTTATTATTTTTAACTTTTTCAAAAGTCATTGTTAAAAAAAAGGAATAAATTTCACTGTCAGTTAATTAAAATATCAGGAAAAATATAGAAAAGAAACTGAGAATGATTTATATACATTAATCCTGCACATATACATACACAGACAGACACACTGTCTATACACCGTTAAACCAAAAAGCCCATTTTATCATAGTGAGGGCCCATGAGTCTGAGTTTCTGAGCTAAGTGATTCACATACATGTAGAGCTCAGTGCAGCGAATATAGATGAGAATTTACCAAGAGTTTAAAAAAAAAAGTACACACGGCTGCATAACTCACTGCTGAAGACAAGAATTCACTGGAGGTGCTGCTCTTGTTTTTACAGAGACAACTTCAAAACCAATGACAAAAAAAGAGAGATTTATTTTCCAGTAAAACAATGGCTCTATACATGCATCAAAGCTACCCCAAACCGTTTGAAGGATCAGAGAGCTGACTTGCATAGCTTTACCTCTGCAGTTATCAGACATTAAGCACAAACATCTGAGAGAGACATCCTGCGTCACATTACATCTCTGACATGCGGCAACGCGTTCAAACTCTTTCCAAAACTCCGAGGTCTGTTTAATGGAAACAGCAGCTCGTTCAAATCTTAAAACTGCTCATCTTTCTATAACTGTATTTCAAATTTTCAAAAAAAACATAAAGACCCAAAACAAAACAGCCACACATTAAAATAAAAGCTTCTGTAACCAGGCTTAAACTTTTGGAACCCACTGTACATCTGTATGTTCATGTATTTGTATATACCATATATATAATATATATCTGTATATATTTATATATTGCATCATTCACCCAAATCAAAGACAAAACTGAAGCCGCAGTTTAGCCAGTTTACCAGAGCTTGAAACCTTTGTGTATTTAGATTTAGATTTTGAAAAATATAAGGTGGCTTTCCCCACAGGCAGGACACGCGAGGCTTCCCAGGACTTAAAAAAAACACCCAGCTACTGATGAACACTTTGACAGAAGAGGGTCGGGGGTTCAGGAGGAAGAGAAATACTCAAAACACAAGGAAAAAAGACAAAAAGCTGCAACAACAGCCAGCAGACGTACGATCAGCATGTTTAACTAAAAAGAAGCCTGACTGAAGACTTTAAAGCATGTACGGGAATTAAAGACTGAAATGTTGAACAATGAACATTAATTAATGATCTTCTTATGTACATTCTTGTAATTTTCCTTTTGACATCAAAATGAAATCAATGCAGTTTCAAACATCCAACCCGAAAGTTCCCGCTGAGAGTGTCCCATTATTTCTCTTCGTCCTAAAAAGCACATTAACGCAATATAAGCATAATGAGTACTTGATGATAGAAGACTTCCACTGCAAAGTAAATTTATCACAATTACAAACACTGCTACATGGCACTGGTCACACCAGGCTGAATTCCAATACGCAGTTTCTCTCCTCTGCAAAGAGAACAAGTGATTTGGGTGCAGACATTTGCAACGGGAACCTGCACATATAAGTGTGCACATCAAGTAGTACAATAGGAAAGCAAGAACCACAAATGCCAAACGGTGACAAAGAAAAACTGAAACTGAGCTTCTGAGCAGTGCCTGCCATGTTGGTTTACTGACTTCAGACTAATTCTTTTGCATGTAGTGTCTACAATATTCTGTACACCCCGCGGAGCTCTGTCTTGTCAGCTGTGGACTCGCTCATCCTTTAGGGTTTGCCCTCCTTGACCTATTCCACTCACTTCTTATGTCCCTTTCTTTCACTCTCTCTTTAGTCTTTCCACAGTTTTGGGCACTAGCGTCGTCGCATTGTTTGATTATCCTTTTGTCTTTAACCCTGTTTGCACTTTGTGCTTTTCTCCCTGCACGCAGTGGTATTATTTTATAAAGCACTCGACCCAACAGTTCTACGCCTCCACTGCTCCTACATTGTTGCTGTTTCCCACAGGTGCCCCATTGTTCCAGTTTCCCTCCCCAGCCTCGAAGCTCTTTTCTTCCAGGGGTTTTCCGATCCAGGCTCCGTAGCCGTGGGCGCTGAGAGCTTGGAAAAACTGTTGCTTGGCTTGCTGGAAGGACACAGCAGACATCTTTGCCTGAGCGTAGGAGGGCAGGGAGAGGAGGTCAGTGTGACCGCTTCGCTGGCACAGGGAGCGGAAAAGATGGAATAGATTGGACTTGGACACACGGGACACAGCCAGTTTGGTCCTGGACAAAAAAGACATTAGCAAAGTATTTAAAAAAAATGCAAAACAAGTGTGACAGGAAAAACATTATGGTTTGTCTGGCAGGCTGGCATGACAAAGTGTTTCCTCAGATCATGCAGTGTTTCTTATTTAGCTTACTTCGCTCCCTGCTGATCTGTTTTGACTCACTTAATTAAAATTAAATGAAGCAAAAAATCTGCAAACAGCTTTCAGTTTATGGTGTTTTGTAAAGAGTTTTTATTACTAATGTGGTATAGGAGGGTGTGAGAAGACGTTATAAAGATAAATAAGGGGAAAAAACTCCACAAACTGAAACTGAATTATCACAACCTGGTTCAGTGTTTCCCCCAGAGTGGGTGTCAGCATCCATTCAAATCCCCTAAAGTTAATTCAGTTCATCTGGATGCAACGTTTTCAGTGGGAGAAACGTTTCATCGCTCATCCAAGTGACAGGAAGTCACTTGGATGAGCGATGTCACAAATGTCCAGTGAGGCTGAAGAAGTCTCACCAGACATTTCCTGAGACTGTAGTGGTTACCTGGATGAGTGATGAAACATTTCTGCCACTGAAAATGTTGGTCCACATGAACCGAATTGACTTTGTTGGATTTTTTTATCTGAATTATTGTGCATGCATCAAGACATGTCTTTTCAAAGCTTTATGTGGCTCACACTGAACAACAACTCAACAAAACATTTTGGGAGCTATGAAGTGATCGAATTTAAAATCAGAATTCCTGACTTCTTTTTCCTGGTTATGCAAAAGTCACACTAGGAAAAGCAGTAGCTGTACACCTCAGTGTTACTGCAAGCATGTGCAACAAAGTTGGAGTCCTTTTGCATTTAAAACTGTTTCTTTACACTCTGATAAATCAGCAAAAACTGCAAATCTTTTGTTTCTATGTACTCAGAAATTGACATTAACTATACTCAGAGTGCAAATCTCACACATATGGAACAGAAATCCAGAAATTCCTCCACAAATAGTGACGTACTGTAGTTGCTGTAGGACGACCATTTAACTGTAAAATGACACAGGTGCTCTGATTGCTTTTATACTGGAATGTAACCTGAACAGTTGCAAAGTGATGCTTTGCAGACAAGTTGACTCAACGCAGTCTGACTCCAATTGATGCGGTGTGTTGGATCAGTTAGACAGCAATAATTTGCATGCTTTCACTAGTCTGTCTGAGACTGACTGCAGTCAGTCCAAGACTGTGACATGCTTCCTCCCATCATACAACCTGTACAAACACCTTGTGAGCAAACTGATCGCCCAGAGGTTGAGTATGCAAAATCCTAAACCACTAGGCATTGAGTTGGTTGGTGCAACTACTTGCATTTTGCCTCCAACAGCATACAAATTTAGTGCAACCACTGAATTTACTAGTTGCAAAGAGGTTGCTGTTCTATCTTTACTCTCGTGAGTCTGCGCTATGTACAAACATAATCTATACTAAATCAAATAAAGATCGAAAAGGATAATACAATAAGTCTTGAAGCTGTTGAATGTAATGTCAACTGTAGATTTAGAATCAACTCACAATCCTTACTATTAATAATAATAATAAAAAAAAATCAGTAAAGATAATACATGTCAGTCCCTACATGCTACATACCCATCTACTTTTCCTTTGGTCCCATCAAGCACTTCAACACTGTGCTGGTCTGGAAAGCTCCAGTTCACACTGGACTCCTTGGTCTTGCCTGTGTGACGTGTGGAGTCATACACACTCACCCTGCCGACCTACAAGTCCACCCAGGTGGTGTGGGAGAAGGGAATTTTGTAAATTAGCAGTTCTTTAATTAGATGAGTAACACGTGCATCACTGATGTGTCAGAGGCGTCATACTGTGTTGATTAGTGTCAAACTAAATGACAAACCAAGAAAATGTTAAGAAAAAAAAAAGGCTAAAAAAAAAAGAAAAAAAAGAAGAAGAAACTGAAAGTGTGCCAGCTGCTATATTTCTTCCTTTTCTCTTGGTGTTACAACAGCGACCTGCTGGCTTTTTGTTAATTGATGGATGAGCTAAATTTAAAATAATATGAGCAATAAAAAAAAAAAAAGCTGTGCAGGCACAAATAGGATTGTTGGCAGCTTGATGGATTTAGTGAGAATAAACTTAATGTTCATGATAAATGTTCCAAGTGTGACCTTGCCAAAAACCTGTGCGGTTACCTCAGGGTGGTTCAGCTTGAAGGGAGCGGGGAGACTCTGCGTGAAAGCCTCGCCGTCTCTGGCCAACCGACAGCAAACGGCGCGTGTCAGGTGACCGTGGCTGTACAAATAGCCTGTTGGATAAGAGACGCAAAGACATGCTGTAAAACTGGTATCCAAGTCCAGAACCAATGCAATGGGAGTCCACCATTTTTCACCGACTCGTATCTGGACAAAGAAATCTTTATATTTTACCAAGTGTGATGGACTTCAGGTAGATGGGATCCAAGAAATGGGTAAGCAGTGCCCCCTGTAGGCCTATCACATTCCAGCGCAGGATCTTATCACTGCAGCTCATTGTCCTCAGCCTTTCACCGTGCTGGATGCCATCCCAGGTGGGTACAATGGCACTTGACTCCACAGGGATGGTGCCCTCACCTGGCAAAGACCAACGGCACACTCTTGCTTACAAACCAGGATGTGGTATCATTTGCTTTCATCTACATTTCACGACAGATCATGTACATAAAACACAATTTCTCTTTTAGTATCGCGCCTCACCATTCTCCACTTTAGTGCGAAGCTTGCCCTGCTTAACATTCTCAAACAGAGGCTGGTGGCCTTGAGCTTCATCCCCCGCCTCACTGCATGACTTATCAAACAGAGCACCATCCCCACACGGTGCCGTACTAAGGATGAGAGAAAAAGGAGAGAGATAAGGTATTGCTATGATGCACAGCAAAGCAACCTGCAGTTTAGGAGATGAGACCTCACAGAGCTAAACAGGAAACACTGATGTGTGAAAGTGAAGGCTTGGGGGGTAGTGAAGAAAGAGAAAGAAAACATCTCATACTCCCACCTAATGTAGAGGTGAAAGGTGATGTCAGATTTGATCCGTAGTTTGTTATTCTCTGCCGGTTCAAATATACTATCGTCTGCACCTTCATAGTGCTTGAACAGCTCACTGTACAGAAACCTGAGAGGAAAGGAGAAGGTGAGCTAGACTTATAATGTCCCACAGATGCCGTTTCAGGGAGAGGGGGGTATTTTTAGAAGTGTAGGAGAAACACTGATAAAGAAGCAAGATATCAATTTCTACCGAATAAATCCTCTCCTGGAGATGATTTCTGCATGGCAGTCATTAACAGTCTCTCCTTTAAGGCTCAGCTCCTCCCCTTTAACACAGCGATTTCCTGACAACAAGAATGAGAGAGAGAGAGAGAGAAAAAAGACAAATTCAATGTCAAAAAACACGACAATGCAGCGCCTCTCGGTTCAGCGGTGACCTAGTTGCTTCAGCTTTGTGACAGTACATACCTCTAAGCGCAGAAATCCACAAAACTAAACATCATGGAAAAATGCAGGGGCAATCCCCCCCCATCCACCCCCACAGTGCTCCACAATTCCTTACATTTTTACCACTTTGGTCATTTCATATGTTATATGCTAAAGGTAATGGACGTACCAGTTCCAAGGCTGACAACAGTCCCCAGGCCCTCCCCCCTCCTCATGATGATCGTGGCCAGAATCTTGCGTCCCAGAAGGCAGTGCTGGATCCGTGTGGTCAGAGCGTTGAAGCGCTGGTGACTCAACATTGCTATCTGATCATGCAGTGTGCTGCCGCTCACTGGTAACTAGGAGAGGGGAGTATAAAAACACGCAAAGGAAAGAAAGACAGGAAGCATTATTTAAAACATTATTATTCAATATTCTGGATTCTCTGAATATGAATTGGACAAAAATGTGAAACTAGAACAGGAGACTATAACAAACTGCATGTTTTAGTATGCTGTCTATACAGACGTGTCACTTCTTACACCCTTGTATGAAGCAGTTTACCTTAGACTGCTTTTGTCTTGAACAATTTCAAATGTACATAAAGACATTTTCTGATATTATTTTCTCAGCAGAGCAAGTGAAGTGGTTAGTTGATTATCCTTCAAGCATTTACTGTAGATTACTTTAAGCTTAATCTTTCAGCACAAGTAATCAAGCTAAGCAGAACCTGTTGCTATGCTCGACTGTTTCATTCCATTATGTTCAGCTGTAATCCCACGCTGAGCCACAGAAAGCTCTTTTAAAGCTGGTGCACTTTTAACTTTTAAGATGAAATGCCTGAATTCATTGAATAGTCAGTACCTCGGCTGGTGTAAGCTCCCCAGTGCGGGCTGCTCTCTCAGCTTCTCCAATCAGAACCCGCAGTGCAGCATCAGCTGCTTCCTGCTTTCCCTGCTTCTTGTTGGACGCACAGACGGGAGGGAACCAGCGTCCGCCGAGCTTGGCCTGGTAGGTGAACCTGAGAAGACGGGGCAGAAAGTAAGATAAGCAGAGGATTTTGGTTGGTTTTCCCCCCTCACATGACTGCATGGAAACCCCAGCTGTTTTTAACAAAGAGATAAAACACAAATATCTATTCTAATAATTCCCTCATAGCATGAGTTACTATTGCAACACACCAAAGATCCTGGAAAGCAAGGCAAAAAGAAAATCTTTAAATTATTCGAAAATCTACATAAAATATTCCTTTTACAAGTACGTGGCAGCCCAGACAGTAATAGAACTCCTTCTGGTCTGTGGGTTTGGTTGCATCATGGTCTAACATACTTAGGGTCATGTGGCGGTCCAGACTGGCCCACAAGGCGGATCTCGGCAGCAAAGCCCCGGGCTCTGGCATACTCCAGAAGACCCGACACTGCATTGTTGTTCAGGTGGTTGATGAGGTCCCCGACCCCTGCCTCGTGGGCTGCTCGCAACTCATCTGCAGTAAGTGGAGGTAAACTGGGGCACGTTGCCCCAGAAAAACTCTCGTCACTGCCACTGGAAGGACCCAAGGGCAACTGAGGCTGGAGAAGACAGACGGGTGAGGCGGTGGTGCAAAAGAAAGATGTGAACATTAAAGAAAAGAGCTTTGTGACAGATGTGACAAAAATAATTTCTTTATGCCCAAGAAATCAATTATTCCTTTAATTTTAGGAATATGCAATTCCCATCTATTCTTGGTTTCTCATTAAACACCTTGTTGAGCTGCAGTTTCCCATCAGCCATTAATTCTTTGACAGCCTCCTCTGCTGCCAGCTGGCGAGCTGCCTTCTTGTTTGGAGCTGAGGCCTCTGCAAACAAGCTCTCTCCCACCTTCACCCTGTACATGAACCTGAGCCCAGAACAGAGAAAGGGAAACAGAAGGGACAGGATTTTATTGGATTGTAACTGAGATCAGATTCATAACTTTACAAAGCCTGAGCAGATGCGCCATGATCACAATGAAACTGGAGCCTATGGGATACTAAGATCATGATCAAGACTAGTGATAACGTTTTCTAGAAAGTGATGGCAAGAAAACACAAGTTTATACTGTTTGTCTGACTCGACCATCGACTGAACAAAGACGTTTTTGTGCCTTTGTCAGATGACTACAGTACTGAAGAGATATTGAACAGCTGCTGCTCTGAGGCAGAAAAGTATGACCACAGAGAGAAACTCAACCTATGAGCACGCAGTGTGGAGAAGAACATCCAAAGGGACAGATTCAAAGGGAGGTGAATGAGTCAGTACCTTGGATCATGCGGTGGACCCGCCTGCCCAGTGTTGATGAACTCGATGGGCTTCCCACTGCGCTGGCTGTACTCCATAAGGACAGACACAGGATTCTTGCCACCAGGCAGAGAGCGGGACAGGGGTTGGCGAGGTCCCTCTGCCGTCCCTTCCACACCGCCAGACCCAAAAATCCCCCCTGTGCTTTCACCAGGCCCCTTGTGGAGAGAGTAAACAAAAATGCCAACTATAATTTACGGCATTTCTCAGACACAGTTTTTAATTGGTCTCCAACATTAGATAACTGCTACGGACACAGTTTTAGCCAGCACAGGTAATTAGACTTCTGTTTACCGTTCATGCACTCTCAATTGACGAAAGTCTGACCAGTCACAGGCAATTAGTTAAAGCGTGCTGTGACTAAATGTGATTTCATTTCTTAAAACGCATAAGGGGTCGTATTTTCACAGATTAGAAAAGAACTTACACTGGTGTCTGGAAGTAGCTCCATCACCTGCTCCACATTGCCAGTATTTTCCTCATCGGCGGTGCACGTCCCCCCCTGCATCTCTTTGACAAGGATTCGCAGTGTGGCTGCAGCAGCATCCTTCTTTGCAACTTTCTTACTAGAAGCTTCCGCGACAGGAAACAGCCTCCCGTTGAGCATCACCTGCATACGAAATCTAACAGAAGCAAAAAAGAAAATATAGATGAGACACAACTATCTGCAAAAATGATTAATTCAAGAAAAATTTACCAAGATTCCTATGCTGACTAACAAGCAAAGTAATTTACATTTTTAGTTTGATTTCACTTCGGCAGATTTATCTCTTATAGACTCTGAATACACAGATCTGTCAACAGGTGTCTTCGCAAGATACGAAACGTGTAGGTGTAAAAACAAAACTATCACATAATGAAAAAAAGGACAGGATTTACCCTCTACATCGGTTAAGTTTTATCCATCTAGAACAATTTCCGTACAAAAGAAAACGAAAGAGAGAGAGCATATTTCTTGTTTCATTTCCTTTTTGATAAAGCATATAGTTTGGGCTGGAGCAGGTGACCTTGAATCCTCCCTTAGTTGCACTGCAATAGGCCTAGGCTTCTTGGGGTTTCCCATGATGCACCGAGTGTTTTTTTGTTCACTCTTCTTTTTTACTCACTAGGTGTTTATACACCTCCCTGCATTTAATCACTAGTTCTTATTAATTAATTATTATTAATTTCTGGCTCTCTTCCACAGCATGTCTTTTGTTCTGTCTTCCTCCCATCACCCCCATGGGGTGTCAGCCAATGACTCCTGGTGGTTGTGCTCTTGAGGTTTCCTCCTGTTAAAAGGGAGTTTATCCTTCCCACTGTCGCCAAGTGCTTGCTCAAAAGGGACGTTTTATTGTTGGGGTTTTCTCTGTATTACTGAAGAGTCTCTAACTTACAATATAAAGTGCCTTGTTGTGACTGTTGTTGTGATTTGGTGCCATATAAACAAAACTGAACCTAACTGAACTCATGAGCTCGTGAAAATGTTGGATAAATCAGGTCGTAACACAGCAGCACTGTCACTATTAACTGTGATATTTTATGAGTTAACCATGATGAAGTAATTATTGTGGTACTAAAACCTGAATCAGTGATTAGCTGTGACGAACCAGCAAGTGCCATAATAGCATTCACAAAGCCTGGTGTATGTGGATCATATCACTAACCTAGGATCGTGGGAGGGTCCCGACTGGTCCAGCAGCAGGAACTCGCAGTTCTGGCCCAGATACTGGGCATACTCCATGAGACCGCTCACAGGGTTCTTCAACCTTACCTCCTGTAATTTAGCCCACAGATTCTGGGGAGGCGGGGCAGCCACTGACACAGCTACAGTCCCCATGGCATTGGCTTTCTCGGCTGCCTTTTTTTCAGCATCTGTCTCTCTGCGAATAGCGTTGAGGAATTCAGGGATGTCATCAGTGGACCACTGTCCTTCATTGGCGTTTTCGCTTTTACCTGAGGCAGAGGAAAGGGGCTGAAACGAGGAACGAGATGGAAAGGGAAAAATTGAGGTAAAAGGGTTAATATAGGCAGGGTAGATCTTCAAGTCTTATCTAAATGCGATTAATAAAAAGTTCACATTTTCAGCAAAGTGTCTCTCAGAGCAATAGTTCAACATTTGGAAGAGAATTAGAAAGAAAGATTGACACTGCTTTTATGTTTGTTGGATAAATCCACAGATGGTTGATTTGGCTTAGCATAAAGGCTGGAAACGGGGAAATGAGCGAATAAGCTTATGTCTCAAAATGTCAAGCTACTATTTTAATCTTTTCAGAATGCATGCTGTGTTATACTGGGGAAATATCTTTAATACCTAGAATTTGTTATCCATTGAGCTTGACCTATTTAGGTGAAAGAGTTTCCAATTTATTATTTTTAAGTTATGGTTTGATTTTCATTTAGCCGCCACATTTCAAGGAATTTTTGCCGCTGTAATAAGGTGCACGAATTGTTATGTTTAGGGTATTGTTCTATATGTAGCAGAGACCTACACTACAGATGGATTCACCTGAGTGCAGGCAAAGCCAGGGACCATGCTGAGCAGCAAACAGACTTTTATTGTCACTTTGCACGGACACATGCAGAATAAATCAAAACTCTGTGCACTCAGGTGGAGCCTGCCCAGCAGGTTGAATCACACTCAACTCCAAACAATAACTCTGGGAAAAAGTCTGGCTCAGTCCACAACCCAGCTGTGGAGTCCTAAGGCTTTTCTGATTTCACTAATTTGTTCCTCCTCGTCTTCTCTGTCCTCTCGACGGTGACCTGGAAATCAATCTATGCTGAAGGGTGTCACAATTCCCAAAATCCAGTTGGAGGACAGAGGAAAGAAGAGGCTTGCCAGAAGAGCTCTAATCGAGGATGCACAGGTTTGGATCAACTGTTTTTACCTTCAGTGTATAAAAGAGGCATAGCTGGAAAACACGAGCAACGTTAGAAGGAGGACTCTTTACACAACTTGTCCTTTTTCTTCACAATTTGTTCCAGTTAGATGATCAAACTTTGTGCTCTTCACTGTTTCTTTGTGTGTGATTAGAAAAGAGTATGGCTTGTCACAGTGCGCCATGCTGTGAATTGAATTAAACGTGGCCCTAAATCTGAGATCATAAAACACAGCAGAGACTCGGGTAGAATAAAACCACTAGTCGAGTCCAACATCAAATTTAACTGATCTTGTTTTGGAAAGAGGCTCTGAGGCAAAGATTTCAAATCTGATTAAACGCCTGTTGCCTTGCCTCCTCCACTCAAATCTCTGGTGTGACAGAGATGCACAAAATAAATAAATAAATAAAATTTTAGGGGAAATAAGAAGGGTGGCTGGTTTGTGCCATCTGGTCACAGCTGGCTGACTGGCAAAATCAAGGCAGGTGTGCTGGTCACTCCACCTCACACTGCCCCCTGAACTACTCTGCCTCACTTCTTCTCCTGTAGCTGAGTGAAAACCCAAAGCCATTTATAATTAAACAAATCAAAATGTATAAAGCAAAAACTCTAACTATACCTACCGCTTCACTAAGAATTTGGTCTGGTATCCAACCCCCCGTAAGTACCTCAAGGCCTGGTAATGGTGGTAGCGGTGATGGGGAAAAGATGGCACTCACTTCCTCCTCTTCTACTTCCATTTTAACCAGGACAGCTGGGTTGCTCTGTGCAGCTTTGAGACTCCTCTCCATTCTCTCTCGGCGGTGGGTGGAGAGCTCCCACGTAGGAGGGTTGACTTCAACATTCCTAACGACTTCACCTTGCTTTTCTAGGGCGTACAGAGTAGAATTGACCTGCTTAGCAGTCTTGAGTCCAATATTTTTCGCTATGTTAAGAGCTGTTGCCTCCCTTGATTGAAGAAGGTATTTAAAAATTTGTTCCTTCTGTTCTGCCATCAGAGCACCTTTAATGTCCTGATCAGGAGAGCTGGAAGTGCTGGGATGTTGCTTCTCGTGGTGTTGACCTTGTGCTGATGACTGGGAATCTTCAGAGTCAGAAAACTCTAAAGAGGAGGAATATGAAGAACTCGATTCTGTGTCAGAGTCCTCTTCTTTGGCCTGGACTTCCTCTTCGGTTTCTGTTTCAACCTTTTCTTCAGGTTTTTGTGGGGGTTCTGAACTGGCTGATGTACAAGGAGGTCGATTTTGTACGTGATACTTTGTGCTTTGGTCTTCCTCGACTCTGAGAGGTTCTCTGTATAGTGTCCACTCAGGAGGGGTTAATCCTTGCTTGGAAGCTTTCTGTAAGTGTTCCAAAGAGTACAGAGCCTTGTTGACTACCTTTTTGGGAAGATGCAGTTTTCTGGCTAACACTTTAGCAGAAATACTTTCACTTGGCTTCAACGCACCCAAAGCCTCATGTACCTCGCCCTGTATTTCAGTTGTGAGAGTGATGTTAGGTTTACAAAAACTTAAATTTCCTGAGCTGCTGGATGAAGGATGTCTGTCAAACCTTTCTCCTTCTCTGTTGGGCCTGTCTTTGAGCAACAAACTCTGAAATTTGTCACAAAGTGAATCTGTTTGGGTGCGCCATTGTCTGCTGGAGTGTTGGTTATAGTTTTTACCTTGGAACTGGTTTTGATTCAAGTGTCGAGGTGCTAGGTTACCTCTTGAAGATCCTGCACCAGGTCGGTATGGTCTCCGGTCTTGGCTATAGCCCCCTCTACCCCTAGGGCTGCTGTTGCTGGGGTTTGGATATCTACAGTATCCTGACTGAGGCTGGTATATAGTACTATGTGACCTGTTGGGTACAAATCCTCCTCCCCCTCCTCCTCTACTCACAGTGGCTCTAAATTGTGGAGCCTCAGAGATCTGTCCTGTCAGGAACTCTCTTTGTTTATCATGAAAGGAATTAGGGCTTGAACCTGCACCGTGATTCTGGCTGTACAAGCTATTATGAGTGACAGAGTTTGGGACCACTTTAATGTGGCTTGGTGTAGGGGGGGTAGAAGGGATGAGAGGAGATGAGGGCTGTATGTGTGCTTCAGGGTGGGCAGGACCGTCGTAGTAACTTGGATGTGGGATCTGCTGTGGCCCAGCTCTGGGATAGAATACACCTGTGCCAGGTCTATGGAAGTTATCCCTTGCCTGCACGTGGGGTGGTGGATGCCTGTAGTAATGTTCTTTGGAAGGCCCTCCTCTACCTCTGCTCATAGCGCAGGGGTTGAGCGTGAAGGGGGCCGATGCTGCCGGCTGTGCAGCTTCTGTATTAGTGTATGTCCTCTAGCGCAAACAGAATACCCTGATCAGGAGTCAGGGCAGGCCAGTTGCATGCTGAGAGACCCTGAAATAAAAACAAAGGGCAAAGTTAGGAGAATACCAATAAATTGAGACAAATAACAGCAAGATAACTCTATTGTAAAAAAAAAAAAAAAAAAAAAAACTTAAAAAAATTAAGGAGCAGTCGGGAGGTTAAGAAAAAACTGTCATTCCAGCCAATACCACAAGTTCAGACTGTGCTGGCAACCCTCCAACCTGCTCAAGTGTCCTTGGATAAGTCAGTAATCTATAACAACTCCAAGGACAAGGTTTTAAGCAACTGTCTATGCCACTGCTTTCTCAAAATACAGCAGCATACAACACAGAGGATCATCAAAAATGTGGTCAATGTAGAAGTTTGGAGGAAATGTGGAGACGACAAGCTGGGAGTGCTGCATATATCATCAGATTATCATAACTATTCAGTCTACAAGGATACTGCAGGGTGACATACTATCTCTTCCAGTCACACTGAAACCAAATCCCAGTTAAAAAGGAAGCTGATAAATAATTCAGACCTTGTTGCAACTATTCTGTATTATTTCTGGCCTTAGAAATTATCGCTGGATCTGAAGCTGAAGCAGAGAGGGAAAGTGAGACTGATGCAGACAAGGAGAACAGACAAGGGCGCAGAGGGACATGGGCTAAAAAGTCATCAGTGACAAACTGCAGACAGGGGAAAAGCCTGCAGCGGTTAGCTAGCAATTCTGGTTATAATGTTATTTTTCACAGAGCTAGCTAGAGAAATTCTTGTAGCATGCATGAAAATAAAACATAAAAAAAAAAATCAGCAATCTGAAACAGAAATTTTGACCTACACTGTCCCAGAACTTTAAAATCCTTCTATGGGAGAAACAAACATTGATTCCTCCTCAAGTGTCATATCTGACAACACTCAATAATGTCTATATCAGGGAGACTGACAACAAGGAGACACCCACTGAGTCAGGTTTCATCACCTCTGGCACAGTCAGCATCAACGGCATGTCGCTGAGAGCTGAGCAGGCCCGAACATACCACATTAACAGAGAACACCATAGTGTTGGTTCATCACAGTAATAAGGGCCGACAGGGCCGGCAGCAGAGGGGCCAAACAGTACTGAAGCTGACTCATCTTGACCCTGATGCAAGGCAACATTTGACAGCCAAAATAACAACTGTGTTTTTCAGAATCTGCTTTCACTACACTCTCCTCTGTTGTTAGCCTAGACAGAGATGAAGACAAGACTGTGCATCTGACAACTGATTGCGAACACTATTTAATACAAAAAACAAACAAACACACACAAAAAAACATTAAAGACAAAACACCTCCAGCGCACAGCCTGACTTTGAGAGTCACCCTCTTCTATCATCACTAACCTTTGTGGCCTCTGTTTCCTGAATATGTCAGAAATGAAGTCTCTAGATTTAGTGCACACGCCTCCACATGTGCACGCAATATGCTATATTTACAAGCAGAAAAGGGCCCGTGGAGTCTTACAGCATCATCAGAGGCATTATAACATACTGATTTTAACAGTTCTCACCTACAGTAGTTCAAATGAAAGTGGCAGCGCTGAAAAAGTAAGTGGAAGTAGTAAAAAGCGCCCTTACTGTTGCAGATTCATAAATGCGAGACTCGACACCATGTAAATAAGGTAATAATAATTATAATAACAAAATAAACGTTACAGATTAATGTAAAAATAAAGACGGAACCCGTGGTAGAATAAGAAAAAAAAAAATCACAAATCTATGTAGTGCTGAAGGTGTTATCCAAAATGCAGGGTCTTCCGGTTTTGGATGATCAGGTCCTGTCCGCAGCACAAAGATAAACACCGGAGAGGTTTGCGCGCTTATAAAGCCTGCTGCGAGATGCGTTGCTACACTGTTACACGGCGATGATGAAGGGAAAATCCACGAGGTTGTTAATGTAATAGAAAGGAAACTGACCTCCACAAAAGGGTTAAGTTTCGATTTCTTTTCTGAAGAAAACTTAGGTTTCTGTCGCGAGTCACGTGACCACGCGGCACACCGGAACTGTTTAAAAGTTAAGCTTCCTCATCTCTGTTCGAAGAGGTCAGATTCAAAAAAAAAAAAGGCATAGCGACGTCCTTGCGGCTCCACAACAAACCAGGGCATAGTCTCATCGGTGCTCGCTGTAGGAGACAACACTCACTCGGATCAATTTCTCGCTTTAAAAATAAAACAAGGAAAACGAAAGAAGCGGCTGAAAGGAATGTAATACATTTTGGGAGACTCAAATATTGTACCAAAGCGTCAACATTTTGCTATGAATTTAGATGACATACTAAATCAAAACTCTGGGCTCCACCTAATTTCAAATTGCCTGAAATATTTTTTAAATAATAAATTATATTGGCAATGTGCTGTTGTGGCTTTTTTTTTTACAAAGAGTTAATGTGGAAAACAGCTGCACAGCATCAAAGGGGGGTTTATAAAAATAAAACAGAAACTTAGAAGGTTACTTAAGGCTTTTTTTGTTATTCAGAGCAAACGAATATTATCTGTCTCTCTTATCACTTTCATGAAGGTTAGCATTAAATTCAGTTACTTTAAAACTGGAGGTTAATAATTAGAGAAACATAAGGCTTAAACGTTAGGAGCTACAGGTTAGACGAACTTGATTTTCATATTTTTGTTCCAGACACAACAGCTCTCACTATTATTAATTAATAAGTCGGTGAAAAGACAGTATCAGGGGATTAAATGACCAGTTGACAGCAGCTAACTGAGCATCGTTCCTCCTCCGGCTAACTGAGGTTAGCCTGCTAGCTCCGCACTGGCACTGCACCATTTCTAACTGTCGCCTGCATCGCAGCAGGCTCGTTGTCTGCTACAGTCAAACAGCGATAAACGCCTCACACGAAGCCTACAAAATGACTTCAGGATAAGCCATAGCCTTTAGCAGTTACCTCACTTCGCCGTGTTTCCGAGTAATGCGTGGTTGCTGGTGTGTGATGTTTTAATGCGGTGAAAGAAACAATCAGAGAACTGATGCGGGGAATAGTGACGCAGACGCTGCGACTGACGATTATACGTCGCAAGCAAATGACGTAGAACCTTGCTAAAGTTTCAATATTGTTCAAAGGAGTCATACATTATATATATTAGCAAGAACCAAAAACAATATAACTGAAAGTAGGTATAACCTAGAACTTAGTTGTACTTTTCATTCATCATTCCATAAAACAGTGGTTCCCAAACTTTTTTTGCCAGGCCCCCCTTTTTTACAAGAAAAATGTCCCCCTCCCCACACACACACACCTAACACCTCCCCCCCCCTCGCACAAACACATCCTCCAAACACACACACCCATATTTTGCTCCATTGCGGTTTATTTCACACCTCAAACATTTAGTAAACAATTAAGCAAATACAAGTAAACGGCTTTAAATTACAGGTAGTAATAAAATATACTACTAACTCTTTTACGCTACGTCCACACCTACACGGGTATTTTTGAAAACGCAGCTGTTTCTATGCGTTTGGGCTTTTCGTCAACACGTAAACGGCGTTGCGATTCACCGAAAACGGAGATTATTTAAAACTCCTTTTTTGCGTTTACGTGTGGACGAGGATTACAGAGTTCGTCACGCAACTTCAAAGGGTTGTGCCTCTTTTCACGTCACGCTGTGCGCCACGTTATTGTTTACATGAGATGAATTGCAGAATGGCAGATAGAAACAAAATACTGTTACTGTTAATCTGACTATCTTCAGGTTTTACATATACACACGCAGTTACTGTCCCTCCATTTAGAAAGGCAGAGGCTTCGTGGTGTATACACCAAGACGCCTCTGCCTACACATAAAATAATTATAATTATTTTATAATTATATTATTTATAATTATAATTATAAAATATAATTATTTATAATTTATAATTATAATTATAAATTATAAATAATTTATAATTATAAAATAATTATAATTATTTTATGTGTAGTTGTTTTTTTTTCCTGTGTAATAATATTCAACATTGCTGTCAATACATTTTTCAAAAAAATGCCTCTCTGTGCAAAATGGGTTTAAACACATAAACAGCTGTGGGATACTATTAGGCAAGGCAAGGCAAATTTATTTATATAGCACAATTCAACAACAAGGTGATTCAAAGTGCTTTACAGAGACATTAAAAACAAAATAGATAAAAAGCATGATTTAAAATTGATTAAGACAAGCAAACAAACAAACAAACAAACAAACAAAACAGTAGATAAAATCAGTAGTTAAAATGTAAGTTTTGGAATTTAAGCTTAAAAGTGTGGATTTGGTGCTTTATTCAAAAGCAGCAGAGAACAGGTGAGTCTTCAACCTGGATTTAAATAAACTGAGTGTTTCAGCTGATCTGAGGCTTTCTGGGAGTTTGTTCCAGATATATGGAGCATAAAAGCTGAATGCAGCTTCTCCGTGTCTGGTTCTGACTCTGGGAACTGATAAAAGACCGGATCCAGATGACCTGAGAGATCTGGAAGGTTCATACTGGGTCAGGAGGTCACTGATGTATTTTGGTCCTAAACCATTCAGAGCTTTATAGACTAGCATCAGAACTTTAAAGTCTATCCTCTGACAGACAGGCAGCCAGTGTAAAGACCTCAGAGCTGGACTGATGTGGTCCACTTTTTTGGTCTTAGTGAGAACTCGAGCAGCAGAGTTCTGAATGAGCTGTAGTTGTCTGACTGATTTTTTAGGTAGACCTGTAAAGATGCTGTTACAGTAATCAAGCCTACTGAAGATGAATGCATGGACTAGTTTTTCCAGGTCCTGTTGAGACATCAGATCTTTTATCCTTGAAATATTCTTGAGGTGATAGTAAGCTGATTTTGTTATTGTCTTAATGTGTTTTTCTAAGTTTAGGTCTGCATCCATCACTACACCCAAATTTCTCGCCTGGTTTGTGGTTTTTAGGTGTATAGATTGAAGTTCTCTGGTGACCTGTAATCGTTTTTCTTTGGCACCAAAGACTATTACTTCAGTTTTGTTTTTGTTTAGCTGGAGAAAATTGTGGCACAGCCAGTCATTAATTTCCTCAATGCATTTACCAAGAGCCTGTACAGGGCCTCGGTCTCCTGGTGACATTGTGATATATATCTGTGTGTCATCTGCATAGCTGTGATAGTTTATTTTGTTGTTCTTTATAATCTGTGCCAGTGGGAGCATGTAAATGTTAAACAGAAGGGGTCCCAGGATGGAACCTTGGGGAACTCCGCATGTGATACTTGTCTGCTCAGATGTGAAGTTACCTATTGATACAAAGTATTTCCTGTTTTCTAAGTATGTTTTGAACCAGTTTAGTGGTTTATTAGTCCGTGATTTGAATAGGGGGAACAAATTACGGCAGGATCAGCCTGATATTATTTGTATCCCACTGTAACTTTACTGCATAAAGAGCTAACATGTCCAAAATGTCAGGAGTAGTTAGTTATTACAAGCAGTGTTTGTGAACTAAAAATCAAGAATGTGGGATCCTGTTTGTCCGTGATTTGGAGAGCCCAGCGCGTGCTCCCGACGCAGGGAAACTAATTTTGCAGGGGAGCCCTACCTTGGCACTTGTGCAGGTGAAGCCAAAGAGAAGATATGCTTCACCATATTTTCCTGTCTTTGGCTTGGAAGGAAGTTGGTTTAGAAACATATTTGGCGATGCTTCATCTCCTGCTTTGCGTTTGTGTGGGAGCCCCGTCAAAAACCTGTCCACAGTGTCCAAGCGCTCTTTTTTTTTCTTTTCATACCGCGCCCCCCCTGCAATGGCCCCCCACACTTTGGGAACCTCTGCCATAAAAGGTGTATGTGAACATAGGTCTTCATCACAAAAACGTATCACAGGACCTTAGAAGAAGCATTGTAGGCCTACAATAAACTGGAAAAGGCAATTCATTCTTTCTCTGATCAGAACAGATAATATCCATAGTAGATTATCTCAAAGCTGAGTCTACAAGTGTGAGTCTTGTGTGAGCATTGTTAAATATATGTTAGAATACAATCATAGTACATAAAACCTAGGTGCAACATAGTTCAATTTATTTGCTTTTAGAGTATTCATCAGTAAAGAGAGTATAGAGAAGGTGAGACAGCGCTTAACTGTGTCTTTGTGGATTTAGACAAAGAATATGATAGGGGGCCAAGAGAGGAACTATAGCACTGTATAAATAAGTGAGGAGTGGCAGAAAAGTATGTGACAGTGGTGCAGGGCATGTATGAAGACATGGGGCAGTGATGAGGAGTGCGGTAGGAGTGCCAGATGGGGGTGGGATTACATCAGGTATCTGCTCCAAGCCCCTTCTTGTTTGCAGTGGTGATGGACAGACTGACAGATGAGGTCATGCAGGAGTCTCTGTGGACTGTGATGTTTACAGATGACATTGTGATCCATGATGAGATTAGGGAGTGGCTGGAAGAGAACCTGCAGAGGTGAAGGTATGCTCTGAGGAGAAGAAGAATGAAAATCTGTGGAAACAAGAAAGAATACATGCATGTGAATGAGAGGGGGGTGCTAGGAGGTGAATGAGTTAAATATGTAGCACTGTCAAAGCTACAGGCTGTGCACAAAAGAAGCAAAGGAGAGACAGGAGTGGATGGAGACAACTGTCTGGGATAATTTGTGAATGAAGGATAGCAGCATGACTGAAAGGAAGGTTTACAAGTTAGTAGTGAGACCTGCTATGATGTACGGTTTGGACACAATAGTACTGACAAAAAGACAGGAGGAAGACTTGAAGATGCTCAGTTTTCACTGGGAGTGACCAGGATGATATAGGCCTGTTCTACAAAGCAGGTTTTCATCTTATTCAGGTAACTGTAAGGTTAAGCCTGTTTTTTCTTTATTAGAAAGGTTGGGTATATCACCATGGTAACTTACTGCAAAATTCCAGAGTAGAGATCAGCAAGTATGAAATCACCATCTACTGACCAATCAATTTTCTGGAAAACATTGTCAGCACTCCTGGAAGATCCAGACAGAAAGAGGATCTAAAGTTTTTAATAGCGTCTGATGTCTTTGTGTTTCCCTGTTGATGATATATTCTTAGACACAATGTTATTCCTTTTTTTTTTCTACTGGCAGCAAACAATTTTTCAGTTTTATTGTTTTGTAAGCTTGAGTATGTGATTTGAAAACAGAGCACCTACTTGCTATATCGAATTTGCATGTAGGCAACGCCTATGTTTGAGTTTTTACATTTATTATTTACTTTCAAAGCATTATTTAACTGAGGCTGCAGCTGAAAGAATAAAAACTAAGACTGTATTTTATATATTAATGAATCAAAAGTGTGGCTATAACCCATGAGATTCTCCCTTCTTTTAATAACAGAGATGTGATATTGATAAATCTGTTCTTTCCTGGCTTGAAATAGGCTCAATATTTTAATTTATTTGCTCATTTCCAGTCTTACTAACCAAAGCGTTTAAAGTGTACATGCCTTTAATACTAAACTATTGTACAGTGCTTTTTCTCTGAGTTTGTCTGCAGCAGCTGCTTAATCTTGTCATATTTTTCCCATAGCATAGTTCCAGCTTCCTTTTCAAAATCAGGCACCCTGCTGCCACTGGATGTATACATAATCAGTCAAATGCTGCCAACACCATTCCTTTCTTGAGAACATAAAAAGGAAAACCTGGGTTAACTCAGCGGCTTGATAGCCAGCTTTGTGTTAGACCAGAAAACAGAAAGATATTTTGGTTATTTTTAGTTGGCTCTTTGGACAGGGCTCATATCTCTTCAGGCAGGCTATTACAAAGCTGAGGGCCCCTGATGGAAAACCTGTGAGCAGGCATAGAGCTACAGTGAGGAGCCCGACTCAGACAAGCTTTAAAAAGTGATGAGTAAAATCTTAAAATCTATTGTAAAATGTTCAGGAAGCCAGTGGAGACAAGCCAAGAGAGGGGTGATGTGATTCTGTCTGCTAAACCCAGTAAGAAGCTGAGCTGCTGAATTCACAACCAGTTGGAAGCAAGACAGTAGTTTTCCATTAGAGAGCAGCCAGAGAGGACGGAGTTACAATAGTCCAGTTGTTTTAATGTGAAGGGTAAAGCTAAGGGCTGGATAGAAATTGATACCTGAATACCAATGGGTTTTTGGCAACAGGCTCAGTGATGTTTAGTGAATAATAGGAATTCTGATTTTGTGGTATTGAGTCACAGAACATTTTTCAATGTTTAACATCACTGAGACTATCCCAAGGTATTTATCATGAGGCATATATCTGTGTGCCACAGGTATCTTGGTGAGTTTTCAAAATATTATCAAGTAGAAGCAAAATCAGACTGAAATTCAAACCTTGCCACACACCACAGATAATGCGATCTGTAAATAAAGAGAAATCACTTGGTGAAAGAAAAGACTCTTTCTAAGGATTAGATTAGAGGACAGACAAGAGGAAGATGCAAAACCGTGCATATATGGATGCTGCATAGGTGATGGTTCTCCACCTGTCACACTGCAAAACACTTTTGGAGGGAAGATGATGATGGACGCACTTCTAAAGTCCACTGCTGTTCTGACAAAGCAACAAAATGTTTTGACCACCTTTGTTTAACAAGGTGGAATTTTTTTAATTTTTTTTTTTGCCATTTTGGTGGAAGCGATTTATTAATTGACACAGAAGGTTTAGACTTTTTTGCAGGCTAACAACAGTGTGTGGCTGCATTTATAAACAGTTTTGGAAAATGCCTCTTTAGAGCTGAAAAATGTGCCAAAAGCAAATGAGATGCACAGAGAGAATAAAGTGGGCCAGAAAGTCTATGTATTTCCCCCTTTGTTTTCACTGTTACAGTAGTAGTGTCTTTTACAGCTAATATTGATCTCTGCCTTATTATTGTCTATTTGCTTTCGAACATTATTTTAAATTGTTTACAATGTCCTTAACAAAGCCGTAAAGAAATCAGGCAGATGCTTTTTAACAGCATTTGCATTTGATAAGAAAAATGTGAGTTTGAATAAACAATCTAAATTTGCTCAGTGTGTTAGTGTGCATATTGCATTTTACTGATATAGCCATTGGGTGTCACCACTACTCTGTGAATACGCTAGTGTCAGATCAGACTAGTTCAAAAGCAAGACAGATTTTAAATATTGCTTCCTGGTATAAATTAGAAAGTGAAAAAAAAAAAAACCAAATACATACATATATATATAAAATATTTCCTGTGATTTTAACTGATTTAATAACTGTTAAAGACAGCTGGATAATAGCTACTAAAAATCCCATCACCCAGACAGCTCTGCGTATTATATCTCCTCCAAAAATAAAGCTGCTCTTTCTGTCCACCAATCCAGAAAAACTGAATGAATCCATCATAAAATGATGGAGGATGACTGACATGTAGTCACAGATAACCGCATATCATAAAGTCTGCAGGGTATATTGAGCAGGGAGGCGTGGATGATGAGTTTTAGCACAGGTCAGGGCATCCCCATGTCTCCAAACCTGACCGACTCCAACAAACAGCTTCTCCGTCTTTAGAGGAGTAGTCATTTCGCTGCATTTCTCACCCACTCTCTCAGTCTCTCTCTTCCTCCCCCTTTCTCCTCCTTTCCCTGCTCTGCCGCTGCTGGTGTTGAGCTCTCTCCACTTGTTTTCTACAGCCTCTCTTTCTCTTCACATCCCCATTTTCCTCACTTTACTTGTTTAATCTTCCTTCATCTTCACCTTCTCCCTCTATTTCTCCTTTTACCACTCTTTCTCTGCCGATACAGAGGAATGCAGAATGAAGCAAACTGTGGCTCTGTGGCTGGTGATACTTGCGACTCTGCTCCGGGGTGAGTGACTTTCACTGCGCTTTGAGCGAGACTGTGCTCGAACAAGTGTGTGTTTCCTGTTCTGTATGTGCTGTTGCATGTAAAGGTAGCGGATCATAGTAACTGGGGACAAAGCAGCTGATTTAGACAAAGAGAGTGGCCACTTGTGCACAGCCGTACAGAAAAATGGATTTATTTTTATGATGAGCCTGCAACACCACGGTGTAATCATCTCCACTGCAGATCCCATAGGTTTGGCTGAGGTTTAGATTTTTTAGATGCTGAGAAAGATAGATAGATAGATAGATAGATAGATAGATAGATAGATAGATAGATAGATAGATAGATAGATAGATAGATAGATAGATAGATAGATAGATAGATAGATAGATAGATGATAGTATGTTTTAGTTGGTGTAAATTTGAGTGCATTAATCTCACACCAATTACTGTAGCACTTTTCATGTGCTTTTCCATTTTAAGCATATAGTAACTGTTTATAAGTTACTCTGTGTGCCTCCTGTATCCACCAGTGATCCAAATCAGGAGTGATTTGAAGCCGTCTCGGAGTTATAGGGTGAACAGACAAAGTTGCTGTGTGTGTCTGTCCAGGGTGTCTCAGTGTTTAATGGCCTCAGTATTTTCCGCATGGAATAAAGCTGACATTTTTACAGCAGTAGAAAACTCTGACAGTATGCTGGCGATCAATCAGCGATGTAAGTGATTAGAAAGAGTAGGCTTCCTTCTCTCTGCTCTTCCACCCGTTTCTCTTTGTCGCCTATGTTATCGTCTTACATCCTCTCTCGTATAGCTTTGTGCTCCATTTCACCTCAATTTGAGCTTGTCATCTGCCCCTCTGTTAGTGCCTCTACTTCGCTTCTGGCCACCTATATAATTTCTACAGCACTCTACTCTAAACTCTATCATTGTAATCGCACCGTTTTTCTAAAGTGCTTGCTCCCTGCCTTCTTTGACACAGCTTTCTTTTTGTCTCTGACTTTTACCTTGTGCTCTTATGTCTTTATTTATCTCTCTTTCAATTTTCTTTCCGCCCTTCTCCCCCCCCCTTACACTCCCTCCCCTCCCATGTTCAGTATCAATGCAGGGTCCTTACCAACGCTTTCTGCTCAAAGAGCTGCTGCGGGACTACAACCCCATGGAGAGACCGGTGGCCAACGACTCCCACAGTCTCACTGTTCAGTTCTCTTTTACACTAATGCAGGTCATGGATGTGGTACGTTTGGCATGAAACATGCATGCATGACATTCAGACAAGAAAAAGTCCCATTTTCCTCATTTTCCATAATGCATTTTCGCTTTTATAATCAAAAGTTTCATTCCTTTTGAGATAGGGGCACAAATCCTCAGTCTTTCATTTATGTAAATTTAATTTCAGACACTTTTATTCTGTTTCTCCTGACAGCATGTTCTTGATTAATTTCAGTGCAGGGACAGTCACAAAAGAGCAAAGTTACTAATGACTTGCATAGTATAAAAATCTCTACTTTGGTAGATATCCACATGATTTTCTATCCCATATGAAAGATTTTAAAAGTACATTTTTACCCTTAAAGAGGATTGTGGACATTTTATGTCACATATATTAGAAAAGCATAAGAAAGCATGGACGTGTGAATTAAAAAAACAGTAATCATTTAAATGTAAAGTCAGTGTACATTGTTTTAAGACCATTTCGACACATGTGAGCTCATTCTTTCAAACACGAAATCATTTATTCTCTCATTTTCTTTCTGCCATGCAAGGATGAAAAGAACCAGCTGCTCACCACAAACGCCTGGCTGCAGATGGTGAGTATAATGGATAACATTAATGTAATATTGATCTGTGTCTACCCAAGCCCATTGCAGATGCACAGTATCAACCTAGATGCAGGTTGGGTTTCAGTTTATATGCTGCTCAGCAGGGGGAACAGCTTCTTCCTTCAACCCCAAACATGACCTTATTATGAGTATCTTGAGAATTGGCTGAATCTGGGACAAATGACTAAGCTGTTTGTCTCATGTCAGCGTTATTTTTTATAACCCATATCAAAATTTTGCCTCAGACGACTTTACCATCTTCTGCTGAAATAAGGAATTCCCTCTTCACCAGGGAGGAACTTTTCAGAACTGTAACTGTAAAACATAAGGCCAGTGGGCCAGAATTGGCCAGGCATGATTTCAATCCGACCCACAGGGTGGCTTTAGAAAATGTAAAAGAAGGTGTAAATTCAGGATTTATAAGAAAGGCAGTCTATACTACATGAAAATAAAGTACCACATAAAGGTCCTCTTCTTTTTTTAATATCTGCTATAAAACAAAATTTCGCTTTTTAAACTGGGTCCACTGTGAAATAAATAAATAAATGAGCTATGAGAACATTTTCATTACACATTTTCTCAAAAGCCCCCAAAAATCTTGCTGGCAGTTTCCTTTCATTTACTACAGCAGCATTTTTTCATGCAGAAAATCACACTTCTTTTTCCTGTATTAAGATGTTTCAAGGACTCGTTCCACTGACAGAAAGGAGAGTTTCACTCACCCGGCCCACTTAAGATCAATGCGAGCTGTATGTGGCCTATGATCTAAAATGAGTTTGACATTACTGCTGTAAAGGATAAGCTGCTTGTATATCTATTACAATATAGAAATCATAATGTGTCTTCCTTCTGTGTTTTATGTATTTGTGGATTTTCCATTCATGCAGTTGTAATTGTGTCTCCCAGCAGTGGTACGATCACTACCTTCAGTGGAACCAGTCAGAATATCCTGGAGTTAAGAACCTTCGTTTTACCCCCGACCAGGTCTGGACGCCTGACATATTGCTGTATAACAGGTATGTGACATACAAATACAGGTGTGTGCAACCAGTGCTGCTGGTTATTGCTGACTGGTCACTGTGCTATTGTCCTTCAGTGCTCATGATAAGTTTGATGCGACTTTTAAGACCTATGTGCTGGTCAACTCCAGTGGTTTCTGTGAGTATTTGCCTCCAGGTAAGTTTTAGCAGAGGTTTATATTTTCCTTCAAACCATTTAGACCTTTACGGTCTTTAATCATTCTGCATAATTGCACTATTATTAATGCTGCAGCATTTCAATTCAAAAAAATGTTTACTGCAATTAAATAACTTCATCTTCCTTTAATTCCACATGGCTGCACCACCGATCAACATTCATTTTATTATCCAGTATTTATTTGCTTTTTCTTGTTATTTATGCATTTCAAGGAATTTTTATCAGCACTTGTAATGTCGATGTGAGATGGTTTCCATTTGACATCCAGCGCTGTGAGCTGAAGTTTGGCTCATGGACATTTGATGGTTGGCTGCTGGACATCCAGATGAAGGAGGCAGATGTATCAGGATACATGCCCAATGGCGAGTGGGACCTACTGGGTAGGATCAGCTGTCAAAAGCATGGATGACAGACTGTGTTGCTTAGTAACTGTGCTTACATTAACACCACACAGTATTGCAATTGTAAAGACTCACATAATGAATACATATTATATATGAGTACATGTCTGATTTGTTGCCATAGAACCTGAAGAACATGAATGCTTTTTGCTATGATGTTTTATATTTCCATACACGTTTACATCGTGATGAAATATCCCATGCAACATGGAATCTTAATTTTATAGCATCAGTCCTTGATTTCTACAGTCTCTTAAGGGCTCTGTTTTTATAATGCTGGTCCTGTGCCAGATTTTTCTTACATTTCTGATTTACAGTATTGTGCAAAAGTCTTGTATTACTCTTTATTTTTTAAATACTTTGATACCATAATATTAATTATATGTGCAGTAATTTACTAAAACCTATGTAAAAAAAACCAAACACCCAGAATATAGTATATATGGCAAAAACCACAGCTTGTGCAATTCTAATGAGCTTCAAAGTCAACCCTTATTCATCAGCATGGCCTGAACTCTTTCTTAGGCAGCTTTCTTTTCATTTCTTTAAGTGTCTCCAGGAGTAATTCTCAAAGCTTCTTGAAGGACATTCAAAGCTCTTCTTTGGATGATGACTGCCTTTTGTTTGCTTTTCTGTCAACGTGATCACACACTGCTTCAATAATGTTGAGGTCCAAGCTCTGGGGAGGCCAATCCATGACTGATAGTGTTCATGTGTGTTTTTCTATCCAGGTATCCTTTTACTGCATTGGCAGTGTGTTTTGAATCATTTTGATGCTGAAAACTGAGGCTGCTGCCTATCAGATGCTTTTTAGATGTGTTGCATTGTGGATCAAAATCTGATAGTACTTTTCTGCATTCATATTTCATTTAGTTTTAACACCACCACTGGCTGAAATGCAGACACAAGCGATGACAGGGCCTCGGCTGTGTTTAACAGATGGCTGTAGAAACTTACTGTTGTACCTCTCTCCTGACCTTGATGATGATTTGAACCAAAAACTTCAAATTTGAAGTCATCCTTCCATCCTGTTGCCACTGATTTTCAGTCCAGTTCTTGTGCAGTTTGGCACACCTCAGCCTTTTTCTCCTTGTCTTGACAGCCTCCCTTCCACTGAGGCTTTCTGATGACAGTAGATGCATCAATGGAATGGCCAGATACAGCTCTCGGGCACTGTGTCAGGTCTTTGCTGGATTTTTTTTTTTTTTACTGTTTTTTAAGGACACGACTTTTAGATACCGTTCATCTTTGGTAGATTGTTTTTTAGACCTCCCACTTGTCCAGTTTCCTCAAATTTATTAAGGACACATTGCCCACCTTGCCCAGATATGCAAAGTTTTCAGCTAATAGTACTTTGGGAATCACCGTGTGGGTGTAAAAACACTATTTTATGCCTGTCAAACTGTGTTATCTTTGGCATGTTTCCTAGATTGAAATAAAGAAATGAGAACAAATTCAATATTTTTGCAATAGGCCGCTAGTGTCTAATAAAGTAATACAATTTAAAATAGTTCTTAGCTAACTTGTCTGCTGTTAAGTGTAGACACAACACTGGTTCATCCCTTGAGATAGGCGCCTTTTTTACATTTGAATGATTCACAGTTCAGTGTTAAGTGGCTTAACAAACAAAAAAATGTGAAAGACCTTCAGAGAGAGGAGAGAACTATTGCTCATGCCGATTTTTTAAAAAGAATTCAAGAAAGTCTGACTTCTCGGAAGCAAAATATAAAGAAATGACTCAAGACTGTTGCACAGTATTATATATACATGCAGCTTTCCCCACACACAGTTACAAATATTCAGTGGATGCACCAAAATACATTTCATTAGTTATATTGATTTTCTGATATTCTTTATTTTTTGCTTCCCTGCTTTCTCATCGCTCACGCAGTTACTATATCTCTATGCTTCCTAATTTTTCTCAGAGGTCCCAGGAGGTCGTAATGAGGTTTTCTATGAATGCTGTGTAGAGCCTTACCCCGACGTTACTTTTGTGGTGACGTTACGTAGAAGAACCCTGTTCTACGCTCTCAACCTCCTCATCCCCTGTGTGCTCCTCTCGTCCATGACCCTGCTGGTCTTCCTGCTGCCTGCCAACTCTGGGGAGAAAATCAGTCTGGGTGAGGAATAATAAGTGACCAGGGGAGCAGGGACAAGGCACAGTCTGACAATAAGCAAGGGAGATAATGAAAAACAAGAGGTGAATCTGCTTCTAAGATAAAAATATGTTCTCTAGCTGCATATTATTCCTCACTCCTCTTGAGAAGGCAATGGCTTATTTCACTCCAGTGTTTTTCCAGCAGTTTTTCTCTGTTAACAATATTGGAAAACCTTCAGTCAGAGCCTTTGTACAGTGTCGGGAGGGATGTCGTGGAAGGGAGGAGAGACAAAGGCAGAAAAGATGAGAGGGAAGATGAAAAACAGTAAAATCGAATAAGTTTTCCTGGGAGTGTCAGTAAGCCAGATGATTATGGCGAGAAGTCAAGTACAGCATACCAAATATACAGTTCTACTAAGTGTACTCATGTATTTTCTTCTCTTAAGGGCTTTTTCTTTTTTCTTTTCTTTTTTTTGCAACCCACGACTCCCCGGTGTCTTGTGTTGGCCTCCAGGCATCACAGTTCTGCTTTCTCTGACTGTCTTCATGCTGATGGTTGCAGAGATTATGCCCGCCACTTCAGATTCTGTACCACTGATAGGTCAGTTTTTGTTTTTTTCGACTGTGTGTGCAATTGCATGTCGGTGTGGGTGATTTTGGAGGGTGATAATCCTGTTTATAGCCAACAGATTAGTAGCAAAGTCTCACATGTGTTTCAGGTCAGTATTTCGCCAGTACCATGGTGATAGTTGGGATGTCAGTGGTAGCCACAGTCATCGTCCTCCAGTTCCATCACCATAACCCCGACAGTGGACACATGCCACGCTGGGTAAGTTGTGACAGTGAGTGAGATATTATACACATTACAATACATATTTATCTGAAGTGTGTTCATGTGTGTGACTCCCTGTCCTTTCATTCGATTTGTACCTGTGTCCGTATCTTTCAGGTGAATTTAGTTCTGCTGCAGTGGGTTCCCTGGTTTCTGCGAATGAAGCGTCCAGGTGAGGGAGTGGAGCCTACTCTTTCCAACAGTCAGGCAGACTCCCAAAGCAAGACCCTGTCCTCTCCAACCACCACCACCACCACCATCCCCACACCAGCGCCCTCCGTCCTCCCACAGGGCCTGAACTCCTTGCAGGCCAGCCTGGCACAGCTCAACCTCCCTTTGCCACACTCACTGCCTCACCGTCCAAACTCTCAGGCTATCATCCTCCCTAATCCCATTCACAGAGATCCCAGCCCCAACCCACAACCCCAGCCTAATGGGCATCTGCCTTACATGGGATTCCAGACCTTCCACACCACAGCAGAGCTGGAACCGATCCAGAGAAACAGAACCACCAGTCATGGTAGGGGTAACAGTGAACTAGGAGAAGGAGAGGGAGCAGCAGCAGGAGGGGGACCAGTCGGAGATATACCACTTCATCACCACCACCACCAATCTTCTAAGTTTGTGAGCCCCACACAAGAGCTTCCAGTGTGCCTGGACCCTGACCAATCAACCACAGCTTCTGGAGTCTGCGGCTTAGAGGCTGGCACCGGGAGATCAGCTGTGATGCATGCCCAAAGTGGGATGATTCGATCTGTGGCAGTGGACAACCAGCTGCAGGCTCTTCTGGCAGAGGTGCAGTTCTTAGTTGAACGTGTTCGTGAGCAGGACCGTCAGTTGAGTTTGGCAGAGCAGTGGCAGTTTGCCGCGGCGGTCATCGACCGGTTGTGCCTGGTTGGATTCAGTGTTTTCAACATTATCTGTACCATCGCTATCCTTATGGCTGCACCCAACTTTGGAATAGCACTCTCAAAAGACTTCCTCTAAGAGGCAAACAAAGACATTTGAGAGACCAAGGAGGTATTAAGAGATGACTCAGATACAAATGTGCTGGAAGCACAATTGCTCTCTAAGACAGTCAGACGTAAACAGCGAGTATTTCATGTTTTGTAATCCGGAGTGGACCGTGACACGTCAGTTTCGTCCTTTATCCTGTATACTGTAGACCTCATCATGCCTCCAACACTGTTACAGTGCTTTGTTTCATTATTTAATGATGGTTTGTGGACTAACTAACATATATTTAGTCTAGAAATAAATGCTTTTTGTGAAATAGACACCCTAAAGATAGTTATCCCACAGCCTGACTTTATTAAATTTGTAAAATAGAATTACAGCTGTCATGAAAAAAACGAAACTAGACATAGAGGTTTTAAAGCAGAACTTATGTAAGAGTTTAAAAGTTCAGGGTTACATTAAGCCTAGCTTTGTGTAATGAGTATCAGTGAAAACTCTTATTTCTTAAATCTGCAGTGCCCATATTTTGTTAACAGTTTCTCTGTGGTGTATGGGTTTCAATTTAATTCATTTTCTTTCAAGGTTTTCTTTTAGAAGGATGTCTAAGCCTGCAAAAAATGTGATGAATAAGAGGCACTACGGATGAACTTCTGCATCTTCTTTAGCAACTGTGTTTGCTTGAGATGGTAGTGAAGTGCTAAAAAACATATCTCGCATACTGTCAAGGGAATATTTTCTGTCTATTGCATTTTAGTTTCTGTAAACCTACACACTGCATCGATGTGACGTTTCAAACATGCCCTCTGTTTATCGTTAAGGAGGATGCTTTTTGATTATCTATAAGAGCTTACTGCACTGAAAAGAAATGTTTCAAAACTCCTTATTTTGTTCATGTTTTGTAATATTATAGTTTATCTGCTCTGGTGTCAGTAAAATTCAGACTGCAAAGGAAGAATTGATGAGTAGTCATGTAAATTTCTCAAGGCTTTTATTTAATTACATGCACATACTCTCGCTCATCTATTGCCACGCTCACGCTGTTGTGTATGCAGAAAAATGCAGTCTCTGTGATTGTGATTTTTAAATGTAATGTATGATCTTGGACACTTTATTACCGGGGCTGTGACAGACTGAGCTGTAAATAATGGCAGCAGAAATAAACAATCTTGTCTTTTGTATTCTCTACACATGCATCAAATTTTCAGTCTTTTCGCTCGTTCGTCTCCTCCCAGTCCAAGTTTTCAAAGCGACATAGGAACAGAGGACAGGGGGAGTGAAGGAGAAGGGGAACAGCCAAAGAGGAAAGGGAAGATAGAGGTAATGAAGCACAGCAATAGAGAGGGCAAAAGGAAAAAAGAGAGGGCGTCGCAGGAAGGGAGGGCTTTGCAGAGAGACACCGACAGAAAGGATGCAGAATGAAAGAGACGACGAATAGAACAAGGTGGTCTCATGACTTGGTTGAGAGAAACAGAGGAGGGAGCAAAAAAATGTGCTGAGAAAGCGGCAAGAGACCAATAAAGTTTTTTAACTGATTGCTCGTTAATGAGACAGGGGAAGGAAGAACGTGGAGAACAAACCTCCCCTCCTCCTCCTCCCTCTCCTCTATGCTGCTGCTGAACTGTACTGTCTAGCATTTATGGGTGACTTGATGTTTATTCAGAAGTGGAAGAGGATGTTCTCACTGGCATTTATGTGATGATCTTGGCAAAAATTCTCGTTTAAAATGATTGACTGTGAAATAATGCAAGCACATTATGATGACTGAATTTGGCAAATTGGTGTCTTGGCACAGCCGGACTCGCACCTTTACCCCGAGGCTATTAATTTGACTTGTCCTCTATGTGCTGTAGGCTAGTTCACTAATGGAGAAATCTCTGTGTATTTCAACGGCCTACTGAACTCCTTTTGTCTGTAAGACTGGGCTGCTGAGAGATGCACTACAGCGCAGGTAATAAATCTGAGATACTCTCCTCCTTCACTGGCTCTTTCCTCCACCTGCTTTGTGTCGACAGCTCATGCAGATCTGTTTATTGGGAGGAGATGCACACTGAGTCATACAAACAGACGAGCACGATGCAGCGGGATGCAGAAGACGCGTCGTGTCTATCAAGGGGCCACTGCAATCTGTGGCTGCAGCTGTCGCGCGTACCTGCGCGCACACACACACACATCCACAGATACCAAGAGCAGCGCAAACACAAACCCACGCACACATCGAGTGGTAAAGTAAGGGCTCTGCTGCAGACCTAATGCAGTAACCACGCATGGTCCTGAAGCTGTCTCTTTCTGTTGCTTCAGATCGCTTCCACACAAACTGTTCGCTTACGGCTGCTTGTGCGGTGCTCTCGCTTCACAATTTTTTTGCTTATGTGGGAAAAATAAGGCAGGGAGACAATCTAAAAGGATGGCGCAATCGCTGAAATACCATTTTGTCTTGTATTTTAATAAAGTTTAATTGATCAAAACGTGAAAAAGCTGCTGAAATCAAATAAGCTGAAACTTATTTTTATAGTTCACTCACTTGCCAATCAGCTTTTGCCACAGTCAGCATGACAAGCAGGAGCTGTCAGGTTGCCAGCCCATAATAGGTTTTCCACAGAAGCTCACTCCTTCTTACTTGGATGTAAACTGAAGGAACCCACAAGTGCAGCGAGAGTATGCAATATGCACACACACACACACGCACGCACGCACGCACACACACACACACACACACACACACACACACACACACACACACAAATACAGACTTAGACAACCGAGACAGTAAGGGCGATCACTTAGCCAGTGTAACAACACTCATCTATTAATATTTTAACTCTAAAGTGTTGAATTTTATATATCAAAATGTATCTATAATTCAGAATGTACCCTAACCCTTTACTGGGTTGGACCTCTTTTATCTTCAGAACTGCATTAATTCTTAGTGGCATAGAATTAACAAGGTGCTGGAAACACTCCCCAGAGACTTTGGTCCATATCGACGTGACAGCATCGCACAGTTGCTGCAGATTTGTCAGCTGTACATGCCTGATGTGAATCACCTGTTCCAACACATCAGAAAGGTGCTCTATTAGATTGAGATCTGGTGACCGTGGAGACAGTGAACTCATTGTTCAACAAACACGAGATGATCTGAGCTTTGTGACATGGTGTGTGAAGCTGCTGGAAGCAGCCATGAGAAGATGGTCATAAAATAACCCCCACATCATTACACCACCAGCAGCACCTAAAACTGTGGATACAAAGTAGGGTGGATTCACGATTTCATGGTATTTACACCAAATTCTTACCCTAAAATCCAAATGAGTGCTGCTGTAGCTCATCTACTTCATGTGGTGCCCTCAGAGATGCTCTTCTGGACACCTTGGTTGCAACAAGTGGTTATTTTAGTTACTGTTGCCTTCCTATCAGCCCAAAGCAGTCTGGCTCTTTTCCTCTGACCTCTGGTATCAACAAGGCATTTTCACTGGATATTTCCATTCCCTGTAAACCCTAGAGTTGGTTGTGTGTGAAAATTCCACTAGATCTGCAGATTCTGAAATACTACCAGCCGTATCATCCTCCAATTTTAAGACGTCATTTAGTTCACTGAAATTTTGACTTAAAAAACTGGACTTAAATTATCACTGAAAATAAGCAATTTAGCTAAATACCTAAGTGACTCTTTCCATTATATGTCACCAGTCATCAGAGCCATCATATTATGTGGGTGGGATGTATCAGGGTTGTGAGATACAAGTGCTTACCCATTAAAAGTAAGTTTTTCAGGCCTGCTGGTGAATAGTGTACAATAGGTGATCAAACCTTCAGAAACAGCTCACCTTTTCATTTTAGGCCAGCCTGTAATCTTTCATGCTGGAGGCCGTTAAAAAGCTCTCTATAACAGAGAACAACACTTGGCACTGCTCCAGCTGTGCAAAAAGCATTTTCAAGCAATCAAAAGAAGCTTCACAACACGTTTGTGGTGTGTTGCAAGCAGGGAGATGCAATTCCTTGGAGGGAAGATGAAGAGAGAAGCGCTTGGGTCTTTTTATGTTTTTATATCAAAATGACAACTAATTTCACATGCAATAAATGCACAGAAGCTGAAAATGAGTTTACACTCCCATCAGCAGTGGATCTACTATTAGAATAGAGCTTAATTCTTTTGTGAAGTGTCTTCCTCAGAAACTAATCAGCACTCAGGTCTGAATACTTCCATGAGGTCTCTCAGGACAGATTTTCAGCCCAAAGATTTTAGCTTTTCAAAATTCACCCATTCCAAGATAATTTTCAGTCACCACCTCACCACCAGCAATCAATACCTATTAATTACTGGGTGCAGACACTTGATGCAGGTCGATATGCAACGGCTATCTCGCTGCCTATTGGGTAATTGTCTCCCAGATCTCATTATAAGATGCTGTAGTTGGGGAAAGAAGAGGAAGCCGGTGAGGAGAGAAGAGGAAAAGAGGAAGAGTGGAATAAAGACACGGGTACAGGTGTAAAATCAACTTTATAGGATAAATCTGGCTCTGCCCACTGTGGGGATTGTCTGTAACTTTGGGATTTCCACACTCCTTGACTCAGCTCCAAACACACAACGTTAGTTGCAAATAAACAAGAACCAACTTTGCATCAATAAATCGGTTTATTTAAAAGAATATGTTACAATTTATTACAGTAAGCGATGTAACCAAACACTTGCTTAAATTTTACATTTCGACATGTCAAAGGCTCTGTAGGTTGTCATTCTCCATCCCCTTCTTAGTGTGACGCTCATCAGCTGAATTTAAAATCGAATCTAACTGTACGTGACATCTAACTTCAGTCAGCATGAGAAAGTGTGCGCACGTGTGTGTAGGGGGAATGGGGCGGATGGGTGAGCCCACGGGCTTGAAGGTGGGCAGATCAGGCGATGCCAGACAATCGACTGTGTCAGACACGGATCAGTAAGCAGACACGAATCCTGGGGAAATGTGTTCAGCCTTTAGGACTGCACATTCAATCTCTCAATTCAAGGCTCAACACATTCAATTAAACCTCCTTTCTACCCTCACAAAGGTGTGCTGAAGCTCATTAATCACCCCAAAATGCTTCTGTGAACAGCGCTATCATGATAACAAGGACTCTTAGGTAGAGTCACTGATGTAAATTTAAAGCTCCCTACTGGCTTGTAGATATCTTTAATATTAATGCTATTAAGCCAGTGGCATCATATTCTGTTTCTACAACCTATAATGTGATTGTTTTATAAAATTGCTATTGACTCAGAAGAAGCTTTAATTTAAACCTAAGAACAAATCTCAGCTTTCAATATATTGATTTTTAAAAATGCTTCTATTAAGATAATGATAACTGAACATGCCACTCTTCTCTTACCTTGTAAAAGCAACTGGTGTAGAAACAACCATGTAATATTTGTCTGACTCATTGGTAACTTTCAAAATGAAAAAAAGTGCAACAAATTAAGATTTCATTAATAAGGACGCAAGATCACAAAATCGCACTAAGCAATAATAAATGTTTAATTTCAGCCATCGCTGCGCCAGGTTCTAATGATGCAATGAATTGTAATTTTTGTTTATTTGTCAGGCTCGGTATTGCATCATAAAATAATTAAGATGTAGCTCATTGCATAATTGTTATGATTACATCTTCTTAATTGGAACTTGAACTGGGCTCATTTAGAGATGGCATTAAAGTGTTGATCTTTACCTTTTTGAATCATCGGCTGGTAGGATTTCTTTACGGGCTGCGCACTGTAATCCCTATTTTATCAAATCGTCGAAGGATAAAGCCATCGCTTTTTTGTTCAGAGACTGGCATCCTGTTTAACCCGAATCTGCAGTGAATAAGTGATTCAACAGCAAAGCACCAGCTACACAGATAAACAGTGCTGCATAGAAATGCCATTTGAATTACAGGCCCATTATAAATCCGGTGGGAGCTCTCAGAAAAAAAGTAATAACTGCATGCTCAAGAGCAGGCAGGAGGACAAGGACCCCTGCTGCCTCTTCTGGGTAAAGCACAATGTTACATGTCTGAGCGGAGCTCCGCATCGCCGCTGCTCCACGATGGCCTTGCATGGAGTGTTCATTAAAAAGATTATAAATACCTAAGAGTTAATGCACAATTCTGCACACTCACACAGTATATAACCCCACTGTAGTCAGTGATAAACGTATACCTGTACTTACTCCATTATAATTCCATCTATTGCCCTTTTACATTATACTATGCACATCTGGAGGTCAATAATACTGCTGGATAAAGTGCAACATATGTCTAAGGATTGATATGCACCCAAATATGAAAAAAACAAACAGCCTATGAAGAAAATCAGCTTTAGTCATCCCTTCTCTCATTTGTCACATTATTAATGCAAATGCAGTTGGCAACACATGGAAATTAATGTATGTGACGTGGTTCAGCTGTAACTTACTTTATCAGGGCTTGACTCTGGTTTGCCCCTTCTCTCTTAGCTGATGGGATTTCCTGCATGTATTAATAACACGCATGGAGACGCAGGACACTGAGGCTCTAATCCATAAACTGAGAAGCTAAATGTCTTCCTGTGGTCAGCCCTCCGAATCAGTGATTAATGTGATCTTGTGGTCCCCTTTCTGAGGGCTAACAACTTTTACTTTCCTTTCTTTGTCCACCAATCTTTTCAGCTCTCTTTTTCATGTAGGACTTGTTCAAACGAGGTTCAAAACCCCGATCGTTTGCACGCCACATTCCACTTCAAGTCCCTGCCAATAAGAGGAAGGCTCGCATGAATCCGTCACTTTGATTCTGTAGGCAGCTCATTTCTTTTCAACAGAGCTCTGCTTAATGCATGGTCGTGATGTGCTGGATTCAAGAGTTCTGGTACACGAGTCTTTAGTTTATTTTTTTTTTATGCGTCTGTTTGTTCAACGTGTTCATCAGCAGATGCTTGTTGGTTTGCATGTAAGGAGGGGCTTCTCATGTTGAAGTTGATGGAGTTTAAATGACGTCCGAGTAGTTAACAGCTGACTTTTGGTGGGTATGGGGGGAAGGTCAGGGCCAAAACTGAGCTGAGGTGGTGACGGCGATGTAGTTAAGAGGTAACAATCTCCCTTCCTAGGTGCCCCCATCCCTTCTGTGCCTCAGCAGCTGGAAAATATTCTGTTACAGAAACAGAAACCAGGGGTAAAAAACACAAGCTTAGACACAGAAGGAAAAGAAACTGAATAAAACACCAAAACAAAAAAGTAAAAGGATTATCACTGGTATCAAACTGGACAGAGGCAGGCAAAGCCTTACCTTGCCACACATACCATCTTTACTGCAGTTCTTATTGTCCTTGTCTGTAGCCTCCTCTTCCACCTGAAGGCACAGATGCATTATTGCCGTAAGTACAGGACAGAAGTAAATGGCTTGTATTAGAGCAGATTATTCTGTAAGGAAGCAGATGGGCATTACCTCCTTCCTCCATTTCAGCTCACAGAAGACTCTCTCAAAGCACTCATGCATGTAGTTAAACTAAACAATGACAAAGAGAAGCACAGATTTAGACTGGCGTTTATACAGTTCTGGTGTCAAACATAAGGCCCAAGGGTCAGAATGGGCCCAGCGAAGAGTAGAATCTGGCTCACTGATCAGCTTTAGAAAAGCTGAAGGAGTGCATAGATTTGAAGTGTTTAACTGTATTTAATAAGTTTTACAGTTTTTCCTATTGATACAAACTGTCCACCTCCATTAACTTTCAGGTTAAATGAAAGTAATTAACAGATACATAATTAAATGACATAAAGGGTCCTGTTTTTCAACTATTAATTAGTCAGCAGTAAATTAACAAAACCATTATATTTTATAATTACAGGACACTCTGTGCAGTGAACTATTATATCTCTAATTTTACACATCTATCGTGTATTTTCACTGGCTCGGCCCACTTGAGATCAAAGTGACTGCATGTCAATCACCATATAAAATGAGCCTAACATCGCTGCTCTAAAACAGTAGTAGAAATGAGAGTGCTTAGTCTTTTTCTTTTCTTTACAAGGAGTTTGATAAGAACTTTGATACCACCTTCTTACCTTACATCCACCAACTGGTTAACTTATCTCAGCATAAACACACTTTACATTCAAAGCAACAGTAACTGGTTTTCAAAGGCTTAGAGTGCTGCTGAAAGAAGATGTGATGCAACACAGTAGTAAACAAGCACCTGTACTAACTTTTTTTTAAACAGACTTAAATTTAAAATGATGATTTTTCAAGAATCGATACAACTTCTCAGTGTCAGCACTGGGTATGTTTTTGTACTATTTCCAATTAAATATGGGCTTCTGTCTATTCTAACATTCTTTTGGTTAATTAGCAGGTGTATCTGGCTGATTTCATTCATACAAACAGGGAAGTTTGCTATGATGTAATGTGTTAAGTGAACTAGGCTCACTACTACTACTACTTTAAAAAAAAATAATTTACTGGCTGCTTGTGTCATCCTCTTATTTACTGTAAAGGCATACAAGTGGTGTCAATCTAATCAATAAAATATCTGCAGAGAGCAGATACCATTTACTATGATCTGTTCCTTCTTAATATAGCAGTAACTCTCCTCATCCTGAACTTTTTCTTTTAGAGTTCTTTAAAATTATTATCATTTGTAGCAGTATTAACAAATAAACATGTATGCAGAGATCTGTGTGTGATCCATACATAAGGAGTAAATATCTTGACCCAGCGTGGCTTCTTCTCTCCTCGTGCATATTCAAAGCAGAAGGCCATGCCCTCTTCATCCGTGTCCCACCTCTGCATCTCCCCCCAGTCAAATGCAATCACCTGATTCTGGAACAACACGAAGGCTTCAGTACACTCACCCTGTTACACAAGAGGTATAGAAAAGGCAGAAACATACACACACACACACACACACAGCAAAGAGCAGGCCTTGCCTCAAGCGTCCCCTCCTCTGTGCAGGCGTGCAGCTTGAAGTGGTGAATACTGATGGCCGTGATCACGTGGCCTTTACGTCGAGAGTCACAGGAACAGTGGGGGAATATGATCTCGTTGTAGCCTTCGCAAGTTCGCAATAAACTCAGGTACTGTGGAAAAAAAAAGAGAGAAGAGGCAATGCGAGCTAAATATTTTCCATAAACTGAATAACAAGAGGATGCTCTGCAGCTGAATGAAGTTTAGATGCAGGGTGCATTTTTTAACTGTGAAAAAACACTTAAGGTTATAAAGCAGAGTGCAGTTATTCTCTGTAGCCTGACTGATTTAGAAACAGGATGTGATTATTTACCTGCTGGAGCAGCTTTAATCTCTTCAAATTGGCGGTAATTCACTGTTGCTCACTCACTTATTCACTTTCAGCGAGCACATTTTGCTGGCAAGAATGTGTGTCTGTGACACTCCAGTTAGAGCTAACACTCGCTCTTAGACTACTACTTCCTTTTTACACTGTGGTATACCACTCAGTGAAATAAGAATGAAGCAGTGCGACAAAGTAGATGACATACTCAGATATAGTGAGAATACAGTCTCTCTGTATGTGCATGTTACTCTCAAACAGTAGTGTGCTGTATATAAAAGGCTGACCATGGACATCTTCTTCTGCTCGGCCAGCTTTTGCAGCTGATAAGACTTCTGCTCAACTTTAATGAAGCCTTTCTTCACATCATCCAGAGCCTGCAAAGAGGTCAGACAGGAGACACAATTAAACACAAAATCCACTAAGCATACCAAACAGACCAGACAAATACACAGTGTGTACACACCTGGTGAAAGAAATAGTTGACAGCGAGCTGGTTGTCATTAAGCAAAATCTCCTCTTCTGTGGTGAAGAGCCACTTGTGTAGAGTGAGACAGGTTCCTGGGATCGCTGAGGTATAGTTCTGTACATACAGTTTGTGGGGGAACTCATTGGGGGCAAGCTTACGTACTAAAGAAGAAAGGAGACATGAAAGAAAGAATAAAAAATGCAAAGCTTTCATTTGTAGTACATTTAACAGCACAAATCCTACCTCCTAAGACTTAACTGTATTTCTTCCACACAGATGGATATCATGTATCAACCAAAAATCAATAGGGTTTCATCTAAGTTTATACAATTTCATTTTATTGGATATATCAATAAAGTCACATAACCTGTGCTGTATTTTTTGTGAGGCTAGCTGCACAGGAAGCTCAGTTTCTTGGTCAGTGTGTCAGTCTGTTTGATAGACATTAAGTACAGCAATAACTCAAGTGATCCGTTAGCATTACCACAAGCCTGACAAGTGTGGTTTGTTCAGCAACTGCCAGAATGATCGCCATGAAATTTTGGCGATCCATTAGAAATGTTCTTAATAAAATAACGATAATTTGCATGAAAAACAAACAAACAAAATTCTTCACAGTAGGTTTAATTTATAAAGTTTCAAGAGCTGCTAATGTGGTTGGAGGCTTGTTACTTTCTGCTTTGTGATAAAATGCTGTAACAGTAACCAAGCCATACAAAACAATGCAACACACATAAGGAAGAAAGAAAGGCAAAGCAAGGTCAAAAAAAAGACCGAGATGTTACTGTGAAACCGAAGCTAAGGATTGTTTCAAGAAACAGATGACACTTCTGAGCCTTCTGAGACAGAATAAAACTCCGACAGTTTAAAAAAAAGGCCAGAGTTATCTACGTCTACAGCATAAGGAGTGTAACTTTACATTATACTCCAAGATTCTAAAGCAAACACTGAAGTAAATGTAACTGACGTTAAAACTGTGAGACAAATGCTTCTTTTTACTTGTGGAAGATTCCTTCGTGCTGCTAAACAATTTCCTTCCTAGAGTTTGGAGAAAAAAAAGTGTTGTGTGGGTGTAGAAGGGGTGGGGAAGAACAGCACAAATGCATACACTTGTAATTATCAGCTCTTCAGCTGATTAAAAATAAAACGGGGATGGCTTTCTTCACATCACTGGGAACAGAATTTGCTGATTTATTCCTTGCAAGAAAGAAACAAATTGAAACTTTAGTGGATACACACAAAACTTTAATTCTCATCAAATAAGACTGTTTACTGCTAATGTTGTGGTGCATTTGTCCTTGCTGTAATAGACACTGGTCATAGAGAACTTTGTGCATTAAACAGAAATGCTACTACTGTAGTTTTATCTCCTTTTTTAAATTAGGCACAAACAACACACTAACCTTTGTCTAACGACATCACTGACAAACCATATTATGAGCATGATTATTCATGTATAAGGTATTTGCTTCTAGATGATTATTAAAAATGTGGCTGCATGCAAATATTCTCTTTTCTGCCACTTGTTAGTGATCACTGATAGCAACTACAGCAACATTTGTGCTATGCTTTAGCAAAAATGCAACCTGTGTTTGAGTTACCTGTCCTTACTCACCAAAGGTGTGGTTGATGACCTCAAACAGAGCAAAGTAGCTGGCTGTTACACTGTCCATCTCTAGCTTCATAACAACAGCCTGAAAGCGAGAGATTGCGACAGAATGAGAGCGAGAGACTGAAATAATGTTGTGATTATAGTGGGGACAGGACTGTGTTTGTGTGAGTTTACCTGATAGACCTGGTCTGTAGTTGAATTTTTGCGAACTCTGACAGTGAGTGTGGTTTTATCTGGCATCGCTATTCTCAACTCCACATCCGACACACCGTTATAATTCTAGGTCACAGCAAAGACAGCCAGAAAGACAGACACAGCGTAGTGAGTCACAGGCGGGGAACGGGCAAAAAGACACGTTTCATTTTATTTTTTATTTTTTTACCTCATCTGATTCAGACAGGAACTCTTGCATGATGTCACTTTCTCCAATGACTCGGACAGAGCACACTGCAGATGAAACACACATTATATTAGATCCAGTTTTTTGTGTGTGTAAGAGAAATAAAAGTCATTATACAATGACACCTGCGACTTCACCACCTGGGCCACACCTGGCCATAAAACTGCTTAGCAGTCAATTGTCACATTAATTCTGAGCCTCTGAAAATGGTATCCTGTTTATAAAAATGTGTTTAATTCTTAAACAGGTCATGCAAATGTTTTGGAAAACCCCTGCCGATTGTTTGATTTACAATCAACTGTGGTGGTGTTCAGAAGCAAAACTACAAAGCTGTATCTTTGTTCCAAACAATATGGAAGGCAACTGTAAGTGAGTGAACTGTTTGTGAGCTGGCCTGATTCTCCTTCTCTCTTCCCCACCTTTCTCTAGATATTCCTCCAGGCCTCTGCGTCTTGCGTCCAGCTGTTGCTCTGACAGGGAAAAAGGCCATTTTCCAGGCAGCTTGGGAAAAGTAAAGTTAGCAAACTCCCTCTTCAGGTTTTGGTGTAGAATCACAAACTCCCGGTAACGCTTGGAGCACAGCTGTCTGCCTGCCATGTACACATTATACACCTGGAAGAGTTAAAGTGGAAAAATGAAAATGAAAAGACAGTGATCTTTGGTCGACAGGATGGTATTTATAATATCCAGAACATTAGGTTGCTCACAGACCTGACTATAAATATCTCATGAATGTAACAATCGCATAAGCCTTGAGTTGTGACTGGCTCCATCCAACTACAAAAACATTTTCATCCATCCAAGTGTTTTTGCACGAGTGTACCCACCACAAACTTTTCATGGTTGAGTTCAGTGTGTTTGTAGCTGGGAACAGAGATGGGCACTGCCTGCTTGTCGGAGTAGTCGTAACAGGACTGGGCCGATCCGTCGTCTCCGGGATCCAGGCAGTCGGCCTCCTGGGGAGGAACGGACAGCACGGCCAGCACCAGCTCTCGCTCACCGGCCCGGATCAGATCAACCACCTGCTTGTGTGTTGCTCCTTCTACGTTCACCCCATTGCTGTCGAATCAAGAGATTTATATATTAGAGTGGCAAGCACTTTCTTTTTTTAATATTCTTAGTTTTAACTTTTTATTTTTCATAAGCATAAAAGAGTACATTTCGAAGCTGTAGCTTTTGTTTCACTGAATTAGGAAATACAATAGTGAAAATGCAATTATAAATTAATGCAATCAAATAATCTAAACAGCAGCCTTTAATTACCAGAGACTTGAATCAACACATAGACGGCATGCTGTTAACACCAATGAGAAATGACTAAGTGCTTCATGACTGCAGGGTTGTTATATTCAGACACAATTTATCAGTGCCTTGTACTTTGCTTCTTTTCTCTCAGGGTAGAAGTGTAACACATGAAATTATAAGGTTCACAAATTGTAAGAATTATTTGAACTGCTAAACAATATACAAATATTGAAGGAAATGGGAAACAGCAATAAATAGGCTTCAAATAAGAAATACTGGTGCGCACATTGTAGAACTTTTGCATCATCTCTTTCAGAAATGAGACCTTTGGTTATGTCATGAGCACAGCTGAAAGTGAGCGACACTGGCTGTGTGCACTTTGGCAGTTGTGTCAAACAGAGTGAATGACAGAGCTGTAGCAGCCTAACCCATAGTTAACTTTGCTCCAAAACAACCATGTCGCCTCGTCTAAAAGCTCTCAGCGACACCGCTGGATATTTCTCACACTTTTAAAACAAGCTCCAGCGCAGGCTGGCAGATAAAGGCGGTATTTGAATGAGGCCTGAATGACATTCAATAAATAATTCTGTGTTTTACATTCCAGGACTTAAACAACAGCTTGGAAATATTACAATGAATGAGGAATCAGGCCAAACTTCGTTTGAACATTTTCCAAAGACTACAGAAGCCAGCAGTGCTGTAAATGATATTTGCATAACCTAAATGTAACACATTTAGGTTGGGGGGAAATTTTCACATTAAGTAGACATAGATGAGCTCTGATCATCTAATGTGAAAACACATGCTGTGATAAATACAGGATAAAGTGTGTTAATATGCTGTTAAAATACACTTTGAGCTTTGAGCAAAAAATAAAACCAATTCTAGGGTTTAGTTGACTTAAAAAAATACACTCAACGCAAACACATCACCACAGGGTGACATCTTTTAGGCAACGTGATAGTATGCAAAAGGTTTGAGTGTCCTAATTCACATTTTATAAACAAGCATGTTGTGAGAAGCCCACAAACGTTTCACTAACTTATATTAAAGACAACCACTGAGATGGTAACAAGCCAGGACAGGAAATGCAGGAAATGCTTCAACTGAATGAATACATATCTGTTATGTTTGCCATGCTGGCATTTAGATGGAGGGTTGAAGCCCGATGAACATAAGCTCTATTATACCTACAGTGGAACAAAATAGCTACACACATGTAATCAACATAAAGAAGGCATTCTGAGCCAGTGCACACATAGCAAAGTTGGGAATGATGATTATGTAGGTAAAAGTAAGAAAAGACTAATATGGGGGACACAAATATAACAATCTTGCAGGTGGAGTGGGAGAAAGCGCAAACGTGTCCTACAAGGAAAAATGCAGACTAAGCATTTTGGCAGCGCTTTCCTTCCTGCAGCTTTATGATGATATAATAAGGACCTGACACAGAGGCCTTTGCACCGCCACTATCAGCACTTTTGACTATGATAAACACTTTACAGGAGACACCCTTCCCCATGTGACAGATTTCCAGTTCTGCTTTTATAATTTATATTGGGTTCATTTTGTTTTTTGCTGCAGCTTAAGGATTTAAGTGATATTATGTACTATGCAGTGTTCTGTACTCTATGTATGAACATTCAACCCCTCACACATAGTTTAAAGGCCGACTTAAAATGCATCTGACACCTTGAAAAGTGTTTAAACAATATACATAACGCTAAAATAATTATGCTAAATAACACAAACTGAATTTAAGTCTGAGAGGAGGAGCTGTTTATAAAAGTGCTAATAAATAAAAATACTCGAGATGCTGCAGCTAGTACGCAGCCACTCCAGTGTGAGTGTGAGTACTTAGACTCACTTTACTACTTACTTGTGTTAAACTAGCAAATGTTTAACCAGCCAATCACATGTTAATTCAGCACGATGAAGAGGACCTGGTGAAAATCAAGTCACTAATGTTGCATAGCTACTGGCGCCAGACTGGCTGTTTTGAGTTACTCAGAAACTGTAGCTCTTTCGGGATTTCAGGCAGAAGCATCTCAAAACAGACATCCAGTAACTGAAATGCTTTGTTGAGAGCAGAGGTCAGAGAAAAAAGAAAGTCAACGTTAAACTAACATTTAAGTGGCCACCCGAGGATTTTCAATGACCACGTGGTGATTACAGTTTTACTGTTTTTTCTAATGGTTAGTTTCAGCATCATAATGTGCCACCTAACAACCTTCGTATAACCTCAGACTGCCATGGTCCCAGTTTCCTTTTTCTTTTTTTGTGTGATTTTTCAAGGTTAGGATTCGTAGTGAATATATTTGTGTTTGGGTTGCTGTTTGCTTTTATTATTCTAGTCTTCTTGACTCCTGTTTTGATTTCTTTGTTATTCTAAACCTGAGTCTGATTTATTCTGTTCCTGTTGAGTCTTTGATTTCTGAGCTCACTTCATGTTTTTCTAAGTAGTAATTTTACATTTTGTGATCCTGCATTTTGATTCATGTTTTCATTATTGTCCCACACTGTTAAAGTTTAGTGTTTTAATGTACTATGTACACTCTGGTCTTGAAGGATACTATGTGGCGAGTAAATTTAGTTGGTGTACTGTCGCTTTACATTACCACTATATACCATGCTAATAATACTAGCAGAGGGTATCTTGTATATGATAACGAAATGATCATGCACACATCCACATGCTTGCACACAGAAATAATGGGGTCAACAAACTGCCAGGTTACTGCAGGCCATCCATTGACACAGCAGTGTGCAAAAGCCAGCCAATCAGAAAGTGACTTTTAGAGGACAAAGCCAATCAGAACTGAACTCAAGGCATCCCTCCCTCTCTGCATCATGTTATTCCATGCACACAGACACACTGAAGCATGAGTACTGATGCTGATGCTGTGTGTTACTCCTCACAACAACAGTTCAACACACACTTGAACACTTCAATGCCAAATGAACCAGGTGCAATAATCCTCAGTGCTAAGCAACATCTAATTCGGTGATGCTGATGTTAAAGATGTGAGCTGGTTTACCATTCATGATTCGTGTAAACAAAGTGTTTCATTGATAAATGACCCACAGTGCATCTGCTTAGGATGATGTGAATGTGCACAGGAGTGAGTTGGAAATATCTGGCATGCAGTGGATGAGAGGAATAGATTTCAGTGTGACGTGAATTTCTAATGATCCCCGGATCGTTTCTCTCTGACACACACAGACACTCCTTTCATTGGGATGAACGGCTCTTCTGCAGGACCGGTGTCACAGTGCATGCACACACTGGCACCTTGGTGTTCCCAGTTCGACTGAATGATGCTATAAAGTCACGTTTGCCTTGAGCTCACTGCGTGATCGTCCGGAAAGTGAAACAGGTCATTTTCATCACTTACGTTATAAGCAGCTTGGAGAGAAGCTAAAAAACAGTACTTACACCTCAAGAATCCGGTCCCCTTTCGAAATGCCGGCTCTGTCGGCGGCACCCCCCGGAAGGACCGCACTAACATGCTGCAGTGGGGCGTACAATTCCCCGTTGATGCTCCGTAATTGCCCTCCTTCACTAACTTGCCCCCGAACGTTGAACCCATAGCCGGAGTCAGACTTCACTATCCGAACCAGCCGCGGGCCTGAAGTAACGGTGGTTGCGGTCTGGCAGCTGCCGCCGGTGCCCGGTGTAACGTTACCGCTGCCGGAGCCGTTACGGGAGGAAGGGTGAGGTGACGGAGGGACCGGGGAACAAATTTCTTGCCCCGCTACGTCCGCCATTTTTCTGCACTCACTGTATCATCCAATCAGATTCGGCTACAACATTAAATATCATACAAACATTAGCTTGTAGTAGCAGGCTAATCAGCTTGGCTAGCTAACTGAATGAGGTAAGCCGGAAAAAGCCGAAATCTTACGATGATTCGCGAGACCGTAGCAGGATGCGCGGGAGGCGTTCCATGTCGACCATCAGAGACGCTTTTTTTAGACTGACCGTTAAGTTACTTGAGTAGTGCACGTAATTGTGTCGAGAGCAAACGAAAGTCTGCAATTCTTCAACTAAATCAGTGAAGAAACAGATCAGACCGTAACTTTGAGTCTCCTAAAATATGATTCCCAGACTTAACACGGACCCCACAAGAAATCTCATCACTCCTAAGTTCGCTCGTTTAATATTTCACTGATAAATCCCTGATTGAGATCTTGAGAACACATGTCACTGCTTAAATCATGGTCTAAACTATTAATCCTTGTAGTTACAGTGTTTTTTCTTTCTTTTTGTAGAACAGAAAGAGCACTTTTTGTAAACGTGTGCATTTTCTGGCATATTTACAAAAGGCAAGTCTATTTATATAGCGCCTTTCAAACACTACACAGGGGCGGATCTAGAGAAATATATTTAGGGTTTCATGAGATTAGGATGGAAACTGGGGTGGCAAAATCAACAACAATCAATTACACATATGCACGTGATACATTCTGTAACATCTGTATTACATATGGTTGAAATACATCAAATGTAGTAAGTATTCTTTTTATGAAAAAGAATAATCAAATTGTTACATGCTTAAATTGACAGATCTGCACTGTCATGAACAAATTTGAACAAACACTATATTCAGTTTTAGAATGTATATTCAATGTTAATGGTAGCTAGGCTAAAATGCTAGCTTATTTTAATAAATAACATTGTCATATACAAAACTAGTGTGGCAGTAGGGGTGCCAACCCATGCCACCACAGATCATCCCCTGACACTTCAGTCATTCAAAGTGTTTTGAAGATAAAATGCAAACAAAAAATGTCTCCTGGGCACCTTCTGGGTCAGGAGATTAAGTCATGTTTTACAAGTCTTTTGTCAAAAAGTAGTCATCCGCCAAAAAGTCATTGTCTGTATTTAAATGGTTGAAAATTACTTGATGGCTTATTATCTGTGCAACGTATGTCAAACATATCTCTTGTAAATGATATCAAGCCATTTTACACCAAAAAGATAATTTCTGTAATAAGTTGCAATCAGTCTTTGGCCAAACCGATTTTTATATTTTTATATATACTTCATTTATAACTGTAAAACTCTCATTGACATTAAAAATGGGTTTTTCAAGAGAGATCTGGACAAGAGGGCAGCAGAAATTGCAAAAGATTTTTTAAAGATTTTTTCAGTGGCCAAAAAAGACTGGATTGATTATAATGTAGAACATAGAGTATGTACAATAATACAATCATAAAGATACTTGCAAAACAGGTCATTTCTTGAATTTAAATATAAATACTTATTAAATTGTGTTGTCTGCAAAGGATTAATCAAAATAGACACACATAGAAATACCAGAAAGCACTTTTTGGCATACGATCACCTTTTGGCACAACACTTATAATATGGTTACCAATACTTATAAGATTATTAAACAAACCCAATATGTTGCCACACAGATACCAAATGTGCCCAGATTTTTCCTCAGTGTAGGGCATTTTTAATTGACAGTCTATCAGGTTTAAAGCCACGGTTTATTTCTAAGGAGAGTACCATTTACATGCATAAAATACCAGAGGTGTCCACACCATGACTGTTTGCATGAGTTTTTGTTTGTTTGTTTGTTTTATCACATTTTTTCTTATGAATTGTTAGGTTATCTTCTTACGGTTTAATAAAGTATTCTGATTCTGATAAAAATGCATTTCTCAAAACAGCTAATATTTGCAACAAATATAATAGATAACCAGCAAAGGGATGTAAGATTAAAAACATTTAATTATTTTGTCAAAATGAATTTTTTGTGTCAGGGAATAAGTCAGCAGAACTAAAATGAAAAGTGTCTTTGACATTGTGTAACCCTGACACACACACACACACACACACACACACACACACACACACAGAATTGCTCAAGTACCAGAATAACATTTTTTGAGGATAAGTGAATACCATTATGTTCCAAAGTGAATACTCTTTAGATGCTGTTTTTAAGAGCTGAAGGTTTTAAATTTTTCTTTGAAAAGAAAAAGAGTGCTTACATTTTCACGTATTGTGCGGGGAAAAATACGTTTCCTCCAGAGGTCACACAATACGGTAAACCACAGTTAAAGCAATGGGGAAAAGAAAACTGTGGCTGTGCACAGCACTGCAAGGGTCAAACATGTAGACTTTCAAAACCAAAGAACCTGCATTCTGAAAGTGAAACATAAGCTTAATGTATGCAATAGTATATTATTTACATCTTATATTATCCAGAAAATTTGGGGATCTTACTACATTCATTCACAAAATCTGTTCTTAGTGACGATGCCAAGGGTTCGCGCTGAGTTGGGGAAAAAAGGCTTCCAGTACTTTTTCCCTTATGTATGAAATCAGCAGCAGAATGAGCTACATTTGATGGATTTGTTTCTCTGAGTGTGTTTAAACAAATACTTCACATTTTACATAGCCAAATATCCATCCATCCATTCGCTTCCGCTTATCCTTTTCAGGGTCACGGGGGGCGCTGGAGCCTATCCCAGCTGTCATGGGGCGAGAGGCGGGGTACACCCTGGACAGGTCGCCAGTCTGCCGCAGGGCTAACAACCAGAGACAGACAATCTTTCGCACTCACATTCACACCTATGGGCAATTTAGACTAATCAATTAACCTATCCCCACTAACTGCATGTCTTTGGACGGTGGGAGGAAGCCGGAGTACCCGGAGGGAACCCACACAAACACGGGGAGAACATGCAAACTCCACACAGAAAGACCCCGGCCTGATGGTGGAATTGAATTTAGGACCTTCTTGTTGTGCGGTAACAGTGCTAACCACCGTGCCACCGTGCTATAGCCAAGTATAATAAATATAATATCATTTGTAAAATCTTATGTGTATTTTAGTGCTGTTTTGTCCAGGATACCCTTGTAAATAAGTTTTTTAATCTCATTAGATCTTTTCTGGTTAAATAAAGCAATAATAAACTATAATAAAAAAAGGGATCATGGGGAATCAGTGCTCCTGTCCTGTCACTCCTTTTTCTTTGACCTTCCTTTGAACCAGTTTATATGCTGCATCATCCATCACCTGCACCCTTTTGCATCATCTATTCTCCTTTCTCCTCCTTACTCCACAGCACATACTCCTCTTTCACAGCCAGGCCACTACCTGCTAAGATGTTTATTTGTACTCAGTTTGTTGTAATTCTGTCAACCTTCAACTGTTTAAATAGGTCTTACGATATATTAGTGTATTTCACCTGTAAAAAACTGAATATGCTTCAATAAAAAGCTCACTAACTAGATACTACAATAAAAGTGAAAATAAATTAATAGTACATAAAGTGAAACAGCTGAATGTAATACAATAAGTGGCTTCATGTATTAAAATAGCTCTATAAAGCAAACTGTACCAGAATAGAAATAGCTGACTAAATTTAGTAAAAAGACAAGCACAGTAAATGTCAGAAGCCATTAAAGGGACTCAGTGTGACAGCGTGTAAAGTGTAGTGACAGAACACGACAGAACAGATCATCCTCTGCTAGACAGATGTGCTTCTTTTTTAAAGAGGTATTACACAAGGTATCAAAGATTTCCTCTGTGTGTCCTGAAGGAAGCAGAAAGCAGACTGTTAGAGAAATGTTTAAATGCAGCTTCACAGAAGAATGTGTCCATCACACCAATCTAACATTTTGAACAAATCATCCAAGTGTAGCTGAGGCAGGTTGGTTCCTCAAGGCTAAGTTCAGTGCTTATGCTCCAGTCTGCTGCAGACAAAAACACTTTAACCAATCTAGAAATGACTGAAATGCTCTACAGTGCTACAAAAAGCTGTGAATGGCACAAAAAAAAAAAAATCTGATGTTTAACAATATAACCTTTTCTTTCTGTAATTGGGGCACGACAGTGAAAGGCAGATGGCCTTTTAACACGCTGGATCAAAATTCTGATATTGTGTTTGAATTCACAAAGTTTATGATTTATGCTCTGTGAGATAAACACTTCAGCTGTACATATGCAATCTGTACAATGAGAAAGTGAGTGCTTCACAACAGCTAAGCCAGGTCTGTCAAATATTTTATGCTTTTAACTGGAACATTTGGGTCTAATACACAACGATTAATCACACGTTTATTTAACATTTTACCTTATTATTTATTTCCCCTTCATTTAACAAGGAATGTACGACTCTTGAGATTAAACATAATATTATGTATGCGCCGTGTTTGAGTATAACTGATGTTCGTTGTCTGAAGTGACAATTAACAAATCAAAATAAATGCTGTTACATTTACTCTCTTGTTTTATCTCTACACAAAGAACAAATCATGAAAGAACCTGATTTGTACAACAGCTTATGTAATGCATAAAATCGCTTTTGGAAACACGGTCTGGCTTTTCAACACGTGGACTGCAGGGGGTAATTTCTTAGCTCATCAATCAGGGAGCCATCCAGTGGTTATATTTTAAATATCATGTTAGTGTTTGGATGCCTTTACATAGAACAGCAAATAACAGTGAGATATATGTAAGCTTATAACTGTAACCTTAACCTCTTAACTTCCACCAAACCTACAGTGAGCTGTTTAAGATTAGGCTTGAATTATATGGAAGTTTCCCCTCTTTGGCAAATTCAATATAAATTTTGCAACAGATGAACTGTAAGGCCAGAATACATGCGAGCGAGTTCATAGTTTAGTTATTTTACAGTGAACCGTGGTGGTGTGACTGGACTCAAACACAGAGGAGTGACATACTGTAGAACGCATTCCTGCTGATATGATAATTTGACTGCATTCTCCTTACTGTCTTCCAGGTGGAGCAAGTGTACTGTGTATATCTGATTGATTTAAACTTCTGCCAGCAGCCAGCTATATTGACTGCCTGCAGATATTACTTTATGCATGCAATCTCTTTACTTCTTCCAGGTGGAACAAGTGCACCTTATATCTTGGATGGATATGAGCTTCTGCCAGCACTTTGGGTGATATTAGCGGCAGTACTTTATGCATGCATGCATGCATAACCTATTGTCAAAAACATTTTCCTCTGTTCCCTGTATTACTGATCTCAGAATCAAGGGGGAATCTGATGTATATATTGCTGTGATTGCATATAATTAAAAAAAATAATAGTAATATTAGGCAAAGATGTCCCGAGAAAACACAAAATGCAATTTTTAAATGATTATTTAATTTATTAAGGGAAAATAGCTAACCCACCCTACCAGGCTCTGTGTGAAACCTGATGATGACTGCAATCAAGGATTTGTGATAACTGACAATGTGTCTTTTACATCACTGTGGAGGCATTTTGGCCCACTTTACTTTGGGGAAATGTTCATTTCAGCCACATTGGAAGGTTTTCAAGCGTGAGTGGCCTGTTCAAGGTCATACCAACGCTTCTCATTCAGATTTAATTTTGGACTTTGATTAGGTAGCTTCAGAACCTTCCTTTTATCTTTTTCAGGGATTCAGAGGTGGACCTCCTAGTGTGTTTCAGATTTTTTCCCTGCTGTATGATGCAAGTGAGCTTGCATTTCAGGGCATGAATTGATGGCTGGACATTCACCTTCAGGATTTTTTGGTAGAGAGCAGTGGCCCCTCGGATGGTCCTCCCTGAGCTCTCACACTCTGGGGGCCTCTGGATGTCTGGGGCCTGGATCTCCTCTATGCCTGCTTCATCCCCTGGGGGACGGGGCTATGGCTCCCCACACCCTCTAGCAGATCGTTACATGGAGACACCTTTTGAATACAAGCGTGCTCATCCACACAGATGTGCACACGGGTGTTCACAGACACAAACTACACCTCTCTTGGCTGCTACCTCAAAGCACATTGTGCGCTGTCGGTCTTGTGTGCTGCACAATAACATTCAATATTTAGTATTTACTGTTATTTACACTTAGCTAAATTATCGCAGTGGTGTTGTGTTTATTATGTTGCTCTCTTTTTTGCTTGTTTTCTCCTCTTTTCTTTTTTCTTCTCTCAACAGGTGATCCAGGTGAAAGTGCCCTTTCTCACTGTCCCTCTTCCCCTCTGTTTTTCTTTCCCTCCCTCGCTTTCTTCCTTTCTTCCTTTCCTATCCCCCAGTCATGTCTGTCGCGTTTGTAACAACTGAAATAAAAAATTTTAAAAAAGAATCATAAACTTTGATCCTAAATGAGGTGAGTGAGGCCTACAGTTCTTCGGTTCTTTTGTGACCTTCTGGATAAGTCGCTCATCTGCTCTTGGAATCATTTCATGAGATGGGCCGATCCTGGGAAGGTCTGCCACTGTTCCGAGTTTTCTCAAGGAGATAATGGATCTCACCATCGTTCACTGGAGTCTCAGAGCCTCAGAAATGGCTTCATAACCCTTTCCTGACTGATCAATGTCCGTCTTTGTTTCCCATCTGTGCTTTAGTTTCTTTAGATTATTGCATGCTTTGTTGCTTTTTGAGATCTTTTAACCTAATTCACTTCATCAAGCAGATTCTGTTTAAGTGATTTCTTAACAGCTCTGGCAGTAAACAGGCCTGGGTGTTGCAAGTGAAATTGAGCTCATCTTTCCAAAAAATTTGGTTAATCACAGTTAAGTCATCATTTAACTGGGGGTTTAGGGAGGTAATTAATTTTATAAATGAAATCTTCACTTAAAAACTACTTGGGTTGTCTTTAGATAGATAGATAGCAGGATGTGCAGGATGTTAAGGTTTGCTCTAGACAAGTTTTGTGCCAATTAATTACATTCAGACATGAAATCTGCATGAAATTTATATTCTCTGGCTAACATCTTTCATTTTAATGCCTTTGGGCCAAAAGTATGATGTCCATGCCTTGATGCGTAAGACCGCATGCGGGCAATCATAATTTTAGGCAAAGTTTATATTTCAAACAAGTATATGCAAATAGAGTACTTATTGATTATCTGAGCCAGGATCTCAAAGTCCACATAAGGATGCAACTTTCTCTGCTCAGAAACCTGTGTTTAGTTTTATTCAACCTCGTAGAAAATAGTTTAAAAAAACACTGTTCTGAAACATAAATTCAACAAATTTGTGCAGACTCTCAGAGCTTACGTCTTTGTAGCTCACCCTGATTTTATTTCTGAAATGTTTTGGATTAGGGATGTTTTTTCTTGCACAACTTATAGTTATGCAGCAGTTACAGCCAGGTGTCTGGGATCACTTATACAGTAAACTGGATAATCCATGGATTTGTTACGTATTCAATATCTGGAGGCTTAAATCGATCCAGAAATTATTGCACGTTTTAACTTTGTTGTTGCTTGCATGACTAAAAGTGGCGGATGCTTGTATCTATCAAACATATGCAGTACACTTGCTCCACCTGGCAGCAAACACGGGGAATGCATAGATTAAATAAACATTATTTCAGTGACTGAAATATTTCTGCTTACCGTGGATGTTTGATATCCTACTCCTGTTGTCAGTTATACTGCGTGAGGCTTCTGAACACAGCAGTCCTGTTCAACCTGTTCTCACTGTGCAGCTTTCTCATGAGAGGCGTTTAAATTAGTGACTGTATGTATGGCAGGGTAAAAGAGAAGCAGCTCTGTCAAATACTTTACTGATTGAGATTGATTACAGATTGAGAAATAGTATAAAAATAGTATAATATACTACTATACCGTTATAATATAGTAAATACTAGTTTTAAGAAAGTTTTTTGCTTTTTTAAGTAGATTTTTTTCAGCAAGATGAAGGTAACAATGTGGGATTTAAATTCTGATCATTCTTGGCGATGTCTGATGTCATGAGAAATTCATGTAAATGTCCTGGTAAATGTCCTGTATTTGTATAGCGCTTTACTTAGTCCCTATGAACCCCAAAGCACTTTACACTACATTCAGTCATCCACCCATTCACACACACATTCACACACTGGTGATGGCAAGCTACATTGTAGCCACAGCTGCCCATTCATGGTTTAAAACAACTGTTTTGAAACAAATACGTAAAAAATAAGAAAAATACAGACATAAATTTTCATTTTCCTCATTTATGGCGTAGAAATCATATATTAGATGAAGCTTTAACTCTGAATTAATAAGACTTCCTCTGTAGGAGGACTGACAGTGACATGTGCACTGAAGAACAAAGCGAGTGATATCTGTTTAAAGTGTGATGAGCCAATGCTTTCCTGCAATGACACTGAACACCCAGACACTACACATGAGGTAATTGCATGCATAGATGAATAAGGCCAGTTCAGACTTAATAGGTTTTATTTATTTTCAGTATGCGATGGAAATTTTTTGAAATCAAGTTTATACAGATGAAGATGACAAATTTGGAAATGATGCACACTTAAAACACAGAGAAAGCACAAATGGTCAAATCCCAGTAGCCTGCAGATATGCATGTACTGTATGCATCACATGTACCAGACATTTTTAAACATATTAATATTTGTAGCTGCCTCAGTCTTCTTGATCGCACTCGTCTTTGTCATCTTTCCCCTTGCCTCTCTTCCCACCCCTGCCTCTCTTTTTCTGGTAGTAGCATTTGGCAAGGACACAAATACACCGGCAAAATTCACGGAAGTTGACCTCGCCATCATGGTTTTTGTCCAGCAACTGCATGGCTTCCTCAATATCATCTGCATTAATTTTATCCTGTAGAATACATTCGTACAGTTAACACAATGAAGCTCATGAACAAAAAGCTTTGTATTTCTCTATGAATAGATGTCTCACACAAATGAAGTTCAGTTGTTTACCTTCAGCTCGGGGCTTTGAATTTGTTCCTCCAACATTTTCTGGAGCTCTTCTTTGTTTAGCTGGCATTTTTTGCCTTCACCATCATCAGCATACTGCATAAATATATCCACAATGTTTGGAATGACCTGGTCGAGACGTGCCATGGTTGAAACTACACATAAAAAAAGAATGGCATTAAAAATTGCATGCAGTATAAGTTTCATGTTTGCACAGACACAAGAAACGTCAACTGTGTCACTGTTAAAAAATCCTCAGAGCTACTTACTAAAGTTGTAGCAAATACTTTTCCCATATTAGATCAACCTTAATGGTGCGTTTTCCAATCTGTCTTTTTCGTTGTATCATTCAGGATGTCTCCTGTTTATAATGCTCTGTATCTAGACTGAATGCTACAATTTCCTTTTATTTCCTTCCTTAAAATTCACTCCCTCCCACCCTGCTTCCCATCAGTACTCACCTTAGAGCCCTAGTTGAAGAGAGATCGCGTCTGTGTCACCAGCTTGGTCCTAGGAGAGACTGTTGTCAAACTGAGAGGGAAAGCCTCCTCTTAAAGGGTAGACCCACACTGTATGACTCACACATGCACACAAACACACACACTGGCATGTAGGCAACCACACAAACACAAACCAGCAGTGATTCATGCTTCTGACATGTGCCTGACTCCACCCATTAGAGCTGTACCGGATCTGTCTCTGCTACGCAGTGCTGTAAAAAAAGAAGGACATTTATGTTTATGTGCAGAAAAAGTAGCTGGACTTGTTGACATTCCCTTCATTAGTGTTATGTGCAGATCTGGTACACAAATTGTTCCGCTACAGGTGGAACACATCGAGTAAAGCAGGAATATTTTCACCAAAACGCAGCTCGGCTGGAGCTGACCCTCTGGAAAAAAAAAGAAAGGAAGAAAGCCAGACTAAATGGAAAGTTACAGCCAGTTGGTGCAATCTCTACACTGCATGTGTGTGTATGTGGTTGCTAATGGCCTACACTCAAAGGCTTGTATTTAGTTTCTTTTTCTTTTTTTTACCATGTTCAGGAAGTTTTGCAAATAAATGCAGTGACGTGACCATAAAACCAATGCTTCACACTGCCCAGTCTCACTAAAGGTATCTGTGATCGTCCTACTTTAATACTCTTACTACTTATTCAGACTAAATAAAAGCAGCTGCAGTTAAAACTCAGATAAAACTCAGGTTATGCCAGAGTGAGCGGCTTCCCTGTGTGCTTGAACATGTTTGTTCCTGACGAAAGTCACCTCAGTTCATCCGTTATGTAACTCGCTCTTCATTTTCCACTCCTCTGTCCCAAGGCATCAGAAAGGCGGCATTTTCTTCTTCTCTCTTGCCCCCCTGCCAAGTCGCCTTTATAGGTCAGTTCACTCTCTCCACTTAGGTCATATTACTTTCACTTATTGAATACTATCAGTTTCCCGTCGCAGGGGAGGAAAAGAGAATGGAGATGAAGTATCATGTGGTGTTAATTACAAAAAAACTTTATCTTTCCACACTCTGCTGGCAGGCATATGCATTACAGTTTCACTGCTAGAGAGGCCGTGAACCCTTTCGGTGGTGAATTCGTACCATGAGCATGAAGACTCTGTTTCTTTTGAAAGGTTTCTTATTAAATATACATAACTTTACATTTTTTTTTTCATGTTTGTTTAACCATACTGTGATGGAAGTTAATGCTTTATGGTGGCTGTATAAAATACCCTTTGTGTAACATTCAGACTGATTCGTTTTATGTGTGATTTTTTATAGATTTAATATAAAAATCTGCATTTTCACATCAGTCCACATTTAATGACCCAAAATGATAAAGTGAAACTATGTAAGCGAGTAAAAGAGAAATAGGATGCAGACCTTTTTCAATAACCAAGTCAGAAGGTACAGAGTACTCTTTATAGACCCCTGCAGTTAAAATGATTACAGCAAAGGCATTAAATCATTTCTAATGCTTTTTTCAGAAAACACACTGGCCTCAGTGATTCTGACCTGCAGACCTCTTAAAGTATTGTGCAAAGGTTTGAGCCACCCCTCAGTTTTAAAAAATACTTTGCTATAAAAATGTAAAATAGGTGCAGCAATTTATTGAAACTTGCAAACATACATGGAATTATAGTGTACAAGGCAAAAAGGGAGAAGTTTTGAGCTTGAAAGTGAATATTTGATATGACCACCTTTATTCTTCAACAGTCTGAACTCCCATAGGCAAGCTTTCTTGTAATGTCTGTAAGTAGTCTTCAGGAATATTTCTCCAGGCTTCTTAAAGGACATTCAAAGCTCTTCTTTGGATCTTGGCTGCCTTTTGTTCTGTTCTCTGTCAGGAGGATCCCACACTGCTTCAACAATGGTGAAGCAGTGTGGCGGCAATTTGAACCAAAAACTTCAATTTCCATTAACCACCCTATAAGACTTGTTGCTGCTGATTTTCAGTCCAGTGCCTGTGTAATTTGGCACACCTCAGTCTTTTTTTCTGTTTCCCTTTTTTAATAATGACTTCTTGACACCTGCTCTTCTACTTAGACCATTTCTTATACGGCTTCAGTGAACAATAGATGGCTCGACTCAAGGTCCAGGTGTATTTTTCTTGGCTCCTGTGTCAGTTCTTTGCAAGATTTTTTTCCTGTTTCTTAACAACATGACCTTCTCATATATTCATGAACTCTTCTTTTTTTTTTTTAGGCCTGACACGTCTTCTTTTGGTCCTTGATTACAATAATTTAGATTTTGTTGTTGTGTTCTGTTATGTGTAGACACAACACTGGTTAGTTTTTTTATGCTTGAATGATTCAACGGTCAATGTTAAGTGACTTAACAAACATACAAACAGGAAACAAAGGTGTGAAAATGCTCAGGTACAAGGACCGGACTGAAAATGATTGAAAAATCAAGAGTTTTGCACAGCACTGTACAGGGAGTGCAGAATTATTAGGCAAGTTGTATTTTTGAGGAACAATTTTATTATTGAACAACAACCATGTTCTCAATGAACCCAAAAAACTCATTAATATCAAAGCTGAATGTTTTTGTAGTTTTTAGTTTGTTTTTAGTTTTAGCTATTTTAGGGGGATATCTGTGTGTGCAGGTGACTATTACTGTGCATAATTATTAGGCAACTTAACAAAAAACAAATATATACCCATTTCAATTATTTATTTTTACCAGTGAAACCAATATAACATCTCCACATTCACAAATATACATTTCTGACATTCAAAAACAAAACAAAAACAAATCAGCGACCAATATAGCCACCTTTCTTTGCAAGGACACTCAAAAGCCTGCCATCCATGGATTCTGTCAGTGTTTTGATCTGTTCACCATCAACATTGCGTGCAGCAGCAACCACAGCCTCCCAGACACTGTTCAGAGAGGTGTACTGTTTTCCCTCCTTGTAAATCTCACATTTGATGATGGACCACAGGTTCTCAATGGGGTTCAGATCAGGTGAACAAGGAGGCCATGTCATTAGTTTTTCTTCTTTTATACCCTTTCTTGCCAGCCACGCTGTGGAGTACTTGGACGCGTGTGATGGAGCATTGTCCTGCATGAAAATCATGTTTTTCTTGAAGGATGCAGACTTCTTCCTGTACCACTGCTTGAAGAAGGTGTCTTCCAGAAACTGGCAGTAGGACTGGGAGTTGAGCTTGACTCCATCCTCAACCCGAAAAGGCCCCACAAGCTCATCTTTGATGATACCAGCCCAAACCAGTACTCCACCTCCACCTTGCTGGCGTCTGAGTCGGACTGGAGCTCTCTGTCCTTTACCAATCCAGCCACGGGCCCATCCATCTGGCCCATCAAGACTCACTCTCATTTCATCAGTCCATAAAACCTTAGAAAAATCAGTCTTGAGATATTTCTTGGCCCAGTCTTGACGTTTCAGCTTGTGTGTCTTGTTCAGTGGTGGTCGTCTTTCAGCCTTTCTTACCTTGGCCATGTCTCTGAGTATTGCACACCTTCTGCTTTTGGGCACTCCAGTGATGTTGCAGCTCTGAAATATGGCCAAACTGGTGGCAAGTGGCATCTTGGCAGCTGCACGCTTGACTTTTCTCAGTTCATGGGCAGTTATTTTGCACCTTGGTTTTTCCACACGCTTCTTGCGACCCTGTTGACTATTTTGAATGAAACGCTTGATTGTTCGATGATCACGCTTCAGAAGCTTTGCAGTTTTAAGACTGCTGCATCCCTCTGCAAGATATCTCACTATTTTTTACTTTTCTGAGCCTGTCAAGTCCTTCTTTTGACCCATTTTGCCAAAGGAAAGGAAGTTGCCTAATAATTATGCACACCTGATGTAGGGTGTTGATGTCATTAGACCACACCTCTTCTCATTACAGAGATGCACATCACCTAATATGCTTAATTGGTAGTAGGCTTTCGAGCCTATACAGCTTGGAGTAAGACAACATGCATGAAGAGGATGATGTGGACAAAATACTCATTTGCCTAATAATTCTGCTCTCCCTGTAGTTTGCTGTTCAAAAGGAATTAATGAGTGAGAGAAGCCTTTGCCGCTGGGGTGACCAGGAACACAAAGATCTCTCTAGCAGAGCTCCAGAAGAAGACGAGATGCATGGCCATCTCATCAGCACTCCATCAATTAATCATCTGTAAGAGCAACACCAGTCTTGAATAAAAGGCATCTGACAGTCAGTAAGAAATATTTTAAGGATCGTTAACCAAACAGGATCCGTATGACCACTTTTTTAATGGCCACAGCAAACAGTCTATATATTTATGTAAATAACTTATGTAAGTTAGTGAGTAACATTACGAGCTGATGGATGGAGTGAAAATGCTTTGTGTTAATGGAATGTGTACTGTCCAGAAAAGCAACAAGCCATGTTTGCTAGAACTTGCAACAACACTGGAATTAATTGGATCTTGACACAACAAAAGTGTGTTAGAATTTTCCTCAAAATAATGCGTGTGAGGGACAGGTTCCTCTGCATTCTGGTTTGCACAAACGCCCCCGAGTGAATCCAGTAACGGTGTTATGTGTCAACACTAGCAAATAATGTACATGCACATCAAAGTGTCACAGCTCATCATCACTAAACCTTCTAATCATGACATTTTTTCTGCAATAGATAGTTTAAACCTGAAGCAGCTGCACTGTGTGAACCATGTTTATCTCTTTTTCAACAGTAGTTCTTATATAGGTGCCATAGGTCTTTCGCTTTACCTCAATATACAATAGCAAGAGGTGCAATTGTGTATTATTGCCTTATGTCATTTTTCCTACTTCAGGTTTATATTTTACTTTTAGATTACCATAAAATCGTTTCAGGTAAGACACAAGAAAATGCTTCATTTTTTTAAACGCAAATATGTGAAACAATAAAAATAATTCTTAACGGTGTATGATGTGCATCCCCCACTGTAACTGATCATAGTCATCTTTCTTCTCAGATTTTTTTTTTCATCTTTTATATAGCTCAGGTAGAGGTTGAGCAGGTGATCCACTGCTCACACCAATTTGAAGGTTGGTGGTTCAGTCCCTGGTTGCTCCAGTCTGCATGCCAAATACCCTTGGGCAAGATATTAACCCTAGGTTGCTCTCATGAGGCATGTTGTATAAAGTGCTAAATAAGAAACAGTCTATTTTCCATTTAATTAAAAAACATGGACACAGACCTGATAAAATGTGTGCATAGCTATCAGTTCAAAGGAATTTTTTTCAGTCATCAGTTTAATCCAGTCAGTTAAATCCAGTTGTATTAACAAAGACCACCAGTACCAGACCTCCTTGGGTCAATCCAGGTATAACTCTGATCATCTTTGCTTCTAGTAACTTCCTGAGTTTTTTTTCATATAGTCATTCTTCCCACTTACAGCATTTACAGCCAAAGGTAAAGAGGTTATTAAGGGTTATATGAGGCAAAGTGATCAGATCTGAGCAAAAGAATTGTTTTATCTCATCTTTTTCATGCCTGTTCTGTTCTCGTGGGTGCTCCTTTTCAACTCCATGTGCTTTCAAACATCCACCATCCTCCGAATGCAACTACATCTGCCCTAATACACCAACTCAGAACTCAAAACAGGGCTTCTTCTTAATTGAGGATGGAAAGAGGGATAGAAAAACCAAGAGAAGAATCAATGAGTGAACCAGCAGACTCTCTAATTGGCTTTCAGGAATGTTACGGCAGGTAGGGATAAAACTGAATTTGAAATTGTTCCAATTTTATTTTATCTCTTTCTGCCAAAATGATGAGCAAGCAATAGCAAAATACTGACGCAGCAGTGCTGTGACTGTATTTATTATTTAGTGCATGCCTCAGTGAAATGCATGAAACACTGTTATTAACCTTTTTTATATATCAGCCAAGCACACTTATTAAATCAAATATAAAATCCAAAATTTGTATATTAAATTGATGTCGCTTAACACTGTTTTCCTGGAGGCTTGCTTCTTTCTTCATTGTCCTGCAGTCCTGAAGTTTAGACTACACAGGCTTCTTAAATGTGAATGTATTTATTCATTATGGTTGGTTTAAACATTGTTGTTTAAATGGAGCCGTGCAGCCTCTGTCCCCTGCATAGCTGCCTGTCTTCTTTCCAAACACTGTAGCACCATCTTCTGGTCAAATCAAAATTTGTCAAATTAAAAATTTCCACCGGTCAATTCCAGTGCGTTTCATTTTTTTATTTATCCCAAAATGTGTCAGACTTATAAATAAATAAATATAAATAAATCAAACAGGATTTTAGTGCGTAAACAGCCCCACGTTAAAACCTTAAGTGTAGTTCTTGTTGCTGAAGTGAGTGAAACCGTTTCTACAGTATTGATAGCAATGACAATGTGGAACAAGTTTCAAATCCTCATATGTGTGTTTTGTTTTTTTTAAAGTTTACTTTTACTCACAGGTTTCGAAACTTTGCATCCATCCACCCTCTTCCGCTTATCGTTGTCACTGTCAGTGTCGCGGGAGGGCTGGGTCCTATCCCAGCTGTCTTAGGGCGAGAGGCAGGGTACACCCTGGACAGGTCGCCAGTCTGTCGCAGGGCTAAGACAGAGACTGACAACCATTCACACCCATGGGTAATTTAGAGTTACCAGTTAACCTAACCCCGATAACTGCATGTCTTTGGAATGTGGGAGGAAGCCAGAACACCCGGAGAGAACCCAGGCAAACATGCAAACTCCACACAGAAAGACCCCAGCCTGTGCAATTGAACTCAGGACCTTCTTTCTGTGAGGCAACAGTGCTAACCACCATGCTGCCAAACGTTTCATTAGACCTGAACATTTTATTTGTATTGTATTTAACTTTTATTTATACAGGTAGTCCCACTGATACTCACTGTCTCATTTACAAGAGAGACCTGTTTCAGACAAACATATAATAAAATACTGGTGCTTTTAAACTTTTGATTTCATTTTCTTCATGAGGGAAAATCCAGAGTTGGACTTCTTTTAATCTTCCTTTCTGGCTTCATTTAATATTTTCTAAATCATGATCTGTCTTTTTTAAGGTCAAGAATGGAGGAATAACCCCTTGCAAAAAACAAAAACAAGATGTGCAAATTATTTCTGAAAAAAAAAAGAATGAGAATGAATCTGAGTTATACACTGGAGTGAATATTTCGAGTTAACCTTATTCACTTCAATCTCCTCAAGATGATTTAAAGTTCACTTATGCTACATGTAACCTGTGTGGGGGAAAAAACAACTGTTGTGCACCTTAATTCTGTAACCATGTGCCTTAAAAATTGAACTTTGTGAGTCCTTGGGGAAATATGCACCTCTGTGCTGCATGCACTACATGCTGGCTTCAGCAAAGTAGGCTGGCCATGTCATACAGTCAGTATCAAGTCAACATGAGTAATAAATATATATTAAATAAAATACAAGACAAATTAAAAGCATGAATAAATATGCATAACAGAAAGGCAAATCTGAGTAAAAACAATAAGATAAAAATAATAAAGTCAACCTGGGTCACAAGCCAAGCAGAAAAGGTGGATCTTAAGAGTTGATTTAGTGATGTACAGAGTCTTTGCTGTGTCCTCGGCACATCCAGGAGCAGCTGGTAAGCTCATGTGATCAACCGGGAAGGGGAGTCCGAGTGCAGCAGCCCAGAGATATAAGGCAGGGCGAGACCATTTAAGGACTTCAAAACAAATAAAAGAATTTTAAAATGAACCCTTAAAAGGGCATTACTGTATACACTGCAAAGCACACAGAACATATTGATGTGTGTGTAGTTGGCAGACTGAAAACACTGCAAAGGCCAAGGGTGGCCTGATGTGTTTGCAGTAAGACAGATCCTTCACAGTGTAATGAGCATGTTAACATTCACTTAGTGTGTATGCCTGTGTGCACAATATATTTGTATTTGTACTGAACTGGAGTTCAGTCAGTTTAAAGGTGGAATTCCAAACTTGTAATGAGCCGAGTACTTAATGTTTACCAGATGGATCTGCACCAAGTTCAAAAAGTGCAGTTTGTATCTCATCTGGAGGAGTTCTGTGAGAGAAACTCCACCATCTCCAAAAATGTTACTTATTTGACCCACCCTAAATAAATCATGAGCTCACGCCTCACAGGCATGTGTGCTGCAGGATGCTTCAGGCTTTTTAACACAAACATCTGATCCTGACACGTTCCTGTATCGAAGCAGTTACCCTCTCACGCTGTGTAGAAACTGCTGCCTCAGTTAAACTATCAATGAGAAGTATGAGTGAAATGATGCACATCAGATATGAATTCATTAATACTCTCGCTACTTTTAGATCCATCTTCTAGTTTAAATGTGTTGCAGAAGTCAGCTATCGGATAGTAGCTAAAACTCTAGCATACCCAATGTTTTTGAATAAAATTTACAAAAAAGTAGCCAGACACACAGTCGGGGAAATTTTGTCAAAAGCAGTTTTTACTTGTAAATCCGGCACACAGTTGTGCAACACAATCAACTTTATCTCTTACCAAAAAAAGGAAAAAAAAAGACAAGCATTATTTTCTCTTACAGTATATTTGCACATCAGTTCTTTCACTTCTTTTTAGCACTCATGGAGCAATATTTTTCACAGGCCATTGTGAGGCCGGCGATGAATGGCATAAATTCTTCAAAGTCCAAGACATCATCTTTGTTCTGGTCCAGATCCTTCATGATATGGTCCACGGTGTTGGGATTCTTCTGCGTCTGAAACAGATGTAACAAGAGACGAGTTCAGGGTGAAAAGTTAGCGCATGAGCAATAGCATTTTTTATAAATAACTTAAATATGGACAATGATTCACGCTGAGGATAGAGATCAGATATGATAGCAAAACAAATCCTTACTTTCAGGAAGTTGGGAAGCTCAGCCTCAATTAGTTTTCTTAGTTCTTTCTTTGTTAAGGCCTTTCCATGTTTGCCATCATGGGCATACTTGTTGAACACGGTTATCATGGACTCCATAGATTTCTCCAAGTCAGTCATGGCTGCAGAAATGAGTGCTGAAAGGAGAAAAGGCAGGAATGGAAATAAATATAACAGGTTTTTTTTCTTATTGCGACATTATATTTATAAGACAGTTGCCTTTCTTCTGAAAATATGAGACAAATATTCAGTTTTCAAATTTTTTTTTTTTTTTAACTTTTACTGTTGGCTTGTTACATTCACATTGGAGAAAAATGAGTGAAACATGCAGCCAAGCATTAGGTTACAGCACATTGTTTGAAGAGGATGTGGGTGTTGGTTTTTACTGGCACTCAAAGCAAATTCTTCTGGCACAAATCACCTTCTGGCCCCAAACCCCAACCCCGTATATGGGTTCTACCTCCCCTCTCTTTATAAACTTTAACACTTTGTGGTTCAGTTTCAGAAAAAGAAAAAACTAGGCACACAGACACACAGTAAAGATAGACTAGAGAGAAATAGGCCTAATGTTTTTGGAGACACCCAGTCCTGGCGTAGCAAAGGAGGAAAATCCTACGTAATGCACCAACAGCACCTCAGCCCACCCAACGTAACATTCAATGGAAAAAAGAAAAAAAAACAACTTTCTAACTTTTTAAAATAAGTTTAAATAGCCTTACCGGATCACGAGGGTGCAGAAACTGTGGCAGAGCTTCAGTGGAGTTAGACGTGGGCTGACTGAAAGTTTATTCAACACTTTATAGTCATCTAAGCAACGCCCAAGTGATGGGAGGGAGGAGGGATGCAGAGAGGCAGGGAGAGCAAATAAAGGAACACTGTCCCTGTTTTCTCACAGTTACTGCAAGACATAGAAGGCGTTGACATGAAGATGCTACCTCACAAAAATCTACACTCTGTTTGTGTTTCATCATCCAAGTAAAACAGAAGATGACACAAAGCAGAATAACGCATGCATGATGGGACCTGCTAAGACTGAGCAAGTCTGCACTGGGCCGTCTTCTTTACCCGTAACAGTCGGCACACCTGGATACATGAGAGCAGCAGGATGCTCTCCCGAAACAAGGCGAGCCGGGGGAAGGGAGTGTGAGGCTGTGGGCAATGGACAATCTTCACTGCGAGTGTATTCCCAGATACCGCTTTCAGCAGCACTGCAGGAGCACCCTGATCAAACTGACCCTTTACTGTCACTTGGCAGTTCCTTTAAAACTTGCTCAACAGCTCCTCAGTGATTTCACGCTCTCCTGTTCTCCAAGGAGATGAGGAGTGAAGGGCCTGAAGACTGTTATGGTTAACTGAAAACTGAAATTTTAAATGATCTACAGAAAAATGAAATCTAAAACAATATTGTTTACTTACAAAGCTGAAAGAAAACTGTTACTACATTGGTCGAAGAAGCATGAAGAGAAACTGATGCATGATTTATTCAGTCAAGGCTCTCTCCATGTCTGCATCAAATACCTTCAAGAAGTGTTGTCCTTACATTCTATCTGTGCTGAACTTGTAAAATTACTCTCCTAGCATATATCTCATCCGTATTAACATAAAAAAACATTAACTTTCCTACTGAGGCTAATAAAAACTAAATATTTCCTAAAAGTTGAAAACTAAAACAAAAACCAAAACCAATCTGAAAGACAGATAAAAATTTAGCTGAGAGAAAAGTGAAATCTAATAAAAATTGAATATTTTGTGTTACCACTAGAGCCACCAGTACTTTTTCCTAACCTTTACACCACTGCTGTCCTCTTTAAATGCATATTTCAGTATATAACAGAAAAATAAGTGGGCTGCAGCACTCTTGACTATGGGAATGGCTGCACTAGTAATATTCACACATATGCCACTGCATATCATGATTTTATTACATCACCACACAGCTAGACTGCAATTTACAAACTAAGCAAAGGTAGAAGGAAGCACAACACATTGAAAGTCTTTCAGAAAGTTTAATTACAAAAATTTTGAAAAAACAAAACAGAAGAAAACTGAATACACAGGTGCCGCGATGGAGGAAAGAATCTCTTTGCAACCTTTTTAAAAAGAGCGCTGATTAGAAAGGGATGGAACGTAAAACACCGTTTGGCCTTATATCTACCATTGCTTTGTGATTCAAATTTAAGAGAACTGTAAAATAAAAAAATATACAAATAAAAGGATCAGATTAACTATTACAGGCTTGTACTCAATGAAATGATGACTTAAAATAATAACCCCAAACCAAATTTTATATACCTAAAAAAGGCCTAATAACATAGGATCATTGTGACAAAACTGCATTCAGCTGAGTAGCAATGACCACCAGCACCTGGGGAATAATGACTGGTCGAAGTGTGATACAAGTGTGATCCAGTGGGTTCTTTAGTTCTTCCTTTTGCTTTTGCTGCCAGCTTTGGCTGGTGTTACTACAGGAACAGCTGCTTGGTAGAGGGCGGCAGACACTTTGTTGATGTAGTACAGGGCAAAGAGGGAAAAGATGAGGCTGAACATGAAAAAAGACAGAGAAGTATTTTAATAATCAAATACATTTAGAAGTGTTTTCTAGATACTTTGGGTAAGCGTGTTCTGCAGAGGTGTCACTTACCAAGTAGTGACACAGACACGGTGAACCAGGCCAGAGGCAAACAGTGAAAGGCACAGACACAACAGAACTGCAAGATGACACAGGAAATGATATAAGTGATGAGCATTAATGTGAGCCTACAGATGTGCATAGAGGTAATAATGTTAGAATGTTATTTTAAATTTGCATTGGCTGTCATGATGATATTCAAATCTGGACCAGAGGGTAGACTCAGCCCATTGAAACTAGCATTTTGCCCACCCATTCAAAAGATTTGTGTGTGTGTGTGTGTGTGTGTGTGTGTGTGTGTGTGGGAAGCCTAAAGCCTGCACAGAGGTAGTGCAGAAGCTTTACTTACCTCAAGTCTAGTAGCATTGCTGTGTTTTATTTACCTTGGCTAACTAAAGCACACACAGAAACCAGCTGCTGCTTATAAATGCTACTACAACTAATCATCATCATCATCATCATCAGCACCACCCTAAATTTATCTAGCTTTTATTCTCTCCATTAGCTCAAATGTTTTGTTGTTCTGGTTTACCTGACGTGGTAGATTTAACATCAGCAAGATGTTTAACATAATTAAAATGAAATGTTTAATGTTTTAATTTATTTTAGGACTACCTAACAACATTAAAAAAAATGCTCCTTATCAAATAAGCACGTTACATTTTCTTCTGAGGAGATTCTTATATTTGCACATGAACTCGACAGTGAGACATTTAGTGAAGACAATGCATTTTCGGTGAATTTTTCAGCTTATTTTTACTGTAATAACTGTGTTACTGACAGTGATTGGAGCAGTATTTATAATTAGCATTTTAACAGGCACAAAAACCCTGAACAGGTTTTGCTGTTGCAATCAGAAGCAAACCACTGTAAGTGCATATTAACTGCGTACACTAAATTACTTTGCAGATGTTGATTCCTGTAGTGACCGCTGCTCTTCAGCCTGCAGAAACCAGCATAGAGCGGCTATATATTGAGAGGAACAATTTAGCTTTATTATTGTTAATTTAGTCAGGCTTTTGCTTCTTGGTTATTTTTTGCAGGGTTTGTGTACAAAATCAAACATCTCAGAGAAGATCGCTTCATCTGAACAGGGACTTAAACCAGCGATCTGGGTTACCTGGCTTCTCTAACCTCTGACCTTTACCAAGATTTCCACCTATAATTTCTAGGCTAGAGTTTGGTATAAACAATTCTGATGTTTCAGGTAAAGCTGAGCTAACAGTTGACTCAGCAGAAATATTAAACACCATGTGAACAAGAAAAAGGGAACTGCATGGGCCATCATCACTTACTCTCAGGGAATATCTTGGCCTGGAATCCCTTTCCGAAAACCAAGTTTTCCAGATTATTAAATGCCTGAAAACAAAGTTAAGGTGCGACTCTCCTCAGTGACATCTAGACATTTTTATGGAGAATATATAATAAAACACTGAAAGTTGTTCAATAAATACCGAATTCCAAAATAACTGTGCAGTTTACTGATTAACAACATTGGCAAAGCAATTCAACTCTACATGTCACTTAAAGGATACAGTCAGGGAGCAGATGAAGAGGACTGAGCCCAGAAAACCTCCCAGGATGGTGAGCCACTCGGTGGATGCCAGCTGCTTGCTGAACATCTGCATCCCCGCGAATACCAGCACTGAGAGCAGGCTGGATAGCACCAGGGAGGTTCCAGTGTTCACCGCTACAAACAACAGAGACAAACTGTCATCTGGACAAAACCTGAGACTATCTAAGACTAAAGAGTTATCTAGTATAGAACTGTAAAGCAACCGAAAGTAAACGATGGTTTTAAATGTCATATCTCGTTTGAATTGGGCAGTCATACGCCTTGGAGCTTAACGCCACGTCAGTGTTCACGCATAACGTTTCCCACGTATAGCTGTTAGCTCTGTGCTAATCAACTCACATCTGCACCAAAAACACCCCTCCAATATAACTTCCTAAATACTCAGTACATGAAAACATTTCTGGTACTTTACAGTAACGCTGTGATTGCTAGACTGTTATAAAGAAATCTGTGTTAGCGTGGCTTACATTTAACATTAGTTACACAGGACTATAAGACATGACTGCACACTGAGACTGATGATATCTGCACATCTATGTCTGTGCTGAAGTGTTTCTATTGATAATTATGCAATACATACCCATACTGTAATACTTAATTATAGTCCCCGTGACGAAGCACCAGTAAATTAAATTTAACTTCGACGAGCCAGCTAGCTGCCCCGGCTCTAGGAACTAAAAACCAGATTACCCGGCTCTAAAGTCAGGTGGGACCGGTGGGAGGAGCCACATGAGCTCTCCGGGTGAAAAAAAAAATCAATAAAAGAATAAAAATCCAAATAATGGTTGTTTGATTCCACTAAAATTCAAATCGAAACATTTATAAAATACAATTATGTGTTTGCATTACAATTACATTTCTATCGTCTAAATACACACAAACATACATATATATGTGCGTTATATACATTATGTTTATCTGTTTTGTGGAGGTCTAAAAGTAGAACTTCATGGTACAGTTCAGAACACGTGTGTAATTATGCTAGCATTAAATCATTTAACTGAATTTCAATTTATTTCAACAGAAATTACAACTTAAATGTATTTACCTAGAAACACTTTGCAGTAGATGCACTAGATCAAGCTGAAAGAAATAATTTTAACACACACACAACCAAAGCAACAAAACAATTACAAGCTTTATTTACTTTTACAGACTAACTAACAATACAAACACACTATATAAACGAAAAACTCTAATTCCAACATACAAAAAATAGACATAAGGTAAAAACGTATGGTGCATCAACTTTATTCAAAATATATAAAAATAGATTAAAAAACATTTTGAAAAGCGTGTTTTATGCATCCCTTACTGTTGGTGTTTTGTACCGATATATGTCTGGTATCCACTCTTTTTCTGTAGCTACAGTATATCTCTTAGATGTCAGACAGATGTCTACATCCACACTCGGTTTGCACCATCTTGCATCCGGACTTTCTTTCATAAAGGCTTTTTCTTCAGTCCAAAAACGGCTATGAACAGAAGAATCTCCACTAAAGCAGGTAGAACACTAAAGAAAGAGCCAGAGAGACACCAATGTAGGTTATACTTCTGTTTATAATGCTTAAAAGAGGATATGTCACTTTGAACTAGAGACATAAATACTAATATTCACATCAACATGCATACACACCAACCTGCAGGTGGCAAAAATAACCCAGTAAGTCCAGCATTCCCACTTTTCAAACACAAAAAAAGACAAAGACACTGATGCGCTGCAGTGGGCAGACAGTGCTGGTTGAACCATGAGTCAGGGAAAAGCACTTTGGAAAAACACAACAACATTGAGCAAGCTTATACACCAACCTGCAGATGGCGAGGATCCACCAGTAGATGTGACACTCCCACTGCTCAAACAGAAAGAAAAGCAGAGCCACTGAGGCACTGGCATGGACTCCTGTTGCTATACCAGGCAAAAGATAGTCATGGAAGTGTAACTGATCACAAGCACTTTTAAATTATTGCTTTTTTTTTCACACTAACATCATTGCAGTTGTTACTCGGTTACTCCCATACATCTCTCTGTTTGCCTTGGCGCTACATATCATCTCACTTACAACTGCAAGTTTTATATGTATTTGGTGTATTTGCATGTTTTTGAACAGTCAGTCATAAATAGTCCTTAGAGAGGAAACTATGTGGACTATATATGCATAATAATTAATAAATGTAACCATTTGGAATCAAAACACGGACGATAAATAAGAGTGTAAAATGTGAGTGAAAAGGATACAAAGGAGGCCTTGGCTGCAGTTGAACATGGACACTCCTGAAAAGAAACCAGCCAGCTCTATAGCAAACAGACCGAGAGTCACTGATAACGCCACCACCAACCTGAAAAAGAGAATACATATAATAGATTGGAAGATGTGTACACAAATGTGTCAAATGTGTTTAAAAACATTTACTTACTGTCTGTCCTCAGTGTCATACTGCTCCTGTGTGAAATCCAAAGGCAAACAAGCTTTCACATTATTTTCCTGTAAAGTAAAAGTTACAAATTGGTGTAATCACTTCTTACGACATGAGGAAAAAGAAGCAGTGCCAATTCCAATGCTTCTGTTGTGTGATGGACAACTTCCTCCTGACTCGCTCCATTTTCAACATCCTTTGTCCAATTTATCCACTATTTCTCCTCTGCACATGTCCAAAGCCTGTCAGCCTCGCTTCTCTGACTTTATCTCCAAACCTCTAATCCTGAGTCATCTCTCATCTACTCATTTCTAAACCCAGGTATTTAAATTCATCCACCTCCACTGCTATACCCTTGCAGCATCACTGTTATATCTCCCCACCTCTCATTCACACACGTGTGTTCCTCTTCTCCCGAGATCATAGCTCCACCTCTCCACCTGCTCCTTACTCTAACTACACATCACAATGTTGTCTGCATACATCATAATCCACGAAGACTCATACTTGATCTCATCGGCCAGCCTGTTTATCACCAATGGATACAAGAAGGGCCTCAGAGCAGACCTCTAATGTAATCACACCCTCACCTTCAACCTGTCACGTCTACCACACACACCTCATGTTTCACTGTCCTCATACATGTCCTGCATCACCCTCATGCCAGTCCTGAGTTCCTCATGAAGTACCACAGTTTCTCTTTTGGACGTCAAAATCTTTGGCTTCCTGATGCCATGCAGCTGCTCCAGTTCTTGTTTTTTATTTATTTATTTCTATTTTATTTATTTATTTTTCCTGACTTCATCACCTGAGGAAGATTATTCGTATTCTTTTATTTTTCTTTTTGTTTCGTGCGTCTTGTAAGTCCAGATTTGAATCTGAATTTGAATTACTTTCTACCTTGGCAAGTTTTTTTCTTTAGCGCATTGGGATAAAGTACTTATGTCTTCTTCTTTTTAAGTCTTTAAACTCTGAGGTCTCTCACATGTTGACATTTTAAAATTTATTTTAGTTGTTTTTTAATTTTCCTGTCGAGTTTCAGTGCCAGTATCTGCAGATTATCGTCACCCTTTATTGTGTTCATGGATATTTACAACAAGTTATCACAGAATACAAAAAATTGTTTGCCATGCTTGCTTACTTACCCTCGACCAAAAGATTGTGATCACGATGACGAGGTGAGCTATGATGGTGAGAAATCGTGCGGGGACAAGGCTACTGACCGCCGACATGGTTGAATAAAGTGTAGCTAGACAACAATTCAGAACAACTACGGTATTAGTCCTGGACGGGAAATGCAGTTTTTCGGCAATTCAAATGTGCGTAGTAGCTACGGTAAGGTAGCAAAAAGTACAAATAAGATAACTGCAGCATAAACACATCCGCCCATGTCACTGATTTAACTCGTATTCCATATAAAATACGAACTAAGTCATCCGATTTCCCCTTGCTGTGATTATTACACGAAAGGCGGATGCTCTGGTTGCTACAACAACCAGCGAACGGGTGCATCCAGTATTACTGACCCACCGCATGAAAAAGCAACATACAAAGGTTCCGGACATGGAACAACAATTTAAGAACTCGTGTGTGTGTGTGTGTGTGTGTGTGTGTGTGTGTGTGTGTGTCACAGGTGACACGTTGTCACTGATTAGGTCATCATGTTTAGGCTCATTCACTCGAGAAATTATTTAGGCCAAATCTTTAAAACTGTATCATTGCATACACATTTTCAATTCATTTCAATCGCACAAATGCAGAAATAATTATTTGCAGTATCTTATCTCATTTATTATGAGAATGTCATGCCTGATCATTTGCACCCACACCATCAAAAATGGGGGCAAAAAGGAGGAGATCGCATTTAATCGGTTATAACAAGAGGTCAGAAATATAAGTGCTGCAGAAACCTCTGAATCTCAGCTAAAAGCTCATGTAAACCATTTCTACAATCAAAAAACAAAGCAAAGGAGCAGTTACGTCACCATGAATCTGTGGACAGGTAATATCCATATTTTGATTTATGATTTCCTGGAGTTCAATGTGTGTGCTTAATCCTTTATGAAACTGATCTGAACCTGCAACTACAACGATCCAGGGAGGATAGAAAGAAACAATACTTCACCCATGCTTACATTTAGATCACTCTCCTCCTTTTCTGTGATGTCACAGTCAGCAGTAGTGGTGGGGTTGATTGGCTGCTGCAGCCTGCTTTCTGCAGCTCGGTCCTCTCTCTGCTTGCTGAATTTGTCCACTAGCCGAGTGTCTTTAGAGCGTTTGGCCCGCATCACCTCACTGGCTGGTGTCTTACTACTGGAGTTGATTTCGAAGATGGTCTATTTCAGGAGAGAATTATATGTTTCTTTGCTTATTAGAACACATTTTACCAGAAAATGCAGCGCTGTGACGTGTCTGCATCAAACTCACCACTTTGGATTTGTTGCTCTTGATGGCATCGACTATTTGAAGGCACTCCAGTTCCATTTTTTCCAGACCACACCCTGAAACAAATTAAATCAAATTCTCTTATTTAACTGCCATCAGTTCCTCACTATTCCTTTTGATTATTTTCATAATTTCCCTCTTCTTGTTATAATTTATCCTCCTTTGAACTTACCGAGTACTGGATGGACACCCATGCTGGACAGATCTATGTTTTTAACCCGTCTGATGGACTCTGGCGAGGGGTTTTGGCCGCGACTTGAGGTACTGCTTGTAGGCGTTCTCTGAGACACGGAGCAGATTTTGCAGGTCCAGTGAGTTTTCGTGAGACGTGATCACATGAGCACTTTCATCATCCAAGATCCTCTGAGGGGCTCGACCAAACACACCTTCTGAATCTGGAGTACAAAAAGAAATGCAGACATTTCAATACAGTGACAGATAAAAAGAGCACTAAATAAAGTTTATTAGTAACCTCAAATGTGTAGCACATCAGTTAAACAGTTCATCTGTCAGTTTAAGACCTGACAGGCATGCAGTAGAGTCTACCTTGTGTGTGTTCAGGCAAAGCAAACTGAACTGGTCGCCCTAGGAAGGGGTGGAGGTTGTAGACTATAGGCTGTGCCACTTCGGCCCGCTCGTCCCACACGCCCTGATGGAAAAGACAGGGGAAAAAATACTCGTAATGCTGCTCACCAACTCTGTGCAAGAGTTTGGCCTTGGAGGGGAAGTTGTAATTGATGACATTATCCAGCAGGGGGATGTCTATACCACGAGCAGCAACATCAGTCACCAGAAGCACCATGGCTTTCCGATGCGCAAATTTCCCAATGTTGATCTTCCTGGCAGTCTGATCAAGGGCACTGTAGATGTAGGCACACTCTAAACCTTCTGACGACAGCAGCTGGACATCAGAAAAAAATAAGAAGTCAACTAAAGCTCTAGTTTTTTAAACAATATTTAACAATCTCACAAATCTATGCTACACTGTTATCTTACCTCCTTTAGGTACTCCACATGGTGTTTGGTGGCAGCAAAGACCACTGTCTGTTCCTGAGGCTTCACTACGTTCCTCAGGAGGTGGAGCAGCAGAGCCGGCTTGTCATCCACACGCAGGTGGAAGAATGACAGTTGATGGAAGTTAGAAGAAATGAAAACATGCTCAAAGCCATGGAAACATCCAGGTGACTGTAAGGACTTTTGCTTTGGGCTTTACATTTAAATCATTCAACATTTCTGGGAGAAGAATACAAAAGGTTTGAATAGCAAGTGTCTGAAGACAGAGCACCAATAGAAAGACCAAGACACTGACACAGAAGCTGAATTGGCATAAGTTAGCATGTAGAGTAGATGCAATAATCCTGTACTGAGGTTGTTAAAAATGTATCAAAGCCTTCCATCTAATTTCTTAGATTAAACAAAAGGTAAATAAAACAAAAGCAAGTTCTGCCTTTTTACCTTGATCTGATCACTGACCTTTGAATCCACATCCAAATGAATCAGAACAGGTTCTGTCAGGCCTGGGAAAAAAGTTTGTATACACCGGTGTGAATATAATTAGGATTATTTGCCTTTAGATGCTAAAAAATATGGAAGCTAAGTTGAATGAATATGTTTTATGATGAGAAAATAAGCCAGAAAAACTTGAGAAACTACACCGTGGAGGGTTAATTTTTTAGATGAACCCAATGTGTAAAGAAAACATTACTTCTTTAGTTATAAACAACATTTCATAAAACAGACTGGAACATATATTTGGGATAAAAGCAACTGCACTACCCTGGTTTTAATCATATTTACCAGATAAATTCCAGTTTTTTTACCACATAAAACCAAACAATTTTCTCTTTTTGTTCGGAACTTAATATTGGTTTCTCAACAAAGGACTGCAAAATTTTAATAACACGCTGATTAAGTTTGCCCAGTGACACACGTTTGTAAGCTTCATTTTAATGGTTCTTTTAATACAAAAATGAACATTTTATTTAATTCTAAAAGTCTCTTTTTGCATGTAAGTGCATGAATGGCTTTTATGCCCCGTTATATCTATCATGTGCTGATTGTGAGTTCAATGGACAAGATAAATTCCACAGGGTGTTCATGCTTATCGTACATGTACATGTAAATATACAGATACAGTGAATAATAATATCTGTAAATACATCTATGGTTCATTTTGTAGAATATGATCATGTTCCAAAGCCCAAATAAATATTTGTAGATGTGTGTGCATGTAAAAAATAAGGTTAATGGACAATCGCTTATATTTTCTTCATATTGCATAATCACGTTTCTACATGCTACATTCACTATAGAAATATAATGCATTTTATTTGAGTTATTGGTTTAGCTAGATTTTATATTGTATGCACTGCTTTAGTTGGTAAATTATATGTAGCCTTATTTTCTCTCTCTCTCTCTCTTTTAACAAGTAACTGAGGCTTAAAGTGATACTAACAAATTAAAATGCATTCAGGATTTAAATCACAACATGAGTACCAGGTTCAGTTTGGGCCTCTGTTATAAAAAGTGCATTAAACACAAAGATCTGCTTACTTTACCCACAGAAAGATAAGTTGATGCGTTTTATGAACGGGTGTGATATAAAGAGCCCACTACTGGGAATTATGACAGTGCTCCATCTCCATGTGTTGTGTTTGCACCAATCAATTGTTTTTCATCTTCAGCTGCATTTTCATCTTCAGCTGCATTCACACAGACAACTGTAAGCCTCAAGTCTTCATGAGCCAGGAGCCAGCAGCAATCAATAAATGGTATGCATGCATATCATCCCGAAACAACAGGAGCATTATAATCACATCCAGATGGACCAAATTAAAATTTTATCTAATACTGCTGTTGTGATTTGGCCCCATATGCATAAAACTGAATTGAACTACATTTAATTTCTTTTGTAAATTTATCTAGTAATTTCCAATTTTATGAATAAAAATAAATGTGGATATTATAGGCATATAAAGTAACTGATGACTTGGTCATTGTGGCTTTTTATCCATCCATCCATCCATCCATCCATCCTCATCCGCTTTATCCGAGATCGGGTCGCGGGGGCAACAGCCTAAGCAGAGAAGCCCAGACCTCCCTCTCCCCAGCCACCTCCTCCAGCTCATCCGGGGGAACACCAAGGCGTTCCCAGGCCAACCGAGAGATATAATCTCTCCAGCGCGTCCTGGGTCTGCCCCGGGGCCTCCTCCCGGTGGGACATGCCCGGAACACCTCACCCAGGAGGCGCCCAGGGGGCATCCTTGTCAGATGCCCGAACCACCTCAACTGGCTCCTTTCGATGTGGAGGAGCAGCGGCTCTACTCTGAGCCCCTCCCGGATGGCCGAACCTCTCACCCTATCTCTAAGGGACAGGCCAGCCACCCTTCGGAGGAAGCTCATTTCTGCCGCTTGTATCCGCGATCTCGTTCTTTCGGTCACTACGCACAGCTCGTGGCCATAGGTGAGGGTCGGGACGTAGATCGACCGGTAAATTGAGAGCTTCGCTTTTACACTCAGCTCCCTCTTCACCACGACGGACCGGTGCAGCGTCCGCATCACTGCAGCCGCAGCACCAATCCGTCTGTCGATCTCCGGCTCCCTTCTCCCATCACTCGCGAACAAGACCCCGAGATACTTAAACTCCTCCACTTGGGGCAGGAACTCATCCCCGACCCGGAGTGGGCACTCCACCCTTTTCCGGCTGAGAACCATGGCCTCAGATTTGGAGGTGCTGATCCTCATTCCCGCTGCTTCACACTCGGCTGCGAACCGTTCCAGTGCGAGCTGGAGGCCCTCACCCGATGAAGCCATCACTGTAGCCAGGCTGACAAAAAGTCAGAGCTCTACTGAGCCAACCATCCCTTTAACGTTAACTAGTAATGACTTCATGAACTTCTTCACAAATAAAATTTTTATCATTAGAGAAAAAATTACCAATAATCATCCCACAGATGTAATATTATCTACAGCTACTCTTAGTACCATCGATGTTAAGTTAGACTCTTTTTCTCCAATTGATCTTTCTGAGTTAACTTCAATAATTAATTCCTCCAAACCATCAACGTGTCTTTTAGACCCCATTCCTACAAAACTGCTCAAAGAAGTCCTGCCATTAATTAATTCTTCGATCTTAAATATGATCAACCTATCTCTAATAATCGGCTATGTACCACAGGCCTTCAAGCTGGCTGTAGTTAAACCTTTACTTAAAAAGCCATCTCTAGACCCAGCTGTCTTAGCTAATTATAGGCCAATCTCCAACCTTCCTTTCATATCAAAAATCCTTGAAAGAGTAGTTGTCAAACAGCTAACAGATCATCTGCAGAGGAATGGCTTATTTGAAGAGTTTCAGTCAGGTTTCAGAGCTCATCACAGCACAGAAACAGCTTTAGTGAAGGTTACAAATGATCTTCTTATGGCCTCTGACAGTGGACTCATCTCTGTGCTTGTCCTGCTAGACCTCAGTGCTGCGTTCGATACTGTTGACCATAATATCCTATTAGAGCGATTAGAACATGCTGTAGGTATTACAGGTACTGCACTGCAGTGGTTTGTATCATATCTATCTAATAGACTCCAGTTTGTACATGTAAATGGAGAGTCCTCTTCAGACACTAAGGTCAATTATGGTGTTCCACAGGGTTCAGTGCTAGGACCAATTCTATTTACATTATACATGCTTCCCCTAGGCAACATCATTAGAAGACATAGCATAAATTTTCACTGCTATGCAGATGACACGCAGCTCTATCTATCCATGAAGCCAGGTAACACACACCAATTAGTTAAACTGCAGGAATGTCTTAAAGACATAAAGACCTGGATGGCCGCTAACTTTCTGCTTCTTAATTCAGATAAAACTGAGGTTATTGTACTCGGCCCTGAAAATCTTAGAACTATGGTATCTAACCAGATTCTTACTCTGGATGGCATTACCTTGGCCTCCAGTAACACTGTGAGAAACCTTGGAGTCATTTTTGACCAGGACATGTCCTTCAATGCACATATTAAACAAATATGTAAGACTGCTTTCTTCCATTTGCGCAACATCTCTAAAATTAGAAATATCCTGTCTCAGAGTGATGCTGAAAAACTAGTTCATGCATTTATTACTTCCAGGCTGGACTACTGTAATTCACTATTATCAGGAAGTCCTAAAAACTCGCTGAGAAGCCTTCAGCTAATCCAAAATGCTGCAGCAAGAGTACTGACAGGGACTAGAAAGAGAGAGCATATTTCTCCTGTTTTGGCTTCCCTTCATTGGCTTCCTGTTAAATCCAGAATTGATTTCAAAATCCTGCTCCTCACATACAAGGTCTTAAATAATCAGGCCCCATCTTATCTTAATGACCTTGTAGTACCATATCACCCTATTAGAGCACTTCGCTCTTGCACTGCAGGCCTACTTGTTGTTCCTAGAGTATTTAAAAGTAGAATGGGAGGCAGAGCCTTCAGTTTTCAGGCCCCTCTTCTGTGGAACCAACTTCCAGTTTGGATTCGGGAGACAGACACTATCTCTACTTTCAAGATTAGGCTTAAAACTTTCCTTTTTGCTAAAGCATATAGTTAGGGCTGGACCAGGTGACCCTGAATCCTCCCTTAGTTATGCTGCAATAGACGTAGGCTGCCGGGGATTCCCATGATGCATTGAGTTTTTCCCTTCCAGTCACCTTTCTCACTCACTATGTGCTAATAGACCTCTCTGCATCGAATCATATCTGTTATTAATCTCTGTCTCTCTTCCACAGCATGTCTTTCATCCTGTTTTCCTTCTTTCACCCCAACCGGTCGCAGCAGATGGCCGCCCCTCCCTGAGCCTGGTTCTGCCGGAGGTTTCTTCCTGTTAAAAGGGAGTTTTTCCTTCCCACTGTCGCCAAAGTGCTTGCTCATAGGGGGTCATATGATTGTTGGGTTTTTCTCTGTATTTATTATTGTGCTATCTACTGTACAATATAAAGCGCCTTGAGGCGACTTTTGTTGTGATTTGGCGCTATATAAATAAAATTGAATTGAATTGAATTGAACCACATCATCCGCAAAAAGCAGAGATGAGATTCTGAGGCCACCGAAGTGAAAGCCCTCCGCCACTTGGCTGCGCCTAGAAATCCTGTCCATAAAAATTATGAACAGAATCGGTGATAAAGGGCAGCCCTGGCGGAGCCCATCACCCACCGGAAACGAGTCCGACTTATTGCCGGCAATGCGAACCAAACTCTTACAACGGTTGTATAGGGATCGAATGGCCCGTAGCAATGGGCCAGACACCCCATACTCCCGCAACACCTCCCACAGGACACCCCGAGGGACACGGTCGAATGCCTTCTCCAAGTCCACAAAACACATGTAGACTGGTTGGGCAAACTCCCATGCACCCTCAAGTATCCTCGAGAGGATAAAGAGCTGGTCCAGTGTTCCGCGACCAGGACGAAAACCGCATTGTTCCTCCTGTATCCGAGGTTCGACTAACGGACGAACTCTCCTTTCCAGCACCCTGGCATAGACTTTCCCAGGGAGGCTGAGGAGTGTGATCCCCCTGTAGTTGGAACACACCCTCCGGTCTCCCTTCTTAAAGATGGGGACCACCACCCCGGTCTGCCAGTCCAGGGGTACTGCCCCTGATCTCCACGCAACATTGTAGAGGCGTGTCAACCAGGACAGCCCTACAACGTCCAGAGCCTTCAGGAACTCGGGCGGACCTCATCAACACCAGGGGCTCTGCCACCGAGGAGTTGTTTAACTGCCTCAGTGACCTCGACCCCAGAAATTGGCGGGTCATTCCCCTCACCCCCAGACTCTGCTTCCTCCTCGGAAGACGTGTCAGTGGGATTAAGGAGGTCCTCGAAGTATTCCTTCCACCGTCTGACAATTTTCTCAGTCGACGTCAGCAGCGCACCGCCAGCACTATACACAGTGCAGGTAGAGCACCGCTTTCCCCTCCTGAGACGCCTGACGGTTTGCCAGAATCTCTTCGAGGCAGTCCGAAAGTCTTTTTCCATGGCCTCTCCGAACTCCTCCCACACCCGAGTTTTTGCTTCAGCCACTGCCCGAGCCGCATTCCGCTTGGCCTGTCGATACCTGTCAGCTGCCTCTGGAGTCCCACAGGCTAACCAAGCCCGACAGGACTCCTTCTTCAGCCTGGTGGCTCCCTTCACCTCTGGTGTCCACCATTTGGTTCGGGGATTACCACCACGGCAGGCACCAACCACCTTGCGGCCGCAGCTCAATGCAGCAGCTTTGGCGATGGAGACGCTGAACATGGTCCATTCGGACTCAATGTCCCCAGCCTCCCTCGGAATGTTGTTGAAGCTCTGCCGGAGGTGTGCGTTGAAGATCTCGCGGACTGGGGCCTCTGCTAGACGTTCCCAGCACACCCTCACTACGCGTTTAGGTGCACCGGGTCTGTCCAGCGTCCTCCCCCGCCACCTGATCCAACTCACCACCAGGTGGTGATCAGTTGACAGCTCAGCCCCTCTCTTTACCCGAGTGTCCAGAACATATGGTCGCAGGTCTGGTGATACGATTACAAAATCGATCATCGACCTGCGGCCTAGAGCATCCTGGTGCCACGTGCACTTATGGACACTCTTATGTTCAAACAAGGTGTTCGTTATGGCCAAACTGTGATTTGCACAGAAGTCCAATAACAAAACACCACTCGGGTTCAGATCAGGGAGGCCGTTCCTCCCAATCACGCCCCTCCAGGTCTCGCTGTCATTACCCACGTGAGCATTGAAGTCTCCCAGTAGGACAACAGAGTCTCCAGGTGGGGCACCTTCCAGCACCCCCCCCAGGGACTCTAAGAAGGCTGGGTACTCTGAACTGCCACTCGGCGCATAAGCGCAGATGACAGTCAGGACCCGTTCCCCGACCCTGAGGCGCAGGGAACAAACCCTCTCATCCACCGGGAAAAACCCCAACGTACCGGCAGCAAGCCGGGGGATATTAGAATACCCACCCCAGCCCGCCGCCTCTCACCAGGGGCAACTCCAGACTGAGACAGAGTCCAGCCCCTCTCCAGGAGACTAGTTCCAGAGCCCAAGCCATGCGCAGAGGTGAGCCCGACTATATCTAGCCGGTACTTCTCAACCTCACGCACTAACTCAGGCTCCTTCCCCACCAGAGAGGTGACATTCCATGTCCCTATTGCCAGTCTTGGCAGCCGGGGATCGGTCCGCCAGGGCCTCCGCTCCTGGCCGCCGCCCGACACACAATGCACCCGACCCCTATGGCGCCTCCTGCGGGTGGTGGGCCTGCGGGAGGATGGGCCCATGTCTCCTCTTCGGGCTGTGCCCGGCCGGGCCCCATGGACTAAGGCCCGGCCACCAGACGCTCGCCCTCGGGCACCCTCCCCGGGCTTTTTATAAAACATGAATTATATTTCTTATTTTGTTGGTTTGTTATTTTTGTTGGTTAAGTGAACATGCCCAATACAGTTATAATAAAGGTCGTCAATGTCACAGTTATTTTTGAACATACATGTCAAATTTCCTTTCTTCAAACTTTCCTTCCCTAAATGTCCTTTCCTTCCCTTAGTACCTGGCAAGGTACTAAGAGCATGTGCCCACCAGCTCACCCTCATCTTCACCAGACTCTTCAACTTCTCACTGGATCAGGCAGCCATCCCATCCTGTCTAAAATCAGCCACAATCATCCCAGTGCCGAAGAAGTCTCCCATCACCAGCCTGAATGATTACCGCCCTGTGGCCCTCACGCCGGTAATCATGAAATGCTTTGAGAGACTAGTCCTTCAGCATATCAAGGATTACCTCCCCCAGAATTCGACCCCCACCAGTTTGCATACCGCGCAAACAGATCCACTGAAGACGCCATGGCCACAGCCCTCCACACTGTGCTGAGTCACCTAGAGCAGGGGCAGAGCTACGTCCGAATGCTCTTCGTGGACTACAGCTCAGCCTTTAATACAATCATCCCGGACATCCTCATCACCAAACTGGTCACTCTTGGCCTCCCTCCTCTCACATGTGCCTGGATAAAGGACTTTCTCACAAACCGGCCCCAGACTGTAAGACTCGCCCTCATCTCTCCTCCACTCGCACACTGAGCACCGGCTCCCCACAGAGCTGTGTGCTGAGCCCCCTCCTGTATTCTCTCTACACCCACGACTGCAGTTCGACCCACAACAACAATCTCATCATCAAGTTTGCTGATGACACCACGGTAGTCGGACTCATCTCAAAGGGAGACGAGGCAGACTACAGAGAGGAAGTCCTGAAGCTGGCAGCCTGGTGTTCAGAAAACAACCTGGCACTGAACACTAAGAAAACCAAAGAGCTCATTATCGACTTCAGGAGACACAGCACTGACTTAGCCCCCTTTACATCAACGGGGAGTGTGTGGAGAGGGTCCACACCTTCCAGTTCCTTGGTGTCCTCATCTCTGCTGACATCTCCTGGACAGACAACATCTCAGCGGTCGTCAAGAAGGCCCAACAGCGGCTGCACTTCCTGAGAGTCCTCAGGAGGTACAAGCTGAACTCCAACCTGCTGCTGACCTTCTACCGCTCGTCCATTGAGAGACTGCTAACCTACTGCATCACAGTATGGTACGGCAGCTGCACTAAGGCGGATAGAGCGAGGCTTCAGAGTGTGGTCAAGACAGCACAAAAAATCATCGGCTGCCCTCTCCCCTCCCTGATGGACATTTATTCCTCCCACTGCCTCAGCAGAGCAGCAAACATCATCAAGGACAGCTCCCACCCTGGTTTCAACATGTTCAGCCTGCTTCCCTCAGGGAAACGCTACAGGTGCATCAGCACAAAAGCCCACAGACTCAAAAACAGTTTCTTCCCTGAAGCCATAACCACCCTGAACTCACACATGCACCGATAACACAGCCCCCCCACCCCAATTTGTTTTCTTCCCATTTCCTCTATGAACCACCACTGTGCAATACCAAATTCTATGTGCAATAACCCAACTGTACACACACAACACTATTTATTATTACATATTACTTTTTTAAAACCGGCTTGTATATTTGTACATTTTATATATATATATTTTTCCCTCTGTTAATACTGTCCATATGTATATAGTGCTGCCCCGCCCCAGCATGTTTGCACTGAGTAGGAGATGTTCTGTATCTCATTGTACAACCGTATAGTGACAATACAGGCATTCTATTCTAAGTGACTGACAAAAAAAGAAAACTTTACCAGACAAGATTAAAAATATTTTAAAACTGGACATGTAAATGATGTTTACTATTAGGTCTGCACTTTACATAAGCAGAGATGTTAAAATTAATAAATTACTTGAAGAAAAAAAACTTCTATACCAGAGCAATGACTGAAAAAACAATATACAATAACACAGTACAGACTCAATATCCACTAACCTATTCAGCTGCTTGTTAATGCAAATATCTAATCAGCCAATCACACGTCAGAAAAAAAAAAAAGGTGATTTAAGTGACTTTGAAGGCAGCATTGCTGTTGGTGACAGATGGGCTGTTTTACCTTTTTCAGACACTCCTGATCTTCTCAGATTTTCTCAGGAATTTACAGAGAATAGTCCAAACAGAAAAGCGAAATAAACATTTCCCTGGGTAAAAATGCCTTGTTGATGCCAGAAGTCAGAGGGGCATGGCCATGCTGAAGGCAAGAGGAATTCTAAGCCAGTTTCTCAACCCAGCCCATCTGATATCAAAAACCACAACACATTCAAAGTCAATTAAAAGTCGCCTTTCTTGCCCGTTCCGATGCTCGCTTTGAACTTTGAAATGAGACCACTTGGACAGCAGTAATGATAAATAATTGTGAATAGGACATGTTTACAGAATTTAATGTGGTTTTTATACAGTAGCTAACTAAGTACTCCAAATTACACATCAGACGCCATTGCTGCTGCCCTTCACTATTCCCTCTCCCATCTGGAAAACAAAGACTTATACATTGAAGTACTTTTTGTTGATTACAGCTCCACCTTCAATACAGTCATCCCTTACAAACTCACTCACAAGCTGGCAACACTCGGCCTGCACCCCACCCTCTGTGGCTGGCTACTGGACTTTTGACTGGCAGGCCCCAGTCCGTCAGGATCGGCAACAGGACTTCAGCCAGCATTATTACAAACACTGGCGTTCCACAAGGTTGCGTCCTCAGTCCCATCCTCTACACCCTGTACACCCACAACTGTGTCACCTCCAACAAAGATAACATCATTTTGAAGTTCGCGAATGACGCTGCAGTGATTGGTCGCATCACTGGAGGGGAAGAAGCAGCTTACAGGAGAGAGGTGGCCGGTCTGGTGTCATGGTGTGAGGACAAAAACCTCACCCTCAACACTGATAAGACAAAGGAGATAATAGTGGACACGAGGATGAAGAGGAGGCCTCACCAACCGCTGTTTATCTGGGGCTTGAAGTGGAGAGGGTGAGCAGCTTTAGATACCTGGGCGTCTACATCTCTGAGGACCTCACCTGGACACCGAACACCACACAGCTGGTCAAGTCCAGAGTCCAGAGGAGAGCTGCCTCCATCCTCAAAGACCCCACACACACCCAACACGGACTGTTCACACTTCTGCCCTCAAGACGAAGGTTCAGAAGTGTGAAATCCAGAACATCCAGACTCAACAACTCCTTCTTCCCCACTGCTATCAGGCTCATGGACAGCTGACCTATTTTGAACAGTAATAATAACTTTTGCACATCAGGTCATCCTGCATATTAAGCTCATTACTCTTTTACACACATCTCTGTTTCACACTTCAATATTTTGTCTTCTTTTTTGTCTTCATTTATTTATTGTACTATTTGTATTTTATATGTTGTATTTCTATTGTACATATTAATCAGCATCTGTGTGTGGACAGCAAAGAAAGAATTTCATTGCACAGAGAAATGCCTTTTTGTTCTTTGGACACATGACAAAAAACAGTTTGAATTTTGAATCTTGAAATTAAGCACCAAATATCTGTATTTTCCCAATTTGATAAGACATATTTCAGTACTCCAAAACACTTTTATTAGACTGCCAACATGCTTACAAGTAGTAAATCCAGGTTAGTGGATCATAATTAAACATAACTCTGTGGCAAACGCAGAGTTTAGCAGGCCATCAAGGAAGAAGTGACGTGCATTTTTGCAGCGTAAAGATGCACAAATCATTTTCTCCTTAATCTACAGTCACACAAAGCGCCAGGAAAATCTTTGGTGATGTTCTCAGGTGATTCTGACGCTTACTTCCTCGTGATGTCCTCCACACCATCAACCCTCTGTCCTCCTCACAGCTTCTTCCTCAGCTTGCCTTTCTTATAGCCACCCCTTCCAAAACCTGACTTTTTCACTTCTCCGAGACACTTTTTGTTCTTGGAGCGGAGCTTGCTCATCCCCCCGCCCTGCAGGAACTGGTGCTTCTGCTTTTTCTTGCGCTGCTTCATGATCTGATCCTTTGTTTTCAGCTCCGAGCGTGCTTTGTGGTCACCGGAGCTCTGTACGTTTGGACCTCGTCAGCCACGGCCACGACCTGGGAGAGGCACGACACAACAAAGAGGTTGGAGGTTATAGCTTGCAAGGCTGGAAGAGTGACGTTAAGTATTTACTTTTAGACTTGAGTTAAAACATGGTGGCTGATGGTCTATATTTAACAGGCAGACGTGTTTGTGCTATTCATTTTGATGCCGTCCTACCTCTTGCTGGCTTCCTGCCTCCTCCGCCTGTTTCTCCGTCTGATCCAGATCCTGTATCATCAATCTTGTATTTTTTCTTCCACTCCTCATAACTGACATGTTGTCAAGTGATACAACATCTTCACAATACAGCTTAACATTGACATAGGAGTAGAGAAGAGGGTCATTAAGAGCAGCACACAGAGAAGCTTTTTGTTGGAAGGATACAAGTTCTTCCTGTTCTTCTTGTTACTGATAACCTGACCGCTGTCTGTTTTGATCTTCTTCTTCTGGTCTTCTTTTCCAGTTTCTCTCACAAAACGCTTCTTCTTACGGTCCCTAAAAAAACAAGGGGGGAAAAAAGACTTTAAATTATAGTTTTAAATGACCATTTTATGGATATTGAGTCAAACATAGGGAAATTTGTACCATTTCATCATTTTTTTCTGCTGGTTAAGGCGATCGCCTTCATCTCCCATGAGATCAAGGACAGCTGAAGAGGCCTGCTGTTCAAAAGCACTGCCCTCTCCACCGAGACTCAACCTGTCGACGCGTAACACAGGACAAAACAGCATAAAACACAAAGCCATTCACATTTTTTAAAGAAACAGATGCAACAGTTTAATGCCTCACCCTCTCTCAGAGTCAAAGTCTTTAGGTCTGTAAGGGATATAATACTCTTCATCTTTGCCTGACTGCCTTTTTTTCTTGGTCTTTGGTCGTTCTTCACCATCTTCCTGCTAACCTCTTCTTTTACCACCTACCACCTCTGAAAACACCCCCTGGTGGAAATGGAAAGAATTACATGGTACAAAGTGACAAAACATGATACAGAGATCCTACTATCTTCCTCTTCTAGTTTGTATACAACATCAGCTACATCAAAACTGCATTTTATTTTGCTTCATCTCCATCAGACAGCACAAACAACTTTCTCTTTTTGACTCAAATATTGGTTTTGAATGAAAATGATGAAACAATCCTGGGTGTTTATTCAACTTGTGAGCAGGTTTCTAATCCACCGTACTATTATTATTGACACTAGTACATGTTCTTGCTGCTGGCAAACTAATACACTTAAGAACATAAAGCAAAGCAAAAAAGTGAAAAGTAGGTCTTGCCTATATAAATAAACATAAGACAATTGTGAGACTTTGACATAGTAACATCTGCAGTAATATTTACACCTCTGATGACATCTCACAAGGGTTAGCTTTATTTTGAAACCAAGATTGTTTACACAAAGTTTGTAATTGCAGAGAAATACTCCATTTATTTTGGTCATTTCATTTTCGAGCAGGAAGCTCACCTTTTTTGTTATACCCTTTAGATGAATAGAGAGTTTTTTAATTAAATACATATTCTTTAAATAATGTTCCCTCTTATAAAAAGTAGGATAATTAAAAAAAATTTAAATAAAACAGAAAAATGTCTGTTTTTCTGTTGTCTGTTATATAACATTAGGTATGTTCGTGGCAATTAATTTCTTAATCAGCTAAACAGGTCATTTAAGAAACAGTCAAATATTAAGTTAAATTTGAAAACGGTTTAAAAAAAAATATCCCCATTCCAAAATTTCACACGACAATCTCATTGGCTCACGGAGTGATGATGTCACAAGGTCGCCTTAAGAACCTTTAATCCTTTGAAGTTTTTTCCACAAATAGGGGTGAGACACAGCTATTCTTAGTTCGTTTCTTCGCAGCATTTGCAGCCTTCAAACGTTCACCACAGAAAGTTTTGGAAAGCTTTTCAGAGTCGTCGTGTACAACCTTCAACATGTATCCAACAAGACACCAACCAAAACAAAATGAACACGCCGCTTCTCCTTCCTGGCGTGGCCGGCCAATTTCCCCAAATGAGCTCTTATCCATCCAAAGGGCATTACATGACAGTAGGAAGGAAAACTACCACCTCCAGAATAAAATTCAAAAAATTGAAGAAGAGAAACTTCAACTGGAGGAGAAGTGTAGACAGATGGAAGTGCAAAATAAAAACCTGGAGGAAAGACAACAACGCCAGCCCGACATAGAAATTATTAATGAGGGCTGGGGAATCAGGTTTGGACAAGCCCGAGAGCAGATCGTCTTCTTGATTAAAGAAAACAAGCAGAAGACAGCGGAACTAAAGGAGATGTCCAACCAGCTTCAAGACAGCAAAGCTACTGTTGAGAAGACAGAATGGGATCTCCAATATATGGACCAAATGAATCAGCTGCTCCAAACAAAGTTCGATGAAGCTGTGAAAAAAAATAAAGAAATCCTCCAACAGAAGGAAGAACAGGAGACAAAGCAAATAGACTTGCAGCACAAACTCAAAGTCACGGAGGAAAAATACAGAATGCTGAAAGAAAAGTTGGATGAAACAGTGCGCCAAAATAAAGTCCTTCTTCAAGAGAAAGTGCAACAGCAAGAAACATTGAAAGAAGAGAAACGTATTGTCGAAGACTTTGAGAGTAAAAATCTAAAACTGCAACAGTTTTGTAATGAACTGAAGAACAAAACAAGTGAACTAGAAGGGGAAAAGGAAAAACTGGACAAAAGATGCTCACAGATGCAGAAAAGGATTGATCACATGGCAAGAAACAACTCAGAGCTCACTAAGGGGATATTGTTGGAATACAACAACTTGAAGCGCAAACACACTGAAATGCAGGCACAAAAGCAACACCAAGAAAAAATACACGACGACCTGCAGCGTACTCTCCAAGACATCCACAGAAGAAATGAGGAGTTAGAAGACATGTACAAAGAAGTACAAGAGAGAAATGCAGACATGCACAAGGACAAGCTAATGCAGGAGGCAACATCCAAAGAACTCAAAGAAAAGCTTGAAGAAAAACAAGCAACATTAGAAGAGGTGGAGCAAACATGCAAGAAACTTGACAAGCAAAACGCAGAAACAATCGATCAGTTAAGAACCCTCATCCTGGAGAAAAAGGCGCTTGTGGAAAAGTCCATGAAAAAGAAGAAAAAATGCTTCCGCTTGCCCTGGAGGAGGGACTCTACTGCTTCACCTGATGTAGCCTCGTCTTGCTCCACCTCTGTCCTTCCCCCCAACCAGTCCCGGCAGTTGACTGTCCCCTCCTGAGCCTGGTTCTGCCGGAGGTTTCTGCCCGTTTAAAGGCAGTTTTTCCTCCCCACTGTCGCCTAGTGCTTGCTCAGAGGGGATTGTTGGGGTTTTCTCTCTTTTACCTTGTTTCATTAGTTACTTGTTTAACATTTTTGTTCTTACTTCATTTTACCTTGTTTCATTAGTTACTTGTTTAACATTTTTGTTCTTACTTCATTTTACCTTGTTTCATTATTTACTTGTTTAACATTTTTGTTCTTACTTCATTTTACCTTGTTTCATTATTTACTTGTTTAACTTTTTTTGACTTGCTTGTTTATAATAAACCAATTGAATTTATCTTTTGAGTATTTTTCGTCTAATCTTTACAGAATTTTTCAAACATTCATATCTGTCGCTTATTTTCTTCTTGAAACCTCATAAATGGTGAAGGAAAAACCCTGGAACATGGTTTGAAACACTGAAATTGTTTCAGTTCAAACCGCCAAAGTCATACGTGTGTGTGTGTGTGTGTGTGTGTGCTTGAAAAAACAAAACATTGCCATCTAATGGCAAAACGAAAAACTGCCACTAGCATATGTATCAACATATAAATACTACGGAGGAGCTACACGTTCAAGGAGCTGGAGGTTTATTTCGAAAAACTGACTGCAAATTGTTTTAAGCTGTTTTAAACACACATCCAGAATGCCATGCATGGAAAAACCCTATAAAATGCTGTAATTGTATAAATGTTAATCGGACATTTTTATTTGCAGGTTTGGCATACATTAAGATAAAATAAATGTAGCTGGAATATAATAGTGCCAAGTTCCATTCTAATTGTATTAATCGGTCTTTGAGCAATGCGACTGTGGCAGCTGTAGCCTAAACCAGTCCAAATCCCCCCTCCTCCCATCGCTACGTGGAGTGGACTCGTTGTTTTGAGACAGACGGCACTGAATCGGCGTGTGTGCAAAAACACACCTCCAGCACGGCTACATCAGGTCGAGGCCCGGGCTTGCCATACCTCGGTACGGTAACCCTGCTCAGCCTTTCTCCAGACGAAAAAAAAGGCGATCCGTTATTGTATCACAGAGGTATTTGCATCGAAGGAGTATGGCAGAAGCGGACTTACAAACCTTCACATCTATCATGGACGCGCTGGTTCGCATCAGTGTAAGTGTGACGCTCATTTTATTAGCCATTTTTAACCATGTGTACTCTTTTTAAAAGCGATCTGTTTACCACCTGTGCATTTACCTGTGGATCTTTTCCATATTGCATATATGTGCGCTGATGATGAAGGAATGTGTGGCATTTCTTCCTTTGGAAGGTATTTTTTTGCATCTCGAATCAAAGAGAAAAGGCAATGCTCTAGCACTGTGGCTGGAAACGTAAAACTGGGCCACTGTGACCACAAATTTATTAATTAAGTAAACAAAAAGTTCTAGTAGATCAAATGAGTGTTTGAGCATTAAAACTAATTAAATATGTTGGCGAGTAGTAGGTTAAAATACTCGTGATGCACATGATGGGAAGATGCACGTTGTCATAGAAACGGGAAGCTGCGTTTAAGTAGCTGCAGCAATAGAAAGGGGCCTCCAGAACCAGTAAAATTGATGCTGGTGGACAGAATGAGCAGAAAAATGCATTTTCATTTTACAGATTTAAAAATCTCACTGCTTTGTACTACTCAGAGTTGTGTAAACTGCATCTAAATATTTTACAGGGTACAGGTAAAGCTAGATGAGTATTCAGGGGAAAGCTATTTATTCATCCACGCTGGCCTTCTCTGCTCCCTGTATATTCAGTGCCAGCCTACGTAACCAGTTTTCATCTCCCATTTTTCACTCTTGACTCCTACACATTGACTATACATTTTTTCACAAGACACAGAATGTATAGAGCAGCCGATTCCTTGTTTATTCTAGTGATTCAACTGTTATTTAGTCTTCAGCCTCTTTCGTCCTCCTCTCCAGTCCAACATGAAGAGCATGGAACAGGAGCTGCTTTGCCCAGTGTGTGATGAGATGGTGAAGCAGCCCATCCTCCTGCCCTGCCAGCACAGTGTGTGTCTGCTTTGTGCAGCTGAGGTGTTGGTACAAAGAGGCTATCCTCCTCCAGATCTCCCTCCAGAGCCTTACTCACCATCCTCCACACCCAACACCCGATCCCCACGACAGACACGCAGACCTGCTCCCAGGACGCCTGATCGCCTGGAGCGGGTCCTTAGAACAGGTAAAGGAAATAGTTTATGTGTGTGTGTGTGTTTGGCATTCAAATGAACAAGGATGATGTTGGCGTGGCATGATGTCACTGTCCTCTCAGAGTGTCATAGATGATTTAACAGACACCTCAGCATCCTGCCGCACATCCAGAGCTTTATGGATTCATCTAATGACTTATTTAAGTGCATGTAGAGCAAGAAGATAGAGTCCGAGAGTCCTTACCTCAAGGAGACACGAAAGGCAGTAAGCATCTGCTGAGCAGGTGTGTTGCCAAGGTGTCTGTGTAAGCAAATAGTTTTTCCTCTACAAGTTTATTTTTCATGATGATCTCACAAATGTGGAGACAAATTAGAGTTTCGCTTCCTTCCTTTTCTCACTAGTCCACCTTTGTTAAATTCCTCATAAACTATCTCTAAAAACCTTGCATTTTTATTCTTCTGTGTCTGTGTTTCTTTCCTCTTTATCCCCACACCTGCATCACTCTCCCAGTGTGTGGGACATACCCAGGGCGACGGCGGAAGGAGACCCATCCCCCCATGCTGTTCCCCTGTCCTTCCTGTCAGCAGGATATAGAGCTCGGGGAGAAAGGCCTGACAGACTGCCTTCGCAACCTCACCCTGGAGCGCATTGTGGAGAGGTATGTATACGCACAAACACCATGAATATCACGTAAGTGCTGTAGCATCAGAACCTCAGGTCAGGCAGAGAAAGAGCCGACACCTTTTGGCTCCCCCGTGCATGTCACCTGGCTTTATTTTATCCAGTGGGAATGTCGCATTATAAGAGCTGTAATAGTTTTGGAAAAGCACTCTAACCAATCGTGCAGGCAATGTGAAAAGGCAGCGAATGAAGAGTGAAGCCAGTGCTGCTTTATAAATGAGACAGGAAATCATTTGCTGGAAGGAGTTGCAATAATGATCTTTTCCTTTACTCTTGATCCAAGGCTGAGAGCAAAGTGCAGGGGCAGCTGTAAAAATGCAGCGCAGCAGTGGTTAAACTGTTCATTTTTGTTTGGACTGAAACACTCTTCTGGCTTTTTTAATCCCCCCCCCATCAGTTCAAACAAAGGAGATCAAAGTAAGAGGAGCTGCTTCTAAAACAGTGAGACAGGGAGAGCCATTTTCACACGCAGCAGTTTGTTCGCTGCTTCCTCCCCTAGAATCACTGCTATTGGTGGGGAAAGTGTGACGGTGCATGTTTTACTGCGCAGGATGCACTAACAAGGCAGCTGCTGGTGATGTAACCAGGTCAGGCAGTTGAAGAGTTGCCTTCCTAACTACTGAAAAAAGCAGGCCACAGTCAGATGAGCTCATTATTCCCATTCTCTTTGCCGCTGCAGAATTATCACAGCCTTGCCCTTATCTCCATGTACACACGTCTGTCCTTTAGGTACAGGCACACAGTAAGTCTGGGCAGCGTAGCCATCATGTGCAGTTTCTGTAAGCCTCCCCAGTCTCTGGAGGCTACCAAGGGCTGCGCTGACTGCAAGTCCAACTTTTGCAACGAGTGTTTCAAGCTCTACCACCCGTGGGGAACCCCTCGAGCTCAGCATGAACACATTCTACCTACCAACAACTTTAGGCCAAAGGTTGGTCTCTGTTTTTATCTCCGCACATGATACAAAGTTGCATCTCTTCCAGTATGTTAACCCTCCTTTGTGTTCTAGGTTTTAACATGCACAGAGCATGAGCAGGAGAGACTGCAGTGGTACTGCCGTACCTGCCAGAGGCTGCTGTGTCCGCTTTGTAAGCTACGTCGTATCCATCATGGGCACAAAGTTTTGCCTATAGCACAAGCCTACCAGGCACTCAAGGTGATTTCGAGAGTGGCAGTAATATGTTTTTACTGTGCTACAGCCATGGTGATTGCAGCATAGCAGTGTTAGCTTTCTATTTGGTTTTACAGGACAAGATTACCAAGGAAGTCAACTTCATTTTGGCAAACCAGGAGACAATACAGAGTCAGATCACTCAACTGGAGGCTGCCATCAAACACATGGAGGTGTGCTTCTCCTCTGCTTTGTTAAAGTAGCTTTTGATCTTTGTTCAGGTGCAACAGTATTTGCTAGGGCTTCAAATGGAATATTTTGGAGGTACATTTTACAATTTTAGTAGAAAATATGTCATTGGGATATCAATACTGTGTAGATTTTACCTGCAGCTTTCTCCCGAGTTTCTCAGCAAAAAATTTAATTATTTCACCGAATTTAGAGGAACTGTGATGCTTCAGTACAATATGAATGAACTTCAGTTTAACTGACCACTTGCTTTTAACTACAATTGCAACACAAAGGAAAAGGCCCTGTAGATGCCTAAGCTCTAGTGCTATAGCACATACGTGTTGGTTGCAGATAGGCCTTTGTCTCCAAAAGCATCGTGATTTTTCCCTGAGTAGCAACAGTATCTCCAATCTTTCTTCATTCTTCCAACTATTTTTGCATCCTCTCTCTTTCTGCAGGCCAACAGTGCAGTGGCTCTACAGCACTTGACTCATTGTATCCAAGAGCTGGGAGCGGCTGTAGCTGAGCGCCAGGGGTCTTTGACCTTGGCCTTGGAGGGATCCCGCAGCAGAAAGGAGGAGGCCCTGTCCTCTCAGGTCTTTGAGAAGCAAGGCCTGCTGGAGCAGGCCGGTCTGATGGCCTACACTCAAGAGCTGCTGAAAGAGACGGATGCACCCTGCTTTGTGCAGGCTGCGAGAGTAACACACAACAGGTAAGAGCTTCAGCCGTTTTCATTCAGTTCGAATTGTTACCTTTATTTGAATTTTCTTAAATTCCTTTTATTATCTTATTTCTCCAGGCTGGTGAAGGCTATAGAAAATCTCCAGTGTTTCTCTCTCGCTGCCGATCCCTCCTTCAGACACTTTCACCTGGATGCATCCAAAGAGATCAAGATCATAAACAGTTTGGACTTCATACAAGGTGGGTTGTCAGCTTCTTTGTTCCTGCAATACGCGGCATGTTAAAGAGTTAAAAATGAATAGTTTAACCTCCATATCTTTGCAATTTTTCTCCACAGCTCCACTGGCTCCAGTCATTGACACTCAGAAGACGTTAGCTTACGACCAGCTGTTTTTATGCTGGCGGCTCCCTCAGGACTCCGCTCCAGCGTGGCACTTTTCTGTCGAATACCAGCGACGAGCAGGAGGAGCTGCGGCCACGTGGGGTGGCATCAGATCCCCTAATTCGGCCACAGCTTGGCTGCGCATCGATGAAGTGAAGGGGACTAGTGCTGTGGTCGATCGACTGCAGATGGACAGCGTGTATGTGCTGAGAGTGAGAGGGTGCAACAAGGCTGGCTTTGGAGAGTACAGCGAAGAGGTTTACCTCCACACTCCACCGGCACCTGGTAGGATGTGTACACACAGTTGTTTCAGGACTAAAAGTCTTCATCTTGCCACTCTTTTAATGAAATTCTAAGATTAACAAAAGCTGTTTTTTCCCCTAGTATTCATATTGCCAGTAGTCATTTTCAGCCGATTGACTAATCTTTGTTTCTTTTCTCTCCATCCCTTGATTTCCTCCATTCCCATTGTTTTAGTTTCTGCAAAAGCCTTCCTTTATTTGCTCTGCATTCCAGTGCCATCCCAGTCATACTATATCTACTTCTGTCTTATATGCCACAGGTCTGTTTTTTCTGCACTTTCCAAAATCATTTGTGTTCGTACATTTTGTCCATTGTTCTTTTTTGGTATTATTGTAAATAATAATCCATCCAAAAGTATTTGTCATTATAAACATATTTGAGGAAAAAAGGTATATGTACACTGATCAAATTTTACTCTTTACCTTTATTGTTTTTCATGTTTTTGTTGTAAAGCCGTCTTAGTATTCATCTTGAAAACAAAGTTTTCTTTTCATTTGTCTCCTATGTGTTTGTCTCATGCTCCTTTTAGCCCCTTTTTCATTTTCTACGCCTGAGCTGCAGGATCTAACCTTTCCTCCTTTCTGATTCCTTTCCTTTACCTTTCTTGTCATCTCTCTCCTTCTTTATCTTTCCTACCAGTCTTGAGTTTTTCTCTAGACTCTCGCTGGGGCTTGCATGCTGACCGGTTGGCACTGGGTAAAGGCCAAACCTACGCCCGCAGTGTGCCAGGCCTCTCCCTTCTGCAGGCTGCCGATCGCACACTAACATCTTGCCACTTGACCTCTGACTTACTGGTAGCAGACTTGGCTGTCACTCAAGGCAAACACTACTGGGCATGCTCTGTAGAGCCTAGTTCGTACCTGGTAAAGGTAAGAGGAAGTGTTGTTGATCATGTTGTGAAGAAGGCTTTTAAAAAAATCTTTTACATGCAAACTCACAATGGATGTGACCAAAGCTTCTTTCTTTTTGCTCCCCTCATTTGCAGATAGGAGTTGGGCAGGAGGCTAAGCTACAAGAGTGGTTCCATCTCCCTCAGGACATGGCTAGCCCTCGGTAACTAAACCTTACCTTTTCAACTATCCATCCGTCCATCCATCGTCTTCCGCTTGTCCTTCTCAGGGTTGTGTTTGACTTTATTTAAACTGACTGGTTTCCTGGCATGAACCCAGCTTTTAGGCATAGGCCACAAATTTTCAATAGTGTTGAGGTCAGGGCTTTGGGAAGGCCGTTCTAAAAGCTTAATATTAGCCTGCGTTTTATATTCCACAACCAGTTTAGATGTATGTTTGGGATTACTGTGCTGCTGGAGCACAAAACTATGTCCAAATTTAAACCATAAAGCTCTTGATTTGAGGTGAAGTTGAAGAATTTGGAGGTAGTCCCTGTCCTTCATTATCTCATTAACTTTGGGCATAATTCCAGTGCCACTGTTAGCAAAACAGCCCCAGAGCATGATGCTGTCACCATGCGTGACAGTTTTCTTCAGAAGGCTTGTCAATGTGGGCAGCTGCAAATTTCTATTGAGTTTGAAGGTGTTCATTATGGAGCAGGGGTGTCTTTCTCAGTTGGCACCCTCCATGGTGATGTAAAACTAGTTTCACTGTGGACAGTGATGCTGCTGTTCCAGCAGTTTCCAGTTCATACCAGACTCGAGCCTCTGTGGTTCCTGAGTTGTTCCCAAGCATGCTGACCAATATCCTCTCATCTGAGGTTTACAGTTTGGGTCTTCCCCATTCAAACGTGTGCACCCAACTCTTGTTTTGTAAAGTCATTAAACATGTATGCTGTATAGTTATTCAACACGTGAAAAGTAATCAAAAGCCCCAAATTACCATGACATTAATATCCATGATGAATGGATGTAATCATCTGATCATGACTGTCAAAGGTAGAAATAGCAGTGCTCAGAAACTGGTTGTGGCTGAGGTAGTAGAGCAGGCCATCTATTAATCAGAAACTTGTTGGTTCCATCTCTGGCTGCTACAGTATCCTAACATACTGAAAGAACTTGGACATGGAAATGACTGTTTTTATGAAATGGTGAATGAGACATGTACTCAAGTAAGTAGAAAAGCACTAAATAAGAGCCACTTCATTTGCCATTCAGTAACATGCCTTGTATTCAGATGGATAGGAGCCATGGCAGCACTTTCACTTCCTCCATACATACAGTAAGTTAGAATTAAATATATTTTTAACCACTTGGGGGCAACATAACAGCTTGTAAACACATCAATACTGCTGTTGGCCACTGCTGGAAACAGCATTTTAAGTAGAAGAAACTAAATCAGGTTTACTCCAAGTTTTGCTCTTACCTCTGCTTCCTCCCAGCTGCGACCCAGACAGCGGCCATGACAGCGGGGCTGAAGATGGCCAGGACTCCCCTCCCTTCTGCTTCCTCACTATGGGCATGGGCAAAATCCTGCTTCCCCAAGGACACAGTCAAACTCAGAGCCAGGGTGACAGCCAGAGCCATGGAGCAATGCACTCCCACAGTAGCAGCCATAGTAGCATGTCTCACCCTCACACTGCTCCTCTGCCACCTCGGCTAGGAGTGTGTCTGGATTGCGACAAAGGACGAGTCACCTTCTACGATGCCCACTCTTTGCGTATCCTATGGGAGGGACACGTGGATTGCTCCGCTCCGGTGTGTCCGGCATTTTGTTTCATTGGCGGTGGAGCCCTGCAGCTGCAGGACCTTGTGGCCAACAGGAGCATTGAGGAGCCACCACCTCGGAGAGTAACCATCCAAACAAGGGCAACGAATCTAAGTAAATAAACAGCTCGTTGGCACAGTTCACTCAGAGATGAGAGTTTGTGAAATGATCCTGGGCAGAAAATGCTCTCTGGCTGAACGGTGACTGCTAAATACAGTTCTAGTTTTCCCTTCAGTGTGATCAATATAAATATCTGATGTTCTTTTACAGTTGCACTTGGCCTGAACTGATCACATTTCTCTTTTGGCTTTTTTTTTAATTAAAAAAATTACTTTGCAATGCGACTACTAAGGACACTGTAGCCAAGGTGGTTTTAGACTATGCAGAATTCTGTTCACAGGGTCTCTCAATAATCTGTGTGCAACGGGAAAAAAAACAAAACAACTGCTCTCCCTTTACTTTTGGCTAATTTTGTCCCAGAATAATTGGATAACATAAGCTGCATGCAGGTGTAACTAAGATTCATAACTTGCGTATCTGCAGATAACCGACTGTCACCTTGTGAAAATAACTCAGATGTACTGTATGCCTAATTTTTTTTTTATCTTAAATTTTTATGTAGCGCCAGCAATGTGAATATAAAACAAAATTAGAGAATGTGAATTTTCTTCTGTAGTTGAATAAAAAGCTTCAGTTTTGGTTTTATATAGTCACTGTTTTGCATTTCAAAAGAATTGTGTGGCTTTTTGGCTGCGTAAACATGCTCACAGTTGCCTACTTTTTTTTGTGTGTGTGATTATAACACAAATCAAAGAAACCTGAAGGAATACTGTTCTCGTTACGCTGGTTGACATAACCATGCGAATACATTTCAACGTGTCACGTTTTGAAAAGTTGGAAATGTTTATGGCCTGTTTGTGTCGTGTGTGTTTATGGTGTTTGAGTGATTTACACGTAAGTGTCAATGATCAGGTAAATGAAGTGGATTACTGAGACAAACTGAAGTACACTTTATATTTCACTTTTCCTCCCTATACCTTTTGAAACCTACAATATTAGCTAAGTTACTTATTTCCTGTTATGTATCATTTAAATGCAAAGAGTTTACACTGTAGTATTTTCAAAATGACAGGCTCTGACTGTATTTTGATATGATTTTTTTGTGGGTATGTGTGGGTGTGTGAGCTCTGGCTGTAACTTTCACCCTTTCTGTGGTATGTATGTGTGTGTATCCTGTCCTGTCCTGTCTTGAATAACTCGTCTATACCCCGTACGTATGTTCCAGCACAGCACTTGAATGACTTGAGACTGTAGCATCTCAGAAATCAGAGTCCTCCTGATTTAGACTTTGCCTTGCTGGCAGAATGTTTCTATCAAGTCAAGAGAAAACAATAAAAGAATGGCAACTATGATGTGGAGTCACTTTGTGCCGAAAAATTCCTAAAACAAGTATAGTACTGTGAAAAAGTCTTCAGGTATCCCTCATTTCTTTTTATTTTTCTTGAAAAATGGGAAATGAGTGCAACAGTCTATTGAAACATTTGCAAATGTACATGGGAAAAAAAATACAGTAAAAACAGAGATTGTGCAATTCTAACAGCCACTGGCTGAAATGGAGCCAAAACCATGACACGGCCTCCACTTTGTTTTACAGATTACCGTATATGTTGTACCGCTCCCCTGACCTCATCCGTGCATACTGACATCAACTGGAACCAAAGATTTCATATTTGGATTCATGACTCCATCAGACCTGTTTCAGTTCTTGTGTAATGCAGCATACCTCAGCCTTTCCTTCCCATCCTTATGAATTGCTTCTTAACAGCCTCCCTTCCACTGAAACCATTCCTGATGAGACTTCAATGAATAGTAAAGGACCAGATGCATTTCTCACGACTACTTTTCATCTAACGTAGATGGTTTTTAGGCCTTCCACGTCTTCATTTGTTCTATACTTATCCAAATTGTCCAAAGACACACTGCATACAAAATATTTACGGTTTTCAGCTAATATCTCTTCGCACTTAACCCTGTTGGTACAAAAATACTATTTCATGCCTGCATAAAACTGAATCTTTGGCTTTTTTTTTCTTAAGAGAAATTCAGCTAAAGAAATGGGAACTGAAGTGTTTTTGCAACTAGCTACGTAGCAAAGACATAATTTAAAATCGGTACTTTCTATATTGTCTGCTGTGTGTAGACATAAGTTCTATAACTTATGATCAAACAAACAAACAAACAAATTCATCTGACAGTGTTCAGGTACACAGGCTGGACTGCAAATAAGTGGAAAAGCAGCCAATGTCCAAAGAAAATCTTTAAAAGAATTTCTTTTCCCTGCCCTCAAGCACCGGAACATGTGAACTCAAAGATTTCTCTGTACTGGAGAAATTATAAGTAGATATCCACGACAATTTCTTTAGTGCTTCTTAACATTCTGTCTTTTAAATTTGACCCCCCCCCCAAAATGAACTCACTTAAATTAAAGCATTTCATCATCAACTGACATGTCTTCATACAATACCCAACATTAACATAAACACAGCTAGTGGTTAAATTGCTGCCCACAATAAAAGTCGACACACTTTGACTGACTGCAAACAGCAGAACAGTAGTCTCAGAGGGCTTATCAAAACAAACCCTATTTGTTTGCATGTCATGGAAAAACCGCCTCTCAGTGTGTGATGCCCGATTGCGTGTAAGGGCAAGTGTGCCAGAGCTGCTTAAATGGATAAAGTGGATGTTTTGTGCCACAGGGTTTAAATATAATCAGCCAAGACACACCTTTGGAAATCTGACACTGAAAGCAGCAGAAAGATTTCAACACGTGCTTTATAGCATGTTAACACTAGACGGGAAAAGGTGAGTGGGTTGTTTTTTAACAGCGTAGTCATCAAAGAAAGATATTTTCCAGAAAGGTAGATGACTTAGATACATATTATGCAATCTCAAAATTTCTCTGAATTTGTCCTTGTCATTTGATATCAGCAGGGAGCTGTTGCAATCAAACCAATCATGCAATCATAGCTGAAGCTCTTTCACTTCAGAAGCTTGCAGTATGAAATATTCAGCATTAGGGGGCAACATTGCTTCTGCATTGTCCAATTGTCCTCTCTTTTGTTTGAAAAAAAAAAAAAAGGTTCACAACAGGTGCACACGGTGTCAACACCGAGCTGTCTGGTCACAAATCTGTGATGACATGTCAGATAATGTTAGGTAATGGGAGCATTCAGCTTCTGTTTGGTTCACCTGAACCAGTCTTCGTGGTATTCATGGTGTTAGACCTGGAAGAATATTAATCTTGCTCGTATCTATCCCTTTCTTTTTCTTCTTTTTGGACATAACAGAAAAAGAAAGAAAACCTCCCACAGGGCACAAATCTAAAAATCTACATTGACACCACACTGTTTTCCAGTGAAGCGTTATACAGACATGTTCTTGCTTTTTGTTTCCTGGTGTTTTTTTTCTCTCCGCAGGCCTCTGTTTGCCCTGTGGCTTCACCATTTCTTAGCTACGGCTGAGTGTAGCGTAAACGTGTTTACCAGAGAAAACCCTGCATCTCAAAACTCGAGGCTGTATCTGCACGTAAACACGTAACTGTGTCTCAAAAGAAATTTGTTGTGATTTGTGACTTCAGGGGAATCATTACGTAATCATGAATCATGCTGATAACAACATCCTCATCTGCAGTATGCACCTATACCTGAAAAACCTGGAATTTTTTTAGAAGAGATCTTAACTGATGACAAGGAATTCTGACCCTCATCTGAGCCCAGCGATTGTTAGTGACTAAAATTCTTATGAAATTTTTGTTTGTGTATCATACTAGACTGTTTGCTGTATCTATAAAGGACATTTTAAAACGTTTCAATGTAACTAATCACAGGTTTCCATATTTTTTTAATGACATATGTTTCGTACATATATGTATTTAGATTTGCTGTCAGCAAAACTATAGACAATAATAGACAAAATGTAATAAAACTCACAGTAGGCTTGAGTGAATTATGTATTACAGTGAACTAGTGTCATTTTGACACTAAAGATATAGATGAACTAGTGACTCCATGATATTTTTTGTCATTATAATTGTGCAGGGTTTCATCATAATTTGCCCATCTCGTGATCCTGATCAGAACAAAATATAGACAAATATCTTGTGTGTAAATCTATAACAGTCTAAACACTGAAATATCTGAAAATATAACCGTCAACATCAGTGCCTAACTATGGAAAGATTACCAGTAAATTACAAAGAAATCCAAGCCTACAGTGTTCACAATAAAAATAAACACAATTCAGATATTTCCGGGTCATAAATGACACCACACAACTTTCCGCTGTCTTTGCCACACCTTTACAGTTCCTGCTAAAATTTAAAAAAAAAAAAAAAAAAAAGCCCTGCGGAGAGTTTTCGGAGAAGTAAATTTATGGTAGGAAACATTTTTAGATTTAAAAATATCTCAACACGTGTATGACAGGGGTCACCATAAAGTGATCAGACTTGGCCACTTGAAGGTTAAAAGGCATTTTGATTTCTTTACATATTTGATATGTCACAAACTAAAAAAAATAATGAAACAAAGTAGCTAATTAAATACAGTTGTTTCATAACAGGTAATAATCTTAAACTGGTATGCAAACCTGAGATTTTCTGTTTACAGTTTACTGGGAATACTGTTAAAAATGCTGCCATGCAGAATAAGTTTCATATGCAATGAAATGCAGAAAACTTTCAAATGTGCATACAGTGCAAGAAGCTACAAAAATGTTTGCTAATGAAAGCACGGGCTCCAAATCCCCTGAACAGCTGTGTCTCCCGTTTCTCAGCATCTCTGCGCATCGCAGTGGACGCGTACGTCGTACGTGCAAACACGCAGACATACACTCTTCCCCAGCAAACCGGCTCCCTCAGAGGACCTCGGCAAGCTCCAACTGGTTGAAACTTTTTTTTCCCTCAAAAAACAGAAAAATTAAACCAAATATGGCAACATTACAACTGACACAGTAGGTTTGACACATTGGCATGTCCCTGCACAGAATTCCACATGCACATAATCAAATTCAATCCCACTTTCCAGCTGCCATTCAAAAACAGAACCAAAACCACACGCAGACACACAAATCTGGGATCCGTCTGCACTCTGGATGGATGCCAGAATGGGACGGCGTGCTCAGACAGGACCGGTGCCCCACGGGTTCTCCAAGTAGTTACGTCTGTGTGTCATTTTTAGACTGGAAAAAACATTACCTCTTTAAAAAGTCATTAAATGTCCTATACCACCTGCTCGGCTTGTTTTTCTTCAGAAAATCTCACCTGCTTCTTCATATCCGGTGTACAGTATGAGTCATGTTTTACAAAGAAATAAAAACACGTAAATAAGTTATAAAACCACCAAAGATAAACACTGTCTAACTTTTAGTGGAACGGCTTAAATTAAATGTGTGCCTAAGACATCTAATGCCTCTGTTGTTGGGTCCACTGCTGTCAAGCACAGCTGGGGAGTCTCAGATATGTTCTGCCAGTAAAACAAGAGGATACCTGACAAATGATTTATATCAAAGGTGAAATGTGTATGTTCAGCCATGCTGACAGGGTTTTGGTCCATGGGCTCTCCTCTGACAGCTTAATGACTAGCTGTCACATATCACTTCACTCCCGGCTCAAATTTTGAAGGGCGGTAGAAGCAAGAAGGAGAGGAGGAGGAGGAGGAAGAAGGAGGAAGAAAAACAATCTGGGAGACAGAACACACCGAACTACACTCAAACCCTTAAGACACACCGGAGGTTCTCCCTGTTAATCTTCAAGGTACAGAGCAAATGTCTTTCAGCAGCTGCTGGAAACAGTGAAAGAGCTTAGGAGTCACATTTTGCATGTTACTCTGTGTGTGCATGTGTGTGTGTGTATGTGTGTGAGATAAAGAGAGAGAAGAAGTAAGGTGGTCTCTGTGTGCAACCTACAATGTGTGCATTTTAGGTTCTTCAGCTGTGCAGCCTCCAGGCTCTGAGGAGAAAACGCTGATTATAAAGTCAAGGTGGAGAAGCTGGTAAAACTGGGAACAGAAAACCACTTGCTGCACATGGTTCATCATAAATACAGTATCTATACCAACAACTGCACAGAAAGGGAAATGCAGGCATATACACGCACACCAATAAAAACACTGTAACTGACAGTTTCAGTATAATTGGTAACCGGGTGAATTTTATAGTTGTCTTCTGCCAGTCAATGAGATCTGTTGCATGAAAATGCAACAGCATTTTTTTCCCTTTGTAGTCTTATCCTTTCTGCTCTGCTTATATAACCTATATAAATCTTTGACTGTCAGATTCGTGGAACTGACTTTCACTGCAGATGATCTGAGCACGGGGCCACAGAGACAATTTCGAGCCGTGTAATGCAAAGCAGGAGGGAAACTGCAAAAGAATGCAAAGATGTGAGTAAGAAAAACAATGAGGGAAAAGACAGAGGAAAACACACAATGAAGATGAGGACAGACAAAAAGATGCCAGCATTGAGAAGAAAAGGAAGAACAGTAGCTGACCATGAGAATAATTGGATAAACAAGTAAAGGGAGGAGGATAACAGAGATGGTTGGGAAGGGTGAGGGGCTGACAGGAAAACTGAGAGAAGCACATTCCTTTTTCTCTCTTATTCCCTTCAAAACAGCAGCTGGGACAGGTGTGCTTTTACTGATGGCAGAAAGTGCACAAGCTGCTGACTACCTCCCAGTGTGCTGTGTGTATGCCTTGTGTGTGTGTGTGTGTTTATATGCTGAGTGTGCACACTGTTTGGCTGCGACTGCATGTTAGCAAAGACTTTGTTGTGTGTAATTACGGGGGAAACAAAACCCACGGATCAAAATTTGCCCATAATGACAAAAATAGACATCTGAATGCACACATGGTGTTTGCGAAGGAGAGGCTGTGGGAGTGTCTGTGTAAGACACAACATGCTGTAGTTACTGTATATACAATGTGTATACGCCTATGTTTAAAAGGACATGGGCAAAAGTACAAGAGTCAGCTTGTGTGTGTTGTTTAAGGAGACAGTCTCTGTGACAGGAAACAGAGGGATCCTGTTTGTGAGTCGTACTCATTGTTCAGCTCCTCACCCCATCCTCATCAACGCTACTACACCACACAAACAAACACACACACGCGCTCATGTACACAAGATAGAGCTCATTTTACTACTTGGCTGCCGACCAAAGACGTGTACTCATCAGCGTGAGGTCTGTGTTTTGATTTCCTGCCTCGCACTTAACACGTTGTCTCTTCACAACACAGCCAGAGTTTCTAATTAGGGGTGTGTCTGGCCAGTCTGACTCCAACCATTGTTTTCTCCGTCTTATTGATGTCTATCCGTTTTATACAGAAGCATGATCAGCTTCCAGTATTGCCTTGTCTTCTCCACGACTCATCATTTACTGTTTCTCAAGATACCCCTTCTTCCCTTTCAGCCTTCATGACTAATTTCTACTCACAAAACTGCGACTTATTGTTCAACTCTGAGTCACTCGTCTGCAGTATCCCGTCACAGGTTTCCTTTAAAATAATGTTTTTCTAATTAACCACACAAGTAAAAAGCTCTAACACTTTGACTTTAGGGATGGCAACGAATGGATTGCTTTAAACAGATCAATTTTACATGATCATACACTCAAGATTCCCAGTGGATGTACTTGGTTTATCCTCTGGCATTTTATATACCTTCTGCATGTTGAAGGTTTTCTTTGCCCGCCTTGGACAGGACTGGAAGCCACTGTAGATCTGAAAAGTTTCATAGCATAAGACAAATTTGAGCGACTTTAAGATTTGTTGAGCTTTAAGTATTCGTTGTTTGTTTGCCTACACAGAAGATGGACGGAGTCAACGTGTCATCAACCACTGGATGTATATTTATTTATTTACATTTACATTTTAGGGGTTCATTATTGGCGTTTAGGCTGCTGCTACAAATGCCACTAAGCTTGGTCATCAAACATTACGGGTTCAATGTACAGTTAATGTAAAATTTTACTCAGCATAACTGATGCTCAAACTGTTTTTAGACTGTTAAAGCCAAGAACAGCACAGACAGGATGAAGAAATATAGTTGGTGATAGTGGGGCCTAGCACACTTGATTTAGTTACATCACCTCAGAGATGTTATAAAGTGAGAAAAAATCTAACAAGGACTTTTTTTAATACTGTAAAGTTGTATATTTTAACATGTACTGACATTCATGGAATCCAAAGACACAATCTTGCTACATATTGATGAAGGCTTTCTTTAAGTTTAGTGGACTACAATGAAATGAAAAAATAAAAAGCATAACTGGAGATAAAGTATCAAAATTTCAGGACCACGCCTCCGAGCTTATCTATGTTCCACCAGTTCTACAAGCTGTTCGTTCTTGTTTACATGCGCCCCCGCAGCTCAATTCATGTCCAAGTCATTCACCTTTATCTACTAAAACGCTGTCAAACCTAAACTAAAACATGGGCCCAGTGAGTGAAAATCAAAATGTAGAGACTATGTTGGTGACACACTGTTAGGTGTTTCTTTAAAGCCCTAAGATGTTTCTAAGTTACAAATCTTGAATAGATTATTATGCTCTTTTAATATTAATAAAAACAAATAAGTCTGTTTTGTCCCCTAAAGAGATTTGTGCCTAAGGTAATGAATACTGTAATGTGTACAGTAATGTGTACTCTAGGTCTCCTTGCCGCTTTTGCCAAATCTATCAGGAACTTTGGAGTAACATGCCCATGTTAGATCTCTGGTTCACTCTTTCACTTAAAATCACTTGAAAAATGTTGCCAAGTTGAGTTACATTGTGTCATGCTCTGAATCGGAGATTGTTGTTCATGATTCATTTCATCATGTCTGGATTATTGTAAGTCATTGTTCATTTGTCTTAAAGTTTCATTAGAGCATCTGCAGCAAGGCTTCTAAGTCTTACATACTCAAATCACACTGTTGTGAGATCCTGGTTCAAGACTCAGTTTTGACTTCTAGAGCTAAGCATGGACCAGCATCAGTGAACTTTTACATCAATGCATTCAAAGCAGGTCCCTGAGGTCATGTGATCAGGACCTGCTGGCTGTGCAGCATACAAAGCTTAGGATGAAAGCAGACTTTATTTTTGTCTTTAATTTTAGCATTTCGTTGTAAAGCACTGTAATATTTTTATCTTGAATAAAATTGTATTTACTTAATTGTTCCTGACCACAGGTTAAATTACTTATTGTGATAAAGCATTTATTTAAGAGCTTCTTAGTGAGTGGTCCCACAGCAGTGAGGGGGCGTTATGTATCAGGCCATTTCTGCAACACTCGCATTACTGAGCATTTAGCTAAATGTACAGATGTGAGAAAATCAGGAGGATATTAACTTCACCTTCGCCTGTTTTCTTATTCTCTACAAAACTAATTCTGTCACCTTTTGCATGTACAATCAATAACAGCACCATGAATGTTTTAGAGAGACTGTCTGAGAATGTGTGCTGTTATCTTCAGTTGTGTATCGATTGCATTAGGGCAACAAAGACAAGAAAAACAGAATTCCTAGATAGAGATCCGACAGACAATACGATACAAAGGCCAAATTGATTCATAAAGGTCAAAACTGGACGTAAAAAAAGGAAATCAGAGCGCTGGTGGAGGGGTAAAAACACTCTGTGCACATGTCCTTGTTGTGTCTCTCCATGAAATACTAGCAAACAATACTTAAAGAACTGTGCTACATAATTACAACCTATTAGAAGAAGCCAAACCTAAATTTATCCGTGAAATTCCTTTATTCTTTTCCCACGCTTTACTACCTCCATCTCATTTATACATCCTTTCTCGTTGCTTTTTCACCTGCTGCTTATATTTCCCCCACGTTTCTTTCAAGTATATCTCATTTATCTCCCACCTCCAGTCTTCTCTTTGCCTCTACATAACACTCAGCTTCCAACACAATACTGTCTTGTTGTTGTGTATGTGTGTTCCCTGTCAGGGGCAAGCTCTTTGAGCTCAGGAAGAGCGGTCCAAGTAGCATTCACGCGCACACACACATACACACACACACTGAGGATGAGAATCTCTGGCATAGCCTTTCCCACCGCTGCCCTCACTAAATCAACAAGCTCACACAAACAAGCTCATTCGCACTGCTGCACCATCAAACAGGCTTTTGTCTCTCCTGCACTGCCACTCCAATCATACACACTTACCTCGTCACATGCATGAAAGCTCATTACTGAACCCAAAACAAAACCTCCAAACTAAAGCACAAATTCCTCTTCTTCAAAGGGTCAAGTACAGCCTCAGCAAGGAGAAAAAACAGCACACAGTGACAGTTACGGTAAAAAAATTTATTGATATGGCACCTTTCATTATTTAATAATAAAACACATTGTTTGTCCAGCAGAAAATGGACATAAATTTCTTCCTTTACAATATTTTTCCTTTTTGTAATATAACTGTAACAAACTGCATGTGCTGTTATATATCCATTCAGGCTTTCAGGGAAGCTGGAGTCTGTCATATGTGAGAGATGAGGTACACCCTGAAGAGGTCGCCAGCCTATCTCAAGGCAAAAGCTTAATTTATACTTCAGAGTCTAAAAAATAAAACAGCATAGCCTAAGCAATTGGCTAACGCTGCTGTTAGCATTCGTACTTCTGTGTAGTGTGCCCGCATAAGTCTGCAATTTCACCTCCAATACACTAGTTGGCAGTAAACTTTTAGTTTTGAGCTCATTCATTCTCTTCCAGTTGTTTCAATAATTGGCATTACATTTTACGTTACATTTCTAGGGAGGTGCACATTGGTTAGGGTGCAGGGTTTTGGAAGAGTTTGTGATTATGACGTTATGGAGTAGATTTAAATCAGAGGTATAAATCCCACTAAACATAGAGAAACCAACAACCAGTTACCCTCACACTCACACCTATCGCCAATTTAAAATCCCCAGTTAAACTAATGAGTGCGTCTTTGGACTGTGGAAGGAAACAGGCCAGAGCACCCAAAGATAAACTCCACAAGAAAGGCCCCAGCTTGCCAGTGCATCCAAACCCAGCACCTCTCTGCTGTGAGGCGACAGTGCTAACCACTGTACGACATATATATATATATATAAAGTTTTTAATCTCTAAAAATTCGCATAAATCTTTAATGGCAAACATTACCTAAATGAAGGCACTTGGAGACACAGAGAGAGACACGTGGTCACATGTCTAACAAATAGCTGCAGAACAGTAACAGTTGAATCATATTAAAGACATCATGAAATTTACTCTCAGCTGAGTAAAAGTCCTCATTATTCTTCCCCCCCAAAAAGTAAACAAAACACTTTACACGTCGAGTCACTCGGTGAGTTCGTTCCAACATGTAACTCTAAAGCTTTGTTGCCAACCGTCCATCCGTGAAGATGAATTTTTCAACTGTCAACATCAAATGTGCACGGGTTTGTAGGAAGGCGAACCTTGATTGACTGACGCAAATTTCCAAAATAGATAAAATCTGATGAGGCTAGTGAAGATACCAGGAGTGTTTGGAACCTGGAAAACGAGCAAAACAAGGAAGAAGAAAAAAACATGTTATCGCTTCAATCCTCACACAACACTGACAGCTGAGCTTACAGGTATGCAAGAGTGTATTCATGATGTCTTACCACAATGTAGTAGTCGCTCAGCTGAAGGCCGTAGAAGACCCAGGAGGTTGAAGTGAAGAAGGTGGCTACAGTCAGAGGGAAGGACAAGCACTGCACGTTACCACTACGCACAATCTCTACCTACAAAGGAAGAGAGGAGGAGGGATGCCATTAACATACACTTTAAAGCTGGATTATTACAGTTTTTAATATTTACAAGGGATCGAATTACCAACTGCTACATGAAAGGTGCCATTCAGTGATGACCCCTGAGAGAGAGAATTACTCTATTCAAATATCAACATACCAGCATGCCTCTTCAGAAGTGCTCTCTATAGATGTTCCCACAGCTACATTGTCACACACTTCTAATGCTGGAAAGAGTAAGTGTGCACTGCTTTGCCCACATTTTAACTATTGTGTCTTGCGCCACTTTATGACTGGCAGACTCTTCATGCTGCTTTTAAAAGGGGCCATTTGGAAGTGATATAAACACTGGGTACTTCTAAAGTGGTCAGATGACATACTGTACATTTTATTTGAAGGTACTGAAACCCAAAAGAGAACTTAACTAAAGTGTTGATAACTCGGTGCAAAGGAAACCTATGAGTGTTTTAAATTAAGAGCTTAGGCAGTAAATTTATATTTATACGTTTGTTTTACTTTCTGAATATATTTAGTTGTCCTCTGGGTTAGTTTAAAGTATCTGGCTGCTTGTTAGAGTCTTTTTTTTATATCCAATTTTTGCTTAGAAATTTCACCACATTCCCAACCTGTAATCAAAACAACAAAACAATGATCTTTAAGCAGGCAGCTTTGGATTTTAAGTAATTTGTGCAGTGCCTACATCATTTTATATAAACTTTAAGCAGAAAACATAATGGAACCAAAGGGCCAGGGAACACACAAGACAGAAACTGGGAATAACAGGAAGACAGATGAGGGAAAGAAAGGCAGGAAGCTGACTGGGGGTCATTCGGTGCTGTGAGGCAGATGGAGGGAAGGAGACAAACAGGATAGAAGACGGAACCAGAAGATCAAATACAGTGACAAAAGGAAAGAGCGAGAACAGGGGATTTATCCCTTCGCTGCATAGCTGCACATGCAGACTGAGATGATGTGAGCAGATGAATTAAAGCGAGCAGCTGCTGCCAGTGCAGTGGGTTCAAAGAGGAACACGTTCAGGAAATGAGACTGAAGATATGAGGTTTCTGTTGTAGATACTAAACACAATCAGTGTTATCATGAATACAGTGAGGGCACTATGAACTGCAACGCATGTACACAATCACCTCCCACTATATTAGATACACCTATATAAATGCTTATTAACGCAAACATCTAACTAACCAATCATATCGTAGCAACTCAGTGCATTTACGCACACAGACATTATCAACATGACTGCTGAAGTTCAAACTGAGCATCACAGTGGGGAAGAAAGGTGATTTAAGTGACTTTGAATATGGCATGGTTGTTGGTGCCAGACAGGGTGGTCTGAATATTTCAGACTCTGCTGATCTTCTTGGATTTTCCCAAACAACCATCTCTAAGGCTTGAATGGTATAAGAAAGAAAATTCCTGCTCACTGGATATTTTCTCTGAGTGCCTGTTGATGTCAGAGGAGAATGGACAGACTGATTTGAGCTGATAAGAAGGCAACACCCATTACAACCAAGGCACGCAGAAGAATATCTTTAAATGTAAAACATGTCGAACCTTATGTAGACAGTTCAAGCTGGTGGGGGTATAATGGTGTGGGGGAGACTTTCTTGGTACCCTCTGGCCACCTTGGAATCAATTAAGGATTTAATCGCCACAGCCTGCCTGAGTATTGTTGCTGACCATGTCCATCCCTTTATGATCACAGTGTGCCCATGGCTGCTTCCAGCAGTATAACACCCCATGCCACAAAGTTTAAATCATCTCAAATTGCTTTCTTAAAGATGACAATGAGTTCACTGTACTCCAATGTCATCCACAGTCACCAGATCTCAAACCAGTAGTACATCACAGATGTGGAGCCAACAAATCTGCAGCAACTGTGTGATGCTATCATGTCAATATGGAGAAAGATCTCAGAGGAGTATTTCCAGCACCCTGTTGAATCTATACCATGAAAAATAAAATTAAGGCAGTTCTAAAGGGAAAAGTAGGACTGATATGGTATTAGCAATGGGTACCTAATAAATTGTCCAGTAAGTCTATATTGCAAAAAGGTTTACCCAAACAAAAATCTTCCTAGTAGCAGCCATTAGTTCAAGTGATTATTTAACTCGCCGCTGCAAGGTTAGGTTTAATAGAATCTTTTAAATAAATGTTTTGAAGTGACTCACAAATAATTTGAGTTCAAAGAATAAGAAATAATGTAGCACTGTTAATGCTGTGCTACATTATAGAAAAATATGACCACAATAACAAGCCTCTAAAATATGAATTGTACAAGGGCAAGCACTGTGTGGGCTGCCTGTTAATGGAAAAAGCAATAATGATTTTGAATGAGCGGCAACAACCAGCAAGGAGTCCGCTACTAGTGGAGCTTCAAGTTTCAAATAGTATACTATGCTGTTTGAGGAGTATTTGCTTCATGGGGCTGTTCTTTACCCTCTCAACCCTTTAGATTTCCTGCCTGACATTTCTAATCTGTTAACTGCAGGCACAAGACATGAAACTGACACTGTCCATGTGTGAGCGACCGACCAATCAAACACTTTGTTGATTACGACACTTTTCATCAACTAACTTTTAGTTGAGGGGGGGAGGTGTGCAGTAAAGCACACACAATATATGCTATTAAAAATCTACTTGTCTGATGCCTCTGGTTGAAGGAAAGTCCCTTTGAATCCAACCACCTGTCAAATGACTGTTTTTAGTGTAACACCCAATTGTTGAGATGTTCTCATATAGTACAGGATATATATAGTACTTATGTGCAAATGTTCTTCAGTAGTTTGGATAGAGATATTGTTGTTGCTCTGAATGAGGATTATTATAACAGCTGTGGCACACCACATGGCTCGATCCTGGGACTAACCTTCTTTAGCTTTTAAATGCTGCCCCTTGGGTGTATCATCAGGAGACATGGCACCAGTTTTTAGATAGATGTTCATCGTAATCTACTATGCTGTATCATGATACGCGTCTTACTGATGCCCCCACTGATGCTTTGATGGCTTAGCTCTTCCACGTGTTAGCCAAATGTGTTAATAATGACTCCACAGAGACGCTTCTTCACTGTTGTAAATATTCAGTTTGATTTAGGGTACTGCCTGGGTAGAGTGTGCAGAAGGCAGAACACATGACACTGACTCTCATATCCGTGAAAACAGATGTTACATGGACTTTGATCCTGGCAGATTAAATACTGTTTAACGCCTGATCAGACTCTGCTGGATTTTGCATTATCACAAGAACCTCCTTTGGTTAAGTTCTAAGATGTTCACAGGTGCCGTGCATGTGTAAGACTGGCATATGTAAATCTTTTAAGACTCATAGCCAGTCCCATTTCTGGGCTCCTCGAGGACCTCAGAGTTTGTGGGGAGATTTAAAAAAAAGAAAAGAAATTACTTTACAAAATGACTTTCGCCCCAGTGGCTGAGTTTATATAGTGCAGAGGAGGGGAATTAATTTTCCCAACAGAAACTGGGACTGTTTTTGAAGGGTCCATAAAGTTGAACTCAATACTAATTGTATATCTTTATAAGCTTGTTGGTGCAGCCCTATACAGCAGTCCCAGTTTCTCATATGGCTTTTTGAGAAAATTAATTTCCCCTCAATCTAGTGTTTTTATTATGTCCTGAAAAATTAGATTCATGGATATGAGGATTATGTATCCTAGGTATAGAACAGGCTAAACTGGAAAGGAAAGAACAAAACAAAAGTGAAAACGAAACCAAAACTAGAAGGAAAAAAAACATTTACCAGCCAAGCCCATCACCGTTTACTGGAAATAAAGCAGCAAACTGCAAACGGACTTCATTAACTGCACAAAAATAGTATCAGTTTGGTATGCTGTTAATTATCCCCATATTAGCAGATAATATCAGATAATAATGTACACTAGTTTTTATAAATATTTTGGCAAGTGATTTTCTGATTCTACTTCATTTGAAAAACGCTGAGGTTATTGTATTTCACCCTGAGCTCTGGATGGCTTTACTTTGGCCTGTAGTAACACTGCGAGGAATCTTAGAGTCATTTCTGACCAGGACATTGCCTTCAACCGTGCACATTAAACAAACACCATGTACGTTAAACAAATAACATTGCTTTCTTTAGTCTTTGCACTATTGCTATAAGTAAAAAGAAAAATGTTCTGTTTCACAGTGATGATGAAAATTTAGTCCACACATTCATTACTTTGAGGTTTGACTGTTGTAATTCCTCTTTTGGTTTACTTTTGGTTCCTGGGGCATTTTTAAAAGAATACTTTTTTTGGCCTTCTTCAGCTTTATTTGATAGATGCAGTAAAGAAAGGACAGCGAGAAGGGGGGAGACATGCGGCCGCGGGTCAGACTTGAACCCAGGCTGACCGCTCTCAGCCGTATGGGTCGCCTGCTCAATGCACTGAGCTGAACTGGCCGGGTTCCTGGGCCATTTAAAAGTAGAATGGGAGGCAGATCCCTCAGCTTTTAAGACGCTCTTCTGTGGAACCAGCTCCCAGTTTGGGTTGAGGAGACAGACACCCTCTTTACCTTTCAGATTAGACTTTCCTGTCCTTTTTTTTTTTTTTCTTAATTTGTTTGGCTTTTAAATCAAAATGAGTTCTGAGTACTTTTAAATGTGTTTCTTTTAAATTCGGGTTTCCTTTTTTAACTCTGTCATTAACTCTGTTTTATCCAATTTGATTACTTTATTCGTAATGCACTTTCGCCAAAAGCTGTTGTTTTAAATGTGCAAAAAATAAAAATAAACGTGACTTTTTGATAAAGATTATAATTAGGGCTGGATCCCTTAAGCTGCATCCACATAGGAAGCGATTCGCAGCATTGTGGAAATCGACTCGTTTGCTGTGTGATGTCTTCCTGTTAAAAAGACAGTTCTTCCTTCCCACCTTGCTGTTAGCAGGATTTTCTCTCTACTACTAAAAGTGTTTACCTTTACAATATAAAACTCATTAAGACGAGTTTTTTGGTACTATGATCCAAATGTAACTGATTTCCAGATTATGTTCTGAAATATTATTCAGTTCAGTGAGAGAAAACAAATACAGGTGAGGTTCTACACGCTGCATGTATGTTGTGTTTGTCTGCGGTGCCTGTGAATTGTACCAGGTCGGTGAGCGGTGACAGGTACATGCTGACGGTGACCACGCTGCAGGTGAGTCCCAGCTGGCTGAGACGAATGTCTCCATCAGTAAGAAACATGGTGAAGTAGAGCCAACCGCAGATCAGTACAACCCCTGCTGCGAGGGTCTGGGAGGACACTAACCTCTGAAACCAACAAATACAGAGACAGATAAATGAAAGATCCAGCTGCAACTAAGGAGAGTGCTTTATGACAGGTCTGACTATGCTGACCTTCTGCTTTGTGTAGCGGAAGTACATGATGATGTAAAGCAGCTGGAGAAGAGCACCAATGATGTTGACCAGGATAATCGTCTGATCTCTCTTCAGAATCCCATAATACATCCAACCAAGGTTACTATGGAAACAACAGGAACATTAGTGATGATGCATCACAGTGAATGATGCAAAAACAGAAAGAGACACTCACTTGAGGCACGTGGTGAGGAAAGGGAGAAACTGGATATTGTCTGTACTTTTGGATTCTCGCATCTTTTTCAGGTCGGTCCTAGAAACACACACACACACACACACACACACACACACACACACATACATACATACATACATACACAGAGAAAGAATAAAAAGATTAGGCTGGAGATGCTAATAGCAATTTAAACCAATAACTCCATGTTTAGTGTTAGTACTTTCTCGCATTCCTTCACTATAAAGTTGTGATGCTAGCAAGTGCAAGCAGTTCAGAAAATCTCCATCCTGTCTCAGTGTGATCTTGCTTTCTTCGTACTTTCTCCCATCCTTACAAAGTTAGAGCAGGAAGTAAGATAAAACATAGTTGCATGCCATTAACGATCATTTAAACTTACAGTCCAGTCGAGAACATCCCGACTGTGAACACGATGCAGGCCCATGACAGAAGCGACAACAAATCCATAGAGCGGGAGAAAAAATACTTGCTTTGTGCACAGTCTCCTTTTAATCACAAACTCTTAAACTGCCTGACATTAAAGGTAAATATAACGACGCGGATGCTCTCACTGTATTTCCGTATTTGCAATCAGTGCCCTCCTGGTTCCTGTCCTCTGATTGGCTATAGGCTCAAAGGGCTGGTCCAATAGGGTGCTGAAACGATAAGAAACGTAGCGCGGGACGTAATTGCGTTGCAAGAATTTTAAAGGTCCAGCGAGCTGGATGATGGCGAGTGACTGCCAGAGGGACCCGGATGTGGGAAAGCTCGTGTCACTCATACAGTTTATTTAAAGCTTTTCAGCAGTCAGCGAGAATGAAAACATTCAGTGTTTCCCGACCCGGAAGGCTCTCATTTTACATACGCATTTAACTTTATATGTCTTCTGTAGGTCTGTAATTGGCTTTGGATTTTATAAATATCTAACCCGCCAGTTATATAGCAGCAACTCAATGTATACCGGCCAAGACCTGCGGAAGTTCAAAGTGAGCATCAGAATGGGAGAGGCGGATAATTTAAGATGATTTAAGTGTGATGTTCAAGTTTTTGAACATGAAACTTTTGTAGGTGACTTGTCTGATCTGCTAGAATTTTACCACACAACCATCAGTAGGGTTTATGGAGAAGCTGATAGGAGAGCAGAAAAGCAGGTCTAAATCTCTAAATACACAAACTTTGAAGCGTATGAGCTTCAGCAGCAGAAGTCTACACCAGGTGCCACACCTAAGAACAGACAACAGAGAGTACAGTTCACATGGGTTCAATAGAAGATTGGAAAATGTGGTCTGCTCTGATGAGTTCTGATTTCTGCTGCAATTTCCAGATGATAGGATCCGAATCTGGCGTAAACAGCTTGCAAGCATCGGTCCTTCCAGCCTTATATCATTGGTTCATGCTGCTGCTGGTGGTGTAATGGTGTGGAGACATTTCTTTGCCACGCCCCCTTACTAACATCTGAGCATTGTTTAAGCACCGCAGCTACCTGAGTATGATTGCTGAGCATCTCCATCCCTTCATGACTACAGTGAACCCATCTTCTGATGGCTGCTTCCAGCATGTTGACCCGCAAAGTCACAAAGCTCACATCATCTCAAAATGGTTTCTTGAACATTACAGTAAGTTCACTGTACTCAAATGGCCTCCACAATCACCATCTCAATCTAATAGAGCACCTTTGGGAAGTGCTGGAACCAGAGCGTCATATCACAGATTCACACCCTGTTTAATCTGTGTCATGAAGAATTCAAATAGGTAGGTACTGGTAATATGTACCTAATAAAGTGACTAGCGAGTGTATATAATACAAAGAAGACAAAGTAGAAACACACGCACACACACACACATACACACACACACACACACACACACACACACACACACAAAACAAAGACCAAGTAAAATAAGCACAATAAATAAATAAATAAATAAAAAGGCTTTAAAATGTGATTGTCTCCACAGCTGATAATTGTGGTTTATTAAAGTCTTAAATTTGATAAGTGGGGGTTTTGCTTGTGCAATATCATTACCTGTCATTTGATCTGTAATAAGATGTCCAAGATATTTGAGCCTATTACAGACACTAAGATTATTATCAGACGGTATTAAAATCAAGATTAGGAAATCTTAGATGTTTGTCCTCTTTGGGTCTGCAAACCATGACAAGACTCTTAAAAAAGCTGTATTAGATGTCAGGTTTCACACCATAAACAGAACATTATAACTGGAACAGCACAAATCGTGCACCCACTTTTACAAGCTTTCAACATCCCAGAAAAATCATCAAGCATTCATACAGTAGTTATTAAAGGGACACTGAAGACGCAGGTTGTCCAAATGAAAAGATCACACTGGGAGTAATTTGATGTTTTTGTTATATCTCACCTTGTGGAAGTATAACACTAAACTGATGGATTAGACAGAATAGGAAAATAAGGCAAGCTTTTCCACTGCTTCACACAATACATCAGTCTTTCTTTCCAGTTCCTCCTTTCTGTGAATCACACATTTGTTTTTCACCCTGTATTCCAGTAGCACAGTCAAAAAAGAAAACCCAACTATTACCCTATGATAAGAAGAAGAAGGAGAAAAAAAGCGTCTCGTCATTACATCATTGTTCCAATCCCATATTACATGCTTGTAGCTGGATATCACACAGAACAGTCAGTGTCTGGATCCAGGCAAATACGCTGGATTTTATACTTTCAAAATTAGATGATTTCACTGTTTAAACTGAAAAATTAATTATGCACTCCACTGGGGTGCACCAGTGTTATTTGATTAATTTTATCTCATATGCATCATTTTTCAACTAGTCAGCGTGCTGGGTGTCATTTCATGGATATTACATCCAAGAATTAAGATTCATATTTAAAAGTTGTGCATTAAAACTTATACTTATTGTTCGTCTCTCGGGGTAAATTTAATACGAATCATCTAAAGTTTGCTCATTAACTTTTCTTTGACCCTTCTTGCCCAACCACCCCGCTTCGCCCACTCCCCCATCGTCACCTGACTGCTCCCTCCTGTGTACAGCTGTCAGAGCCAAGCTGCTTTGTCACTCTAGACATTTCAAAACTTGACCTTTCTCAGCAGTCTCTGATGTATAATTTTCACCCTTCTTCTTTAGTTTTTAGCTTTTAGTTTTTAGCTTTGCATCTGTTTGACATTTAGTCTTTTCACACGTTTTTCTTTACTTGAAGGTCATTGCTATATTGATTTAGAACAATTTATTTTTCTGATTTATGGTTGATCTTTTTGTTATTAAATTGCAGTCCCTTTTCTTTTTGTGACAGCGTTTTTTATCTGAGCTGCTCAGACTCCTTCAAGTGTTGTGCCAGTGAAGCTGTTTACGTGTCTGCCTTTATTAAGTGAAAGTTGATTACCTTTTGCATTAATTAAAGCATAAAATAAGAGCTAAAGTTTTAGATAAGAAAGATGGTAAAATACACTCACTGGCCACTTAGATAAAAATTGGCTCTTTTGTATTCAGAGCTGCAAAATTCTTCATGGCATAGATTCAACAAGATGCTGGAAATTTGCTCCACTTTGGCATGATAGCATCACACAATGCTGCAGATTTGTTGGCAGCACATCCATGATGTGAATGCCCCGTTCCACCACATCCCAGAGGTCGTCTATTGGATTACCTGTGGAGGCCATTTGAATGCAGTGAGCTCACTGTCATGGTCAAGAAACCAGTGTTAGATCATTTCAGCTTTCTGACATGGTGCATTGTTCTGCTGGAAGCAGCCATCAGGAGATGGGTACACTGTGCAGCAGTGAGACTCTGGTAAGATCTAGGGAGCCCAAAATGTGCCAAGAAAATACCCCTCGCATCATTACACCTCCACCAGCACCCTGAATAAGTGATACGAGGTGGGATTAATCCATGCTTCGTCTTGTTTATGTCATATTCTGACTCTACTACCCAAATGTTGTAGCAGAAATTGAGACACATCAGCCCAGGCAATATTTTTCCAGTCTGTTGTCGTCCTATTCTGGTGAGAATGTGCAAAGTTTAGCCTCAGTTTCCTGTTCTTAGCTGACATGAGTGGCACCCTGTGCGGTCTTCTGCTGCTGTAGCCCATCTGCTTCAAGACGTGATGTGTTGTGCAATTAGAGATGCTCTTCTGCATATATTGGGTGTAACAAGTGATTATTTGTGTTACTGTTGCCTTCCTGTCTGTCCATTCTTCTCTGACCTCTTGTGCTGCTGTTCAATGTTTTTTTGTTTTTTTTTGTTTTTTTAATTTTTGGGCCTTTTGTTTGTTAACCTTATGTGGGAAAATCCCAGTAGATCAGCAGTTTGTGAAATACTCAGACCAGCCTGTTTGGCACCAGCAACAATGTCACATTCAAAGTGACTTAAATGATGTTTCTTCCTTATTCTGATGCTCAGTTTGAACTTTAGCATGTCACCTTGCCTAAATGTGTTAATGAGTAGTTGTACATGTAAATGTAATTAAGTGCCCAAACAATTTATATTTCAAATAGATATTGTCATGTGTAGTAAATCCCAATTTTAAACTTCAAGTATTGTATTTTAGTAGAATTTTCATTGACTTCATTGTGATACTGAGATTTACTTCACAGGAAAAAAAAAACCTTAAAATGATGTTTCTGCAGTTTTATGCCGTGTTTGTAAAAGCTTGTCCTCAAACTAATCTGAAAACTCACTTTTGGTTTATGGTATTTGCACAGCTAAAGGAACATTTTTTGTATTATAAAGCATACATTTACTTTTTCACATAATGCCTGACATAATGTTGAACCGAGACATCAAAGCGGTGGAGACTACCATATTTAATCCATCCCATCAGGCACAGTTGAATGATGTCCTGCTTTATCCTACTGTACACATGTGTGGGTGCAGCATTGCACAAGATACCTGAGACTCTGTGATCATCTGCATTGAATTTAAGCTATGACGTTATCACGGAAAAGCAAACAGCTCAGTTCTAATGTTCTGATTTTGAGTGTGTATGTTGTGTGGTTTTACAAGGAACGGTGAGTTTTGACAGTTTTCAGTCAGCTCTGAGGTTTGTTTTGTCCTCATTCCAACATACAGCTGTGTGAACGGATGTTCAGCTTTTCCTCAAAAGGCGATGTTCAGAGAAGAAAAAGAAAGGGCAGAAAGGGGGCAAAAAAAAAAAGAGCGAAAGAGTATGAGCAAGGAGGTGAGAGTGACACTTTCACACCCAGCTGTCAGTTCGCTTGTGGGCCTCCCTCTCTCTGGGTTCTTGGGTGGTTTTTTTGTCCCTCTCTTAGTCCTTGTTTGGTCTGAAATCTAAGCCCGGGTATGTTGTATCACAGGAGATGAAAGCAGGAGAGGGCAGAGACGAGAGGTTGGGAAAGACATGGGGGTGGAAATGTGGAGACGGACAGAGGATAGATGGCTCTGCCAAAATATTGTGTCATCCATCCAAATCTCGATGATCTCAGCGGGTTATCAAGATCCAAAATAAGTTATGATAAAAAACAGACAGATTTGGGGGTTTTTTTTGGATTACATCACATTTTTATTTCACTAAAGATTTTTCACATCTTAAAACAGTTTCATATAGTTTTCTCTATGTACAAATGTACATATAAACATTTACAAAATGACACAAGCAAAAAAAAAGACAAAAAAATGTATTCTGGGAGATACCTTCAGTTTGAGGTTTCAGGAAGTGCAAGTGGGACGACATCTGCAAACATCAGCCAGTGTACCATGATACAGTCGAAACAGTAGAAATGAGTGAATAAGTGCCGAAGATGCTGAGTTTGTAATCTTTGCTTTGTTCAGTGGCTCACAACATCGCATGAAACTGTGTAATTGACAGATGAGGACTTAACAAAAACATAAATATCACTGCATCTTTTTTTTTAATATATGCATATCTTTAAGTTCTTGGAATACATTTTTAATCGTGGTTACATGAAAAGATTTCATCAGCATGAGCACCAATAGACATCACTAAAAGCCAGAAATCGGGGCGAGAACCACTGCTGCACTGTTAGAGCATTTGTTTTCTCAGGTTGCGTTACAACTGATAACATGTCAGATAACTTTAGAAATGTGGAGCATTATAACGAGGAGTTGAGTGCAACACAACATGACAAATATCCTACATTATCCTACATATTGTGGCAGCTGCCGACAACAATACACAATATCAATAGTTTCTCTACATGTAGAGGAAGAAGAAGAGAGTTCACTAATGAAACGCACAGCTGTACCAGTGCTATGAAAATGTGATGACACGTGACAGTGAGGATAATGTAATCTTGCTGCCGTCGATTTATAACAAAGCGTTTGGACTGTTTGTCTGTTTGCGACTTTGTTAATAATGAAAAAAGAAAAATATTCAGCTTAAATGGTCATAAATGAGAATTTCAATCCTCAAAATAAAGTAAAAAAAAGTCTCTGAGGTCCTCTTTTTTATTTTGGAGCGATCCACGCTCCACATTCACACACACAAAAACCACATCAAGCGCACGCTGAACAACACACACTGTCCATGCTCGTATAAAAAAAGTCTGTATAAAAAGAATCTCTGATCGTTCACGTCCCGATGACCAGCATCGGGTTAGTATTGTCTCTGTTGTGGAGTCTTCACTGCCTTTAGTGTAGCATCAGGGCTAATAAGACTGGGGTCAGGGCAAAAAGAAGTGAACGAGAGACCAGCTGTGCTGCAGAGTTGCCGATACTCCTCTGGACATTTGGCTCCATCGCAGCAGGGTCATCTGAGAGAAGAGATGGGAGGGACCGTTAGGACAGGATTTCATCAATCAGGAATGGTAAACACACCCAGCTGAGCTGGTCTTAGTCACAGCACCGCTGTGATTATTTTCTATGTCTGGAATCTATTTTTTAAAGAATGCTCACCTGCTGGGAGATGGTTAGAGGGGTTGTGAACTCCTCCTTCCAAGATTTTTTCTGTTTCATGTGCTTTGGATTTGTCATAGTGATTCTTTCCAGAGCCTTTATGTCCAACTACATCCACTCTCAGACGCAGACAGTCCTTCCCATGGTGATGCATTGGCTTTGCTGAAAAAGTGAGACAGAGGGAAATGTTTAACACAAGGAACCTTCCTCTAACCACAGAAGACTGAGCAGAAATATCATTCTCACTAAAGATACTTACAGATATAATAATAGCTCTCTCCCTGCCGGAACTCCTTTCCCAGGGTGAAGGGGGTGAAGCGTTGAAACTTCTCCGAGAATTTTTCAGGAGCATGAGGAGCGAAGGGCCGCGAGCACTCCCAGCGGAGCTGATCGAAGGAGTGAGGCTTGCACACCTCGTAGTCCTCTCTCTCCACCATGTACAGCACGTAACGCTCAGCCGCATGCGACGGCACCTCGCCGTGGGTGTAGTGAGGGCAGATGATGTCCAGATAGTCATTGATGCGCACTTCCACCGTATACTCATCCCACTGAAAGCTGCAGGGGAGACAGAAAGAGACACGAGGTTACTGACAAATGTCGTCACCCAGTTTTCCAAAATGAGTAACAGAGGCGGATCTCATCTGTTGTTTTCGACACACACCCAGCAGAGCAGATAATGAGCTGGATGTGTTCAGGATATTGATGAGGACTAGTTAAACACAGACACGTGCGCCAACTGAAAAGAGTCTTAGAGACATGAATAACACAAATAAACAGACAGGTAAAGCTGGGTGATGCCGTGTGAGGATGTGTTTTTCTGCGTGCTTGTGCAAACCTGTCTGAGCAACAGAATTAGAAAGAGGCTGATCAGGCTGGACTTGTTCAATTTGTTTTGGGGCGAGAAAACACACCCAGAATCGTACACAGCCCATCCCGCCATCCCACACACTCGCACACCTTTCCCTTTCTCTTCCCTTTGGGTGAGATGTACTTCTCATCTGCTTGAAACTAAATTACAAATGACAGCTCAGCCCCAACAATCTTTTTGGGGGGTTTTTTTCTTCCCACTTTCTCTTTCGGTCCACTTTCCTCTTGGTACAGCTCACTGAGTCTTTCTGTCAAGTGTTTTTAAGCTCTTCTCTGGTTTCTGTCTCATTAATTTCTTCACCTGAATGTTTGTCCATCTGTGGCGGAGCTCCTGTTGTGACTTTTCTGGCTAATTTGCTGCCTCTATCTCTATCTCCTTTTTCTCTGATTTCCTCAAAGACACACAGAGACTAGGTGGAGAGCCAGACTATCTCACTCTCTTTTTCTTTCCCTTTTCATCTTTACCCTTCATTTAGTTTTATGGCTTCTTTTAAGCCTCCCCGGCTCCTTTTTGTGCTCACTTCCTATGCTTGTTTCGCCCCGGGTGTCCTAATGAAGTATGGAGAGGAGGTAGAAAAATAAGTATATTTCCTGTAAAGTCTCACTGCACATTAAGTGATGACAATGTTCAGCGAGGATATAGAAAAAAAAGCTTCACTGTAGTAAAACTCTTACGATTTGTTACAAAAATAAGCTACTAATCCATTAGGACCAGATTTATCGGCGCAAAGGGGAAAGAGATTTTAATGAAGCCCAACCTTTCAGTTTCATCATGCGTGCGAAGTGCAGCTGGCCTGTGCGCTAATCTCGCTATCAACCAGGAGGTGAAGAAAGACTGATATTTGCGCATTACTTCCATGACATCCTCAGGGATAAAAGCTCTAATCCGCAAATTCAATCTGTGCTTAAATTGAGCAACTGCTTGTGGACGCTTGTGTCTCACATGTTGCACGGAGTGAGAGTGACAAGAAAACAACCCCTGTTTATGTGCGTGTCCTGTCATCAAAGCGAGACGCCGTGCCTCTGAGACCCTCCCCCTTCTTCCCCTCCCGTTGTTGTGGCTCCCGTCAGGACACCCCTGGCCAAGTCACAGACACCCTGGCTCCAAAATGAGGGCCTCTAACCCCTTCTTCCTGCTTCTGTGTGTGCGTAGCTGTTTGTGTGCATTTTGTGCGTGTGTGTAAGGGTTAGTGCTAACCTACCTGTCAAAACATGCTTTGTTAGCTGAGCACAGCTCTATACTTGTTTTCCAGGGCTAATAAGCTGATCACTGCCCTGAGCTTTCTCTCTGAAAAGGCCCTTTGTAAGTGTGTACACTTCTGTGCAGGTGTGTACGCCTTTATTTGCGTGTTTATCTGTGACTGTGTGTGTGTCTTGGGTCTACAAGGGCAAGTGCTTTACTGAAATGAAAAGACACATCTGTAGCAGCCTAATTAGCCAAATAAGCCGTGCCTCTCATGTTGCTCCTCTCTACTGTTTTCTTCAGTCAAACCAGTAATAACAGGGTTGGGTAGAACAAGATGTTTGGAGGTCTCTAGTGGTTCCCTCTGAAGTAACGAGTAGTTTTAAATTGTATAGGATACACCTTTTTCCCACAGTGTGTCCTTGTTAGCGGTCTGGCCGACCTCCACGTGAAAACGGGTTTGTCAAAAGCCAACAAAACAGATAGATTTTGTTGCTAATTTCATTCACGGCTCATGCTTTTAAGAAAACTCTTCTTTTATTCTTCTCTTCACCTCCTCATTTCCCCTCCTCCTCGCCACCATTGGTCTGGCTAATTAAAAGCTGTTAGGGGTCTGGGGCCAATGTGTTCTCCTGAAAAGGAGGGGAGGAGGAATGAATGGGATGTAATTATACCCTTTCCCTCCCCAAAGACAGAATGCCACAAGGCTACAGGGCCCCTTCAACCCCTTCTACCTTAACCCCTATGGAGCTTTCACTACCCTGGCTGCTGTTTACGTGTCTAATGTGTGTCCCAGTGGCTGATTTTGATGGTTTAATAAAACCTTCCAACACTTCCATATTATTTTAATTTCAATTAATGTTTTTTTTTCTTTATATCTCCACCTATTCATGCCCACTGAATTCGCTCTGTCTTCAACTCCTCCATCCTCTTTACGTCTTCATTCATCAAAGCTCTGCACTCTAGCATCTCCCTGCGTCTACACTAGCCTCTGACTGGCAGTTCTCGGGAGAGTGAGAGTTGCGTTAATGTGATAACTATGTCCTCTATGAGACGGAGAGCCAGGTGTGTGAGCTGTCGCAAACCTACTTTCCACATTGCATCTTCTTCTTCTTGCGTATTGCTTTGTGTGTCTGTGTTTTCAAGGGAGAGGGATTCTCTGAAGACCCCTTATCCAGGGCGTCTCATGCCCCGGGCTTATGAGCACATCTGTTTATCAAGGTCTGTTGGAGCCTCTTGCGTGTGTGTGTGTGTGTGTGTGTGTGTGTGTGTGTGTGTGTGTTTTCTTGCATGAGACTGAGGTATGTGTAAACAGCAAAGGTTGAAGGTGGCTCTAGTCTCCCTTTTCTGGAGGTCATTCCTCAATTCAAAGCTACTCAGATTGCGGTGCATGTGTCGTGAAGGTACAAAACAGAATAGTTATTACTGCTCATTACTGCAGGTGACTTTTGCAACACTTCTACTCACTAAAGCTTTGAAGTTTTGCAATTGTCTTTGCTCTGCTGTTGGCTCTTTTTCCCCCCTCCTCGCCACCCCCCCCTTTCCTGTCTCCCTTCCACAGCCCTTCCCACCATTTGTCCCCCTGAGCTCGCTCTGGGCTCGCTCAAACTACTGACACAAGGAGTCTGTCTTTCACTGTCCGTCTGGGGAAAGTCACGAACTGGCAGCCAGGTCAAAGGGTTACAGTTCAGGGTCGCCACTTCTCACCCGCACTAGCATCCGAGTCAGCACCGAAGATATATGTTTCACACACACAAAAACAGAGTCACGGAGAGAGTCAGCACGTCTGAAACATCAAACACACGCACCACTCCCCCCTCTTCTTCCATTTGCTCCTCAGGTAATCAGTAGTAAGCATACACACACACAGGAATGTCACAGCAGAGGGGGCGAGGGGGGTGGGGGCTGCAGTTCGGATGGTTTACGGTGTTCTCACAAGGCGCGCTCATCAAATTTCCAGCCCCACTCTTACACACTTTTACTTTGAGGTGTACACTTAATACCCGATTAATTTGCTGTGGTATGACAGATTCACACCTCCTTTCACACGGGTGTGAGGAGCTGTCAGTGGTTCTAATGGGTTTAGCTGCTCACTAGTGGGCTGCTCCATTAGAGCCAATCTAATATAAAATGAAAAGTCTTCCTATATTACTGCGGCTTCCCGTGTAATCTACTCCCTTCTTTCTATATCTCGTTGTATTGCAATAAAAACAAAAAACATGGGGGATTTCTTTCTCCGCTATGTGCAAATACAACCTGATGTCCATAAAATGATTAAATTTTAAGCAGTTTCAAGAAACGTGTGTTCATATATGAAGCAATCCCTTTGCAGGATGAGAGCCTTTAAAACTGTCAACAATGGCCTTTCTCACTTATTCACTTCTAAACTTCTTCCCTCCCTTCATCCATCACTGTCCGGCCTCTCCTCCCTCCGTCTGCCTCTCTTTTATTCTTGCAAATTTAGCCCCCACACCCCACCCTCCATCGTCTATTTGTCGTGTCTCTTAATGCTGACATAATATACCAGAGCTCTTCATCCAGGCTAATTTCTCAACACAAATCCCTTTCACCCTTCTCTCACCCTGCGCCCAGGCCTCTACCCCGCCTCCTTTTTTTCTTTTCACCGGTCCCCTCCTTTTTGGTAGCCTCCTATTCTGTCTGTGATGAATAGAAAGAGGCCAAATGGTATCATGCTTGGTTTAATATGCTGGAGGTCATGTAGAGTTAATCTGTTGGCCCGTTTAGCTGAGGGAGAGAGGGCACAAGTTCACTAACTTCTAAGAATTTACATCAAACATTTAACTTTTTTTAATTTAAAAAAAAATGAAATAAGTTTTGAATTAACTGATGCAAAATAAACTATCTGCAAGAACATGAGCTGAAGTATATCTGCTGGTAAGTCAGCCTTGGGGGGGGGCGCTAGTGAGCTTCAAGTGGGCAGCACTGGTCACGGTATGCCTGAAATTCTATGAATGAGCAGTGTACACATACGCATGCTTGCTCATGCTTAGGACGATAACACCGGGCGAAAACAGGCCTCTCTAATGTTAGCAGAACGGGAGCTGATAGGTGCTTCGTTCTCCTCTGATGGAAAACTACTGGGGCAAAAACAGAGGAAGGTCTGTGAGAATGAGGGGGGACTGGTAGAGAAAGGGGAGGGGGGGAAGGAAATCTGGACTACAGATAAGGAGCAGAGAGGAAGAGCAGAGAGTAAAACAGATGAGTCTGCAGACGTGATGCAAAAAAACCCCAAAAACAAACCTAAAAAACAATATACACTGTTGTTGTAAACTATGGCAACTAAATAACCCCAGGTGCTTCAGTGCTATCATGTGTGAAGATATGCGAGAACATTTATAAGCACGTTAGGTAAGAGGACAGTTATATCAGCAGGGAATAGGCACAAAGCCTCCTGATAATGATGGGGCAAGAATCATATAAAGCTAAACTGAGATACTGCTGGAAATTGATTGTTCTGATGGATCCCATCTGGGAGATTATTGTGGGAATGATGCAATGTGACAAATAAAGGTTTTAAGTAATTTACATACATTCTAACAATTACCCAGTAATCCACACACAAACACAAACACAGAAAAACAGAGAAGAGTTACATCACAGGATCCCAGGGGCATATACATGGAATGAATATTCCAGGATGATGGTTTTGTGTCGGGTGTTTTGGGTCAGATGGTCAGATTACAAGCTGTCTGTACTCGATGTTAGTGTGTGTGCGTATGTGTGTGTTCCCATTCTGGTGAGATTACAGTCCAACAACCAGACACGATATGGGCTGTGAAGGGATGAATAATGAGTAAAAATAGAAACACAGAGAGAGAAAGAGAGGGAGGAGGGTGATGAGAGGAGGGGGGGGCGAAGTGTGTAATAGTTGGGATTTAAAAGGAGGTGGGAGTACATTGACCCCGTTCACCTAAAACTGCAGGGAACATGTACATGTACAGGCAGGCCTGGCTGCATCAATAACAGTGAAGGCAGGCTGAGCCAGACACAGGCTGAGATAAACAGAATATTACATTACACCAAACTCCTGATAAAGATATTTGCGCAGATAGCAGAGGCATGGGACGCAAACCCAGGCCACTGGAGATGGATGAAGGCAGCCAAACAACTCAGATATGAAAGATTAAAAGGATGCAGTGGAGTAGTGTGTCGGTATCATCCATATTTGGATTTAAAAACCAGGCGATCTTGAATGTGCTTGAATCAGTAAGTAGAGAGAAAAGGAGGGCTTGAGGCTAGCGGCCAGTCTGGGAGAAGACCCAACTGTTAAAAGAGAGGAGTAGGAGTGGAAAGATGGAGAAGGGGAACAGACAGGTACAAGGCAGAGAAACACACACACACACACACACACACACTCATGCACAGCTGACAGAGTTGAGTATAGTAACAGCGGGGTGGAATGCTGGCTGTGGCTAATATTAACAGCGAAGTCGTCCCCCTTATGCCCCCCAGTGTGTGGAAGTGTGAGTCACACATTCATCACGTCTCGGTGAGGCTGCTTACGGTAACCGGTAACTCCCTGTTTTGCTCTGACGCCGAGACACATGAACTCCGAAGATCCAAAAACAATCCGTGAACTCTCAGTTCACAACAAAAATATAATTGCTTCCTGTTAAAAGCCAGGAAGTTAAATCTCTCCCTCTCACACACACACACTAATAAAGCTGACACAGGTAGAGACACGTAGCGTAAAAACAAGACCAGACCAGACTGTGACAAACATGCCTCGCCACCTGTCGTGTAAGAAAACGATACACAAACAAAAACACTGGATCAAGTCCCTAAAAAGACTTGAAGTGAAGGATTAAGCAATAATCATTAAGTCACGCTTACACATGAGTACACATACAGATTGTATTAAGAGGCAAACACGCACACCTAAGCTGTTACCGGTTTCTTCGTATCTCTACAGGAGTGGGCAGGCTACTGCCATCTGGTCACTGTCCTCCACCTAAGACAGATCACTGCTGCTCACAATCCTACCAAGAATCAATTAGCATCAATTATCCACGGCCCACTTCCACCAAAGGTTGCTGATGGATCTACTTAATCCTCTGAACAGGTGACTGATAGATCACTGGGGACAGTTGTAGGCAGGTGGGCTTTTAGTCGGGCAGGAAATCACAGGACTGCGAGACGATGGAAGAGCGAAGAGAAGGAGGAGGAGTGAGAGTGAACTGGGGGATGGTGATGTAGAGTCGGGGGGGTGATGGACTGAGGGGCTAATAGAGATCAGACTGTAAAATGTGAGAAAAATAAAAATAAGTGGGATGGGAGTTTAGTTCCTCTCCCTGTGAAAATGTGTTTTAGAGACAGACAATAAGCAAGCGAAAGTGTGCCAGAGTAGAAGCAGAATATATCCACAAGTGTCTCTGATCCATTAACTGTTCTATGAAGCTTATCTCTGCCCGTTTGTCTGTCTTTGTCAGAGTCTATGTTTAGCAATGTGGCACATTTGGGATTAGTGTTATATTGTGATTTTTCTTCTAGTTATGCAACTCCCGTTCTGGAGCAAAAATAGTGCAGAGTTGGATTAAAAACAGCAGACATAAGATCTGACTTTGTATTAGACCACCCTAATCTCTCTTGCTCTCTCTCTCTCCGTGCCTCCTTTCCCCCTCCAGCCTTTCTTATTTGAAGTAAGCCTCCGAGATCCAGTTTCTGTCCTTTATGTGGAACTGACTGGAAGACTCTGGTTACAAGTTTCCTTCTGTGAAGTTACCTTTACCTCCTGTCCCACCTGAACCAGACTCCCTCCCTGGTTTGTAGTGACTCAGGTGTATAACTCAGGTGGGTCAAACCTGGTCTGTTGACTCACGCACGGACTAACTCATGACGACAGGACTTTTCCATTAGACTTCTTATCCAATTATCAGGACAATTGTTTTCCATGCTGCAGGGCTCTTTTTAGCCCCGTGTCTATTAACAATGTTAAAGGGCAATTAGAAATGTAAGCTAATCAGACTAAAAAGCCATAATGGCTTTTGCCCTTGTTTCTTCTCTGTGGTGGATTTTAATCGACCTATCTCGGCAGCAGAACCTCGCAGAGCGTCCTTCTGTTTCAGCTCGGTTTTAAAATAATACCGTCTTTCAAACGTCGGGATCACCCGCTCCACGCTAAAAGCTCAATAAATCGCGCTGCGATATGTCAGGCCCGATCGATCCCGCTGAGTGGTCGGATAGCATTACATTTCTGACCTCAAAACAAACTAATCAGCAATATGCGCCCCTCTCTGTGTGACTCACTATCTCTCCTCTCCAGTGAAAAACCTCTTTAAATTGCCTGATGCCGTATCTTTGTAAATATATTAGGGAATTAACTCGTTTTTATTGCTTAATAGAGTCATCTTTCCATGACACGCACAGTGCACACAGGTGCAAACCCCGCAGACAGCACTGGCCAAGTTCATACTTGTCGGTCTATTTTTTACTATTAGAGTATGTCTGTGTCTATGTGTTGCGGTTAAATATAGTGACGAATCTGTCCAGGCACTTGCTCACAATCTTCTGCTTTTACATCCATCTGCTGCTGGGTGATATAGCACTCTAAAGACACTGCTATAAAGTCACAGAGATCTTTAATTGGCATATGAAGAAAGCAAGAAGCTTGAGCAGTCCGCGGATGCGCGTATGTAGGATAAGACTTTACATGTGTCAAACTTAAGAAAGTAGGATGTTACCGTTATTCCCCTCTGGACAAACTGGGAAACACCAGACAGTATGATTGACCCAGTACACCACTCACTCGGCTTGTCATGCTGCACTGAACATCCCCTATAACACCACACCAAAGCACAGATCAGCACTTACTTTGCGTTCGAGCTGTTCCAGTAGACGCTGTGTCTTTCGGCGGAGGCAAACCAAGAACCGATGGTCAGCACCAAACACAGCAGACACACCACATCCATAGCTTCTCTTCTCCGAAAGGAACAATGAACACCTTTAAAGCGGTAACTGACGTTTACAGGGCTTCACTTATGGAAGATGTTAATGCGCGTAAATGCGCGCACGGAAACCAATTGAGGATTTTACGCGCTGTGTGTAGTAAGTAGTGCAAAGTAACGCTTCTCACTACACGCTGTTGTAAGTCTTGACTGTATCACAGGAGCGCAACTTGTCTGTTTTGTATTGCAGAAGCTCCACCCCATCTAGATGTCACCAGTGAAGTCCCCGCCCCACTGGAGACGTGCCCTCCAGCTGCTCACAAAACAACAGCCCGGCTCTACTCGTAGTAAACTGATAACTTTATAGAAACGAAAGTAAATATAAAAATTGTTTTTGCTTTGTTTAAGAAAATATGGTAGATGTTTGAAGTGTTGGCAGATCATAATTACCTCTACATTATCATGTAAGCAATATTTTATCTTAGCACTCGTTTTAATTTGTTTTAAGTAATTTGTTTTAAAAAACACATGGATTTGGATTAACGCATAATCATGCCTAAACTTAACATTTGTCCTGTATATGAAACAGTAATCTGAGAAATAACTAGTAACCAGCTCTACGGAAACTTTAGTGGTAAAAGTGGACAGAATTTCCTTCTTACAAGTAGTTGTAGAAATAATCAATAAGTACCACTAGATCACAAGTACTATACTTTTTTTTTATTTCCTATCACTTAAAATTAATCTAAGACTTGAAGGAGATTCATACAGATTTCAGCAACTGTTGTTTTGTTTTTTTTAAGTTGTTGTTCTTTTGTAACACTGCTATGTGTCACTCTTCGGCAGTGTTGCTTCACTTTGTGACGTCTGTAGTTGCTGGTTTGTTATTATGCACTGTAAACCAGCTTGTTCACTGAGCTGTAAGCATGCAGATGCACAAAGGTTGCTTCAACACAAAAGAACTAAATATTGTGTATTAAACATCATTTGGATCTGATTGTTTTACTACTTGTCCTTTGATCGCTCGAGAATGTTCTGCAGAAAGATGCACGGGGTCTTTAAGGGTATTGCTGTCTAGGCACGTTTTGTCAGATAGTAAAGAATTACTACAATCTTATCAGTAAGTCTAATCTTGTGGTGTCTGCTTATAGCTGTGGTCCTAGACAGGTAACTTTAGAAAACAAGCTCACAGATGGAATGGATAAAGTCCAGATCGTGGGGTGTCGACGGGATTGGGGCCTCAGCAGGAGAGGGCTTCCCTCGAGCAGGCATGGAGCGCAGCCTGGGTTAGCTGCTTCAGAGGCCCAAGACTTCAGGGAAAAGGCAGGAGGCAGTGTGTGTGTGTGTGTGTGTGTGTGTGTGTGTGTGTGTTTTATATGCCTGACTGTCCCTAGGCTTAGCTGGGCAGGCATACACACGTCCTGGATCACAAACACAGACACACACTGTATATCCTGCAGGCGGTGGGGGTTAATCATAGCTCACGGTGCTTTTCCATAATGCCTCCCCCCAAAATAAGGGTAAAGAGAGTAAGCGATGAAGAATTAAAAAAAAACTGGGTCAGTTTTAACAAAAATCAAACTTTTTGGTAATTTGTTCTAATGCAAACAGAGACATTTCTGCAGTCTTTTGTGTATATTTTTCTTCTGTGGGATGATAAATATTGCTCCAGCTCCATAAATGTCTATGGTCTATCAGACTACCAACAACACTCTCCAGTTCTCTCTCATGCACAGCACCAGGAGTGACTGTTGAACTGTCCTTCACTTCCAGCACACTTCCGGCGCTCATGCTCGGGATCTCCCGATGATCTGTTCATCTAACACACAACCAACCTCGCAATAAAACGGAAACCCACATTCAGAATTTCACAACCCCCACATACACCTCCTCTGTGCTGCTGCAGCCAACAGTCAGATGGCTGGGATCTCCCATCGTGCCTGTGCACGTGCATCATATATACAGGTGTACAAGCACACACAAAGATGTGAGCATTCTCTACGGCCGGTTTGACAGCGTTGTTACCACTAGAAACGATACAGGATTCTCAGAGTGAGACTTAATCCTCCCATAGTGCACACTCACACACACAGACACACACACACACACACACACACACACACACACACACACACACACACACACACACACACACACACAGAAAGGGAATACCGGGGTTCCTGTGAATGACAGAAAGGCAGAGAATAAGAAGATGTCTGAAAAGGAGAGAAAAAAGCAGCTCACTGAAAAAGTGTTTCAGAAGATGGAAAATTTGACAGTTCTAAAAGTGGATTAAAGGAAGTTGGGGAAGACCTGACAGCCATACAAGCCTTTCAGGGAGCATAAACCAGCTTGTTTATATTCCAAGGACTTGTCTCCAGGCCTCAAAGTATCTGTCACATGTTGTTCAGCACGCTGTGGAAATCCTACAATTGCATAACCTGTTTAATTAAGACAGGAAGCTAGTGGCGCTACCTGTACCTGGCAATGCCTGTTTTTTCAGTTTTGCTCTCTTTCAACCACATCAAAAATATGATCATCATTTTTACAGAAGATAAACACACAGCAGAGTGCTGTGTAAGGGAACAAATCTATAAAACAAAAACATATGCTGTCAGAGCTACAAGAGAAGTTTCGGTCCAGACAGAATAAATGTTTTGATTGGAGGGGTGAAGAATATGTGGAAGACAGCTATTTTTAAAAAAGGAAAAAAATCTGATTCCTATCAGTCTATTAAATTTTCAGTCTTGCTTCTTTCTTCTACCTCTTCCTCTCTGCTCTCATCCTGTCAGCCCCCAGGTGGGGATCAGAGCTGGCCAGGGATCTGTGTTTAAAGATTTGGAGAGGTTTCTTTAGAGACACATACACACATATACACACAAATGTGAAGAAGGAGTGTTTAACAAGGAGGCAAGGATAAATTGGAATGAGGTGGAGTGAAACTTTGAAAGAACAACAAAGAGGTGTTACAGTTTAAAAGAGGCATGGAAACACTGGGCGTGAGCCGCAGTGGAATACAACAAAAACCAAAACAGGGATGGTGGAGACCAATCGTAGCAGCTGTTGTTTAATAGAGTATCAACACATCTGTCCAAACACAATCGCACAGGTTTTTATTGTGGAGTTTAAAGATGTGTAGGAGTTCTCTGATCCCTGGTTTTATCTCTCTTGTTGGTTCATTAGGAGAAGCGAGATGTTATCCTTTTGATCACATGTCCTTCGTCTTTTTTGTCCCGATGTTATCACACCATCGCTCGTCGCGCCCTCGAGCCTCTGCTGCTAGTGTACCATTAGTGTTGCTTAACCTTCCTCACAAAATAGAGCCTTAGCTAGCACTGGAAAAAAGGTCACATGGAAGATTAAGATTATGCTATAATGAAAGGGGTATAAAGGGGCTTAAAGGAGCCAAATCAGTGTAATTTGTGTATTGACTCTAGCTGATCACAGATTGTATTTCAAAGAGCTGCCTTTTGTTCACCCAACCTCTGTCATTACCGTTAGCTTAGGCTTGTTAACACTTGGCATTGTTTCATCTACACATGGACAGCTCGTCACCCTGCTGCCCTCTGTCCCTTTATCCCCGGCCTCCTGCGGACCCTTGGCCCTCTGGCTCATAGCGGCACACTTCGACAAGCTGCTCCTTCTCTGGCACCACAAAGGCACGTCTCCTGGCGCTCATTCAAACCCATTCATCTGCATACAGGTGGTCCTCTATTCACCCACTGAGAAGCACGCTTCTGCTTCGCAGATCTCCATGTGTCTAGATTTAGCCCGGGAGCGGGGAAGGGGGGGGGAACTAATTCTTGTGGTATCACACACCGAGACATTAGCAGCAGAAACAACTCGGATTTGCAACACGTTTTTGCTCGGACCACTCTGGAAAACAGCCACGGAGGCTGAGCTGTTTCAAACGTGCTGCACATAAGCTGACAGGGTATCAAAACAAGCCATGGACACACACACACTGAAACAATGTTATATGTGTGTTTCTGTGTGTCAGTAGGGGGTAAATGAGCCTCCTCCCTCCCTCCTGGACTAACACTGTCTCACTATTCAGACCACAGGAATCATTAACTCGCCCAGTCAACAGGCACACTTCCCTCGTTCGCTCTCTCACTGCCTCTCTGTCCTCCTTTCTGTCTCCCAGGGACTCTCACACACATGCCCACGCACACACAAACACAGCAGCACACAAAAGCACAAACAAGCCCCAGTGAAATATTTAACCACGCTACTCAGCTCACATTGCCTCTGCCATCATTTGTTATACTGTATCTCCTTGTCTGTCTCGCTGCCTGTTCTCTCGGCTCATCTGTTGTCTCTGCTGTCTTTCCTTCCTTTCCTTTCTTCTGTTCATCTGTTCGGTTATTTCCACGGAGCCCTCATCAGCCCTTGGCCACAACGTACCCAACTCTGCTTGATACTTTGCCTTGTCTTGTCTTTCACACTGCGTGGCTTTTAAACATCACCCTTTTCCCTTCCCATCTTTTATGCACTTTTCTCCCTTTTTCAGTTCTTTCTCCCTGCCTGTCTTGATGTTGTCCAGTTTTCTTCATGCTCGTTGCCTCCTTGAATAATTTTCTTTTCCTATCTCCTTGTGTGTGTGTGTGCTTTTTTTTCCAATTTCAACTACCTCAAGCAGTGCATTGGTTTGGAGCGAATCTATTATCCTCATTCATCCTCCCACCCTCTGTCCTCTTTATCTCTCTGTGTCTCTTTCTGTCTGTTTCTGTATCTTTTCCTCTCTCCTCTCCTCACTTGCTTCTGGCCCCAGCCCTATATTCATTAACATAGTGTTAATGATCCCAGATGGACTGACATGTACTCTATGGGGGCGAAGTGTGAATGGCTTCTTCCAAGGGTGTGTGTGGGTGGTTGTGTGCCGGTGTGTGCATGTTTGTGTGGGCATGTACGGCTGTTGGGTACACATGTGCATAATTGTGTGTACATACGTGCATGCCCGTGTCTACGTACATGTGTGCATGTGTGTGGGCACATGTGCTCGTATCAGGATTTTTTTCTTCTGGCAGTAGATTGCTCTGTTGTTGATGATAAGCATCTTTCATGACCTGCTTTTAGAAAGACAACAATGGAGCTGATCACACCACAGCCAAGCGCGTTCACGGGGAATTTTTTCTGCATTTCAGTATCAAGTGAGTGCAAACGGTTGGGGATAGTAACAGTTCTGTACTTCACCGAGGTATTAAAGTCCTTTTTTAAAAAATTTTTGACAAACTTGAATAGGCTTTGAAAAAAATGTCTCAATGCTAAACTGCTTTGATAGATGTCAGTGGCTCTGCATGCAAGTCGCACATTTAAGTTTCACATTTGTGGAAACGAAACTAGACTTTACCAGTGCTTCTACAATGCTACACACCCAGCAGCTTATTGTTTCTTAGACTGCCCCATTAACTTGTCTGCAAATTCTATACAAGATTTCAAAAACCTATGTCCAACAGATTTTTGTGATTTTGTATACAATCCAATTCACAAAAAGTCGCCTAAAGGCACTTTGCATTGTAAGGTAAAGACCATAAAATATTAGAAAGAAAGAAGCCAATCACACGGCAGTGAAAACAGCTGAGTGAAGAAGAAACACTCAGTGCATCATGGGAAACCCCCCAGCAGCTTAAGCCTATTGCAGCAGAACTAAGGGTTGGTTCAGGGTTGCCCGATCAAACCATAATTATAATCAATCAATCAATTACCAAAATCAAAGTTTCAAGCCCAATCTTAAAAGTAGGAGTGTCTGTCTCCTAAATGCACTGGGAACTGGGAACTGCTTTCTCAGAAGAGACTTTGGAAAACTATAGGTACCAAAAGTAGGTCTCCAGTCTGAAAGCACGGAGCTCTGTTATAATAATGAGGTATTATGAAGTAATTAAGATAAGGCCTGACTATTCAAGATTTTGTATATGAGAAGAAGGGTTTCAAATTTAATTCTAGATTTAACAGGGAGCTAATGAAGAGAAACCAACATTGGAGAAACATGCTCTGTCCTTAGTCCCTGTCAGCACTCTCATTCTGGATCTGGTTTCAGAGACACCTAATAATAATGAGGTTGGAATATTGTCCAGAGCTGCCTTTTTCTTGCATGGAACACACAGCTTCAGACATGTTCTCAGTACTGGAAATATTAGTTTGGACAGGGGTGCTATTTGGACAGAGTGTGCTGTAGGAGGGGCACCGGACACTCATTCGCCCACTGCAGTATTTGCGCAATCAAACTTCACACTGACTTTGTACTTGGAAGCTGGACAGCTAAAGACTACAAGCTCTAGTAAAATACTGAGCTATTGCTGAAATGGTTTCAGGTCATCCAGTGTCGCTCCTATTAACAAAACTCTAAATCCTGTAGAATGCAATTACATTTTAGATGAGAAAGTTTTTGAATTTATGAGTATTTTGCAAAAGGCACCACACGTGTCAATGTTCTTATGCACAATGCAAAGTGAGAAAGATCAAGGTCCATCAAGAAGTGTTTTAATAAATTTGGTGTATAAAAACTTGACCTGTTTGCACAGAGCCTTGAGCTTGAGCTCAGCCAACACCAGTGTGATGGATTGAATGCTGACTGTGAGCCAGGCCTTATCAGCACCAGTGCAGGATTTCACTAATGTCCATGTGGCATAACCTGAGCAAATTCCTGCAAGCTAAGTTTCCAAAATCTTTTAGATATCTATAATTCCAAAAGACCCCGTTTTACTTTGCTCCTGCATCAACATTGCTTTCGACCATGCGAGTTGTTCATAAAGTAGTATCGCTGCTTAATGATTAAACAATATATTATTTTTTGGGGAGCACAGACATGCATGCTATGTTAAATGCGTCTATGGATAGGTCCAAAGGATCATCAAGTTAGTGAAGGCAATAAGTTAAAACCCTGCTCAAGTTTAGATCCAACTGGTGCACATGCACACACACAAACACACGTGTGCACACAGTCTGCTAAGGTTACAATGTTACAGATGCAAGGGCAGAGTGCATGTATATGTGTGTCACAGATACCTTAGCATTCCTAAAATATATACACACACTTTGCCTGACCCACCCGCCAAATATAGTTTATTGCACTAGTAGGATAAATCTCAGTATGCATGCACCATAAACACCCACTGCCATCCAACTTCAGCCAAACAACAAAACGTACCAACCGACAACTTAACTTTATCTTTTAATACTTCTGAGCGGCGCATCTATTTTTTTTCTATCTCTCTGCGGTGCTTCTTTCCTTTTCTCAGTAAGTTGTTCAGCCCTGTCACGCTGTTCCCTCTGCCTCCTGTTCTGTCTCTCTGTTCTTTCTTTGTCTATCACTGGCATGGTCACGCTCGTTGCATAATTGCACAGTTGCTTAACTATCGAGAACACGCAGTCTAGCACTTGCCATGTCAGGGGCCGGTCCCTTTTCCCTTCTAAATGTAAGCACACTCGACACAGACTCTGGTGCACACAGATGCACGAAATCGATTGCTGTCGCTACCTAAACCATTATCTCTGCATCTTTTGTTTTTTTTGTTCCTATTCAGAAGAAGCACGGCATAAAGCTAATGTGCTACTACAAAGACACCTGTGGATGCAATTACAGAAAGCAACTTCCACCCACACTCATCCGTTCAGCCACACACCTAGAATTATTACGCTCTTCTTTTTGTATGCATTTTCTTCTGCACTTTCTGTAATTGTATAGCTTATAAATCCCCACAATCATATTTTACAAATACACATAATTACAGAGAGTTCAAAGAGGAAACGCTCAGAATTAGAGCGCAGATGTGATTCTTGAAGAGATTGTCTAATGAGGGACTGAAAATCAATTTAGTGAGCACAGTTCATTAATAATTGATGTTCTCTAGTCAAACAGGAGATGTGCCTTTTTGTGTGTGCGTGTATTTGTGTGTGCAGCTGTGGGCAAAGAGTGGTCACCATGGTGATCTCCTTAACCAGGGTCTTCTAAATGACACAAGTGGGCGGCAGAAAAGTCACACAAATACACACACTGGCTTTACTATTTTAGTGAGGACTTGGTATTGCCAGTGTATTACTGCAGTAATCCGCTGCAAACCTACAGCTGCAGCAGGGCCACAAGTGATCAAACGGGGACAGCTTGTATAGCCTCTTAACTTTTAGATGGGGTGAACTGTGACAGGGTGAAGCAGGGTCGACAGTTACCCTCGCACAAGGCTTATTCTGATTGCGTGTCAGAAGAAGGAGGATTTATCAAATTGTCCTTATAAAGAAAAATGCCCTCATTAGATCAGTGAACAGTCCCCACAACTGTGCAGGAACTTAACCAGAGCACATGCAAACACACACAGACAGATATGCTTGGAGGTTTTGATGGTTTATCCTTGGCAGATGGATACATGCACAACATGTTCCTGAGGGATTTTCTATATTGCTGCCAAACCTGATCAGTACAGGGTCATCCATACACACAGATAGGCATGTTGGCGATTTATGGATTTGCAGGGACTGAAATGATCCAAATTACATAAGCATGGACAGGTTGTGCATCCAATTTTCTGATCAGAGTGCGTGATGGGCTGAGGGAAGATCGGGTCATATCTTGGAGGTTACAGACAGAGTTAAAAACAGACACAGAGGAAGGATCAGTAGTGGTGGTGGTCTCCTCCCAAGCTCCTAACTGCTAACAGATGGTCTCCTCTACCAAGATGGACTAATAGAATAAAATACCATGATGCAGTTAGACACACGCACAGACACATTGATCCTGCAGGGGAAGAGGCTCATGGGGATCGTAGGGATGTTTTTGAGATTATTCATTTTAAGCAAAAAGGAGGTTCTTTTGGAGGAGTCTTTTCAACAGGGACTTTACTCAACCAACTAAAATGTTCCTCTGATGTGGGCTTTTAGAGGACTGCCGGGAAGGAATAAGCTCAGAACCGAGACATCTTAGTCACTGGATGGTGCGCAGTCGGTACAGCCTCAAAAATTAATGAGAAGCATAGCTATACAGTTTGCAGAAAACATATCATTTGCTCATATGATTCTGAAAAAGACTTTCGAAGCTGAAACTCAACAACAAACAAATTCAAAATTTAGATTTTTTTGTTAAAGCAAGAAGAATACATTGAGATCATATCTGGTTTTGATCTCTGCCGTCTGGATCAGCTGGCTTGCTGAACCTTTCGAAATGCTGCAGTGGATTCAACACATTTGACTCAGAGACTCCTACATTTGGGTGTAGATTTAGCCCCATATTTAAGATATTGAGGATTATTAGAAATGATTTAGAGGGACACTTTGAACACACACCTTTCATATTTAGATCTTAAAAGTTTAGGTTTTGAAAGAATGAAACACTTGAAATCTGCTTTCTCCTCCTTAACTAATGATCAACAGTGGAGGCTTTTTCAATTACTCATCAGCCAGAAGTCACATTAGCTGGGATGCACTCAAAGGGCAGGTGAGGGAGTTATCCAAAGGACAGTCAAAGAACAGTACCGGATGGGATTACTTGGATGTGAGACTGTATTGTTACTCTTACACGATTAAAACCAATCACATTACTGCGCCCACGTCTGAAGGGAGGATAATGTATACTAAGGAGGCACACTAAGTCTGGTTATAACAGGCTTAAGAGTTATTAAAGGCTATGAACTCAGAAGCACTATGGATCAATGCTCTGACCTCCCATTAGTTATCCTGCAAACTGTGTAGTGCCTCACTAAAATCTTACATGTTGTGGGTTTGACTTCAACTGGAGACAGAACTGATGGAAAACTGGAGGATGATTCCTGAAAACTGATTTTAAGGTCATCTGAGTACAAATGCGACCCCACCTTTCTCTGCTCCTCTGCTCTCCCTTACTAGAATAAATCTCTAATCCCATTATTGGATATTATATGTAAGTGGGTTAACATCAGTGGCTATGCCTATTACAGGGATGTGTGTATGCCTGTGTGTGTATTTGTGCATTATGAATGTGACTGCAGCTAACTCTTCAGTGTGTTTTAATAGGAAAACATTGTGGAAGATGTCAGTGCATTGTCCCAAATCAGTCAAAGAAACATGTCAGATTTGGAAATGATTATGGTTGAGAAAAAATGTAGCTTATCACTTATCAACATCAATGCAGAGTGGATGTCTGGAGGCTTGTGCCTGCTAGTATGCTGTCATTTAGATCATGTGTATTTCATTAGAGCAGTTATCCCCATTTACTGTTTCATTTACTGTTTTTAATTCTTTTAGCTATTGTACAAAGATGGAACCTAAAAAGTAAGAACTGTGCTGTCCTGCACTGGTGCTTTACTCACGCATGTTAAAGTTATGTTACTTTCTATATCTGCATTACATGAGGAAATACACTCAGTGGTCGCTTCATTAGGTACATCTTCCTAGTTTCAGGGGTGGACTTTTTTCCTTCAGGATCATCTATTTCGTGGCATAGATTCAACAAAGTGCTGGAAGAAAGAGTGACTGCAGATTTGTCAGCTCCACATCCATGATGTGACTCTCTTGTTCCACCACATCTCAAAGCTGCTTTATTGAATTGATATCTGATGCCTGTGGAGGGCATGTGAGTATGGTGAGCTCATTGACACGTCAAGAAACACATTTGAGAAGATTTAAGCTTTGTGACAAGGTGCTTTATACTGCTGGAAACAGCCATGAGAAGATGAGGACTCTGAGCACATAGCCCATAAAGGAGGGGCCTCCAAGTCTAGTCTTCGAGAGCTACTGTCCTGCAGCTTTTAGATGCATCCTTGTTCCGACACACCTGAATCAAATGAATGGCTTGTTTCCAGGTCTTTACCAAACTTGATGAAATGCTGAAGAGGTAATCCAACCATTTGATTCAGCTGTGTTGGAGTAGGGAAGCATCTAAAAGCTACAGGACAGTAGCTCTCGAGGACTGGAGTTGGAGACCCCTGCCATAAAGGATACCCATCCCCTGATGGTCAGCAACAATGCTCAGGTAGGATCTGGCATTTAAACAATGCCTAGTTGGTACAACTGGACAACTCTTTGCTAAGAGAAAAGAGAATTTCCCTCCAACCATTAGCAGCAGTCTGAGCCACTGACAGATGGCAGGATGATCCACGCTTTCATGGTGTTGATGCCAAATTCTGACCCCACCATCAGAATGTCACAGCAGAAATAGAGAGGCAACATTTTGGTGGCCCAGTGTGAACCATATCCTCAGTTTCCTGTTCTGAACTGACAAGAGTTGCACCCGGTGTGGTCTCCTGCTGTTGTAATCCATCTGCTTCAAGATTTGAGATGTTACGTGTTCACAGATCCTCTTCTACATACCTTGGTTGTAAAAAGTGGTTATTTGAGTTACTCTTGCCTTCCTATTGGCTCAAAATATCTGGCCATTGTCCTCTGACCTATGACATCATGTCGGTCTTTGTAAACCCTACAGATGGTTGTGCAAGAAAACTAGATCTAGATCAGCAGTTTCTGAAATACTCAGAGTAGTCCATCTGGCACCAACAACCATGGCTTGTTCAAAGTCGTGTAAATCCCTTTTCTTCATCATTCTAATGCTCGGTTTGAAGATGTAGACAGGCTGTTTCAGCCATGTCTACATCCTTAAATGCATTGAGTTGATGCCGTGTGAAAGGCTGATTTATAGGTGAATAGGTGCACCTAATGTAAAATTATTAGTTTGAATGCACAAACTTTTCCTATATTCTCATGTGATGAAATAGTCGTGATCTGAAAGACAATGCTGCCAGATATTTCAATGAAATGTCAACTTTCTCAATCGATTTGTGCTGCTGGCTTCAGCCCTGCACCTTGTATTATAGAGGCTTGAAAACAGACAGAAGTAAAATATAGCAAACTTTAAATTTTAATAAAATAAGTTTGCTGAATGATATAATTTTCCAATTAATCAGCATACCCCTCTGGCTCAAAAAAAGCTTTCAAGTCAGTTTCTCTCAGGGTTGTCATCTTCTGCAAGGTGTGTCTGTTAGCTGATAAGCAAGCAAATGGCAAATTGCCTTTGGAATTTTAGATGTTTGATGTTTGATGACGTTTTTTTATTATATTTCAAAACAGAGAACTGGAGTATTTAGCAAGTCCATCACACAATGATGGCTTTTTACAAGCTATATGGTCAGTATAGGTGATGACTGTTTACTTTGCTGTTTTTCTCACTGTTCTCAGTAAAAAAATTTAATTGCAGTCCTCCATTGTGGTTTGCTCAGTGTGGTTCAGGGCTGCACTCATGTGCTCGCACAACTCTCACAAACACACGGTCATGCAACCAATCCCTGTAGTTTTGCACCACCTTTTTGCTGGCCTCCACTCCATCATGAATGCCCTGGAAATAATTCCCTGACTACAAATGGCTGCCAGCAGGGTTGCCAGTTCAATTCCCACCAGCTGTTTGTCTTGTATGTCTCAGCAGAAGCATGACAGAGAAATGGGGAAGATATACAATAGGCCAGCTCTGGCACTTCTAATTACAGAGCAGGACGCAGCAGAGAGAGGGCTGTTAATGTTCAGACTGACTGCTATAATTACAATCAGCCTGGATTCAGCCTGGTACAGCCAGGCCCCATCTATAGGGCCGAGGTGTTAAACCACCCATGGCTCTCATTAGAGGACATGGGCTAATGAGTGCTCTCCACACACATACGCCAGCAACACACAAAACACATACACAGTGTCCAGAGTTCACTGCGCTTTTACTGCATTCTGGCAAGCTTAATTTCACACTTTTGCCTCCAGTGACACACACACACACACACACACACACACACACACACACACAGTCGCCCGCACCCTGTGAAGGGACTGATTTTAAATAGAGGTATTATGACTAGAGCTGGGAAAAAGCCAATTAAGAGTGTGTGATTTTAATTATTCCATCAATTTTACTATGCACCACTCAACGAGGGACCCAGAGAGCACAGGAAATGAGCATGAGGGAGACATTTAAAGAAGAAATAAAACGGTTGAACTAGGTAAGAGGGGAAGTGTTTTCAGAGATACAAGGAAACTGGGATATTAAAAAGAGACACGCAAAGCGAGACGAGGAAGGAGGGAAAAAAACACGGAGCAGGAAAGTGGGAAAGGGCGAGGGAGGTAACCTGATCCCTGTCCTGATAAAGCCAAATTTATTTTGGAGTGCAACAGAAACAGCTCCGTGTCACTACGCAGATCTGCACACCATGGAAGAAGAGGAATAACCAAGTCCGCTACGAAGTTAGAGACATGTCGACTGGGCTCAAGAGAAACAGCAAAACAGAAATGACAGATTAGACATGGGCAATGACAAGCGCAGACAATTTCAGCAGTAAATAGAGCCCGAAAGAAAGAAGCGAGAGAACTGAAAGAATGGACTAAAAAGCTTTCTCAGCTGTCTGAAGGGGCCAGATAAAGCCAATTACTTCACAGCATTTATGTCTCTGCTGCACGAACCAGAGTGTCAGACCCAGGGTTGACAGTGAGAGCAATGAAAGTGCACATGGGCAGAGCGAACATATATCGCACAAGTGCTAATCAGAAATGACAGAAACAGAAGAAACTTCATGATGTCACTTTGAAATGTACATAACGTCAATGAAATCACAGTTTCTTAAGGGATACACCCAGTGCAACCTCACTGGAGTTACTGGTCTCTGAGGCCTGGGTGGTGTTTTTCAAACTGTTTGGGTGGGGCGCAAGTGTTTTGGGATTGAGCCACAGGGTGTTTCTTGATCACGTCAGTGTGCTTGTTGGCACTGTCAGGGCTGTTGACTTTTCTGTGGTGAATGACTAAATGCGTGGACATAAAGCAGTCTAAATAAGACCAGCATCACTCAGGTTGTCTGTCTGACTCAATTAGGAACAGACGGAGGAAAAACAAACAAACAAACAACACATGCACGTGTATACACATGCAATTTGTCTCCAACTTGTCAGTGTTCATGCAGAATGCTTGGCCTGACCTACATCTTATCGCCCATAGCTTCAGACAGCAAACAGTAGGCTAAGCCTTACTTATGAACAACATTACGGACACCTACTGCAGCTTAAAGGCTCCTGGTCCCGTGCCATCAGTGCCGTGTTAATACAGCTGTCGGAGAAAATGACGGCTGTGCATTTGCAAGCTGTCGGAGAATTAAGCAGAAAGACAATCAGTGGACAATCTGTATTTAGGGCAGTTTTTTTTTTTTTTAAACATTCAGCCCTGATCCTTGTCCTTAATGCATTGTCCAGTCTACTAGAGTCTCCACAAATTAAGGACGAGTCATTACAGTGAAACCCGGACCGGACTGCATCAGGAGGATCAGACAGATTCAGACAGGCTAGATTTAATTGACAGAATCCCGGGAGACAGACAGTAAGCTCTGTCTCACACATTTCCTTGTTTTTGTCAAGCTGAGTTGCGAAGAAATGAAAGGATTGGAGAAGTTTATCGGACATAGACGGGCAAAGGAATGGAAACGAGGGCAAGTGAAGGGCCACAGATTGTAATTTGGACCTGCTTCCTACTGGTCAATCAGTCTAGGTTACCTTGGCAACAGCAGACACAGCTGGGTTTTATTATGGGGTATATAGGATATGCCAACGCAAACTGCCAACACAACCCACAAGTCTGGGTTATTAATAGAAAGGAGCATGTACGTGAAGAAACACGCGTTGGATGCTAACGCTAACCTGCTATATCTACCTTTGCCCTGCTGAGTCACATGTTTTGAGCGTACGTGCTTTGGGTCACAGCAAGCCTAATATTATACAGGTACTATTATCCAGTTGTGCGTGCACCTTGTTCAAGAGCAGATAAGAAAGTCATATAAAGAAGAGAGAGTGAGCCTGTGCACCTGTACAATTGTTATCACGACTCAGTAAAACTTTTATCTTACAACTGTATGCGCAAAGTTCACCTGTGTTTCTCAAGAACTGACTTTGAAAGTTTTACTGTTTTGGCCTGAACAATGTAAAGTGTAATCCCAGCTCTGGAAGCTTTCTTGTTGTGTGTCTGCAAACTCCCACAGAGACAGGCACGGCAATGCTCTCAAGGTTTACACAGACACTATTGTCCCTTCATCAGACTACCATTGTCTCTGTTTGTGCATCGGGTTGCACTTTTGCAGCAGTGTGTGGAGGCATCCATTAGTACATAAAAAAAGGGGCATGTACGAGCATGATGGCAAGCAAGAAAAGAAAAAAAGGAAAGAAACACCCATTGGACCCTTGTCTTATCAAACCTTATAAAAGGTGACATCATGCCTGCTGGTAAGGCCGGCCACTGATACTATACTATTTACATCACCAGAAACACTTCTCTTGTTTACCTCACCACATGCTCTGTGCTTTCTCATCCGAGTCAACCATTAATGCGATACAGTGTCCACTTCTCTGTGATGCCGTGGTGCGGTCAGCATTATTCCAGGCATTGAAATTTGAAGCCTCCTGCTAAGTGTTACAGTCTATGTTACTAGTTTAGTATTCCCACTCAAGTATACCTGATAATTGTAGCTTTTGTGTTCCTGTTTGCATAGCCTTTGTAAATGGAGGTTTGATGTGGTTTCAGGAGACAGCAGACTGAGCAGAATAAACAGTGGAGTGCAGTAAATCTATGAAGCAACAGCTGCTGAGAGTCCTGCAGAGAAGTGTGAATTTCCCTTACTTTATTGTACCTTTCTTTTATAATGCCCAAGGCCAAAGTGAATGATGTGGTGTTTCGCAGAAATGCTCTTCTTTATCATATAAAAAATAATGACTGTGATTTAAGGAGAAAGTCAAGGTTTTGTAATTTTCACATGCAGTTCTCAGTTCTGTGCTTGGCACGTCAAAACCAGCAATTAAGTCATCATCTAAACCATTGAAGAAATGAAAATATTTGTTTCTTACAGACATGTCCTGCTCCCATTTTCAGTCCATGTAATGTCTATTTGAGCACATGTGAGAATAGAGCAGGCCTATAATGTATAATTCTCTAACCAGACGCCACCCTGACCTAAACCAATGTAATATTTCCAGTAGTGAACACATGTTATGTGGACAACCTCCTTCTGTGTGCTACATGGGACGCTGTCCTGGCAATGTCCTGACCTGATTCTCCCGACAGTGTCCGGACTTGATTTGTAGAAACAGCTTAAGTCTGCCATTGCAGGACCTAGTGTAGCCCAGCTTTGCATTCTAGGTCAAGGGAGCTCAAAGGCTATGCTCTTCCCTTTATCCCAATCGTTTTATGCGCCCAACAATAACTGGGTCTCTGTTTGGTGCTGCTGTATTTTGCTCGTATCACAGAGCCCACTGTGGCTGTCAAAAATGTGTTTGTTTCAAAAGCGATGGATTTGAGCAGAATTCTGCTTTTGTCCGAAGACAAACAATTAGATTAGTGTGTGCAGGGGATGTGGGTGTGGGTAACAGAGTGAGGAGAGCCGGCATTCAAGGCTGTAACTGAACAAACTCATTTACTGGCCGTTTGTTAGGCCTGAGACAGGACCAAACAAGATACAGAGAGAAGCAGGATAACAGATTTGAGAAAGAGAGCAGGCTTCAAAATAGTTTTTTTTTTTATTTGACCTTAACTCAATTCATGGTCAGGTTACAAATCTGCAGTCACAGTAGATGCTAGCAAACACATATACAGGGAGGCCTAATTTTACTGAAGATACGTACACTAACTAGACACTTTGCTGGGTGACGCTGTGACATCTGATGAACATTTTTCATTCTCCTTTTATGTGATAATTCTCTCAGGTGTTTGTTTTTGAGGCTACAGTGGGTGCTGCTGGTGTAACACACTCCATAAAATTCAAACATGTTCCTAAAATTTTGTCCACACATTAAGATACATGCATTAGGCAGGCATACCTAATAAAGTGGTCTGTGAATGTGTACGTATTGTTACACACGAATAAGTCTGTCATCCAAACAGTATTACACATTCTTGTCAAATAAACTTCAACACTCTGACAACAGCCACTTATGCTTCATGTGATTTCTAATTCATACGGGAAAAAAAGAAAAACATAAATTGTATAGTATAGGTTTAATTTTTTATAGGTTGTATGTCCTAAAATGATAGAGTAGAATTAGGTGTGGAGTTATTTCAACATCACTTTTAAAAATGATCTTGTGTTAGCACAGAAATTGTCCTCTTTATCATTATAAAACTAAGGACTGTGTTATGAAGAAAATGGAAATGGGGGCACTTTCATGAGTACAGCTAATATGCGTCAAGTCTTTTAAAACTTATATATATGTTTTCTATTTCGTTTCCATATGGGAAACACAATTCAGCTTGACATTAACGATGAAAGTTAAGTGGCGAGAAAAAGCAATAAAGAAAAACTGAAGTTTGTCGTTCAGCTTCTGCGCCATATATTTTAAATAATGCATGGATGGCACATTTTAATAATACTGTCCTCTTGCATTTGGAAAACCATGAAAAACGGGCTCTACTTGATGCAGCTAAACTGCAAAACCAGTCAATCAGTCATATGTTTCTATCTATTTTTGACCCTGTCTCATCAACAGGTTTGTTTGCTAATTCAACTAGCCTACTGAAGTGGACACGATCTGCACATCATTGTAGGACGCATGAGTGACTGTGAATCAGTTCCACCTGCTTTGGTGCAAATAAAAGTGACAACAGGTGCACTGGAGAGGCAACAAGACCACCAACAACATGGGAATGGTTTTGCAAGCGGTGCCGACAGACCATTCCTCTCTCCTTATCTCTGCAGACAGCACGGTGTTTGCTATCGTGTCTCCAGACGCGTCTGTCACATGTTCAGCGCAAACCTGCTCTCATGTGTGAAGAGAACTGGGCGTCAGTGGTGGCCCGCCAGTTCTGTTGTTCTTGGTAAATTGCCTGAAAACAATCACATGGTGCTGGGGTGTGAGCACAGGTTCCTCTAAAGACCCTTATGCCAAACCCATGGAGTCTGATACGTTAGTCAGTAACATGCACATGATCACTGGAGGTCATCTGTAGGGATCTGGCAGCGATCCTCCTGTTCCTCCTTGCACAAAGATGGAGATACTACTGCTGTGTTCAGTTGGTTTTTCACAGTTTTGAGACTGTGCAGGAGGCACATATCCAAATGGCGTAATGATACATGTGAAGACATTTATGGATTTAATATCCTGCAGGAGCTGGATACCCTGTGCAACCTGAATGAGCTGCAGGTACCACCTCAAACTACCAGCACTGATGAGGAAACTTTGTATTCTAGGCCAAGGGAGATCAGAGGCTATACTCTTCCCTTTATTCCAATAATTGTATGCTCCCAACAATCAGTGAGTCTCTGTTTGGTTTTGCTGTAGTTTCTTTGGAAAAGCAAAACTGGAGAAAAATCAGCCAGGCGGGATAAGGAGAGGGCAATGATCTGTGGCAACCACCTGCAAACCATTGCTTTCTGGGAGGTTGTCTTGTAGCTGCCTCTCCGCTGCACCTGTTGTCACTTTCATTTGGACCAAAGTGGATGAAACTGACTCACATTTGTTTCTACTTGCAAAGTGGACAGATTGATGTCCCTGAAGTTTTACTGACTTTGTGCAGTGTAGTTATTTAAGATGACACAGTTTGTCATTCAAAATTCCTTTTTGTGTTTGGACATTTGTTATACTTTGAGTTTAAAAGCACAACTACAAAGCACAACTGCTAATAGTAATTTCAATAGGAGATTTTTCATATTATATCTATTTCAACAGAAAAAGGAAAATCAAATTAATGATGGCCCTGTTTCATTGAGTCATAGTTCCTTTTCAGGGTGCTCCTATTTATGCATGCTGGCTCCCTGAATGGACTGAATAGAAGTTGTATTTGTTGGTTTTTGCATTAACAGCTGTGCTTCTCTTACAAAGCTGCAAAAAAGGATAAGAGAAACAACACAGATCCCACAGTTAACAGCTGTATCCGTAGGTCAGTAACTTTGTTATTCCAACAAAAACACCAAAATGAGAGAGGCAAATTACAAGTATAATAATAATAATAATAATAATAATAATAATGATACGTAAAGCTGCAATGCAGATTTGCGTAGAAAAAAACAAGACACAGTAACATAAGGCAGCTTTATTACTAATTTACGTCAGATCTGAAGATCAAGGCCACTCACCATCTTGCACTGACTTTCAACGCTGCCAAAAGGGAGAAATCCTCTGTAGAGCTGGAAAGGCAAAATATCAAATTCTTCACTGACAGTGGCCTCAGCAGAGCGCGTGCAACACAGCCAAAAGGCATGTCGTGTTCTGAGTAATGGACACAAAAACTCTGGCTTTCACCCACCGGGGACCTCCTGCTGCGACTACCATTAACACCTTAACTATCACTGCTGAGGTCTGCACCAGGATATAAACAATGGCAGGATATGTCCAGGCATGTTTGGTGAAAGTGGTTCTGGGAAATGTAGTAAAACACTTAGCGCAGTGAAATAGTGAGGTAGGTTGTCTAAGGAGCTTGGAAAGAAAAGCGTCTGGACTTCTTTGAGTTGCTTGAAGACGTTTCACCTCTAAGCTTCTCGGATGAGAGGTGAAACGTCTTTTCTTTCCAAGCTCCTTAGACTACGATGACCTGGATGACTGAGAACCTTCACAGACGTGAGGTAGGTTGTGAGGCAAATCATACAGAAGGAAAAACGTTCTACATAAAGCAGCAGGCAAATAGACGGTCGTCTTGGACGGAGAAGGGAGGCCAACCAAAAACAGATCTCTTCTTTGGGTCATGTAGTAGAAATTATTTATTATCTCTATGTTGTGCATATGAGCGAGCATTTGTCAGTATAAGACATCACCCCCGAGACAGCATGTCCAGATGTTCCCAGATTATTTTTCATCATCCTCTATCATCCTTCCCCTTCTGTCCTGCCCCACTGACTTACTGCTGTTGATATGTGTAATCCCACCTTTTATCCCCCCCTCTCCCATGGCTGTGTCTTCATTATGTATTTTTCTGTCCATCACTCTTCCCCATTTAATCTCTTCTCCGCTACAAGAGGTATTTTTGGACTTGTTTTGTATAACACGTCTTTAGAGGGCGTGGGTGTATTTATAGCTTCTAAACTATGGTACGACCCTTCAGTAGACACGTGTTAATATGCTGATGATGCCGAAAAGATGCAAGGACAGCCCGCAGAATTGGTGTTAATGAGGTGTTTGGATTCATTGTAATGTAGTATACTATATGTGTGTGTGTGTGTGTGTGTGTGTGTGTGTGTGTGTGTGTGTGTGTTTTCTACCAGTTTCATGGGAGTTGCACAAACATGCTCAGCCTTAGCGAAAACAGGAAGCGCGCAGGCTCAAATCCCCCTCGTTCTTAAAACCAGAGCAAGATTTTCTATATTAATAACTTGTTTTTTTTTATGTAATAGTCCAAAATAGATGTTATCAAACGGTCATGTAGGATGACATTTTGATTGCAAAATAGTAAGCTGAAGTGAGGAGAAGGGTTAGGCCGCAAATAGTTTTAAAATCTTTATTTTTGAAGATACCAGATAGCCCTTCCTGATGTACAACAAAAAAGGGAGATTTTTTTTTAATCAATTCATAAATATCTCACCTTAAAAATTAATTAAATGGTTGTAACAAAAACATTTTATACAGTAAAATACAGACGATTTTGAGCCATGGATATGCACTGATACATTAACTGTACCTCAAATAATTTAATACAATAAACGTAATATAAATGAAAGTTTAGGTGCTATTTTTCATTAACCAATGGATGAGGAGATAACGCAATGCCCCTTCCTCTTGTGTTAGTTTACTTTTTACATTTTCTGAAATAAATGACTAAAGTTTGTGATGCTAGTTTTAATCAGAATAAAGAGGAAATTGATGCCTCTGAGTTTGTATAAACTAGTATCTCTTCAAAGGCAATGCAGTCTTTCTCAAGTAGCAATGTATAATCCATGTTAAACTAGTTAGAGACCAATGCAAATATCAGAGAAACCTGAGAACTTACACTGCCTAAGAGGTGTCAATTCAACTTCTAATTAGTGTGTACCATTTGTGTAGGCCTCCATTCTTTGTCCACAACATCGATACACACAAGTGCAAAAGTATTATGATATATTATAGTATTATGATACAACCACTGGATGCTGGAGTATTTCTCCAGTTAGCACTGGTTCCTGGTAGTTTCTGGCAGTAACTCCATCAAAAAAGTTGCAAGGAAGGTGCTCCACCAAAAACCTTCTAGTGATTAGTGGTTGCTAGCACATTGTAACAGTTCCCTGTAGTTCTGTCTGGAAATAATGCTTAGTTAGCAAGTTCAATAAGAAAGGTTTGTGTTTGGCTGCCAGTCTGTTCTTTCGCATCACTTCCACTTTCCCACGCTCTAAAACTCAATGTCAACATCATTGCTGTAGTCCAGACATCTTTCTGCCCACCTTGTTTAAGTCAATCAGCCTACACGCTTGCACTTTAAATTGCACTGCTCATCTTTCATCCTCCCTTGCAGACTCCTTAATGCAACCCACCTCCTCCACATCTCCACCTCACACAAGTCCCTCCATACAAGCCTCAATCTTATCTTTGTCACCACCAACATTTATACTCTGAGAGGTCCTGTCCTATTTCCCATCTCTGTGTTAATTCCATTCAAATTGTCAAATAGCATGGCTGATTTTGTATATCAATAAATCCTATTCAGTTTCTTCCAATGATCTCTCCTAATTGAATTACTTGTTCACTAAATTGCTTGTTTGCCTTACACTTTTCACCATGTTGCTACAGCTCAGAGAGCAGAAGGCGAGTATTTGAAGAGAAATCTGTCACTTCCATTAAAACTACAACTGCAGCAATGTATTAGTAACCAGATCATTCACAACTGGTTGGACAATACACATTTTTACCTAGTGACAGGTTGTTGCCAGGTGGGTCACTGACCTGCCTGTAGGATAGTGTGAATGGAGCTTTAGCAGAGATTTTCCTGGCAACTGTCATCAGCTTCCAGCAACCTACAACTTGTTGGGGAATATGCATTTTTCCCTCAAGACCAGTGTTTGCTAGATCTTTGCAGACTGATCTCTAGGCCATGTGTCTGGGTCCATAATCTCTTTATCCTACATGGTCGTCATGTCAAACAGACCATTTCTCTCTCTTTATGTCATTGTCAAATGGCCAAAATGAACATAACATGGTTAGAAGTCACATGTTTGTAAAACCTAATGTTATAGGATCCTTTACAGAATAAAGTATACATAGTATATAGTAAAGAGGTTTTTGGTTACTATATTCATATAGTGTCTTTTTATGCTTTAATGATTCATAGGTCAGTGGATGGATTGAAAAAGCAATAAAAGATCAAAGAAATGAGTGGTGCCTCAAGACTTTTACAAACTACTGTAGCTTATAAAAACAATACTAGTCTCGGTGCAGTGCTTTAGAGCAAGTCAAGAGATCGTGAAAATCTGTACAACTGTATAAAAAAAAAAAAAAAAAAAAGTGAGACAATCCATCCTATTGGAGGGGAAATATTACACTCCAGACTAAAGTGGTGTATACATTAACAGAGAAACATTTCTCCTGCTAGAGTTGCACAGCTTGAATGGCTAAAAATAACAATAGAGCTGAATCAACACCACTCTGACACCACATCAACAAAAGATGCTTCATCAACACATGATCTGCTACATTCGATTGTATAAAGTAGTCCTGCAGTGGCTAAACGAACAACAGTGGATACAGAACAAAAAAACAGAACTATACACCCTCGCTCAGATCCAATCCCAGGGGGGGCTGGAAACACGGAAAATATATCACCGGGTTTTTGGGTGCGTAATGTCAGAAATAATCAGGCTTTTAGTTTCAGCTTTGGTTGATGACTGACATATTACCCTGATACATTCAGTTAATGCATTTGTGTTTACATGAATGTGCGGAGTAATGACTGCTAATTAAAGGTAAGGTTAAAAACAGGTAAATTAGCAATGCTGCAGAGTAACTTTCTTTCAGTGAATTTTCTGTGTATACATTGACTATCTGCAGAGGCTCAATCACATTAATTATGGTTGGGTCTTCACTTTGGGTGATTTGCTATTAAATTTGGTCTCGACAGTGTTTAAGATTTAAATGATTTCTCATTTCTGGACTTTTCTTCTAGACAACCAAAGATCTTACCATCCAAAGCTTGTACTTTCTGAAAGTGAAATAAAAACTTTGTGCAACTAGAGAAGGCTGGGATGAACAAAAACAGGAACTTTTTGTGTATTTTGTACAGTTTACAAGGCTGCACTGTATGAGGCAAGTATAACTGTACATTACAAATCAGAAGTAACATAAAAAGTGAATACCTGCCTTCCAGCTGTTACCTTCTGGAAAGATATGGAAGCGATTTTCCTCAGATATCTTGTCCACAGTTGTAAATATTGGTAAGAATTACCTCATACTTTAGTGCAGTCCACATCATCAGATGGTGAAAGAATTTCTATGGGAGCAGAGGTTAAGATGCATTGGACTTTCTTTTTCAACTCATTTGTGCCGTCCATACATTCATATTGTTCATTTAACCATCATTCTAAGTTCTCTCTTCAAATGGATGAATAATATATTACAGGCAAACCATATCATTTTATATTAAGAGTTATTGTACCTTGTATTTTATATTTCATAGTGTTCTCTATGTTAAAGCACGACGTCTTGTTTTTATTTGTAGGCTGTGTACACTGTGGATCCCTCTCTGTACTAATACGAGATGACAATAAAGTTCACTTTGACTTTGACGTAGGCGTTTAAGCTGCCATTCTTCTCTGTGGCATATCTGGACCAAATCTGAGGAAGAGAAATAGGCATTATTTAGGATTTGTCATGGTGAAAGTGCAGTCAGTGAGCACTGATTCTATGGTGTGTGCGCAAGCAGGAAAAATATTGGCTTTTGCCTCACAGATTTCCCTACTTGGATGCTGTAAAAGAAACAAAAAAAAACAACCCAGTAGCATTTAATAAAGAGGACTGCGCTCTTTATTCTAATCCTAGCAGGAAAAATGACAATTGCACTTACAGATGGAAAGCTGAATGTATGTGTTTAATACTGGCGAAAGCAAACAGCATTACAGTGAGGCTGAGTAGTTAGATTTAATGGGAAACCATTGTGGTGAAATGAAATAGACACAAATGGCTGTGCATCAAGGGACGACCTTTTTCAGATTCAAAAAAACAAAATGGGGGTTAAGGTTAGAAGACTACATTAGATAACAGCCATGCATTAGATAATGCATGAATGTCATATGAAGTTTGTTTTGTGCAAACATTTGTTAATAATAATGTCTCTAATGCGTTTCACCACAGTAGCACACATTTGAAATAAGGCTAACAATATAGGACCTGGCTCAGTCTATATTATGAAATGCTGTGACCTGAACACACCCGTTATGTCAGTCGCATATAAGATTTATCACAGTAATAACAATAACTGTGTTATACAATTGTCATCATAATATCCCGATTCTCATAGTCATTATCAAAACAGTTGGTGTATTTCTGGCATCTGATTTATGTAAAGGTCAGAGGGGATCAGGACAGCAAAAAAGCCCACAGTTATGAAATCCCATCACGAAAAACTACTCGCACAAACATCGCCAGATTTATGGAGATCATTAAAGAAAGTGTATTTCAATGTCTGTGAATCTTTTAAAAACAATCAAAAAGATTAAACCGTCATTTTGTAAATTCTTGCTTTTTCATCTGGCATTTATCCTCAAAAATCTTGACCCCGATCACACAAAGGGCACAGAGTATGAGTGATGCAGTTCAAGATGAATCCCAATCAAAAGGACGTTCTATAATTAGAATCAGAGGGGTTCATCTGCGTCTAACATACCCCCATATAATGAAAGGGCATTCTGGGACACAAGAAGAACAGCTTTTAGAAACTCGACATGAAGCTCCTGCAACATTAAGCCAATGTTGATTTGTAATTACATGAGATAAGAAGATGAGTGGAGGTTTAGTGCATGTCTTGACTAAACGAGAGAGGTTATTTGTGTTCCAGGGGGCCACGGGATGATACACTCATTTTACAAGCTTAGGCCACTGCACTGCCTGCTCAGAGCATCAAGGCCACGAGAGGATCTTTGCCTCGTTCTCTTTTGTGCTTCCATGTGCTAACAAATCCACGTGTAATTAAACGCAGAAGCAGAAGCGCACGTGTTCGTGTGTAATGACAGTCTGGAAGATTGTTATTCCCGCTCTTTATTTCCCGCTTGTTACTAAATGAACATAACCTACATTGCCAGGATGGAGGTTACAGCCTCGGAGATGTTTACTAATCAGCATCTGTGAGTGTGTATTTGTTTTTTCGCCGTCAGCTAGAAGAGTCAGTTTAGAATTGGATTATGAGTATTAATGCAGCTAGGACATTTGGTGATGTCAAGGATGTCCCCCTCAAGAAAGAAAAGAAACATAAGCATCTCCATTATGCTCTTTGTTTGGAATTAGAATGAGTGGAAAGCGGTGATGGTGTCGTCAGTGTGCAGGTAAAAACAGAGCACAGCTTCTGCACTGGCTTTTTAATCAACACCTACTGTATGGCCTTGGGTTTGTTTAAAGACAAGAATTATTCTGCCATGTCACTTTGTTCCAGCAAATCAGAGCCAAAATTCACATCGAAAGCTGAACGCAGTAAAAACAAACCAAAAAAGTTCTTATACGCTGCATGTAGCGAGGCTACACAGCCATTTGAGATCTGATTGTTTTATACACACATGCACACACATGTGCACACTGTCAGTGTCCCACTAGTTGTTATTTTTCCCCCCATTAATTCCTCTATTTGGGCCAAGCATTACTTTGCAAGTTGCAGCATGCTCACAGCTTCAGTCGTGCTCATCAGCGTGTGTGTGTGTGTGTGTGTGTGTGTGTGTGTGCGCCATGACGGCTCAGCTGTTTGCTTCAAAGTTGTTGGGCATTTGAGGGACTTGTGGATAATAGTGGCGATGGCAGTCTTAAAAAAAAGAAAAAAAGAATGTCTGCTTTTTATGCAGGACAACAAAAAAAAAGCAGCTAGAGTCAAAATGAGGCACGCAAGAGATTAAGTGGAAATCTAGGGACAAAACAGCAGCTAGACGACACACCATATGCCTCATGGTCCATTAAGCAGCACTTCAGTCTAGCTGAATGCCATGAATTTTCAAAGACCAACTTAGCCAACCAACAAATAATAGCAGAGCTTTCCATTTTGTTCCTCATTTCCACATAAATTACTTGCACACAAGAGAATCCTTTTTTCTGTTCATTCATAAATTAAAGAAATAATTTAACTCCCAATTGAGCGTTTGAGTATTAAACAGTAACCCACACACTCAAAAAGACATAGTGGAAAATGCACTAGAGTTGGCTCTTAGCTTAACTTAGCATGAAGACTGACAGTGAATAACTACAGTCACGTGAGACACCCAAGTTACAAGTAGTCCTGTAAAAAACTTCATCCTTACTGCTTCTGAAGGAATTTAAGAGGGTAAGAATGATCCGTTATATTATACTTGGTTAATTGATCATCAGAAATTTCAGCCTCATGTTATATGTTTAAATTTAAAATTCACGACAGTACAATTAGGAAAAGGTTTGAACTAAAAGACTGAAGTATGTTTATTGGAAAGGGCCGTTGGGAGAAAGCCACTCCTCTCTAAAAATAACAACATAGGTTTGCAAGGTTGCATCTGAACAAACCTCAAGATTTCTGAAACAAGGTCCTTCAAACAGAAGAGACCAAAGTGGAGATGTCTGGCCATAATGCACAAGACCATGTCTGTTCAAAACCAAATACAACTACTATACAACTATTAACACGAACACCTCATAGCAGTGCCGAGCACGGTGGTGGAGGTGTGATGATTTGTGCTTGTCTGAGCTTTGCATAAATGAATGCAACAAACTGAAGCAAAGGTGTAAAGAAGAGCGGTCCAAAATTCCTCCACGACAATGTGAGGCTGATAAAGTTATGCAGAAACTGATTACTTCAAGTTATTGCTGCTGAAGGTATGTGTATGGAGTTCGACTCAGGGCAACATATAAAAACAAATCTCCCAGGATCTCTACAGCTCGGTGTTAACATGCTCACAGCTTCATACCAAAAGGTTTAATTCACCTGCTGTATTTCTGTTTGTGAAGTTTTAATTTATTTTGTATGTTTAGGTTGATTTTTAAATTATGAATTATTGTTTTTCAACAGTGTCGGTCTTTAAACTAAACCATCAGACTACATATAACATTCACACTGAGTAACTGACACATGGAGCCTTTATATTGGATTATATATAATTTTGTGGCTTTACATTACTGGCTGAATAATTTAAGAAAGTCTGAACATGCAGAACCTAAACAATCGATATGAATCCTCTTAAATGTATTCCATTAAACCCGAATGACCCCAAGCTGAACACAGGCGTTCTTTTTGAAGGGGGAAATTAAAACTTTTTAAAAAACACATTTCTATGTATCTGTGACTCTACAGAAGTAGAGGGTGTGACATTTAAAAGGTGCATTTAAGGTTTATGGCAACGTTTAATCTGTGACACTGCATGAGATGAGAAAGTATAATTGAGCAATATTTTTTAATTTAATGCAATTTAAGAAAAATCTAAATGGAAATTGCCACATTTAACCAAACAGCTTCGTGTTTGTTATAGTCCTATTCTGATGAGCATCAGAGAATCATTTTCACCATCCCGATCTGACGTTTGGGCTGTGAAGTAAACATATTTCTCTTTTCACATGACATTGATAAATGGATGAATAATGGAACGGCAACCGTACCCTCTTCTACAGGTGGTATGATGCCACGTGTGTCACCATGTGTGATAAATCCATTTCGGTCTGAAGACCTCACATGACAACACAATATGTCCAACATGATGGCAGCCTCAGGTTTGTGTTTATGTGTTGTACGTATGCACAGTATTAGGTTATAGTACGCTCCGTACATTATATGCTCTCTAGACTTTGGCTAAAAATCAATCAAATGGCAGAAAAGAGACAAGATATGTATCATTTCAGAGATATTGACCAGGGGTACAACAGTTTGTTCATGTTCACTCATGTGTGACATTTTGACATGAATCAGACAATGACAATGATTCGTCCTGGCTTGCCACATATGTCACAGACCACACGTCTCTATGTCACGTGTTCTTTGTTATACATGTGTATTGTTAGTGTCTCATAGTTGAATTCTGTATAGTGTTTCTTCTATTTTGAAAAGCTGGAGGTGTGTGTTCATGAGTGACATGCTTTTTGAAACCATAGTAGCATGTTTCTGTTAAAAAGTAACTGTTACTACTACACAAGCAGTCCCCGCGGAAGGAGATACATGAAGAGGATGTGGGACCTATGGACTATTCAACACGCAGTATCTACACTGACGAGGAAACAGAAGATGTGGAGGGTAAAGGCAGCAGTGGTTCCTGTGATAAATGGAGCAATTAGGACAGTGACCACCAAACTGGGCGAGTGGCTCCAGCGTCCGGCAGATTCCAGGAACGACATCCGAGAAGAGTGCAGTCCTTGGAAGATCCTTCGCAGGACCCTCAAGCTCCAAGGTCTCTGGTAGAGGACAAGTGCTTTCTAATTAGCACACACCCACTCACATGCTGATGAATGCATCTGGGGTAATTTGGGATTCGGTATCTTGCCCAGGAATGCTTTGACACGAGGACTGAAGGAGCCAAGAGTCAAATCACTCACCTTCTACTACCTCAGCTACTGTTATTGGTGTGGCTTTTTAGTTGGTGCCTTTTTCTCTCATCAAAAATGTTGCTGTATATCTACCAGGGTAAATCCTTAGAGTATAAGCAAATTTGGTGAAGGAGTGACAGTACTTGCACTGGATCACTGGCTTCAAAATAATAAAATTTAAAAAAAAAAAAAAACAACAGAAGAAAAAACAATGCATAGGTAACACGTCTACAGTAAGCCACTATTATGTGACTTCCTGCCTGCACACGTCATATAAACAGGTAGAACAATTGGTTGTCGTCATTAGCATTTCACACACTCCAAAATAAAGACTAAAGACTATCACTCCGGAAATCCTGGGTCAGATAATCTGGTGCTTACAGGATAAGAAAAGAGGACTTGGCGATTAAAGCGCACAACTCCATTTCTCTGATTAATCAATTAGACCTAACTCCATTAAGTCTATCTGAGACACGGGCTCACAGTAAAACCTGTTCTAAGATGTGAAACGTAGAAGTTCAAACACTACGTTGCACCGTTGCTATCTCTCATAATGGTGCACTGACCTTGGAAACATTTCAAATACTTCATATACGCAATATGCTTTTCCAGTATCTTGATCTGACAAATCACAGCAGGATGTTTTCACTCTCCGGTCTCAGTGAGTCTTTCATCTCAAGTGTGCATTTAAATGTTTGCACAGTGTTAAAGTACATGTGTACTGATGTGTGTGCCAGACAGAGAGACAGAGTAAATATAACCATCCCATCTGTCGGGGCTGTGCAGGTGCTGTCTTAGAAGCGGAAGATTAGTGCTAAACTTGGAGAAGAGGGGGACTTGTGAGGAGGGGACGAGGGGCAAGCTAGGCGGTGACTAACGCCAAAGGCATAAATCTGGGGGAGACTGACAGCATCAGAGCAGCCGCTCGGAGGGAGGATGAGTAAAACGGAGAGACAGCAGAGCAGGCAGTGCGATGTGACGGGAGGGCCGCGCATGTTGCGCCCACACGAAGGATGAGGAACCGGGAGAAAGGAAAATGTACAGATAAGGAAGACAGGATGATAAAGAGAACTCGCACAATTCCTTATCTCATTAAGTCATTAAGTATGGTTGGCCACATATATCTATACCCTAGTCAGGGTGATTAAGCAGTTGAAGCAAGAAAAAGCATATCTCTTTGAGCATGAAAGCAAAATTACTTTTAGTGTATGTGAGTGTGTGAGTTTGTCTCCAGAGACTGGATTACTCCATGATTCACATCAAAACTGCTAGGTATTTCAGAGAAAAAAAGATTTTTGCTTCATGAGAAATCCATGGAAACGTCCACAGCGATGAACAAAGTAAGGTCGTCTTTTCACCTCTGAGCTAAAATTCTGGGTATGCTGCTGAGTTTTCTAAGAAAAACTTAATGTTGCATTCATCTAAATGTCCCTATTTTAGAACAGAACTTAGAAGGAAAATCCACAAATCATGTCCTCTGGTTATTCCTTTTGCGTCATGTTTTGTGAGATCAGATGATTATCTTAGTGCAGAACAGAGAATTGGGCAGCTTTTGTTGCAAGAGATTCAAAGAGACACAAAAGTTAACATGAAAAGTTTTACAGTTTTTACAGAAACATGCTGTTCACCAAATCTTCACAACAGACAGAAAGAAAAGAGTTTTTCTATAAGGTTGGCAAAAAATAAGCTGTTTACAGAGGTGCTAATGAGCTGCTCCAAGTTGGCCTTTCCAGTGTTTGTACAGCAGGGGTTACACTCATTATAATATGAGTTTTTCTTCTGTTTACTCAGAACTCATTGTTGTTTCTCCAATGAGCAAATAGCACTTGGCTACCTGTTAACGAGTGTCATGTTCCCACGTCTGTTTGTGGTTTCTGCTTCTTTTTTTTAGGTTGTTTGGGATTCATAGTTTTATTTATTGGTCTGTGTATATAGATATATTTGAATCTTCAGTCTTACAAGCCTTTAGTGGAATCTTTAGTTCTTGTGTCAGCTGCCCAGTTAACTTTATTCATGTGTCTTTTTCCCCATTTAATCATGGTTCTCACTTCCTGTTTTATTTTGATAGTTTTGTCTCTGGTGCCTTGTGTCTAATTTTACTTCCTCCCTCCTGTCTCATTGTCTGTGAGTATTGTCACTTGCGTGTCCTGCTCTGTTCACTTCTCCTAACTGGCCTCATGTGTATAAATGGTGCTATCTCCATCTCAGTCTTGGTCTCAGCATCTGTTAATGTCTTCTGCATGTCTCACTCAGTTTTGATTTTTTTATTCTTTCAGTGGACTTTATATCTTAGACCTTTCATCATCTGAAATAAAGGCTCGTCTTTTGTTCATTTAGGTTTGGCAGGTTAAATGATCAGCATCAGTAATCAGGGATAAAACTGCATCTCTCAGATGGGTCTAAGAGTTGCTTTACATTAGAATCAAAACTATAACATTCAGAATGGAAACTGTGTAAGAAGGTTTGAGACCTTAAATACATGTCATTATCCTGAAATTTAAAACAAACAACAACAAAAAACCGAGAACAAACTTTTTGAATTTTTGTTAATATGTAGGAGAATTTACCTGAGGTGCGTCGCTTGATCAACCACACCCAAGTTTAAACACCATGTAGGCGTTATGATTAAAAAGGTGGGTGAGACGGCTTTGTGAATTTGGCTGCAGGTTCCACCGCATTCGGTGACTCAGCTAGCTTTCACCTTCTGGGCTGGTTCTGGAAAGATGCTGCATCACTAAGCGCGCGCACACACACACACACACACACACACACACACACACACACACACACACACACACACACAGACACATCACATCCAACAGCACCAAACAACATGTAATCCAGTACATCTTGACGCAATCACCCTTATGTTCAGTCAGAGCCCTGACAGAAACACATTAAATACTGAATTAACATGCAGGCAGAAAGGCCTGTTCATGTGGCGAGGGTCAGGTTATTCAAACAGGAACCATAAGGCAGAGTAGGAGGGCTTCCCTTGTGGCTGCATCAGTCACAGGACTCATCAGCACACAGACGTGCCTTAGGGGACATGGAAAGTTGGTGTGTCTCAACGGGGGGATCGTCTGTTTCATATATGCTCTAGTCATTTCTGTGGGTTGAAGGAAGGTCTGGCTAAAACCACGTCTTAAAGTAAAAGTACAAATTCCAGCACCTTGGCCAACAGTTCTGATAACAGTGTAATGACCAAAGTTATTTTTAAGCTCAGAAAGTCACAAAGAATAAACTGAGTGAGTAAACATGACTGGACCGTGAATTTTCTGATTGACTACTCGACGTCCTGTTCCAACACTGGTTCAAACACTGCACTGCTCAATGTAATTGTGAAGCTTTAATACTCGATTGGCATTTTTCCATTTTTAGCTTGAAATACTGTCTGGTCAATTCATTAGGTACACTTTGCCAGTACCACTATGGACCCATTCTTGCCTTCAGAACTCCCTTAAGTCTTAATGGCACTGATTCAACAAGGTGCTGGAAACATTGTTCTGAGATTTTGATCCATATTAACATGAAAGCATCACACAGTTGCTGCACATTTGTCAGCTGCACATTCATGATATGAATTTGCTGTTCCAGTGCATCTAAAGGTGCTCTATGGGACTGACTTCTAGTGACTGTGAAGATCATTTGAATACAGTGAACTTACTGTTATGTTCAAGAGACACGTCTGAGATGCTTCTGGAAGTATTCATCAGAAGATTGGCACACTCTGTCCATAAAGGGATGGGCATGGTAAGTAGCAGTAGCAATACACAGTTAGGCTGAGTGTCATCCACTCTATTAGACTATTAGACCACCAGCATCTGCCCAAACGGTTGATATAGGGCAGGATGGATCCAATAATAAAAAGAATATTACAATAAAACAGTTTTTTAAAAGCATCATGGAAGCATCTAAATTTTTGGCAAACTAAAAAATACTAAAATTAATTATTTCCTCTTTATTTTTGTTATTTTTTTTTTATTTTAGTAACTAAATTGTTGTGAGATGGTTATGTGGGAAAATCCCAGTAGATCACCAGTTTCTGAAAAACAGACCAGCTCATCAGGCGCGAACAACCATGCCACGTTCAAAGTCACTTAAATCACTTTTCTTCCTCATCCTGAACTTCAGCAGGTCTTCTCGGTCTTGTCTACATGCCTAAATGCACTTAGTTGCTGCCATGAGACTGGCTGATTAGATATTTGCGTTAATGAGCAGATGAACAGGTTTAACTAATGAGGCGAGTGTGTAGTGGTTGCTTACCCCCTCATAGCTTTTGGTGTTGTGCTTGTTAAGAATACATTAGCTAAGATAAGGATAAGAGTTTTAAAAACAGGAGCCCGTGTTTTGTATTTGCATTAAAATTCAAAACAGCTTTAATGTAAGACAAGACCTAAGGTTAGCCATGCAGCGCAGACTTTTCAGCTTAATTGTAATGTCAGAGGTTTTCACTGCAGAGCAAAAAAACATGGGTAGAACAAGCCTATCGTAAACAGCTTCATATTTACAAGCCTGGCCATGCATAACGTTGGTTTCTCTATAAAACAAACCCAATCAGAGAAAGTCGGGATTATTTTCTCTCGCTCTCTTCAGCCTGACTCATTGTGATAAATGAATGCAGAAAGAAAAGCTGCTTTCAAGTCTGTGGCTGGAAGACCTTGAGTTTACACAGTCATTTGCTGAATCCTTGGATGAGCAGTCCTTGAATAATTTTTCACTGCTCAGTATGTTATAGTACGAGTACTAAGACGCAGTCACATTGATTTCAACCTTTACAAAGCCACAGCAAAGCCTTCTCCATGAACTCACCTATTGCGACGTGTGCAAAACTAAACGGTTATATCATAACAGTGACATAAATTTGTGCGATTAATCCCGCAGCTCTAGTTACACAATGTCAGTTGTGGTTGTAATAGATTTATGTATTGAGATAAAGGATTACAAGTCAGCAGCGCCTGTGCTCGCCAAAGCTGTGACTGAACAGCATCATCAAGTGGTCAGTACTCGGTGCTGCAGCATGGATGTGTAAGCGCTCCCTTTGTTATGACAAGCATGAAGTACGAGAAGAGAGACAGTTGTGTTTGTGTGAGGAGTGGCTGTTTAATTCAATATATTTTTCTGTTTTTAATACTTGGAAGTTTGGAGCATTTGCTTTTTTGTGCAAAACTGAGATATGGCTGTGTCAGCTTTAAAATGAAGATATGTGAACAGAAAGACTTGACATCCGTGAGCATGATGAAGAACAATAGCCTGATGTGAATAAGGACTGGGGTTAAAGGACCATCACATACTCTGAACTGTGTGCTCCTTGAAAAAGCAGACTTCATTCTGGCAGAAAATGATTTTTTGAATGGTGTCAGTCATAGTAGTCATCCCTCAAGCCTACTTCTCAAATGCTACTGGAAGTCTGAATCATTGACTGCATCCTTTCCCAGAAGGCTGATGATGTGTCTGCTTCCAGATGGAAATGATGAGCACATTAGATCAGGAGGATGGACAGCTGCTCGTTTTCTTGTGATTTCAATCATAATAAAGAAAGCAATCAAACCGCTTCTTCTTATCGTGGTTACAGATCTGCCGGAGGTAGTATAGGAGTTTCTGATTGTAATTCCTTTCAGATAATTATTTTTATACTAAGCATTGTTGAGCCCCTCTGCAGCTCCTACTGATCTTGCAGTGGAAGTGCAGAAGTCTTTGAGTGCCGCCTGAGCTATATTACCTAAATGTCCACACATGTGAAGGTGTGGGTAAAGTGCCTGTGGTGGCCTGGAATATCCAACACGCTACATCATCATACTAGCCTGTTTTTCTTTTTAAAATGCATTTTTTTGTTTGTTTGTTTTGGGATTTTTAAAACTTTTTGTTGACTGGAATTATGTGAGAGAAAGCAGGCAGACTGGATTACATATAACCGTAGAGTATTCACAGCACCTGAAGTATTTGAAATAAAACCCTGTTCTTGTAGACACAGTTGCTCTCTATTTTGTGTTGCACAGTGGATCTTGGCCAGCAATAGTGGCCAAGCTAAAAGGTATCTGGTACCAAGATGTTAACACAGATCTTTTAAGTCCTGTAAGTTGTGAGGTAGGACCCCCATGGGACATTTGGAGGCCAAGTCAACACCTTAAACTTGTTGTTGTGCTCCTCAAATCATTCCTGAACTATTTTTGCTTTGTGGCAGGCCTGCTGAAAGAGGCCACATCCATCAGGCAATACTGTTTCCAAGAATGAGTGTACGTGGTCTGCAACAATGTAGGTGATATGTGTCAAAGTAACATCCACATGGATGGCAGAAACCAAGGTTTCCTAGATCACTGGGCAAAGCATCACACTGCCTCCCCTGCCTTGCCTTTTTCCCATATTACATTGTGGTGCCAGGTGTTCCCCAGGTAAGCGATGCACACGTACCCATATAAAAGACAATGTGATTCATCAGACCAGCCCACCTTCTTCCATTGCTCCATGGTCCAGTCGTGATGCTCACATGTCCATTGTTGGTGCTTTCAGAGGTGGACGGGGGTTAGCATGGCTGCCCTCACTGCTCTGCAGCTATGCAGCCCCATAAGCAACAAACTGTGATGCACTGTATATTCTAACACCTTTCTATGAGAACCAGCATGAACATTTCTGGCAGTTTTAACTACAGTAGCTCACCTGTTGGATCAGACCGCATAGGCTGGCCTTTACCCCCTTGCTTCAATGAGTCGGACGCCCATGACACTGTCGCTGTTTCACCATTGTTCACTTATGATAGATACTGACCGCAGCAGGCCAGGAACAGCTAACAAGAGCTGCAGTTTTTGAGATGCTTTGACTCAGTTGTCTAGCCATTAAATTTTGGCGCTTGTCAAACTCAAATCTTTACAATTTTTCCTGCTTCAAACACATCAACTTTAAGGACAAAATATTCACTTGCTCCATGATGTATCCCACCCACCAACACGTGCCATGATGAAAAGATAATTAGTGTTGTTTACTTTACCTGTCAGTGGTCACAATGTCATACCGGATTGGTGTACAGTCATTAGAAAATTTCCACAGGTTTCTGAAGTCCTGTGGAAAACTAAGAACACCCTATGATTCAATAGCTTGTAGAACCACCTTTACCAGCAGTGACTTGAAGTACTTGTTTTCTGTATGAGTTTATCGCTCTCTCACATGGCGTAGGAATTTTGTCCATCTTTTCTTTACATTGTTGCTTCAGTTATTTGCACGCACGCCGCACACCTCTCTTTGAGTCCTGCCACAGCATTTCAATCAGGTTGAAGTCTGGACTTTGACTAGGCCATTGCACCACCTTGATTCTTTTCTTTTTCAGCCATTCTGTTGTGAATTTGCTGCTGTGCTTGGAGTCATTGTCCTAATGAATTTCAGCCAAGCCCTAGCTGTTGGACAGATGGCCTCACATTTGACTCTAGAATACTTTGGCATACAGTAGGGTTCATGGTCGACTTAATGACTGTAAGTTGCACAGGTCCTGTGGCTACAAGACAAGCCCTCCACCACCAATCCCGTGCTTAACAGTTAGTATGATGTGTTTGTGCTGATATGTGTTTGGATTTCTCTAAACAGTGCTAGTCATTATGGCGAAACATCTTAGAAGGCCTGTGGTTTGTTCAGATACGGCTTTCAAAACCTAAGCCGTGCTGACATCTTCTTTTAGAAAGAAGAGGCTTTCTCACAGCAAAACTTCCAAATAAGCCACACCTGTTCGGTTCTTTTCTAGCTGTACTGTCATGAACTTCATCAGGTAACATGCTGTCTGAGCCTTGTTGTGTCTGAGATGTAGCTCTTGAATTTAAACAAAAAATCTCTGAACATTGCACAGTCTGACCTTGTGGTACATTTGATAGGACATCCACTGTTGGGAAGATGGTGGCATTATGTTAAGAACCACCTGAATGCTGCAGCCCAGCAAATTGCCAAAACTTGCTAATCATCACTTAAGTGCATTTGATTGTACTTAGTGTTAGGACTGCATATAGTTCTTTGAGCAGTGTCCTTTTCACATGACTGTAAACTTTGACTTCCTGTATAATCTCCTCTTTCTAAATGTCTAACTCTACACTTCACATCTCCATCTCCTTCTATACCCCAACTCTATCTGTTTATCTCCATCCTTGTGCTGTCCTGTCACTCAGTGGTGAATATGTTAACTCTACCTATATGACAGAAACCTGTTGCATAACATCACAGCCTTTAAGCTTGGCTGCACTCTGACATCAGCAGCAGCATTATCCCTCCATCAGCCAGTCCAGACGTACAGGTACACACTGCTGCCCTGTCCCATTGTCATTCAAATGTTGGGTTGGTGATTGAAGTGCTTATCTCTCCTAATCGGAGTGTGTAAAGGTATTACTGCCGAGGGAGAGCCTTGCCACACCAACTTTGATATGGAAAATCACATCTGTGAGCTCCCAAACAACATTATCTACAGAGAACTGAGTATACCAGGTAAAACCTTTTTTCTGCAACCCCTCCATCTGTTGTCTTGGATTAGCTCCATGCTTATTTTGTTTTTTTGTTTTTTTTAGATCCTCAAAGCCTTAGAGAGCAGGGAGGGTGAGGGAGGAGATTAACAGGGGGAAGCAAATAAAGAGGCGAACACACGTCTTGTTAAAAGTAACATTTGTAAGCTTATTATTTTGTTATCATGATCATTGTTATAACCTCTGTTATGGTTCGTTCAGTTTACAGTTTATTTTCAAGTTCATTTAAAGTCATTCCAGTCGAAGGTAAACATGATTGTAATTGTTGTTTCCAACACTAGTAAATGCTTTTATTGTTTTGCCAGACAACAATCGGTCACATTTTCTCATTCATACGCACACATGGAAAGATCAGAAACAAAGAGTCTGTCGCTCACTCACTCGCTCTCAATAATTTGCACACACGAACGCACCCATAAACACACATACATGTTTTCTCGCCCGCGTGTCTGAGTTCTTAAGTGCAACTTCTTGAAGAGTGATTTAACCTTTCAAACTCTTCAATCCTCCCACTCGACACCCGAACCCAAACCTTTCCTCCTTCACCCTCCCACCATGAGCTATATGTACACCTGGGGCTGGATCACACATGGTCTTTTAATTGGTTGTTTATTTCCACAGGCACAATCTCTTGTCAGGGTGACATTTCATTAGACTTTCTTGCATTCTTTTCAGTTTTTCTTACTAGACATGTTGATCATTTTAGCCTATTTAGGTCTCCAAAAAGGCCAAAATAGGTAAAAATTAGACCTTTAAAAAGGTTCAAAATATATCTCTGCCTCAGTGAAACATATGCTATCTATATACAATTAATAGCAAACAGACATAGTTTATTTTAAAAGGTTATCACTTTAGTACTTCCCTTCTATAAATCTGGGAATTCTTTAAGATAAAAGCACGTGGCCAAAATGAAAACGAGAACAGATAAAACAGATAACAAATACCAACTTTCTGTCCACACTATAAAATCCTCAACTCAAAAATACTTGATCTTACAATTCCCATGATGCAACTCTGTAACTCCTCTCAGAAGTCATGTCTTGTACAAGCCTATATTTTTCAAATGCCATGGCCCTTACTGATTAAACAAGACATCTATTTAAAATTTCAAGGCTAAAGTTCAGCATAGTTTACTTATCCGTTTAACTTTTCTAAAGGTTAAAGTTATCATAATTAGGCATGTGGACTGACAGGAAGCTGTAGCCAGTAGTTTTCTGTTAGGCCACTGAACTGTACCTCTTTCCTGTGCTTGCAGTGTTGGCAAAAGGCTAAAATAATGGCTTCAAAACTGGACTTCACAAACCAATATGTGATGTCACTGTGGCTGTGCCCATCTTTTATTTACAGTCTATACCCCAGAGCCAGAGATTACATTAAAAAAAAAGTTCTCACGAGCTCACTAATGCTCCTAATTATCTCCTAACTCATGTATATAGTCACCGGAGCGTCTTTTAAAGGAAATAAAGCGACGCACCAGTGTTGTTGTTAAAAACATAGTATGCAGCATAACTTTACCTTAAAGTTGAACGAGTTGAAGAGAATCACAGAGTGCAGCCCAGGTTTACATAAAGCTTAACCCAACCCAATTTTCAAACTTTTAAAACCCGTCTTCCCATCTCAACATAAGCAGTTATGTACCACAGCAAACTCAACAAAACTGAAAAGAAAAGAAAAGAAAGGAAAACAACCGCAAAGAAAACTGAGCTTCAAGTTTGTAAAAATGCTTACATCACATTTCACCTCGTCAGATTTCAATACATTAGAATTCCATTCTGTTCTGTTGTGACATTTACACGAGTACTTGAACGCCTCACGTACCAGTGGGCGAGCCGCGTGGCGTCAGTCCTGATCGACTAACGGCCAGCTCACAGTCCATCGTCATCATCCTCTTTATTATCATTATAATCAACATCACCTTCATCATTGTTATCAGCTACTATGGTAAGCCATGCCCTACTAGAGTCCATCCATTGGCAGGGTAGGGTAACCATGGTGAATAAGGTGCTAGTTGCTATGGAAACGCTATTCTGAAGCAACCAACTGGTACATTTGTTTGAGTTTTGGATTGCTGTACCTCCCCACCAAAGCACTTGGTTTGTATGTATAACTTGCTGCTTTAGTCATGTTTTGATTTTTTTTTATTTTGCATTTTCATACTTATAAGATGTACAGTATGTGGATGTATGTATTTTTTCAGGCTGTTAGTACCTTTTAAAATAGTCTCTCTCTCACTCTCAAACACAGACAAACAGCACACTCGGGATGGTTTTGTTTTTTCCCACTCGGGCACGCATAAAACACACTCAAACAGAAACGCAAAAATGTGGCAACTGACATATGGGCGTACAGAGAACAGGGTTGGTAGAGCAGGCCGCTGAACCAACATGGCTTGGACAGGACCTATTTATTGATGCTCGTGTGAGTGACTGCTCCTCCTCTCTCGTCCCCTCCTCCGGGCTCCTCTTTCTCTCCTCTAAACAGCTTGCAGTCGTTTGTGAGGAGGGTAGTATTGCTGAGTGTATCCATGGCTGCTCGATGGCCATCGTGTGCTTCATTAACCTCGGAGCTGGCAGAGGACGAACTGAGTACTTCAAGGAAAAGACAGAAAAGTACCACAGCAACTTCTAACGTCCACACACCTTTGCACTGTCTGTCAATGCCACATGTTCGGGTTCCTTTCCCCCTCTTCTATCTTTTCCTAGAAATGGTGAGTCGACATTTAAATGCTTTGTATTTTCCCATGACCCCTTTCTGTCCTTTTGCCTTCTGAGCGCTGATGGTGAACACAGAATGACACAGCATAGTGGAAATGGCAACTGAAACACTGGTGGTCTGGAGTCCCAGGGTGTGTCTGTGTATGAACTACCGACTACTTTGACTACACGGGGCCAACATAGTTCATCAGCTGGCTCCATTTTTTTTTTCCTCTGTGTACTGGGAAAAGCTCCCAGCATCAAGATAAACAACAACAAGAACAACAAAAAGGCAATTTCAGTTCAGTACCGCTGAAATCTATATGAATCAGTTCATTTCAGTTCTCTTTGTTGCAAGAAACTATGGCAACTAGACTTAAGGATTCTTACAGCCAATCAGATCCAAGGGAAAGTCTTCAAATAGGTTTCAGTTTGGTGGTTGGATTTCATCTTTTTATTAGGATTTTAGCTCCACCTCACCTGTGGAATAAATGCTTTGTGTGGTGTGCAGGATTCAACAAGCTCAACATTTGGCCTGCTCATACACACACACACATTCACGCACACAGAAACAGAAAAACACACACAGTCTACCCTCACCTGCACCTGTGGGCACAGGCTGACTTTAATGCCAGATATGGTTCAGTCTGTGTCACCAAGTGCCTGAAGGTGCCTGTACTCTGCCAAAACCACACTCCCTCAAACACACAGCTGTACACACACAGACACACACATGCACGCACGCACACAAAGACACACGCACTCCCCCCCACACACACATTGTGATTCTTCCAAACTCTAATTTCAAAGTCTTGCTCCTCTTGCTTTCTGCTCTATTTGCCTCTCCTCTCCTATCCTCTCCTCAGATATTGTACACCTTCCCAAGGCTAGTTGGCATGGTGACGCTGATGGGATGGCCGTTGCTAGGAGATGCACAGAGCGGCCAAAAAGAGCATCGTCACGGTGAGAAGAAGGCGATCCCTGGATGGGCTGCTTCCACTGACGCTCTTCTCCAGCTTGGGAATAACAGGATTAAATTCAGCTGGAAAAATAAAAGAGAATGAGAAACTATTAGAATGTAACAACAACAGGAGAGATACAGAGAGAGATCTCATTTATAATCATGTCAGATGAGAATTTTTCTGTACTTTTAATCCCAGATTTTATTATTTGGTCATTCAGACGCCGTCTTTAACATCGGCAGCGCTCCTTACATTAGCTGCAAAATTTCTATGTCTGATCTTAGTCCAACCCAGTACTACCAAGTGCCTGGAGTACACAGTAATACACTAAAATTATAGATAATATAAAATATCAGCAAGAGCCTCTACTAAATGAGACTTCAGCTAAACCTCAGGGTACAAAATTTAGGCACTTTTTTTTTTCTCAGTCGACGTGGCTGGGATGTGTTATTCTGTATGGCAAAGTATCACAGGGTACAGTACCCAAACACACTGAGCCTTACAGGACTTGTTAGTGTGTTTTTAGTTTTAAACAAGCACATTTTTTTCAGCTAACTTCTATCTCTTGTTACCTGCCCTCTGTACCAGGACTACAGTTGGCTTCAAATGGAGCGCTTTGTTTTGCAGTACACTCCACTGACATAAAACAGTCACATTTCCTAAAGAAATATCTTGGTTTTTGAAACAAGAATAGCATGTTTACGCAATCCACAAAGCTAAGCATAAGTCTGCATCATGTTTGAATTCAGTTGTTCAAAGTCTGGCTCTTTGTCTCAGACGGCATGTTGCCCATCCCTGACTTAGATCATCTGACCAGATGCTCCAGGTGGTTTTAAGTCCAAGTTACAAACAAAGAGGTATTGTACTTTTTCAGCTGGCACCTCTAAGCTTCGGAACAGACTGCCCGTTCATATCAGACCTGTCCTACATTTTTCCCCTCTAAATCCTCACTTAAGACCTACCTGTCTGATGGAATTGAGACCCGTATGTATTTGGGTAGGCAATGTAATAAAGCGATCACTGTTTAGATTATCTATTGCCCAGTTGTCTTTTTTCCCTGTGTTTTGCTGGCATAGTTGTACAACACTTTTTTGCTGCTTTGAAGTCTTCTCTATAAATAAAACTCAGCTCAGCCCTCAGTGGAACATTTAAAAGCGTTTATCTGGCTTCCTAAATGTGCTATAATCTGGTTTCACAGCACAACTTTTTCTAAAATGTGACCAAAAAAAAATGATGACAGCCTGAGAGAACAAAAGGCAGCTTTCAGTCTTACTCCCACTGAAATATGGTCAGTCGGCACTAAAAACAACACAAAGACTGCAGCTGTTACCAGACAGCATTCATTGTTCTAATAAGGTGACACATTGCCCATCATACCTGAGATGTAAATCTACTGTATGTACTGTAATCGCCCCAATACCTCTGCACTTACTTACACCTGGAAACAGGCTAAAAATAGGTTTCTTGAGGGCTACACACCAAACTTTGATGTCTAGTCAAAGTGAGAAACGCATGACCCAGCAGACAGTTTGCTACAAGCCTGCACCTATGAGACACACGCAGGGGCAGACACTCCCTCTGTAGTCATTTGATTAATAAGACTGGAGACCAGACAGAAGCACAATTTTCTGTCTGTACCGAAGGTCCCTGATGCTGATTAGCAACTATTGTGTTTACGGTCTGATGGCATTGAAATAAAGCAGGGCTGCTCTCAGTGTTTCCACTCGTCGCTGTATCTATCTCCAGAATATTTCCAGCTGCTCCGTGGGTCAGACAGGAGAGTAATGACTCTCTGACACCTGGTTTTAGAGATGGGCTCGTCTGGTATGCTTTGCCAGCCAGTCTAATGAGGTCCATGCAGCAGCGGAGCTCAGGTTAAATGCTTTGACCGTGCTGTAACTGAGTATGCAGCTGAGGGGTCAGGACACTGCGCGGCTTCACGCTGTTGTTTTGGTGCTGACTGACAGAGGAATGTGGTTTTGTAGACACCAACAGCAGACGGCAGAGCATCTCGTACGACTGGTTCCAAAGTGTGGCTCTGCTAATCGCCCCATTACACAGAGACACACAGACACTCATCGTCTGCCACTGCTGTTAATAAACGTATAATTATTGGCGTACAACTTGTTTGTACAGAGGTCATGTAAGGTGCATTGTGACCTTCTGACACGCTGGGCTGAGCTAAACATACAAACGTCTGCATGTACATATTACAGTGAAAAAAAGCAAGTAGCATCTACCTAATAATTAAGAAGCTCAGACAGCTGTAAGTGTCTATGAATCTGGAAGTCACGAAATACAGTGTTGTGCAAAAGTCTTGAGCCACCCATCATATTTCCTGGGAAACTTACCAAGAAATTTTTGAAACATGTGTAAACGTAAATGGAAATATAGTATATAAGGCAAAAACAAAGTTTTTACAGTTCTAATGAGCTTGAAAATCACCACCTTTATACTTCTACACAGCCTGAATTCTCTAGACAAGCTTTCCTGTCATTTCTTCAGGAATAGTTTTCCAGGCTTCTTGAAGGACATTCAAAACTCTTCCTTGGATGTTGGCTGCCCTTTCTTCTGTTCTGTCAAGATGATCCCACACTGCTTCAATAATGTTGAGGGCCGGGCTCTGGTGAGGCCGATCCATGATTGATGGTGTTCCACTGTGTGTTTTTCTATTTAGGTGTGTGTTTGCAGCACAGGCAGTGTGTTTGGGATCATTCTCATGCCAATCAGATGCTTTGCAGATGGCATTTAAATTAAATCAAATCAGAATCAGAAATTTCTCATTTGGATTCATCACACCATCAGACCTGTTGCTACTGATTTTCAGTCCCATTCTTGTGTAATTTGGCCTTTTCTCCCTGTGTCCCTTCCATAAGCTTCTTTAAGAGTGGCTTCATTACAGCCACTCTTCCACTGAGACCATTTCTGATGAAGCTTCAGTACAGTAGATGGAACAGTTGAATATCTAGATGCATCTTTCCTGTGTCAGGTCTTTGCATGAAAGCACTACACACCAGGAAGAGAGAATTTATTCTGTCAAACTATATTATCTTTGACATTTTCATAGACTCAGATAAAGAAATGAAAGGACATAGTGTGTTTTTGTTACAGGCTGCTAATAATAAAGTGCCTAAAGATGTGGCAACACACAACACTGGTTCATCCCTTGAGTTAAATAAATAGAGTTTTATGCTTGAATGAATAATAGCTCAGTGATAAAGGACTTAACAAAAAAAATCATCTGACATTTCCCTCAGACAGAAAGACTGGACTTAAAATTAGTGAAAAATCAGCCAATGCCCAAAGAAAACTTTGAAAGACTTTCAGGAAGCCTGGAGAACAATCGCTCACGACCACTTTTTAAAAACTGCAAGAAAGTCTCCTTGGAAGCCAAATATAGAGTTGATCGTCAGCTTTAGGAGACATGAAGAGGAACCTGCTCTGCTTTACATATTGGAAACATTGTGGAGAGAGTGCCCAGCTTTAAATTCCTCGGCACACTCATCTCACACGGACTCTAAACACAACCTCTCGCGTGAAGAAGACACAGAAGCCACTTGACTTCTTAGAAACACTGCAAAGAGCAAACCTGCCCAAACAGCTGCTTGTGTCCTTCTACCGTAGCTCGGTGGAGTATACTTAGCCTGGCATCTTGGCGTGGTATGCCAGCTGCACTGAGGCTGACAAGAAAGCTGTTCAGAGAGTCATTAAATCAACATAGAGGACAAGCAGCTACCTTCACTCGAGCAGGTCTACAGACAATCAAGGTCCACCCGGCAATCTATCTGTAGCACTCAGAGACATGCTTCAAATTTCATTGTACTCCCATATAATCAAAAATAAAGGCATTCTATTCTAAAATATAAGAAAATAAGAGTAGCTCAAGACTTTTGCACAGTACTGTATCTTAGACTGGATTACGTCTGGCTAATCTGTGTTTGTGCAGGAGTGTGTGCGCTAAATCCCCTTTGATACACATTTTACACTACATTATGTTACTGTGGGAGTATAAATCTGACCTTATTCTGTATTTTATGAATACTGAGTAATTTAAAAAGAACTTTTACAGCATTATGCAATTCAGTAGAAACGTCCTGGCATAAATAATTTAAGAGTGACTTTGTTGACACTGAGATGCGTTGATGTCTTCTCAGAGCTTATAATTTGTGGCGCTCTTGCATCAGAAAGCCCTCATTAAAGGGGCACTGCAGTGATTTACTACTGCATTTTTACATAGTACTGAGGCTTCGGAGACGCAGGTTAGAAAAAAACAAACAAACAAAAAACGGTGACCGAGACTGTTACAAGAGCGCCTTTCATCAGATCCCGCCTGACTGGTTCATACACACGTCTTTCAACATAGTCTTTATGTCAACATAGCCTCGCAGAGCCTCCGGAGACAATAGTCAACTGTCTGTAAAAGCCGCGCAGCTCTCGCCGCGACTAGTAAATAGTTTGACATGCTAAATCACAGGCAGGTCACTGACAAATAAAGAGCGAACATTAGCTAAGCAAACACTGGCTGTCCAAACAAACACCACCAACAAACAGGTGTTAGATTGCTGAGGAAATTCAAAAGAAACTGACAGCAGACCGCATGCATGTATGCAAATAATTACGCTTTCCAGGAGTTTAACTGCAAGTAAACAGAATCATTAGCTGTGACATTTGGAAGGGATAAACGGCAAGCTCGAGTTAATCGTGTTATTAGGCAAATAATAAATAAAACGCATTTTAAATATTTACTTATTTGTTACACATTGCTCCAGAAACCAAACCAAATATTTAAGGCGTGTTTAGAGGTTACAATTGTATTATTCAGCTCTCTCATACACCACAAAAATGCCCAAATCGGTTTGCACGTTACACCAGACGTGTAAGTTTGCCAAGTAGAGATCGTTTAAACTGGTTGAGTTCAAACTGTCTCACAACTCTTTCTACAAATTGACCTAAAACAGCTGTTTTTCACTTTTGGGGCAGTTCGATTGGAGAGGTGTGATCACTCACGTACAGATAGCCGCCGCCCCCCCCCCCTTTTTTTTTTTTTTTTTTAGAAAAAAGATTCTCATATAATCCGAAATAAGTTTATTTGTGATGAGAACGGGCTCTTGACCTCGATGCAACTACCGAGTGACTTGGAGTTTGAGCTCCTGTAGCCAGGTGTGCTGTAATGCGGCAGAGTTACAAACTGCAGTCCTGAACACCTGACTTTCCTCTCACCTCTGTTCTGCCAGCTACATCTTAACACCCAGTGGGCTGAACTTTCACACATCCCTTGCAGTGGCACATCATGATTACCTGGATTTTTTTCCTCAAAAAGAAACCAAAGCATAGGGAAAATTTACAAAATTTACAAACTGCAGGTATGAAAATGTTGATCTGTAATTGTTTGTGCCGTCTTCTGCTGCCAACATCCAGCCTTATTCTGCTGGCAAGTACCTTAAACACACTGTGCTCATAGGAATAGTAATTGCTACAACGAGCCCCATTAACAAGAACACGCTACAGATTTTTCTACTAATGGCCAGAGCTGATCATCGGATGCAGTAATCTGAGCCAACAGGGTGGGAAAATGAGTGTCCTCCCACTGAAAGCCTTCAGTAATCGCACGGTTGCACGGGGAGCAGCTAGCGCCATTCCATCTGCGTTGTAAATGAGATCTAAATGAAATCTAATGCTAGTGGCCGTATTCAGGAGGGAACCACATTGATTGAAAGGGGAAGGTGCCCAGGAAATAAACTGTGAGGAGAGAAGGGGGGAGAAAGACACGGGTGGGTTCCAATACGCAACATTTGAGCTATTTCAACATTTTTACCCACAATAATCAGGCAGATTTGAACTGCGCAGTCTGTGTGAAACTTCAGTAAGAGTAATTAAAACTACAATGTGAGGAGTCTAATCGGCAGCCAGGATGACTGAGAGTGAAGGAGGCGAACAGGAAACTGTACCACTTCTTTGTGTTCAGCTCGTTTCGCAGCTCCCTGCTGATCTTCTCACTTCCTCTCACACCACTTGGGTTATCGTATTAATTTAATTGGCAACACAGCACTACAGGTGAAAAAGACCCATAGGAGCTGGGGTAATTTCTTTTCAGCTATCAACAGTACAGCTAGAGTACCATGTCCTCGAGCTGTCTCTATCAGTTTAGCACATTAAATGTAGATATTCTTATGTTGAAATGATCTTTAATGTCCTTTATGTTCTCATAAAAACTCTGCACATGTGTAGCGAACAGATTTTCTTTTGCAGTGATCGTGTTTTGCATTTACTGTATTAGAAAAGAAAGCAAGGAAGGAACAAGTACTGAGGAAATGTGATTAGAATATATCGTACATATTGTAACATATTGTTGCTCAGTAGCAAATGGGAATTTTTAGCTCTAAAAATTATTTTGGCATAAAAATATTTCAAACTTTTTTTTAAAATCACTGTGATAGTGTTAATGAATACCATAAAACCTAAGATAAATATCGCTTCGGGGGGGAAAAAAGTATTAAATGAGGGAAAAACTCAATTTCACACATCAAAAGGTGAATAAACTGAGTTTAGGTGGCTTTCCCCTCGACTGCATTGCTACTTGTGCTCTCGGAGGAAAAACGGAAGATGGGAATTAAAAGGCAGAGGCATGAGGAGGGCATGGAAAAAGGAGATGGAGTGAGAGTGAAATAAGATGAAAGAATGATGGGAGGAAAAAGAAGCGAGGGAGCGGTATCTCACAGAAACTCGCATGACCTGCAGCTATTTGCTGCAGCCAGTCATGAGTTTTCTTACGACAATTATTAGAACAAACTGATTTACACGCGTGTGCGCATGCGAGCGTGCGCACACACAAGCACTCAGGCACACGGGGAGATTAACAACAACACAACGCCATATTTTACAAGATACCTCGGAGGAGAGCGTGTGATAGCTAGACAGGATTATGATTGATACCAGCATGCCTGGTTGTGTAACGGCTGCTGGATAGGTAGGCCAAGCTACCTGCATGTTGTTACCGTGTTGCTATGCTGTTGCCACAACACTGAAAATCAACAATATGAACAGGTGATCCCAAAGTCTGTCATTTTTTGATTTACTCCTCAGCTTCTCCCTTAAATCGCTGCCAACAGATTTCACATTATACACACGATCCCTTTTTAATCATATAACTCCAAATCGGAGCAACACAAAGACAAACAGGAAGCACTTCCAAACAGGCAGGGGTTAACTGAATACGGGAGATCTAAACAGGCCCCGCTTTTCTGAATGAATTTTTATACTTTTTATTGTAAATTTTCAAGAAACTCTGTGTTCTCTGCTCATCTGGGTGAAAACGGCATGAAATGTGTGAAATGAATATTCATGTCGTTGTTTAGCAGGATCAGCAGCTTGCCAAGCCAGCTGGCGCTGTGAAGTTAACTGCGCTGAATATCATTTCACTTGGTTAGCCACTTTTGATGCTGCACAGTCGCACTGCCATCTATATCAATATCATTGGTCAGCCAGCTGACGCGCTCAAAGAATAATGCTGCTGATCTTCTACCGTATGCGTTTTTTTAATTGCAAGCAAATCCAATGCAAGCGTGTCGTATCCATGTTTGCAATAATCCGCTACTGAAAATACAGCGAGCAGCAGTAATAGGACGTTGCTATTCCATATTTTCAGCTACTTAATATTTCAGAGTAATACATTGTTGGTTGTTTATGAATTTACGAACTCTGCTTTAACTTCAATGAGACACTTTGTAAAAGGCAAATAATCTGATTTCCTTGATTTGGTACTAAAGTGATCAAAATCAGAGTCTAACGCTGTTTTTGTCAATCGAGCTGCAACAGACAGATGTGTCTTACACTTACTGAACTTCCTGTGTGTATTACTCACCAAGCTCATCAATTTTTAGGCCTGGTCTAAGCGTGTAGACTCCATCTGTAGGCCCTGGCTCATCGTCCACATCAGAAGCTGTGTGTGAGAGAGAGAGAGTGAAAAGTAATTGAGCTGGGTAGAGAGAGAGAAAGGGAGCAGGGGTTAAACTATTGCTCCAACCAAGAGGACTTTAATTACTTCCAACATGACATCCAATAGAGTGGCATGACAAGGGTGCAGGGTTGAAAAACCCCACAGCACGCCGACTGACAAGCCACGATATCACAAGAAGCCCTGACAAAAAGATAGAGAGAGACGGGGAAAAGAGGGAATGTGAGGAGAGGCAGATCAAACTGAAGAGAGTCAGTGTGTGAAAAGGGATGGAGAGTGATGGAGTTGTGGGGGTGAAAGGGGGAGGAGAGGTTAATACTACAAAGGACCGGACAGGCCAGGGATCAAAGTCTGTGTGTGTATGTGTGAGCGTGTGTGTGTGTGTGTGTGTGTGTGTGTGTGAGTGTGTGTGAGTGAGTGAGAGTGGGTCGAGAGATTGAAGGGTGGCAGGAGAGCGAGAGAGGATAACACTACATATACATAGCCACCCACTGACCGCACACGGCAATAAATGGATTCTGACAGGGAGCGAGGGAGGAGGGGTGGAAGAGAGAGGGAGAGGAGTGGAGAGGAAGCAGGAGGGGGTTGAGGGCCTTCAAAGCTGAAGCTGCTCCTTTTTTTTGCTGCTGTAAAGAGAGGGAGAGAGAGAAAGTGAAAGAAGAGTGAGACGGGGAAGAAGAGAAAAAAGAGGAGCTGGGACGTGGGGGGCTATGCTGTGAGTGAAAATGCTGCAGGAGACTCAGCAGCAGTATTAATAGCTCTGCCTGTTTTAGGCTGTATTTAGATTGTGTGTGCATCTGTATGCAGGGAGTGTGTGAGTTCGTTGGGAGCCTGGTGCTTTCCAGATGGGCAGAGTGGCCAGATGGGTCCAGGTAAAGCCTGCGAACAAGTCCAAGCATTATAGGTCAAACATCACCCACCCAAACACAAAGCAGGAGACTTACCCGTGGAGCAGCAGACGTACACTCGTAGTCTCAGACAGGCGCGTCCGTGGTGATGAGTGGGCGTGGCTGCACAACAAAATAATACACGATAAATTAAATACAATGCTGTGTGCACTTTTGTTACAGAGCTTGTACTTAAATATAGCCAGAATTAACCCTTTGGATCACTATTAGCATGCATTTGTTAAACAGAAAAACAATCAGCCAGATGTTATGTTACTACTACTTGACTAATCAATCAGCTGGCAATCAGCTACACAAAACAATGACACAAGAAGGTGGGTTGAATGGTTTATTGCAAGCGACTCACTGGGGTGCATAGTTTAGCGTTAGACTGTGAAGCAGTGAGAGCAGTGGTCTGAAAATGTTAGGATGGCACGTGATTCTTGTAGAATTTGCTCACTTACCTACCAGAGTCCTACATTAATATTACCAAACCCACAAATACACACAAATACGTGCAGGAGTAAATACACAGATTATACAGTCATTGCCTCGTAATATCTGTTTTTGCACAGTTTTATGACAGGCTAAAAGTTCATTATTTATACAGTGGCTTGTTGGCACAAGGTGCTGCAAGTTAATTTGATTAGCAATCAACAAAATGGATGAGCCTGCACGGCTGCAGGGCGATATGATTAAATGTGAGGCTGCAATTTGTCATCCCCAAATTACTCGAGGACATGACTTGGATAATCGAGCCGAATATTCAAAGATAAAAGTAATATGTGTAATATTATAACGAGCAGGTTTTTTTAGCCTGCTGCTCTGACCTCATTAACATAGTTCTTTAATACTTATATTTAGACATTTACGACATTAGTGAAATTTATCTTATAAGATATACAGCAGGTTTGATTCCACTCACAGATGTAGTAATACTCCTGGCCGACGTGGAACTCGTAGCCCAGCGAGAAGGCGCTGTAGCGCTGGAACTTCTCGGAGAACTTGATGGGCGCGTGGGGGGCGTGAGGCCGGTTACACTCCCACCGCTTGAAGCCCATCTGGGGATCACAGCTCCTGTAACCGCGATAGCTGACCATGTAGAGGACGTACTGCTCTCCGGTGCCCACCATGCGCTGGCTGTCGTTGTAATGAGGGCAGTAGATGTCCAGGTAGTCGTTGACGTTCACCTGCATTGTGTAGCCCTCCCTACGCAGACTGGACAAGCAGAGAAGCAGCAGATATTAGAATAGAAAACACTCAAAACAGCTATATATAAGTATTACTTGATTATTTTTAATGCAAGCGGTATTTAGCATTTAAAAAGTGTTTTCTTTTTCTTTTTTAATACAGCGTTTGATATACATACAGCATTTATCACAGATCACACAGTAAAGGCTGCATCAGGCCAATTTGAGGTTTATTGTCTTGCCAAAACCACTTGGAAAGGTGCACGCATAAAAAGTTGTATTATGTGTCCAACTTCTGGCACTTTCTGTCATCATTTACATCATTTTTTTGAAATCAGTGCCATCGCAAAGCTGAACAGAGGTGTGGATAAACACACATTTTACACTCTTTATATTATGAGCGCTAATTTTTGAGTATGTTCGTACACAGATGACACACACAAACATAAACATGCTTTGGGCATTTCCTCAACACTCAGTGTCACATACATCACTGCACAGCAGCAGCAGCGACGTAACATCTCAGATCACTGCACGGGATTTTGTCTTTCGGATGCTTTCTGCTTGAACAATCACCGGGCGTCACACAAATCGTTGTTTCAGAGGTATCGAGTTATTAATAACAGTAAGCGGGTGTGTGCTTAAGGGGGCGAGGGTGTGTATTCGTGGCTGCGGGGCTGCTGCATGCAAAGAATGCGGAGCTGGCTCTTCAGAATGGACTCAAGGCCCCAGGGCCACAGCTCCTTCTCCTGGTGTCAGCGCAGCGTTGTCCCCTAACCCCACTGCTCGTACATCAACCTGAGCGCAACGTTGCACTCACGTCAGCCGTCAACGTCCCGGCAACGTTTCTTCCCCCCCAAAGCTCATATATCAGCGTCAACCCTAAAAAAGATTCGGCTTGACAGGAAGATAAGGTCTGATTCTGTGTCTGGGAGCTTGTGTGCGCGCGTATGTGTGTGCGTAGTTTCTGTGACAAAGTGAAATAGGTTCTTTCCTGACATCCAAAAGCCCCTTTTTTTCTCCCCCTCACAGACACGGGCCCATATCTGTGAGACTGAGACAGGCTGCAGTTGTAAATCATGCACACGCCGATGAGCATGTGCGTACACGCATCCGCTCTCGTTCACTCAGACGGTCTAGTGGTGACACCATAAAATCACAAGGGGGCAGCAGTGTGTCATCCTCAGCCCGACTCTGCCTCGCTCCCTCTTTGCCAGTTCTAGGTCATGTCTCCAGGGAGATTATTATTCAATTATTAAATGAAGATCGAAACACTGTTCTCAATGTCTCCTTCTCTCCATCACTTCTTACTGCTCTCTTTAAATCAATCCTGAATTTCTTTTCTTCATTTTTCTCTCATCTCTTTCTTTCTGAGTAACCTAAGACTAATTGTTCGACATTCATCCTTTACTCCCTTCGCCTCGTCTCCTATCTACCCTTCTCACTTTCACTCATTACATCACTTAATAGCCTGCAGAGGAGATTTACTTTTTGTGGTATTAGTGGTAGAAAAATGCAGAAAATGCTTTAAGGGAACTATATTTATAGTGAATGCAAAAGAGAGAGACATGGAAAGCAAGCGAGAAAAGACTCGAGTGAGCGATGAGTTTGGTTCCACTAGGGAGGTGTGAATGCAAATTGAGTAGAAGAGGAGTGAAAGCCAGAATAGAGCAGACAAAAAGCGAAAAAAGAAGCAATTGGCGAGTTTTATGATACCAAAGAAAAGCAAGTTTTGAAAGATGAAGGGATAATGGCAGAAAAGAAAGTGAGAGAAAATGAGGGGGAGGGCATCTCAGGGCATCTTGAATAATCTGAAAGCAAATCACTCCTCCAAGATAAAAGATGCCACAGGATTCCCACTGTGTATGTCCTGGTTTGGTTTGTAGTAGGTGTGAATGAGCATTTCTCCGAGCGTACAGCGCTGCGATTTGCCAGCCATTTATTTGATATCTTGACATCTTTAGGAGCCCTGTCTCTGACACGCACACATGTACGCACATAAAATCCAACATAAGTGACTTAACGGCAAAACCAATCTTATATAAAAGTGGCATCAGCTCATATAATACGCCTTTGTTTCACGCCGTGGTTAATCAGAAAATCAGACCAATTTCAGAGTGAGATTAAAGAGCAGATAGAGCGTTGAGGGGGCTTGCATGATATATCATGTCTGCAGCCTTATTCATATATCACAATAATTATACCGCTCTTGCATAAGCAGAAAGACTGATTGCATTAAACAAAAATGATCGCAAAACTATACACATGGAATCTTTTTTTTATTATTACTCAATTAATGACCAACTACGTGACACAGAAGACACGAAAAGCTGGGAAAAAAATACAAAAACCATGCACAATAAATACAATGTGGCACTTTGAACAATTTTAACAACACAATGTAAACTTCAAGAACGATCAGATTTCATTATATGTTGCTCATATAATAAAAATACAGCGTTTTTGTGAACTGAGACTCTCACATTAGAAGAATGACCCCAATCAATTTGACAAGTTGAGATAAATTTTAATCAGAAAAATATGCAGGTGATGAAATTTAGCTAATAAAGCATGTTTTGGTTTTACTCGAGTGCGTTATGCAGTAAGGCATTTTTACATTTTAGTCGATGCATATCTCAGTAAATATAGAAAAGAAAGCAGTTCAGTTTAACTACGGCTCAAAAGATGTGCAATAATGTGGCCAACAAATAAACAAAAAGCTTTTAAGGTATAATTTACTGCATGGGTGCGACACTGCATTAGAATCCTGGGTCAGCATTTCCAGTATATGCAAGACGCTGTTAACATGTTTTGCTCACTATATTTTTAACTATAATGGTACACACTAATGTACTCATGTTTTTAGAGAAATGTGTTAATTCTTCTATAAAACACTTTTTTTATCCATTTTTATTTACCAACAAAAAGTCAACTCACAGTTACTGAAATATTGACGACTATCATTGACGTACAGAAACATCCTTTTGAGCAAAGAAGCTGCGACAGTCACGTACCAGCCTTATCGTTCCTGCCGTCTGTTTCAAGTCCAAAGAAAATGCAATAAATATTTTAATTTTAAAAACGGATTTCCCTGAGAGTCGTGAGCGAAAGTCGCTCTGGCTGAGAAGACTATCACAAAATGTTCAGCCTCATTTTGGAATTTTCTTTTATTCCCCTCTATGTTACTGGAGTTTATTAGATCGTAACACTTCCTGAAATTCCAAACAAAGAGAGACGCAGCGATACAGCCCAGCAGGTTATTAAAAGTCAGAACGAGCTGCTTGCAGATGCTGCCTCCTGATGCCTCAGTTTCCTTTTGTGTTGAGGCACCATTAATTTCCTCTCTTACAAGTGATACCTGGCTAGGTGACGCTGATAACAGCCAGAGACCTGATGGGACATTTCATCGGCCCGAGCAAAGGTTTCCAAGAGCAAAAGATCACTTGTATACAGATCCGCCAGAGAGATGGAGCGATGGAAAGATGGAGAGAAAGATGAGAGGATTTATAGGATGAGACGAGGGGTAGTTGGGGTTAAAAACAGCAGACTCTAGCAACCAGAGAGCCAAGGGTGATAGCTGGAGGGAGTGAGAGCGAGCAACAGCTAAGAGCAAGATCAAAGTGGGCCTGGATCAATGTCACTACTGTAAAATCACATCAGAGAGTGTGAGGGAGATACAGAGAGAGAGAGAGAGAGTATGTTGCCTATATAAATCAGTCATAGGCAACATAATGCCACAGAGTTACCCTCTATCTACTTATTATCTGTGTGGCCTGTTGGCGCATCATATATCAATAAAGCACTTGACAGTAAGCGCCATCATTCCTTTTTGTAACAAGAGCTAGTGGGACTGGCTTACTCTGCTCTTCTGTTGGTTACATGGAAGATTTTGTGGACAGCGGGAGACAATAAGGATAGGTAGAAGCTCAAATATTTAAGTAAGTGAGAGGATCTCCCCCTTAGGACCAGGTTTTTTGTGAGAACAGCACATTGGTCAATATGCTGCATAGTGTAGGCACATCTCTGTGATTCCCATAACGTAGGAAATTTGTCCAGGTATAGTTCCACTATTTCACCGCACCAGCAGTCTGTGATTAACTGCTGAAAATGCTCTCATTTTTAACAATTATTCTAATGCAGGGTATTTTAAACAAGGGATGGCGTGAAAGCTCGCTGATGCCTCGGCTAAGGTGGAAAATGTTACTTATTAAAGCATATTTTTCTTATGGCTTATTAAACCTTGCCATGACAGGTCAGCAAATGTGGGAGAACATTACTTTGTAGCAAATTTTAAAATAGCAGCTCAATTTCAGCAGCGGGCTTGAAAATCGCCATGGAAACAAAAGGAAAGACATTAAAAGACACAATGTAACAGTTAGCAAACATTGTTTCTGGGAATAAACGGTCCTTTTTACTGCAGACACTTTGCCACATTACAATTAGTTGTACATAGATGTATAAAAACAAAGAATAAAAAAATAATAAATCAAAAATATAAAAGTAATGCTGCTTTAGTTTAGTGTTCTTAGGCTGTGGATCGCCTGGTTTACCATCACGCTATTACAGAAGTTTGTGGCGCTGTCATTATAGTTCTTCTATTAGTCACACCAGTGTTTTTTCCTACATGATTTTATACACCAAGTCAAAATGTTTGCTGCGAGAAAGGCCATCTGATTGATTTTTCCTTATTAGGGGAATCAGATTTATTTTTAGAGATATTTCTGAAAATGCAACCATGACAGACGCACAGTAATTTGGAGAAGTTACATTCTGCCCCTATCAAAACTATGATAGTGTCAAGATAGTTAAAGAAAGGCAGAGTGTGGCTGTGACACTCTTTCCCTCAGTAACTCTGACTCACTTAGTTTCTGAACTGAGCATTTAAACTTTAATACAAGATGCTCATTTTGTTTGCTATAAATGACACAAGATTTAACATTGTGGGTTCGTGTCAAATACATCACACTCGTTTGAATATCCGTCGATGTCTACTCACGGTAGAAAAATGTTCCGAATAAAAGTTGAGCCAACTTCGCGGATATTACCTCAACTTTGTGAATGTTGTCTGAATGTCCTTGTTAAACTTCCTGGAAAGAAAGAGTTTGTTTTCTACTACTCTATATCGATTAGATCAAATTTCACTGGGGTGGGGGGATAACCTCATGGCTTGCTTGGATTCAACAAACTTGATAATACATGCTGGGGATTAGCTGAAGCCACAGTAAATGCTTCAAATATAGCTTTACAGTTTTTTAAATTGTTTGGCAACTCTTACTCTTACAATTTACTCTGGGCTCCACTGGCTAAGCTCTCATTTGTTAACCTTGGGTGGACAATATCTTTATCTAATATTTAATTGATAATATATTAATAAGCGTGGGTGAAGGAGGACAGGCGGGTGGATGACAGATGTAAATGGGGGAAGATAACTTAACACATATACTATATGTATTAATAGGGTTACAGTTAACCCTAACTCTAACTCGTGGTTCGCGAGCCCCTGGTTACCATCATCTGTCCCAGAACATCGGGAGTTCAGCACCGAAACTTGGCAAAGATGTACATCTTAAGTTTCCTGATGGTTATCAATGTAAAACATTTTAATGTCATCATGTTGCCAACAACCACCTAGCAATGGATGAGTTAAATGACCTGTCTTTTTAAGCTTTTATGCACCTTTTATGCACCTATAATGCCTCGAACAAAAGAATTATATAACTTAAATAATAATAATATGTAAGTTAAATTATACCTTATATATTATGCCATAAAGCTCCCTTGCAACCACCTAGTAGCAGATGAAAATGACCAGTGTTTACCTTTTAAGTACCTGCGACACTATTGGTTTATTTCATCACAATAACATCTCATTTATATCCACAAAACCTGAATAATACATGCCAGCAACCACCTAGCAATGAGCTAAAATGACCCATTTTTAAGCAACATGTACCATTGCTATTTTGTTGCCAGCAGCACATAAGTCAAACAATATTGTCACACAGTTCCATTTTTAATAATATAACTACTCCATAAAATATAGTATTACCTAAGTGGGTGTTTATACCTTTGGAAAATACAACATGAAGTGAGGAGACAGACAAAAATTTCTCATTTGTCCCTGATTGATGGAAATTAACGTGTTGCAACTCTCTCCAAGTTGTAACCATGCACAGCTGCCTACTCTCCCACTCTCCAGTTGTTTAAAATATTATTTTGAACTAAAAAAATTTTTAACTTCAGGTGCATCAGAAAGCATCACAGCTGTACCGTCCCATGATAAAGACAACACCATCTCCCCCGCACCCTGGAGAGGTGGTGTTATTTTATTACTTATTAAAGTATGTTTATGTTTTTAAATGCTGACAACAAGGCAAAAATAAATCATTTATGCTTTTTTCCCCTTTGTAGTAATACATTTTTTTAAAAGGATGTCAGACGCTGTATTTTATTAAGCTTTTTAACAACTTTTTTCTTTTTCCATCAACCTTCTCTGAAGACTAACCATTATGAAGCCTATAAGTTAGGCTTCAGCAACACAGCTTTCTATAGTAACTCAGCACAGTGAATGCTAACTTAATTTTGGATTTAAGGATGAAGCATTTAATTTAATTTTTCTAATCATTTGCTGATCAAAAGTGGAAAACCACAGGTGGCTGATTGGGTTGTAAGACTTTAAGTGTGCGTTACTGTTTGGGGGGGAAAAAAGCAACCTGTATGCCAAGATAAATCAAGGTTAAAGAAATCAAAAGAGACACCGCTGATGGGCACAAGGTAGGGCTGGATTAAAACTTGTCCAGCAGTGTTACAAATGATTGCCAATCAGGACTTAAAAGCCACTTTGCCTCCAGAGGCCAGACTTCTTAATCCCATCTCGGCTCGCTACAGAGATGCTAACATTGTTGCGGGAGGACTCCAATCAGCCAGCGGAGTGGTCGGTGTAATTGAACGGCTCCCCCGGTGAATGGAGACTCCCAGAGATCTGTAGCATCAATGAGGCCCTCATCAAAGGCAGACACGAGTCTTTCCCACTGTATCCTCCTCTACCTCGTCATTCTACTCTGCCTTTCCTTCTTTTCTCATCACCTTCATCTTCAATCTGTTTCTGTCTACGTTTAACACCGCAAGAGAAGAAGCGCGCAGACAAATTTTGATTAAAAACTTTAATCAAAATGATGTTGTCTCATTAAATACTGGTTGACAATGAATTTGTCCCTTAATTTAAGTCCAGCTGGATTAGTTGAAGAACATGTACAGTATGTGTGTGTGTGTGCCTGAATGTGTGTGTAAAGCGGTGTTTGATAGGGTGTAAGGGTTGAAATGGTTCTAAATTCTCCCCGTTAAAATCAATAGCTGTCTTGAGTGTGTCCAACAGCCTGGAATATGCTCCCTTTTCTCAAGGCCACTGCACACACTTCCTCTCTCACACACATACAGCCCAGGCCTGCTGAGCGATGTTTCATCATTGGTAATTGATCAAAATATTACAGGTAACAGGATTTATTCCCAGGTGGCCTCACACACACACACACACACACAGCACTGATATGATCACACAAGTAGCATTGTCCAAATCTCTTTCACTCCCTCTTTTGCTTAATTTCTCAGCTGTCATTTGACTTTTTCGCTGTCCTGTCCTCTCTCCTCTCGGTGTTTGTGGACATTGACTGTACGGTGAGAGAGAGAGAGACTGTCCCAGCAGCACAAAACCTAATGGCAGGCGTTATTAGCCCTTTGAACCGAGCCGTCTCGCTCTCACACAGAGCCACATTCGGCGAACACACTCCCACACCATTATGTATAATAATAAGCATGTTCTCTTCCACACGTGTGTTTCTGCAATCAATCATACATGCGCTTTTTGTGGCTTTTGTTCAAACACTCGTGACACAGATGGATGAATGTGAGGAAATTAAAATGAACAAACGCACATGGAACACCAGATGGCAAAAGCCGAGGCCGGAAAAAAAAACAAAAAGAAAAAGAAAAAAAAACACATGCTGAATAAGAGAAAAGGCAAAAAAACCAAAAAAACAGAGGAGATCAGAGACGAAGGCGGATAAAAGCATGAACGACAAGACCAGGAAGGAGGAAAGACAGAATACTTCAATTAAGAAAAATGTTGTTTAACCTGTGAGTAAGACCGGGACTTGTGGTCTTTACCTTAATTTGCGTGTTTATTGATTTTGTTTTCAGCTTTAATTTATTGTCCATTTCACCACCATCCCACCCACACAGCCTATTTTACGCTCCAAAGACTTTCTTCACTTTAAGGCTTCTTTTATCTCCCAAACCCCAAGTGTCACCCTCCATGTGTCTGCCAATACAAACCCATCTTTCCTTCTTATTCTGTCACTTTGTTGCCATCAATCCACCCTGCGTTGCTCTATCCCTCTGTTTCCCCACATCTCCCTCTGTCTCTGTTCCTAAAGCCCTTACATGAGCAATAGTGATCCCATCAGACACTGGGCCAGCAGAGGCAAAGAGACGCACTGAGAGCAGAGAGTGTATGTTCCCTAAGCTCTCCCATGATTGATAGTGATCCTGTCTGATGGCTGTGTATAGACTCAGCACTCAGTGAGACATTACCCTCTGACCCAGCTATTGATTCTTGCGTTCACCGCCCCAAACACACAACTCTAGCCTTGACCCCCAAACACTCACGCTGTGTGTACAGTCCTACAGATTGATAGTTTCGCGGTGTCCTGTGAAACCTGATCAATCTGCTGCATAACAATCGCTCTCCCTGCCTGCCTCAGCCCACTTCCTGGCCGAGTCACACGGCACCAATGTCCTGTTGACTGATGTGTTTGGGTCAGGGAGGCTTGAATATCAGGGCTGTGGGGAAAAGAGCTCCAGCGCTGGGATAAACGGTTCTCAACAACAACAAAAACATTACTCAGATCCCTCTCTTGAGCCACTTTAATAAGGGATCCAGGGCAAGAAACGCTGCTTGCCAGGCGTAGGGACAATGTAGAATGAGAAGAAACGCCATCCATCAAGCAGAGCAGGGTCAGGCAGATAATTCTTTATCTGCTTGAACTTGTTTTAACCTACTCGAACTGCAAGGTGGGTGGGGTCTACCATATAGAAGCTGGAGCTACTTAACCAAACTGTTTAAAACTCAGTGAGTTGATTTTCTGTGCCATACCCAGCTGTGCCGCTCTGTGAGACCAACTTGGGTGATGTAAGAAAAAGTATCCCTCAACGAGCACTTCAAACAAGGTGAAACAAAAGCTCAGAAGAATTTAAAACCCTTATATGACCCTCAGCCAATATCGCAAACTTAAGTTAAATCCAGAGAGACTATATTTCACCATTGTAAGTCAAAGGAGGCAAAGCCACAAAGAAAAAAAACGAAACAGAGAGAAGTGCCAACCGAGCTCCAGCCTAATGGGCTGCCAAGACAAAACCACAGCTGGCTTTCAACATTAGTCTCCATGACGACTGAAGAAGCCCTTGCTATGGTGCTATTGTAGCAAAAAAAAAGAAGAAGAAAAAAATAGGAGAGGGGGCGGACTACAGGGGTTCATTGCTTTGTGCAAAAAACCCATCCCCTCTTTATCCACCATCTCCCCTCTGTGTCTCTAATGGCTAATTAAGTACCACTTATTACTCTTTGCCATTATCACAAATCATCAGCTATTACTGTGGCAAATTTGGTTTCACACTGTTTTTAGGTGGAGAGTTTCTTTTGTTACGTCTCAGTCCGGCTGCAAAATGAACATAAAAATAAAGGCTAAAAGCAGTGGGAGGGAGCAGGGGGGGTGTTTTTAACGGCTACAGGCAAAACTCGAGTCGGTCACGTCCTTTACGACCAGTCAGACATACAGTGCTTCACTTGTACATAACGGGGGGAGGGGATTGCCCCAAAGAGAAGCACTTTTTCCCAAAAATGTACAATTAACTTACCAAGACATGGCAATATATTTTAATTTTTTACGGACAAACCGGATTAAATATTGATACTTTTATTAAACACAAAGTCGAGCTAAATGGATTCAGCTGACGGGGTTGACTTACCAGATTTACTCCTTTATGACTCATCATGGTGGGCGCTTATAAAAAATATATGAGGGAAAAGTTGAGAAAAGTTTACCAACACGAGATGGAAAAGAAACTGATTGGGGGGGGAGGGACAGGCAGAGCAGACAGCGAGAGAGAGCTAATTATGTGAAATGGCACAAGAATGATGATGATATACCCACACAATGATAACACGATACAGTAAATAAACACATAACTCATCCTATTTGCCTTTTAGGGGTATTTTTCCACTTCTATTCCACAGATATTGTCATATGCTCATGATTGCTGCCTTGAATTGTGCTGGGCATCGCTGTGCTGTGATACGAGGTTTAGATGGCACTATTGCAGTTAGTATATAATGTGTTTCTCTGGGATTTCCCACGTCTTCTGAGTACTATGTCATTATAACAAAAAGCCCCCTGTGACCTTTCAATGTTCTCAGTAAAAGAGAAAATAACAACAGAACAAGCACATTTTAAAGGCAATTATAAGCTTTGTTACACTCAGGGTAAGATACATCAAAGTGGCAAGACACATAGTGGACTTGGTTGGACAAGCAGGCGCCAGCATGAAGTATTTAAGTGTTTAAAAGCGTCTGGGTATTCTTGTCAGATAGGAGATGACATTGAGCTCTAACATTTCTATTAATGCATTGTGACGGGGCGAATTAATTACATATATTCGTATATACTAGCTCAAAAAGGCCTGAAATTAAAGAATGCAGACTGAAGCGCGGCGCTAATCGAAACAGCAAGCGTTCAATTAGCCGTTTAGGAAAGATGGAATCAATGGAGTAAAACAATGAAAGGAGAGGGAAAAAAACCTGCACTCGGAAAAAAACAATGTTCTGCCTCACTTGATCTTGAGAGTTTTCTATTTTTATTCTTTATCAAAGCTGAACATAAAAGACAAGCGGAGCACAGATGTTTCAGCGTTAAGACCTTCTCCAGTGTGCGGGCCAAAGTGATAACAGAAACAAAAGGATTTTGTTGGGTGATAAATGAGCTAAAAATCTCTCAATGCCAGTTTTTTAACTCAACTCGGTGACTGGTGCGGAAACAGAAACTTTGACTTTGGGGAGTATACTTAATCACTCAGCGACTGTGTGTGCAAGGAAGTGGGGGTGGTCTCTGTTACTCATCGCAACTGTATATGCTTTGCTTCACTATATGCTCAATCATTCCCCCTAATCAGGCCTGAGAAATGCTAACATTGAAAGCCAATGGTCAGCTCTGAATGGGACCTGCTGCACAAAACCTCCTCACACTCGGGTATAGTGCTTTTCAGAGGAACGCCATTTTAATTTGGAGGACAATAAACCAGTAAAGTGGACTATTTGCACAGTATCACTGCAGTGTTTAGATAATCAAAGGGACACGGGCTAGCCTCGTTTGCATTGTAATGTAAATGCACTGAAGTACAGTGAGTGAAACTGATAGTGTAGGATTATGAGCTCGAAGCCTTAGATCATGTGGATTTTATAAGCTTATCATGCATCTCTGTGCGCACGTTTGCGGGTGTCGTTGTCGTTGTCTGATGATGTGGCTGACTCTCTCCGCTGAACATGAGCAGACTCTGTCAGACTCGACAGTCTATCAGTGCAACATCCGTCTCACATCCCCTCCTACATCCCCCCAAAAGCACACACACACTATCACTCGTTCTGCCCTACTCTCCCTCCTCTGTCTGTCCATCCTTATCAGCGTCCTTCCATCCGTCTCCTGTTCAATTTTTCATTTCAGGTTCAATCTTTCTGACGTCTGCTTACTCCTCCTCTGACGACACCTCTTCCTCCCCTTCTGTCTTCTTCTGTCAATCTGACGCCCCCCCCCCCCCCAACACACACACACACACACACACACACACACACACACGCTCTCTCATGAAGTCGATACACCTCTCGATGTGGCAGCGACCTGCCAATCATCATGTGACAGTCTGTAAAATGTGCTTTCATCTGGACTCTGTGTTTGTGTGCCTCCCAGGGGTTTACTGAATGCACACATAAAAATCACAAAGTGCTTCACAACAAAACACAAGAAATAAAAGTGTAACATATAACAACATAAAGCAATAGACTTCAACATAAAACAACAAGTTAATTAAGGGCTTGTCTGTATAAAAATGTCTTCAACTGCTTTTTAAAAGAGTCGGCGGCGTCTATACAGTGTAATAACAGTGGAAGACAACCTTGGTGCCACTGCCTGAAAAGCCTGATCACCACAGGTTGTGTGGGGCCAGCAGCAACCTCTGGAGCCAACACTGGAGTGATATGCGATCTTCTGTTGGTGCCAGTTAAAAGTCTTGCCGGAGCATTCTGCACAGTCTGAAGGCGATCCAAAGCTGATTTGCTGAAACGACTACAAAGCGCACACTTGGACACAAATGTACAAGTGGTTCACAAATGCAGAACACCTGCATGCGAAAGGAGTATAAGACTTCTAAAAAATAAAATAGTATCATAAACATGGGAAAAATATCAAGGTTCTTTCTATGTTCTTGTGCGCGTACTTCATGTGACTTCACATCTTTCGCAGAGACTGATGAGAAAAAAACCCAACAATACATCATGGTGATATAGTTTTCTTTGATGAGCTTTTCTGGGTTTCAGTCTTTTCTTTCATTCTAACTACTGAACTCTTCATCTTTTTATTCCAAAAACAAACTGCAGCTGCTGCTGGAGGCATAAAAAGCATCACATTGCGTGTGCCCAGAGGTATTTCTCAAGAGAGAAGAGAAAATGAAAACGGAATCAGTTCAATCACTATTGTGTTTTTTTGTGCGTTTTTTTTATGAGGGAAAGGAAAGAAGCAAAGTTAGCTTTTTTTATGTAAAGACACTGCAGGTTATTACTTCAAGTCAAGTGATGTCCTTTGCATTAAATGACATGCAAACGTACACCTGGTAAACCAATGGTGAATCATGCAACCGATGGCCACATGGGTCCATTTGAGATCTCGTGCCTTTGCCCAACTTTAAGGTTTAGGGACATCTTTCTGCAATGTGTTGTATTTATTCGTACTCGGGCATTTATTCAAAGGGGACAAAGCTGTGGGATGGGTATATGAGCTCTCATAAAGTCAGCCCACGTCCCAGTGCAACATCCTGGCCATATAAGCAATGCCTGCTCTGCTCTGCTTTGCTGCTGGAATATGAAATATGCATGGGCCATAAAGAGCATATGGACCATCCGTCTCAATACGCGCCACAGAAAACCATCAAAAAGATCATTAAACCTAACACACACTGGTGTGTACGCACACACGTATGTACACACCAAATGGCACACAAACATGCACTCCCACGTTGTGCATAATGGTTTATCAGTTTCAACACCAACTTTCTGCTGACAGTGCACACGCAATAACAGTCAAAAGCACGTACACACAGCCGAGCAAACTCTTTTTAGGAGAGGGAAGAGATTTGACACTGATTCGTGTACATTTTTCACTTGAAGTTCCTCGTGTTGATGTAAAGACATTACAAAGAGCAGCAACATAACAACTAGCGAAAAGAGTCCTCACACAGAGAAACACGAGCAAATGTCTCGACTGTCTCAAAGACATAAACAAACACACATCCACATGCATGTGCCACCCCACTAAGCTGTCACACCGTCTTTATTTTCTTTGCCACACTTCTGTCAGGCTCTGTCACTGTCAGGCTCTCCGGCCCTCCACTGCAGGGAATTAAAATTTAATATAAGCCACGCAGGAAGGGGAAAAAAGTGAGACATGTGGACAGACAGACAGGCAAACAGATAGAAAGATATACATGTTAGCATACCGGAAGAAGAAGAGGAGAAAGGCGTAAAAGAAATGAGGGCGAAGAAGAAAATGAAAATGATTTGGGCAGAAAGTCCATTTTCATTTATTCAAATTTTACAGCGGTGACAACTAAAAACACAGCCTACCACTGGGAAAGTACTACTGTATCCAAATCTATCCATCTCTCTACTTTCATCTCATCCCTTTTTTCGTGCACATCTCTCTAATCTTTAACTACACTATGTGTCAGCGAGGAGTCTGACACTAAGTCAGCGTCAAATTCTATCATCCATGCAGACAGAGACGGGAGCACACACAAACAGGACAGCTACAAGACGGGCTTCGTTTCCATCTAATCTCTTTACTCTTTCAGTCAGCCTTCCTTCATCCAGCCTCCCCTAAAAGTTGTCAGCTCAGGTGAGCATAACATCAATCTGCTAATGGGCACTGCTCTCTAGTTACTGCACTCTGCAGGCTAACGAGAGCATTCCAGTCAGCGGACAGCTCTCGCTTTATTTTATTTGGAAGAACGAGGCGGGAATACACGGCCGACAAGATGCGAGTGTTTGTTGTCAAACTTTAGGTGTATGTGTGGAGGTTCAAAGTTGGAGGAACTCCTGGTTGGAATTCACACTCGCTACAATCGGGAACGTGGGAAAACACACACACAGGAGGGTCTCGGTTAATATACATGGCAGCTTTTATGATCCAAAGAACAGTTTTTAATATTTATTGTCCAATTCTGAAAAAAAAATGTTGCCACTTTGGTATTGCATTTAACTTTAAATACTGTACTGTACTGTGCTTTTTTGTGTAGTTTATTTTTATTGCATTATTTCCAATTAAATTTGTTTAATTGTTTTTTTTTAAAGGTGTGTTCACAAGAGCTGAAAAAAACAACAAACAATCCCAACTTATGAATATTTATTAAAATAAGACAAGTAATGAGATGCACCATCACAGCATATTTCATAATACTGACAGAGACTAAAACTAAAAACAAGTCAAATTTGCCTTACATCCACCAAGGTCTTTAAGGTCAACTTAATGACTGATCAAAAACTTAGAATTAACTTAGAATCATACACTTATATGATTCTTACAAGTGTGGTGTGTATTGTCAACATATAGAAAGTACTGTATAAAGACTTAAATATAATGCTATACATGTAATATATGTAGTATAAAGAATAATACAAAATAATTTTATTCAAAATTATGTCATATATGTCTAAATGGATTTCGAAGTAACTTTGCACTTGTTTTTACTCCCCTACAAGTGCATTTAAAAGGAACAAAAAACTCATAATGAATATATACAAAATACAATACTATTTCCTTAAAATTAAATACTGCTCTAAAGTAAATACTGTAACATTTTCACTGCAATTAAAGTGAACTTACTGAACCTGAACAAACTAAACAAACCTGATGAAAAACACTTATTGAAAAGAAAAACATGTCAGAGGGACTTGGTGGGATTATTTATTCCAGGGAAGCAAGACAACATTAAGACGAGCAGGGACAGCCAGTGTGATTGTTTCTGACCAAATATCCAGTGTCCCCAAAATCCTATTCCCATTAGTGCACATTATTTGCACAGAGTATATGTGGATCTTCATGCAGCCAGGAGAACATGGCCTGGTTGATCATTCTCACAGGAGCTAACTGAACTCAGTCTGCTCATTCTTCTTTAAATTCAGGTCCAACTGTACTTTTACGCCGATTTTGTAGTCAGCTGTGTTATTCATCGAGTCAAATACCTTCTTTACATTCAGTCGAACATACACAAAAAGCATAGTTTTAACCCTGATACCGCCAGACGCTGATGACACTGATTTCCTTCTTGCCATTTGACTTTAAAAAAGCTCTGACTCATAGTAAACTGACTGTTTATTCATATTTCCCAGACTTTACTACCTATCCAGGGATGCACTACACCTCCACTTTCACTACACTATCCCCCACATAATGCCAAATGCAAATTTTACATGTGAATGCAACAATAGTAGAGGAAAGTCATTGGTATACTGCTCCTTTCTGGGTTTAAAAATATCTCTTTTGAAACCAGATGTGCCACCTGCTCACCTCAGCTGCTGTGGAGCTCTCTTGACACAAACCGACTCGCTTTCTTGTAAAAAGCACTTTGATTTAGCCAATTTCAGGATTATGAAAAGACGCTGGTATGTCTTGGGAGACCGTTGTTGTGCCGTTACCGAAGGTGCTGTGTATGCGCGCACCTGGCTAAGGTTTGATGCCGTAGGAGTAGGCGTGTGTAGTCCTTCGAAGATGTGTGTAAGAACACAAACAGCCACAACTGACATCCAGGGGGGAAAAAAGGAGAGAAAAAAAACACACACACAAGAGAAATGAATCAACAGTGTTTGCTATTTGACGTTTTTGTCCCCTCTGGCAAGGACTTTCTCCCTCACTCTTTGTCCTTACTCCCCTTCAAACGCGCTCTTTTTCCAGTCTTTTCTGTCTGACATCACCTGCTCCTCTCGTCTTCTGTGCCACTGTCCTCCCCCCGTCTCTCTCTGTCTCTGTGTGTGCCACTACCAATCTAGCCACCGTAGTGTAAAGTTATAATCCCTTTCCTTTTCATTCCTGTCGTTTACATCCTTCTCTATCTTTGTAATTATCTCTCCACCCTGTCCCCTTGTCGCACCTCCTGTCAACCATCTATCTGCCTCTATGTAAAATATCTCCATCTGTTTTCGCTTTCATACTCCATTTCGCATTCCCTGCCCTTCCTTATCTCACAGGACTGACCCCTTCATCCTTCCCCTCGTTCCCTCTATCCTTCTATCCCTCCTCCCCTCATCAGCGCCCTCCTTCTGCTTCCCTGCCTCCGTCTTTCCGTCCCTCCCTCCCCCCGCTCACGGCACGACTGAAATTCAAACCCGAGCTTTATTGACGGCCCGTGCGGTCAGTGATTTGCTTAGCGCACATTCCTGTCCGGGGCCATGGAGGTTGTGAGCAATCTGGTGTTAGGTGTTAAGAAAGAAGATAAAGCGGCATCAGAGGCCGCGGTGACCGACTCGCCCATCCATTAGTTTGCTGTAATGTTTATCATTACCGCTGAGCTGAGACTACCAGCAGCCGGCCGGCTCTGGCTCTTCTGTCTGAACTCTGAACCTGGTTCATCTCTCAGAGGCAGACTTAACTCGCTCATCGGCTCATGTGCAGCAAACGCCACGTGGCACCCTCTGTGTTTTTTCCACTCTCTACCACCTCCATTTTTCTGCCTTTCCTACACCGATGTCTTCATCCCATCTTTTCTTCATTATTTTTCAGAGTCATTATAATAGCAAACAAAGGAGCGGCAGTGAGACGGTAAAAGACGTGATGAAGGTCAACTTTTGAGTGGACATTTGGGGAAGTGCAATAAATATTAGAAAATGTAATCTATTACATTAGATTAGTTTAGTCCTTTATTTTAAAATATGTTAACACTTGACTTGATTTTCATTTATAAAGAACTTAAATGTAATTTCAGGATAATGTAAGAGTGGCAACATGAATTTGCACTGTTTAGCAGTAACAGCAGCGAGGCTCCTGATTCGGACCTCCTGGTTGGCTGTGGCCTTTCTCAGTTTGTAGTTTCCCCCAGTTTTTCTCTGATAGTCCAGAGACAAGTGTGTAAGGTTAATCGGTTATTCTAAATCGGCTGTCGATAGGGATGTGAGTGTGAATAGTTGTCTGTGCCATTGTGTTACCCCTGTGATAGACTGGCGACCTGTCCAGGGTGTAATCTGCCTCTCATGCCACGTCAGCTGGGACAGACTACAGCTGAAAAGGTGGATAAGTAAATGGAAGGATGGATGTACAGCATGATTCACACTTTAAATTGCATATTTAAATATAGAATTATAAAAAAAACTGTATATTTTCAGAGAAAACATTTTTTTACAGGGGAGAAAATACATACAATTTAGCTCTTTAATATAAGAATCTTTATCTTTTTTACTTTAAATTGCAGGAAATTAAATATGTAGTGATTTGGGTGTGCTGGTAGGCCAGAGCGAGATATTTTTACTGTTATCTGGTGTGTTGAACAAAATCTTGTTAAAAAACTGAGAAGCATATGCTGGATGAGGCGAGAGAGAGGGATGTTTGTTTGCTTCTACATACATTATAGGTGCCACAACTGTTCCTGTCAGCTGACCTATTGTCGCATGAGTAAACCATCCTGTATGCATGTGCGTTAGTGTCTTCACGTGGATTTGTTTGCCATGTGCGTATCATCTGTGAGACCATCTTGCAGACGAGGACAGCTGCTTCAAAGATAGCAGTGTGAGCTTTTGTTCTGTCTCTTCAATCAAAGTGCTTCCCCACAGCTCGGCCTGCCAGACAAAACCAAAGTCAGCCAACACTCGCCTCAAAGCTCGGCTCAATCGGACTGAGAGGCAAACAGCGAGGGACAGAAAGAGACAGAGAGGAGGAGAAACAGAGAGAGAGAGACCTGTGGGTGAGGAGGCCACAAGGTCTGCTTCTGTCTCTGGCGCAATGTGATGAAACCGGCAGGCAGCCAATCAGACATGACGACGAGCCAACCCGGGAAATAACCTGCGGGTCAGCCAGCACGGCGACATGCACACACACTGGCATGCGCACACAATCGGCAGCATGGGCTCGTTTGAATCGCGGCATTGTTCACAGAGGCCTGAGCACACTTTTCTTGATATCAAGTGTTGCATGTAGACAGTAATTGGATTGGTTGTAATTGGTTGTGGTCGGCTGGTTTGAATAGCAAACGCTGGCTTTGCATAAACACACAAATTAAATCCTTGTTTATGATGTGTGCACATATTTTTGTGCTGATATATGTTTGTGTTGGGGGGAAAAAAGCAGTCCTTAAGCTAATTTTCTATTGGAGACAGAAGATGCTAGTGGTGAAAATTGGTGAAAGAAGAAGAGTGAAGAAGAAGAGTGAGTGATGTGTGAATCACATGAGCAAGAGATGGAAGGAGCATGTGAGGGTGGTCGGGGAAGGAGACAGCAAGAGGCCAGAGAGGTCAGCAAGAAAATGAAGGGGAGGGCGGAGGCTGTACTGATGTTTCTTGCGGCATGAAGCTTCATGCGTGGCTAATGTGCTGCGTGTCTGTGTGACCTCTTGTCTGAGGGACTGCTCCGTTTCAGTGGGTCATGCTAGCTATACCAAGTAACAGACTACAGTTCATTAATATGTAGCGTATGTGTGTGAGTGTGTGTGTGAGCCACGCTGGTGGCTCTGACAGTCGCTGAACGCAGCAGCAGACAGCCAGGACATGTCTCTCCCTCCCTCTCATGCACAAACACATGGGCGAACACAGCCATCAGCAGTGCATTTGGAAACACTAAATGAGACAAAGAAACTCCAAAGATGCGCGAAGTACACAACACTTTGGACCTCCCACTGAGTGTGGATCTGCAATGTCAGCTTTTATGTCTCCGCCTGTCCTTTATTACCCTCTTGTCTCTCTCTTCTCTTCTTCTCAACTTGTTAAAACCTATTCGCTACCTCACTCTCTCCTCCCTTCCTCCCACACTCGCTGCAAGGTTCCCTCTCTGTGAAGAGAGCGAGCAGCGATCATCAGCGCGTCTCACGCCGCTGTACTTGCGCCTATATTAGGTTGTTAATACGTCTCACTGCTCCCCATCGCCATCCATTACAGAGGGTTAAATGCGCCGCTTAACAGTGACATAACACTGTTACTCGATGTATGGTATTTTGCATTGTGGTGGCGCAGCGATAACACATTAGTCCCATTTTTACATAACCACTGAGAAAGGAGCAAAGTGGGGCAGGCAGAGAGGCAGCAAAACATTCGAGTGTGTGTTTTGTCTCATGCATACTTTTTTGTGTGTGTATTGGTCTGCGTACGCGCGTACGTGTCAAGGGTCAGCGAGACAGGGAGAAAGAAATGGAAGGAGACAGACAGGCAGGCAGGCGGTCTGGATTGCGAGAGGAGATGAGGAAAGAAGAGCCTCATCTCTGCCACACACCATTCTCTAGCTCTGTTTACAGAAAATAGAAGGATCTACTGTCATCTACAATATTTCCGCTTGTTCTCAAAAGAGTTAAGCTTTCCAGGATGCAGACGTCTTTAATTGGAACGTGTGACACAGACAAAGATGCTTAACTAAGCAAAGACCTCCCACTTAACGAAACCTGTGTGTGTTCCACAGACTTGTTTGCAGCATTACATCTTTTGGAATAATCTTTCTGGCTATATGAGCAGGCAGAAGGTGCAAGGACGGGATGCAACAACTACGGTTTAGAAAGAAACCATTAAGACAAACCAGGAGGGACTGGACAGTATTGCTATATGTAGTGTTTATAAAGCAATTTGTTAGTTAGTGATGCACAATTCGATGTAAATATGTACTTTTAAAAGGAAAAGGGAAAAGAATCCATTTGTTGACTATTATTTGTATTTCTTTTGCTGATTATTCAAAAGGTCACCTAACTTTCATTGAGAAACATGGAGCCATTAGTGTAGCACAACTATTTGCTAAAGTTGCATCATCTGCATCTCTAAGCTGTGTTTGCTTTTTCTGGACCAAGAGAAGTTTGACTGGGATCAGCACAGGTTTAAAAAATGATTCCATCTTTTCTTCTCACTTGTTGCAGTCTTTTCTTTTTGTCCAAAGGCTTTTAATGTTTTCCTAGTGTTTTGTAATGAAGCTGTAGGTCAGATGATTGCAGATTTTTGAACCCCATTTGCTCCCCATGTCTGTAGTTGTGAAAAAAATAGCTCCTACCAAATGAAGGAACAGTCTATAGCATAAAGACTGGGACAAAGAAGGAACTGTTTTATAAACTAAGGTTCATCAAATTTTATTTTGAAAAATGTAGGAAGACAAAAAAAAAATCACACATTTTCAGTCAAATTTGTTGTCTTTGTTTTTGCTCATCTTCCAGATGTGACTGGTGATTTTGAGTTTTCTTCAGTCAAAGTGCTTCCAACACAGCTGCCAGATAAAACCAGAGTCATTCGTTTTTACGATGAGCAGGCCTCTGAAACACTCAGTTTTTAGCTTTTCACTGACACAAACAGATTACCTTCACTAACTGAATCAGATGGCTCTGAGGCTTTCTGAGCTGTTTGTTATTTATTGACCTCAATGAGGCTGAGAGGTATTTCAAGACGTGCTTAAAATGTATGTAATCATGTGCATTAAAACAGAATTAACAATCAAGACAGAAAAACGTAAGATATAAGTAAATCAAATTCTAGCCACATTAGAATCAAGTTTTAACAGCTTTGCTGCTCAGAATGTGTCAAGTGAGAGGAACATTAGCGTGTGTTTACACAAGCATTAGCACTTCTCCTTATTCATTTCACAGTGCATAGACAAAAAGGCAGAGTAATGTGACAAAACAGATTTTTGGTTATTGTTATTTATTTCTTTTACATAACGCTCATAAAAATGAGCGTCGCTTGTTGCAAAGTGCATGGATGCATCTGTTGGTCTAAAAAGTGAAGCCAATGCAGAACCTGCATTATATGTAATGGCCAGCAGAGGGCAGCTCCTCTGGCTACAGAATAGATAAAGTTTTGTATAAGTCTATAGGAAAACGACCCTTTGGGTTTTGTTTTTGACCTCACTAAAACACTTACCTGATATTTATAGTCCCATTGACCAGTTTCGAGACCTTTTTATTACAGCTGTTTTGTAAATGATGGTCTCCATTAGAGTAAAAGGAAGAGAACGCAGACTATGTTTTCAGGAGGTATACTCTGTGACTGAATAGTACTGTACAAGCACACAGTGTCCCTCATTTTCTCAGTCAGATCCACTCTTCAGTTGTCACTGCCAATTTCAAAATGATCAAAATACTTGGCTCCAGAATTCACACTGGAATTTTACTAACCACCGTTGATGTCAAGGGTTCTACCAGAAACACAGATATTGCAGATATCTGGACATGGTGTTGAGTTGGACTCCTGACAAAAGGCAGAGAGCCACAAGAGCAGAGGGGAAAAAAGTATAAAAAGCATTATAGCAGGTGCTCTTAGTACCAAAGACATTAGTGGGTACTATCCACAATAAAAAACCATAAAAAGAACAAGTACAATCATACCACATCGAGCTGTACCATGCAGGGGGAAGGAAGATGATGTTTTCAGGTTTTCCATTCATCCATCTGTCTTCTTGTTTCGAATCAATCTCTTTAACATCTTTAGAGACTTTTCACGAAATTTGGTACAAATGCCCTTAAGCTATGAAGCTATGACGCTATTATGAAAAACTCCCACACAAATATCTAATAGGATAAAAAAAGACAATTTATACCCTAAAGGTCAAAGTCCACAGCTGGACAGAAATGGATTTAGGAGTGTTTTTCATATCTGCGATGTTTATGTCGGTTTAAACTGAACTCTGGGTTGTGCACTCTCCCGTTGTGCAATTCGTTGTGCAGACACGAACATGGTCATTGGACTCGCGTGGAGACCAAAAGAAACCCACAGAGGCCCTTTGGAGGAGGTGGTCTCCATATGGTTCCAAACAAACTCTATAATGGTTTATTTATAGTGAGAATGTGATCTGACCTCAAACTAACCCATGTAGCTTGTGTGCACGGCAAGATTGAGCACCTTCCCATAGCCAGGTGTGTTTTGCATTGCGGGATGTGGCAGAATACCATAGACATGTACAATACACAGACTACAGCTAGCTGTAAAATGAATGTAAACTCTCCATGTTATCCACTAGACCAGAACGTAGCACCTTCTTCCTGTATTTACTTTTGTTGCTCTTGTCCCACATCTGGGCAATAAAGCAGACTGAAGGCTCTCTTGTGCGGTTTGATTTGCTTGGACATCGGTTGGAGTTTTTGTGTGTGAAAAGAAACCAAACCTCAAGGAAAAGCTCTAAGTTTACAAACTCATCAGCTGATTCTGACTCAAATGAACTACAGGTGTGAGCATGCCCCGAAACTGCAGTGTTGACTGGTTGGTGGAGGCGTACAACTGCAAATGTTTAAAGTGAGCTACATCCTGCTAACCTAGCTTGACACAAAGACAAAACAGGGGGAAACCGGGAGCCTAGCTTGGTCTAGAGATGCAGACGCCTCCTAACGTCTGCATCTTTTATATTACACAGTTTTCTGCTGACTGTAGCTTCAACCAGCAGACACGGCAGTGGTGTCAGCGCTCTTATCAACAACCTGAACAAGCGCATCTCACCACATGCCACACGTGATACTGTTTTCATTAACAGTAATTGTTACTCAATCCCCTCCTACACGTTCTCATAAATCTAAAGTTTCAACCAAGCAGACGCCCTTTAAACCCACAGCCGCACTGCTTCCAGGATACTGCAGCAGTGTCATTATAAAATATCACACAGGAGGTCACTCTGCTCTCCATATTTAAAGAATTTATTAGGATCATTATTCAGGAAGTAAAAGTTAAAACTGATGAACAAGGATTACGATTTCTGTCACTGTGTGACAGGGAGTGGCAGTCATTAGCAGGAGATATTAATAGACAGGCTATTAGCTTAGGTCAGAGCTTTGTGTCAGACTCTGTTACAGTTACACTGACTTTCTCTCTCCCTTCTCCATCTTCCTCTCCCCTTACTTCCTTTCTGTCTTTCCCAAAACATCTCCTTACTCCTTCTTTAGCCAGCTCTTGGTTATCCTGATTTCCTACCTTGACTCGTTTATGGCTCCACTCTGTTCCCCCTCTACGTCTCCCACCAACACACAAACACTCTCTCTCTCGCTTCCATACACTGGCTCTCTCTGTCACTTTACTCGCACAGTTCTCCTCGCTACGGGCCCAAACCACTTCCCCGCGGCGTTGTCTATCTAATCCTGTTTTCCATCATTCTGCGCTCCCCTCTCTTTTCTCACACTCACACCATGCCATTTCTCACCATAAATCCTCAAACCACCTTCCCCTCAAACCAGCACGCATCATTAAATAACACACTCTCGCCACTCAAACCCATCTTTTTCTATCTTTCACATTCACTTTAGCCATGACCGCACTATTGCAGAAATATGTGAACTCACCGGTTTTTTGCTTTGTTTTGGGGGGGGGTTTCTGTACGTACACGCATTTATTGTTGCTTGCAAAAATTTTACCAGCTTAGTCTCGTCGTCTTTGTCTTTTTCTTGGCCATGATGTAATTATGCTCCACCGTCGCTGTTGGTACAGAGTGTCAAACATTTAAACAAACTTGCCTTTTCAAGGATACACTTTGTTCTCGTGCCTTGTGACCTTCTATTTAATCACATTATGTTTCACTATTGACTGCAAATAAAAACACTAAAACCCTGACACGAGTCATGACTGAATAAAGTCCCGTATAACTATTTATTGAAATAATTCGCACTTTACTTGGTGGTTTAAAGTTGGAACAAATCTCTGTAAGATCAACACACTGTCCCCTCTTCCTTAACCACTCACGACCCCCCACCAGGTACAAATAAATGTTAATATAGCATTTGTCCTATCACACTATGGAAATCAGCCTCTGTGCTGATAGAGCGGTTGATTTCCATACTGCGATTGGTCAGATGCGTCCAACGCCACCTCTTTCATGTGAGCACACAGAGGGGAAACCCTGTGTGAACTTGTCAAGCTGATAACAACCTTTGTGTGACTGATCATCCTGATATCCTGGGTTTGTTTAACTCGGTTCGTGGCACAGGGCTCAGGTCTAAGGTCTCCTCATTATTATTTTAGACATAAAATGAAACATTTTGGATACTTTAGCCCCCTGCTACTGTTTTTACAAAAGTTTTTAAAAAGTAACAAAAAACTAATCATTTAAAAGGATTAATACCTGTCATTTACATTCACTTTCAACTTTTCTGATGGAAATTTTAAAATGTGTGCAGCTCAAGAGGCTCAGAAAGCTGCCATTAGTGCAGCTTTTCACCACAAATATCATTTTTTTACAGTCAAATGCCAGGTTCTTTTTACAATTTGATCAGATAATCAAATTTATAAATGTTCAGTGCTAGTGTTACAGTGAAAGTACAATTTTATCACTCTGTTATCTCACTATTTTAATCCAAATAGCTGTATTTACTTAAACTATCTCCTGGGATTTTTCTAAAAACGCCCCATCTCACGCTCTCAACACTCTAACTCATCTTCTTCCTTTCTCTCATCCTTTCACATTCACTTTAGCCTTGACCACACTATTGCAGATATATATGGAATCACAGTTTGTGTGTCCGTGTGCATCTGCATTTATTCTTTTGTTAGTTTTCCTGCCTTGTGACCATCTTTTAAATCACTGTTTGTTTCATTGTTAACAGAAACTAGACACATTAAAACTTCACACATGTGTCATGACTGAATGAAGTCACGTGTAACTATGCAGAAACAATTTATATTTGTTGGCTCTTGAAGAAATCTCTGCAAGCCTAAAGTACACTGTCTGCTCTCACCACAACCCCCCTGACCCACCTCAGGTACACTTAAATGTTAATACAGGACTCAGCTGGAGGTGTGGAAGGAGATAGATTCCAGGAACAAGACCTAAGCTGACCCCTCACCAGGCTTAAGTACAGAGATTTCTACTTGAAGCTCTGTGTTGGTATAGCTATATTTATTTAAAAGGAGAATTGTTCAGAATTCAGACTGTTGGGTTGGATTTTAAACTCCAAATATATGGCTATTTTTCAAGTAATCACTATCAAGTAATTTCATTGTGACTCATTTAAAGATTTTGTGGTTCCTGTGAGTTTTACATTCAGGGTTTCAAGCCCGGAGACCCGCCTTAGGCCTGTAGAACCAAGCAGGATTTCCTCTTATCCAGTAAAAAGGTAACTTTAGGGTCAACCCTGGGTTTTCTGTACTACAAAAGTGGCTCACTTCTTACAAGGCTATAACAGTAACTTGTAACTTGAGAGAAAAGGTTACACTCAAGGTAAGAGATCAACAGGTATGAATTCACTGCCAGATCAACCAATGCTCCAGGAAATGATGCCACCACTCCTGGAAGATCCCTCAGACATCAGAGTTCAGGAAGTAAAAGGGTCTAAGCTTTCCCTGATGTGCATCAGTTATAAGAAGAAGCAGCTTCATTCATTTTTCTCCTGTTTGATATATATATGATGTTAAAACAGGGCACCTCATTGTACTTATAAGCCTTTTATCAAATTTGTATATAGACTATACTGAATTTCATTTTTATATTGAAATGTGTTCAGATTATTAAACACCACCAAGGCTGCAGTAGAAAGAATAAAAACCAACTCTGTCTCTTAACGCTCATTTATTGATATACTCTGTTAGAATCCATCAGAGCTGTAATACTGACTTGGCTCTGGCAGCTGTGTTGTTTCAGTCTGTATTATGTGTGTAACGTCTTCATATTTTTCCCAAAGTATAGTTTCATCTTTCTTTGTAAAATCGGCCGCTCTGCAGATAAACCAGCTGATTTCCACGCTGTGACTGGTCAGATGCTGCCCACATTACCTCTTTCATGTGAACACACAGGGGCTACCCAGGGTGAACTTATCAAGTTGATAACAACTTTAGTGTGACCATTTATCCTGATTGCCAGGTAGGTAAAGCCAGATAACCAAAAGACATCGTGGGTATGTTGAACTCGCTTTGTATTACAGGGCCAGGTCTAAGCATCAGACAAGTTATTATTTTTATAATTTCTTTAGACGTTATTTATTTGCTTATAATATGTGCACCTCAGGAGGCTCAGAAAGCTGGCATCAGTGCTGCTTTTCCCTGCAAATATCACGTTTTTACAGTGAATGCCAAGTTATTCTTACAATTTGATCATATAATCAAATTTATAAATATTTTGTGACAGTATTACATTGTTTCTAAAATATAATTTTATCCCTCTGTGCACTATTTTACTCCAAATAGTTGTATTTACTTAAACTACCTCCTGGGTTTAATCTAACAACTCCCCATCTGACACCCTCATCAATCAACCCATCTTTTCATGTCTTTCTTTTTCACATTTACTTTAGCCACGACCACACTATTGCAGGTATATATGAAAGCACAGTTTTCATATCCACGTGTGTTTGCATTTATTGTTCCTTTGAAAAATTTGACCACCAGAGTCTCATCATCTTTGTTGTCTTTTTGCTGACCATGACATAACTGTGTTTCACTGTCACTGTTGGTACAGAGTGTGAAACATTAAACAAACATGGCTTCAGGGTAAAGCTTTTTTCTCCTGCCGTATGACCTTCGATTTAATCACATTTGGTTTCATTAACAGAAACTAGATACATTAAAACCTTGACATATGTGATGTAACTGTAACTGTAAAGTCATGTGTGACTATATACCGAAACATTTTACATTTGTTGACCCTGGGAAGAATCTCTGCAAGCTTAAAATTCACTGTCTCTCTGCTCTCTTTCACCACAAACCCCCCCGACCCACCTGAGGTACAGCTAAATGTTAATACAGGATGTAGCTTGAGGTGTGGAAGAAGTTACATTCCAGAAACAAGACCCAAGATGACCCCCTCACCAAGCTTTCTTTTTTTAAAATTGCTGGTAAAGAGCGTACCTTCACCCTCGTGCTGGGTGAAATCCACCAGGGTCACAAACATTTGTGTTGGAAAGCCTGTATAGGTACATTTATTTAAAAAGGGCAGTAACTCAGAGTTCAAATTGCTGGCTTGGATTGTGAACTCTCGCCACTGTTCACATTGTTCACATTGCTATTGTTCAGCCACTAAATTTCAAGGAATTTTATTTTGGATCAATTAAAGTTACATTTTGTGGTTCCAGGCTAAGCACTAGGGCAGTAGTAGATAAAATCCAGTGTTAACCTTAGGGTTTCTATACCACAAAGGTGGTTTATTTCTTACTGCATTACTATATGATCCTAAAATTTGTACCTGTGGACTTTTCTCTTATCAAATTTGCATGTAACTTAAATAGATCTCTGACATTTACACCTACACTGACCGTAAATAGGCAACATATTGTTGACCACAAAATCTCTCCCCACACCAGTATGCAGAGGGACATTTGTGACATTAGCATCAGTCCCAGCAGCACTTGGCTCTACCAACTTTTCTGATGGAAGCTTTATGACCTGTGCAGGGACGCTCAGAAAGCTGCAATTGTTGCTGCTTTTCCCTGAAAATAAATGTGAATTTCCGCAATATTTCAATCAAATCCCAAAAAGTTGATTCTGTTCATCTGGACGTAGCGACATCAGTGGGAAAAACGTTTCTTTACTCATTTAAGTGACTTCTTCAGTCCCTCAGGTCACTTCCTGAGACTGAGGAAGTCACTTAAATGAGTGAAGAATCAACTTTTCGGGAATCAGTGACTCTGCTACAATGTCCCAAAGTACAATTTTATCAGTCAACCTAAATAACTGTTTTTATTTAAACTACATATCAGTCTAAAAACACCCAATTGTGCCGTTATCAGTCACTCAGATGTGTGAAACATGACAGTATATGTATGTTTCACACACAGAAGCTCAAATAAAAGGGATTACAGCAAATATTAATCACTAATTATGAAACCTGGACAATTATCCGATATAGATCTAAAATTCTCAATAATGCCTTACAATGATAAAAATGGTAAAAAGAACTTGCCACTATGTTGAACTACATATTTATATTACACATTTTTAAAAAAAATTGACTTCACTTGTTCAGCGAGGATAAAAAAGCTTTCATCTCGTGCCACAATTGGCTTCACCCTAACACTCTGTCTCCATTTTATTCCCCAACAACGACCTTTCTGTCCATCCCTATATCTTTAAGAAATTCCCTCATTTCTTCCCAATCACCTTATCTCTTCTCTTATCACTTCTCCATTGTGGAGCTGTGACCCCCCCCCCCTCTGCACAAGAGAGAGAGGTTGAGAGAAAGACAGCTTCAAAGGGTGGGAAAAGAGAAAGGAAGAGAGAGGCAAAGGGTAAAGTTTCGATTTCACAGGAGACAAATAGGCTGACTTTACGTAGGTAACCTCTGTAAATGGGTTTTCGATTTCTAATTTTCAACAGATCCCAATAAACAAGTACATAAAGACACACGTGAGCGCGAGAGAGAGGGGAAAAAAAAGAGAGATAAACGAAGACGAAAAAGATTAAAGAATAAGAGGGAGAGACTTTTAAACTAACACCTACATAAAAACTGGCAAATCACCACAGAATTTCCCGGTGGTTTCTTAGTCTGGTCAGTGACTCAACGTTTACAGTCAATCTGACTCCTACACTTAACATCACATAAACATATCACCAATTTAAACACAGATATACACATACGGCTGTTGCCCACACTAAATATGGTTTGAGGTCTGATCTTAATTAGTCTCCCACCGTTTGGCGGTTTGCAGAATCTCTTGGAAGAAGATCTCGTAGCCTGTTTGTGATATTTTTCATTCAGCAACCACTGACCTATGCTCAGAACGACCTCAGAAATTATGCATCCTATGATTCAGATTTGCTCAGCATGGAACAGTTTGTAATTGAAAGGATGCAATGGAAGTGCTTATCTCATCTCAGTACTCACTTCTAAACTAACCTAACCAAGTTAGTAAGTAACAATTTTTTTTTAATTTTATTTCTGTACAAAGGGTAACAAGTAACATACCACGACTGAGATGGACACTAGCATGTATGCTGGCTTCAGAGAGAGCAATGCTACCACACTGAGCAAAATTACTGTACAGAAAAACCATTTTCAGCCAGAAAATGAACAAAGAGCGCTGCAACAGATGCCGCGGCCCCCACAGATCTCCGATCTCAACGTCATCGAGTCAGGCTGAAATTACATGAAAAGACAGAAGCGGTCGAGACAGCCTGTAGAAGAATTCTGGGAAATTCTCCAGAAAACAGATACAAGCTACCTGAAAAGTAGCGCTGCACACAAACCTACATGAAAGAACTGCTGCTACTTTAAATGCAAAGCAGAGCATCAGTTTGTTTTCTGTTTTAATGCACTTTCATTAAGAAAAATGAAAGTGTCCCCGTGTTACTTTTTCAGCGGTATATTAGGGTTGTAAAAGAAAACAATACTCAGAAACTAATCACTACTACAAATTACTATCTGATCAGATACTCATTTGTGGCCACATGTATAACAACAATGCTGCCTTCGCCTCCTCCAACTGACACATCTTTGCACAATATGACCGCACAAAGGTGTGAACACAGCCCTTCCTCTCACTCTTGGCTGAAGCAGCTGGACAACCCTTTGTCAGGAATTTCGAGAGGTCAGTTAAGCTTCCGTTCGAACTACAGTGGAGTACTGCATGAGTATAATTGTAAACCTGCCCACACATGCTATGGTTAGCTAATTAACTATTAGCGATTAGCTGATAGCTACATAAGCTATTACTAAGGAAGCGGCTAATGGCTATGGCTAATTATTTATATCTAAAAAGTTTATGTTTCTCTTAAATTCCCACACCAAAGCTGAGAAAACTACACCAGCAAATACATATAAACAGTGGCAGCCTACCTTCATTGGAAAGCAATAAAATATGGAGCCAAGTCAGCAGAAGCACAACCTAAAAGTTTTAAACCACTCGTCTCACACACCTTACAGTTATGATACTTTTTTGATACCAATGATTTTTTGCCCCACATAAACACAAAACTAATGTTGTAAATAGATATTTTATTTGTTTTTGTAATCTTTATTTAAAATAAACCCTTTTCTTTCACCATATCAAAAATAGTACAGAGCATTGAGCGCACCGGGGTGTTCAGTAATGACTTTGAAATTCTAGTACTGTGACAACCCTGCAGTATATAAACGACGTGGCCCTTGAGTGTGAAGAAAATCTTTCAGGGAGTAATTTTTGTGAAAACGGCTAGTTTTCAGTTCTAAAATGAGAAACAAGCTGTTTGATTTAGAAATAAGCAATCACTCACTGGTCGGCTTTATAAGCTGAAAATATTGGGAAAAACAAAACGAAATAAATATCAATCTATCCATCTGTGATTTGAGAGGTAAATAGAAGACAGGACACTCAGCAGGACTGTTAAAGTGCTGGTTTATATAAAATACTTGATTTTGTACTGCTGGAGCAAACCAGAGTACCCAAAGGAAACCCATGCAGAAAACAGCCAAAGTTGCAAGCTTCAAAGTGAACGACAATAACAGCTTTCTTATGTGTACGTCTCACAATATTATGCAGCAGCTGGGGAAGTGTTGCAATTAAATTTTACCACTGAAAATATTTGGCTTGCACTGAATGGCAAAAAAACTGCTGGCAATTTACATATCAAGTCATTATTTATGTCATTTCTCAAGCGAACATTTGCAAAACATTTGCTGCTTCCAGCTTCTTAAATTAGCTTTCTTTTATTTTCCATCACCATAAATTGAACATCTTCAAATTCTGGACCTTTTATTAGAAAAAAAATACATAAACAAGAAAGGGAATTTGGCTCTGCATAATTGTAAATGGGGTTTTTTTTTCTAAACAATGTTGCTAAAAAGAGTCTGATTGATAACAGCAATTGCTCTAATAGGACCATAATTACTCAGAAATCACCTCCCTCTAAAGGGGATTTCTCTTTGATTCATCCATCTATGAATCAGCCGATTTACAGTCATATTGACCTTTTTTAGTCAATGAAGAAGAAAAGAAGAGCCAGAGCTCATCCTCCCCTCCTAATAAGCCTGATCTGTACTTTTTTGTTTATTTCGTCTCGCTCAAAATTGCTTCTAGGTGTGGCTTGTTCAAAAAGTAATTCTCCTCCACCATATTTAATTGTTTTATTGTATCATTACTTCATGTTGCCGCAGCATTAATGCACTGCACATTCTACTATGCCTATTAAACTGTAATGGCTCTACAAAGCAATATACGTCGTGATCAGGCGCACGCACACATACACAAACACTATCCTAACGTACACAGACTATTAAGCGCCAATGGTGCCAGAGAGTGATATGAGGCAATATTGCAGATGAACAATCTGATGAAGTGTGCAGAAACAGTCATTAGCTGAGTCGTCATCCTCATTCAGTTTACCACACACTTAACATCTTAACGAAGGAGCTGCGTTGCTTTCACACCGCAACGACTTATAATCACTTGCAGCAACACTACCAAAATACAACGCGCACATGCGCGCCCACGCCGTCTGTCACCGCGAGAGCACGCAGTCATTTTTTAGTCATTTCTATCAACTTCTGTCAGCAAACTGGAGAAAGACTGAGAATATGTGCATACATTACGCTGCATGTAAGTGCAAGCTAGCGAGAGAAAGTCTTAAATGTTTCTGAGAGTGTGAGAGGAAGTAATAAGATGAGGGGAGTGCGTTTGTCTGCTGAGAGAGGGATGATGGATTGTTGAGGAGAGGCAGGTGAACCTGTATATCTCCCTACAGCGCCGGTCATAAAGCATGGGAGCAGCCTCCTCTCCAACAACACAATGAGATCAAATAACCTCCAGTGCCTCTGAGCACAGGCTCACACATACACGCTCGCGCGCACGAGGTGAACGCAGCATCAGTGGCTGGCACTGATATTCAAGTTTCGCTCTGTTTTGAAACATCCATCATATTTCTGAGTAGAAAGGAAGGCAATGAAAGCATAAAGTCGAACACCCTTTGACGCACCCCTCTGCCTATCTCTAGCAAAAACACATATATGCTTACACATATATGCACGGGGGCGTGTGCACAGCAGCCCATGAAGTAGCAGGTGAGCAGAGGTGAAGTAAGATGAACAAGCATGAGAGGAGGTTGAAGTAGAAGAACAAATCAGAGCAGGAAAGGGGAGAAAAACAAGGCAAAGGGCTCAAATGGAAGAAGGGTCGCTTGATGGGAGAGGCTCGATGAGGAGGGAGGGGAGGAGTGTTAGGACCCAGGCAGTGCGTGAGTGTGCATGTGTGAAAAAGTGAGAAAAAAGAAAGGAATGGCATCAATCTTGCTGAATCTGAATAGTCACTTTCTTTCATAAAAATAAACCTGTGAGCAAGGCATTTAACAACCAGCATCTATCACAAAGCCCTGACACCGCCACAGTCCTACTCCCTTTCTGTCCCTGACAGTCATTAACAGGCCTCTCTGACTTCTCGCTTTGCTTTCTTATTGTGCGTGTGCTCCCATTTGTGTGTGTCTGTCCACATGTAAAACTCCCCACTGCTATACAATGCGTGTGGAATTTCACGCCGTAATCAGCCACAGACCGGAACACATGGCAAACAAAGCAATCGGCACAAAAACACGCCGCAACACACACACGCAAGCGTCGTGTTGCATACGCGCACTTCCAGCAACGGCTGGCAGGATCTGGTGGGCTTTGAGATTTTTGCACTTTGCCCTCTTCTGCAGATGGCTAGTTACATGATCAGCTATGGTCCGCTGCACTGCAGCCACTCACCGAACTGTGCAAACACAGATCATGAAAACATCCACCAGCACTGGACCTGGGGCTAATTTGGGATTAGGGTGTGTGATGCCTAAAACAGCCTAAAACATGCTCACATTGATATGGAAATGCGACCAATCTACCACAGACACAAATACCCCGAAAAACAGTTACTTTAATGGTGAAAAAAAAACTGTTTGTACATGCGCACACATATACGCGCACACACAGATATACATATGAATGGCATGCGAGGGATCTGTCCCAGAGCTTGGTTGCGCCTATCAAAGGCTCGTCTCTCCCAGAGACCAGTCGAGGCCCAGCATTGCACACTTAGCATTAGAATACATCAATGGCACAGGATTGGAGGCACGCAGGCTTTCATACTCAGAAAAACCCACCTTCAGCCTCTATCTTCCCCTTTTTTACTCCCTCTTTGGTTCATCCCACCCCCACTGTTAGCCCTCTCCTATTATCTCCCACTCCTCTTACTCCCTCCTCCACCCCACATCCTACCCCGTCTTAAGACTGCACTCCCCCCTCCTCTCCAGAAGGAAGCCTTTTTAACCGTGACCAGAACTCAGAGCTGCATGGACCGTGACCACATAGCCATACAACACCAGATAGGCTGTGTGTGACTGTGTGTGTGTGTGTGTGTGTGTGTGTGTGTGTGTGTATGTGACTGACATAAAATAGTCATAGTTAGGGCTGCCACTGCTCAGTCACCCTCAGTGTTGTGAGCGTCTGAACAGGCTGCTTCAGATCCTGTTTATCTGTGTGGGATTCACTGTCGGGCCATCAGCATTCACCCCCAAAACTTCACTGACTAACTGACAAACTCCACTTAATGGAATCAAACTTGGCCCATCAAATGTGTGTCAGTGCATGTATTTGTGTGTGCGTGTTTGTCCCATCACTTCTGTCTGTCGATACCAAGAGACAGCCTTCAGCCAGAGAACAGAGGAGAGAGAGGGGAGAAAAAAAACAAGCCAACTCTCCTTTTCTCTCTAATTACAAATGACAAACCTGCTACCAAGAGTCAGTCTGGCACCTGACGACGCATGATAACCTCTCAGCTCTCTGCCAATATTCAGTAACAGACTGGAGGCTATCTGTGTGTGTGTGTGTGTGTGTGTGTGTGTGTGTGTGTGTGTGTGTCTGTGAACATGTTGACTGACAGATTAAACAAGAACACCAAATCAAACAGTGTCCTGCCCCGTGGCTCTGATTTCCAATGACAAAGCAAGAAGTCTACGGCCAATATCTCACCTGTCTTCCTCCTCTTTCCCTCTTTATTGCCCTTTTAGTTTCTCATCCTCCACTTTACTTTCATCGATTTCCTCCTTGCTTACTTCCTTCCTTGCCCTCTCCCTCTCATACTCCGTACCTTCTGCGCGGAGTTTAAAAAGTAACCCTTCTTCTCGAGATCATCCATTTCCTCCCCGTTGCGTAATAATCAGGTTATCACTACATTGTGGCTTGTACTCTTACTGACTACTATCTCTAATTCCATTATAATGATCTAAAAGGCCATATGCTGCGAGTGCCATGTGATATAATATGTTTATAACACGGGGAGGCTGTAACTTGCTCTCACATCATGTGCTCTCATTTTTCACACCCTGCTCGACTGTGTTGTTTCGGTCGTCTTCTATCTGAAGCAAACTACACAAAGTTGGTAAGAGCAGAGATGATGTACCAAAACCTTCAAGTAGAATTTGTTCTCTTGCGTTCAAGCATAACTTTTTATTTGCGAGAGCCACATACACTAAGTTTAAACTCGGGCAACAGAGATTGGTTGTTACTAAACTGAGTCAATCCACAGCAGTGACATTATGTCCTGTTACACAATGTTAAGCTAAAGTAACTTGTTCTTTTAGTTTTAAGTGCATTTGATTTTACTTCTAATGATTCCTAGAAATGTGGTATCAGATGTTACAGCACTGCTTTAATCTGACCAGTGCCACCCAATTTAGCAGTTTCCCAGTTTGAAACGACTGAATATGAAAAGATTTGTTGCAGCACAAGAAGTTTCACTCTTTTTGTCCGTATTCCCAAAACAAATTAGTTTATTCCTGACACTGACTCAACAGCTGGGGGCATAATTTTTATTAGAACAACTAGGGCTGTTCGATATAACGATATATATCGGATGACGATATAAAAACGTCTATCGTTTCATTTTACGCTATCGTTTGTTTCGTGGTGTCGCAAAATAAACTGTTTACGGCAATATTTTTTCACTGTTTTGATGGGTCACTGTAGTGACTATATTAATTTCTTAAAGTTCTCTCTTTCTCTTATATTTAATATAACCACACTACAGACGGACAAGCGCCTGTTTTTATGCGTTGTGGTTAGCAACAACGACGGTAACACCACCTCGTGTCCGCTTGTTTATGTTCCACATAATCCTTTCATAATAAAGCTCAAGATCCTGTTGAGACTTTTCAAAATAAACTGAATCACGTGAAAGAGCAGATTATTTACGGATGAGAAGTAAAAAAGAGCCGCCAGGTGCTAAAAAATAAACCTTAGACTCAAACGTTAGAACAGGCTTTTCCCCGCAGCACGCTGTGTAATAAATACTCACAAAGAAAACGGCGGCCGTTACAACCTATGTCTAAAAATCTATCGTTTCATGCATCTGTTAAAACACTGGACTTCAGCTACATGACGCGCAGCTGGAAACACTTCCAGCAAGTCGAGCTGCCCGAGATTCACAGAATTTACAGAAAATGTTAAATTTTTGTGATTTATATCGTTATCGGGACGATAGAATTCTTATATCGGGATATGAGATTTTGGTCATATCGCACAGCCCTAAGAACAGCTATTTGTTGTTCAGAAATACTGGAGTAAAAATAGGAGAGCTACTAAGAAAACTTTAAGGTGATTACATTTGTTTGTTGCTGTCAGAGAACGACTGCAAATATCTTCAGCAGCCAACTGACTGTCCAGAGGTTCAGCATGTAACTGGACGACCTCTTTACTCTGACTGCAGTAACTCGTTTTGGAGAGGAATTTCTGAATTTCTCTTTCAGGTTTGTGAGGTTCTGTCTGGACTCTGGATGTAAATAGTTATTGTGTATTTGTCTGTATGTAGACAGGAAGAGATTTGTAGCACATCTCAACACATTTCTGATTTTCACCAATTTATCACAGTTAATTACAACATGTAGCTGCCAACTCGACCCTGTTCAGTCACAAGCTAATAGCAGACTGACGTTTCAGTCTGAAGCCCACATTTTCGACTTTGAAATTCAAAGCATCTGCACCAACTCCAGGTTAATCCAAGATGGCCGTGGTGAATCTAAACATTAGTAAAACTTTTCATCTGTACCAGCATTGTTGTGTATTTGAGACTTGCTAAGTCAGGTATGCACAGACCACTGATCAGGCAAACAAACAAGTACTGCACTGTACTGGTAGTGATACATGAATGCCTCTCCGTGGCTAAAAAGAAATTTGATTTTTCTTACTTTTGCAACTTTTTTACTGGAATGTTTTTAACTCGAGAATAACGTCACTTCTTCTCCACCATGTGTCTTATTGCTATTTTATTACTATCTTGATCATTTCAAGATGGCAACTGAATTCAAGCGATCCCAGACCTGGCCGCTGTCTTCAAAGCAAGAATTTCGAAGGCAATGAGTTTGCAAGATTTTTGCATATGGTCACAATCATTTTAGCCGTGCAATCTCCAACCGCTGTGCTCTGTAGTGTGGCTGTAGTGTTAGTTGCTGTGGAGCTTTGAGTCACATAAGTGCACACACCCTGTTGTCTCTTAATGTGGATGTTCAGATTTGTTCATGTAGTTTTTAAGAAACGTTTTGTGTTTTTCCACTTTTAAACAAACTTAAATATTGGATGAGAACTTTCTATTACGATATTTTTGTGCAAAACTGGCAGAAATATGATTAGAATCAGAAACTGTGGTCTGAATTGAGCGAGAACTGGATGCCAGCCTTTAGACTTTTCAAGTATTCAAATCTCTGCAAGCGGACACATATCAGTTGGCACTTAAAAAGTTCAATATTCAGCCCCGGAATATAAGAGGAACTTGAAATATGAAAAGAAAGAGTCAGGCAGAGACAAGGAAAAGGGCTGTTTTCACACATTCCAACTCCAGACAACATCAAGAGAGTCCGAGTATTGTCTGAAGTTGCCCTTTCTCACATGTAGCACACAGCATGAAGTCCGCATCAGACGCGTTCTCACTACTGAAATATTAAATTTAATTTAGGCGAGGGGTGGCACCTGGGTAGCGTGTGCAGGAGGCACACATGACGCCCCCTCGCTTGCTATGAATTCAGCAAACAATTACCTGCACTGCTCCCACATGAGCGTTATTGTACACAGACTTTGTACCACGGAGCTGGCAAGCTGAAGTCTGTTTAAAGTCAGATCTAAGACACATACAGATCCACCCGGCAATGCCTAGGAAAGCCCAGGGCTGCGGTGCATGTGTGAAAGCTGCATCATATACACGCCAACGCTGGTCTGAATGCACAGCAGACATGGGTTCGCGCTACAGGGGTGAGCTTACACTTCTTCCCATTCACACTTAGTATTGAGTTAGCATTGACACCCTGCTGAATAGTCTTGTGAAGGCACAGGACGATGCTAACCGGCAGGCACTATCACTAGCCGCCCTGGTCCTTGGCGGAATAGCCGGGGAAGCATTGATATGGTAATGCTGGGGACATTTCAGGGCCAAAGCTTGGGACCGTGGGCGCTCTGTGATCCTCCAAGCCCAAAAAGGACAGATCTCCAGGGTATTGTGATTTCCCCAGTCAAGGCCCTGAGTGATCAGGATAAGCCCGTCCATGCCGCTTTAGTGCTGTCACTCAGCCGCTATTGTGGTCATGTGAACGGCCATTTTCATCACAATTGACCTCGGTTTTGGCAGTACTGTTCGGCAGGGCCCTCCTTTCTCTATTCTTTGGTGCCCTCCCTTTCCTTCTCCTTCACCCTCCATCAATGATTTTTTTTCCTCTCTGTCTGGTTCTTCTTGTTGTATGCACTCCCTGTCTTTTTTTAAGCAACAACAATTGCCAGCAGATATGCCTTATGCAGAGTTAAACTGCTCTCCCGCTCCCTGCCTATCCTCATCCATCTCCAAAGCCACATCCAGCCTAAGAGGAGAATAGCTTGGAGACTCTGATTATCTCATCTGATACTATAGCGATGCGTGATGCAATACATATGTTGGGATTTACTGTTCACCTCTAGGGGAAAACACTCGAGTGTGTGCAGTGTGAGTGACATTTTACACACAGCGAGTGGGTGGTTGGGTGGCACCGTTCTTTTTTCTTTAGTCAAAATTTTGCAAACAGGACTGTATGTGTGTTTCTATAAATTTGTGTGTGGCGGAGTGTGTTCTCTTTGTTCCATTTTATTTGATCAGGGCTGGTAGCAAATAACAATGTACCCCCTTGAGGAATCTATGGGGAGCAATGACAGAGATTGCCCCCGTGTAACCAGTTTTTTCTTCGGCATATGTGCATGTGTTGGTGAAAGATAGTGTGTGTGTGTTTGTGCATGGATGGAGGTGAGAAAGCAGAGGGGAAAAATGGAAAGAACAGCAGAGGAGGAGAAAAGGGAGAAGTATGCATATGTATGGGTCTGATACATGTGGGTAAAATGTGTGGGTGGTATGCTCGTAGGCTGTGGGGCATTCACATGCCTTCTTTCTTGATTTCGTTCTGCACCCCAGTGCAACACATATACGCATATTCACACACGCACACACATATACACAAATGCACGCAAACACTAGAATGGGAGGAGAGTTCGTCTGGCTGCGAAGAACTCAGCTCCATCAACACAACACATCCTATTTCCCAACATCTCCTCCCACATCTCCCTCTCCCCCGCCACCACCTTTATTTCCCTCTCTCCCGGGAAGTGACACAGAATTCTTTTTAACTGCAGTACATTCATTACAACAACCCTGCAACCCCCACATCCTCCACGCGCCCCTCCACCCCCCCCAATCCACTACTCTCCTTCTCCTTCTCCATCGCACATGTGAAATAAAGAAAGTGGATGTAGCCACCTCCAGCAGCCGTCCTGGACTTAAAGCTTTCATTAAAAACAAGACAGGCGTGCAGGACAGAGAACTTGGCTGAGAGAGAGTACACACTCATTCATATGCAGTCTTACTACGGCGGCGCTACCACATTGCTGTACCTCAAAGCGTAGGAGAAGGGAGTAGAGCCTACAGACAGCGTGGGTGTTAGCGCAGAGGCCAGGCAGCATTGCTAGCTCTCAGCCATCCTCCTCTCCCTCCACTGACAACCATCAACTCTTTCCAGTGTACTCATGTATGCACCTCATTAAAATATATAACATACATACATACATACATTTAGAAAAAACACAACTGAAGTCCAACCTAAAGGTCAAAAACTCAAACGTATTCAGAAAATCACACGTGAACACGCTTAAAAACAGAGCAAGCATAGATAATACATACTCCGAATCAACAGACGTTTATTAATATCCATTTCATGTAAATCAATCACTGCAGCTGCTTTATAGAAGCACTAGATTTGTATAGCTGTTATGGTGCACCACAGATGTATAAATCCACAAAACCACTATTATTAGTGGATTCCAGCAAGAACTAAATAAATAAATCAAGTATTTTATAAATTGATTATATATATCGGTTTTCACCCAGAGAATTAGGAGACCAAATATCATTAAAGCTGTGTATTGCATTGCTTTCTCTTCCAATACGTCAATGACACACTGGCGTCAAACATTATCTGATTGATTAAAACATGCTCGAAAATGGATTCCCCAGAAAATTCGTAACAGAGTCACAACTTCACGACTCCTCATCATCGAGCTTATTAAATGAATAAGTGTAAAATGAGCAAGTTAACTAACTCACAGTGAAGAAAAAGCAATTCACAGGAGGAAAATGATGAACAAATGAGAAAGCAAATCAGAGAGGTAATTAACTGACAAATTATTAAAACTGAATAATAATATAACGCGCACACACACACACCCATCTTCACAATAGATTGCAGTGAAGACTTAATACCTGCTTTTTGCCTTTTTGAGGGCATATTTTCCTTCATTTACAAAGGTGCTGTTACATATTACAGATTGTCTTCTATAGCGATGGCGTCACAATGTATCGAGATAATATTTGTCATCATCAGTTTCTCTGTGATTCTCACCCCTACAGGACGTTCGTAGACATCAGGGATTAAACGATATTGAAAATTACAACTGGATTAGACACTAATATCCAGCAGTGTCGACACCAACAGTCCTATCTTTGCCTCCTCCAGCTGACTTATACCTTCACGCAGCTGAGGTTAGTAAAGCCTGGCTATCTTAAACGTTAAGAGACAGTGTTAATTTAAAAGGATAACACAATTATTTGTGTCTAAAAAGTGTCATGTTTCTCCTAAAATCCCAGATTGGAGCAGAGAAAAGTCTACCAGCAACTAGACAGAACCAGTGGCAGGCTAACTTAGCAACTGATCAGCAACGAAAAAATGTAGCCAAATCAGATTTCTGTCCCTAGCCTTTACAGAAATACTACACTTGAAAAACACCTTTTTATTTCTGTTAAAAATAACATAAGAACAAAATATCTTATTTAAACAATTAAACCTTCTGGAGGCATTAATTTGATATATAGGCGCAAGTAACAGACAAGGGTTTCTCCCTGGACAAACACACTTTTGAGGTTAAAAAATGTTTTTAAATACAAAAATATAAATATACCTATCAATTTTTTTTAGATAAATGTGATATATATATGAAGAACGCAATTGTCCCGTGGAGCTATGTCACATGTGTTTCCGTTTAAGAAAATGTATCATTTTGAAATAAAATCATCACAGTGATGACATCACTTGACTTCCTGAGACATATTTCCAGACGGTCTATAGAATGTATTGTAATTTTTCTCTTCTATCTCATAATTTCATAAGACACTTTAAGTCACTGGTTTGACCCAAATTTTTTGTAAAAAACAAAAACAGCAAAAAACAGAATACAGAAATTATTATTGCTATTAATAACAATAATAATAATATGTTTTTATGTAGAGTAAGTCTCACAGGTTTGATGCCTTTTAGCAGCCATTTTATTAAAAGCATTTTTCCTGAAAATTTGTCACTGCTGTTACATACTTAATGGTAACATCACTGACGCCCATCTATAGAAAAACTTTATCAAAAGCTGTTCACGGAATATCGTAACATAATCCTCCTTTTGTCAGGAACGTTCAAACAAAGTCCGATATGTGTCTCCAAACGGTTCACCGTCTCCTCGATGTTACTGTGTGTGTGTTTTTTCCTGTCTCAAATAAAATGTGTCACAGACATTGACATGATAATAAAGTTAAATCAATGAAATTATGTTAAAATTAAGGAATGAATCATTACTTATTTTGAAGTATTTTCATTGTTATAGCAAACAGATGGCTGCAGAAACCTGACTGGAAATGGTAACATATAATTTCCTGATTTGTTGTATTATTTTTAATATTCAGTGACTCTGGCTACATGTGCTAAAGGTTTAAAGTAACACCAGTGACAAAAAAGTAGAACATGGTGTCTGTAAATAAATAAGATTTAAATCTGTCATTTTTGTAAATACATAAAATCAACGAGTTATGTAATAATGCGGTCAAAGTTAATGCCAAAAAAATAAATCAATTCTAAGTAATTTTGGTGTCGCAAAAGCAGATATTCTGCAGAATGACGCAAAAGCAGAGCGCTACCTCAGACGACCTAAAAATACTCTTAGCTTTTTTTGCTTTTTTGCACTAGGAGAATGTTATAGTTTGTCATACACACACCTTACAGTTAGATGTTTTTTGCACTTAAAGACAGTTTTGTCATTGATGTTACGATTTGTTCAATCTTTACAAAAAACAATGCCTCTTAATTTTCTGTTCATTTTTTCTCCTCTAGTACTGAAAACTTCACCAAGTTCTGAGGATTTTTCAGCTTATCATTACTGAGTTTGAAATTTTAGTATCTGAAATTTAACAATACAGCAACAACTAATATAAAATTACAATTTAAGGCTGCAGATTATGATTCGAATCATCAGCTAATCTCTCAATAATTCATGTGTTTCCAACACAATTTCCATCAGCCTAAGGTAATGCTTTGAGGTAAGGTTTTTTTTCAGTCTTCTCATCAGAGATACACATAATGGAATATATAAATAGATCACATTTGAAACTCTAAGCAAATTTTTGCTAAAAATTAATAAACTCCTTTTTTAGCCTACAACATATTAACTGTATTCTTATTGCCAACTTCTGCTCATCCCAAAAGTAGTTAAAATAATTATTTTTAATATTAATGATTTACTTTTTAAAAAAAATAAATCTGAAATACCTTGTTTTTATCCAAAACCAGACACATTTCACACAAGTCCTTAAATGAAAGACAATGAACTGATGAATCATTGTGGATTAATTTCTGTAGAACGAACTGTTTTGGTACAAAGCCACATACACACAAACGCATACCAGTTAAAACTAGTACAGAACCGCTGCATCACATTGGCATTCACCACACAAGTACAACCTGGACAAGATGTGAATACAACAAGAGGAATCCCTCATAAAGAAGCTCTAATAAATGCATACACTTAATACACACACACACGCACTGAGAGCTCATTGTCTGATGTGAAGAGAGACTTGAGAGTAGTAGGATGATGCAGAGGAGGACAATGAGGAGGAGAAGAGGAAGTGATGCCAAGAGGCCGAGCCAACAAGTGAGATGAAGAGGTGGAGGGAGGGCCGAGCAGCAGATACACGGCGAGAGAGAAGAGGAACAGGCTGAAACATCCAAGAGAAGAGTGCAGAGTCTGTAGGACACCATCGATCCAGCTTTGGCAGAAATAGACAACCAGACCAAGAGCAGCACAGGCTCTCTGAGGCACACTGACTGACAGCAGCATGGCTGGCCCTACACACATCAGAACAGCAGGAGCTTTTCATGCTGTACATGAACACTTAACACCCACACACAAGCATCCATGTGTACGCACAAACACATTAACAATGAAGGCACAGATAAAACCACCAGGAAATCACAGGCAAAGAAACTGAGATTGAGACCAACATCAACAGCACGCGCATGCTTGGCAGAACTACTACATATTTTCAGATTTAAAAAAAAAAAAATCATACAGCTTGTTTTGTGCAACACCACCTGGAACCAGTTAGCATTACGGCACAACAATCTTTTCAGGCTCATTCCAAAATTAATCCCAAACTTGTAGTCGCGATTTATGCACACAAACAAAAACAGCAAGCTATAGCTACAAATACAAAGCCCAGCTTTTCCTCCCTCATTTCCCAAACCGAGTTTCCACTTTAGAACACAACAAAATCTGAGGGCAAATATGTCGTATATCAGATTAAACCTTTTCATTGAAATTTGCCTGATATCATTCGTTTGGATTGTAGGGCCTTGTAAAACGATTAACAGGACACTATCAAAAGCTACAATAATCTGACATGAAATCAATCAGATATAAGTAAGTCGGTTAAGCTTTTCATGCTGAACATTTTTGGGGATTTTGAGCTAGCGGTCAGAAAACAAGCAATCTGGTGATGTCACATGTGACTTTGGCCTCTATTAAAATGTGACAAGCAAATTTCACTTGTCCTGTTATATCACACAAATTATCTAAGAATATTACACAGTCGATTAGACTTCAGATAATATATTAATTGGTAATGGAAATGTCGATTTAAGTGATTTAAATAACAATGATCTTATTGATATAATTGCATTTCGAAATCTTTTTTAATTAGTGCCAAGGCTGTATAAAAATGAAAAAAAGAGGCTCTGTGTTTTCAGTATACCTGTCACATCACTGATAATGAAAATAAATCACCAGCCCACCTAACCAACAGTACCCTTCAGTAGCCACTTGGGGACGGCTTAAACTGGGAGTCAAACCAATTAGATCAACAGGTTTAAATGCTCAAGCTTAGAGATGATATTAGCATGTTTACAACATGGTTTAACTCACTATTTTTTTATATTCAGGCTTAAAGTTGGGGGTCACACAGTCACACAGTGAGCGGCAGCCGATCCTCGTCTCAGTGAAGCGGCTCTCCCAGCAGTGTTTGTGGTTTTAGTGACTTCTGCAGTATTATTAATTATATCAAAAGTAATATGGCCTGTTGGCAGGTGTTCAAGAAGTTTTTGCTTCAGTTTCGAAGAATGAAATTGCTGCTGTTGTTGCTCTGATGTTTAGCGCTGTACATTGCACCCATTAGCTTGCTATCCAAGCTTGCTATTATTAGCCAATAGCATAGCCCTTCTTTTTCTCTGAATGTGGCTGCTGCTAGCTCCAGAATAACAATATGGTGATGACTCCGGCACTAGGCTGGAAGTTTCAGTGGCTGCATCTTTTATATACAGTCTATGCTCTGCACAGAGATACAGAATGAAGAAAAATGAACCAAAGTGTCATGAATGCAACAACCCTCATTTCAGCCTTATCATCGTGCATACATTTTCTGCAGGTGGTTTTGGGACCAAAGCAGTTTGAGTGACTGCTTTGCACTGACCCATCAGACCGGCTGATTGTCAGCTTTACTGACTGGCTGCTGTGGCCATCAGGAGCAGAGTGCTTGTGCAGCGAACATTTCTGCCTCCCTCCCTGGCCTGGCTGGGACTGATTAAAGCCTTCTGCTGAAACAAGGTCATAATTCACTTAGCCATTTCCCAATTTCCGCATAATTACCCTCCTGCTTCACAAACGCTAACACGCATGAACACACCCGCACCCGCACACATTCGCACTGAAGCTCAGACACAAACACATTTCCTCTCTGATTTGTGTCATTACTGAGAAGAGAGTGGTTAAAAGGTTTCAGAGTTGGCCTCTTAGTGACAGCTTAAATGGATAAAACCTCAATTAAAGACTCTCTCCCTCTCTACATGCTGTCTCTCTGTGGATGGAATAAGCATAATTCTGTGTCCTGTGCATTTTGCTGAAGTGAGGACCTTTTTTCCCTACTACCAGGTGCTAAAACAAACCTTCACAGTCAAGACTTTCACACCGTAATTCCTCCTGTCTTACGAAAACCTGTTACAGAGAAGCTAACTTCCCAATAAAAGCTCCCATCATTCCCTCACAATTCAGATCTGATGATGTTTACGTCTTGACGAGCCGATAACAATATTCATAACTGAAGCTCAACAATAAACATCAACATTTCTACCCAGCGAGCAGTGACAAAAGACACATTTCTCCTTCCCTGCTGCTCCTCTGTATTGTCCTGGCTGGCATCAGCTGATCCCTGGTTTGTGCAGAGTTGGATGAAAACAGCTGCATTTTTCACGTGCAACTGTATTGTCTTTATGCAGAGGAATACTAATTGTCACGTCAGTAGAGTTTATTAACGCTAGACCACTCCGCTCTGTTGTGATCAGGCTCAGCATATGGCCTCAGACTGCCGCTCTGCTGCTATCATTAGCCGCGTCACAAACACACCATTTGAGCATCTGGTGTGTGCGTGCGCGTCCGTGTGTGTCTGTGCAGGAGCTGACAGTCATTATTAGTACCCCCAAAGCCCCTAGAGCGCTGGTGGGGAATAGAATATAGAGAATGCTCACATATACTTCACACATACACACACCAAAACAGCTTGTAAACATCGCAGCCTTGTTATTAGCACCTGATTACACTGCTGGAGCTTAGACATCAGCTCAGAGTATTATGTACGTATCAACAACATCAGGTGCGTGCATCTGTGTTTATGTCTGTGTGTGTTTTGTGTGCTCTGACTCCAGCTCGTCGCTACGGGACTTGTTCTCTGCGGACAATTTGCTCAAATTTAACACATGGGTGGGAAAGATAAATTCTTGTTGCACCCCATAGTTTGCCTAAAATCTACAGATAACAAGGGAAGACGGTCATTCAATAATTTGGCTGTCAAGGAAAAAGGCAATTCATCCGCTTCAAACGGCACCGTTTTAAGTTAAAGCGCTGCGTGACTCGGTGACTCTGATGTGGCCCCTCTTGTTCTTGCAACGTGATTTCTGAGGATACACCTCTTTGCAGTCACCATTTGATTTGTGCTCACACTGCTTCTGTCCTGAGATAAACTGCAGGTTATGCTGAACAGAGCTCGACTTTAAGAGCATAAACAGAAAAGATGATAATGTGTTTGACTGTGTGAACTCGTGTGTGTCATTGTGCAAGTATATCATTTAAATTATAAGGTACGTGCTATGTGATTTGCATCTGTTTAAGCTTAGAAAGTGGTCAAGTTTGAGTCAGTGGTACAGCGGTAAGAAGAACGCAGAGCATTTTTTGTTTTTTTAATTAAAGTATAACAATGCATATAAGGTTAAATATTTTTGGATTACACTTAGGTGAGAGGCTAGAGTACAAGACCTGTGCCATACCATAGAGTTCACAGTAACTATGCAATATAAAAGTGTCATATTGCAACGTCATGTGTTTATGTTCAACAACAAGAAACACTCACTGATACAGAAAACAATATGACAAGCCCAGGCATGTCTGAGAGGAAGAGCGCCTAATACGAGAGCTACTTCAGAAACCTCCAATAAAACATGCAAGTAAACTGTTCTTGATAAAGGTCGAAACAACACACCTGTCTTAGTGTATATACACCTTTAGAGCTACAACGTAAAGTTACTTTGGCTGTTGTTAAACTTACTTAAAATACTTAAAATTCCGAGGGGTACTTTTGTGCTTTCATTTGAGTGACGCTGTGTCACTGTGTTTAATGCTGTGTCACTACTATTGTAATATAATGCTGCTGCCAGCACCTTGTTTCAATAGATTCCCACTTCAAAGTAGAAACGGTGACATCAGTGACAGCATCTTATTGGAAATGAAGGATGAAAAATGCCCTTCATTTACTTATAAATTCTGCTGCCTGCAAGCATCAATGAATCATTGTTCATTATGTGTTTCTGTATCATCAGAAATATCATTATTGCAATTTTCTTTTTAGGTATCATGATGTAAATTTGAGACTATATTGGGGCTATGTTGCCCACCTCTCCAGACAACACAGAAATGGAAATTGTGAACAACAGATTTCGATTTTCTTGTAGTAAGACTATTTCTCTGTTGAGGACCACAGAAGAGTTACTGTAATTCAAAAACACTGAGAGTAAGTAACGGGTGAGCTGACTCATATTTGTCCCTGGCTGTATTTCAGATCCTATTTTGGCTGCAATCTCTTGTGCTTTGCTACAAAAGCAATCCCACTGTTACTATAACACAGTGCAGTTTAGCAGTGAGTGTTGGACAGTGAGTAGAGTGAGACGAGTGAGATGGAGGAAAGAATTTGCACCGCATTTTGAGATCACCCAATTTTCACACCTGGCCAGAGCTCAGGTGTGGCTGTCAGATTGTTGCTTTAGGAAAGTTGCATTAATTGGACAACACTCGCCCACCGTGTCTGAACACCTGAGCGGTGCTTTTAATCACTTTAAGACTGTCCAGACAGCACTTCTGTGAGAGTTTACAGTGGCCTTAACACAGAACACAGCAAGAAAAGCAATCGCTCACACTCTCAGTCCCATCTTTGGTTAGACTGCAGTGGCTGGCATGTGGCTGGAAGCACCAATAAGGAAACGCATGCACGTTCCAAATGCCACACGAGCCCCAGCCTAGAATATTTTTTTAAATAACAGCTTCTAAAGAAATTAATCTCAGGTTGATGCATGATTTGAGCCACACCACTGGCTCTGTTGCATGATCAAGCTTTTCTACTCTGTTATTTAAATCAGCTTTTCTTAGTCAAACTGATTTTTTTAAATGATATTTTAAACATTAGTGTGGCTATTAGCATAGAATTTCCAAAAAAAATATGGGCTTCCTTCATAAATGTACATGCACATTCCAGTAGATGTAGAAATATACTGAAGCAATTAAAACCAACTTTAAGTTACAGACTGGATGGAACACTACTATACTAGTGTGATTAAATCTTCTACTAAAGGCAAATAAATCTGGAAATTATGTGGGATGCGTTATTGATTATACCCACTGACCTACAAAGCTTCAATACCAATCACTGTTTGTAACACTGGATACAATGAAAGAGGTTTCTGTGTCCCAAATATGTGTTTTATTTGTCAGTCATTAATCACATAGGTCACTCATCCAAGAATCAGCACTGACAATTTCCAAGTAGATCGATATCACATTATCAATACATACTGGTCGTATGTGGATTAGCCTTGATGTTTTGGCCAAATGATGCACATTAGGATGCAACAGAAGTTCTTATATATACCAAAAGTCAGTTGACTTACTGTCTATAATAAATACTGATTTATTCAGTATTTCTTCACGACAACGTTTGTGTAAAAACGCAGATGAAATTTAAAACTGACTCGGTTTGCAACAATACAGCATTTATGTGCAGCTCACTGCAGCCCACCAAGCTACACCTCCACCTCCCATGAGGTTGACAACCAAAAATAAATTCTCAACCAGTTAGAAACACTGGTAGTAATGTGGTTTCCTGTATTTATAATCCTTGTTTTCTGGCCACTGTTCCAAATAAATATCAAACACATGCACCAGTTTTTAATTTTTCCTGGTCATAAAAATAGGCATATTCTTTCTGGATCGATAGTTTACTTTTCTTACCGAGATTGTGTAGGAAGATTAATTTAGCAAAGACTGCTTAACTCAGCTCTGAGGTGAAAGCATTTCTACTCCCCAACAACACTGTGTTGGTAATTCTAACAGGGAATCTAAAAGGCTGTGCTAACCACTGAGCCACCAGAACAAGATCAGCAGTCACATAAATCAATACCAATCCTGGGTCAGACATTTGTACCTGTGAGACCTTTACTTTTTGCCAGGCTTGATCACAATTGCCGGACTCACAGTGACTCTCAGATGTGTGTTAGTAGAATTAAAGCTGTAAAATTCCCCCACACATCGCCCCCCCAAAAAGCTCTTTTTGAATCCAACCATTACAGTGACCAGTTAGTGCTAAACCCAAGGCCGAGCAAGCACGAACGCTTAACATCAGTACTTCATTTTCACAGCAATGCTTCCGATTAGTCGATGGTGTAAGCAAGACAACACTTGAGGAAATGAAAGGGCCAATCGAGATGCAGAAAAAAAGAAAAAAAAAACATGGTGGGCTCGATTTTTCAGGATTTTTGAGTGTTTCATGTGTGAGCTTTGAGAAAGATGCACGGCAAATGGCTTTGGTCAACATTTCAAAGCGTAAAAGAAGAGAGGAGAGAAGAAACAGGAAGAAAGTGTAGGTGGGGTAAGCTGAAGAAGAACTCAAAACAATGCAACATACTTTCTAGCACATGCAGTTCAAGTTCATTTGAAATGTGGCATAAAATCGACGTTAAACCAAAATACCACCACCTTATGAGTGCTTTCAGGAGAATAAGAGAAAGACACACAGGTGGACACACACCCTTTATATCTGGCTCATCTGCAAAGTTAAAAAAAAAAAAATGAGAGGAAAACCATTCATTTATTTTCCTCCTTTGCATCTCTTATTGCTCCTCTCACCTACCAAGCAATAACTGTCCAATCAGAAAAAATGACTGCAGCATGCACACGCATATATAAAGAGTGAGGAGCAGCGCAGGACAGAGAAGACCACTGAATCTTATTACGCAAACAGGAGTCATCCATCACACAGGTGTTCCCTATTGCTTTTAATTAATGACATCTCTGTGTGAACGTCTGACACCACGCATGGACACACACTCACACCTGTACACCGTGTGGCCTCATGATTCGTTACTAATGAACAGTCTGATCAATGTGTCTATAGCACAGTTAGAACCCTGTGTGAGGCTTTTGCTGCAAGGGTGCATTAACACACATCACAGCTGTGGCACCTCAAACATCACGGATAGATGGGTGTGCACACACATGCACGCCACGGGTCTGGTGATTGTGAGTAATACTCTTCTTTGTGCAGCTACTTATAAATGTAAATGCTGTTGTCCCGAGTAGGGCTCAGAGACCGATAGTTTTGTGTTGCTGTCGAGGAGAGTGTTGATTGGCCTGCTCAACCCTCCCGTCTGTCTTAGAGTCTCCCTCTTTCTTTCTCAGGCACAGCTGCGTGTACGAACTCGCCGTGTGGACCAGGGCACCGGCCGGGCATTATTATCATCATTATTATGAAGGCCGCCCTGTCCGTGCCCTATTACAATTCAACACAGCATCCACCTGAATTCGTCCTCCCTTCTCCAACCAGTCTCGCAGTGTTTCTCTCTCTCGCTGCCTCAGTCTTATATTCCTGGCATTATTTCTCTCCTGCCTTGCGTGACGTGTCTCTGTGCACTCCGACAAGCCGGATGAATATAAAACAAGTTCCACCTTGGCATCGATTACCACACATGCACATGTGCATTGGTATGAGGAGTAAAATCTCTATGCAACAGCTGGCTTTATTCCAGAGGTATGCGTAGAGGTGACAGTATCATGAACAAACACACACACAAGCACGCACAGAAACGCACACACATAACGCACACGTAATGCCTACAGTTTCTTATGCGTTTGTTTACCCGCAGCCTAATCGCTCGAAAAATATACAACTGATAAATTAAGAGATATCAGCAGATATCTATTATGCAAATCAGTTAACTGCTGTGTTATTAAATTACACGCATACACATGTATAGCCACGGACACGCTCGCGTACGCACGCGCTCACACTCGCAGCAGTGGTTAATTGCCAGGTGGTGGAAGATAATGTGTGATTTAACGGACTGATGGATTTGTTTTTGTTTCGGTCACCCATCGATGAACACAGACATCTGTAACAGGGCAAACACACATGCATACACTCATTCTCACACACACACGCAAAAAAATATGCACACCGTTACACACACATTCGTGCCCAGGGATATCAGTGACAAGTGACTGATAGGCAGTGGCACCAGCCTTTGTGTGAGGCGCAAACGCGGGAAATGATCCATCTTATAGAAGTTAAAAAAGTACACAGCAGCGATGTGTGTGTTTTTACGTGCACACACAAAGCTGCATGTAAGTGGGCGAGCTAGCATGCGCACAAATGTAGGCCTGCAGACCCACGTTTCTGCAAGCGTGTGTGTGTGTGTGTGTGTGTGAAATAGTTAATGCTTGGTAACAGTCTCAGCCTGTCTCTTGTGGTTGATGAGTGGCTTGGGGTCAGAAGCTGGTTGAGAAACTGCTGGGTCCTGAGGCTTTACAATGTGTTTACCACTCAATCTGACAGCAATACTACAGCTTATTATTGGCCTTCTAAACCTCCACACTACACTGCAAGTTAGAGAAACTCCAGGGAGGCGGATCGCCAACGGCTAAAGACACGCCAGCCAACCTTACAAATGTCGGATGTTGTGCTGTTGAGTGCAGAGATTAAAATAAATGCTGGAAATAGGATCTGCGCTGCAGAAAAATGGTTCAGTAGTGAATGAAAGAGTAGATTAGACAGGCTCTCCTGCCGTTTATCTGTCTTTTATGTCCCACTGTCCATGGCCCCTTTGTCTCCTAACTCACTAAGTAGGCTGAATTGAAAAAGTTAGCCCCACTCACTGCTCATGCATTGTCATTGTGCATGTGTGCAGTGAGAACGAGAAAGAGAGAAAAAGACGGGGAAGATCAGGGATGAGGCAGGTCCACTGAGATGCGGCTTGTTCTTTAATTAAACACAGTCTTTTATAAAAGACTCACACTGCAGGGGCTAAGAATATTCTGCCACTGGGATGAAAACAGTAAAGGCAGGGAACCTGCCGAGAAAGAGAAGACTGACTGCTGGGCTCTGCAGTGCTCCAGTCCTGGACAGTAGGGTTAAAGGTTAGGCTGCTCCAGACTGCTTGAGTTCTTGCCCTGCTTTTTCTAAAAAAAAAAAAAGAACAAAAAAAAAGAAAAAAATGACAGCACACTGAATTTACAACAAAAAAAAATCAGCTGAAATTGCTTAATTGAGTTTGCACTTCACCAAGGTTAACGCAGCTCACGTTACATCGAGCTGATTGAGCCGAGGTCTGGGGTTCACGTCTCGCCTTTCCTTTATGCCTTTAAGCGCGTTTCTTTTCCCTGCGTTTTACCTAAATCAACTTCTGTCTCTTATATGAAAAGCGAAGGTGGAATTTCATTAGCATTTATTATCAAATTTTTATAGAGGGTGGAAAAAAATATAGAAATTGAATATGAGCACCTTCCACGCGGGAGGTGCTTGGAGAATAAATATCGGCTAAAATGCATTAGCAGCAACTGTGCGTGCAATATTACTCTCTCTAAAATGTGCAGAGATTATTTTCTTACTTTCAGGAAAACTAATATTGTTTCCACTCACGTCACAACGAATATCCTCATACCTTCTGCGTCTATTACTTCACGCAGCATTTTGTGTGTAGTAATTCTGCTGCGAGGTATAAATACACCTGCCTCTCTTTGTTTTATTCCACGTTGTAAACTAAAATCACTGGCCTTGAGTAACCGTTGGCGGGCAGACTCATTCATCCTCCTTAAAATAAAACAACGGCGTATTTTCCCGACCTTTCACTTTGTTTATGCTTTTAATAAGCACAGTCATAAAAGAACCGCTATTTATCCGACTGCTCATTCGAGGAGGTCTGTAAATTCTGTGGAAGAGGTAAATATCACATGCTGAGCTGCTCTGAGGGACACCTGGTATCCGAAACACTTTGTGCACAAAGACAGGATTCACTGCAAGATGGAGCGCGAAAAGGTAGGTGTGTTCTCCTCTGTACTTCTGACACATAAAGCTGTGATTTTCTGACATTACTGAGACCAGCCGACTATATTAAATCTAACAACTTACTACAAATATGGCTTCCACGTTTCATCTGTGTTAATTCAAACACAGGACAAAGTGCCTGTAGGCCATGTTGAAACATGGCTGTTAAAACATGCAACATTTTACTATAAATTCTACCAGAAACATAAAACCAGAGTGTGGTGCAGCAGACTGACACTTCATTCTCAAGAATCCAGTGGCAGAGCCCTGGACTCAAGAGGACAGTATTAGAAAGGCAGCTTTCCAAAAAAAAGGGAAAAAAAAGAAGAAAGACGAGAGAGAGAAAAAGCTTTTTCACTTGATTCGAGATAGGGGCGAGGAGCGAGGGATTAGGAGGATAACAAAAAGGCCAACGGACTGAGTGTAAACAAGAAAGGGGGTTAGGAAGGGATAGAAGGAGAGAGCAAGTTGGAGAGGGAGCGGGAAGGAGAGATTGAATAGTGACACTGCTACAACACAATGGGGTCAGGATGAAGAAGTGCTCCTAATTGAACCAGATAGAGGAGAAGACAGAGAGAAAAAGCCCTGAAAGACTGAGAGAGGAGAGCAAGGCAAGAGAATCACATGTGATTTTCTTCCTTTTCTTCTCTCTGTTCTCATCCACCATAGGTGTAGCAGAGACGGGGAGAAAAGGAGGGGGTAAAATGTTACAAGCAGAGATTGGTGGCGGAGTGGGGAACAGAAACCAAATATGTCTGACCAGTTGTGCAACAGAAGGTGTTGAAAAGATGGTTTGGAGCCACCTTGACTTCACAGCAGGGGTCTGACAGAGCTGTTTGGGGCTCAAAAATAGCTTAGGAGAAACGTGAGAGGCCTGCTTAAACAGTGCCTGTGGATCTACATCATTTCTTCCATTAAGTTAAAAAAAAAGACAGACAGAGAAGGTGACTGCTGCAAGGCTGATAGAGGCTTTAGATCCATGTAAGCAAGGCTCACAAGAGAAATAAACAACTGATGAAGTTCAAGTGTGATGGTACAAATACGTCAGCTCGGGCCAGACAGAGCACATCATTTTCTTCCCTTTAGAGGGGGCAGATTAAGAGAAACAGTAGACACACACAAACACACACTGGTAAACATAGGAAGAATGGGGTCTTACTGTATGTTAGAGCTGTTCCAGTAAACGGTATGCCTGTTGGCTGACACCTGGAGCAGGTTCGCCCAGGTGAGACTCGTTAGCACCCAGAGAGACAGCGCTACCAGAGCCATGCTCTCGGCTCCTCTCTCGGCCTCCGATCCTTTGGTCTCTCCGGCCACACTCTCGGTCCCTTCACCCCACCAACCAACGCGACTCAAACATCCCAGCAAATGCCTAACAGACGGGAGAGGGGGAAAACAGATGCTTCATGCATTCATACAAAACGTTCAAAGTCCATACCTGATGTAGTAAATAAGTGTTGGAAAAACTCAAAAGTCTATAGCGCTGTAAAGTGACTGAGAACCCTCCCCTCCTCCGTAAACCAGACCTCCTTCCCTCCCTCCCCAACAAATCCTGGGGGCTTCAAGTGAAAAAAAAAAAAAAAAAAAAACGGGGGAGGGGGGTATTGTCCGTATGTGCGGTCCCCCCTGCTTTTTCTGACTGAGCTGATCCTCTCTTCTCACCGGGAACTGCTGCTTGTGAGCCCGCCAGAGGAGTGTGGGAGGACGGTACTGGGTCCAAACAGGAGGTCGGTCTTTCGTTGAGCACCAAACAGCCCGGTGCGCCGGGAAAGAGTTACGTGCTGCAGATGTGGAAGGAAAAAAACAAGGCTCAGGCTACTGAAGAAAAAAATGAAGGATGAAAAAACGATGCAAAAATAAAAGACACTGAGCAAGTCCACCTCTTTTTGTCCCTAACTGTTCTTTTTCTTCTTTGTCAGGATGCTACTGCAGTTCTTTTCCGTCCAAGGATCCGAGAAACGCAAAGCACGCCACTGAGCTCTATTATCGCTGCAAACAATTCAAGCAGCCAGTTTCATTAGGTCTTCAAGACTCTTTCCGACAACCATCCTTTACGGTGAGCACCCTGCCCACCCGTCTCTCTCCCTTCTCTCTCTCTCCTCCTTCTCCGCCTCTCTCTGTTTGGTAGGCAGCACTCGTTCACTTTTTAACTCCACCCCCCGCGAGCGACAAAAGCGCATTCCTCCAATATTGTGGCCGAGCTGCAGTCCATCAGGCATCACTGCAACTTTAAGTTTTTTCTTCTTCTTTTTTTGGTCAACTATTCGACCTCCACCGATGGCGTGAAAGTAAAAAGCTCCGAATCCCCCTCGGTGCCAGAGAAGTCTGCAGCGACCATCTGTATTTATACCCCCTCACCGCACTCAAACACACACACCGAAGGACGTGTGTGCGTGTGTGTGTGTGTGTGTATCCGTGAGTTGTCGGATGTTTCCGTTTATTACAAAAGCCAAAAACACGCATACACTGGCGCACTTGCAGGCCTATTCTCCGCAACTGCCCGTCTTTGATCCCCAGACACTGTAAGTCAGTTTAATACAGCGCTGTTGGACCATCATCTGCTATTCTGTTATTGGTGCAGCGCACGCAGGCTCGTCCGTGCGCTGCAGGCACTAATACACAGAAAATATACAAACTGTACCCTTGCAGATAAGTCATGTGCCTCCGTAACATGAAGTTTCAGCCTTTTTTTAAATGCATAAATAGATCACATCCAGACAGTGTCTGATAGATGCTGAGTTCTTTGCATGTCCTGCAGGGACAAGGTATAATCCCCTCCCCACCACGACCACCACTTTCACCTCCACTGACACATCCATGTGTTTAAGGTGTGTGTGATACAGAGAGAGAGGGAGACCAGACAGGAAAGGAGACACGTGGAGAGAGGGAGAGAAAGAGAGAAATTGCAGGTAGGAGAAAGATTGTTACAGTTTTCTAGCTGCCTGCTGGGAATGAGTTGGTTAAGGATAAGTCAGAATGATTTATTGGGAGAAAAAAGGAGGGAAATGGGAAGAAGGGGCCCAAGAAAGAGAGAGAGAGGGATGAAATGCCATTGGGGAATCCCTCTGTCTTCTCCGGTACTTCCACCCTTTTCACAAGCTGTCCATTTTATCCCCCTCTGTCTCTGTCCATCCTTGCTTCCTCTTCTCCTCACCTTTTCCCCCCCCAGATTTCAGATGAAAATTCTCTGCTCTGTGTGCAACCTTCTACCTGGTAGTTTGCTTCTGTCTTTTGTTAGCTCTGTTTCTGGTGGTGTCCAGCTTCTCTCTCCATCTCTGTTACATCAAGGAGGCTGTTTTTTTTTTAATAAGCACTCCTCCTTTTCCTTTTCTCCTTGCCCCTCTGTCTATCATTCTTCCTCAGCCTGTCCAGTTCATAGATCTTGTTAGACAGTGTAGTATCACAGCAGCACAGGCAAACATCTGGTGCAGTTAATTAGTGAATATTTGGTCTCGTATTCAATCTTTCTGCCTTAATTTTAAAAGACTGGTGCTTGAACTTTGAGAAAATGATATTCTTTCAGCGAGTCAGGTTAGTCTGTGTGCTAAATATGAAAAAGGTTATTTTCAGCTCAGCATAAATTGTGCTTTCTTCTGAAGCCCCCCTCCTTTGTTTTGTTTTTTTCTCTACCTGCCCACTTTTAATTGCATGCAGCCACCATGATAGAAAACAATAAAAAAAAAGTTTTAAAAATTTTCAGATTTTGTGCTAAGCTAACTGCTGACTAGCATCGTAATCAGCAGTCAGATATATTTCATTTTTCACAAAATAAGTACATTTCCCAAGTTATTATCGCACAGCCTTTATGATGTTGAACAGATGCAATATTAAAAACTCGAGGGACACTTATTAGCTTTTTCTGGGGGTTTAACTTCCATCTCATTGCTTCTTTATTGCAAATGAAATTTGTTCAGGTGTTATTGTGTAACCTCACAGTGGGGGAAATAATCTTTTGATCCCCTGCTTAATTTGTAAGTTTGCTCACTTACAAAGAAATGAACAGTGTCTAATTTTAATGCTGGGTTCGGTTTAATGGAAAAAGACAGAATAGCAGCCGAATCGCCCTCGGTCTAAAGCTCCTTGCAAGATCTTACCTCATGGGGCGAGGGTGATCGTGATGAAATGAGAAAGATGGTGGATCAGCTCAAAACTACACAGGAGGAGCTTATTTGTGATCTGAAGGCAGTTAAGACTAAAGTCACCTAGAACACCAATGGTAGCACACTATGTCGTATAGATCGAAACCTTCACTGCCTGCAAGATCCTCCTGGTCTAGAAACCCACATACGTGCCCGTCTTTGCCACTGAACATCTGAATGATTCACAGGAAGCTTGGGAGAAAGTGCCGTAGTGAGGTGAAACTAAAAAGCATGCTCTTTGGCATCAACAAGACACCTTGTGTTTGGAGCAAGAGAAATGCTGAATATGGCCCAGAGAACGCCATCCCCACAGTCAAGCACAGAGGTGGAAACATTATGCTTTGGGTCTGTTTTTCTGATAAGGGTACAGGATGACTTCACTACTAATGGACGGGGCCATGTGCCGTATGAACCTCATTCCCTCAACCAGAACACTGAAGATGGGTCATGGGTGGGTATTCCAGCATGAAAATTATCCAAAACATACCACCAAAGTGAGAAGAGCAATGGCTAAAGAAGAACAATAAGGTCATTTAATGGCCTAGTCAGCCTCCAGACCTCAGTCCTAGACAAACTCTGTGGAGGGAGCTGAAGCTGTGAGTTGCCGCCAAGAAACCGAAAAGATTTAGTTTATGTAAAGAGGAGTGGGCCAATATCCCTCCTGAGATGTGTACAAACCTAGTGACCAACTACAAGAAATGTCCTACAGCTGTGCTCGCCGACAAGGTTTCTTCCATCAAGTACAAAGTCATGATTTGCTTGGGGATCAAATACTTACTTCACTCAATGATATGCAAATCAATTTATAACTTTTATGTAATGTGGGGGTTTTTTCTAGATTTTTAGATGATTTTCTGTCATAAAAATAGAGACTGTTCATTTCTTTAGAGCAGAAGTGATCAAATAATTATTTCTCCCAGTCATTAAAAAAGTAAACAGTTCAAGATGTTTCCCCCTATAAGGTAGGATGTGTAACACAATGAAAAGACTAGAATATTTGTGAAGCGTGCATCTTTAACAGCAGCGTGTGGTTTATCCAATCTGCATTTCTTCAGTAACAAAAACACTGAATATTTTAAATTGGTTTATTGAGAACGAAAAAAAGGTTACTATAGAAGTAAGTGAGGAAATCTAAATCATCAGTTAGGTAAAAATATCTCATCCTATAGCACATGGGCGACTGAGTGTACACAGGCTACAAGATACTGGCAGTAAATATCTTATATGACTGTGTTTTAAAGGAAACTATAAATCAAGAAGACAAAGTTGTCCCTCACAGAGGCACGCTTTTGGTCCTTTTTTGAATAATAAAAATTTGGTTTCTCGCTTTTCCATTTGGTTTCCCTTAAACAGACGCTGACATGCTCGGTTTCAGCAAACGCCCCTGTCAATTCTAATCATCCAGGTTGGATTTTTCAGGCGTGGGTTGCAGTGCTATTGGATTACTTTTGTATTGGGGTTATTATGAGAAACGACCTCGGGGCTGACTGCATGCGGTGACACAGAGGCTCTTATGACATTTCCAACCCATAGCCGGCCAACAACACATCTGTCAAGGGCTTCTTTCTGAAACCTCGAAATCTAATCGGAGCTTTCTCATAGCACTGATAATTGGATATTAGGCCCCTATAGGGCTCACATCCCTCTCCTGGGGCACCAGGAAGTAAGCACTGCAGAGATGAATTCAGCAGGGTTCTTGTATGTGCATGAACATCATGTGAATATACAGCAAAGCCTTTTTTTTGTTGAATACTTTTGTTCTGATGGCATTCTTGAACTGGGAGTCTCTTTCTCACTCTGCCTCCTGCTCGCTCTGTTTCTTGGCCTGCTTCGCTGTTCACTGTTGTGTTAGTAAATTGTACTGACACTCCTCCCGCCTCCTCCCGCTCCCTCACCACCTCTGCTGCTCTCCCTCCCTCCCTGTCCCTCTCTCACCCGACTGACTGACACGAATTTTCAATTTCTCTGTTTACCTTTCACCGCTGTGCCTAAAACAACACTGGTACAGCCTAAGAGCAAGGAGGAGAAGACCGGGGGAGTGTGTGTGAGGGGTGGAGATGGAGATGACTACGGAAGAGTGTCGTAGGAGGGAAAAAAAAGTGGGGGAGAGAAGGAAAGGTGCCACTAAGATTGGATGAGGAAGAGGGGGTGGATGCCAAAAAAAATGAAAGAGGTGCAAAAAGAGAGAACGGGGCTTTCTATGTGTTTTGGTTGGAGGGGAATCCAAGGGGGAAAGAGGAAGAAAAAGGAGTGAGGGGTTAAGGGAAGGAGAAGGGGAGCTGATACTTTCGAGCAGTCACGCAAACTGATCCCGAGGAGGACGCAGGAGATGAGAGAGAAGAGGAGTAAAGAGAGGGAGAGGGACTGAGAGAGTGGAAGCCAGGGTTGGGAGAAAAAGTTAGATGGGGCACAGAACATTAGGAGTGCAATGAGATATAGAGAGTGGGGGTGGCGGGTGGGGGGGTGTAGAGATTTATAGAGGTACAGAAAGAGGGAGAGGACAGCAAGAGTGATGTGTGGAGAGAGGGTTTTTTAAGACGACGGAGAGATGGAGGAAGAGGGGGTAGAGAGGGCGTATATAGAAAGAGAGAAAGAAAGAGAGAGCTCAGAATAGATACGCTCTCAACGGCATGAAATATTGAACGAAGGAGACGAACACAAGGAGGGGCGAAGAAAATGGAGGGCCTGATAAAGACAAATACAATCGTTTTGTGTGTGTGTTTATGTGTGTGTGTGTGCGCGCGTGTTGTTTTGGAGACAGAGGAAGATGAGAGGGAAGAAGAGTAGGTGACAAGAATATGAAGAATAGTCGCTTGTGGCTGGAGACCATCACACACGCGTGTACACACACACACACACACACACGAGTGCACGCACCGATGTTGCTTTGAGTTTAGATTACTCCCATGTGTGGTGGAGCTGGAGTGGAATTTGGTGGTGTTGAAAATATCACACTGCAGAATACGTTTCATCACTACTTGCACCATCCCAACACACACTCAAGCGCCCATACGCACTGGCACACGTGCACCCCCACCCCACTCGCACATACCCACACACACATGCGCGCGCACCCCACTCCCACATCCTTTGATCTCACTTCTCACTGATCTTCTCCCCTTCCATGTCAAATATTTAGGCTGCGTTTGGCAGGTTTGACGAAAATTACCATGGAGAAATGATTTTATTTATTTAACTTCCACATCATCAGAAGTCAGTGTCAGTAGCTGAGAGAGGGATGATCCCAAATTTCAATGAGAAGAGACTGGCGCTAATCCAAAAAAAACCTGGAATGTTGAGGTTCCTGTTTCACGTGCTATTTTAATGCAGGGAATCACTCTTGATAGATTTCTTAGAGGAGGAAAAAAGAAAAAGAACGCGAGAGATCCGATTAGAAAAGTAGGAAGAAGTTTAGTTGGCTTCAGAAGATGCTACACCCTGGCATCCAGACGCACATGCAAACACACGCCAATCCACACTCCAGTGATGAGTAAACACTCACGCTGTTTCTTTCATTTAGAGTCGAGTGTTGAGATTATGTCTCACTTTGGATAAATAATTGTCATTTTTAATTGATGCAGCGCCTTCAGGGAATCTTGATTTTCAGCCGAGGCTAAGAGGTGTATCATTTTAACGACAGCCTTCATGCAAATATCTAACCAGCATCTCACACGTAGAGCGAACGAGCACAATGGCAGTTCTCTCTCCCCCCCCTCCCTGTCTCTCTCACTATCACACTCACACATTCGTGCAGTCACTTACTCTGCATTTTTTTTTAAAGCAAGGATCTTGACATAAATCAGATAGGGTGCGTCACTGAAGAGAACGATGGGCTCACTGTAGATAAAGAATCAAGAAAAGGAGGAAGGAGAGATGCAGCAATTACTGCAGATGTACTGAGATTACCTTTTCTATAGCATAACCATTTTAAAACTGTACAAACGCCTTTGCTGTCTGCATGCAACATGTTAGTCAAATACACGTAACTTGCCAGGATTTTATAAAAGAATCGAATGCCAAATGAAATAAGTAAAACAGATATTCACTCATATAATTACTTCCCTAAAAAGAGAAGCTGATATAATTTCATAGTTCACAGTATATACTTTTTAATTTAACAGTTCAAAACAAGTTGAAATATTTGTTTTAGTAAAAGAATGAACTTACAATCATACAGCAGCAAAACCGTGATAGACCACACCACAGCGAAGTAATGGCGCTCATTGGATTAGACTTTCATGGTCTTTGAGCACCATCCATTCAAATGAAAGGAATCAGTGTAGTCATTGTGGTGCAACATCTGTGTGTGATGAACCGAGCAGAAAGGACGCAAGATGATCAAAGTTTCAAGAGTTCAAAATAAAAGTTAACAGAAATAAAGGAAAGTAGTCTAAATGCCACAGAGCATTTGTTAACTTTGGATTAAGGTTTGTCTTTGGGTTAATTGCCCAAATTAACTCAATTAAGTCAATGTATTTACATCTTCTTTTGCTATAGGTGTCCCAAAGTAATAGCATCAGCAATTTGATATTAATCCTCGCAGCCCTGTGAAAAAGAGCATCATTACTGCTTCCATGGTAGTGAATAGGGTAAGTAGCAGTGCTAATCAAATGCACTGGGTTGACTTATCATTAGAAGTTGTGATCACCTCTACAAAAGCAGAAGTTTGGGGAGTTTTCTGATCTCGAGCATTCAGGTGTTAAGACAACCCTACAATTTTCCCAGGAGTGGACATCTCAGCAAATTCCCCCCAATCTCCCAGATTGTGCAATGCTCACAGAAACTGCAAAAAAACCCCAAGAGCTACATTTAAACTTTTCAACCTCCACAGGCCTCAGTCGGCATGACAAATGTTAAAGTTCATGACAGTACAATTAGAGAAAGACTGAATGAGTATGGCTTGTTCAGAAGGGTTGCCAGTAGGAAGCCTAGTTTCTGTAAAATTAATCATGGCTCAATGGCTTCAGTTTGAAAATTTGCATCTGAGCAAAACTCAAGAATTTGGGAACGAGTTGAGAGCAAAATGGAGATGTTTGGCTATGATTCACATTGCCTCATTTGGGAAAATAAATAAATAATTACAGCACAGTGGTGGAGGGGTGATGATTTGGGCTTGTTTTGCTGACCTTGCAGTCATTCACGCAACTGTAAACTCCTCTGTTTATTAAAGTATTTTACAGTCAAACATGAGGCCGTCCGTCCAACAGCTAAAGCTTGGAAAAACTGTTTCATGTAGCAGGACAATGATCCCAAGTACAGCAGCAAATTTACAACAGAATGGCTGAAAAAGAGATGACTCAAGGTGCTTCAGTGGTTCAGTGGCAGGACCTTAGGAGAACTGTGAATAAGTAAATGCCCACAAAGCGTTTTAAAGAAGAGTAGATAAAATTTACTCCACAACGATGTGAGATAAAGTCACACAGAAAATGATTACTCTAAGTTATCACTGCTAAAGATGGTTCTACAAGCTAGTGAGTCATGGACTGCAAAGAGTCCCGTGAAATCTTTCTTTTCCACAAACGTTCTTTTTTAAAATGCAGATAAATTCATGAATTTGTCATTCAGCACAAGGTTCTGTTAGGTTCCAGTTAAAGCGAATGTCCAGTACTGCAGGGTAAGTGTAAGGGCACCTCAGCTTTGGGGCTATTTAGACAAACGTTCCTGACGCCTCATATATCAGAAGTCTCAGTGCTGCATCATCCCTGAATGTGTACTTCTGCAGACAACACAGAAACACTGAAGACAACAGGCACGTACAGAAAGACATAGACAACAAAACCCCTTCCCCTAGACAGACACACATGCCCCCACACACACATACACACGCACAGAAAATGAACAGGTGCAGGTTGAAAAAGCCAGCTGCCACCCGTTCTTTGTAACATCTACATTTCATCAGCCACAGCAGCAGCACAGGTGATGCCGAGCTCAGTGGGCACCCAGATTAGGTGAGTGGGAAGAGCTTTAACATACACTGTCATCTAAGGTCAGATTTGCATTTTCCTTTTATTGTTAAAGGTTAAGTATTCCAGTGGCTAAGCTTATCTAAGATCAATGCCGAAAGGCACCTTCCACCCTGAAGGACAGTTTCCTGGTGCATCTGATGGTGGCATCACAAATGTGCAGGAAGTTGAAAGAACTGTGGGGAGATGTTTTTTTTTCTATCCAGACCATCATGATGGACACTCTGTGTCATCCGGGCCTGTATCTCTGTTGCTTTCTGTCTCTTTCCTTTCTTCCTCTGTATCTCCATTTTTTTTCTCTTGCCTGTAGCTTCCTCTTTGTTATTCTATCTCAATCCCCTTATTTCAGCTATCTCTGTTGCCTCATTGCTCTTGGCTTCCTCTTTCCTCTGTCTCCCTTTATTTCCCCAACGCTCTCTTCCTTTCCATCCCTTTCCTCTGCTCGACTGCTGCGAAAAAGCACAGATTAACCTCTGACCCTCAGCAGGAGGTGGGACCTATTAGCTTGTAATGGCTATCAATGCGGCATGTGTGTGGGGTATCCATTTGTGTTTGTGTGTGTGTGTCTTGTCTGGATTTAGAAAGTGTGATGCCTATATGGCTGCCAGCAAATTTAAAGGGTGAAATACATTCTGGGTTGTGATGGTGCATTATGGATGTAAGTGGGTTTTGGGGTATGGAGGACCACAAGAGCCACGCGCATCGAAATAAAAAATTCTGTGCTTAATTTTAATAAACTGCATTTCAAAATCCTTTTTCGAATTCCACTTTAATAAAAACATTTTCGAATTGCACTTTAATAAACTGCATTTCAAAAAACATTTTCGAATTCCACTTTAATAAACTGCATTTCAAAAACCTTTTTCGAATTCCACTTTAATAAAATCATTTTCGAATTGCACTTTAGTAAACTGCATTTCAAAAAACATTTTCGAATTCCACTTTAATAAACTGCATTTCAAAAAACATTTTCGAATTCCACTTTAATAAACTGCATTTCAAAAAACATTTTCGAATTCCACTTTAATAAACTGCATTTCAAAAACCTTTTTCGAATTCCACTTTAATAAAAACATTTTCGAATTGCACTTTAATAAACTGCATTTCAAAAAACATTTTCGAATTCCACTTTAATAAACTGCATTTCAAAAACCTTTTTCGAATTCCACTTTAATAAACTGCATTTCAAAAACCTTTTTCGAATTGCACTTTAATAAACTGCATTTCAAAATCCATTTCCCTTTCCTGTTCGCTCAGGGATTAACATGTGGATTAGCAGTTGGATTAGCAGTTGGATTAACAACTTCATTTTAAAAATCCTGCTGCTATTCAAATTAGCCACACCGTGGGATGTAAGGAGCTCTCTGATTGGTTGGTCAGACACAGGCTGTCTGCCAGCCTGGATTTTTCTAGCTCATAGCTTCGCCCTGCTACGAAGCGTGTGTGCTTGTACAAAGGCCGTTCAGCCTCGGTATTTACACTCGGCTCGACACGGATATGTGAAGAATGAAGGGAGCCTGCAGCGAAACGGAGAGCTAACCTCTGACTGAGTGCCCGTTTACTCAGTCTGACCACCTGTTGAAGGTAACGTGCTAACATGGCTAACGCTAGCATCACCCCACGTAGCCCGTTATTTTAAGGTCATTTTAGCTTATGAAAATTTTACGTCGCAGCTGTACGAGCTAGCTACGTGTTTTGTAAGCTGCTGTGCTCTTCACAAATAAAGCTGGAAGCAGCTCAGACTGTTAGAACCAGCACTGAGGCCTGTTACATTTATACAGTGTTAGAGCAATGGCTGCAACCTACAGCCTTTAAACTAGCGATTAAAATGCTGACAGTAAACTCGTCAGTCCAGATGTTACCACATTACTTTGTGATACTTAGAGTTAAAACAACTGAGACAGGCTGATTAAAATAACAGCTGTCAGTTCTCTCATTCCTTATGTCAAGACTGGAGATCACACTACTGATTTCAGTTCATTTAATATGTGAGTGCACAGATTCATTCTCAGCTAGACATAAATGATGATCAAAGGTTGTATATATGATGAATTCATCAAATCCCAGCCTCTAACACAGTGCGCTGAATCTTAGCTTTGGATGTCCAGTATATTCTAATCAGTGCAATTTAAGCATTCACTGAACCTACAATATCTACACCTGTGTGGCAAGTATGTGGTAAAGATACAGATAATGAAGTTTAATTATTAATACAATATACATCATGAGAAACGAAAGCTGAAATTGATTCAGTTTAGTACTTTTCTCTGTATGTTCTGTGATTATAAAGGCCTTAAATTCTGTGATATATACTGTAAATGATTTTCACAGAGGTCTTAAAGTACTTAAATCACTGCTGATAGTCTGGTTGTTTATATTTTCACGTTTTTGTGTCTGTAGGGCTGTTTGATGACGATTTGGACTCCTCTGGGAGATGAGGACACACCCACATCTGTTCCATACTGCAGCCATGGATGGTGTTACAGCTCTGAGTCAGCTTTGGGCCATCAGATGCACACACTGGAAAACCAGCGCCTGTACTTCATGCAGGAGAGATGACCTCAGTGATGATGGACTCTGCATCCTCTACTTTACCTCCTAATCTCTTTCTCTTTAACACACAATTAAAATCACTCCAAAAGAGTGTAAACTTACTGAGGAAGTCTCTAACTTGTACACATTTGTACTTTTACTTGTTTTATGAGTTATTTTTAAGAAGAGTAAAGTTATTCACATAAAGTTTTTATTCTTCTGTATTTATTCTTTTGTATCATGTACCACAGTCATACTGAACTTTACAGACCTGGTAAATTGGGGGGAAAAAAAGTCATATATATACATGAATGAATCATTCAGCTTCAGCAGTATTTCTATTCATCTTATGAATTCCAGTCTAATGTCAATTCACTGTTTGAGTTCAGTTTTGGTCTTAAACTCCAGAGAATACCACCTAGTTCAACAATCTTTTTATCTGATTATTTGCAAAACGGTTTTCTTCTGAGAGATGCTGCTAGAGCTGAAATTGAGCCCAAAGAAACAACAACAAAGTTTAGTTCCTCTGGATTTTCCATGGAAAATTGCTTTATCACTCACTCAGGTGACTTCTCCAGTGTCACGGATGAGTGATGAATGTATCTCCCACTGGAAACCATTGTGTCCAGTTAAAGTCAATCGACTTTTTTAAGGAGAGTTGTTAGATGCTGTGCTCATGAGGACAATGAGTTTTAACTTGGAGCACAATAAAAAGCTGCCATATTGGATCAACGAACAAAACACTTAATTGAGCAGAATTAAGTTAAAATGTAATATCCTCATATAATGACACATCACACATGACCCAGCATTGTTCTAAGAATGCAAACTTTCTTATTGGAAGTTTCCACAGCTGCCAGAAAGGGACAGATTTCTGTCTGGTCTTAATGTGTGGTCGTTGCTCTCTCGTTTTCTCTGGAATTGCTGCGCAGAGGATGTAACACCCATGATAAGCGCTGAGGTGTGTGTCCTTGTCAGGAATTAGCCATCCTCAGCTTCCAGGTTAAGAAAAGTGGAACCAGAAGATATTCAAATACATCTCTTCACAGCTGCTGATGAATTCTACAAAAAACAAAGTTTGTTAAAAACATTTGCAGGTGAATCACCACTGATTTATCAGTGACATCCATTTACTCAAAAATTACTGACAAGTGGATAACTAGAATATATAGTTTATAATTTCAACAATGTACTGTACAAAATGGAACTGTATATGACAAATGTGGTGTGGTGCTTGTGGAATTTTTAACAAGGGCCCTACAAAACTTTACAGTACTCATGCTGCCAAACTTCTGATGGCTAGGTGTGCAGTTCCTGCTTTAAATGCATTCACTTTTAAGATTAAGAAATCTAAGTGATAAGAGGCCAGAAATGTTTGAACTTGCTTATGAACCTACATCACTGAGGTCATCTCTCCTGCATGAAGTACAGGCGCTGGTTTTCCAGTGTGTGCATCTGATGGCCCAAAGCGGACTCAGAGCTGTAACACCATCCATGGCTGCAGTATGGAACAGATGTGGGTGTGTCCTCATCACCCAGAGGAGTCCAAATCGTCATCAAACAGCCCTACAGACACAAAAACGTGAAAATATAAACAACCAGACTATCAGCAGTGATTTAAGTACTTTAAGACCTCTGTGAAAATCATTTACAGTATATATCACAGAATTTAAGGCCTTTATAATCACAGAACATACAGAGAAAAGTACTAAACTGAATCAATTTCAGCTTTCGTTTCTCATGATGTATATTGTATTAATAATTAAACTTCATTATCTGTATCTTTACCACATATTTGCCACACAGGTGTAGATATTGTAGGTTCAGTGAATGCTTAAATTGCACTGATTAGAATATACTGGACATCCAAAGCTAAGATTCAGCGCACTGTGTTAGAGGCTGGGATTTGATGAATTCATCATATATACAACCTTTGATCATCATTTATGTCTAGCTGAGAATGAATCTGTGCACTCACATATTAAATGAACTGAAATCAGTAGTGTGATCTCCAGTCTTGACATAAGGAATGAGAGAACTGACAGCTGTTATTTTAATCAGCCTGTCTCAGTTGTTTTAACTCTAAGTATCACAAAGTAATGTGGTAACATCTGGACTGACGAGTTTACTGTCAGCATTTTAATCGCTAGTTTAAAGGCTGTAGGTTGCAGCCATTGCTCTAACACTGTATAAATGTAACAGGCCTCAGTGCTGGTTCTAACAGTCTGAGCTGCTTCCAGCTTTATTTGTGAAGAGCACAGCAGCTTACAAAACACGTAGCTAGCTCGTACAGCTGCGACGTAAAATTTTCATAAGCTAAAATGACCTTAAAATAACGGGGCTACGTGGGGTGATGCTAGCGTTAGCCATGTTAGCACGTTACCTTCAACAGGTGGTCAGACTGAGTAAACGGGCACTCAGTCAGAGGTTAGCTCTCCGTTTCGCTGCAGGCTCCCTTCATTCTTCACATATCCGTGTCGAGCCGAGTGTAAATCCCGAGGCTGAACGGCCTTTGTACAAGCACACACGCTTCGTAGCAGGGCGAAGCTATGAGCTAGAAAAATCCAGGCTGGCAGACAGCCTGTCTGACCAGCCAATCAGAGAGCTCCTTACATCCCACGGTGTGGCTAATTTGAATAGCAGCAGGATTTTTAAAATGAAGTTGTTAATCCAACTGCTAATCCAACTGCTAATCCACATGTTAATCCCTGAGCGAACAGGAAAGGGAAATGGATTTTGAAATGCAGTTTATTAAAGTGCAATTCGAAAAAGGTTTTTGAAATGCAGTTTATTAAAGTGGAATTCGAAAAAGGTTTTTGAAATGCAGTTTATTAAAGTGCAATTCGAAAATGTTTTTATTAAAGTGGAATTCGAAAAAGGTTTTTGAAATGCAGTTTATTAAAGTGGAATTCAAAAAAGGTTTTTGAAATGCAGTTTATTAAAGTGGAATTCGAAAATGTTTTTTGAAATGCAGTTTATTAAAGTGCAATTCGAAAATGTTTTTTGAAATGCAGTTTATTAAAGTGCAATTCGAAAATGTTTTTATTAAAGTGGAATTCGAAAAAGGATTTTGAAATGCAGTTTATTAAAATTAAGCACAGAATTTTTTATTTCGATGCGCGTGGCTCTTGTGGTCCTCCATATTGGGGTGTCTCCACCAAAGAGGATAATAAAACAATTTCTGCTGCTCTCAGCAAACATGCTGCATCCACAACATCCATATACACAAACATATGCAAACACACACATGCACAGTACAGAAAACATAAATACACTTTTTTCTCTCTCTTGCAGTGACTTTGAATGACACCTGATTTGTGCAACAGCGAGTGCTAAGGTCCCTGTACAGCAGATTGTCTGACTGGGTTTGTGCAAAAGGTGTGGGCAGAATATTCACCACTCTGTATGCAAGTGTGCCAGGGCACTGGTGTGTTCATTTGTGTTCATGCGTATGCACAGAGATGAGATTGGATTTTGTGAAATGCAGGCTCTGACTCCCAGCAGTCCTTTGTCACACTGACTGACTGCTGAAAGGCTGAAAGCGGGAAAGCCATTTCAGACTGTGGAGCTAAATGATGGCAGGTACTCCGATCCGTCCGCTGCTCGCTACAATAACACAATACAGACCAGTCATCAACAGCCCTGTCATCTCCATCTGTAAATGCACTTCACACAGCCCCTTCTGTCTCTGCCTCTCCTCTGACTGCCATTGCAAGTTCTGTAACTGTCCCCTAAACTCAAATGGTCCTCACGCCGGTGAAGCAGAGCTGGAGCCACTGAAATCATTTATGTGACTCCTTTTAGCTTGTTTCCTTGCTTTGGTTCCCTCGTGTCATCCCCAATTTGTTTTACAGTTGCTGCTGAATTTGGCTTGTTGTTTTGGTCAGGGAGATGTCAGTCGACTTTAATGTATGAGTCACTTAGAGTAGCCATGTACCTCTGGTTGTGTCGCTGCTACTTCTTGAGCCTATTGATGAAATTAATGACCAGGGGGACTAAATGGGCCGTCACAATACATGGCTCTGGAGACTCACAGGGGTGGGCAGGCTTTTACACTAGCCAAGCACTAACAGAGTCAGCCACAAGAGAGACAGAGCATTAAAAAAAAGAAAAGAGGACTACAGAGTATTTTCAAGGTGAGGTGGGCAGAAAGACATCAGACAGAAGAAGAACACATGCAGCAAAAGAAAAGGATGGAAAGAAAGGGGGAATAAAAGCGGGTGGCAGAAAGGGAAGGGAGGGGAGGGGAAGAGAGATAGTGAGTAAGTAAAAGCAGGTCTGGTCCAGGTGGGGTTCAGACAGTCAGTATGTTATTTTAGGAGGGCAGAGGGAGGGAGGACGAGAGAAAGGGATGGATGGAGGGAGGGGAAGATGAATGTAGTTAATTAAGATGAGCAGGCGGAGGAGACAGTGTGGAATTACACAAACACTAATTAGAGTCTTCGTTAGGGGGCACAAAACGAGAGCAGCACATCCATCATCTCAACCCTCCATCCCTCTTTTCTCCCTCCTTTACCTCTGTTCTCCATTGCTTTTGCATGGCAACCATATTTCCTCTCACAGTCCTCCCTGCTGCCCCCACCGTCTCCAATCCTCCTCTGCCACTTTCCCTCCCTCCATCTTCCCTACCCTTCTCAATTTTTCCCTATCGATCCTGTCAGCAGTTAACTAAATAAGTGCCATTTAACATCTGGAATCATAATCGAAGCAACCTGCGCTATCCTCTTTCTTCAGTCGGACTTCTATTCTTTGTTTTCACGTCATTCCTTCTTTTCTTTTTCTGTTTTTTTAAATCACTGCTCCGGGAAGGATTTCATTTCTACTCTCCCACTTCCCTGTTACATGCTGACAAACACACACACATTAACTGTACCATGTCAGCACTATTTTTATTGTCTTGCCAAGCCAGTCAATGCCTCTTCTAGTCTTCCTACTCCTGCTGCACTCCTCCTACACACAGTATACACACCACTGTAAACTACTTACCTCTTCTTATCTTGTTTTCTTTCCTCTTCCCTCTGTCTCTCTTGTTTTTACGCACAGCCTGTGAACACCACTCTTGTCCTCTTCATCGTTTCAGTGTCCTCCTCTGACTCATCCTTCATTCTCTCTTCTAACTGAGGAGCAAATCAGCTCCTCAGTGTTGTCGTCTGCACCACCGTCCCCTCATGAGACCACAGGGATGGATGGAATAATGAGGGATAAGTGCGAATTGAGCTGAGGGTGGTCCACGCCAGTTCTGGTTTCTGGCACTCTTTTGCATGTCGCAAAATTATATTATATGCAGAGTGCAGTCACAGTGGACACATTTGCAGCAGTACTTAAATAAGCCAAGTATTCAGTGTCTTCACATATTTGACCAGTTATCTACACAGTTACTCAGAGCTGTGACTTCCAGGATTTACTCACTGACTCCAGCATGGCAGAAGAAAAGAGATGACTTGCCAGCCGTCAATAATCTATCACAGAGAGCATTTAGTTACCTCATTTCAAGGTTTTCATAATACATTTTGTGTCTCATATATCATCTCTTTTTGTTGCCATGTGTGTCTCCAACATCTGACATTATAAACCTTTCAGCACATCTGAAAACCTTTTTAATTCCATGATTCCTATAATGGGAATACCATAGCCTAATATCTTTATTTAACTCAGTCATTTTTGGGTGACCATTTTTTCAGCACATAGATAAAATCATCGTCATTCTGTTTCTTTATTCTAACTATTTTGTTTTAATACACTACTGAATGAAACTAACAGTTTCAGATAAATGCTGTTAATCTAATAACTGGAATCTTTGGAATGATTGGTTTGGGAGTTAACAATGAATTTTCTATTATAAATGTATAAGTAAGCTCTGACAAATGACTGAAAACTTGACCTTGGGCTTGTGGTAAGATTAAAAAAGTAATGTTTATGTTTTTATGTTTTCACTGAAAAAACATACATTCGTCAATTTATTAGGCACACCTTGCTGATATTGGCCTGGACCCCATTTATGTCCTTAATGCCTTAATGCTTTCAAAAAGGTGCTGGAAACAATCCTCTGAGATTTTGGTCCATATTGAAACAACAGTATCACCACAGTAGCTGCAGATTTGTTGACTTCGCATCTATGATGAGAGCTTTTCATTTCACCAAATCCCAAAAGTGCTCTGCTGGATGAGATCTGGTGACTGTGGAATACATTTGAGTACAGCGAACTGCCATGTTCAAGGAACCAGAGCCTTCTGGAAGCAGCCATCCAATTATTACCACACTGTGATCATAAAGATGGACATGGTCAGCAACAATATTCAGGGAGATTATGGCATTTGAACAATGCTCACTTTGTATTAAAGGCCCCCAAGTGTGGCAACAAAATCCCCCACATCATTACATCAGCACAGCAGCATGAACCGCTGATACAAGGAAGGATGTTGGTTTCATGTTGTTTACGCCAAATTCTGACGGTAACAACAAATGTCGTAGCAGAAAGACTCATCAGGCAACAGTTTCCCCAATCTTCTGTTGTACAATTTTGGTTTTCAAAATGTTGCTGTTCTTAGGTGACAGGAGTGGCACTGCTGTAACCCACGGGCTTCAAGTTTTGACGAGATGTGGGTTCAGAGATGCTCTTCTGCATATCTTGGTTGTAACAAGTGGTTATTGCATTCCTGTGACCATTCTCATCTGACCTCTTGCATCAGCAAGGAGTTTTCTCTTCTTTGGGTCTTTCTCTTTAAACCTTAGTGATGGTTTGCAAAAAAATCCCAGTACATCAGCAGCTCATGAAATACTGAGGCCAGTCTGTCTGACGCCACATTCAAATTCCCTTAAATCACCTTTCTTTCTCATTCTCATGCTCAGTTTGAACTCCAGTGGGTCGTTTTGAACATGTCTACATGCTTAAATCCATTCAATTGCTGCTTTCTGAGTGGCTGATTAAATATTTGCTTTAATAAGTAGTTGATCAGTGCCTAATAAATTGGCCAATGAGTGTATATTTCCTTTACGTAGCTCCTACCACCTCATAGTTTGTCTGCATTTAACAATTTGCAATGTTTCAATCTATATAAAGGACATTATAGTGAAATAAAAATATAAAAAGAATTTACATCATCTTTTGTTTTATCCTGGTGAGAACAGAAAAAAAAATTATTAGAGATCATCCAATTGCAGCTAATTGTAGTAACAGACAGACACAGCAGCATTTACACACACACACACACACACACACACACACACACACACACACACACACACACATACATCAGTGACTCAACAAGAGATCTGTAGCTTATATATGAAAGAGGTAACATTACAGTGGATGATACAGCAGTATTTTCTTGAAGTGAGGCAGCAGTTTCCATTATCTGTTTAACTAAAGCAGTGATGAGCAAACACCAGCCAGCATAGCACCATCAAAAATAAATATTGTAAAATGTTTTGCAGCAGCTTCATTTCAGGGCTCCCTGTGTGAATATTTACCATATTATTATTTACTTCTCACTCCCTGACCTCTGACCCAAACCCAAACTTTACACGAGCAGGTTCAGAGACAGAGAGAGAAAACAGAACAGAGAGCTCCCAACTGTTTGAAGCTCCAAACTCAGGTCAAAGGTCACAATGCGCTCACAGCTGGAGCCTGCTAACAAGCTACTGACCACCTGCCCATCAAGTCTAGGTGACCCCAGAACACTGGCATGGCAATGTACCAGCTACACCTTTATTTATTTTTTAAAGTGTTTAAATCCATCTATTAATATAGGCTGGGTGATGTACCAGCAGCAAAATGTGATGTATAATATGAACAAAACAAAAGGTAGACAAACAATTGGTGATGTCAGGCAGTTTCAGGGAGGAATTTCAGTATTCTTGACAATGACGTTCTACATCTCAAATAAATAGCCTAACATTTTGGGAAACAGTCCCACTTTGCTTTCTGGAAGTAAGATGCATGAATCACATCTGCACAGTTAGCATTAAGCTGGAGACAACAGCTGCTAGCTTGAACTACCACAGGGTAAAAACAGGGCTGCTGTAATGCCGACCCCCATTTCCTCTAGTTAGTGGATTTTGTTACCTGTACTTTCACAGAGCAGAAGTGGTATCAGTCTTTCATCTAACTCTCTGCATCCATCCATCACCACTTTCCTGACTCAGTGACAGGTAGTTGGACAGATGGAGCCTATCACAGCTGTCATAGGGCACGGGAGCACCTCCTGGACAGTGCGAGCGCCAGTCCACCACAGGGTTACCATAGAGAGACAGACACTCTCGCACATCCCTCAGAAACACCAATTGACCTAACCGCGGGAGGAAACCCACACAGTCGCAGAAGAAACATAAATAATACCCACTCAGAAATGTGCCAGCCAAACAGTAGGTTCAAAGTAGGAACTGTATTTATATATGGATCATTGTAGAGTAGATCAGCTTGAGTGAGAGATTTCCATCTACTGGCCTCTCTTAACATCCAGATTTAAACCTAAAAACCAATCTGTCAAAAGCTGTTCCCAACTCCTTATGTTTTATCCCCTAACAAAGTTCATATTATTCTATAACTGTTTCATACTTCCCGGCAGAGTATGTTTTTTTATATATATATAATTTATGTGACCCCTATAGGTCTGGAAGGTTGGAATCCCTTAACAGTCAGCTTTTGCAATAGCAAATCACCCAGTAAAACCAGCACTTTGTGCGTCACCCGGCCTCTTTCTTCCATCAGGAACCATTGCGGCACATTCATAATTCCTCCTGGCCAGCACGACAGCAGCATGCTAATTTACTGTGAAACCAGCTTAGTGTGTCCCATCACTGCACCTCCTGTAATCCCTGCAGGTGAGAAAGAGGGAGAGATGGGTTCTTGAGTATCTGATTGAGCAGCAGACAAGATGAATAATTGATATAAAGGTTCTCCGTCCCAGTGAATATACAGAATACAAACAGATGCACAAACACCAAGTGTCCCGCAGCCCATGCAGTCACCAGTTTCTCAGACTAAGCTAATCCTCCAGGAAATGTAATACGTGATTCAATTAGTAGCAGCGCATAGTGCAAGCTACCTTCCGCGTATGACTTTTGGTTGTGCGCGTGCAGAAGTGTGTGTTTGTGCGTGGGTGTAAGCACTCCAAGCGCAGAGCTGAACTAAGTCCATTCATTAATGAAAAACCATTTATTAATATAAGGTGATTTCCCACATCTCTTTCACATCCTTCAGCATGAAGAACAATTTATATCCTGAAGAGAAAGGAACCACGCACATACAGGAAAAGGCCATCTAGTAAATTTAAATTCCGCTGGCATGAATACTAAATCAAAATGTGCGATTTAATATTTTTAAATAATGAAAATAAAAACCTTTAAAAGCAAAAAACAGCAAACAACAGTCGATCCGCGGTCTGAGGCTAATATTCTCTCCAAATGATCTCTCTTTGCTTTTCCATTATTCATTATCTTGTTTTCGTGCACTAACTGTTGTTTTCCACGCTCGCAGCAGTTACATGACGTCACTGTCTATTTCCAAGGGTCAACTCCAGCCTGAGAACCTGCAGTTTTTCCTGATTTTAATTGCTCTGACTGTTGACAGCAGACATTAAGTTAAAAAAAATAAACATTAACATTTAATAAGGACCGAAGTCAGTTTCTCAAAGTAGATGTTTTTAAAACGGGCACGCTGGATTACTATTAAGCTAAGTCCTGTTCCTATTGAACTGTTTTCTTTTAGGCGGAGATGTCAATGGGACATGTCAATGAACCGTAGGCAGGAAAACAGTCTTGTTCCATTTGTAATGCACTGTTATGATCAGCTGCTCTCTTTTTTATCACAATACTTTAACTTTGATCTCAGCAGGGTGACTCCTAAATTCTATTTTCGTACATTATATCTACACTAACGCTACTAAATATTGCCCCTAAAACTTACATAATTATCCTCAAACTTGGCAGATAATAATTGCTTTCTTAAAAAAAACCTGCAGTGGAATACAGCCAATATTTTGAGGTCCGCTGGGGGTAAAGATGTAGGAGCGGGAGCAAGAGAGTTACTCTTTATTGCTCCATCTCTCTTTCACGCTTTCTGAATCTCTCTATTACCCTGGAAGTCTCTGGAATCTCTAAAATGCACACACAAGCACAGTGCAGTGTCCATCTGTGAATACTACATAATATACATGTAGATTGGGATAAGCGTGTGTGTGTGTGTGTGTGTGTGTGTGCTTCTCAGTGTGTGTTTGTGGCTGAGTTATGATTGATGTCTTTCTCCTTATATTAGGCATCTAAAGAGGAAAGGGGAAGACGAAGGGAGGATGAGATGAAGGAGGTGGTGGTGGGGGGAGAGGGGGCACTTAAGGGCCTGGACCATTTAACCATTTAACCTCAAAGCTCTCTCAATGTCAGGCTAACACTGTCTCCTCTGTCCTCTGTCTTCTCTGTAATGCAGCCTGTAAATTTCATTTCAATTAAGCGTGATATTGCCAAAGCATGTTTTCAAAGCAAGAATAATGATTCAGAATGTAATAATAGTAATGAAAAGAACAGTCTGTTTTGGGGTTTTTAAACATAGCTTTGCTGCAGCTGGCAATTATCTGAATTATGGATTCATCTGTGGATTCTTGGTTTTTTCCCCCAATCCATTGTTCATATATATAAAGTTAAAAAAGGGATAAAATGCAATTGAGATTTTGGTTTTTAAATCTGACCAGTATTTGAAAAATTCAGATCAATTCAATTTTTACTGCACTATTAAACATAAAAGCAGCAAATTCTGACATTTGGCATGATGTTGGGTTTCTGTTTAGCTATTTCTTATTATATTTTGTCATTCATATTCTGTTTATAGTGTCAGTTTTTGAGTCTTGTCTGTTTCTTTTCCCTCCTTTGTGATTGTACGCTTCGCCCTCATTAGTCTCACCTGTGTTTAGTCTGCCACATTTCCTGTTAGTCATTAGTCTTCTCGGTTCTCTCTTGCCAGATTGTGCAAAAAGGGTGCGCTGTGAGACGAGATTAATGAGTTAGCCAGGTATGTTGAGCCTTAAATCAGAGATTTCAGTGTCACTGGCTTGAGCACTATGGTAACTTATGCTGAACAAATGGTCCAAAGCAGATTACGTTTAGAGTGTCTGCTTAACATCTGCTGGAAGCGCCTCATTTTTCACTGATTCTTTTATTTAAAGTGCGCCTTTAAGTGGGATATAGATTCTCTTCTGGGGGAGTATGTATGCAACCTGTAGAGCTTATACCCACTGAATGAAGCTGCTGTAAAGTTTAAAGTAAAGCAATCTCACTGGAATTTGCATGCATTCTTTTCAAAATGCAGAAAATGTGTACGTTCTTGTCCTCCTAATCCCCTGCTGTGTCTATTTTACACAGCTGGAAATGAAGCTTTTAGAAAACAGCTGCATTTATAGGCTGTGAGTTGATCTGATCTTTTTTATTAGGCTATGGGACCGTGTCAGGCTGTCACATTAGAAATCAGCAACATCAAGAGTGCTCCAAGTTGTAAAATAAATACATAATAAACATATATTTCAGTTAAAATATAGAGTTTACCATTCTGTGTGCTTGTGTTTAAATCACAAAATTAATTATTACATGTTTTATTTACAGCATAAGTGTTGTATTTTATAGATCTCTGTCACCTTTCCTCTGATAACGGCTTGGGTTGGAGTGGGTGTTGCTCAGTTGATCCATTTTTTTGCAGGAGAGACAGATTTCATGTGAGCATGCTCAGACCCTGAAGCTGAAAACCGGGGTTAAGAGTCGTGATAATGGGAATCTCCTACCTGGGCTTTACATTTTGTCAAGACAGTTACGCAATGAAAACCTGGCTTTCAGCAATTGTTGTGATTTGGTGGTATATAAATAAAGTTGAATTGAATTGAATTGTGTAGCCCTTCCTTCGTAGTATTCCCCTCTGTTTTCCTGTTTATATTGACGAGTGTAACAGTGACGCTGCAAGGAGTAGAGGTAGTGAAGGTGGATGAGTTTAAATACCTGGAGTTAACCATCCAAAGCAGCAGACAGTGCACGAGAGGGGTGAAGACAGGACTGTAGGCAGGCTGGAGTGGGTGGAGATGAGTGTCAGTGGTGATTTGTGACACAAGTATAGCAGAAAGAGTGAAAGATGAAGTATACAAGATGGCAGTGGCTCAGGAAAAAAAGACAAGAAGCCAAGCTGGAGGTGGAGAGGTGGGATAGTGGGTACATAGTGGGTTAAATTATTTTTAATACTCTATTGAGTGACTTGTTTTTGATCCATACTGTACCATGTGCCTTATTTAGTATATTAGATGAGGAAAATTTAAAACAGGAAAATGAGAATAAAAGAATCCAAGGAAAGAAAATAGATTTGATTATTATCACGGCAATTATAGATTTTTTTGTTGTTGGTGTTAATATGTGATGTTGTTCAAACATTCAGTTTTGGCTAGGAAAACGATAACTGTGTCAGGAGTTGGCAAACCTGGAGTCTTTGACACATTTACTGGAAGGTGTTACAAAGTAATAAGGTAAAGAGATTTGACAAGGATCCATCCCCACTTAAACAGACTTTATATCAGTGATAAAAGTTAAGTGGCCCAGTGTTGCTGTTGCTGTCTGCCTTTGAACGAAGATCCCCATATACAGCAAAACTCTACCTGCTCACTGACGTGAAAAAACCCCCAAAGTAACAGCTAAATGCTTAAAGCATTCAGTGGAAATAGACAACATCCACCCACCCATTTACTTGCATAGGTTCGTGGTAGGACATCACAAAGGGAGATACTGCTTTTCAATAAAAAAACAAAAAACAAAAAAACAACTATGTGCAGTAAAAGAAATACTAAACAAACATGTTTAAGTACATCTGTCTCTGGACCTGAACAGCTGTCCATCAGCAAGGGGAAAATATCGTCACATAACAGCTGTTTACCAAATGAAGCTTAGTAAAAGCTGGGTGATGGAGCATGTCAACAACCCTAAACATTAAGTAAGTTGATAACTGCAGACTGAAAGTTGTTTGGAGCAGCCAGAATCTGACCCAAAAGAGGTTCAGTCAGTTACTAAGTCCAAATCTTTGTTTCGAGACCTCTCTGCATCTGTATTTTAACATTTGAATATAAAACAATACAAGAGGAAACAACAACTCAGGAGTCAGAAAGTTGATGGGAAACCATTGAATTCTCCTCCAGGCTTGTAAGACGCTCTGACATGATTTACTGGTTCTGTGCCAACGTCACTTCTTTCCCTTTGGCGAGTCTTGAACTTAATTTTTGCTCTTAAAACATTATCAAACACTTTAAAACCTTTTTCTCTTTGTCATTTTGTGTCTAACTCTCATTCTCAAGTCTATACATGTTATATCGTAAGATAACTCATGTGATCATCCAGTAAATTTAAATTGTTTATGGACGTTCTTATCCTACACTCCTAAACAAAAGGAAACTCTAAGTGAAATTGCAGGTTGCACTGAGGCAATCTGTGTGTTTTTTAAGTACATAAAAAACAAGTTTACTCAAAAGACAAACATTAATTGCAATCTCTGAGCTGTGGTCCATCAGAACAGCCAGATTGTGGTTGCTGATGTACTTTTATTGTCCTTTGGCTTTCATGTTCCTGGTTTCTCCAGCTCCTCAATGAGCATCAGTTCACAGTCATCATCGTGCAGCAAGGCCTGACAACCTCCGACTCACTTTTAAGCATCCACCTTTTCATTCATCAGCTTATCAGCACATTTGTCGCTAACCAGGGGAAATATTTATGGTTGCCTTGAAAACCAGTCACTGACCGACTGATTTGCAGTGATGGGAAATTAACCCTGATTGGCTGGCTTGTCTGACTGTAATCAAAGTGGATGAGGCAGAGGCGAGCTTCAGACCAGCAGGATGAGACCCTCATTATTTTCCCCGCTACGTTATTCTTCTCTCATCCCTTACATCAATTTATAATACCCCTCTCTCATTGCGTCTCTTCTCCCACTTTCCCAAGCCTTCTGCTCATCAAATCCCCCTCCTAGACTTTTTACATTCCCTATTTTTCATTTCCATGTTTTCTCTCTGCTTTTCTGTCTCTCTCTCCCTCTCTCTCCTCTCTCTCTCTCTCCCCTGGATATTTAGTTTGATTTATTGCCTCTTGTTGGAAAGGTTGGCGTTTTAATAACTCAGCTCCTCCTCACCCCAACGAAGAGAGGGAGAATGTGCGTGAAGAAGAACTTTAGTAAGCACAAAATAAATGTGCGGACAGACAGCAAGGTTTTTCTAGTGCTTTCCTTTTATCTCCCCAGCGCTCTCCTGCTCTTTCATGTCTTCCGGTTCCTCTCACTGTTCATGCCGGCTGAGGATATAAAAGCTAAACGTGCAGCTGAAATGGATGTCAATTTGAGCTCCTCTCTGATCTGCGCAGAGAAAAATACACATATGCACACACACCCAACAGCTGTAATGGACTGAGGATGTGAAAACTGACAACCACATAAAAAATGAACCATCTGGTCGGAGGCAGGGGGAAGCATGTCACCCTCCCCCCCGAAAAAATGGAAAAAAAAGACTTTAACAAGTATATTTTTATGACGATGGGACAAAGTTCTGACCATGACACGCTGCGTGAAAACAGGAAAAAACTGAGTTAAAGGTGTGAAACACATAAAGACACGGATTGAAAGGCCCGATGGAGAGCTGAAGAGTCCGAAAACAGCCAGTCAGCGACCAAGTGGGAGATTTCTAGTGCCAAACAGAGACTTTATTTAGATGGTGATTATTCACACTGGTCATTAGAGAACCATATCACTTTCCCCTCATTTACTGAAAGGCAGCAAGGGGAGGGGGGGCGATGAGAACGAGAGGGCAATCATTAGAAGATATCACTTTCACCCATCTTCTGATGAGGGGAAGAGCAGTCTGAGAATCTGCATCCTTGAGTAATAAGACAATAACCAGCAATTAATAATTCAAATCATAAGCCATCAGCCAATGTACTGGGAGTTACAAAAACCTGTTAGCAGAGCGTTAATAGTCTTTTTCATGTAGTTTCCGGTGTTTGCGTCTACCTGATCAGCCTCACATGGTAGTCTCAGCTTCAGGCTGTGCACTCTACAGTAAAGTTAATTGCAAAACATGCACCCATTTGATTAAACGTTTGCAGATGTTCGTTGTAAACCTGCCAGACATTATGTCGTGATGTAAGACCAGCAGAAAGCAGACATTATATTGGCACATGCAAAAGTCTCCCTCGCTCTCTCTCTCAGTCCTTCACACACACAATGCTGGGGTCTGATTCTGCAGTAATAACTCACAGGAAAAAAATCGTTGAGGGGGGGGGGGGTCATTGACAGGGGGAGAAAAGAAAGAAATCTGCATTTTTATCTTTAGCCCCTAATTCTAAGTGGTCCGGCCTGTTTGAAATGCTTCCTAAGGGAACAATTAACTTGCTTTTAGTTCCTATACCACATGAGCATGTCTGCCAAATCCCCATCAGATCCCTGCCCACAAAAAACCACACTCTGACAGGCAGAGATTGCATACACAGACACAAACTGGAAAAAACATTTGGTGTTTAATACAGAATGCTGTGAACACTGCAAATGGCAGTGACACAGCAAGAAATTAGCGTAAAACTGGCAAAAAGAAAGGAAAAAAACAGCAATTTTGTTTGTACAGCTACAGTGTTTTATCTACAAACGTGGATCTACTTAGATGCAGATATGCACTTAGTCAGCATTTTAGCTCTTCTGTACTGATGATTAAAGAAAGACTAAACGATTTACAGTTTAACAAAATCTTAATATTCGGTGTACTGGGCCATCCTGTCTGGGTAGATTTCCTGCATCAGAAGCACAAGACTGATCTGGTATGGGACTTGTGTCCTCCTAAAGGACACTTTAATGGCATCCAAAGATCGTCACGGGACAGTCACTTTAGTCACCACCCTGCTCTCTCAGCTTCAGCTGTATTTAAAGAGAAATATCTTTTTGGCACTGAGGAGAATCGCTTGTTTTCAGATACCACAGCATCAACCGTGGGAGCTCCAAAAAGTGGAGTGCCTTGGCAGTAAATAGATCAAGACATAACCTTCACTCCATTTTTTGGCAGTGTATCAAACTGCATGCACAAACAGCTATAGCCTCGTTCATCTCAAAGTTAATTTTACTACAGAGAGTTCACTCAATCCATCTGAGATGAACAGGAGGAGCGGGGAGGGATAGAGTACAGTAGGGGACAGAAAGGGAGAGGAGAGGATAAATTGTGGAGGTGTTGGGGGAGAGGATGACTGCTGGCACACAGAAAGGGGGGAGAGCGAGAAAAAAAAGGACTGCAGCGAGTGAACTGGTGAACAGAGGGAACATAAGGACAGATGAATATGCAGAGCGGGCCGTGTGTGTCCTCCTCGTGCTTCCATCTGACTTTACTAATCATCAGGGTTTGGTCAGATTACCCGTAAGTGTAATCAGTTACTGAATTCAAATTACATGATTTGGGGGTTTTTTTAGTTGCTATTAGCAATGAAAGAAATTTTATGTGAATATTTTAGGATCCAATCAAACATTTAAAAAGTTGCACCTTATACTACAGAAATTTTTTTTTCATGTTTTTTAAAGCTAATAAAATGTATTTTTGCAAATGTAGCATTTACATTTGATCGAGTTATCCTTACAAAAACAATACTTGCACAAACTCTAAAAAATGATGAAATGTAGAAACATCTTTTTGTGACTCACGTTAAGCAAGAGGAGCACTTACTCAGAATGTTTATCTTCTATTTTATATGCAAAGAAAACAGCAAAAACTCCATTATCTATAAATCATATTTACATTAAAAAAAGAAGATTAGTCACCATCGCCTGTGGTGATTCTAAAGTCTGTTGGGGTCCTCCCTTTCCCAACTCTTACAGCAGCCCTTCACAATTACATTATCAATAAATATTTTGACATTAAAAAGAAAAATTATAAAATATAAACATGTTGAGATCTTAAAGTGCTGGTTAGGGACCGTGACTTGTACAAATGCTGTTGTTATGTTCTCCAGGTCCAAGGATTAGCTGTCATTTGAATTGAGTGCAAAGAGAATCACGTGCTTACAAGGTAAGTGTGTTGAGTGAAGTGGGGCCCCTTTAGGGAGCTCATATATCTTCTACTGTTACTGCAAACTTTACACACATTGCTGCTGCTGCTGTAGCTTAAAGTTTGTCCGTCTGCCCCGAGCAGTTGCCTGCCTCGTCTGGTGGCAGGCGGCACATCTGTCTCTTATGAAACCCAGAAATCGGCAAACTGAAACTACTGACTTACTTATTGAGTCATTGTGCAATAGCACAGATCAGATTTAACACAGGAACAAAAATGCAGCATTTCAGGACGACCTCCATTAAACTGCTTTGGTCTGTGGTTCCTGGTATTGTGCCTGCCGACTCGCCGTTAAGTGGTCACGACTAGCAGGAGCTCTTAAACGGAACAATACTGTAAATGCATTTGACACATCTAACTGTTTCTGTGTACACTGTATGCTGTGTGTACATCATCTCTGTCAATGTGATTTTTTACATAAAGTATTTATTCAAAGATTAGTCATGCTGCCTTGTATTGTTTTCTCTACTTGGACAGTACTGAAGAGAACCATACTGAAGCTTTATATCACTGTTGTCCTATGAAAAATAACCATCAGTGCCTCCATTTCCTTAACCGCTTACACAATTCAGGGTTGCTGGAGAAGCCCTGGACAAGCCTAAACAGGTCGCCAGGCTATTGGAGGGCCAGTTAAGATTGAAAAATTCACACTCACATTGACACCTGTGGTCAATTTAGAACCACAAAGTAACCAAACAGGAGCTACTGTGAAAAGCATACATCTCCAAAAAGCTTCTCATAAGTTCAGAAAACAGCCCTTTACATTGGCGGTATAAAGTTCACACCTTTTCCTGATCTTTTAACCGCATTTCATAATCATGACAGAGTTTTGAAATGGCTTTTCTTTAGACCTGCCTGCCTACTCTTTGCAGACATCTGCAGTTTTGCTTTCAGAACATAAGACCAGACTCTGAGTCTTTGAACAAAAAAAAGGGACAGAGAGAGGGAGAGGGAGAAAAACCGATAGGAAACAAAGAAACACAGATTGGACACTGTAAGGAGAAAGAAGAGGCACAATTGGATTGCTCAGAGCGTTGTATTCAGTGGGGGCCACTTATACAGTCAATAGTAATGGATAGCACATGCCATATCAGTACAATAAGAGACCTTGCCTCTTTATCTGCTTACATGTAGTACATGGCAACAACAAAAGCCACAAGTGCTGCATTGAAAATCTATCTGACATACTCAGCTCTCATCTTTTCTTTACAAATAGCAACTATTTGTCACCAAAAAAGTTGAAGCGGCTCCCCAGGCAACAAAAGAGAAAAATGAAATCAAGGAATAGACACAGATGACTGTCAATACACAAGAGGGCAAGAAAAGAGTAAACGCAGAGAACGACAGGTGGAGTTGAAGAAAAAGAGGGGAGGCGATGGGGGAAAGAAAGTGTGGTAAAAAGCATTCAATAAACACGTCTCTATAGTAACCAAGATGTAATTTGCTTGGTGAGAGAAAGAGAACGATGGCGATTGAGGGAGAGTGATGGAGAGAGGGGAATAGAAAAGCATTTACCATCGCTGCTTGAGTCCAGAGCTGTAATTACGGAACTGAGACGCAGCGACAGAGGGGGAGGAAAAGAGCGAGGTACACACAAGAAAAGAGCTGCGCACATAGTACTTTTACAAAAGGAAAAGGTGACAATGAAAGATACACACCAGTAAAGTGATGACCCCATAAAATTGGCACTGTTGCAAATAAGTGTCTTAGGCGTGCGGAAGAAAGCCGGCGAAAAAAGCAGCTCCGGAAAGAACAAAACGACAAAGATTAATCAGAAGGAAAGTTGAGAAAATGATGCCTTTTGTAAGCACGTGTGGAGGGAGAGTGTTCATATTCATTTGTTCACGGGTCACAATTATGCCTGGTCATTAAGCCAAAAAAACAAATTAGCAACTTGAATAATTAAGCAGAGATATAAAACTTGGCGCAGCAGGGGGTGGAAATGGGACAAAGAAGAAGATGTGGAGTAAAAGCGAGGAGAGGGAGGAGTGACAGGAAGAGACAAGCTATCTTATAGGGAAGAGCAGCCTTGAATGATGAATGATAGACAGACCGAGATGTGCGTGAAACGTGCGGGCATATGGCTGATCAAAATAGTAAGAGACCAAAAATAGCAGCATTACAAAGTAGATGGAGAATGGGGCCAGTGTGTGTGTGTGTGTGTGTGTGTGTGTGTGTGTGTGTGTGTGTGTGTGTGTGATAGAGAGAGACAGACAGTCTGTGGGAGAGAAACATGGTCATACTGTGTGTGTGTGTCTGTGTGTATAGGGTAGTTGATTACAGCTCTGGTGAGCTTGGTGTCAGTCTGTATACGTAGAGATAACAGGATTAAGAGGCTACTGACACTACTGTACAAAAGCAATGGAGGGAGGAGAGGGAGTGATGCTAGGAGGGCAAGAGTTGCAAGAAAACTGGTGGGGGAAGAAATAAACGAAAAGGAACTTAAAGGGACATTCCCATTAAATTCCTTTGCCATATGCCAATTGGAGAATTAGGGCTAGAGTTCAGTAAAATTTACAGTATATCCCGCTTCCAAGAAGTCTTTCAATTTTTAAAAGCGATACTTCTTCAGGCTTTCTGGAGGTCGTTCAAAGTTTTTGGCGGATTGTTTTGTTAAATCACTCAACACTGACCTACGAATCATTCTAGCATAAAAAAGTCACCTAACTCAAGGGATTAACCAGGGTTGTGTCTGCACATAAGAAACAACCTAGCAAAGAACCAATTTTAAACTGTATCTTAGGGGACTTTGTTATTGGCAGCCTGTCGCAAAAAGGTATAATTTCTTCCCATTTTTTTAGTTGAATCTATGAAGATTGTCAAAGATAACACAATCTGACAGGCATAAATAGTGGCAACAAAGTGGCATGCCTAAAAGGAAAAGAAAAGCTATCAACAGATAAACCATATCTGAAAGTCATGTGCTTTCAAAAATAGGGGGAAAAAATCGAGCAACGACTTGACTCAGGGCCTGAGAGATGCATCTGCTCCTTTATTATTCACTGAAGTCTCAGTAATGGTCTCAGTGTAACACGGGGTTTGTTAAGAAGCTTTTCATAAGGAAGGTAAACAGGAAGACAAGAACAGGACTGAAAATCAGTGGCAACAGGTCTGATGGAGTGATTAATCCATATTTGACAGTGTAGGTTAAATCATCATCCGTATGTACAGAGAAGGTCACCAGAGCTGTTGGTTTGGGCCTCCATGTTCAGAAGATGATGGACTTCTGAACACAGAAAAGTACCATCAGCTTTTGACCCACCATGAATTACTATAGGGAAATGATCTGATTGGCAGCAGCTTCATTTTATAGCACGACAATGATCCCACACAAACTTTTAGTACAGTACAAGCATCTTTAAAAAAAACCTGACACACCCCCCCCCACACACACACACATCGACAATGCAGCACTATCAGTCATTGATTGGCCTCCTTAGAGCCCAGACCTCAAAATTATTGAAGCAGTTTGGGATCATTTTGCCAGAGAATAGAAAGAAAATCAGCCAACATCCAAAGAAGAGCTTTGAATGTCCTTAAAGGAGCCTGGAAAACTTTTCCTGAAGACTACTTAAAAAAATTACAAGAAAACTTCCCTAAGTTTCAGGTTGTGCTGAGCTTTTTTTTTTTTGCCTTATATACTGTATTTCCATGCATGTTTGCACAAGTTTCAATAAATCACTCCTTTTCCTGTTATCCTAGCAAAATATACAGAAATTTGTGGCTCAACACTTTTGCACAGTGCTATATAAAATTACAGACATGGGGGGCGAACAATCACAGATTTTTCCATAATAAGCACACGTGGTCACTCAAGGGTTAATAAGAGTTATTAAAAGTCATGAGATCCTAGTCAAACATGATGTTTTTTCATCAAAACACCAAACAAATGAATATCTGTTGAAAGAGTAGTTTGTTTCAAAATAAACAGTGAATTCATTCTGGAAACTTGATTTGGCCTCAGTAAGACTTTACCGATCGCTCCCTTTGTTTTTCACCGAGTTTATCTATGAATGCATGTGAGGAAAAATGCTAATCACATCTAAATAGATTCTCCTAACACAAACAGCGCTGCAAACATGCACATAAACGATTAAAAGTGACACTTACCCAAAACTATGGCAGAAATCTTTTACGTAAAAGGCCTGACTGAACTGGTTTTTAACAAACTTGAAACCTTCCTGCTGTACTGTGTACAACTTTGTATAAACATACTACAATATTATCATTTCCTTCTCAATGTTCACTCAGTTTTGGTTATTTCCAGAGAGTTCTTTTAATGTTGTGTTGCTGGGATGTTCTTCCAGTTTTTAGCAGGGAGAGTTCATTATACTCCAATCTGATCGGCACTGATTTGGGTGTAAATTGGGTTTAGGAATCTTAAGTAAATAAGAGTGTTATTTCAGCTACAGGGTTACCCGATATATGAAGAACTAGTGTATAACAGAGAATGTTTGCTGAAGTAAACTGTGCCAAGAGACAGGAAAAAATATATTTGGCCAGTAATGAGAAGATCAATGAAAGTGAAGATTGAGACAGATGATGGATAGAGACTGGGGTAAAAAGAAGTAAAGGATTTTGGTAAGACTGCTGATAATGATGAATAGCAGACAGACAGGACATGAGACAAATATTAAATAGGAAAGAAGGGAGGAAGAAAAGCAAGATTTAAGGAAGACGAGGACACAAAGTTGTTGCCAGAAGTTCTTTTCCTGCCTGTTGAGTTACAAGAAGCATTAGTAGCAGCAGAATTAATCAGCTATGCAATCAACATCTCTCTTAAATTAGTGTATCATAACTCTAGATTTTAATTGGTGGTCCCATGAGGTAAATGAGACCATTTTTCTCTCCAATCTAATCCAAGTAAAAGGAGGGAGCGCGCCAATTTATAGTGCGCAAAAGAAGAGTAAGCTGCAGGGCTCCTTAAACTCTTATGTTCAGAAGACATTCCCAAATTGAAAATTAGAAAGATTTTTTTAGAGAAAGAGTGGAAGAATAAAATGAATTTTCACAAAGTATTATTAACCTCTGGCACTATTACAAAATTTGTGAGGAACTGTCTGGTCCTATAGATCAATCAAACAGAGAGAGAGAAAGAGAGAGACCCCCACAGAGTGAGTTACTCCTCTGTGGTCCTCTCCACGTTTGCTGAGGGAGCGCTGGCTCACCAGGGACAAATTAGCCACACAGGAGCACTGAGGCATCATGGGAAATTAATGATCAGGACCTCCAGGAAGTGAGCTAATGAGTCCTAGTGCCACACACACGTACACTGTGAAACACACACACACAGAGACAGACACACACATGGCAGAAGACACAGAAAGCAAGACAAGAAGGGAGTCCTGCAAAAAGGAACTAGCCAAATGTGCACACAGCTATCAATGTAACTTTGGATGAGTGATAGCGCTGAACCAACAGCTGAGTTAGTGTGACCCACACAGGCTGCACACACACACACACACATTTGGAGAATCAGATAATTAGAGAGGACCACCAGTGGCTTTCGCCCATGGAGGCGTTGTGATTACTGTCGCTACACCCTCCCCTGGGGTGTTTGACAACAACCAGAGAATTAATACTCATCACAACACACACACACATACACACCATCCAGCCAAGAGTAGCTGAACGAAATGTAGCTCTTGCAGACACCAGTTACGGAGATGCTGTGGCTCCCTGCTGTTATCCTGTGTTGGGTACTTGAATGCACCACTCCACCATACAGTGTTGGCCTACTTGGGGCTGTACAATAAGGACTGAAAAGAAATTTCAGGAGAGGACAAAGGACGCTTTCTTTTTGTATCAGTCAGCTGCTTACCTTACAGCAGACACCCAACAACAAAGGCGTGTTTGCTGCTGAGTAATGAGACTGAATAAGTGAAACTATTCGGTCCACTAAGAAGAACCCTGGTTTTCCTGAAAAACTGGAACAGTGACAATCTGTCTCCCCACACCAGTGGGCGCACCTCCCAAGGATTTAACTTTGCGCTGCAGTACAATAACATGGCCACACCCTTGTTGAGTGATTGGCCTAAAGTTTCCCCGGCACCGCCCTCGGCCCAGCGCATCCGCCCTTCCAGCGCTCCGCAGCCTGTTGCTGCCAAACCATCTGACAGTTTAAATTGATATTCTGACCTATTGCTGTACTCGAATCCCCAAGCTTTAAAGTCAGTCTTTTTTTTCTTTTTTTAAGTCATTACAGTGACTAGAGCTCACTCTTAAACCACGATGCGCAGTGTGGAGACGCGCTCAGCAGCGTTTCTCTGTGGTGGTGCACACCTTCTTTGCAGCCTGTAATTGTTAACTTTTTTTTTGTGAGGGACATCACTTCACGTTGTTGCATCATGGGAAGCTGCAGCAGCAGTTGACGCTAAAGTGTGAGTTTGTTCATGAGTTGGTGAAGCTGCTGAAGAAAGTTGTTCACGGAGCTCCTTTGCGTCGGGTCTCGTCACCTGATTTTGCGCACCACTCCCAGCCGGTGCAGAACCTTTCCGCAGCGGCCAGGATGGGCACCTTGCTGTGGGCACCCGGAACTCCGCCTGGTTGGAAAGCTACGATTGTCTTCTTCAATATAATATCAGCAGTTGTGGCCAAAAGGCACACCGTGTTTTGGAACTCTACAAACACAAGGTGAGGAGGGGGAGTCTGTGCGCGTAATGACGCTTCTCTTGGGACAAAACGAGAAGGCTGTTTTGTTTTCATCACTAGTGACCAAATAAATGTTCACTGTTAAGGGGTCCAGGTTTGGTTAAATCTACCAGCTTAGCTGAGAACAAACATAGCTGGTCTGAACTTGCACTTTCATGCTATTGCACAACATTTTTAATGATGCCTTGTGAATGACTCAGGCTTTAGTTGTTTAAAAGAATCTCAGCTATGTACTAGCTCACGTCAATGCTTACTTAAATGCAGAGGGGAGGGAAGCAGGTCAAACCTGCACCAAAAGCTATCAGGCTGTTTTCTTTTAATCAAATAGTCTCAACTCTGGGAGTACAGTGAAACCCTCGGTTCACTTGAGACAGACCTGAGTGATCTCACCACCTTGCCGCAGCCAGTTATCTTTATCATATTGACCACACTCTAACCGTGGCTTTCACCTGTCTGCTGCCTCTTGGAGTTAGTGATTATGCTACTTATAGAAAGGCAGAAGTAAGGGTTTCTTCCTAAGTGTTTGTTCTGAATAGTGCCCTAGATAGCATTCTCGGGACACAGGTGTATATTAAAGTCTAAAGTGCTGCTGTGCATAAGCGAATATGTAGTCAGGTAATGGGAAGCTGTGTGTGTGTATTTGTGTGTGTGTGTGTGTGTGTGTAATGGGTTGATTGGGGCCATTAGCCAGGCAGAGTGTGGCTCACCTGCTGATCCAGGTGTTCCAGTGCTTGCTAATTGAAGGTTTGAGGTGGGAGACCTGCGGGGCCTGCCGGGCTACTGCCCACCAGAACACATTCGCGACTCTCTTACACGCTTTTCTAGACTCTTGCTTTCTCAGAGGCCAGAGTCCCCAAACGCTCTTTCAGATGAACGACCTTTTTACTTAGCCGTTGGCCACAGAGACCGCTCTGTCAGTAACTGTTTTATCTTTAGGATTTTACATTTGTAGATGCACAAAATCTGACAGAGATATGACTCCTGGGACTATTAATTTCCCCAAGAGCTCCTTTGTCTAGGGGGCAGGACTCTTGTAGTGGAGGTTATACCCGGTGTGTGCATGTGGGGGAAAACTCAGTCATGTAATTGGGATCTGACAGAAATGTGGTGGACAGAAACACTGTGAGGATTAGGAAGCACCTTCTTGTTCTCTAGAGATTCAGGGATGAATGGTCACAGCCTGTGGCACGGCCACACAGTCTGCTGCAACACCACGCAATCACAATGCCATCAGCATCACGGTGGAGAGTAACCCACTGTGGCAGAGAATCACTCTCATCAGCAACACCACCCAATCACAAAACTATCAGTGGTGCCGTGATGCTGCACCAAGTCCAGAATCCCCTGGGTTTACCACAAGGACTCTCCTCTCCTCTCCTCTCCTCTCCTCTCCTCTCCTCTCCTCTCCTCTCCTCTCTCTTCATTACCTCCCTCGTTACATCCTTCTCCTTTCATCTTTTGTCTGCACTCCCTCACTCCTCCTTCTCCTCCTTATGTCTCACAACTCCCTCCAGCCCAGTGATGGATATTGGCTGTGTGATTAGTTGAGCTTCAGTCATTTTCCCATACCATATTTTCTATTAGCTGCCAGCCAGCGAGCCAGCCAAGTTGTCCTGAGGCCTGTAAATGCAGCCAGGTGAGGGGAAGAGGAGCACAGGGACACGAGAGCCGTGATTTTGTTGGATCAACGCAGCAATAAGAGAGCCAAAGACTGCATCTGACATTCTGAGTACACACAGTCAGAAAATAACCACGATTGGGTTCCTGCTTTTTTGTCCACAGTGCTTTAACAGATTACAGTGTAACTGTTATTAATAACCGTGTAAAACCTTTTTTTTTTTTTTTTGACATTTTCAGCATAACTTTGTGTTATTTCATCCATTCCCTTTCTACATTGCCTTGTTTAACATCTTTCATCTCACTGTTTTGGCTGAGATTCAGTTTCAGTGCTTTGATTCTTGCTAAAATGGCTCTGGTACGTCCATCATCTCTGGGCTACCTGGGCAACACAAAACCAGCAGCAGGTCAAAGATGGTGACCAGAGGTATACTAAGTAAGAGAAAAGCCTCATTTTCTTTTGGAGTTGATGAAACGGGGCAAATATCGACTTAAAGAGAGTTCATCTCGGATCATCATTCTCCATGTTGCCAGACGCATCACTTGAGATACACACTAACATTGCTCTGTAACTGCAACTGTTGTAAACACTGTAGCTTTATAAGCTAAAATCAGTTTATAGTTTTGGGTAGAACTGGCTTTGCTTGATTTATTGGTAAAATATTGATAATAATTTTGACCCCATGCATCAACCTTCTTTGCAAATGTAAGAAATTGTATTTTGCAGATTCATGAACTAACAATAAGTGATTGAGCGTATTCATGGCAACATTATTCCTGTCACATGTGAATCTGGGAAAGCATCTAAAGACTAGCTTAAAACAAATGCTGAAGCTGCTTATAACAACCGTAGCTGGTGGAAAAACGGACTCTTTTTAATATGGAGGACAGGAGCCTATCTCTGGCCTTCACCTTTCCCTACGACATCTAGATTTATAGTTTTAATGAAGCAAGGGCAGTGAAGTGGAGACTGTAGGGCTTCACTGCTCTGTTCTTTGCTGGCTAATATGCTTGTAACAAAGGCTCAATGAAACACTTTAACTGGCACACATTTAGCACCCTCTATATTGAAAAATGAAGCTCTGAAATGAAAGTGATAGACTGACTGCGAGGTCGGCGTTGAACATTGCAGAATCGGATACCCCTGCCTCTTTCTTTTGTGGGGCTCCAGTGGTTCGATCGCCCTCTTTTATGATTTTTTATGAACACGGTTTACGATCGCTCTCCGTTTTATAACCGTGTCTCTCTCAGAGCAATAGTTCCTTATTAGAAGAGGAATTATTTTTTACTTCCTGGAGCAGTTAAAGGTTAGTATAATAATATAACCCCAGTGCTCAAAGCTTGAGTGTGTGTGTATTTGTGAGTGCTGACAGTTTACCTTAGCTCTCCCCTGAGCCACAAGCTCAGACTGGTTTATTGGTGTATTCAGCTTCTTCTTGTGTTCCACGGAGAGCTTTTAAACCTGTTGGGCCAAACACGTTGACCAGCCTATTTGCAGATACAGCTGTGTCTGCTTTTTGCGCTGCATGCATCCTCATAAATTCGCTCAAGAGCCGTCAGGAAGTTTACTCAAAGCATCAAAACTTTAGGGATTGAATTACACTTCTTGGGGGACAAGAAATGGCTTGAAAGATTGGGCTGCTCATACATCTGTAACGAGAATAAATGTCACCCATACCTGGAGCTTTAATCACCTACTCCATTTTCTGGTTCTTGGCACTCACTTGTACTATTGCTTTCCCTCCTATCTGCCCGGAGAGGATGAAAACTTGTTGCAACAGTTCCCCTGGATCACAGCTCAAGCTTCAGTCTCTGTTTGCCAGCTCCTTTGCTTTCTCCGCACCCCAATTTTTTTTTTTGTTTCTGAATTTGCGTAGAGGCAGACAAGCGTAGTTTTAAGTGTAAATGACAGAACATTTAAAACAGAAACATCGTAACCAGTTTTCCTTACCTGCATCCTCACTTGCTCAGACTTGAACTCACTCTGAAAGTTTGGACACAAACTTAAATCATTATAAAACATCAGACCAGACCCCTCTGAGCTCTCGCGCTCCCTCTCTTTTTTTTTTTTTCTTTCTTTCTTTCTCCCCCCCGTCTCTCACCCGCTCACACAAAGACCCAGGGTGAGCGCTAAGCCAATGAAGCATGTTTAAACGGGGCATGAGGTGATGAATATTTGTATTGGTTTTCTGTATCTTTATTGAAAGCTGCCCTCATAAGTCCTCTGTGTAATCTCTGCTCTGTTTATGCATCATTTCCGTCTGTGTGCACTCGTGAATGATCCAGTTTAAATACCAAAGTAAATCACATTCTGCATACCATAGCTGCACTCACGTACACACACACACACACTGGTAACTGATCTGTGGGACTGCACAAACAGACACATGCAATATACAGTAAAATAAAAGCAGATAAGTTGTAATTGTGTCTTGTCAAGGACGATGATTGCACTTTTAGACTGATTTCTTTCTTCTCCTTATTTTATTCCTTCATCCAGCGATCTGTCTGCATCTATTACCCCTCTGTAGATTGGACATGCAAATGAATACATTCCTCGGATTGCTTTCTCTTCTCTCTGTGTCTGTCTGTGTACTAATCTCTATCTTCCCCTGGTAAATGATTAACATGGAGAACCTGGCTGAACTATAATCAACAAACCCACAGTGAGGTAATTACCACTTTATTCCCGGTCCTGCTAACAAAGCAGTCCCCCTCTGTCTCGCTCTCTCTCTCACTCACTCTCTCACACACACACACACACACACACACACACACACACTCTTCCTCGTTCTCTGAATATCACTTCATGTCTCTCTCTCTTTCTCATCTGTCATAGCTGTATCAGTGTCTCTCTCCCTTCTCTGTGTCAGTGCCTATTGTCTGACTTCGCCGCTGCGCTGTGGTCTGTGCAGATTCAGAAACGCCTTTGCAAGTGCAATTGTGTGCGTTATCTGTCTTTGTAAATGCGCTTTGTCTGTTTGTTTGTGGTATCGAGTCTATTATCTGGAGGTAAACTGTGGTTGAGTTAACTTCTGTGTACACTCGAGCTTCTTCATCTCTGTCAGAAAACAATGCAAGGCAGTGATTTTTAGTGATTTGAATGCCTGAGAATTGACGTTTGGTGTCGTCGTTGTTGTTGGTTGAAGTTCATTTCACTGGAACAATAGCTCTGTCAGAGGTGTGTGCGTGCCTGTGTGTGTGTCTGTGCGTGCAAGCTTGTGGCTCTTACTGGCTGGTTAGCGTAAAAGGGAAGTCTTTGTTTCCTTGAAGAGATGGAGTGTGATAAATGTAAGTTCTGGAAAAACAAAACCCAGAAATGCACAAGGATACCCAGCCCCATTAAACCACTCAAGGCTTTGATTCATTTGTGATCTTGCACATAATTCATCTGGGTTGTTTTTCTTTTTTCGGGGGGTTTGGAGGATCTTTTGTCTCTCTTTTTTTTTTTTAACTTTTCTCCAAACTTCCCTTCATCTCACAGCAAGTAGTGAAAATGGTTTAACAGGAAAAATCGTCTGTTCCGGCCAGCAGTATGTAGCTGTGGGAACATTTACCAACCACTGCGCCTGCCAGCCTCGCATCTAAATAGGTCATTGTTTTGTTTCCACTCGTTAGTTGATTTTAGGTGTGACTAAAGTGTTCGAGGAAAAAGGCATAATATTGTCTTTGGACGCTTGGCTTTTTTTTTTAAGGTGGGGCTTGCATATAAGAGTATTGTGCAACTTTAAATTGCCACATGGCCTAACTATCTCCAGCAAGTCTTTCCAAAAATATTTAGAGGTATCTACCATGCGACACTTCTTCCCTCACCTTTCATGTGTACATCTGTGTGAAATCAGTAATCCTCCATTTCACTGTTTAGTGATATACCTTAGAATGAAACCAGCATAATCGTTGCACGACAAAACTAATCTTTGCATTTGAAGTGAACGCTGAGATACACATGCATAGGAAGACTCGAGCACACTGTGCTGAAAATGAGGTTTGGGGCCTAGCAGTGAGGATGTCTGTATTAAAATGGATCAGATAGTCACAGTGCAGCTTGGAGCAGTCGGAGCAGACATGGTGTACAAGCATGAAAGGACGGCCGCTCTCTCCTCCTGGTCAGGATATTTAGTCAATCGATACCAATTTAACACCCAGATATTATCGCCGGCTTCTTGCATTATCGCTAGACTGCATATGGACCCGTCTCTTTCCCAATTTCTCTCCCCACGCTGCCCTGTTTCTCTGTGTACACACATACATCAATATTAGGTTGCATTAAGCTGTAATAAGTTGCATTGTATGAATGTCTCCAAGTGGGGTGGAACAGCTGTGGAATGAAATGAGGTTCAGTGATGTCTGCAGCTCAGTTGGCACGGTGCAGCCCAGCTTTGGCACAAAATGGCTGCTGTGGCGCATGTGTGTGAAGAGGGTGGTTATGGTGGTTAAGGGCCGTTGGTGAGCACTGAGCAGGAGCGCATTCATTCATTCACGGCACACAATGAGCTGTCATTGTTGTAAGTGTCAGGCGAGCTGTGTATTCCTTTGACGTACAAAACGCCAATTAAATTGGCACGCAAGAATTTGTAAACTGTGGGAAACGCCGTCACTCTAAGCTTGACCAAAACAAAGCAATCTGCTCGCGGTTTGGCCCATATGTGCATTTTCGAATATTTCATTCTCATTTTATTACGCGTGCAGGCAGAAACGCGTCCGCGTGTACCTGTAACCTCTCACTGTACCCTTTCACTCAGCTCAGAAATCCTGCCAAGAGGCAACTTGGGAATTCCCGCAGACAGAAATTGAATTAGTATTGACCGAGGCAGAGCAAAAAGCTGTAGCTGGAATCAGGATTATTGTACCAGACAAGGTCCTCACTACCAGGAGGGCACTGAGACATGTTTGCCATCGTACCTCTATGTTCTTTAAAGAGGCTTAAGGACAGTCACTCCAGAAGTGTTTCTTGATAATTGCTTAGATGTTCTCACAGAATCTCCAAGCCTGTTTCCTAGAAATTGCTCCTGCTTTTGTGCGTGAAAGCTGTGCATTGTGTGTATTTCCGTGCAATGACTCACTTGTTTTGGTCACTAACTGAAAGTCACAGTCATCAGGTGCAGACAGGACAGCCATGGTTGCTGCGCCTAAATGAGCTGTACTCAGTTTAACTCATTTTTCTTGCAAAACTTGAACTTTTTGCCTTTGTTAGCGGACCCCTTTTTTGTGTTTTCATCATAAATCTTTACAAATCTCGTTTGCATGCGACTTCAGTGCTTCTCTCACGTGTCATGTAACCAGTAGATGGCTGAAAAGCGACAGTAGAGGAGTAGAGGTCTATGGGCTTGATGTGTTTTTAAAAGTCTTAATATTCACGTGTTTGATTTTAATGCCGCAGTGTGTCACTGGATTAAAGTGAAGAGCCCCACAAATCTGTCTCAGGTTTAAATTCTCTCTTTCACGTGTCACAAAGTGTCTGCGAAGTGGTGCTTTTAAGCTACATTTATTAAGATTTGGGGAAATATCATAAATGTGCTTGATGTAATAATAATAAGGCACTCTGGCGTTCTGTAGTGGGGGGTGTATAATGGAGGATTTAAAATGATTTTCTTTTATATAAAAATGAATTCTGTTACAGAATGTGGGAGGAAAATGCTTAAAAGCACAGAATAGCATAAATTCCCATATTCTGATTATGGAGAATGTTTTCCTCGCAGCTTTTTGATAAGTTTAGCAATTATGTATTCTTGTGGTATTTTTTTTTTTTTTTTTTTTTTTTTTTTTTTAAAGCTATAGGCGTGGCTGTGTACACTTTATCTACACACAACAAAGAAATCCTTAGATTTAAAAAGATATGTAAAGGGGTGTGAACATGCGTGTGTACTTATGGGGTGTATGTTTCATTTTTGCTTTCTTCTCATAGTTGTTACAGAAAAGTTTCGAGTAACACTTTCAGCTACATGTATACAAGTATTCCTATTTCCTAAAACTGCTTTTTATCCCGTCCTTTGAGATTTCCAGATAGATCACATGACAAATGTTGTGCTGTGTTGATATTATGACTCTTCTGTATTATTAATTTATTTATTTTTAGGAGACTTTTCCATGGTGGAACAAAAACTAATATTATTTTGGTATTGCCTCCCAGAAGTGTGGTAGCACAGCCTACTTTGCAGCGCTCCCCCCAGTGATGTAAAGCGCGCGCACACACAATTCGCTTCTGTTTCTCTTTGCGCTGCCACACACACCACAAATGAATATACACGCTGCCTTGGCTGCTTCATTTTTTTTTTTTTTTTTTTCATCAGCCCCCAGAGATGGTAAAAACATTAGACCTGCAGTGGAGAAAAGTGAGGGATGGAGAGTGCGTTAAGGAGACGATGGTAGTGAAAGAGTCAACAGATTTCAACTCCCAAAACAGCTCAGGGAGGCCCCCAGGGATGGAGGGATGAGGAGAGAGGGAGAGAGGGAAGAAAGGATGTCAGCAGGTATTACTATCACTGTCACAAGAAGGCGTGAGGAGCAAACCCTCCCTCCACCCCTCCCTCCACACACACACACACACACACACACACACACACACAGGGGCTTACTCACACGCTCACCGTGACGTAGCCATGTATACAGGTGTCGTAGAGAGGCTCACACACGCTTCCAATAGTACCATCACCCTGCCTGCATATACGCTCGCTCATGGATGCTCGGACTCTGGGGAGAACCCAAGTAGGGATCACGCTGCGTTTAGACCTGACGCTGCTTCCAGTTTGCGCTACAGTCTTTACCTGATTCTCACCGAGACATAACATAATAACACATGCTTATTAAAAAAATAAATACCAGCAATTCTTTGAGGACTACACTAAGATGAAGATATGTTGGGTTTTTTGGTATGTGCGTGCATGCAGGCATACTTAGATTTGCTTTTGTTGTTGCAATAACCCGTACCACATGATTTTTTTTGGGGGGGGGGGTGCAATGATGCACAGCTTGATGCTTGTCTCCTGGTACTCTGACTGCTATTTTTCTCTCTTGCTTCCTTGTTCCTTTTTTCTACCTCTTTCCTCAACATTTTGTTCCAATGAGATCTTTTATTTATGAGTTCAAGGAAATGTGGAGCTTTATTTTTCAGAATTCCTTATTTGATCAACTGTGCTATGCAATTGTTGCCATCGGTTAACCCCTTACTGTGTTCACTTTTTAAATGTGCACAAACGCATATGTGTCTCTTAACAATCGTGGGGGAAAATACTGTGAAAACCAACTTGGAGCTCAATTTTAGTTATGCTTTATCTGCCACTTAACTTGTGTTTTCTTTAATCCTTTAAGTAAACTTTTATTTTTTGGAATCATTGATAGTCTAGGAGTATCGGGAATGGTGGTTGCGTTTTGTGCTGAATGGATGGAAATAGCTTTGTCCCAAATCTCCATAGTTGTGGCCTTGTAGCAGTAGAACTCATGAATCTCATTGCTCCCCTATTCAGCTGGAAATGGAGTTCTTGTACACGGTGCGCTTCTCAAAACACTGTAGCAGATGCTGTGCGTTTATGATCGCAGAATTAATCTGTGTGTTCCCCTAAAATACACCCGGTGACAAATGCCTAGTCATAAAAGCTGCAAAATCACTCACTCGCTGCGTTTGTTTATTGCATTTATCGATGTGATGGATTTGCCTGCAGAATGGAAATTTAGTGTGGGCCTTGTTCTTCTTCGTCAAAGGTTCATAATTAACACCTAAACAAGTGAGTATTTGTAGTATTTGTTGCAGCGTGTGTCGCTTTGCTATTAAGAAACAAAGAACACTCACCCACAGTCACACATACCATGCCTCCTGTGTGTTAATCTTGTAATTTTGGGTCATTCTGGTTCATTACTTAAAGTAGCGACCAGTCATCTTTAATCCCAAATTAATCAGTTAATCCCAGTCCAATGTCAGGCTGTTATTAGCGCCACGTTAGCCTGGCGTCTGCACCGCTTCTCTTGACCCTCACCATTTCCTTCCTTTCTGCTCCTAAATCCTCACCACCACCACCACCCCTCCTCTTATTGTGTCTGAACCTTTCATCAGTGTTGTGGAACACAACTGGCCCCTCTAAGAAATTCAGAGGCATCCGGCTTCAAGGCAGACTTTTAAATCAAGCTAAGTGTCAAGAGTATAAATTTTTATTTCACACTCTCGAGCTCATGTACTTGAGCTAAAAATGCTGTATATGCTCAGTTTAATAAAACATATTCAACAGTCTTATCCAAACCCTAGCCGAAGCCCCATGCAGACTTGGCAATAATGTAGTATTTTTGTTCTCGGCTCTTTTGATTGTATCGGGCTCTGTAAGTGTCCTACCTCTGGTGTGAATATGTGTTCATGAGTGTGAGGGGCAGGGTGGGGCAGGGTGGGCGGCTGTGCGTGACTAGAACAGGACAAAGCTGGCTGCCTTGAGGGGAAATAAAGGGGACCCTCCATACCCCCGACACACAGAGCGATATGAATCTTAACCGTTGTGACGGAAAAAGATGGAGAGGGAGAGAGAAGCGTGGATCGGCTGTGATGGTGGGAAGGGAGAGGGAAGGGGGCAGTTTAGACTCCTGGGATTCCAAAGCAGTGACCGTGAAAGTGCTTAGATAAACAGAGAGGGAGGGAGGGAGGGCAAAGTGGGTAAAAACGGTGATGGAAGAAGCATTCGGAGGAAGAGGAATGGTGAAGAAGGTGCAGACACACTGACTGGTGAAGGAAATGAGACCTGCTGAAGATGGGGTGAAAGACAGAAGATGAGAGTGAAACCAAGAATAGAAGTTTCTAAATAAGTTCACCGGGAGACAGAGAGACTGAAAGGGACCAGCTCACTCTATTTACTGCTTAACTCGTATGCCTCTCCAATCCTTCTCTCTCCATCTTCTCCCTTCCTCTCCTTCCCTCTGTTTAAATTATTCAAGCCTGTTGGTTGTATTAGAGCAGGTTTCCTTGACATGTCTTAACTGTGTATGTATGTGTGTGTGCGTGTGTGTGAGTGACAGACAGAAAGACAGCTCTAGGCCTCCAACTGGCCATTCCTAAGGTAACAACCACCAAATAATCAGACACTGGGAAAGTGAGAAGGACTGCACACCTGGGATAAATGGTCTAGGCTGCCTATCCAGCATTGACCTTCTCATCATGGCGAGGGAGGGGAAAAAAACAGAGTACACAAATGGGAAAGAGTGTCTACAGCATCAGAACTGTGACCTACTTAGTAAATGATGGATTCTCAAAGCCAAGTCTGATTTATTGGCTGAGTGTATGTGCTTTATGAGCGCCCTTTTCACTATATTGAGTGCATCTGAGCAAATGTGTGTCTATGGGGTGTCGCTTGCATGTCCTCCTTAACCCACTTACACAGGTGGGCTGAAAGACCCGGGGCTCTTGTAAGTGTAGTTAAGTATAGTTAAATAATAGATGAGAGTGTAGAGCGTATACTACAAAGACTGAATGGAAGAGAAGAAGTCAGTAACAAAAAATTACAAAATATTGGTTTAACAATGTTCGTTTATGTAACATGAGAAATGACACCAACAGCAGACATCATCACCCCCCCCAAAAAAACCCACTCCAAATACTGCTACAAAAATGGGTCACATTTGATTGAATGCCAATTTAGAGCATTTGAGTTTCATAAAAGTGGCACAGAAACAGAACCTTTCTATAAAATTTCAAAGCAGACTTCACCTTCAGAGTTATCAAATCCTCGTTTTATCATTCAAAGGACAGACAGAAACTCAGAATGTATGACAGCCTATGGATGCGGACAGTGACGATCCAACTAAGGGAGTCATTCTGACGATTGTTTCCATTTTAAACACATGTGCATAAAGCAGATTAACAGATACTTTTTCTTCCTTTTCTTGCTTTTTTTAAAAATCTGTTAAGAAGCTTGCCAATGTGCCCTTTTACGATGCACCGTACAGTCTATTGGCATGGCAACACTGGCAACTCTGTATAACAAACCTTTTTATAGTCTATTTACTCAACTTTAGCATGACGGTTTCTGAATATAGATGGATCTGTCTGCTCTGGAACTGTGCAAATCCAAAGGGCCCAGCCAGCAATACATAAATATTAGACACATGATGTTGACACAGCAGATGAGCCCAGCTGCCACTTTGTAGCAATAGCTACAACAGCTTTGATAGATATTATAAATAGTTTGAATCATTGGTCTTGGTGTCCACCCATCATAGTTGTCATTGTTCCCCACCTCTCGTCATATGTCATTCCTGTCAGCGTCTTGGCGGTGAGGTACTGTAGCTAGTTTATGTGTCTGAGCCTGGCACCTGTACAAATCAGCCCTGTATTTATTCTGCAGCTCCATTTAGACTGCAGAAACATGGAGAGCACTCATTACTCTGAGGTTTAGGCTGTCCGACCGAGAGATGCAGGAAAAGGACTGCTAGAACGACGGATGGATGGGTGGGGCGTTGGCTTGGAACCAGTCCCAGCACCGGATTGGTGGTTGTCCTAGCAACGGCACGACTGACCTTATTTACCCCCCTTTGTACACCCCCTTTTCGTCCATGCACTCTGCTCTCGCCCCGTGCACATTTTTTTTAGCCATGCGCACACACACTTTCACCATCACTCTTCTCTTCACGAGAGCTCAAACTCTTCGTCTTCTGCCTCTTTTCTTCCTTACACTAATCTTAAAAGTGTGGCCGCTGCTGCTCAGGGAAGGTGAGAGAGTGCAGCCGGACTTTTAGCTGCTGCAGCGCTGGTGGGTACAGTGAGGCAACATTTCGCCATACACTGTTTTTGGCCAAATGGCGAAAATAAAAAATTAAAAAAAAGGACCCATAGACTGCCAGACTGCACTCTTGGCCATTTATGCTGTAGACCGTAATTTCATACCTCAAAGGGAAAAAAAATCACTGGAAAGCTTATTTTAGGATCAGACTGGACCACACATGGCGAGTTGTGCCCGTGTATGAGAGAGGTCTGTCACAGAAGGGGATGATGGTTTCTGCAGACATCCTGCCATATCAAAATGGCTCCGATGAATTGGTTTCCATACTGATGGGTCCTCTGGGCCTGAATTGGGCAATTTTCTTCAGCTCTGCTGGCCATAGCTATACATCCTGTTGTGCTGCTGAGTCGCATAGAACAGACACATATACACAAACCGAAGAGAACCTTTGCCGTAACAGGCAGAAAATAGACTCTGTCTTTACCTGAGGCTGAGAATCCTTTAGGCCTGAAGCAGCAAGGCTGTGTGTTTGTGTATCTGTGTATTTTATCAGTGTCTGGGAATTGATAGCGAATGTGGGTCCATGAGGCAACCTGCTGATTCACACAGTTTGAATGAGAAGTGAAGAGGTATGAATACCCTGTGCCTTCTGGTCATTTAATAGAGCCTGGAGGGCAGGAAAGGTGCAACCAATCACTTCATCTAGTTTACTCACATATGCACACCCACAGCCATCATAGTAAGCGCTTACATACTCATATTAAAGCACAGTGCGGTGTATTTGAACATGTGGACGCATCTATCCTTTTGAGGACGGAGGTTTTTTGCCTGGGTGATGACACAGGAGTTTCCTGGGAAATGTTGAGCAGTGGTGGAAAGCCACCTAGATCCTAATGCATATTAATGCAAAAGTGCTCAGAACTTGCATGTGAAGATAAAACAGACAGAGACAGGAGAGGGGAAAATGGAGCAGGAAAGTTCACGCAGCACTCACATTTGGAGATTGGGAGTTTGTAGAAAAGCAAAAGGTCTGGTGGAGAGGAGAGAAACACTTCCTGCTGACCTTGAACAAAGCAGAGACACACAAATGCATACGCACCCGTGTAGAGGGATACCAGACAGGAAAGGGTAGATAAGCACGGCAGCTTATTTCCCTTAAGTCTCTCTTTCCTCTCTGTGAGGAGTGGTTGATCAGTGTTTGGCCACAGTTTGATGACACTGAGAATCTAAAGAGGTGGGGTTTGCAGAGTGTTGAGGATGTGGGGTGGGAGGAGGGTTGTTAAAGGATTTCTGAGCCAGCTGGGCAGGCGGGGTCGTGGGGGGCCCAGATGGTCAGAGGTGGGGGGTGACATCCTTGTTTGTGCGCGTTGAGGGGAGTAAGCACCAGGTTAGACACAACATTGGTGTTTGGGCTCTGGACACAGTAAGGCTTTGTGTGAGCATGGAGGGGGGGGCACGGCTTTGGGAACGGGGGGTGGAGGGGCCCTCATTCTGTTTTCTTTTACATTTATGTAAAGAGTAATCGACTGGGAGAAAGGGACATGGTGAACAGCAAGGTTAGAACCATGCAAATTCTTACAAAAAGTATCGAGTATCAAAGTACTGCTCGATCTGCTTGAGTTTCTTCAAGAAGCTTCACCTCTCAGGCTTCTTCAGTTGTTACTGACTGGGAGGGACTCCCAGGCATCCTCCAAACCAGTTAGACAGAACTGAAGAAGTTCATTTTTAGATATAACCTACCATGACCCGGCTGACTGAGAATCTCCACAATTTCCTTTTGAAAATAGGATAGCCTGTGGAGTAGGAGTTAACTGAAGCTTTGCAGACCTCAAGGAAAGACTCTTCAGTTATCTGCCTCATTCCCTTTTCTCTACTGTACTGTCTTTGGGCTCTTTTTGTCATGAAATCTCCCATACTTTCCATCAGTTAAACTGCATTGCAGCTCTTCTTATGAAAGTCTTCCCAAAACGGACATATTAACTTGTTAAGTGTCACTCCCCCAAATCCTGAGAAATGTACTGGTATTAGGTGTGCTCACCTTTAGTCCTCTTTCATGTCTTCTGTAATCAGATCTGTCTCGAGTAGCAGTTAATTGTGATTCAGTGCCTGGTTGTTATAATTTGGTACCGAAACATATTGGAAAAAAATCAGTTTGTAGAACCACATTTAGCAGCAATAACTTGAAGCAATAATTTTGGCCATGACTTTATCAGTCTCTCAAATCATTGTGAAGGAATTTTGGTGTTCAGTTCTTTGAGGTTTGTGGGCATTTGTTCATACACAGATCTCTTAATGTCCCATCACAGCATTTCGGTCGGGTTGAAGTCTTTAACGGGCCTTAATTGGGCCGTTGCAGCACTTTTCTTTTCTTCTTCAGTCATTTTATCGTAGATTTGTTGCTGTGCTTGGGATTATCATCCCGTTACATGACCCAATTTCAGCCAAGCTTTAGCTGTCAGACAGATGTGCTCACATTTGACTCTGGAACGCTTCGGTATACATGATCAAGTTCATGATCGACTCAAGAACAGCGAAGTGCCCAGGCCCTGTGCCTCAAAACAAGTGGAAATCACCCCTCCACCACCATGCTTCATAGTTGGTATGAGGTTGTTATCTGTTATTATGTGTTTGGGTTTCTGAGAGTTTTGGCTGAAACTGCTTTGTTGTTGTCTCTCCAAAGTCTTCACATGTGACATGTAGCTCTTTGCTTTTTGGGGTTTTCTTACAGCTTCTGTGGGCATTGCAGGGTCTGACCTTGGGCTGATGGGCTGATGGGACGACCACTCCTGACTAATGCTCAGTAAATCAGGATTAGCGGCACCTGGCTGCTACTTAGTTTAATTCAGGTGGGGGCAAAATACAGGACTATATGGAGCAATGCAAAAAACATTTTTACATGGCTGTATGTCTTTGTGAAGCAGATAGAAATTAGATGTAGACTGTATGTAAAAGATGAACATGACTACTGAGATTTCCTGTTTTAACCCTTTAAAGCCTGAAACAATCGCCAGGAAATGTGTGTTTTTCAAAATGGAGTGCTTTAAACAAAAATCACACTGATCACAAAACTCACAAAAAGTCATGCACCAAATATGATACACCTGACTTTAAGGGGTTAGAAATTTCGAGTTGATCATTTTGGTTATCACCCTCTTGTTTTTTGTTTAGCAAAAAAAAATTGGAATTGGAAACTGGGTACACTGAATGCGGATATATTTGTATATTTTAAAAAATCCAAAAGTAGCCACACCCTAAATATTAGCTTAATTCATTGTTTTTGTTTTTTGTATTTGCTGTTTGGTTTTTTAGTTTGACTATTTTTGGTGACTTTTATAAAGAACGCAGGTTTAAGACACACTGGAATTATTTTTCAGACCCAGAGGCTCAGTCGATCTTTTACATACAGTCTGTGGGTTGATTACATATTGGGTAGAGCTAATTGCAGAGCTGCTGTGGCTGGTGGGGCATTGGTAATATTTTTCCGTATTTCAGTGACACCGGTTTAGCTCAGTGGGAGAGCAGGTGACCACATACTGTATGGCATGGCCATAAAGCAGCGGCTCGGGTTCGAGTCCGACCAGTCCTTTGCTGCATGTCTTCCCCTCTCTCTTTCCCCGCTTTCCAGTCCACCTCCGCTGTCACTATCCAATTAAGGCAAAAGCCCAAACAAATTTCAGTATATTTCAGCTCCTGCATCCTGCTAACTTGTCAGATAGCTCATTCGCTAATGAGTAAGTTTGCCTGAGAAACTTTGTATCATCGACTCCAGTGTCAAAACTGACTGCAAATTCCGTACTTAATGGAACAGTTTATGCTACAGCGGAGTACTGTTGCATTAAATTTTATGGTGCAATAAAGCCAATATGACTCCATGGGTTTCCATTCCCTTCAAGGTTATGAGTCGCAAGACAGTTTGTAGCTGGTCAAGAGTACAGTGTTTGTGTTCATTAACAGTGAACAGTAATTAAAAACTATGACAGTCATTATGGTTGTATGTGAATATTGAAGTTGCTTTATTCATTTTGAGTAATGACTCACCTTGCATCCACTCATCTTTCATCATAAGGTGATTTCCCACCCATCGTGCAATGCACAAAGAAAAGAAAAATGAACAACACTTTACAAGCGTAAATTTCTTGAAAGCACCAAAGATCTGTGTTACTACAGTATCCAACATGAAGACTGAAACTGTGTCACGCTATGCCTAGCCAAGGTAGGGTGACCCTGGCGTGCTGTGCCTAGTCAGCGTAGTGCCCAGAGTTAACAGTCATCCTGCTGTGATTGACCAAAGAAGGAGTCAAGCTAGACCAAGCCTTCTGGCCTCCTACACTGCAAAAACTCAAAATCTTACCAAGAGTATTTGTCTTATTTCTAGTCAAAATTATCTCATTACACTTAAAATAAGACAGAATCAGCTAAAGGGCAATATTTCAGTAAGCTAAAGTAACTTGTTTCAAGACAGTAAATCTTAAAACTAGAAAAAAAACTAGACAATTTTCACTTGTTTCATTGGCAGATTTTTTTACTTAATACAAGATATTTTAGCTTGAAATAAGTGAAAAAATCTGTCAATGAAACAAGTGAAAATTGTCTAGTTTTTTTCTAGTTTTAAGATTTACTGTCTTGAAACAAGTTACTTTAGCTTACTGAAATATTGCCCTTTAGCTGATTCTGTCTTATTTTAAGTGTAATGAGATAATTTTGACTAGAAATAAGACAAATACTCTTGGTAAGATTTTGTTTTTGCAGTGTATTGTCACCTGAAGGAACCAATAGACTTTTACTGAGGGCTTTGTTTATTTAACCTACTGTATATATGCATTTCCTGCATTCATTCGGCATGCAAAGTACAGTGTAAGTATGTTATTAGCACTTTCATTGTAGCAGAATATTTGTATCCCCGGTGTTTATGTGAAGCACTTTCATTAAGTGCTCTAGTATATTCAAGATGCATAGCATGCAGCTGCTGTGCGTGATCAAGTATCCTTTCTGTATTCCCGAAGCTGTGTTGCAAGATTGTTGCTCCTTTAATTATTCTCTCATATTAAAGGATCAAAGGTCTCTGCCACAGTGAACTCCCTGCATTTCATTATTATTGCACACGCACACTTTTGCCTTTGTCTGCACACATTTACATGGACACATCCGCAGCATGTCAGCTATGTGCAGTCTTTCAATTCCACATTTGATTTCCTGTGATTATAAGGGGATAAATGTTGGTCTTTTCAAGTTCTTCACTGAAGAACCCAGCATGTTATTTTTGATTCTGCTCCTCTGTGAGATTTTTCTTTATCAACCACAAGCTTGCACCAGTCCTCAGAAGGGTGTCATTGATCGCCCTGTGGCATGAGGGACAGAGCATGTTTTATTCTCCTGAAGTACTTTCATGTCCTGGTGCTTGTGAACATGTGTTTGTGTGTATTCCCGCCAACGTGTGCCAAAATGCAGTGAGTGTGTGTTCTGTGTTTTTTCCCTCTCCCTCTGGACCCAGCCAATCCTCTTTGTTGCTTCCATAGGTTTCTCCCACCGATAGGCTGCTTCAGCGCTCTGTTCTATGACACCCACAGCTCCACAGTGCTCCCATGATGCCCCTGTGCTGTCACCACTCTGCTGCATGGCGGCTGGCAGGAGGGGAGGATGCTGAGTGTAATTAGGGCGTACCCAAGCCTACTAGGACCAGAGAGAGGGGGGGTGGAAGAGGCGAGAAAGAGGGCTGACAGTTTGACATCAGTACAGCACACCAACTCTGTAATTGCTGGCATACATATGGTGCAACCCAAGGTTGGAAGGTTGTGTGGGGTAGCGAGTGGGGTAATATGGGATAGAGAGAAGTCAAAAATAGGAGGGAGAATGCAGTCTGAAGAAATAGATGGAGGATGGGTTCACGTCATCCAGAGCGGAGAACAACAAGGGAGGAGATGGAGTAGAAGCAGGGAGTAAGGAAGAATGCGTAGTGGGCTTTTGGGTGGGGAAAACGGGACCTAAGGAATGCAGAAGAAGCTGGAACTGAATGACATGTATAGCAGGGGGTGCAGCAGGGAGTGCAGCATGTTGACACAGCATGCGTCTATTATTACGTGCACATACACACACACACACACACACACACACACACACACACACACACACACACACACACACACACACACACACACACACACACACACACGCCTGCACACACACTTCCACAGCTGGCGCACCTAAGCAAACATTTCTCTGCCCCAGAGGGGCTTTAAAAATCACCACAGGTAGTATGAAGAGTAAATGTAGTGTTGTGCTTGTGTGTATGTGCTTTTTTGCATTAGTGTTCTCTTAACTAGAAATTCAAGTGCTTTTCTACAGCTGTAATTGGAGCACACAGGTAATAGAGCTATCGGACATAACTGCGCACACAAACACAAATTCACAGAGGGGATATTGATCAGGGGAGAGTGTGTGCGTGTGTGTGTCCTGAGCGAGGGATCCTGATCGATGGTGTCCTGTCCTGTGGATAGATTGCCAATTCTGCACGGTCACTATTGAGCAGGAAGCAGCTTTGGTGAGATTTGCCTCCAGGGTCTCACCTGCATCCCCAAGACACACACACACATAGTCGCACATGCCTTTCTGCTTTTCTGGTCTCACACAGAAATACACACCTGCTGCACGCTCAGCTTCAGAGTTAACACAACGCTCATTTCTATTCTACTTTTTGAGCTTTGGCCTCCTTCTCGCCGACACTCTTGTCATTTCTCCTCTCATTGCTCCATCCATCTTTGATACTCTCTGCAGATTTGTTGGACCGTCTCAGTCTCTTGCTTCCTGTCATTTCTATCCGTTTCATTTCGGCTTGCATCACTTCTGTCTCATCCTCCTCCTTCTCCACACTGATTTCTTCCTCTTATTTATTCTTTTGGTCTACTCTCTGTCCGCCTACTTAACTTCAGAGTACTCTGCCGTGCACCACCACCGCCATCCCCTCCCCATTCCACGCTCCTTTTCCCTCCCATGTTCCCCTTCACTGACTCCCAGCACTCCTTCCTCTCTCCTCCGCTCTGTCACCCCTCTATAAAGACTCCCACTGACGGACCTGAACCTTCTGCCCAAGCCACATTCTGCCCCTCATTCTTTTCTCCTGCACTCCATGCGAAGAGGAGACCAATTAAAGTCCGTCTCCTCTCTTCTTCCACTCCGTTGTTCTTCTCTCTGTGTGTCTGCACTCAGGCTCTCTGGGGTCACTAATTAAAACACTTTACTTTTCTCTTTACTCCACTTTTTGCACCTGTATGTCCAACTTCTTCCTTTAGCTTCTTTTTAAACATATTTTGTTCCAGCTTTTCTTCATCCTGTCTCCAAAACTTTCTTTTCACCAACCTCCTCCTGTCTGCCTGTGGGACCCCTCTCATGTCTCTTCATCACTCACACGCCTTTCCTCCATTTGTCACACGTTTCCCTTCCTATTTCTGGTCTCCCGCTTTCTTTCATGAGGTCTTATGATATCTTTATGTTAAGTTAACCTCTCTTGCTTTGTCCTACGTCTACTTCCCTCTGACTTTATTCTCATTCTCTCGTTCACATATTAGCTTGTACATGGGAAACTCTTTATACTGCGGGCTGACAGGAAGTCAGAATCCTCGCTCTGAAAGATTGCACATTATGCAGCTCCTCTGTCCTAATGATGCTGTCTTGTCCAGAGTTGTTGTTATGCCAAACTCCAGTCAGCCTTGACTGACATGGTTGTACATGCACATGCACATCCGCTTACGTTTGTACACACATCTATCTGTCTATCTCCCACTGCACTATCTGTGCTGTGCAGTGGGAGAGTGGAAAGGAGAGGGAGTCGAGTTTATTTTACGCTGAACTCCCCTCAGTGGTCTTAATTAGCATGTGAGGAATTTTTGCTCTCTCTAGCTGACACTCAGCATCGTCACTGGTCTGGAAGTGTAGTTCTAGCGTTTGAATCCCAACAAATTCTTGAATTTAAAAGATCAAAATGTTGTTTTATTGCCTGTCACAAGTGTTGGATGTGCATTTGGAAAATTGTGGAATTCCTGTCCTTTCTCTCGCACTTTCTCTACGTGTCTGCAGTCTATCACCGCCTCCCCCCTCCTTCAGTCATGTATCAGTCTCTAATTGCTACATGCAATATTAATGCCGTTGTCGTTCTTCCTTCCAGGTTAACAGCAGGTGATCTATCTGTCCAGCTGAATTTCAACGATTACCTGGACATCTACTGCCCCCACTACCCCAACGAGGAGGCCGTGGGTCACGGGCAGCCAGAGACCCTTGCCCTCTACCTGGTGGGAGAAGAGTCGTTCCAAGGCTGCGTAGAGACCAGAGGGGCCATCAAGAGGTGGGAGTGTAACACCCCTTTTGCTCCATTTGGACCAGTGCGCTTCTCAGAAAAGATCCAAAGGTTCACGCCCTTCTCACTGGGGTTTGAGTTTCTGCCAGGGAGACACTACTACTACAGCTGTGAGTAGATGATGTGTATGTTTTTGAGTGTTGGGAGAGGGTAAACCGATTTAGAGAGTCAAACATATCACAGCTTGAGCTCAGTGTTATATGAAATTTTCTGACATGCCATGTTTGATGATCAGTCATTTGACAGATATAACAAATAGATATACCGTTAGTTATTTAGCAGCCATACAAAAGATTCCTAACTTAATTGTCTGATTTTTAGAGATATCAAATGTCAAACAGCTCTTAATATGCAACAATTTTGAAGCTTATACGCAGACAAATCGGTCTGCATGTTGTTGTTGTTATTCGTTACTTTGATTCTTGTCAGTTTCCAGAAATATGAATAAATGGATACAAATGTTTCCATTATATCAGTGCCCTGAGATTTTTTGATTGTCCAGCCAACAAACGCCATATGAGTTTTAGTTTACCATAAAAATAATGTGGCCTTGAATCTGAAGTATTTAATATTAAATAAATGTTAAGTATTAATGAGTTAAGCATCTGAAATCATTAGTATTAATCATTATTTTGTTTCTATCTAACTCCTAATGCCACATTTCGGGGCATTTCAGCACTACAGTTGACATTTCAGAAGTATCGATATTATATTGACATTAATTCCCAGTCTTTGTCACGTGATTATTTAAATAAGATCAATAGCATACGTTTTTGCTGTGCACAATCTGTGTTTAAGTGAAACAATGAATATTCGCTCAGGCTCCTTACACTGGCACCCTAATAAAACAGCCCCAAAAGAAAAAGAAATCTAAATATTTAATGTTTGAGTTCATCAATCTGTGCAAAGACACCTGTGCAGGAGATGATGTGGTGGCCAGAAAGCCTTACATATTTAAAGGATAAAAAGGTTTCACTGTTGCTTAAGCCAGCGTGTTTTTTATGAGTGTCGGCAAACTGCAGCTTTCTGAAAGCCATTAATGTTATCCATAAATTCATGCTGAATGACATTAATATGATGTTTTCATAAACCTGTAGGCTGTTGCACAATTTAAGTGATGGTTTCTCCGTGACATCCTCCTGCAATCCTCTCCCCTCACTCATTTATTTCAAACCACTGGAGGGAAAAAAAGGGAGGGAAAGATACAGAAGATGGCTTAGTGGCTGTAAAATCAGTTGCCTTTTTTTTTTTTTTTTTTTTTTTTTTTTTTTTTTTTTTGCTTGCTTTTTTTACAACTTCTGGTGTAAGTCCAAGAGGGGGGAGGGCATGAAACGAAAAGCAAAGAATGAAAGAGTCAAGCGAATGCATAGTACGGAAGGGTGACAACAAAGAGACAAAAAAGTGTAGGTGGAAGAAATCGAGATCAATACACGGCGACAGTGAGGGAGGGAAAAAAAGGCAGGCAGAGAAGCAGGCGAAGGTAGAGAAGCGTGGAAGAGTGACACGGGGAGAAAAAGAGCAAAAGATGGACACAGTCTCACAGTACGGGAAGGGTGGGGGGAGAAAGGGATGGGAGGATGGATGAGTGGAACCCAAATGGGAGAGAGAAAAGTGGGGAACAACAAAAGTGATGGATGGAAATGGAGGAAAAGAAAGAATCTTTACATAAATTACTGCTGCGGTCTGAGGGACAATGGAGCATTGTGAGGGTATGAGACATGCTCACACACACTAACACACACACACAAACGTATGTATGTACGCACATGCACACTGGGCTATTGTGGTAGTTCATGCCAGTTCACAGAAAAGCAACAATAGATCTTACCCCCTGGTTTGGGCCACATCGGGCTCTGGGCGATTGTGTGTGTTTTGTCCACATCAAAGATAAGGCGTAAAGTTGGTCCAAATGTCTGGCCCTGGGGTGTGTGCACTGAATGGGCCGCAGCACCGGAGACTGCATAATGGCATTAGCCCGGGAGAACAGTACAATGGTATTAGAAACACTAATGGCATTAGCTGGCTGAGTCTGAGCCGGGCTCAGCTCATCTCTCCCACAGACTATGACAGTGACAACCCACTGTCTCCTGGTCTCTGCCCTACTGCTCACCCTGCTGACCAAGACCCATTGGGTCTCCATAACTAGATCCCCAAAAACAGGAAACACCTTTACATCCTCTGATAGTCAGCTCTTCCCAACAGTGGACAATTTAAGGCCAGAGCAATGGTGACAAAGAGAGCTTAGAACAACAGATCTCACTGCTTTGACAACAATCACAAGACATTTAAAAATGCGTCAGATAAAGGAAAGCCGGGAAAACAAAGGACTCGACATTTGGTCAAGTCAACAGTAAATTATTACAAATAGGAAAACTCATAAATACAGAAACACTCAACAAAAGTTTTAAGTTGAAACACTATGAACTGGTGGACTTTATTCAGAGTCAAGTGTCATAAAATTACAATGCATTTTTTTTTCACCATTTAACAAAAAGACTGGAACGTGTCACTTTTTCCACTATACAGGGCCCTCAAAAACCACAATGGAATCAAACCAGCGTTGCTAATAACAAGCACACTCATTCCTTTTACAGTTTTTACTGCTCTTTACTGGTAGCTCCCTTAATTCTTCGTGGCACGTTTTCAACGAAGTGCTGGGAACGTTTTGGTTCATATTGACGGGATAGCGTCACACATGCTGCAGAGTTTTTGGCTGAACATCTGTGATGTGAATCTATCATTCCACCACATCCGATGTTGCATTTAGATCTGGTGACCGTGGAGTTCATTCAAGTACACCGAACAGATTTTCATGTTCAAGAAACCAGGTTAAGATGATTTGTGCGTTCTCCTGCTGTAGTCATAAAGGGATAGACATGACCAGCAACAATGCTCAGGTAGGCTGTGGTGTTTTAAACAATGTTTGTAGTAAGGTGTGCAAAGAAAATATCCCTAACCGTTACACCACCGCCAGCTTGAACTGTTAATACAAGCAGGATGCTTTTATTTTTACACCACATTTTGACTCTAACATCTGAGTGTTGCAGCAGAAAGTCCAGGCAACATTTTTCCAAACTTCTGTTGTCCAGTTTTGGTGAACCCGAGTGAACTCACTTTTCTATTCTTAGCTGACAGGACTGGCGCCTGCTGTGGTCTTCAGCTGTGCTTTAAGATTTTACATGGTTGTGCACTGCATAGCTTGCTTGTAACAAATGAGTTAAGTTACTATTGCCTGGCCATTTTTCGTTGACCTCTGACATCGCCTAGAGAACTGTTGCTCACTGGATGTTTTCAGTTTTTCTCTCTAAAACCTAGAAAATCCAAGTAAAACATCAGTTCCTGAAATACTTACACCAGCCAGTCTAGCACCAACAACCATGCTACGTTCAATGTAACTTTAATCGCCGTCCACGTTCTGGTGGTCAGTGGAAGCAGGTCGTCTCAATCATGTCTACGTGCTTAAATGTGTTGCACTGCTGTCATGTGATCAACACAAATAGCTGATTAGATATTTGCATTAACAACGAGTTGACCTTCTGTGCCGAACAAAGTGGCCAGTGGGTGTAGATGGTTGTCACTCCATTTATTCCTATGAAAGTTGCTAAAGTAGAGATTATACATCCACCGTGTTCCCACCTGCTTTCTGACTTTCTGAAATTTGTTTTATCTGGAAAAAATGTACCAGTGTGTGACGAGTAGATGCAGCAATTTATTCATTCAGTTTGACCGCTTACATGTCTGAATGTAGATCTAGAAGGTCTGTTAATAAACTCTGGATCCTGCCAGCTAAAAGTAGAACTTTAGAAAACACATTCGATGTTTCTGAAAAATCTGAATTAACATTTTGTGTTAAGATGGGACATAAATAATGATCATTGTGAATTGTTTTGAGACTGGGGTATGGAGTAAATGACAAACTAGACGATCTTTTTTAACCATTAACTTAATATTAAGTTGCTCGGTTCATTTGAACCTGTGTTGTGGCAGTGTAGCTATATTTAATCTCTCGATGTGCTAACATTGATTAGTAGAAACGTTTTAATCTATTGTCACTTCTGAGTGCCCCTTAAGTTATAATGTTTTGGGGAAAGTGCCTTTTCTCTTAAACTTACAAGTGCATGTAAGACAGATTTTATAACCGACTTAGCTTTAAAGCATATTTGGGTAAACAGAGCTCTGGTTCTTTGGCTTAGCAGTGGTAGCACACTAGCTTTTTCTGCTATGACAAGTTGAAGTGGCTACTCTGTGAAAAAGGCCCATTATGCTAGCATAATGGGCCTCGTTTCATTTTCAGTATTATTTGTTTTTCTATGAGCACAATAAAAAAAAAAAAAAAAAAAAAAAAAAGAGCTGTGAAAAGCTGGATAACTTGACATGTTTTAGAGAGGTGAAAGATGGGCGAGCGAAGAGCGTGTTACATTTCTGCTAAAACCGCAAGGTTTGAACAAATTTTGGATTACTGCACTTTCAAATCGCCCTTCTAGTTTCTGTTTGTGATGGAGCTGCTTCAGTCGTCATGAGCATAACCCAGTTCTACAGCTCCACTGTTATTCTGTGCTTTACCACAGACTTCTCGCAGGACTTGCTGCGTCTTATCAGTCGAAAGTGTCGGCACAAAGTGAGACAAACTGTTGGTAATCGTACACTCGACTTGTGTGTTGGGTCTTGAATTTGTTGCCATTTTTATTCAAAGATAAAAAGCCTTTAACTGCAGTTTCCAGACACATTTATTTGCAAAAGCAGCGTTAGAGTGGCAGGTAATACCGCTGATGTTTGCCTGTGTTCCCATGTGAGCCATAATCTGAGTGGATTGAAAGTGTTGCGTTCTGTAATGGTTGCACTCTCGATTGTGTCGCATTGTTTTTATTTAGTTGTGTAGATGAGTCTGATAAGTACACACAGGGAGTGTTTTTTGGGGGGGAGATGTCATGAGTTATTGATATGGTTAAAACAGAAAACTTAAATAAATAACCTCGCTGTTCCTTAAGCTTGAAATATGAATTCACCAGCAGGAGCACAGGACTTCTCAAAGAGTACATTTTTGTTTTGGAAGAGTTTCATTCAGCAAGTGTTAATTACAATTTTTTAAATATTGGCTAACCGATTGTGGGATTTATTAAGTGTTAAGCTTATTTGCATCTTTTTCTTTTCCTTGTTCTTTCCAGCTCTACCCACAGATGAAGGCCCTCCTCTGCCATGTATGAAGTTGCGCGTCACAGTGTGCTGTGCGCCCAGTGAGTACACTCCTCTTTTCATCTGTTGTTTCTTTCATGCTCACCCCTCCCCGCCCCACTTTGTACACCAAGACACTCTTTTCTCTGCCTCTCACATCTCTACTACATGGGCTGTATAGCATCATGTTTAGACTTCTGCTTATCCCCTCTAATGTACCTTCTGCTTTCTTCTCTTTTCTCTTTTTTAAAAATCTGTGTTATAATCATTGAAACCTAACGCATTTTTACGCTTCAAAATATTTATCTTTACCATATAAATGAGACGACATCTTCTAAAACACATTTTACCCCTCCCCTACTCTCTCAATCTCTCTCTTTTTTTTTTTTAAAACTACCTTCCTCATTCTCTCTCAATCACCCATCTGAAATTCCCAGAGTTGATCTAATCCAGAGCCCGCCTGGAGTAATGTTAGTCTTCCAGTCCAGTGAGCTGCCCATTCCGGTTGGGAATGTTGCCCAGTCACAGTGGGAATCCCTGTATAGTTGTCGGTGTGTGCGTGGGAGCCTTTCTATGTGTACTACCAAGTGCGCTTTTTTTGTTTTGGTGGGTTTCTGCATCTATGGGCCTTTGCGTGCATTCTTCTGGAGTTCAATTTGTACAAGTGTAAGTGTGTGTGTGTGTGTGTGTGTGTGTACCCCCACATGCGTGTCTCAGACGCCCGTCCCAGTTCCCATCCCAGTGTTATCTGCAGGGGGTTTGTTGCGCTAACACGCACTTGTACTAAAGAAACTAGTTTCGTGGTTGTCTAATCAATCAGCTCCAAAGGAGCTCCAGCCGTCTCCGAATGGTTCTCACCGTCCTGGTGATACGGGGAGTAATTTGCTGCGTTATTACCAGAATGAAGGCTGATGACTTTTTTATATGCTAATTATCCTGCTGTCATTAATTAGAAATACCACAGATAGTTGTTCAGTGAGAAAATGCTAATGCAGTCCTGACCTTCTGACAGCTTTTCCCTGATCAGCCCGTCTGAGCCAAAAATAGTCAAAATATTTGCAATCACCTGGATCGTGCATGCAGGGAGACCTGAGCGCAATCTTGACTTTACTGTAAAAATCTATTTACTTCATAGCAGAAAGACTTCCCCTTCAAAGATACACATACGTCAATGTACTGTTCCTTGTCTCATTTTTTCCCCTCTCAGCCTCTCATCCTATTTCTTAACCAAAACTAATCCCGACTAAATTTCAGGATCTCCGTCTCCTTGTCTTCGACTCCCCCCACTACTCCAACCTCCTGCTCTTTCTTTCTTCAGTCTTCTGTCATTCCTGAAGTGGCACTAATCCCCCCCTTCTCTCTGTCTCTTCAGCTCTCTCCTCCCTTCCTCATTTTTTATGATCTTTCGCTACTGGAGCAAAACTAATCTAGGCACCATCCATGGCAGTGTCTTACACGTCCTCCACCCGACTCTCCCACCCCACCCCCAGACCCCGCCCCACTCCACCTCCTCCATCTTTCCCGTGTTCTCTCTATCTCTTTGTTGTATCTCCATATCTACAGTTATTCACCGACTCCCCGTCTTCCCGTTTCTCTTCTTCGCTCCATCTCTGTCGCGCACATGCTGTGCGGCGAGTGCGTTGGGATGAGCATGCATGAGGCCGGCGAGATGGGAGCAAATTAGATGGATGAGAGAGGAGATGAAGGAGAGTTGTAGGATTTCTCTTTCTCTCTTTGGCTGTCCATTAGTGGCGGTTTACCACAGCTGTTGTTGTGTTGTTCCCTGTGGTAACACCTCGCATACTCCCTAGTTCCTTCCTGCTCAGGTTCCCTTTTATCTGACAGGTAGCATGGCAGCAGGGCACACAGTGCCTTTATACTCGCTGAGTGTGTGTGTGTGTGTGTGTGTGTGTGTGTGGCCGCTGGTGATGGCAGCTCCTGTCCTTCAGCTACATCTCTTATCTAAACTTCAAAACACGCACCTCCCTCCCTCCTCCTCCTCTTTTTACAGAAAGAAGCCCATATAATTAAAAGTTCAATACGGGGATGCCCCTGTTGTGGCTGTTTGAATTTATTATAGGAGTGCACACACACACAAAACAACCCACTGCCTCACATCGGACTGAAGGACAGAGTGGTGACAGTGAGCGAGTCCATCAGGTACGCTGTCATTGCTCCAAGGTCAGCTACCACTCTCCGGTCCCTCGATCTCCTCTCCAGTGTGTGAATGTGTGTTTATCGCCTTAATTTAACCGAAGAACACAACAAACTAGGCAGGGCAGACTCGTTGATACGGGAGGCTCCTAATGATGTTCTGCACACATGGCTCTCCGCGACGTTGTTTCCCTAACTTGTTTTTTTGTCGTATTGTAAAGCGCGTTTCGGCTCTTTAGGCTTCGGTTATGAATTTTAGCACAGCGATGTGTGTGACGATGTGATGTTTAATTGAGCAAAACTGTCAGGAATCACACAAGAGAAAGGACTTTGCTGAAAGCCTGTGTTGCATCAGAAAACAGGGCTTTGAATCGGCATCAGCAGACTGCTGTCGTGTGAAATCTGTGGCGCCCTGCAGCCCTCAATTGCATCTTTCATTGGCTCGCTTTGCCTCTTACTCTACGCTCACCTTTTTTTCTTTTTTTTTTGTTACGCTGCAACTTTTTCCCTAAAACTCATCCTGTTGTGTTTATCTCTCTTGTTCTTCTTGTCACTCTGTCTCGGTGCCTTTCTGTTTTTCAGCCGTCCTACTGTGAGAAACCATTACAGACCAACTCTCCTCTCTCTCTAATTGATTCCCTTTCTCTCTCTGTCTCTCTTCCCTTTTTTTTCTGCCGTTCTCCTGCTGTGAGCAGTCCGTTACATTCATTTCAGTTTACAGAGCTTCACCATTTTCCCCACTTTCTTTCTCCCTTTTTTCCATCCATTTTTTTCCTAATTTCTTACTCCAGTGCCCTCCTTAACCCCCTCCCCTCCCGCCCAAATACCTTTGTACCCTCTGAACTCATTATACTCAGGGACAAGACTCGAACAGCGACGTGCACAAACCGCTCGCCCAGCCGAGCTCGCTCGGATCCCGAACTTCGGACTCAAAATGGACTTTCCCCGTCTTCATCGATTTGCGCGTTTCGTTATTCGTTCGCGATTTTATTTTTGTTTTTCAGTTAAGCGATTAAAAAATCAGATTTGGTTAACGTTACCTCCTGCTTGTGTAAAATGGCGGCATGAGAGGAGAGGTGGGATGGTGGAACATTGTCTGTCTCTGCAGTGGGGCGTTATGCTGACTGAAGAACACACACACATTTCCGCCGCCATACACACACATTCACTTAACCATGGTTGTGCATGTACAGTTACACATGCGGCTTGTTTCTGACTGCAGTGCAGAGAGGGCACTCTTCTTGCAGTCACGCCACCATGGGCACCATTTTGTCGCGGGGGGCTCACCATGACCAAAATTGTGATGTTGACACAAACGAATGTCCGAACATTCGGCTTCTGCGCAAATGATGTGATTAAAGTCGGATCAAAACACACATATCAAACACACCCGGGCAAACACAAGGCATTTATGAGCAAATTTTATTTTCCAACTGCGCATTACGTGCATGCTACACGTAACGCTAACTGTTAGTGTACCGTTGAGAAGCTTTACTCTTAAAATACAGGTTTTATTTTTAAAAAACTACCATGAATAAGTTCTCCCATTCGAATGTCCACCTATATAACAATATTAATATATTTTCACTGTACAAGTTCAAGTTTGAGGGGCAGCAAATGAGAAGCAATTGTGTGTTCTTTGAAATGCGTTAAAATATTTTTTAATTGTACATATTTTAAATAAAAAATTTTGAGAACATTTTCATGGAGTGCAGAAAAACAGTTTAAGTAGGAACTCTCTGCTATTTTTGCCTGTTTGCTTTTGGGGGGTTTTTCCCGCTGTTTCTCACACACTTACACACACATACTCACACAAGCTCTGAACAAGGCCCAGACCTCTAATCCTTTGTTAACCCTTACATGGTCACTGTTTGCACAGAAATAATGTAGTGACTTGTGTCAGCATAACAGTCACACAGGAAGAAACTGTGGGATGTGGCGTTAGTTATCCTGGCATCATCGATAAGCATTCTGCCTGTGTGTGTGTGTGTGTGTGTGTGTGTGTGTGTGTGGTGCAGGTATTATTAATGTTGTGGGGTCTGAAATCTGCAGTCACGTTATGGGGACACGTCTTCCTTATGGGTGCACACAAGCAGTTAAGTTACGGTTACATCTCCAGGAAATAAATGCAGTTTGTGTGTCTTGTTCAGGGTTGCAGTTCTCTGAGGTTGGTTCAAGGCCATAGATTCATTTAATAACACCTGCAATTGTGCAAGCTCATCCTCGTTCCCTGACCCCTCTGTACGCTCTCACTGGTATTATATGGCGCTTCTGTATCAGGAGGGATTTTTAACCGTTTTTAGCCCCACTACCTGTGTTTTTTTTGTCCTTTCTTTAAGCCCTCCCTATTCCTGCATCATAGCATCCTCCATTCTTCCCTCCATTATTTCCTTTTAGTCCCCCTCCTGCTGAGAAAGTGACGCCCAGACACAAACACCCTCTTATCCCGTCTCTTTCTCTCCCTCCCTTTTCTCTCTGTCTGACCTTGTTTCAATCTTTCCAACCTTCTTTTTTTTTTTTCTTTTTTTTTGCCGTACTTTCTCACTCGAGTCTCCACTGCTCTCCCTTTCATCTTCTGTCCACTTCTTGGTTTCGCTCTGTCATTTTGAATTTTCTTTTATTTTTCCCTCCCTCTTTTTCATTTCCTGTATCCCCTCTGTATAATCTTGATCATTCTTACTCTTTCTAATTTACATAACACTATCTTTTCCTGTTGCCATGCTTCTCAAGCTCTTTTTTTATCCGACCTTTAGAAGAATTTGCATAGGGGACATATTTAGGGTTGCACAGCCAGTCAGTACTCATTTTTCATGGCGTTAGTCTTTGAGTAATGGTAAATACCTTCCCCTGGTCATTTGTCTGTTTCTTGCTCCTCTTGTTCCACAAAGCAGCAGCTTTATTGAGAAAGTTAAGCATGGAAAAATGACTAATCAGCAACTTGTTTCTTTGCCTCAACTTTATCTAAATCTTTTCTCTCCCACCCCCACCCCCCCCATCCCACTTCCTTATTCCAGCATCAGAAGGCTCAAAACAAAAACAAGGTGAGATGCAACGTCTTAAACTCAAGTTACTTACAGTCTTTCCGCCATATGTGCATGCTCACACGATGAACAGACAGGTCATACCTCTGTGTCTTCTCTCATTTACTGCAATGTTCAAACACGCTTTAAACGTAACATAAACAAGTCAAAAGAAGTGGAACAAAAGCGATTGCTGAATTAATGGACATTGATGTGTCGCTTTACCAGCCTCCACTGGCCTGGGAAGTTTCCACAGAGAGATTTTAACCAATTCGACCACGAGGGCATTAGTGATTTGTGGCGCTGATGTTAGTTGACAAGATGTAAAACACAATCAGTGCTCCAGTTTGACCTAAAAGTGTTTAATGGGGTTGGGGTCAGGGCTTTGTTTAAGCCAGTCAGTTCATCTAGTGCTACTCAGAAAACCCAGAAGCTTTGCAAAACTGTTGCTATTAATTTGAAGGCCAGTTGTTATCTGAGTTAACATCGTATCCTGTCACTGTTTAGATCTCTCTTGATGAGCAAGGACAAGCCCAAATCTTGGAAAATAGATTTGAGGAAATTCAGTTATGTCGTGTATCGGTTGAAGATTTTTCATACTTCTCTGTTTCAGAAAAGGTACCTCGTAGTAGTGGATCCTCACTGAGGACAGCTTCATCTCCTCTCCTCCTCATCATCCTCCTGTTGACTACCTGAACTGTCCGTCCTCATCAGTGACCTCACACCCGTTCTCCGTGGGAATGGGGCGTGCAAGTACGCCTTGCAGTCTGCACTACTTGTGTATTACACAATGCCATATTTGCTAAGCTATTGCAAAATGACACTTATTGCCTTGTGGCTGTTTACGTGTGAAAATCTGGAAAGAATCGGACATCCTCTCCAAAACGGGGCCACAGTGAGTCAGGAACTGACATTATGAATCACAATGATTCATTTCTGATTATTTTGTTTTCCTACCTGTTGTGTAAGTAATACCACTTAATATCAATTCTACAGCTAAACCTGTCTAAAGACTCATATCCCAGTCTGATTTCAGAGGAATAATGAGTCAGTCTGGACTCGTACCAAGTTTTTTTTTTTTTTGTTTGTTTGTTTGTTTCTTGTTTTGTTTCTCATTTTCAACCTGGTGAAAAGTGGCCAAATAAACACATACTACTGTACTTAGCGGCTCAGGTTAGAGGTCACTCAGTTAGCTGGTGACTTCCTTACTTTGTTCTGACATGCTGTACTTTGCCATGCGCAAATACCTGAATGATCCTTCATTGCCTCGTTTCTGACGTGATCGAGACACATGTGTTCTACTTTTTTAACTAATTAGATTTTGAAACAAAAGGCATTTTCGGAGGAACTGGGGAATATTCTCGAAGAGTGAGGCTGGGCTCCTGCGCCCCCTGCTGGGATTAAACTGGTTGTACTGGAGTTGAACTGGGTTGACCGTAAACCCAGAAACTGGACACTAGAATCTGGTGCTGTATGTTAATAATGGGACCTGGGACAGCGTTTGTCCTCTCTGATTTGCCACTCCGCTGTTCTGCATCTGCACCCTTAATAAGCAGAACAGAGAGGTTTATGGGTAGCTGGACAGCATCAGCTCATCTCACTCCACTGAACACACTGTGGAATTGATTGGTTGATTCTCCTGTTGGTCCAGCAGTTGTGCAGATAAGGATACAAACTATTTACTCCTTTAGTTGTTCTTTGTTTTGTTTTGTTTTTCACATATGATGTTTTCTTTTAGCTTTTGCTGTATAGTTAATATAATCTGCCAGAAAAAAGATATATTGACTATACAACACATTTTAGTGAGAACTTACCTTTTTTATTTAACGACAAAAATTTGACTAAAAACAATGATTTATTTTCCATATATGTGTGTATTTACTGGTATATTTTTCAGTACGCTCTGCTATGATGTAGTTTCTCAAGTTAAATGATTTAAATGTCGTTTATTTCTTGTTTTTGCTCTTTTTTCCTTTGAAAGAAAGTCCTTCCAAATTATAGACACTCATTTAAAACATCCTAACAAATTAAAATTCATTTATTTTTCAAATTAGATATTTTTAAATTAGGGAAGATGTACGTGTGTATTTTTCATTGAAATTAAATTAAGGTAATATATTTATTACATCACAAAATTATCTACCCAAAATATTTGAGTCACTTGTGTTAGAAAAATCTATAGGTTAATTCTACACTTTATCCTAGCTTTATATATATAATATTTGAGTGTCAATTTGAGTGTCAAAATGCTGTAAATCGCACCAATCATGTCATTGTTTTTTATATATATCATTTTATTCTTAAATGGGTGACAAATGTTTGAAGATTTTTTTAAAAATATCCTGGTCAGTGATGTAGTTCTTCCCCCACCATCATGTAGTCTACTACTAGGACTTTGTTGTAAGCGGTTTGTGTGTGTTCTGCTTTCACATTTTAGTGAAGAATGTAGCTTCTTCTGTGAAGAGCCAACTGCAATCTGAGCCTTTTTTATGTGGCTAAACAACAAAATAAATATGATTGCATTTAAATGGTTTGAGTACATGATTATTTATCTTTTGCATATATTGAGTTGTTTATGTAACCACAGTCTCAGTGACAACACACACACACACACACACACACACACACACACACACACACACACACACACACACACACACACACACGTTTTTATTGGTGGGACACACTCATTCAGTGCAATACACCAGAGTATAGAGATAAGGAGACTTCGGGGACTTGAAATGACCTTGTGGTGTAAGAGGCCGTTGTAATGTGAGTAACCTAGTGGAATATCGAGCAGAGTTTTTATCTGTGGGGGCCAAAGCCTGATAAGATTCAGATACCCAATAGACTTCAAGTATTAATAGACTTTGTAGCATCATAGCCAATACATTGACCTTAAGGTAGTTATTTTCGGTCAGGTCCGAGGCTGATTTTAGCCCTAAAGGAGATGCTTCTGTTTTATGTTTTTTTTTTTTTTAAACATAGAGGTGTTCATCCAAATAAGCTGTAAATGCATTTCCATTTATATAGGCTGTAATATAGAATGTGAAGATTGTGAAGCTAGGGAGGCAATTTCCTGGATAATGGGACTAATGCTTCTATTTCATGGTTTATGATCTCTTCTGATGACATGTTTGGTACTGTTGAGGCATGTTGTTGTGAAGTGGCTTTGATTTTTGACCTTCACATTCCAGAGCTCATGCTTGGATTTTTTTTAATTTTTTTTTTATACTATTGAGAATGATAAAGTAAGCATACTCAAATCAGCAGAAAAAGAATTATGCTTTTAGAGTGGTGTAAAAGGAAAAGGACTTTAAAAGCAGTAGCTCTGTGTTGCGTGTTAAACTGTGTGGATGTTTACTCCAGCAAAGGCATGCACACACCAAAAGCTTTCGTGTAATAGTTCTAGCTTTGATTTAAAACCTGAAACACTGGAACAGTCATATCAAATATTACAATTCTGATATTTTATTCTTCACTTTATGGATGTTGACTCTTGTTGTGTGCTGATATGCTAATGTTGGAATTGAAGTAAACGTCCAAAACAAACTTCATAATTTTAGACAGATGTTGCCGTATAATATAAATTTAGAAAATCGTAAAAATCCCACCAAGTTTCCGCCGAGGTTTTCCGGGATGACTGCATTCATAAACAGTTTATGCAATGCCAAATTTACTTTTTAACTATGTCTGACAACAACAACAAAAAAAAATTCTTACAAGATGAAGCAGAGCTCCGCAAATAACCCTGTAATTACAGTGTATGGAATTTCGGGACTGCGGGCTCTGTTGTCACATGTTGACCCACATTTGATTGCAGCTCGGCTGAATAATAAGGCTTGAATTGTTGGTGTTGATTACATATTTTGAAATATAAGATGTTGGATATTAATAGAGACAAAGATTATTTATCTGTATTAAAATTTCAATTAATTTTATGTGTTTTACATTTGTGTGGTACAGTTTAGTTACTCAATTCAGGGCTTTTTCATTGTTTCCTTGTTTTAAGGGTGCTTACATTTTTTGGTGTATAGATTATATACTTTTTTTTTTCCAAGAGTACCCTGAATTTGCTGTAGTAAAATTATGTCTGAGATAGAAGAAACTGTAATGTTTTCCTACTTGGAGAAAGCTTTTCAGAGCCTCTCAGCATGTAATCAGCACCTCAATCATGTATATTTCACATTTTTCAGAACGAAAGTGAAGTCAGATGAGAGAAGGCATGTCCTCTTGAATACACAAGGTTCCTAATAAAATGTGTTTCAAGATCTGAAATGTGCTGGTTAGCTTTTATTTCAGTCAACAAAATAATATCATCATCTCTGGGGAATCTGTGTTCCCTTTCTTTGGTCATTCTGTCGCTGGAAGCCTTCATCTGGCACCAAACCTTCAATGTGTTATTTCAAACGATCTTCATGTATTATGTATGTTTTGGTCAACATTTCTTGTAGGGATATTTTTTTCAACCTTCACTACTCAGCATGATTTAGGTATATAATGTATATATTTATGCAAGTTTGACAACAGTCTGTAAGTATCAAACTCTTCTTCTGAAAGTGGAAGCTTTCACTGGACTCGCGTGTAATCAGAAGTTGTACCTACGAGTAAGATTCGAGTCTACACCAGCGTGATATAAAAACTGAAGCCCGCATTGCACAAACACTAAGAACGATCCTTTAGTGATAATTATGGACGCATCCAATAGTTCAGTTTTTTTAAAGAAAAGTAGCGTATTTGTTACTTTTTTGTAAATGATAGTTTAGTGATTTATATCAGTAATTTAACTGTTTTATGAGAAAAAGAAACCTATCACACAAATTATTTTAAAATGTGTTTTCAGAAACATGGAAGGGATTTTTAATCTGGTTAAAACTCATTTTGATGAAGTCATTAAAGTGATATTTCTCAACTTTAGAATCAAAGTAGAGTTCTTAAAGGTTCCACTGAGATGACTTTATACGTTTTATTGATGGCTTGAGCCAGTTAAACATGTCATGGGTGCCAAAATAAAGCTCCACTGATCTTTCCAGCTCACCAATCTGTGGTAATCTTTAGTTGTCATCTTTGCGCACATCTGCCCGCTTCCAAACAGAACAGCATTTTGCATCAGGAAACGGGACTAAATCGCAGTTTGAAATCTGACCTTTCAATCTCGCAGCTCAGGACTTCCAGCTTTTCTAACATGAGGAAACAGAAGCTCCGTGAAGGGGAAAAGTCTTTTTCTGTCGGGTACAGATGTCTCTAAGCAGCATTCGGTGTTATTTACTCCTGAAGGTACTGCCTCAGCTGTGTGTGCAGTATTTTAGCCCTGCAAAATAGCGCTTACTAATATTTGGATAAAGCACTACGTTAAAGTCGAGAGCAATCAGAAAAATGCCACTTGACATCTCTTGCACATATTGCGTTTCCTTTTTCAATACTTTATAATCCGATACAGTATATATTTCCGAGGGTGAAAAATTTGCCCCTTTATGCAGTGGAGAGTAAAAGACTTAAGATGCTAAATCTGTGAAGAGGGTTATAACAAGCAGAGTTTTTACTTAGAGTTCTCAAAATTCAATTCGAGGATATCCTCCCTTTTTTCTCTGACGTTTCATTTCGCTTGATTTGCCAGAGATGCATTAAGAGTATTTTCAATAGCTCTCAAAGTCAATAGTTAAACCACACTCTTTCTTATATATAGTTGGATGTAAAAGTTTGGGCTCCCCTGTTTTCCACAGATTTCTACATATTTTAGTGAAGTGAAAAGACATAAAGGCGCTACAGCGAAGAGAAATGAAAATGAGCCAGAAACTGAATCCTCATCTGACTCTGGGAAAGTCAACAAGCAAGCTTACTGTACATTTTGTTAAATCCTGGCATTATACACTTGAGTCTTTGAATTACCGGCATTGTGGGAAATGTACATGACTCCTTTTGTAAAAGGACTAACAATAAACACACCAGGAAATATTTAATATAACTTTGATCCTCGTTAACTGCCCATTATGAGTCTGACAACACTGTACCAGTTTAAAGCGGACTCTCTGGAGCACTGTTCATTTGAAACACTAGGTTGATTTGGGCTCTGTAATGCTTTTGATTATGTTAATGGACGACTTGAAATCAGGAATAAAAAAACATGAAATAATGTTGCAAGTTTTAGCAGCCTTCTACTTGCAAAGCTTCAGAACTTCTTTTAATTGTTAGACCTTAATCGACTCACTTATAAGGCAGGTCAAGAACTGTGATTAGGAACTGTCAGCCAACGACTTTTCAAACCTTGTGGTAATACTCAGCAACCATAGGCTGAGAAACTGACTGAGGTTCAGAAAAATTAAACTAATTGATGCCTACAAAGCAGGGGAAGGCTATAAAAAGATATCAAAGTGCTTCCAGCTTGCAATTTCCACTGTCTGAAATGTCATTAAGAAATGGCACATAAGGGGAACTCTGGAGGTCAGGACAAGATCTGGAAACCCAGAAAACTTTCTCATAAAACTGCAAGACTGCCATGCAAAGAAGCAAAGAAAAAAAAAACAGGGTTTAGTTGACGCATAAGTGGCGGTGAACCACTGTGCAGCACTGATGTACAAACGTGTTTTTTTTAAAGGAAATGTAACCTCTGATCTCATTATAAAAATTCACATCTAAAGTTTGCTAAGCAACTTGTTGAGCTGTTTTGAAAACAAGTGCAATGGACAGATGAAGTTAATCTTTCAATGATGAGAAAAGGAGCAGCATTTGATTAAACCAACACTTTGGCACCAAATAGGTAAAAATGGTTTGTTTCGGGGTTGTGTGACACTGAAAACGCTGCGCAGATACAGAAAAAAGTAGATTGCAGAAGGAAATTTGCATATTAATCTTCTTCAGTCGGCCAAAAAACTGAAACTGAAACCAGGTTGGCTTCTACAACTGGACAACGAAGCACAAACATAAAAATCAGCTACTTCAAAAAGCACCACCAGAAACTTTTGAATGTTTTTTACGGTCCCGCACGATCCCTTGACTTGAAAATCATTCAAAATCCATGAGTAGATCAAACATTTGTTGTGCAAGAAAGGCTCAACAAACAGCAAAGGAAGAGCAAGTTCCCAAATCAAGAAGAGAAAGATTCTTGGCTGGCTACAAAACGCACTTGTAAGCTCTGATGTATAGTGTGGCGTGTATCGGCTTATAATGACAATAATAATGGCAGCTGCTAATTTGAATTACTGATACTAGACACCCAAAAAGTTCATTCTTTCTTATTATTTTCTAATAATTTATCATGTTACAAATCCAAAATGTCAAAAAACACAGACAACCAAACAATCTGAAATGAATGAGTCTATTGAAATAACACATTTGCATTTATGCACTCATTAGTCTACTGAAGATGCTGCATCACAGCACATCCAGCTGCGGAGAGCTGCGCCTCTCTAAACACTTTTTGATTTTTTAGTTAATTTGATTTACTGCGTCATTTATGATAATAACTGTGTCTGAAGCATTAAAAGACAAGCACGGTTTTATGTCTTTATCTGTGTGGGGGCTTTTTTTGTTTATTTGTTTGTTTGTTTTTTTATTTTTGAATTAAGTATTTTCCAGCTTTGATTAATCTGTTTGGCATTTCAATTTCCAGTTTATGAGTAATTATTTTCGCCGTGGGTGAAAGCAAGTAGTTTATTCTAAACGAAGCGTGCTTATGTGCACTGGGTGTGCTTATGACATACTCTTTTTTTCACATCCATTTCACATGTCAGGTAGTCAATAAGAGAGTAATTATTTCTGCTCAGTGCTCACAAAGGAGGTACTTACAGTGTGTCAAACAAATAGTGATAAATGTGGAAAGGTTCAGATGATGACAAAGAAGGAAAAATAAAATAGCTGTTTTGGTGTTTTGGTAGATTAAGCCAGATCATTTGTCAACACACAGACATGTGAAAAAATGTACAATGTAAGTGTGTATTTGGACAAATCAACTTTCAGTTACCCATAAAAGAGTGTCCGCCGCTAAACTTGACATACCTGAACAACACCACAAGGAAAAACATGTTTAATGCACGAGAACCTGGCGGTGAAATACGTCTAAATGTTTTCAAAAGTTGTTCTCATGCAGCTCAGGAATTCTAAATAACATGTACGGAAAAACACGGTGTAGTTATGTGATGCTTTGTTTGTCAAATAATTTGATATCAAATCATTCAAATCGTGGCGTGACGCCTGTAACAGAACTAGTTCATTTTAAAAAGATTGTTTGTTTTTTAACTGTCATTACTAAAGGGACCTTTCAGATCATTGAACATTTCTAATGCATTAAAACGTGTCTAATATTATAGTTTGACTTTTCTGACCGCATTCATTCATTGACTTATTTGTCACATCAGGGTTTTAGCAACAAAATAGTTAAATGGACATTTGTTTTTGGTCTATATCTTTTCACTTACTTGAGCTACCCTAATAAGTCCTGTTGTGCTCAAAAGAGGACATCCTGGCCTTTCCAATGAAATCTCATGTGCTTGCGTGGCCTCTTTTAGTTCCAAATAGGCAGGACACACAAAAAAAAGTTAAACTGAAAGATGCTTGTTTCCTCTGTTCTCGGGAGGATATTGTGTCTCTGTCGGAATAAGAAAAAACTGTATTGATCTGCTCAATTAATTTAGCTGTTTATCTTTTTTTTTACATGTAGTTTTATCATTCAATTTAAAGCATAAAAAATGTCAAATTCATTCAATAATTCTAAAAAATGTGTTATGCAACAATCTTTGCATATTACAGCTAAATACACCACATCTTTAGCTGAGACACTTTTGTTTATTTTAGTTACCTTGTATCGATTATCCATCCTATTTCAATGTCATTTATTTATTTATTTGTTAATTTTATATATAGATTATCATACTATTGAATCAAATATGAACCATGGATACAAAACCAATTTTCCATGGAAAAAAAAAATCTTGGGGAAATAAATCTTACCCCTGAATGTGCATTCAAAAGAGTTTTTCACAATTTCAGATCATCTTCATACTCCCCTGGAGTATCACAGCAGACATGCTCAGTTTACAGAAGGAACAGACAAATTTATACAAAAGTCACATTAACAGCGATCGGTCTCTCGCTGCACATGGGTCTGTGCCAAATGCCAGTAAACTGAACATACTGGGAAAAGGAAACAAGGTGTCCCATCGAGGCAGACAATCACGTTCAGATCCTACCGGCATCACTGACAACACAAAGCTGAGGATAAAGTTCCCTACATAAGACTCGGGTTTGTACCCCTACAGTAGCAGCACTGCCATCAGAAAGCAGTCTCAATTATTTTTTGTTTTGTGCATTTTGTTGACCAAAAAAATGTGAAAAAAATAATTTGTTTAGAGTTCAGAAATGTGTTCAGGGGGAACCTTCTGTTCTCTATTCTCATCATTTTCCTTTGAGGAGGAATAGCTCTGGGTTCTTATGGGTTCATTTTTGTATTATTTTTTAATCTTTTAATTGCTTTTAATAGAAAAAGTAAGTACATCCTTGCAGGCTTGACGGCCCCACAGTAATTGGGCTTGCTGAAATATTTGACCATCTTTATTTTTGCGTGTAGTGCCCTGTTCCAAAACCTTTAAAAAACTTCAGTGTAATTCAAAACTCCACTTTCACAATAGTGAGAACATAACCTTAGATTTCTTCTTCGTGAGACATTTCTGGGTGTGTTTTCTATTTGTGTAAGAGTTTGAAACATCTACTTGTGGTTCAAACAGCCCCCAGGAACTTTCTTGATATGATGCAGAATCCTTAGTTGAGCCAATGTTTAGCCCACAAAAATATCTCTTCATTCAATTTTTCAATTCAATTATTTTTTTTTCTATATAATGCCAAATCACAACAACAGTTGCCTCTTGGCGCGTTATACTGTAAGATAAAGACCTACAATAATACAGAGAAAACCCCAACAATCAGATTGACACCCCCCCCCCCCATATGAGCAAGCACTTTGGCTACAATGGGAAAGAAAAACCTCAGACAGAACCAGGCTCAGGGAGGAGCGGCCATTGGCGACCAGTTGGGGTTAAGAGAAGGAAGATAGAGCAAAGACACGCATCCACCAGTTCATCCATCCATTCATCTTCCTCCACTTATAGTACCCCCCACCATGACTCTGAGTAGGGCTGCCATAGAGCAAGAGGTGTTTTACAACCTGGACAGTTCACCAGCCAGTTGCAGGGCTATGAGACAGATAACCATTCACACCTATGCACAATTTAGAATCACCTGTTAATCTAACACAGGGGTGGGCACCGAGGGCCGGTGTCCCTGCAGGTTTTACATGTGTCCTTGAACCAACACAGCTGATTTAAATGGCTAAATTATCTCCTCAACATGTCCTGATGTTCTCCAGAGGCCTGGTAACGAACTAATCATGTGATTCAGGTGTGTTGACCCAAGGTGAGATCTAAAACCTGCAGGGACACCGGCCCTCGGGGCCTGGAATTGCCCACCCCTGATCTAACACAACCAACTGCATGTCTTTGGGCTGTAGGAGGGGTTAGGGCAGAGGTGGGCAACTCCAGGCCTCGAGGGCCAGTGTCCTGCAGGTTTTAGATGTGTCCTTGATCCAACACAGCTGATTCAAATGGCTAAATTGCTTCCTCAATTGCAGTTCTCCAGAGGCCTGTTAATGAGCTAATCATTTGATTCAGGTGTGTAGACCCAGGGTGATATCTAAAACCTGCAGGACACCGGCCCTCGAGGCCTGGAGTTGCCCACCCCTGGGTTAGGGTTACTGGAATACCCAGAGATAACCCACGCAGACACGAGGAGATCACTCCAACCACACAGAAAGACCGTGGCCCTTCTTGTTGTGAGACAACAGCAACAGCACTAACCACCACACTTCTTTCTGTTTATATTTTGGGGCTTTGGGGTCAAAAACCTGTGGATGATAAAACAGTGGCATGAGTTGGCTGCAGATATTTTGATGAAATTTTGGGGTCTCTGAGACTGTTTCAAATTCTGTTCAGAATTTGATAAGGTGGCCAGTTCTGGACAAACTGTCAGTGATTTAATATCTACACCACTTGAGACAATATTTTTTGTTACAGGTAGAATGATTTTATTCAGATCATTTGGAGATATTTCCCAGTGCCTTGCAGGATTTTGGACATCCATACTTTTTTCTGTAGACATTAGAGAGGTCTTTATATCTGGAGCAAATACCACTGTCCATACCTTGGGTCAGAGACAGGTTAAATACGACAGATTCTATGCACGTGACATGTAATTTGTTTCTGTGTGTAGCGTTTTTATTTATGAGGAGAGAGGAACAGGTGCTTGCTTCCTCAAATACGTTGAAAAAATCTGTTTCAGTTGGAGGTACTTATCTCGCCACATGACTGTAAATCAGAGTATGATTGCCTATTATCATTCTCATCCATTAATTTGCACATAATTTGCACACATTTCAGTTTTTGATACTAGAAGCTGAAGAAGATATCGGCTGAATGAGGTAAACACGGCTGAATTTTGTTTTGCTGCCTGATTAGGGATATGAAATGATACATTAAATTGGGCTTAGAAAACACATAAGAGGTTTTCATAATCTTTAAAATCCAGTTCAAAAGCAGGAATCGTCTGACATCGGCTCGGACTTTCTAGTGCTAAACATCTCTCATCTTTCTACCGGCCCACACCGTGTTTAAGTTATTGCTGTTGAGTGCAAATGAGCTCCAGTCGGCTTGAGCTGAGCAGAATCTTTCTCATCAGTTTTCAGTGTGCTGGCTGAAGCTTCACAGAGCCTGGTTCTTTACATTAAAGCGAGTCCGCCTTATGAAAAGCATTTCTGAATGCATCCCGTGTGTGTGTGTGTGGATATGAGCAGGGGGTCTTGGTTCTGTGTACTGGCCTGGGAGCTGTGACAAACTTAGGATTATGAAACTGCCTTTTATTTGAACATACCAAAACCAAGCACAAATGAGCTAAGTCAGTCACACTTCACATGGCAGCAAGCAAAGCCGCCTCCCTCCTCATTCTCGCTCCCAGTCCCTCCCTTCCTTTCTTTCTCACTTACTTTCATCCACTTTTAATGTGTGACACTTTGATACTGAACATCCTATTTCCCGTGTTCTGGTCGGTTGGCTTTACATGCAGATGGGCTGGTAATTTGCATAGACTCAAAGGTCTCCCTTCTCTCCTGATGCTTTCTGACAACGGTCTGTCTATTCATCCTCTGTGTTAAGCATCCCTCCTAGGACATCGCCTGAATTGCTGTCTCATGGTGCTTCAAGTCTCGTTTTACACTGCAGGAGCTGCTGAGGAATTGGATTAAGAACATATTCCTTTAGAGAAAAGCATCACAGTCACCTGAGCATCAGATGGATAGTTCACTCCGATATCAAAGCTTGCCACATGTTTTGTACAAAGTCACATTAAGTGTCATTTTAAGTCACGCTGAGTCCATATCACACACACTGTTAGCTGTGTGGATCCTCTTATAAGTCAGTCCCACCTGGGGGATATGGAGAGGAACACTGGAGTGTACTGAGCGAGCAGCAAGATTAGCTTCTTATCCTCGCATCACCTTAAGTGGCTGCTCTGATCATACTTCTACCCCACCCACCCTAAAACCTGTCTTTGGAGGACCAATTAAGTTTAAATATGCACAGGGGAGAGGGTGGGGAGAAAACCACTTTATATTCCTACTTGTTCCACTTTGTCTCAAATGGCAGGAAAGTTGCTTTATCAGAACGTCAAGATTATTTTATTTGAAGTTTTGTGGCTTTCAGATAAACCCTGTTCCTGGAAGAGTAGAGTGAAGTACAAAATAAGATATTTATAAATATGCAGTTAAGGACCACAAAAAGGAAGAGGAAAAAAAGTATTTCACTCCAAAATGCTTTTAGGTCCCTTGTAGTCAATATGCATATCCTCTCTCTGTGTAACCCAAGAGGTTTTTCTGACTCAGGCTTCTGGGCCAAAATCAAAACATCATTTTGAAATTCATAAGAAGGACTGAGCAAGAATTCAGAGTCATAATACACAAGAAAGGAATTGCGTAAGAAACTGGTTTGGCTACAGAGGTGGATTGGTGCAGCCAAAACAAACATGACAGCTGAGAAAGAATGAAAATGAAATTTGAACCAGTGGAGGAAAAACTACAGCAGTGATAAACTTTGGAAAAACACAAGTTCATGTTATATTATTGCCTGTGTGGTGGAAGAACTTAGATTTTCTGCTTAACTGGAAGTCTACAATCGAAGTCCTGTATTCAGAATTTATATAGTAAACTACTTAGCAGTTCAAGCGGCTGCCTTCCTAACGTTCAGGGACCCCTCTTAAGGTCACAAACCTAATCTGAGGGATTGTGGGGTGATTAATGAGAGTGGAAAGAACAATGGCTCTGCCACACTTCCCTTCCTTTCCTTCCCACAGTCACCAAGTGCTTGTTCATAGAGGGTTGTGTGGTTGTTGGGGTATCTTTGCAATTTTGTAGGGTTTTACTTTTAAATATAAAGAGCCATTTTTGTTCCATGCATCCTCATGATCGCTAATTTTTTAAATTCTTTTATTAGGAAGACTTTACGCTTTGAGCCTTTACAAAGTTAACAAATGATTTCATCTAAGATGTTTATAGGAAAATTACAGAAATGTGGCAAGAGGCAACAGCTTCTTTTTTAAATGAGGTCAGAAAACCAAATGACTGGAAACCACTGGTTAGATGTGTTTAATTGCACTGTATTTTATTGGATTTTTCACCTTAATTAGGCGTATTTACAAAAGTACACCACAATTCTTCTAGTGGACAACAGTAGGTTGTTACTTTGTTACTTTAACCAAAGATAAAGGCAACTTTATTGTAACTTCTACAATATTTACAGGATACACACCGGATCCAAATGTTGTTTCCCCCTAACACACAGCTAGAATTAATCCAAATAAAATGAAATGAAAAAAAGAAGCCTATAGAAATATGAAATACACATATGCAAGTAAATAAGTTACAAAAGATACATTCAAAACTAATTATTATATACAATTATTGCCATTAATGTATAAAAGTATGAGATGTACAAGGATTTATATACATTTTTATACACATAATTAAGGATTCAACCTAAAAGTAAGGTGGATACGTGGATACAAACACACCGGAGGAGTTTAAATAAATAAAAGCACAAACTAGACCTACTTAAAAGTAAACCCCTCACATTATATAAGCTGCATATACAGCTATAGTTAGAAGTGGCCTAACACAGACTGTAACTTAATTTTCTACCCCAAAAAACATCATTCCAGACAATGTCCCGGTGTGTTTACCGCACCACCAAAACACACACCATTACATCGGTGCTGTGATTATAAAGCCGCTGTTCATTGCCTCTTTTATTACTGTTATTATTAATAAATCAAGCAAGCCGTGAAGCCAGGACAGATATGTTAGGAGGGGGGTGTATGAGGGACGGCCTAGAAGTGGTAATTGCTGGTGTAACAGTGTGTGCAGCCCCGCGGTGGCCTCGTAAGCGACCCGCTTTATTAGATCGGCCGGTATCGATCCACGCTGCGCGGTGTTGACTAATCTCCAGGCGGGGAGAGGGAGAGCGCGGATCGATGAGCCTGGATTCAATCATGTCTGGAAACGGAGAAGGTAATTTATTATAATCACGGGCACTAAATAGAAAACGTGAGAACAACGCGCCCGTGAGGGCTTCAAAGAGAACTACAGCGAGCGGGTCTGTGATGGGGGAGATGCTCAGCTAAACGTGCTGCAGCCTGCAAGTCTAGGTATTCAGTGGGAGACACGGATTAGTAAACGAGAGCCTGCTGGGTGGCCTTCATCAGGGAGTTTCTCAAATCTGGTGTTCTCTCCACGATGAGAAAAACCTTTTCACATTATTTACAAATACATTTTGATGGAGCCCGTCTTTCTGGTGGAGTGTTGTTATTGGATTTAGAGATAAGACAAAGGGAGGCATGAATAAGTTAAGTGAAGAGCTATATTGAATGCCCTGCAGATTCCCATTTGTATGTGAGAGCCCTCTTAAAGTAACATGACAATAGAAGAAAAAAAAAAGGAGTGATGTTTTATTCAACAGCACAGAGAGCCATTACTTTAGACTTGCACACGTACACAAGCAACACATTTTCTCTGTGATCTCATTCCGCAGTCAGACATGGTATTTTTGAAAAGGTCCTTCTTATGAATTAAATGAGGGTAGATGGTGAGCAGACATCTTTAAAAAGAAAAAATAATGGCTCCACGAAGAACAGGTTAAGTAAGACGAGCACAGATGATTTCAGGCGCGGGAGTTTCGCTCCTCTTCTTCATTCTCCAAGAGGTAGGCTGGTTTGTATCGTGTCACCCCCCTTGCGTCCACCATCTTCAGTGCCTCGTTTCGACAGGTGTTGTCCATACTGCCGAGTGAAGTGTACCTATATTTCAACAGAAAAATGTTAGCCCTAAAGATCTGCTTTTTAAGCTGTGTACACCTGAATAAAGACAACTAACACATCCTTACCCTTTATCATAGAGAATACAGTAGGGCACGTATAATGTCCTCAAGAATGCCCAGATGTCGTGATATGTCCAGTCCTGGAGAGTGTTAGAAAACAAATGTAACTGGTTTGCAACTGACTCCCTTTGTTCAAGCTATAATAACTCATCCTCTGTGGAGTCCTTTTAGATATACTCATGAGATGAAGCACTACATAAATTATCTTGAATTGAGGTCAACTGCTAAATGTACCTGTGCTTCTATGTGCTCCATCACAGCAGCTGACACAGTACTAGCATTAACAATAAAATCAAATAACGCAGACGACTGCCATGTTGCTTATGCGCATCCATTCTTCAGCCAGACTAAACAGAACAACAAGACGTGAGCTTGCTACAGCTATTCAGCAAAAAGCACTGCAATAATTTCACTTCTGTGACCCTTTCGTGTTGAAATGTTAACATGCATCCCCCACTCTGCGTTGGTGTTGCATTAGAAAGCCTTTAATGTACTGGTGCACTCAGATTATGTGCGAGTTTATTTAGGAAAAATAGTCATTTAAAGCTTTCTTAATAAAGCATTATTCAGAAATTTTTATCAAGATGACAAATAACATCAAGGATAACAAGTGAAGCTTTCCCAGGTCGTGAGGTTTTGCAGACACGTTATTTTACACCTGCTGTTGTAGACATGTGACAATGTGGTGTCAAGTGAATAAGTGAATAATAACCACCCAACCCTACAATCTGACAATCACTGGTCATGAAGGGAAAATGACCGGTTATGGGTGGTTACTGGGAAATAGATTGCTAAGGCCTGAATCACGCAGGTTTGCACGTCAGTCAGTGACATCTGTTGCTAGGAAAAATGTGTATTCTCTGATGACTTGACAAAAACCTCCATGTGACTGCTTTAATCACTACCATATTGCTATGGTCAAACAGTGACACACTTGTCTACAAATACAGTCCAGCTGCTCTCTGAGCTTTAATGAAACTATGAAAAGTTCGACACGATCCAGAAACTGAGCTCTGGCCTTTTGAAATATGTTGGCACAACTTTCCCTCTGAAGGTGAATTTTCTCCATTTCCGGTTTGTGTTGCGCATTTCAACAAAGCGAGTTTTACTTCCACCTTTACTTTAACTTGTGGTTGGCAAGTATTGCAGACAAACATGAAAAATACTAGCGGCTTACCAGTGGCATCCCTCGGCCTCCTATTAGATACACCTATGGCATCAATTTCAAAATCAAATTATCACATTCACAAGATTTTCAGGAAACTTGACCTCTGACCTTGAGGTCAAGGAGTTAAACTCCTCTGAAATTTTTAGTAGTTGCACCTATGGTATCAATTTTAAAATCACGTCACCTCCTTCTCGAGTTACACAAACTTGCATATCCATGCCGTCCACCTGGCAGGGTGACGACAATAAACCATCAGCCTTTTACAGCTAAAGGGGTAAAAAGGTACATGGAACCGTGGCAACCTGCAAGTAATTCAATTCAATCACTAAGTTTTTTGATGGAATTGGTAACCAGCAACTACCAGGAACTACCGTCAACCAGTTGGGAAAAACACAACACAATACAACTTCAAGAGCTTTGAAAATAGATTTTAGACAAAACTATAGCCTCTTCTGCAACAATACTTTGTCATTTTAAAATCATGTAGCGTGCTAAAGAAATAAAAAAAAAATTAAAAAAAAATAAATCAGTAAATAATTTGTTTTCCGTTCAAAGTATTTTGGGGTATTTTTAGCTTTATTTTAAAGTATTTTGATTGTATCTGAGTCTAGAGAGAGATGAATTAAGTAAAGAGAGAGGAACAGCATTGCAACAGAAAAAGCGCTAAAACCATGAGGTATGACCTTATAGCTGTTTCCATTAGTAACTACTCGGGTCGCCTCGGTGATAGTACCTGGTATCAGGTACTTCTTTAGTACCTACTTGAAGCAATCCAAGGCAATCACCGATTGGCTAGTCAGTGACATCACTCAATGAGTCATGAGCTCGTCTCCTTCGCAAAATCAAAACTGCAATTGTTGAAACCCAGCAATGAGGAACACCATGGTCCCAGTCTGACAAAAAGCCACAGACCGAGCAGCAGGTATACCACCGCTTTGACGTCCACCTTTGTTATAGCAATCGTGTCACGTACAAATGACATTACAGGATGTTCAGCCAAGTTGCTCTAACAACCCCACGCACATTTAGTGGTACTTGATTGTAAAGGAAACCAGATCGAGGTGAGTCATACCGCCTCACGCCACGTAGAGCCAATAAGAGTACGTACTAATGGAAAAATGCTTTAGACCCTGATGTTGCTTTAGATCATGATGTGAATTTTTTACAGTGACCGAAACAGTGCAGCATACAGTCGTAATATAACAGCATGCATACTGAGTGTCACTCACCAGTAAGGGGTTGACTCTCATGTAGTCAGGCCAGCCAGGATCAGTAGGACACATGGCTGTGAGTGTGTGTGAGTAAGGGTCGCTCCTCCTGGTCCCCATCAGGACGGCTTTTAGCTCTGGCCTCCGTTCCTTCACCTCGCTCAGGGCCTGGCGAATACTGCCCTCCACAGTGAACAGCTCCAGGCTGTATCTTTGGGAGACACAAGTAAGAACAAGTTAGAACATTTTTTTTTAAAACAACACCTTGACTGGATACATTAAAATACATTACATCAACTGGATAGATAGCTAGATGATAGATAGCTCACCTTTTTGTTGTATCCTGTAGAAATCTCTCCATTTCTGGGAATGGAGAGACAATACGAATATACAGGACTTTCACCTTTTCTTTAGTATCTGGATATCGGCTGAGAGTGACAGGAAGAGAAAAAAGGGACATTTTTTAAAAAGATAAGCAACGCTGGCACAGAAAGAGATCAGATAAGTATTTGTTCTTCTTATCGTCATATCTCTCAATCTGTCCACCACAGGTCAAGAAAAGTCCAAAAAAAGTACTCAGTCTTCTCCAAGATTTTCTCTAAGTGCTGCCCTCCAACTAGTTTTCTTTTTCCATTTACTTCCTGCTGAGATCTCACACCCCACTGTGCTCTAATGCTATCATTATGTTTTTAATTTGAATCTTCATTTTCATCTTTCATCTCTCAGGTCATTTGTTTTTTTTCCCCCACAGATTAAAAAAATCCACAAAAATGTTTTAATTGTCTCATCTCGTCTTCTCCCCTCCTGTTACCGTTTCAGTGCAGCATAGTAGAGATGGAGCAGCGCTGTGCAGTCTTTGCCCCCGTTAAAGCCAACACAGATTTGCTCTGTTGAATACTGATGGAGTGCCGCCTCTATTGTTTTCAGTGCAGACATGACTTTCTCACCCAGCTCTGTACCTGTGGGAAGGAATCAACAGTAAGAGGATGGTTCATAGTTAATGCAGTCAAGCTGTGAGGCATCTTAGAAATGAGCCCACATTTCTACGTCTGATCCAAAGAAAAGAAAAAAAGCTGCGAGTAGTTTGTCATAGCTTAGTTGTTGAAGCTTTATTCTAATCTATTCACCATTCTGTCTCACAGTTATATTCTTCTTTTTTATTATCCACTCTGACTTTACGACTTAAATTACTTTCATATTTTAGCTTTCTTTATTGGTCCCAATGCCTGTGTAAAATGCACAAGTCAGTATTCACTTTATATCAAGATGACACATATTAAGAATCATCTTCCATTACTCTCCGCACACTCACCACTGTTGGCCAATCCGTACACCTCAGCGGGGGCTACGGACACCGGGTCTGTGACTAAGGGCACCACGCTCCCCTTGGGCAGCTTGTCTAGCAGCTGTATTCGGGCTTTGTCCACCTCCTGCTGGCTGTCTGCGTCCAGGACCAGCCTAACTCTGTGATAGTTGCTCAACCAGTCAGGGTAGGAGCCAAGAGCCACCTTTCGGCCCCAGCCAGCCTGCAGTTTGGTCAGCACAGGTGCAATGTCTGTTTCATCTGCATCAACAAACACCTGGACAAACACCAGATATCTGGTAAACTTAATTATACTATTTAAACACTGCATTCAAATCAACATTATTGTACTTAACTAAAAGTAAACTAAAAGGTAAAATACATTAAAAGTATCAAGGAAATATCAGAAATATAGAGGAAGTGTCATTACTTTAGTTAGTTTAACTAAAACTAGCTAAACTGTATTATAAACAAAAAGTAAAAAATAAATAAATACATAAAAATTAATTAGAAAAAAAACAGAAGTATACTAATTCTGACTTGGACTGGATTTGGAAGTAACAGGTTTGGTTATGGAGTTACCTCGCGAGTGTGAAAGGTGGTCCCTGAACCAGCAAAGAGATGCTCCAGCCCATTGAAGGCCTTCTCCATTAAAGATGGGATCCCGGGAAAGATGTACACATTACGTACACTGACCTGGGAGAAAAAGGTAGACACATCAAATTGTGAGAAAAGATGTGGGGCGGTACTCGAGCCATCATTGTTGAAACTATTGAGATATGATGCAGGAATAACATCACATCTCTGCAACCCAGAGACAGCTAACAATTGAGGGCAGATTTACAGTTTTGTAAATGTCAGATATTTATTTTTGCTAAGGTAAACGGCTGCTGGCTGGGGTTTCATTAGCAAACAAGCATGAGAATGGTATCCAACTCCTTCTCCACCTTTTGCCGAGACAGGGCACTTTCTTTAAGGGCTGTTCCTTCATTGTTTCATTTTAAATTCTGGATAGGATAATAATATACTGTACATTAATGTCTCTCAACTTGAAAGACAATAATAAAGCACCAAAGACATTAACCATCCTCTGTACTATATTGGTCCTTAAAGAGAAAAATGTCTAAATTTAATGACCTGTGAGTAAGAGGTGTGAATGCTTTTCATGCCTGGTGTCTGTGTGTGCTCAGAGTATTTATTGTTTTGACCACTGCAAGAAGCTATTTTCACTCCTTCAGCAACTAGTTAGTTTGCAATCTGTCTTGTAAAGAAAACACCCTCACTTTTTTTTTTTACCTTAAAGAAAGGTTGAACAGCGCCATGTAGCTTGGATATATTTGAAGTAATTTTGTGTTCTATAAAAATTCCTCTGTACCGAGTTCACTCACCAGAGGGTAGCGGTGCTTTTGTCCAGTCTGAGGGTCAGTTCCATAGTTAAGTTTGGCTGAGCGAGGCACCATCGCAAGCTTTATAGCAGCACTGTTTTTCTCCCCAACCCCGAAGAATTCTTCAACTAGCTGGCTGAGCTCTGGATTGGCATATAACTCCTCGTGGAATGCTATGGCAACACTCTCAAAGGTGACGTCATCGTGAGTGGGACCTATACCCCCCGATGTGAGGAGGTGCGTATACTGAGATGAAAGGAGGGCCACCTCTTTGGCAATGACCTCCTGCACATCCGGTATGACTGTTATGCGCTGCACAGACACTCCGAGTTTCCTAAGCGCTTTAGTTAGAAAGGCGCTGTTGGTATCCACTGTGTGACCCTGAAAGAGACACCCACATGTACATCAGATTCAAGAACTTAAAAAAAAAAAAGAAAGAAAGAAAGAAAGAAAGAAAGAAAGAAAGAAAGAAAAAAAGAAAGAAAGAAAAGAAAAAGGAAACTCCAAGGTCTTGCTTGATGAAATTCAAGGACTGCAGACCGATTTTCAGGCAGAGAGATGTGACATTGGACAGAAATCAAAGACTTCATGTTTAAATCATGATCATGTCAAGTCAAAAAAATAATAGTAAGCTTGTCATTTTAGAAACAGCCACAGCTCTCACATGAAGTAACCATCGCAGTTTTTTCCCCCCTGAGGTCATAAAATGCACATCAGAGACTGAATAGAGGTCCAGACACATAGGGATGCAGATGACAGTATATGTTAAACACTGCACAATGCAAGCTCCTACTTCTATCACAAAAAAACAAACAAAAAAACCCAATAACAGTTTATATTGATTTTTATCAATTGCACAAACTCCCAGTGATTTTCATTGGGTGCTGTCATACACATATAGCTTAAAAGCCACACAAGGCACAAGCTTTATCAACACCAAAAGCACCTTAAGAATCTCATCTCCAATGATGAGAATGGCTGCAGTAGGAGCATCCCCGTTGGCTGCAGAAGACGAACTGTTGCTCTGGAGGTTTGTTGACATGGTTGCCTTGCTGAGATGAGCTGCCAGTCTCCTCACACGCACCACTGCTCTACTCAGCTTAGGAAAAGAAAAGCTGGGAACCATGGAAACCAATTAATTGAGCACTTCTTACTACAGATTTATACTAGATTTATCAACACTCAGCAAAGTCAAAAAACCTATCGAGTCAACAAGACCTCTTTAGCACAGCATGTAAGCATATGCAATATGGAATGCATTGTGCAGTGTGCTCAACTGTTAATATGCAGATGGGTCACAAATTAAAGGAAAAGCCAGCATGTCTTACAAACAGTGATTTCTGTAATACCACAACAGAGGAAACAAATGTAGCCCATATCAAGGTCAGGTATTCAAGATCTTCCTGCAATTTGTCACTTATTTGTGCATTTTAATGTAGCATCTGAATTATTTTGCTGCATTTACAGTGACTAGAAATGTTTCTTACATCAGCATGAATCCACACAGAGCATCAGAAAAGGCTTCGCTGTTGTTCAGACCCTCTTCTCTGTCATAGTGTGTCTCCTAGCAGGAGGTATCTCTGGAAGAGGAAGGGTGAACTGTTAACATGTGAATAATTTGTGTATTTCTCCTGCATTTCCTTAAAATTTACTTTTTTTTAAAATCAGCTATTTATTTTTATAGGTCTTTTGATAAGGCTTTAAGTTGGAATTAAGTGGTTGAACTTGAAATAAGAAAAGAGTTGTATTTAAAACATTACACTTGATTAAAAGTCACTGATTGCTGATGAAAGAGTTTTATTTCTATTTAAATGTGTGTATTAACTGTTTTCCAATTGTATATAACTAAATTGCAGTAGTCCTATGTGCATCATTAACAATAAGATGGTGACGATTTGCTTTTTAATATTTTGTGCGTCTTTTAAGGTAGATATCATTTGATGCTGATGAAAAACACATTTTCCATCCAGTGTTTGAAACACTAGCAAAATGCTGACAAAATAGAACTCTGTGATAACAACGCAAAAACATCTATATGACATGGATTTGTTAAAAAGAGAAAAAAATGGTACTTAAATCCACTGTTAAGGGATAAACAGATCCGAAGCGTGAATTTAATGATACTTCTATTTGTCTTGTATGTTAAGCTTCACACTGTGCATTTGGTTTGGAGAGCAGCCTGGGAGTCACAGTTGCAGGAGGATAAAGCAAACAGTCATTTCTGGTATTTGCCAAAAATTGATTAGGGGTAAACTGTTGTAGATGACTTACTGGCCTATGATCTGTCAAACATGTCTCATGGACGATATCAAGTCAAAGTGACAAAGTAGAAGCTGAAATCAGTTTTTTGCAAAGTGACTTTTTTTTATCCAGGTAAAAAGTGTTTTTGGTTTTTTTAATAGTTTTTCAAGAGAGATCTGGAAAAGAGTGCAGAGATTGGAATAATTCATTTTAACCCCTTCGTAAATCCCGTTGACTACAGTCCATTAACCAACACAAGCAAACATATTAGACATAAAAAACGTAGAAACACTGGTATTCGCTTTTTGGCACAACTGCCTTGCACCTGCTTACACAGTTTGCATTGCGTAACATTTGTAAGTTATCTAACGGGACGAAATAAAAGTAAACTCAGACATATTCATTTATGGCCATACCAAATAATTAACTGAAACAAATGGCAAATATCACAAGTGTGTGAACGTGTGTAACACCTGAATGTAAATTCTTAGCTAACTCTAAGTCTCCTCGCTAGGTTACTTGTGGCAACAATAAAGAAGTACGATTTAAGTAGATGTGCATATTCCATTTTGTCTCTACTGTCGATATCTCTCGACGAATATGTTTAATGTGAGGAAAAGTCCGGGTGTTACATTTATTATTTGATAACCAACCTCATTAAAACCGAGGGAACTTACCCCTCAGCTGTAAATGTCCGTGCAAAGCTCCCTATCACCGGTAGCTACAGCTGCAGCTCGAGCTGTCGCTCAAGGTATGACGTGACCTTCAAACCACACTACGGTAGCCAATCATATTTCGGGAGGCGGGTCTTAACGGCCAGCACGTCATGTACACTAAAGTCATTTAAAGATGTGGCGGAATCAGCACAGTTAGTGAGGAGTAATAAATGTCGCTTATCTACTTTAAAAACAAGTATCAGCCAAACCATTAGTAACATAACTTTGCTGCTGCACCACCACCCGGAAGAGGACGGAGAATCACTTCTTCCTTTGCCCGATTCAAAAGAGATTACTGTTACTCGTGCGCCCCTGCTGAGTGGAGGAGTGAACTCCACGAAACCTAAATGCTGTTATTAAACTCATAATTACTTTCTTCGCCTGTGGGTGGAGCATGTTGGCATATATTTAACAGTTTTGTCTGCCTGTGGATGAAATATTAAACCGAAGTGGAGATGAATTGCTTCTCGCGCAGAGCATTTTACTGCCTTCAAACACATTGGCGGTTTAAGATATACTCTGTCCGTCTGAATTAATTAAAAATTAATAAATTTAAGCACTGATCATTCATCTGAACTCCTTGTACCTTTATGTCCGCTTAACCAGAGCGCGTATAACGATTCATTTATGTATTTTTTTTTCTATCAGATCATATGACCTACAAAATGATAAAGTATTCTATTGTTTTATTATTGTTCCAGTTATTATTATCTGTCCACTTTGCTGCTGTAATAATGCCCATTTCCCAGATGTAGGAGTAATAACAGCTATTTTATCTTATCTTACTCAGCAGAATGGGATTGCAGATCAAGTCCTTATCAACGTGAAAAATAAAAATGCTTTGTGTGATACAATTATATGATGGGCTATCATACAATTATATAAAAACTAGAAATGATTACGTGAATGGGCAATTCTGAGATGCAAGCACAACTGTATTCGTTTTGTTTCCTGGGGGAATGCATTTGAGTAAAATAAGGGCAAACTTGCTTCACAGGTACATTTTTACATGCTTCATTGGGAAAAAAAGAAAAAAAAGCGCACGTGTCAGTGCACCAACGCATGAACCGATCCACTGAATCAGCATGTACTAAAACTGTAGAATTCAGCCACTCCTTTGCCTTCGTACGTGATAATATGTGTATTATGCATACAATCTGTGCTAAAGATCTAGTTCTTGGGCTTTAGCGTCTTGCTCAATGTCATGTTTACTTGTTGGTGGTATGAGGATGCTGCGGCCTTAAGAAAGTTATCTCATCACCAAACTGCTTTACAAAAGAAAAGAAAAGAAAATCATATTCAAATGTATGGACATCACGACGAAATGTGTGTTTTAAAACATATGTAGTGCATATGTAGTCATGTCTGCGCATCCCACACTTTGCGGTAATAACACCTTAAAGCAGGCGGCAGCAGCTTATGCCCTGAGCTGATGCTGATGGTTTGTTTTGGTAGCGGATGCGGGTCATCGCGGTCTCTTTCTAAATGCTGGAAAAAGCAACACTTCAGGCAGAAAACAGCTGTTCTTGCGCTGTATTTATCTACGGTAAAGTACATGTGCAACTGCAGACTTATGGCTCGCGGTCAGGGATTTCTACTTTTGCGCAACCTACACTGACTAGTCCAGGTGCAATTTGGTACGCGAGCGCGTACGCACACACACACTCACACGGGAGTGGGGGAAAAGAAGAGAAAGAAAGAGAGAGCGAGAGAGAGAGAGAGAGAGAGAGAGAGAGGAGCCGGATGACGCTGCGTGGTTCGCGGAAGTGACTTCTGTCGTGATCGTGGAGGGGGAGGTAGGGGGAGGAGGCAGGGACGGAAAGGGAGAGGAAAGAAGAAGTTTAGAGTCTTCTTTTATGAAGTTAATCATCAAGTATACAAGGATCCCGGCGGACAAAACTGTCGACCCTTTGCCCTGTTATATGAAATTAAGCTGAAATTTGTGCAGCAGCAGCAGCAACAGAGCTTGGTGGGCAGGAGGGGCATTCAAGGGAAAGGGAGGAACAGAGCTGGTAAGTTGCTCGTTAAAGTTGCCCACACTTTTTTGGGGGGGCATGGTGTGGTCTGTGCGTGCCGTGCGTCAGCTATAGCACGTATGAAAAGTGTGAGGAAACTGATTATGTGCTAAATTTGTGGTCCCCGCAGGGACACATAGTTCTGCCGGACAATTCAATGTTTCGTTGTTATGTTACGCCACGGTGCAGTCGAGCCTGTTAGGTTACTGTAAGAAATATGTAAATGGTCAGGCTGGGGTGTGCACGAGTTAACTAAATGTTTAACTTCGTGCTTTCAAACTTTGTGTGTGTGTGTGTGTGTGTGTGCGTGTGTGTGTGTGTTGCCAGGTTTTATTATTAAAACTTGAAACCTAAGTAAGCTGTTGTTGGAGCCTCTCTTAAAGTAATAGCATAAGTTTACAATAGAAAGTCATCGTTGTGTCCTCTGGACGAACAAAAACAACAGAAAGCAGGTCACTCACATGCCCTTTCTTTTTTTTAACAGGCGCCAATAAACTCAAACTAAGTTAGACCTGAGCAAAATAAGACAGTTATTTGAGGATATTTTGTGGGTATAAAGGGCCAACTTTTTGCTGCTGTCGTCTTCTCCAACGTTCTTACTTTCCCTCTTTTGTATAAAAGCGATAAAAGGTGTAGGATTCTTGCACCTAGAACAAGTTTTTTCCCATCACATTGGAGATTATTATGAAAGACACATTTCACTACTCCTTCACTACTTAGCAATTTGTGGTTTTTTTGCTTCAGGGACTAAAGCCTGTCCTAGCTTTGCTGAAATCTGCCTGATTTGCTTCAGGCTATAAAGTGTCAGTGAGATAAGCCTTAGGAGCTATCAGTACACACACAAACCCACTCGCAAATCTGTACAAAATCAGACATTAAGAAAAGCTTACTTAATGTCCCCCTTTTGTGCGCATCCATGGGGACCGGTCACCAAAACGCACCTCAGGTGTGTAAAACAGGGTCAATGTGACAGAGTTAAAGTTCGCGGTGAACAAGTGAAGGGCAGACAGACTATTATAGAAGCAGACTCAAGGCTATGTGCTGTGATTGAGGTGGCTGAAAGCAGTGGGCTCAGTGCTGTTATCAGGGTCAGCCATACCGCTCAGACCAGCAGCCGCTGACACGATATTATATGACTCAAGTTATCTCCACCGATGAAATGGAGGCCGAGGGAAGGTCCAGTCAACATCTGATCCCAAGAAGCGGTAGATTCAGACACATGTCAGGAGCCTGACAAATAGGCCGTGTGCGTCTTAGACCCACATAAACAAACACAACACAGACAGGAGGACACAAACTGTCAGCCAAAGTCGTGCGCCTCGGCCACTCCATCACACTCCAGCGTAAACCAAAATCCACTCGATTAAAATTGGATCTGTCCAATTCCCTTCAAACCTCTCAGTCACCGGTAAAAGCTTTCGCCCTGATTGACGGGAGTGTGTGACACTTGATTGTTACAGCGGTTTCAGTTTGACAGCTGTGCACGGAGTCCGTGTGTCTCAGACGCAAAGCCAATTCAAAAATAAAGAATTAGATTTTTGTTAGCAGTGCAAATATTACCGCAGATATTAGACTTGGATTTGGCCTGTGGTGCATCGCTATTGACAAAACACAGTGCTGAGGTGCTAAGCTCTTATAAACACTTCGAGACTGTTGACACTACATACGCTTTTTGTGTGGGTGTCTTGACCTGTGAGGAGGTGTTTTTCTCGGGTTCCTTCTGTCTGGCGTATGTACTGTATCTGTCTGTCTCTCCGACCATGTGGGGAGGGGGGTTGTTTATGTGCGTTGGTTTTTTTTCTATTTCCTGGTGTGTATGAGCGCATTCTGGAAACCAACTGTAGGAGTTTGTTTTTGAGGCCATAGCATGTGGTTGTCCGTCACTGCCTTCATACAATAGAGCCGAGTCTCAGCTGCGTTTCCTCCTGCGGTGCTCAGTCTAGCGCGGCGTGCTCAGTGTGCAGCGCACTGCGTGAGCCACAGTTTGATTAAAATCTCGTCCCGTGCGATGCTAAAAAAACAGAAGTTAGTGCAGCTTCGGCGGAATTTCATTAGCAGCGTGATGGCTGCTGATGGTTTTCCTGAATTCTGTATGAGAGGCTCTAATTGTTGCATTTTTATATGCAGCGCGTTACAGCGGAGTGACTCTGTGGTGCCACGTATCTAAGTTGAAAGTCTGTTTGTGTCTTTATTGTGGTTTCTCTCTCTTTTTACTCAGAAAGCTGAGATTGCATTTTCAAACGGTATCTCTTCTTGCAGATCAGGATTCCTTCAGGCTCGCTTCAACGGAGGTCTTCAGCATATTTTAAAGATAATAATAATAAGCCTGAATGTGCATGCCCACAAAGCAGGCAAAATATGTATATATTTAACACAGTTATTTTCTCAGTTTTAAGTAAAGCTCTTGTACTCCAAGAAACTCCAGAATTTTGTACTATTTGGGGAAGACTCTCTGCTGGGTACAGCTTATCATAATTATCATATTTGATCAATCATAACAAAATCTGAATAAAAATAGAGTTTTCTTCATTTCGGTGAGTAATAATTGCATTTTAAAGGGGATTCTGCATGCTTTATTTCATCTTATTGTGAAATACAGCTATATACCATTAAGAAATGTCCACCAGTTGTCTTTTGCAAAGTTAAAATTTCCCAATAATCACACATTTATGTCCGAATTAAACTGTAACATTTTCAGGCAAATCACAGGTAGCTGAGCAGAAAATGTGATGTTTTTAGATGGAATGATCCCACATCTTACTTCAGCTTATAAAACAGTAGTATTGAAGTAACTCTTTAGGGTCACTTTAGGGTCAAGCTAACATCTCCTAGCTGTTATTGTTTTGTAACGTTGATTATTCTGTGTCTTGATTTCAGTGCAACTCCTCAGCATGCACTCTTGAAGCCACTGGTTAACATTATTCAGATACACTTGGACATAAAGCAATGTTTAAAGAAACAGCAGTAAAATAAATCGACTTGGAAACTTGCTAAAATAACAGTAAAAGCAGCGACTCAGCAACATGTACTTAAATTAGATGACACAGTCTTAATGGGTGAAGTGGTGTGGTTGTCCAGTAGAAAAAAGTTTGAATCAAATTGTGTTTGCACTTTGCTTTCAGCTGTTCGCCCCTGTTTGCTGTGTGATCGGAACTTTTGTTAATTGAGCAAAAGCAAACTGCACAAAGTTTGCAAAGCTATGACTTAAATCCGGAAACATATGTTTGTGTAAAAGAAAAAACCCGACCCTAGTATTTCATGCAAACTTGAACCCTTGAAGAATTTCGATACTCGCTGCTACAGAGGACTAAAAGTTACGCCAGACAATGTTCAAAGGTTGAGCTGGAACTTCAGTGAAGAAACACCGCAGTTTCTGACAAGTAAGCCGTTAAACTGAGAAGGAAGTTGTAAGTGGAAGTTGTAAGTGGAGCAAAGCAGAAAGTGGTAGCAGGAAAGGAATGATGGAAGGAGATAGAGATGTGGGAGTGTGGTTAGAGGAGGGGTGGTGGTGGTGGTGGAAGCACAACCCAAAATAGCCAGCTCACATGTTTGCTGTGTGCGTAGTGAGCTATGAAGCCGAGAGAAAGTACTCCTGCTGAAGCCCCGGCTAATCTAATGTTCACCCTCAGCCTAATTTTTGAAAATTTGATTGCCTTTTTCCAGTGTGCCTGCTTATTTGTGTTTACGTTTGAGACTTTCCCGTGTGAGTTACGCTTCCTCCCTCTCTCCCTTCTATTGTTCATTCTTTACTCGACTCTTTACTGTCTGTCTTGCCTTGATAATAGGAATTGATGTTAGTCAGCATCTCTGGCAAGAATCCAAGAGGAAAATGTCAGCATCGAGGCCCCGTTTACTCATCTTTGCTAATTTTTTTTTGACTAGTTCAAATAAGGATAAGTGAGGTGGGTCAAATCACATTACACACACACATGCACACACACACACACACACACACACACACACACACACACACACACACACACACACACACACAGATATACAGTGTAAGAGCAGACTGCAGATGTGGCCCTGCAGCGTGTGCATTAGATCCAGAGCTCTTTCTTAGTCTGTCTCCGATTGTTTCATCTAATAAATACTGACTAGCTGCAGTTTCCACAGACTTCTGCAGGCGCAGAACACCAAAACTCACACTTGCTAACTCGCACTGGGCAAGCTGAAACACAAACAACCTACACATGCAGTCCTTTGAGTTGATTCTTTTCATTCCACAGGGTATGTTTCAACATGCACAGCGGATTTCTGCCTTTCTCCTTTCACTCTTCCTCTCTCCTTCCTTCGCTTTCTGTTACTTTATCCCTCTGAGTATCGCCCGGCCTCTGCCCTGTGTCAATGTTGTGTGTCTATGTGCTCGATATGAAGAAGGTCCCATGACTCTCTCCACAGCTGATGCTGGGAGCAAAGCATGCTGGAAGTCAAGTGGCTGCAAGGGCGCTGGTTTGAGCACGCTGTAATTTGCTCTTTGATTTGTGTGTGTGTGTGCTTGTCTGCGACTGTGTATGCTGTGTACTGTGTGCTGATGTGCACCTTGGTGTTTTTAGGGCTACAGACTCTCACGCTGCCTGTGCTGGCTGATGGAATATATGGTAAGACATTAAAATCATACGAGCAGCTGATTAAAAAAACACATCGTGCCACGGTGGCAAAGGAGTTGCTGCTTCTAAATTTCTGATATAATATAGAAATGAACAGACTCTCGCATCCAGCCCTGGTGGGCATATGTGTAAAGTAAGCGTTATTTGTTAAAGCACCGTAATTTCAGGGCTGCACAATTACACCAAGAATAAGATAAAATTGCTCCCAAAGATACTGTGGACACATGAGTGATTGTAGCTGGTGTGCAATATTTCACCAATTAAGATGCCTCCTTTCCATTTTCATGAAATTATAATCGAGCGTTATGAAAGTGTCATGTTTCAGGCTTTGATATGAAACAAACTGGAATGTTCTCTGACCCATTTAAAAGGGTTTCCAAGTAGCATATGCAACATAAAACAAAAACCTTATTCAAGAGAGAGAGCCTTCTAAGAAGCAGTACAATGTGATGCAGAAAAATCGCACACCCCTCTTTTTTTACACCTCATTTAATATTGCACAAGTTTTCACCTGCAAGAAGGAACTGGAAAAAAAGTCGTTTTGAAATCGTGCTTCAGTAATTGTACAGCCCTGTGCATGTAAATTTATTGTGGTTTGAATGGGATGTTAACTTTGCTTCCTCTGCAGTTTATTAGTTACACCCAAATAAAACAAATGCAGTTGGAAGCTGTGAGATAAACCTTACATTTTTGAGATAAAAAAAAAACCCATATCTATATTTTCAGATGGATATTTTTGGTTATTTTTGGAGGCTGCGGCTCCACGGAGAAGAAAGTGGCTGAACTGCAGTAGTTTTAGTTGGGTGTACTGAATAAGCTGTCAGCTCAGCGTGATTGCTACCTTTTTAATGTAAATTCAAGATGGCACTTGAACTGTTAATTCACTGAATCTAATAAGGGAGCACAAAATTTCAATTAGGTCAACCCTAAGCCACAGTGTATCGTGTGTTTCACTGGTTCTGGGCGTCTCGCAGGCTGCGGGTGGAGGGTGTCTTCTTCGCCAATCATGCCCGTCACTACCAATCAGATCACTGTGTATGATGACGAATGTTAGCTGTCTGCAGTTTGTCTCATTATGAACCTTCACATCCTTGAGTGCACTGCTTGAGCTCATGATGATGGTGTAGTGGTGAAATTGGGTACTGCGGGGACTCTTTGGGGTGTCATTTGAGGACTCTCTGCTATCCACTCTGCTGGGTTCCTGTGTCACTCTATGTGTGGTTTCCTCTACTTTCCGCAACACTGCCTTCTCATCAGATGCGCTCGAATGTCAAGACCAATCTGTGGGATTTCTGCTTTATGTCTTCCAGTCTTTTCCCCTAGAGTGCTGTAGTCATGTAGTAACATTGGAAATATTTATCATGCGAGTGCAGTCTGCTTTCTTTTTCCCCTCACTTTGTCCACTTACCAAGGTTATATAGAGTGACCTCATGTCACAGCACACAGAGGCTATCTATATCCATCCTTCCCCTCTCTCTCTCTCTTCCCCTCACTCTTTAACTGTGTTTCTCAGGTTACCAAACATGAATAAGGGAGGAGCGTTGAATACCCAACATGAACAGCCCACCCTCCACATGCACACACAAACACATGTATCCACCATCCCTTCCCTTCTCTCCCCTTCCCTTCATTCCTCCTTCCCCATCCCCATCTCCATCTCCCCTTGGAGTGTGTGCATTTCTGAGTAGAAGTGCAGCATCTTGCTGTGCATACACATGTATACTGCTAAATGACTCTGGCTGCAGAGAGAAGGTGGGGGGAAGGGAAGGAAACAGGAAGGAGGTAGCATGGGAGAAAAGAAGGTGGGGAGGGCACAGGCTGTGGCGCGGTCGTGTGTGTGTATGTGTGTGTATGAAAGAGAGAGAGGGAGAGAGAGAGAGAATGGGAGGCAGCATCACCCACCCAGACTGGGAGGAGGGGAGGACAGACAGTGTGCTTGTGCCTCTAACAGACAGACTGAGGTGGAAGGAAAGTGGGGATGAGAGACAGACGTGAGGGGAGAAGAGGAGCACAATGAAGGACTACCATCTACCATCATCCATCCTGGCAACACTGCCATTTCACCATCTGCTGAAAGAGTGAGAGAGAGAGAGAGAGAGAGAGAGAGAGAAAGAGAGTGAGAGGAGGGACGAAACAAGGAGGCAGCCAAACGGAGGAGAGGATAGATGGAGAGGAGCTGCCGGCAGTGACTTTGTGAATTAATCGAGCGGAAGAGCGGATCAGAGGAGAAGCACGTTTTTCGGGGAGTGGACGAAGGGAAAGCTAGGAAGAGGAAGGAGAGGACGAATGATCGGACAGGCTGTGGCCGTTTAAACATTAATGTGGTTCTTATGTGAATACGGAACCTAGCTTTAGGAGAATCACCGTGGATTATCAATTGCATGCTTTATAAACCAAAAAAGGAACTACTTCGGTTTTTGTTTTGTTTTTTTGTTTTGTTTTTTTTGCCATTCATTAAAACACTTAGGGAAATCGATAAGACTCACTTTATACAGAACAGTTTAATTACTTTTTCTTTTCTTTTTTTGGAAATACAGACTCCCTTTGTGATTTTCTATTTTCTTTCCCTATCCCTCATGAGCATAGGATCTACTCTGCAGGATGTTATACAGTCATTCTAATCTTTGTTAGCTGCTGCACAGAATATTCAGGTTGTTTTTATGCAAGTTTTCTAAACATCAGTTGTCTTTTTGATGTTAATTCTTGGTGAAATTCTTGTTTATACAGTTATTAGAAAAGAGATTATTGTTCTTTGAACACAGTGTCAGTTTTACATGCCCTAGTCGGAGTCGGTGCGAGCGACCGACGTCGGATGTCAACATTGATTGGGTTTTATGGCTGGCGCGATGCCGGCCAAACTTTGATCATTTCCTGAACCATATTGATCTTTCTAGGAGTCTGTAGTTTTTCTCCTGTTGGATGAAATAAAAAGAGCTCTAATGTGGAGCCTTTGATGGAGCTACTAATTGCTTGCAATGTGATTTGACAAAGCGGTTATCTCTTTGTCTGAAGATTTCTGCTGTTGTCAGGACTTCTCAGTATATATCCTCTGCAGGCATCTCTTTTAATGTCTGTTGCCATAGCAACGGGCAGCAGCTGCAGACAGAACAAGATGTAAAGTTGGTTTTTCTTGTCCTATCTTTTTAAACTGGTGCTGTGCCATTAGGTAATTGTATATATTTACTAGATAAAACAAGATTAGTCCATTGTTTGTGTCAGTTTTTAGAGTTTTTGTTTCCCTTCTTCTCCAGTAGACAGTCCTTGTCTTTGCGGAGCTCGGCAAGCTCCGGGAATCAGGGTTGTTTCAGGTCACCTGTCTCCCCCTCCCAATTTTCCGTGTTCGCCTTGTACGACTCATCTCCGTCCAGCCTGTCCCGATCTCACATTTATTAATGACAACTACCATTTCCATCAGTCAAACTGATGAGCTCTTATCAGAAATGACTGGATGAATTAGATTACAGTACTGATTTCACTTGTACGTATCACAGCTGCGTGGCCCCAAGGCCACCAATCACCAGTCATTAGCTGTGTTTGTGACAGCCTTTTCCTTTTGCTGTTTGTCTCTAGGTGACTCAGGATTTCTCTTCCTGTAGAGGGTCATCTCCTCTGCAGTCACCTGACCTACACTGTGTTCGGTGCACTAAAACATCCCTGGGAAGAGCCAGGGTTAACTCTGCCCATAGAGCATTTCAGCAGCTCTCTTTTTTTTAACAGCACCTGAATTTCTCTCCAGTGTTAGCAAGTCTACTGAGATTGAATCCTTTGCCTTTTTAAGTGCTATTCTTCTTCTCTACGGACTAAGTTCTGGTTTTATTAGATGTGTGACAGACCTTTTTGTTTAATCTGCATGCTCTTTGACTGTCCAAGTACTGTGAGTGTGTGCATGTTGTGACTTTTCCAGCCATACTACTTTACAGCTTTCTGGAGATCATCCCAGCCTGTCTTGCAGTTCATAAGTATGACTGGATCCTCCATGGTGCTTTCTGGCCAAGACCAGATGGATGACTAGCTAGAATTGCTAGACAATCCCTCTGTGGTGCTAGACTGGTGTAGGCGACTGTTCCTTTGCCATGCATTGAGCGCCCACCACAAGCTTGCGGGCTGTCCTTCAGGCAGAGTGAAGTTCTGAAATCTTAGTGTGAGGAGAAAAAAATAATCAACCTTTTTTGCTTGGCATTACTGAAACGCTGGTGCCACTTTTACAGACTTTTGTATGTGTTGTGGAAAAGGTGGGTGTAAACCTTCTCCTTTGAGGGAGCAAAGGTCAACAGATTGTAAGTATGACTAGTGCCTCAGCAGCACTAAGTTGTAGGCCAGCCAGCCAGCTTGCTGCTGGACTGTAGGTGTAGCTTTGCCTCCTACTGAGGTCAAACTGTGGCTGACTGTTTTAATTGTGGGGCTGTGGTTTGTGAGAGACTGTTAATGTAAACAGACTGTTGTTTGCCTTCTAGATTGGACTATGCAGACTATGAGATGTGAGGTGGTGTCTGTACAGTAGAGAGAGCTTACCTGCTGCTTGATAAGCCCTGCTTTAGATAAGGAAGGAATATAACTCTTGGCTCGTTCATATCATCTGTGACAGTGTCAATATTTTTCTCTCAGGTAAATAACTCTGTCCTGCGATTGCTATTTGAACTAGGCCGTAATAAAGTTACAGGGTGAGAACAGACGTGCATAGAGAAATCAGCCTAACAGCAGTTTTGATTGAGCATTTCCAGCTGGGCGAGTGACTACATGTTGAACACTGGTGAGCCTCCAGCACCATTCAGGGAACCCTGGGTTGGGAGTTCAAACCTGACCAATCAGGTCTCATTACCATCACAACAAGACCACCGGTAGTCGTCATCAGCCAATGACCTACATTCTCCAGTGTTACATCACCACCGTGCTACTGCAGTGTGTGTCACTGTACCAGACACAGGCAGCATCTCAGACTCAAACTACCGCTATCTAATGGTGCTCCAGGAAAAAAAAACAACACCCTATGTGGCCAGTTTTAGGGAACACACTTGAAACAAGACAGGCTCACTTGTTTTAGCCATATCAGGAACATCAGTCAGGAACAGATTCAACTCTGCCTGTGCAGTCTTAAGTACTAACTTTTTGTCTTTAGGGTTTCTATTGGTGTCAAAGGTTACCATGCCTAGCCTTTAACCATCTATAATCCTAAAGCTAAGGGAAGCAGAAAGACAGGGCTCAATATTATTTTTTTATTTTTTTTTTCGACTGAGGGACTGTTAAACAGGACAGCCTGGAGAACGGGCGAGCAGACGAGGGAGGGGGAGAGGGGGAGCGAGAGATCATCTGGAAGAGGAGAGAGGAAGTGGTGGCGCGGGAGAGGGCGGAGGCGTTGGAGAGGCAGAGGTTGGCGGAGTATATTGTGTGGAGGAAGAGAGAGGACTTCCAGGATAAGAGAGGAGACAGAGAGAAGGGAGGGAAGAGTTCAGAGAAAGGGAAGGAGCCTGCGCCAGAAGTAATCTGGAAGAGAAGAGAAGAAGAAGAAGAAGAAGCAGGGAGAGAGAGAGCGAGGGCCATTCAGAGAGGACATGAAAGCATTTGGAGGAAGAGAGAAAGGGAGTGAAAAGTAGGCGTTAAAGAAAGTGTGCTGCTACCAAGAGTTGGAGACTAGCCATACATCAGTAAGCCTCCTCTCTCTTCTTTAGCAGTTCTGGGCTTCATTGAGCTCTGCAGGTGCTTGCTGTCGTATCGACCAGTTGAGGCTGTGTATTATGTGCGCGTCGCTGCCGCGTTAGCGTGCACGGCCCTCCTTGCAATCCCCTCGCTGGCTGCTAATAGGATTTTTATGGGCCCGTGTCAAGCAGGATAGAGCTGCCAAGGGGAGCTGCTTCACACGCGCGCACACAGGCGCATGCCAACACAAACATACACAGATAATCAAAGAAGCATTGTAGGCCGGCAAGGTTTATACTGCCTCACGCATGTAGACACATCACATAGAAATGCGCACCCCTCAGAGCAGTAAGACATACACATGAGGGGGTGTTCAGAGAGACAATCACTTGTGCTGACTCTTCATGGTGCTGGTGACAGCTGAATTACTGGGCCTCACTCAGAGGCTATTAAGTTGGGACAAGATAGTCACCGATATTGTTTTACATCATGGCAAAACACCAAGAGGAACAGTCTGTGGACAGCTAAGAAGCTATTCATCAGTTCCTGGGGACTCAGAAAACACTCAAGTAAATTTCAAAATGAACTCATAACAACATGAGCTGCACTGGTGCACTAAAAAGCTTTTTTTGTCTGCGTTTTACCATTAACTGGGACACCCAACGTTTCCTCTGTGCTTTTCCTCATACTGCTTTCATTGTGGATAAAACCGTTTTTAAAGCAGTTGGGTTTTGGCTGCCTGGAAACGAGTGGAGGACACACAACCAGACAGATGGATGCAGCTCTTACACTGAGCAAGACAGACAGATGGCTGTTTGTCCTTTTAGAGAAAAACTTTGAATACTGAGACAAAGAGACTTTGAATCACTAGAGCCTGTGTCGACTTGCACGGATATAAAAACTGACACTGCAGATTCATTATGATTCAATTCATTATGGAGAAAACAAAGTACACCCATTTTCGGAGTGAATCACTGAGCTCAACTGACGAAACAAACTCCAATCCATCATCGTTTCCTCCTTCCAGTCCTGTCACCCCCCTCACACCCTCCCCTGGTTTACCTTCCTCTCTCTCTTCCTCATCTCTCACTCCCATTTTGCCCCCCTCCTCTCCCCAACAAGCTGAGAACAGCCCCACCACCTTCTGCTCCTTCTTCCCCAGGATGGGCTCTCTTCGTCTGGGTGTCTCAGCTACTCTTCTCCCAGGACTCAAGGCCTCAAGCAAGTCACAGGCAGCTCAGGCACCTCAGGCGCCTGTTGAGTCCTCTGGGGATGACAGGAGCAACTCTAGCTCCTCCCCACCACTTCATCACCCTGTTTCGCTTCTAACTGCTCCTTCTCCCCCTCCCCGACCTCCTCTGCAGGACATGAACCGGCTAGGAGGGGTGTCTAGGAGGGCACGGGTGGAAGGAGGGCAGCTGGGAGGAGACGAGTGGACCCGCCATGGCTCCTTTGTCAACAAGCCCACCCGTGGCTGGCTGCACTCAGACAATGTGGTCAGCACCACCGGTGTTTCCTACACTGTACGGGTAAGTGGGTGGCACATTCTCAGTAACCTCTAGTTTAAATGCAAAGTTGCAGGTCACCCTTGCCAAGCTGTTTCTGTGCATATACACCCTTCATTTTTAGAAACTGAGTCAGAAATGAGGAAAGGACACTGTTGCTTTCTTCCTCTGTTGTGTTCCCTTGATCCAATGGGACCAGGATGTAGGAAGTGACTAATGCTAATGTTTTGCCTTCCTGTTTCCTGGGTAGTACATGGGATGCGTGGAGGTGCTACAATCAATGCGGGCGCTGGACTTCAACACCAGAACTCAGGTCACCAGGTGAGATTACACACAGCTCATCGGCTGCAGGCTTGACCTTTCTCTGGTTTCATTTCTGCTTTGTTTCTGAGGGGGCGAGATGTTAAAAGTGTGGTTACACTTTGAAAAATGTTGGCGGCTCACACATACATCACTCACCTCGCATTTACTCCTTTGCCCGCTCACTCGCTTTCTGTCCTGCTTCCGCTCCATTTTGCTTGCGGGGCTTGTTTCTTTCTGTTTTAGCATCTGACTACATCTGCCCGTGTATGTTTGCATGTACACGCCTGCCGCTCTCAGAGCCCCTAAATTAGAATGTTCTGGAATCCTGGTGGTTTCCATCTGGTTTCCGCAATGATGTTTGTCTCCGTGGCAAAGACGAGCCCAGTTGCCAGGGACGATAAATTCTATCACCCGCTGCCAGATCTAATTTAATATCCATAAATGTGAATCTGGGAAGGTGTTTAGGTTAATTACATGCCATTTGCAAACATACATGTTTTTCATTTTTCAGGGAAGCTATCTCTGTGGTGTGTGAGGCAGTACCCGGTGCCAAAGGAGCCCGCAGGAGAAAGGTACGCGCCACATACAGGAGCATACACCCATACAGAGCATTATTTATTTATAAGACTTAAGTGGACAGCGTTATGAAGAGTTTTCTGGATAAGAGCTAGATTTAGCTCGCTTGTCCACCCTGTGGTCAGTGGGCTATTTAGTCTCATGTACACACACAAACACACACAGAGCCATGTATGTATGACTTGACTTTTCCTATTTGTTATTTCATTAATCCTAAAAAATAATCATTACACATTTGGCACTTTCTTTTTTCTCCATAATGTGTCTCTGTTAACTGATTTAGGTCCCCAAAACGTGAGTATAGCTGGACCACATGCACATAAACAACGTTTATATGGCTATCTTTATGAGGACATTCACTGAGTTAAGCCATTCCCTTGCCCCTTTATCTTCATAAAAGATCTAAACCTAATTATAACCTTGACCTACACAAAAAAATCAGGACCAGCCAAAATGTCCCCACTTTTCCTCTAAGTGTCCTCTCTCCAGTGATCTAAAAGTCAGTGGTTCCGGACAAATATAGTTTTACAAGTACACACATACACAAACCAATCTTGATTTAGGCTGATTGTACAATTCTGTGGTTAGCCGACTACACACAGGTAATTACCAATCACTCTCTGATCTCTCTTTTCCCTCCCTGTTGTCACAAGGGAGGCTGGAGAGGTGGAGTAGAAGCTTGTGTGGAGCCAGCGTCAGGCCAAAGGGGCACAACAGATTAGCAGACACAGCCGCCAGTCTGCTGTTTAAAGACTGCTAGTGTCTGTGCACAGTATTCCTGTAAACCTAAAAACATCCACCCAAACAGTCCATAAAACAGGTGGCTATATTCAGCTGCCTGCTGCCGTCGCAGGGTTTGACCAAGGAATGTCTGACAGTATAGCACAGCAGACAAAATACAGTTATAGGATATAAACTAGAATAGATTAAACTAGTCTAGTGCCTCTGATTTGGCAGGACTGAGGTTAATGTGGCCAAGCATGTGCTTCCTGTCCTGTTGCTCCTGCTTTTCTCACTGCACACTCCAAACATTTTGGAACAAATATGGATGAAAGCCATGAGAACAGTAGGAGGATTTGGCGCAATAATGCTGGCACAATAGTGCTGGCATGGTCTGTGTGATGCTCTTGGCCCAGGCTACAGTATGTGAACTGTCCTGTCTATTCCCAATTGGTCGCAGTTGGCCTTGGAGACAGGATCACTTTCACAATTGCAGCTGTTCTCCCACTCCCACACACACAGGCATTTCCACACATATGCCCACAGAGTCATGCTGAGGCGGGGAGCACTCAGTGGACTATCATGCTTTGTTGAATTTAAAAAAAACCCCAAAACGTCCTGTTGCTTTTGGTTTGGACACCTTGATTTGATTATTACTAAAACTGCTCTCTCTCCTTTTGCAGCCTTCTTCTCGCTGTTTAACGTCCATCCTGGGAAAGAGTAATTTACAGTTTGCAGGCATGACAATCAGCCTCACCATCTCGACCAGCAGCCTCAATCTGCTGGCCTCTGACTGCAAACAGGTTAGAACGAAGCTCTAACCTCAAGCTGCTGTTTTCTCAAACTCTACACAGGCATTTCGTTGAGCTGTCCTTGAAAGCCAGTAATCTCGCTTTTCAGTCAGAAATACACTTGATTGTCTGAGCTCTCTGTTGTAGCTATGGGGCATGTTTTCAGGTACCCTGAGTGCACTTAGCCTGTGGAGTTTACCGAAGCAGAGTAAACCTGGGGATCTGTTTGCTTGAGGGACTTTTATGTGGATTTTGTGACATTTTCTTCCTTTCGAAGACCAATCTACAGATGCACTATTTTGAAAATTATAAATGTTTTTGTTTTTTGCCTTCAGAGTTGCATTGTAATCATTCCCACTGCTTTCAGCTTCTTGTTAATGGTGTAAACATGTTTAGTTCGCTAAAACGTTAAAGGTGGTTGAATCTCAGTGATATAAACATCTTTTTTTTTTAAAGAAATTCTCAGTATTTTTTCCATATGTATTATGTATCGTGACCTCCTGGAATATTCAGGAGATGCCCCGATATATTTAGAACTGCTTCTCATTGTTTGCCTCATTTACTCTGGATGCTGCACAAATCCCTCTTAACCATTGTCTTGATTCCTGCTTTACCACAAGGCAGGATGTGATCCTCCTCTTAGACCTCTAATGAGTTAATAGCTACTGCACGATGTTTATCTTTGGGGAGATGGTATACAGTGGTGTAGTGCATTCGCATTAGCGCGAAGAAACATGTCATGCAGAACATATACCAAATCACAATTAAGGACTCAGATACAGACCACACATTGTGCTTGAAGCATTAGCAAGTGTTGATGCTGTTATTGATCTGACATGGGTGGTTGTTTCAGAGTGTTAAAAAGGTGTTCCATCCATTGTCCCTACTTAGTTTTTATCTCCGCTGCAATTGATGGCGCTCAATGGAGGAAAAAGCACTTTTCTCAGTAATGATTCCACATTTGTCTTTTCATCCACATGCTTTCATTTCACTTCCCACATACTTCATGTCACCCACGTGCTCTCCTTCTCCCTCTCCTTCTCTCTCTCTCTCTTTCTCCACAGATAATCGCCAATCATCACATGCAGTCCATCTCTTTCGCCTCTGGAGGAGACCCAGTGAGTCAGCCAAACCCTGTTTCTCAGCTGAAATCTCACTCTCGCCTTTTTCCATCTTTCTTCAGCCAGCATGCTCTTCCTCCTTGCCTTCTGTCATTGTCTATTGCTATGAATACCACTCACTTTATTGCAGCCTTACTGGATTGCCTGGACTGTAGTCCCCGTTTCCAGACCTTATCTCTTTACTTCCTGTCTTCTCTCTCTTTTCTTTAAGCTCTGTAAGTTTTTAACTTCTGCTGTGGCTTAAACACCAAAGTCTTCACTTTACCTCTTTCTTCTTATTTCTCTTCTTAGCTTTTCTGTCCTAAACCTCCCCTTCACTTTTCCCTCCTATTGATTTTTCCCTTTCTGACTGTCTTCCTTGTCGGTCTCCCTCAGGATACAGCTGAGTACGTAGCATATGTGGCCAAAGATCCAGTCAACCAGAGAGGTAAGCAGAAACGGCAAAATGACAGCCTCGCCAAGGTAGCAGCTGCCAGTGTAGATAAAATTATCCTTTAATATATGAGTTAGAGTAGTTGCTTTCATTTCACTGTGCAACTAGTCCTCTTTTTTTTTTTTACTTTCAGCAAATATAACCAAACATTTTCATTAATATATGAACTGAATTAATCTTAATATAAGTAAATCAAACTTAAATAGCTCTATTAGCTGTTTATTCCCCTTGAATTCGCCAAACACCCCACTAGAGCTAAAACATTACACACCCAGTGTGCAGAGAAAAGGCAGAAGTACATTTTCCACCAAATGTCTATTTTTGAAGTCGCATAGGTTGGTTGCAAGCTAAATTAGTTAACTTGTGGCTCATCTTTCTCAGCTGAAAAAGCAAAAACACTTCTTAGTTTAATACTGAAAGTGAAAATCTTTGGACTAGATTATTGACATTAAAGTTCTAACATGCAGTGCTTTATAAAAAAAAGAAGCCATCCTGTTGCTTATGTAATTTCTTGAGTTAAAACTAGAGTGTGTAAAGTGTATTAGAGCTGCTACATGTGTCCTACAGCATCGCACATAATAAAAATGCACATGCACACGTACTTTTGTATTCTGCCTGTATCCGAAGGTATTTGTGTGTTGGAGCACATGCTTCCTTCAAAAGAAGCCTCCTTATCAGCTTTTTGTGCCTCCTTATTGCAGCATGTCATATCCTGGAGTGTTCAGAGGGTTTAGCCCAGGAAGTCATCAGCACCATTGGTCAAGCCTTCGAACTGCGTTTTAAACAGTATCTAAAAAACCCTCCGAAACTGGTCACACCTCATGACAGGTAACTGTCGCTTACACAAACCCAAACCAAGAGCTTGTATTTGCATATTGTCTCGTATAATTTGTTTCTGTATCTGTTCTCTGTGACAGAATGGCTCCATTTGATGGCTCTGCATGGGAGGAAGAAGATGATGAGGCTGCTCCACCTCCTGATGTCCCGTACTATAATAATTTCCCTGGAAAACAGCCTCCCCCTGCTGGAGTGATTGACATGAGGACCCGGCCTGGTGCCACTCTGGTGAGAAAAGTGCATATTAATACTAAAGAAGGAAGACAAGCACAACCCGCCCAAAAAATAAATAAATAAATTACTTGTGTCATTCCTAAGTGATAGATAGATAGATAGATAGATAGATAGATAGATAGATAGATAGATAGATACAAACTCGAGCAAGCCAGAAAAGAACATTTTTTTGAGGATGCCCACATGGTGCACTCATTCAGCATTTGTTTGTACCCCTCTGTGTTTGCAGCCTTATGGACAGCCGGGTCAGAATGACATTCATAAACAGCCTCTGCCACCCCTACCAGGTGAGCTCTGTCGCTGCCTGCATGTGTGCATCTCTTTGGACTTTATCGGTCATTCATGTCGTTTTTTTCTTTCTTGGTTACCAACATATTTCTTTATATCATTTATGAGAAATTGGTCAAACTTTCGCTCCCTTTTTGCCCCGTTTTGTCCTGTTAAAATTCTTAGAATTGCAAGGAAGTGAGAAGACATGGCAGAGTGACTCGTTCTTCCTGTGTTTGTGCAACTTTTACTTATTTCCTTTTTTATTTTGTTTTTTCTAAGTGGGTGCCAAAGAAGGTGGGCGGGAGATGTTTGATGACCCTTCGTACGTCAACGTAGATAAACCTCGTCTCCCAGCTGCAGCAAACGGAAATGCTCACAGAGACGCTTTTGACATGAGTAAGTGTCTTTTTGTGCGTTTTTGTTGGAAATCTGCTAAGTGAAGTTCAAATAGACTGCATCCTGAACACTAGTGCAAATCATTAGCCTGTGAGAAAACTAAATAACAAAGGTAATTTGTGATGTGTGTGGGTTGTAATCAAGATGACCAAAATTTCCGGCAATTGCAATCAGCTATTTTTCTTTCATGTGAGAAGAAAAGAGGGTTAATCATTGGGCTCGTGAGATGAGTAAAGTAGTTTGTATTTTACATTTCCATATGACTGATGCTAATTAGCAGTGGAGCTGTCCGCAGAAGTCACCCTCGGAGGAAGATAAGGATATTAGAATGTCTTTGTCCATTACAGGGGCAATTTATATAAGATTATTGATTGACTACATAAAGCTTTTCACATTAACGGCAGAGTCCACGACTGTGTGCAGCATCTGTCAGAGTCAATGTGGTTCACTTCTCTATTTATCGGTCGTGCAGAAATGCAGACAGTGCCATAGGATACTAAAGGACAACATGTTATTCACATTGAAATACAAAATAACAAATTTCTGTGTGTTCATTTTTCAAGAGCCACTTGATGATGCCCTGGGGGTTTCTGGGCATGGAGGCCCAAACTCAGTGACAGCAGTGCCCTCTATGGTGCAGCAGTTACAGTCTGAAATCTGGTTCCACGGGAGCCTAAGTCGTAAGGAAGCAGAGAAACTGTTGACCCGAGATGGAGACTTCCTGGTGCGGGAGTCTGGAACCACACCTGGGCAGTACGTCCTCACGGGACAGCAGGGTGGTCAGCCCAAACACCTGCTGCTCGTTGACCCAGAAGGAGTGGTACGTCACCAAACGATCAAATTCACAACAGAGATTTCAGAGTAGAGTGTTATATTGGTGTTGAAGCTTGAAGTTTATTCCCTTTTTCTTTTTTTAGGTCCGTACAAAAGACCATCGGTTTTCGAGTGTCAGCCACCTGATCAGTTACCACATGGACAACAGACTTCCCATTGTGTCAGCTGGGAGTGAAGTGTGTCTGCAACAGCCAGTGGAGCGCAGGGCCTGACCTTACCCACACCAATGAAATACACCACCAAAAACATACACTCCTACTATTACATCAGTTCTGCACAACATACACGACCACACACACACGCTCATTTCCTTTAATGCACACAGAAACACTACACCTAACACACAACGATACATATGCACACACATTGCAAAGAAAGCCAAAAAAGAAAAAAAAAGAAAAAGTATCACCAGTTTCTCTGCAAAATCACTCACTTGCTGCTGTTGCTATATTTCCTGTCCAAACTGTGATCTACGGTTCCTTCGCTGACATCACCGACTATCAGGCGCATTCCTCCAAAGCGGAGAAGCACTGCTGCAATTTCTCAGCCTACTGTGAACCAGGAAGGAGCCCTTTGCAAATTACAGAATGGGGCAGAAAACGAATGCAATCTTTTTTTCTTTTTCTTTTTTTAAGAAAAAAAAATCTTTATGTGTAATTATGAAAGAAAAATGGAAATGTAATACTACATGGAATCGTGTACTGAAATGGCAGAACTGAAGAGTGTGGAAAGGAACATGAAGGGACATGAAGGGGGGTCTTCAGTACTTCTAAGCATGTGCTTTTTGTATTCTTTCTGGAAGGAGGAAAAAAAAATCCTCCTCAGACTGTTGCTGGAGCATTTTAGATAAAACACAAACTGGATGGCAAGAGTTCTTGTTTCCGAGACTGAACCAGGCTCAAACACAAACTCTCACAGCAATCCTTAGTATGAAATAATTCGGCTGGAGAATATGTGTACAGGTATACGAGTTTGGTTCTGATCTCATCAGAGGGCCACCCCCAACCCCAACTTCTCCTCTTTTAAGGACTTTTAAACCCCTGGAGGAAAGCCTGTATGCAAATCTAGGACTGCTATGCCAATGACCTTCATATATGTATATTCTTTTTTTTTTTTTGTATTTTTGTTATTATCTTGGCACTCATAAATCAAAGGACACTCTGAGTACGCAAGGATCAAATCAGCTGTATCCTCCCAATCCCTTTCTAAACGCAGACGTACACACCTTTTACACAACTGAGTCAGCACCACCTGTCATGCCAAAGAACATGAACTTGGTTGAAAAGGAAGCAGAAAAGGAAGCCATGAATATTAACAACTCCTATCGGTCTTGTGCGCTTGCGGCATCGGAGCAAATGTATGTAGAAAGAAATGCGTTTCGAAATGCGCCTGTTTTAGAGTGGAGAGGAACGATTGTGTGCATGGGGGGGCCAATAAAGGGGATTTTTTAAAAATACATCAAAATCAACCACAACACAAAATTCAGTAAGTTTGGAGAAGCTTAGACCAGATATTATTGAGCTATTGGTTTACATTAAACACCTTGATATGCGTTTGCATTGACAATCTATGTGTTATATCTTTTAGAGAGTATCCTAATTGAAAAGAGCAGTTAGCGGGAGACCCCTTTGACAAGTGTTGAACAGTCTAAGCAATGAATTTCCTTCAGCAAAAACAATGCAAGTTATGTCATGGTAACTGGTTATGTCATTTTGATGTTCCTGTTTTATTGAATCGCTTGAGAGAATAATGACCGATTTCCAAACCTTTTATGCTCCGAAGGTTAGACGGATATTGCTAGCAATGAAATGTTCAGCCAAAGGTTGCTCCTCGGCGTGCTGTGTTCACAGACTTTCGAGGATCAGGAGGGAGAAGTTCACATTATTGTTTACTGTTTTCCTCCTCCCTCACTTCATGGTGTAGTTGTTTTTGTTTTTTATATATATTTATATATATATATATCTTTTTGATCGTGCCTTGTTTCTTCAATGCAGTCATGTCACTCCAATGCAGTCACCTTATGTACTTAATTCAAATGTAGTCAGCTACAGGAGAATCTTACAAAAAAAAAGTCTCAGTTTATCAACAACTTTGCAAAAATGACACTCCGGTAAAAACAGGCAAACAGATCCAGTGATGGCAATCTCCTCTGATGCACGTTCTCGCGTTCAGCTTACAGTCACAGATACTTGATGTCACCATGTGGGGGGGGAGTGGGGGTCGGGGTGGTATGGGATCGGGGTTATTTCCTGATCATCTGTAAATAACATAAATTTTTCGACTGATAAGCTTAAGTGATGGATTATTGTTTCCATTGTTGTATATTTAATGACTTCTTTGATAAATAACACAGAGCCAGAAACCACAGCACAGAGGTAGCTCATGTAGAATTTGAACATGTCGAAGAGAGTGAAGCCAAAATTTTAAAATTAGAGAAGGGATTTTTTTTTTCCAGCCTAAACCTTAACTATCTGTTAGTCATTAGACTTTGAAGTGGGCTGAATTGTTGTAGAACATGTATGCACACACATACACACACACACACACACATACCCGAGTGACCGCCGGGTCAGTCTGCATGTTCAGCTTTATGCAGGTCAGAAATAGGAAAACCGCAGAGTAGTTGCCATTACTGTGCGTGCCTGTTGTATGTGTGTGTGTGTGGGCTGGAACAGGCTTACTTGATGCTCGTTATCGTAAGTGAACTGGTTCTGTGTTATCATTGTGCATCACAGTTGCCTTTGTTGCATGAAAATCCTTTCAGAAAATTAGTTGTCTATTGTTGGTGATGGTGGTAGTATTGATGATGCTGTTGTACTTTTTAGTTTGTGTTTTTAAAAAGCCAAAGGTTCCTTTTGAAATAGTGTGCACAGATAATGATTTTTATTACTTTATATGTTTCTGTTTTAATACTTTTTGTCTTGTTTTGTTTTTAGGGAAACGTGTCTGTTTACACCTGTATTGGAAAATTATAGATTGCATATATAAATACATATATCACTTATCTGGCTTTGTGAGTTTGGATTTTGCTGTCCCTCTGTGTACATCAAAAAAAGTTCAGCAAAGACTGAAACAAAGCACACACTACGAGAAAATATGAGCGTTTGTTGTACACTGACCCGAACAAAGAGTGTGATGTTGTGGCGAATGTATTGGAGCTACTGGAACTCTCTTGTTTGTGGCTGGAACAGCAGGGGCTTATTCAGGGGGGCATCATGCAACACAGGGGAACTGAGTACAGCAAAGGTAAACAAGGTCTTTAATCAGTCAGCGGGCGTTTGAAACTAGAGGACAGTCGAGAAAATGCCAGATGTGAGTGGAGAGAGCTTGCAGTTTGTATAGGAGGTTATAAGTAGAGGAGTGAACTGTGCCGGGAATACGGAGCAGAGCTCAGCTGTTGCATGGGTCTCGTCTGACTCCATTTGTCACGGCTCATCTTCTAGTTCTTCTCATCGACTGCCCTCCTCGTTGCATTTGTCTGATCCCTCTCTGCAGAGCCATGCACCCCCAGCGTCCTCTTCCCCAGGCCATGCCTTCCGCCTCTCTGGGACAGCACCTGCGGGACATGGCCATGGGCCTGGGACGAGGCAAGAACTTCCTGGGAGGAAACTTTGCCTACAGTTTTATCCAGTCGGTTAAGGAGTGCCTCTATTTCCTTCTCTGCTGCTGGTGCATCAAAGAGATCCTGGACTGACAGACTGAGAAAAAAGGGTATATCAAGTGGTAGAACACAGATCTTTCCTTGTTTCTCCATTGGGTTCTATAGTGTAATTTGAACCAGCTTTTATTTCATCAGGAATGGGAGTGTTATATGGTAAAGCCTTGGCAGGTATGACTTGTTTTGAATGACTGTTATGTATAAACTACATGCTTTAATCTATAGTGTTTAAAAATGTATTAATAATAATATCAAAATCATAATACCACTAAACCCCTTAACATTTTTTTGCTTTTTGTTTTTCGGTGTCTCTATAGGAAGGAAGGTCTTTTGGGGTTCGAGGAAGCTTGCCTGCAGGTTTCAAGATGATACAGACTTTATATCCAGACTGGGTTAGAGTTTTCTGAATTGTACCCTGATGATCTGAGATTCCCAGGATTGTGGCTCACCTGATGTTCACTGTACAACACAAAGTGGTGTGGCGATGAATAAAGGAACTCATAAACAGAAAAAATAATTACAAACATGTCTGAATTTTTGCTTCTTTTTTTGATCATTTGATGATTAGGTAATTCTGCACAGACACATTTAAATGGAGAAAAATGCTTTGATCTTAATTAAGTGTCAGTAACATAGCTTCTATGAAACAGTTTTAGCTTGCATCTAATGTGACTCTTGGTATTTCTTAAGTAGTGTGCAAAAGAGCATTATTATTATCGGTAAACATCAACAAGCCTGTCTAATGTCAGGGTAGCAGTAGCAGTAATCTGTAGTATTAATTTTACATAGCCTCCATCACGTATATATGTCAATCAACTTGGAAGCTTTCCAGCTGAAGTGAAGCGACATCGACATCTTATTGGATGAGCGAGAGGCGGGACCAGAGCAAACGCGTTCTGTGATTGGGCGAGAAGAGCATGGATCGTTAAGTTCTGGAGGCACGTTCTAAGTTGTCAAGTTGGATGGGAAGAATCAAAGAAGTCTCTGCTTGTGTCAGTGGCGTCCTCTGAAGTCTAAAAAAGTGACAGACCACGGTAAGAACCAACTGAATTTTTGATTGTATTACAAAGTAACCGCGTCTTTTCCAGTCTCGTTTCTTTTCCCTCTGTGTCGCCAACGTCGTTTCACGTTTTCCTGGTTGCGCGGCAGACATCGTTGAAGTGGAAACATTGTTTTTAACGACTAATGTCAACAACTTTCGGGTGGTGGAAGGCTTTAGTAGCGCACCCTCACCACATGTAAGAAGTGATATTTCTGAGTTTAACCAGATGTTGTTGTCTTCTTTAAGGCCGTATTATAGTTCCTGTCGCAGGTTATGAACTTCTTCCATCTAACCCCGACCCTTTTTGCATAGTGATAAGAGCGGTCTGCTTTTAGCGGTGATGCTGTGTGTGGAGCTGGCTTTAGCTCGCAGCCCAGCGTTGGCTGTCCTCATGGAAAGTCTTGTAGTTTATCTCTTGACCTTTTTTGGTAATTTTTCCATGCAGAGGCAAAGACGCTGCAAAAAAAAGAAAAAAAGATTAACAGTGTAGTCTCTGGAAGAAAACACACACATGCAGATTAATGTCTGAAGAGATAAACTGAGATTAGACGCATGCACTGTGAAAGTATGATCTTGCACTTGCACTGACTCCTACAGCTAGAGCTTAAAGATTAAATTAAATGTTATTCGTACCGACCAGTGAATAAGATCTGACCAGGATGTTTTTTTTTCTCCCTCCCTTGTGTTGCATGTGAAATAATCCTTTTTAAAACTGTCCTTAGAATACATTTCTGCCTCTATTTTATTCCCCATGGCCATCTCCTGCATGCTCCCTCTGTCTGTCTCTAGTCAATCTCATGGTAGCTATATTTAGCTGGCATCTATTTAAACCACTATATGCTCCACAATGCTCCTTGGGCCCCAGGCTAGATTCAGTAGGCTTCTCTTGGGAGGCACTCGATTAGGAGACCTAAATAGCGGAGCTGGGAGAGAATTGAATTTGGGGAGTGAAGTGTGTCATTACCCAGACAGTGTGGTATTAACTTAAGTGCCTCGTTCTTTCAGCATTCATACAAAACTAGACTGGATGCATATAAATATGCCTCACTGTTATGCTATCTTGTGTAGTTTGAAAGGAAAAGCTTTATAAAAATCAAATACCTGACACTTCCACCTAACAATGGGGTGACACTCAAATGGTTACACGGGAGACATTTTTCTCGACTATTGTGGTGGCAATTAAGATGAATGATCTTACTGTAAAATAAGTGATTCTGAAGCAGTGGGGAAATATAGTGTACACCATAAATGTGCTCGTTTGTAGACCAGAGACCAGTACCTTTGAAATGGACAGCCCATTGTAGTGCCGGCCTTAGTTACCCATGTCTCTGCCAAAACATTTCCCAGCTAGTCAAAAACCAGGCTGGCCAAAAGGCTCACAACACCCATAAACTACTAATGAAGAACTGAATGCTCCCAGGGAATTAGACTTCCTGCTCACATACAAAATGCACACACTTACACAAAGACATCAGTAACACATTACAGTCCGACCTTTATTGGCAAAATGGGTGAGGCTGAGTAGTAGAGGCTTGTATTCAAATCGGGTAAACAATGAGCGTAAATTTCTTAAAGCTGCAGTCCTTGCACTGTTACTGTAATTGTAAGCTAGTGGCACATTGTTTGTCTCTTCTGTAAGTAAAACTGTAAATTATGCATGACTTTGATTCAGGGTGTATGTATACACGCTCTTCACATTGTTCTTCGTGTTCTTGTGTTGCAGAAGAGACACGCAAAGCCTCTTAGGGGCCATGTCTGGCAGTGGGAGTGCTAATAACAGCTGGACCATCCTCACTCCTGAGGTATCATCACTCTGTATAGAGCACTGGAATGTGAGCCATTAAAGAGGGTGATGCTTGGTCACTCATTATTATTATCATTATTATTCCAGTAACGATATCTAATTGAGTATATATATATATATATATATAAAAAAAAAAAAAAAAAAAAATACTTTTTTATCTTTACAAGTTGTGGATTACTCTTGCTTTTTAAACTGTGTTGCCATATTTTCTCAGTAAGGACTCGTCGATAACTACAGATAACACATGTGGGAAATTTATTTATGCTTCATAAGTCTGAAAGAAAAAAATGTATTGTAAAACTAGATTTTTAATTGGCTAAATATCAAAATTAGTTTTGGTGTTGAAAATTAAATACCTCTGAGGTTTCTTTGTTTTTCTTGGATTTTTTTTTTTTTTTTTCAAGTGGTTTTTCAAGCTTTCTGAAGCTCTTTTAGACTTTTTCACTCATTTTAAGTCCAGTCTTTGTAATTTAATAATTTTTGTTTCGGTGTTAAGTGGCTTAAATAATCATTATTGCACCAACAAATGATATCCAGACAGCTATTAGGCAAAAACATTGGCAGATCTTGACATGGTATGCAGTGTATCCTGACACAGGACCTGAGAGCATTTGGCTTTTCACTTGATCTCTGAGGCCTCATTAGAAAGTAGCTGTCAAGAGGCCATTCTTAAGAGATAGAAAAGCTTGAGATATGCCAGATTACACAAGAACTGAACTGAAACTTATGGCAGCAAGTCTTATGGCGTGATAAATCCAAACTTGAAATTTTATGGGTCACATCAACACAACAGCAATCCCGAGCACGCTGATAGTGCAGTAAAGGGATATTTGCATAGAAAAACACACAGTAGAACACTCAGCTATGAATTAGCCTCCACAGAGTCCAGACTTCAACATTATTAAAGCAGTGTGGTATATAATGCATTTCAATGTGTGTTTGTACATTGCAGTGAATGACTGCACGTTGATGGGTGGCTTAATATTTTTGCACAGCACTAGATGTGTTCTCTGACTGGGTGTTTGTCTTTCTTAGGAAACTGCTGTGGAAACCCTGAAGCCTGTGACAATGGGGACGGAGTACCATGGTGAAAGCCACACAACTGCACCAGGTGCCTTCACATCCATTTATTTTCTCAATCACATATCCAGATTAGGATCTGAGTATCTCTGAAAATACTAACTCTTGTAGCAAGTGCATTTACCAAGTTAGGAAAGCACACTCAGTTTGCCATTCTTTAGAATCAGTTTGTGAATTTATAAAAAGGTTTTTGGAAAACTTAAAGCAAGTGATTGATTTTCACTCCGTTTGATACTTTCCATGAGAAGTGGATATAGTTGTGTGTCTGGATCGACAAAGAGAATGACATCTGGCCGACTTTCTTGTATTTTTCCTGGCAAATGTTTTGTTTTGTTCTACAGCTAATGTCTTTTGAGGACTGTTTGAATATTTAAAATGAAAAATTATACTTTTTTGCCTTTATTTCTGTTGATAGTGTGTAAAAATAAAGGTAAGGTTCCGAAGATGCAAACATGGGTACTTGCACATATATATGACAATGAATTAATGCAAGCTGTTACGCCCTGCACACAGAAAACATAAAGCCAAGTGTGTTTTTCACTATATCAATGTGTAGTTGGTGCTTCAAGAGGTTCTTTAAATGATGGTTTGGGTTTAATGTATAAATTCAATTTTTACAAGAGTGTCTCAAAAACAGTTTTATTGGCTTGATGTAATATTCTGTAGTTAGTGCATTAGAGCTTTGCAATAATAGCTGGAAGTCTCAAAGTTATTACCTAAGCAATCAGAAACGACTGTAATCAAAGAAAACAGCCAGTAAAGTAGAAAAAAATACACCTCATCACCACTGCTTTTCATTCTGCCTGTGCATACTGGGGGCAGGTGTTGGTGTCACGAGTGAGAATTGCTCCACTTCAAAGAGTCAGGATTGAAAAATGTTGAACTGCTGCCCTAAATGGCTCCCCTCCTGTGTCTGTGTTTGATCCAGGTTCTGGGGACAACAACCAGCCTGCAAATGGTGCAAAGTCTGCAGAAGGGCTCCCTGTGGAGAACTACCTAGTAAGGCAGCAATACATGCAATGTTCTATAACAGTACCATTTGTCACGCAGCTTTGCTGAATGTGTAGCTTTGATTGGCCGAAGAAAGCATTCTCCCACGTTTTAATTTTCTAATAATCCCGGGGTTTGAATGATTGCTAATTTTTGAATGCTCAAAGAATAAATCCTAAAACTATTTATAGTGTAGTGAGAATGATTCATGCTCCGATTGGACAGAATTTGCCTTTTTTTTTTTTTTTTCTCTTCAGGTAGCAGCACAGCTCTCACATTATCCTTCTCATTCTTTCTTCAGATTTGGAAAGTGACTCATTTGAGCTGTTGCTAGGCTGTAGCATAGAGACGGTGTTCTTCATGCTAAAGATAACACAACACAATATTTCTGTTTAAATAACATTTACACCTTTAAGACCAAACTTGTAATATTTTCTGAAAACTGTAACTTTAGTATTATTACTGGGTGGATTGCTTGGCTTTTAATCAAAAATGCCAAACTATAAAAAGTGCAAAAACTTTCAACTACTTTTTTTTATAATGACCTTATTCTTATATCCAGGTACCAAAAGAAAAACCAGCAGAGCTAAGTGGAGGCTTGAGTGCAGATCAGCCCACCTCTGTGCCCACTTCTGTCACGGATAACCCCATTCCTTCCTCTTTGGAAGTCTCCAGCAACTTGAACCATGGCAGTGATGAAGTCAGCCAGGCAGGGGGCCTACCTGAGGGCCCGGCACAGAGCAGCTCTGACCCCGATTCATACTCTGACTCCTACACTCATGTAGCTCCTTCCCCTGATGAGCCCCCACTCTTACCGTTGAGCACAGAGACTCTTGGAGGTGCAGAGTGTGTGCAGGTGGAAGGAACGCAGCATCTGCGAAATGGGGAGGAGCTACAACAAGAAGGGGACGAGTCAGATGTGTTTCTAAGGACAACTGATTTGGGAAAAGAAACTGGTATGAACAGGGCGAATGTCGGCTCTTTATTACTTTAATATTAGAATAACTTTATGTGTATGTCACTGTATACGTGGCAAGCAGCCTTTCTCTTCTGCTGTTGGAGACTAAGCTACATGTTCTACTTGTGTTTGAAGTGTATTTGTTGGAACACCTGGTTATGGACTTTTTCAGTATCTGGGCCAAGAGGTTGTCTGGAGAGGCTGTGGTTGGTGTGTGGAGGGGAGCATGATGTGACAGAAACCTTTAGTTACATGACATCCTGCAGAAGTAAATTGGCTTCAGAGGGACAGGAACCACTTAAATCTTTTTGCAGTGTAGTGGTTTTGGTTTGTGTGACTTTTTACTGCTGCACCATCAAAGGATCGGTCTTCTTTTGCTCTGTTCTGCACTTTCTTTTTTTCTTACACTTTGTTTAAAAAGTAAAGTTCAGCATTAGTGGTGTCTTTACGGAGCCAGTTGTATCTTTACTGCTCTTTTGTTTCAAAGTCAGACTGACTTATGCAGTTTGAATATAAGGAAGTGGAGCAAATTAACCAGCATACTGTGCTTGGCTGCAGTGCCATAGCTGCAGTGCTATCTAATATCAGCTATATAAAGGCAAGAAATATCTGTACACAATCAGTTTGTGCTGCAACTTTGTGCTTAAAATAATGACTCTGCTGGGGGTGGAAATTTCTGATCGCATATTGTTGTGATGTTTTCAGTTTATATTTGACGTGTTCCTTTAAAATAAATGAAACCTGTAAATTAAATATTGGTAGAACTACACGTTAATACTGTTTTCTTTCACCCCTCCAGAATCCCCTGCAGATTCAGAAGTGAGTCGGGAGAGAACTGAGAAGGCTGGAGTGGAGGGAGAGTCAGAGTTGAGGAAGAGAAGGTCCCTTTTAGCGTCTCTGGAGCAGATTGGGAGAAGAGAGGAGGAAGAGGAAGTGGAAGAATTTCAGCTCCCCCAGCGAGAAGACGACAGCGGGTTTTCTGTGAACAAGTGCATCCTAGGTGCTCTCATTCTGTTAGGCCTCGGCACCATTTTTTTCTCAGGTAGGCATATTACAAAGGTTAAAGTTTCCTTCTTCTTTTTTATTATTATTAGTAGTATTATTATTATCATTATTATATTTTTTGGGATGCTTTTTGCCTTTTTAAAAAATTATATTTTAATGGTAAAAGCTTAAAAGAATAGAAAGTAACTAACACTGGACTAGATGAAGGGTCCTCTGAGACTGAGGTGTATTATACCTGCAGGTATCTTCATGGACCTGGATGAGGGTAGGTTCTTTCTGTGTGTATGTGCGAGTCACTGACTTCATTAAATCTTTGTTGGCCACAGCATGCTTGCATGTATGAGGATGCATGCAGGAAAAAAGCCTTTGCATCTTATACTTTGCAGAAAAAAAGCTTTCAAAGTTCTTTACGCTGTTAAATGTGAGTTTTTGTCCTGATACTTGGTATAGGTGTTGTCAAAAGTCAACCTTGTTGCTTTGAAGGAACCAAGAATGACAGTTAGTAAATATTAGCTTTAGAAGCCTGTAAGCTCAGTTTGTCACCTGATTTTGACGTACAGTTTGAAAAGCAAAGGCATGAGAACGAGGTAGAGGTGAAGACTGGATTTATGAGGACTTCACCAAGGAATCCATACATTTTATTTTTTTTATTCATTTATTGCGTATTATGAATGCTTCTTTTCTGCTCAGCTGAATTTCATTTTACTGTCAGACACCTTCAGCATGTTGTTTCTGGGTAATTGCACTTTTTTTTCTTTTTTTTTTTTTTTTAATGAAAAGTAACAGATTTTTGCTTCTTCCTTTTTTCTTTTTCTTTTTTTTTTTTTTATTACTCACATTGAAACTATTATTTGCGTTGCAGAGAGCGACTATGGTCCAAGGGATCTGAAAGATGCAGAGCTACCAGGAAAACGGGTCAGTGTAATCTCTACTCTGCCTCCACTGTCTCTGTTTCTTCTAGTATAACCTTTATTTGCTGTATAATAAATATGGCAATTTTTTTTAAAATTAATTGTACTGTACAGTGACTTGTTCTTGTTCTTTCCAGTTCCATTAACACATTTTTTTTTTTTTTTTTTTTTTTTCTTCTCCACTCCTCCATCTGGCAATAGTTATTTTGAGAAGACATCTAATATCTCGCTGATGTGTAATTCTGTTTGTTGACAGGAGTGGCTTAACCCAGAGGCTCATTCATCCCCACTAGATGCTGAGAATTCAGATCTTTTAAACAAGCTAGCCAAAGGGAATGAGCAGATTTCTGTGCTCCAAGCTCAACTTCAGGTGTGACTCCATTCTGTCTCTCACCTCATCTATCCTGTGTGTGTGTACAGTAATACACATATATTTATACAAATGTGCGTCTGTGGATAAAGGTGTCAGTGAGTGTGTAGTATTCTCACAGGACCCTCTTTTTCTGTTCTTCTTCTTTAAACAGGCACAGAATGAAGAGCTAAAAGTAGCCCAGGGACAGGCAGCAGAGGGAGCAAAGGAGCGGCTGAGGTGGGAGGCGGTGGAGAAGGAAAACAGTAGGTTGAAGACAGAGATGGCTTCTCTCCCTGTCCTTCAGAAAGAGAATGAGAGGATGAAGAAAGAGCTGGAGTCATTCCCGGCCCTACAGAAAGAACTAGAAACTCTGAGATCCACTGTGACAGAATTAAAACTCTCCTCAGGTACAAAGGGAGCGAGGGAGGAAGAAGGGAGGGGATGTGGAGCAGAGTAGAAGATATAGAAGGATGAGCGTTATAAGAAAGCTTGGGAGTAGATTAGGCATTTAGTGATTTGTTTTCTTCTCTGTTTTTGAAATGCAATGCACATTTGTATCCTTTTTTTTTTTTTTTTTTCTTTTTCTAACTCTGACTTTTTGTGGTTGCTCCAGCAGGCAGTCAGACAACTCAAGCGTCTGTAAAGCTCGCTACATTGCCCCCACCTGGTCAGCCAGAGGACAGCAAGCAGGAAACGGCTGAGTCCACAGGGAGACAGACAAAGCATCCACGGGATGACCCAAAACAGAAAAAGAAAGATGTAAAGAGAGATCGGTATGACATGGGTGAGCAGAAAGAGAGAAAAAAATCTGTAGGGATGGAGGGAGAGAAAAAGGACCGTAAAGATGGAGGTAAAAAAGAATGGAAGAAGGAAAAACATGAGCAAGGAATGGCTGACAGGGAGAATGATAAGGAAGGTAGACAGAAGAGGCATAGCGAAGGGGGAAAGCAATGGAAGGAGAAAGACTGGAAGAAAGAGAAGACTAGCAGAGGTGACGAGGGAAAGCCATGGAAAGATAGGGAAGGAAAAAGAGAGCGGACAGAAAAGAGGGAGAAAAAAGAACAGAATGAAGATGTCGATAGGAAAAAACCAAAGCGTGAGAAAGTGAATGAGGGTAAACAATTGGGAGGTAAGGAAGAGAACAAGCATTGGAAGGAAGGAAAGGATCATGGGGGTAGACAGAAAGAACAAAAGGAATGGAAGAAGCTGAAAGACGGCTTCAAAGAAAGTGGCAAAGCGCAGTGGGAAGATAAAGAGTGGAAGGAGAAAGGGGAGAGAGAGTGGAGAAGAGGCACTGAGAGGAATGATAAAAATGACAAACTTCAGGGTAAAGCAGGGAAAGAAAAGGATGAAAGGAAACGGTGGGAAGGCAGTAAAAATCATGGCAAAGATGGGTCGAGGGAAGATGACAGGAAGCGATGGAATGAATATGAGCGGAAGAGTCAAAATGGAAAACACGATAAAGAATGGAAGAGCAATAACAAGAAGTGGGAACAGTCGAAACAGGAGCAATCGAAAGAGAGAGACGGGAGGAAGGAGAAGAAGCATAATGAAGACTGGAAAAAAGACAAATCACAATTCCAGAAAAGCAAAGATGTGCACAAGGTTAAAAATAATCATGGTAAAAAGGAAGAACATCAGTACGGAGACCAAAAGCAGCCTCATCATACACACCGCAAACCCTCCATGGGGCAGCCTGAGTACTGGGTCCAGCAGAGAGAGCGTCTCCAGCACAGTCCTAAACCTCCACAGGAGTGCGACTCAGTGGAGTCCTGTGCAAAGGCTGAGCAGCTGCTCCCTGTCCACTTACCCGAGTTTGAGGCCATCCTCCAAACCTATCTATCTAAGGCAGAGCAGGCAGGTGTGGATAATTCCAAAAGAGAGGAGCTCAAAAAGCTGGCCACTGAATTTTTTAAGGATGGAGTTTTTGTTCATGATCAGATGAGCTTTCAAGATTTTGTTGAAGATTTGAGCGATATTTTAGAAGACATGGTGGAAGGGGACGAGGATGGGGAACAAGATAGCGCCATAGAGGATGAAATGGAGGAGTTTGAAAGAGAAGTCATGAAAAAGTTTTCGTTGCCAGGAGCTGGAGAGAAAGAGAAGAGAATCAAAGGGGACTGGAGAAAGGAGAGCGGGCAAGGACGTGGCTGATGAAATGATAGAATTGATGGATCTGTCAAAAGTGGCTAAAAGGAGTCAAAGCGAGCGAGGGTCTACTCAAAGGGAACACTTCTTCTTGTTGGACCACGAAGGCTTAAAAGTATGCATTTATCAACCTGTCATGCTTTTTGCAGGACGGCCTTTTGTGTTTTACCTCCATCTGCTGTCCACTTTTTTTTTTTTCTTTTTTTTTTTGGAGAACTCATATGCACACACTTAATGCACTGTCACATAGGAAGGGCTTGAACGTATATCAGATTATAATAGTTTTTGTGTGTTTTATGGAAGTGCTGAGTCTGGTATTCTACTTACAGCTGTTTATTTGGGACCGACCACCTGCAGCTACTGTGAATGTCCGTTAGTGTGAAAGTCATTTCTATTCACAATGCTGTATTTTCTTACACTGTTGCTCTCATTTAGCTTTCTAAAAGATACTGCATAGTCTTATTCAAACACTACACTTTCACTATCTTCTGCAAGCAGCACTGTGCACTTTTAAAATCTGCTTATTCGCTGATCAGGCCAGTAGCTACACATCTTCGAGTTTTAATGAGTCTGATTGTTGATGTCACAGTATCATCAGTGCAAGGCTGTTTTTGTTAAAGCATAGACTGCTGAACGAATTGAGCGAGGGTCTGTATTCATGACATTTCTGTTTGTACATACATTATATTTGTGTTTAGGAACTTGCTTAAATTTACAAATCTCTAATTAACTTATTTTATCGGTGTAATATAGAGAAGAATTGATGGGCACATGAGATTTTGACATGTTGAGCATATTTATTGCTGTTCAGGTGTGGAGCTTGTGCAGATGTCCTTAAGTTATTGCTTTGTGATGACTGTAACATTTGTTTGTGGCTGGTGATGGTACTTAAGAGATTGTTTTCAAAAATGCTTTCTTTATCTCTTTACGTGTGGATAAACTTATGAAATGTAGCAGATTTAAAGGCCTTCAGCACCATAGAGATTGTTTTTCAAAGGTTGCCACACAGCGTGTGGTAGCACAGAGAACTTTAAATGTCATTATAGTTGTTTTCCCATGTTCTTGGCATTAAAAAATAATAAATTTAATTCCTGTCTGTGATGAATAATACTCGACTTTGTCTTCCTTTAAGTCACCTGTTTAGTTTTTAAAGAATACTTTCTGCAAGTGTATGCTCGCCTTAACCTTATCCTAAGTGATGACAGACAAGCCACGGGCTCTTGCCACACACTGTACTTTATCTACACTGTTTACAGACTTAAACAGCTCTGACACTTTGCCCCAGCTGGAGCGCCAGTGCATTTCATTTGTGCGTCACTCCTCTGACTCCACACCTCCAATCAGGAGGGGTCATGATTAGTAGCTGCATGCCAGGTGTGCCACCCTTAACCAGCCTGCTCCACCTCCTTGTCCATCAAACCACACCACGTTGCCAAACTCGTCTTATTAGATGCATTGAACTCCGGTTGCCTTTCTTGCTGTGCCACACTGATACAGATAATTCTACGAAGTTAAAAACAAGTTGTTTGTTAGGCTACATTAGGATAAATGTTCTGTACAGCAACTGTTCCATTAACTTTGCTTCAGCAAAGAGAGATCAGCAGTCTTTATATCTGGTTATTTGAAGTTAATAGATAAGAGATTAGGTTAATTTTTTCTATTTTCCATTCCTATTTTACGAACAGTAGCATAGTTTCCAGCGGCATGCTCTTGGCCAGAGGCGATCGTTAGTAGCCCGGGCTGCACCCAATCTGGTATGGAAATCTCATTCTTGATGTTTGATTTGGCAAAGAATGCTCTTCCTGACACAATCCTCCCCAGTTATCCTGGTTTGGGACTGGCACTAGGAGCACACTGGAATGCACCACCACGACCACCCCCAACCCCATCCGATGTCCTGGTATGGAAGAAGCCAGAGAACCTGTGCAAGCACAGCGAAACTGCAGGCTCCACATGGAGGCCAACTAGCTGTGGATATAAACACAGGACCTTCTTACTGTGAGGTAAACCGCTGCATTACTGTATAACTACCCCCCAGGAGATGGTGAAATATATGGATTACTGTGATTTCATGTTATTCAGTCACAGAGTCTGTCATGTCGGTCAATCATTCTCTTTGTTTCAGACAGGAAAGTGGATTATGGACCTGGTTGAATATTACAGTTTTCCACATGTACCCTTCCTGCGTTAGAAACAGTCGTGGTTCAGCGCATTGTGTCTGTACAACCCTGCAGAGGTCGTACTCTCATGAACAGCATATCTCTTAATTTCTTCAGATTGGATACTAACACAGAAACGGAAGTAAATAATTGTGACTATATTTCACACTAGTGTCTAGTAGGATAAATTAATTAAGCTGTGAAATTTTATGTCCCTAAGGGTCAAAGGTCAACTTCACCACTGCATCTCAATTTTCTGGAGAACATGTTTCAGGGCAGTCTTTTACAAAATAACAGGCTGTGAACGTATTTACTTAAATTTGGTCAGAAACTGAACTGCTGACACTAATCTACTGAATTCACTTCATTTAATAATAAATGTGGACAAATGTGGGCCTAAATTGATTGGTTGGGAATGGCCTACAACCCCAAGGCAGTAATTTAAGTTTATATTTAGCTTGAAACCTTTAGGCATATGATGTTTGCCTCTAGGCTAAATGTTGGTGGTGTAGACATAAGTAGCAATTGAGAACTTTAAGACAAGTCCTCAGACAGAGATACACCTGCAGCTACAGTCCCAGGATATCAATCTTAAAACAACTAGAAGCATTGCCCCACTGAAAGCGCCGATGCTTTTATAAGACTGTGTGTAGGGGAGCAATTTCCAGCCCCCTCACTAAGCCATTTATTTTGAGTTAGTTGCCACACTCTCCTTCCCCAATGACGGCCAAGGGAATGAAAGGAGGAGAACTAAATACTGCTGTTTCGAGTATAAGGGGATAAAGATGTGTGTCTTTGGGTGTGTGCGTCATACAGCAGAGAAACAAAAGCTAGAAGAGGGGATATTTGGATGATAAAGCCAATGTGCTTGTTAGTGCTAACTGCCTCCCTAATATGCCAATTGTGCACATCCTGTCAGAGCTTTAGAGTTTAAAAAAATTGTTTTATGAGGTAAAACCCAAGTGCCTCATTCTCATCCTCATTCAGAAGTTTCCATATACAGACAGTATAATTATATACCTGATGTACTGCTCTACTTTTTGCTCTCCACAGCATTCTGCCCACATTTTCATACTCACAAGAAGCAAAGGAAATAAACTGTCTGTGCACTGGGATGACCCGCAAAAATGATTAAAAATAGTTCACAGGCAGTGCAGAATGTTAATGTTAACCTTGCTTAACTTCACTTTTCAGTCTTGTGGTGGTTTTCCTGAATGAGATGATGCATCTAGTGATCCATCCTTCTTCAGAGATTGGCTACATGCTGTGCGTGCATCTGAAAACACAGCTGCGTCATGGAAAAAGATTTGTGGTTTCTTTGGAAATATGGTTTACACTTTTACCAATTCCAATGATTTATCTACTTAACCCATCAACAGCAGGGTACAAAAGGAGAAGAAAGACGTTTGTACTCACCAAATACCTACACACACACAGCTGGTGAGTTTCCACTGTCTTTTATTCCAAATCAGTGTTAGAATTCTGTTGAACTTCTTATATAATCTTTTAAATATTTCATCTGATCAGATCTCATTTTCTCCTCTCTGTTTTCCAGCTTGCGATGGAGTCGGCCATTAATGCGCTGGTGTCTGGGTTCAAGGCCTATGCTGGCAGGGATGGTTCCTCTGACACGCTGAGCAGAGATGAGTTTTACCGACTGGTGTCATCAGAGCTCCCTAACTTCATCAAGGTAAAATCAGTGCACAGTAGTTTCATTTGTACCTCTTATTCATTGACCTAATAATCACAGCAGGTTTATGGCTTTACTTAAGTATCTATTACATTTTCTATTTCTATAGATATGTTTTCTTTTTTTTATTGACTATTGGTTCAAAAATGTTCTGTACTTACAGACCGTTAATATGCTGATTTAGGCTGCAGGCTACTAACTGTTAGCACTTCTTATACGCTGACTGTGCTGAAAAAAAGACCAGATGCAACACAAAGTACTATACTTAGATATCAGTTTGAAAGGCCTGCAGTTTCATGATTACAGTATAATCAGGGAGACTCAATTTGCTCAAACTGAACTTTGTTTCTCACGAAATTAATCATAAGGGGGAAGCTGATGTTATTAAGTGTTAGTCATCATTTATGTGGGCTGTCATTAACAGTTGCAGTGTTATTGGAGTTTTGAGTCATTTAACAGCTCTCCTGCCTGTAATCTTGACCATGAATGAGCAGTTACATGATCTCATATTGGGACAGGATATTACTCTCAGTTTAATGTTTCATACTAAATGTCACCCCCCCCTCCCAAAGAAGTCGACCTTCAGACTCCACTCTTGTGTTGTTGAGACTTTGTCTGTGTTCTACATGTTCGAAGGATAAAGGTCTGCTTTACCCCCAGTGTGGAAAATTCCACATGCCTCTTCTAGTTCGAATAGTTGTAATAATTGCTGTGACCACTAGATGGTGACAGAGTCAATAGAGTCCTGTGCCAAACCACTTCTGCTGATGAAGCATGATTTTTTTTTAAACTCGTTTGGATGCCACGGTGTTCCGCTTGCCTCTGATTCCTCGCCCCATACACATGACCAGTGTTAACCGAATTTTTGCATTAACCACGGACTGAGACGGTTCTTTTTAATATTGGATACATGTGATTTCCTGTTTTCTTGCAGAAAGCTGATGACCCTGCTGCCATTGACCAACTTATGAGCTCATTGGACAAGAACAATGATGGAGAGCTCAACTTCTTGGAGTTCTGGCAGCTGATTGGGCAACTTGCAAGCAAGCATGGGAGGTTTAGCCAATAGAGTGTCCTCGGATACTCTTTCTTTCGCAGTTCTGTGTGTTACTGTGTCGCTTGTGTGCCATGCAGTTAAAAAAAAAAAACGGGATACCAGCCAGATGGAAAACACCCTAAAGCCCGTTTCAGTTTCACAGTTCTGTGTTTTTTAGTCAATAGTTTGTGTTTCATTTCCACTTCACATGTTTCAAGAGGCTGTCAGGTAGATTCAGTCACTTTTACATAACACTACACGGTTTTAGAACAAATCCCAGCCTGCAGCGAAAACACACATGCTTACAGCCCCGTGTGCTCACAGTCCTATGATGAAACTGGAGAATAGGAATGTAGTGTGCTACAGCCGTGTGTGTGTGTGTGTGTGTGTCTGTGTGCGCATTCCTGGCTTCCTAATTCCTGGAAATCATCATCTCCCCTCCGGACGCCAACAGAGGTGGTGTTGTAGGGAAAGATCTGAACTTATAAAAGAAATCTGAATAAAATGTAACAGGATAGTTCTGTGTTCTCTGCTGTCCAGTCCTTAATTCGTTACTTTGTATGTGTGGGGTTTTTTTCTTTTTTGCTACATAACTCCATCTTTCCACTCTTTGAACCACGTTCAGGGTGTGGCTTGACTGCATCTGTCTGTTCGTCAGGCTTTGAACACACACGCACCTAAAACATGCGCGCGCTCTTGTCCCTACTTGTTGAGAGAAACCGTGTTGTGCCAGAAAAAAGAACAATATAATATAATACATGTATATATTTTTTTTTAAAAATAGCAAAGTTGCGCGTGTGAGTATAAAACAGAGGCAGAAAGGCAGAAAGGTTTTTGCAATCAAAAACACTTTTTTAGACTCTTTGGTGGAACAACGGAAATCTTTGTTAAGAAAATATTGCTGCGTTGCTCAAGCTGCGCCTCTTTCCACATTCCTCCTCTCCCAGGCACACGCCCTAAAACTGTGAAAAAAACTGGCTTGAGTCAGAAGTTAAATCACGGAAAAGATATGTGTAGCTGCTTAATCTAGAGGAAGCCTTGGGAGGAGGATCTGAAAGAAAGAAGCAGAGCATTTGCTGAGATAGTTTATATAGGCTTTTGTTCTCGCTCTCAAAGGTGAGTGCTTTTTTCCTCTCCATTACTAGTTTTCTTCATTAATAAATTCAGCTGTTTCTTTTTTAAATTATGAGTTCAAACTTTTCTACTCAACACAAAAAATTGAAAACTTGAACTTATTTTCTGCACCGTGTCATCAATTTTCTATTACTTGCCAGCCTCTCTATTGTCACTACCCAGCTTGGTTGCCACAGGGATCGTGTTCGCCTTCTTGGTAATGTAACTCCAATCCCTTTACACTTACACAGAAACCGGAGTCTCGAGTCGCGTTTACTTATTTATCTGCTGTGTGTCACTCCTGCCTCTGGTCACTCTACAAATTGTGAGGATTAGTTAGGGCTAAATGTAAATGTGCGACGTGGGCAAGCCCCTAACATCTCCGTTACGCGCGGCGCTCACTAGTTTTGGCGTGTGCGCCGAGGCTGTTATCGCCCCGTTAGTCAATCATAATGTGATCGTTGTAACGGCAGTCAGATTTGGCTCTCATCAGACTGAATTATTAACGTTATGATAAGACTCCGGTAGAGAGACTCGAATGGCTTCGACCCGGTGTAGTTAATGAAGCAGAGGAGAAATAGCGACCTGGGCGATGACAGGTATGCTCACAGGGGAAGTGAGTCAGTCACACCTAGTGCAAACAACACGACCAGGGTGGAGCTGGTCACCCACAAGGATCAATGGTTGCTCACGTCCGTTGCCATCGCAGAAGAAGACGAAAAAAAGAGAGAGAGAGATCCGTTTGGTCTGAGATGTGAAGCATGCTCAAACTTTCTCGGTTTTCGCGTTCTCAGTTGGCCTTCTTTAGTGGATTAGTGAGGGGTGGGTTAGATGGACTTACTGGGTTAAAACTGGTTTGCACATGACAAGTCTCATCTAGTTTCAGCGCTCGCATTACCTCACATTACCAGTATTAGTCACCTAGGTCTGCTCAATATTCATGTTATTCCGTTAATTCAGGAGTTCATGTAGCTACAGTATGTATAATTTTAAGGGAGCTTAATGGGCTGCATGTTATAATACACCGGTGATATAAAAAATAACTGTCATTATTAATTTATTTAATATTTATTGTTTAAAACTCGAATTCTTCTTTTTTTTTCTTTTGTGAGTGCTGGATGATTTTTTAACTTTAGGCCTCTAAAGATGTTTGAAACAGGAAGATCTAGCCCTTCTCTTATCTTACTGATAATAATCCATGATGCTCACAAGCACATTAGCAGCTGCTGAATCACTCTGTGTAAAATGAAGAAAAATGTCATAAAAAAAAAAATCCCCTCATACTAACTGAGGCATGAACTGGACTCCACTCAGGCTTTCATTCGACTTACTTTCATTATTATTTTGCACACAAGCAGACAAATATAGAGCATTTATTCAAATGTGTTCCTGGCTTTTAGTTTTGCTCTTTGTAGCTTTTATCATTTTTGACTCTCACCATCTCTTATCAAAGTTTGGTGGATACATGAGGTGAACTTTTTAAAAGTATATTCCTGTTCAAATGTCTGTTTGAGATCTTGTTTTTTTTTTAAATTTTCATTTTTATCATTGCATTTGCAACTGACAAATCACTAGAAAACAAATTGCTTCTGTTTGGCAACTACTGAGCTGCCTTCAGTCTCTAATCACAATCTCCACACTCAGAGTTGGAATGTGTATGCACTAAGAGCTTGTACAAGAGCCACGATTGTCGTCAGCACACGCTCCCTGCCCTTATCACGGCCCTGCCACATGTTCCTTTCTACTCATTTTGTATTTTTGTGGCCCTGATGTCTCCGGTTCACACTGGAGCCTTCTTGGTTTTCTGCTTATCTTGTTACATTCAGGAGAGATGCTAATGGATTGTGGCCTGTCAAGCATTTTGATATACGGCCTGTAAACAGCCTGCTCCTGAGCTGTTTGACTTGTGGACGATGTTAGGAAGGTGTTAAGACAATTATAGTAACGTATTAAATAATAATGAGCAGCACGCTGGTGACAGATGCTAGCTTGAATGTTGAAAAGAGTTGTGTGTGTGTGTCAGTGTGTGCTGGCATGGCAGGGAGACATGAAACTAAATCCAGGGTTTGGGTGCCTGATCTTGCTCACCCAGTAATTAGGTTAATGCAACAGAAGTCCTAATTGGCATTGTCCTTCTTTAGATGAGTGTGTTTCTGCATATGTGTGTGTACTTTTCCGTCTTTCTGTATGTCTATGTGTTCTAGTGTGGGCCAGAGTAGGTGAGTAGTGTGAGCGGTGAGGCGTGACATCAGTGTCAGATGGGAGATTTACCAGCTTCTAAAGTTTCCTCAACGACATCACTCCAGGCACCCATGATTATTACCCACCCAGTGTCCACTGCTGCCCTGTGGTAGTTTCCAATACACACTGGAAATCCTGCAGCAAGGCCTCGCCCCCACGCTGCTGAGATACTTATCAATGCTGCTCAAGTATCTTCAGCTTTCATTCAGGGCTTTTGTTTTCTGCGAGCCGTTGCCTTGGAATTCTACTTTGTTGAGACAAGAGGAAACTACAGTGACCTTAAAAGACCCCTGTGTTAGGCAAATTGTGCTTGGAAACATAATGTGCACATGCAACAGGAAATAACTGAAAATCTCCCTGATTAATCTGCATAGTAATTGTGTACCTTAGTCAAATTACTATGGTTATTTCTTTGTATTGTTTTTTACAGGGTTTTTTTGTTAGTTGTTTATTTGTTAGAGGTACGGGGCTCTGACGTGGCTCCAGATCTTTCTTTTTTTTTAACCACAATTACTTGTAATCTTTTGCAGCTGTGAGCAGTTTTTCTTGGTGCGTTGCATTTTAAAAAAAAAAGCATGCATCACCAGCTCATTTAAGAATAGATATATGTATATATATAATCTCTGTGTCACATGTGAAACCACAGACATTTTCACAGCAGATATTTGTCACAGTAGGAAAAGAACCAGTGTTCCTAGTAATGGCACGGTTATGTTGAAATGGCTCAGAAAACCCTGACAGTGTGACAGTGAGCCGGGACCCTGTAACTGCAGTGTCTAAATGTTATTTTTATCATCATTAATTACAGTATTTTAAATGGTTGCTTTTATTATTGTGCCTCCTTTTAAAAACAGCCTAATGGAATTAATTAGTTGCATGATTAAAATAGATCAGTGGAGTTTTGTTTTTTAACTTACTGTCATATTTCCAGTGTGTGCTGTGTTGATGTTGCTGTTTTTTATTTGTTAGACCTACTGGATTTGGCATCCAGTGAGATTGTAAATGGTTTGCTTTTGGTTTGCTCAGTGAGTGCAGGATGTGACGTTGGCATTCAGGTTATCTGTTAGTGTTTGGCTGACTAGTTGGGTGACATATTTCAGTGCGTACTTGTATCCCTACAGTGCACAGTAATGTGTGCTGCTGCAGTCGGGCATCAGGCAGTAATCTGATCTCGCAGCCTCCTGTTCGCTTTTGGGGATCAGATGTCCACCGTCAGAGATCACAGCTCCCATTGTGTTTACCTTTAGAGACTCCCCATCTCTTCAGCCTTCCCTCACTCCCTCTCTTTTGCTCTGTTTACCTCCGCCAGCATCCAGCCTGGGTCCCCTCATCGCTCCCCATTCCCTCTCTTCCCCTTCCGTGCTGACGTCAATTGTGTGTCTCACATTTTTGACACTTACATAAACCAATTTGAATGCACTTTCAAAATACGCTTGAACAATCATTTTCTAAAACTCTAAATATCAAACGAGGATTTTTTTTAAAGGTAATTTAAGTGTTGTGGTTGAAAGAACAAAAAAAATCAAAATTGTTATTCATTAATTTTTTTGTTTTTCTTTATTTAATTGTTTGCCCCTTGTCATGAACATGGAGTCTTGCTTGATGACAGAATGATGTGAAATGATATTGGTTTTATTTTTGTGTAGATTTCTGCTAAAAAAGTTCTTTTTATTTAACATTAAAACAGTTACACATAAACATTGTTTTAAAAAAAACAACTTCACACCGTTGAACTTTTTGATTAAAAAAGCAAGGCGAACGCTCAGAGGACGACATCCCAGCATTTAAGGAGCCTGAGCTCAAGCAAGAAGACAACAAGGCGGGGCTCTGAAGTTGTGGGAAAGGAAGCATCAGCTCATCTAAAGTGCACAGACTTTCACTGGTCTCAGCAGATTGAGGCAGCCTTCTTGCACGCTGTTTAACAGAAATCTCACATTATTCTTTTTCAACTCATCAGAGGAGAAAATTGTCTCATTTGTTACTTCAATGGACGGCCCAGTCTTGAAGAATATGTCTCAACTTATTAAATTAGCTATAATGAGGACTTGGTGTATCCGGATCCAAGTCATGGATTGGTCCGTTATTTATTTGTTGTAACAATGCTTCTTGGGAATAAATCTCATACCATTAAAGTCTGTTCATTTCCCCTTAAATGGTACCACATTTGTTGATGTGGGTTGCGCCCATGAAAAAGTTGCCAAATCTTCTCTGCTAATGCCAGATAGCTTGTTCAGAGGCAGCCTTTAACAGATTTGCAGTCAAGGTTTGCAGGACGGTATGGCCGAGGGGTCTCTACCCAGACAATCCAGAAAAGACAGCACACAGCCTATCTCTGGTCTCATAGAACTGCCAGGAGGCCTGACATGACTACCCTTCACCATCAGATCTGTTTGCACTGGTGTCAGCAACATGTGCACTAGAACTTGAACATGTGCACTAGAACTTGAACATGTGCAGAACTTTATGTTCAGCGATGAGTCCAAATTCTGTGTAGGGCAGCTGTATCGTAAGGACATTCTGATTGCTGCACCAATAGGGTGGAGGAGGTGTGATTTTGTGAGGCAGCATCTCCCTCACTGGATAAACAAGTATTGTCGTCGTTGGAGGCACTCTCAATACAAAGATATCAAGATGAGGTTTAGCAACTGACCTCTGTGCTCCAACATGGCAACGCTATCTGACTATCTGAAGAATTTGGGAGTGGAGAGGATGGAAGAACCTGCCTGCAGCCCTGACCTCAATACCATTAAACACTTGTGGGATCAGCTTGTGCGTGCTGTTTGGGCCATAGCGTCCAACACAACCATACTGGCTGACTTGTGACAATTGCTGGTTGAAGAATGGGATGCCATCCCAGACCAAGCTGGACCAAGTTTGTGAGCAGCATGAGAAGGAGGTGCCAGGCTGTTGTGGCTGTGTATGGTTCTTCTGCATGCTACTGAGGCTCCTATTTGTTAAATGAATAAACTGTTAAATTTTCCCATTACACATTGCTCTTTATCAACAATGGACCGTGGGTCACTTAATCCCAGCTCAGGCTCCTCAGAGGCTGGTATGTCCTCTGAGCTCTCGCCTTCCCGCCCTAATGTCTCAACCTTGTCCACCTCATCCGCTGACATCTGTAAGTCTGACTCCGCTTCTACAGTTATGAGTAAAGTCCTTCCTGCCTTACTTGGTCCTCTGCTTCCTGAATGGGAAAAATGGTTAAGAATGGGAGTTAGTAAGTCCTGCTGTCCACTGCAAAGCACACTGAGTAAAAGTTTTGTTTTTAGGGGGTTAGAAAATACTGTACATTTCTGCAATCCTACTAAAGTGAAGTTAAGAATCTGACATTGAAGAAACAATTAGATTTTTAGCAATATTATCATATTATCTGCAAAAAGTACATGAATAAATGAATGATCACTTAAGTTCCCTTGTCCCTAGAAAATGTGGAATCTCCACCATTTTGAAAAGAAAGCACATGTTATCTGTTTGTCAAACTATTGCAAATATGGTGTCAGAAGAAATCCCAGGATGTCCTCTTCACTTCTGTTCCTCCCACAGAGGACAAGAATTAGTAGCTAAATCTTAGGGGTATTTTTTTCTGTCTGTGTTTTGCCTTTTTAAAATCACCAGGTGTTATAAATGACATGTTTGTCAATTTAAATACATCATAATATGCTTTATAATTTGGTTGTATAGAATTAAAGGTCAGATAGTTGTGCGCAAGCCTTCCACAAACTCACAGTTGACGTTACTCTTTTTCACAATCAGAACCAAACAAAGCATGAAATGTTCAATATGAAATAAGCGTCTCATCCGCTCAATGCCCTGTGTATTTTTTTTGCATTATGATATTATTAAAGTTCACAGGAAATGTATCTCATGGCACAATGTTTGAGAGTCTGAGAGTCTTCTAAGATATGTCCTTATCTGTCCTAAATTCTCATTTCTGCTTTGTCCTTGTCTCCCACTCTTATACAGATATGGAGTCCGCCATTAAGACGTTGGTGACCACATTTGTTAAATCTTCCAGGGGGAAGGAGAACCTAGACAGCAAATCCTTCCAGAAACTGGTGGAGAAAAACCTCAGTGGTGTCATGGAAGTAAGTGTTTTGTGGTTGTCCGTCATGCTGCCAGTATATTAGAACATTAAATTAAAAGCAGTTGTAATCTCTAATCTCTTTAATATTTGTTTTTTTGTTTTTAAACTCAGGATGCAGGCAACTCCTCTGCTGTTAAGGAGATGCAGAGGGGACTGGATGAAAACAGCGATGGAAAGGTCAGCTTCGAGGAATACCTTACCCTGATAGGTTACTTGGCTAACTCCATGAGTCAGCGCAAGACTGAAAGCAATCCAGATTCATCGTAGATACTCATGAAGTTGCAGTATTTGGAGAGGATTTGCATTCAGCCATTTTTTTTCTTTTTGAGCTTATTAAATGTCTTTTTTTTCATTTCCAATCATTCCAGCCACCATGTATACATCGGATCATAATGATTTTTCTCTGAGATAGTTAACCGGCTATAATAGATCTTAACGTCTGTCCAAATGAACCTTTATGTAGTAACACTGTCACTGAAGGATTCTGAGCTGGTCTTTTTTATACCAATCCTACATTTTATACCAATGTTTTCAAAATAAAAGCTTTATATTAAAATTAAATTGTTTTTGGGGGGGTCTGTGGTTGCTGCTGTTGCACATTTGTCTTTTAATATTTCACCTTTGAATCTCCCTTTCTCATATACATTTCCTTCCTTTCTGCATATGCGGTAGTACTTTATAAGTGCAGTAGTTTCTCTGTCATGATTCGACATTGTCCCACAGGCACTAATCGAATCATGCCCACTCCTTTCCACAGATACCAGCAGCACTTGCTAAATATAGCTGTGACATCCCTGACTAGTCAAACTCAGCACCCTTTAGATGTATCACTTATTGCAACCTGATCCTGATTTACAGTCTACACTTCCTATTGTGCACCACCCTTCACTCGGCAACTCTATACATTCGGCATATACAAATGTGCACACACACACCGTGCTACCCCCTTACTGGCACAGTATAATGCTCCAAAGACTCATTAATGAGAAGATGCTTTACCATCACTGCACTTTAAAACATGATCTCTTCATATGAAAAGCTTTAATGTTTAATTTTAAGCACAAGCCTGTAGATTATTCATTCAGAAACGCAATTACTTTCATGCTCTTTGGCTCTCACCATTATCCAGATGTCTCCAAGTCCAGTGGATGCCTCACGCGAACTATTTAAAGTATGTTTCTGTTCCAGTTCTCTGTTCTCGGTTTTCTTCACGTGGTTTGTGCAAGGGTGGTGTGCAGCTTTAAAGGTGTCTTGAACTATTTCAAGAATGTTTGCTGTTCCTGTTCAAATACGTGTTTATTTGTGGTTTCTTGCCATGTAACGTATGGTGTGTTTTGAAGCCAAAGGTGTGAATAGGCTTGTGAAAGTGCTTGTGTGTGTGTGTGTCCTCGCATTGTCATGTTCTCCTTTGTGTGGGGATTTCTCTGCATGACTGCCAGGTGCCATGTCCCCATTCATCGGTGCTACTCTGATCCTTCGGATAATATAACAAGCATGAGCCCCCGCCACACCCCCCTCCTCCAGTGAACATCCTACCCCTACAATTAACCTAACAATGTTTTTGCTGCTTGAAACCGGGCACTTTTGGAAAGCTATGGAGTTATTCATCTTTGCCTTGGTATAGCAGTATTTTAAGCACTTCCTGCAAACCTTTCCTTTGTTTTGACATGAAGTACAAAGCGGTTGCACAACAGAGCAGCAGGGTAATCCACTATTTCAATAGCGACCTGTGACACGGTAAGCAATATGTCACTGTCACTGCACAACAGCCCATTGTGCCTGGAGCGCGCAGTTGGTCGAGCGAGTTTAGACAACGTATGAATATTTGGAAACAAATGGATCTTTTCTCCAGCACTTCTTCTCCTTTTGGTGAGTTTTCTTATTTCAGCACATTTGAGCACATTAGGGCAGGTTTGGCTTGTGGACATATTGTGAGTACCTCAATTTACCTTAAGTCTTTCTGTAGCTGCGTCCGGCTCTTATGTATGTCCAATTAGCGGATAGCAGGTGTCTCTGGCGTAAACAGAGAAGGTAGAGAGGAGAGGGGCGACAGGTGGAGGGGGTAGAGAAGGAGGAGTAAGGGGTAAGTGGGATGGGTGGAGTAAGGGATGTATTTAAGACGGAGTAGTCCTCATCCTCCTTAACAGTTGCTTTTACCTCCTCTCTTTGCACCTGAACAGCAGGCCAGCACTAATCCTCCACTCAGGTAAGAAACAGAGGGACAGATTTCAACTGTGTCTCCACATTTCTCTGTTGTCTTTTTTTTTCTAATTATGATTGCATACTGGTGCTGATGCAGCTAGTGCACGTCTGTTAGTTCATCACTTGTCGAGTACCTTCGTGTAGAGCAATAAGGACAGGGAGAACTTTCAGTTGATTCACTGATAAGTTATAAAAATCAATTTCACTGGTTAACTAGACCTCGGAAAGACAGAATGCAAAATGCATTTCTAGTCATTTTTACATCCTGCTGATTCGTTTTGGGAAATAAAATCTACGTGAAAACTACTTCAAGCCGTGATTGGCAATCAGGAAAAGTCTTCACAGTGCACAGGTGATACAGGTTCAAGAAAGGTAAGGACCTACACCTGTTTGTGGTGTTTTTTTGCTATCCGGTAGAGCTAAAGTAAAAGCCAGATCAGGTTGCCACTGTGTGTCCCCGTTACATCCTCTCCAGTGGATGGGCTTTTTAACCAGCTTAGAGTTTCACTCTTATCAGCTGGCTCACATGTCCGGCTGCTGCTGACTATGTCCGGACTCCCGGAGGTCCAAAAACCTTGGCAGAGCAGGATCTTTTTATCTGTGGCAAAATCTTATCAGGGCCAGGGGTAGGACACGATGAAGAAACTGTTAAGCTAGATAAGGTTTCTGTCCAAATACTGTGTGGAAAACTCATCTTACTCGAAAGCATATTTGCAAACACATTTAAGTGCAAAACAGAATGACAGACAGGCTTTTTTCACCTGACTTTTTTCCTCATTAGACTTCCATGCTTCCCCCACTGCTCGACAGAGCACGTGTACTGACATGAACTGTTCTTACTGTATCTTCAACCCACCCTTCTGTTCCTCTACAGAATGTCTTTGCCTAACTCCGAGAATGCTTCCACCCTGGAGAATGCCATGCAGCTCATGATCCAGACCTTCCATAAGTACTCTGGAAATGAAGGGGACAAATATACACTGAGCAAGGTTGAGCTCAAAGAAATGCTTACCAAAGAGCTTGGCAGCTATCTGGGGGTAAGAAAGCACATGTTCATACTTAGGAAGAGAAGATGCAAATGTAGATTATGTGTACAGAAAAGACATTGCTTTTGTTTTGTATCTTGATACATGCAGAACGCCCAGGATAAGGAAGCTGTGGAGAAGATTATGGGAGACCTGGATTCCAACAATGACGGAGAGGTAGATTTTACAGAGTTCATCATTTTGGTTGGAGCTCTCACTGTGGCCTGTAACGACTTCTTCCTGGAGTACAATGACAAGCAAGAGAAGAAGAAGTGAACACACCCTTCACCCAGCGTCTCCACTTAAAAATCCCACATGTTCCAGGGAGGAAGCACTTAAGGAGAAAGAGAAGGCCCATTTGGGACATCCTGTCATGGACCTCATGTGCACAAACACACAGACACACAAACAAACCTCTAATAGAGAAATAAATGTTGTGTTTTGTCCTCAATGTCCCTTGAATTCATTCAAACTGTAATATTACTGCAAAGTGAAAATCTTTAGCGTTTCAAGAGCCGTCATTCTTGAATATGTGAATATCTCTCTTTCTGCTCTTTTCGTGCATCTTGTCACACATTTAAGTTAAGGGATGCCCCCCCCTGGAAAAAAAATAAATGTGACCTTTACTCAAACAAGTTGGCTGTGCATTATTACAGCAGAGAACGAGTATGAACAAACAACGAGCACCAGGTGGCAGCAAGTGGTCCTCTGAATCCAGCGGTTTTGGTGCATTACTTCTAATTTGCATTGCCACATGGGTACAGCAGTTTATGCCAGAGGTGGATGGATGCAGACCAGAGATACTATGTGATATTTACGAAATACACATTCTAAGATGTTGTCATTAAGTCTTGCTAAGCGTAAGATATGAGAGACAGTTATTCCTGCTGTGGTGTGAATTATTCAAACTGGCTCTCTGCACTAAAAATGTCGGTTTATATGTGTAGATAAGAACTACCTACAGTCCTGTTTTCACAGTAGAATAATCAGAACCCAGAGTGACCTTGACAGGGCTTTAAACACATTATTGTTTAAAAGCCCTGCTTCCTAAGAGAAAAAAAAGTTCTGTGTGACTGAGTGTGTGTGCATTTTTGTTCATATAAAAAAGGAAGTTGCCAGCATCAGTATTAGAAAGCCAGGAAATGTTTCCTTCTTTCATGTGAAAACATGTCACGCAGACATACTTTGATTAATCTGAACCTACAACCTTTATTGGACTGGTTAAGGTGTGCACAGGAGCAGATTTTAGAGTCAGGAAGGGGAAGGTGAAAGATGGGAGAGCATAATGAGAGAGGAAGTGAGAGAGAAAGGAAGGAGAGTGGAAAGGTCAAAAAGAGAAAGAGAAGAGAGTGGACAGCAGCACTTTCTCCGTGTGGAGACATGCAGCCTACAGTTTTCACAGGTCTCTGATAGGCTTTTCACACTTGTTCGGGATCTGCCCGGGAACCCCGCGGGTAATCCCATCCGCCCTAGACACAGCAAGAGACGCCTTCCAGTCCCAAACTCAGTTGAGCTGCAGATTTGGTCACACGACTGCATAAAGCCAGGAAACCTGCAGCAAATGACAGTGACCAGGGAGATGGCCTTTTTCCAGAGGTTTATCGTTCCTTTCCATTGCACTAATAACAAGAGTCTTTTGTCTCTGCCTATCCTGCTTTTTTTCCCTCCTCAGCATTCATCCTTTCTGCTTCTGATTTTGCACAACTTAATGCCTTGCCAGGACTGCTTCATTGTTGCTCCTGTTGGCATTTTGCTCTTGTTTACTAAAAATTTAATTCCCCCCACCCCCACCCGACTGCATGTGTGCCTGAAAAGGCCTTTTGCATCTTCTTTGTTGTCAGGGATCCTGTGAAGATTGTGGAAATCTGCCACAAAATAGAATACGGCACTAATGACTGGAAGTTAGCTGTTGCTCTAAGTGGACTAAATGTCAGAAGTGAGCGCCCGTGGAAGACCAGATAAACAGAGCGGGACTGGAGAGAGGACAGCAGAGATTAATTGAAAGGGTGGAAGGGTGGGAGGGATACATACATGGTTATGCTCCTCTGAACACTGCATCTCACAGATGTACATGTGTACATATGTTCTGGACATTACATACATGAACAAAATCCACTGCAGAAATATATATTCAGGAGAGGAGAGGAGAGGAGAGGAGAGGAGAGGAGAGGAGAGGAGAGGAAAGGAGAGGAGAAAATGACGAGCGAATGAGGTTTCGTCCTGCTCTGATAACAGAAAATGAACAGTTGTGACATGACTTAATATCCATAAACCTCCCATCAATCCACCATGTTCCACCGCCCATCATATAGGAGGCCATATCCACACTCTTGGCTCAGATTCCTCATTTTCTCAGGAGCTAGACTCGTCTCAGTGCAGCTGTGCACTCTGGCACAGCAGGCTGCGGCTGTTCTCTACTTACTGTGCACAACAGTCTGAGCAGAAAACCGTCCATGCATAATCTATTACTTCATCCCTTTGACTTTTATGTAATAATGCAACCTGGCTCTTTCCGAAGTACAACTACCTTCTATATATTTTTCCTTCACAATCTGTTGCTTTTACACATATTGTGTTCATGTGCGCATCACAGGCTGTGTATTACAGTTTATATCACATTCTGGTTATATCTATACAATCATACAACACACCATAGTCTCTCTATTAGCATCACATCCTTGCATGATTTAACACATAGAGAAATCTTAATAATATATACTCAATGCTATACTGTGGTAAGCAGCTATGCTATGATAAAATATACTGAATCAGTTTACTGACATAGTGGATTTTTTTGGGGGGGGGGTAAAGTATAAGAACCTTGATATAAACTTCCCTTTCCTCTCTGATACTGACATCAGTCAACATTGTGAATAAGTAACGTCTGTCGTAGCTGAAGGCGGGTATGTCACGTGTCACTTAAGCAGTCAGTGTAATGCGGAAAGTGTTAACTAGCTGGCGTAAGGTTCAACAAGGAATAACTCGGAGAATCCTCACTCCCTGGCTGGCTGAAGAGGAAAGCAGGGAGGGACCTTTCCACCAGAAAGAGGAGGTCAGACCATTAAACATCTGGACAAAAAAAAATAACCAAAAACTTGCAGGTAAGAGTAAGATGGTGTTTTTCTTTATCTTCATAGGAGAAAAATCGTTTGTTGCAAAAATTGTTACTATAAAGGTAATGGATGTGATTGTTGTTTATTCCAGTTCTGGTTCCTGTACCATAGACACATTAAAACCCAGACCCACCCCCCGCCTCCGGCCCATGTCCTGCTGTGCTGATTGGTCGGGGAGCTGTCTGTCAGCGTGTTTGTGGTTGGGGGAAAATGGTCAACCTGGCATGTTGATGGTCTTGGCTGTGTAGTTCTGGAAGAGCGGCTGCAGGAACATGCCCATTGTGCCGAACACGCATACAAACACAAAGATCCACAGGAAGAGGCGGTCAATCACCATGGCAACATACTTCCAGTCCTCGCTCACCTGTGGTTGTGGAACAGGGTGAAGAGAAAGGTTAAGGTGAGCAGAATCCCACTCTCAAGTCCAGTCATGCTCATTATCATTCGACCTATCCCTCTGCTTTTAACTAGACACAACGTTAATGGAGGTGAAGTGTTAATGTGAATGGAGACTCGTTCTGCTACACAGCTCTGATGAGGTCTGACACGAGTCAAGGAGGAGGAGAAGGATGTAAGAGACTGGAGAGAGATGGAGGACGGAGAGAAACAGAGGGTGTTCTGACACTGTGACCCCTGTGATGATAACTTAAAGAGAGAGGGGAATGAATGATGAGCCATGCACTGCGCTGGGAATGGGAGGATTTTAAAGGTGATGGGATGGTAACTATATCAGTGATAGACAGAAATACTGCGGTTTATTAATTCCCATGTCAGACGCACGCTCAAATAAGATGCGGTCAGGACAAGACATAAAAAATAACACCCTCACTCTGCTGACTCGCTTCTTCTATTCCAGCTCTTTACCAGTTGTACTCTTTCTCTATGCACACGTCATGCTGCCGCTGCTGCTATAATTACATGTCTGTGTCGAATATTCAGAGGGTTACGATTGCATCACCAGATCTGTCTCCTTTGCTTCTGGCCTTTTGTACTAACCCCTGCATTTTAAATGGCAGTACTAAACAGCAGAGTCGCACAGCTCGGTCTTGACTATAACATGATATGGCACTGATCTGTGCCTCTCTGGATACTTATTATGGCTGGTAACATATGCGCATAAAAGAAGATTATTTATGGCAGGATTTCACTCGCACGGAGACATGATCATTTTTTTATGTTAATACACAGTTGAATCTGAGTAATAAATATGGAGGTATGTATTATCAGCCGATACTATTGGTGCTCATCTCACATTATCACAGACTATATTAGCATGCATGGTGTCAGAGCTGTAAGAAGCAGCAACACATCAAATACACTTTTTTAATGTCATTTGTTTTTGCCAAAATTGCTGTTTAAATTTACAGTATTACAATTTTTTAGGCCAGTTGAGTAGCACTAAATTAAAAGCTGCTGCTCAACAAATAAAGTAGACAAGCAGCACAAAAGCATTAATTTGGAGGTGTGTTTCTTTTCATAAGGAGACAGTGGTGATGCTAAGGGGTGGCCAGGGTTGGCTACAAACACAAGAATTAAAGGCTGGTCACCCCACACAGTGAAGCCCATTAAAGCTATGAACATGCTAATAAAACAGGAGTTAAATCAGTGACCTACATTTTTTAGGAGAGCTTTTTTGCTCAACCACTGATCTGCGGGCATTCCTCCTATATAGACGCACTTTAACAACCATTTTAGTTTTTTGCTCATTTAGATATGAATCCACAAGGTTTCTGTCCACATTGCAGCAAGGTGAGCAAATACTAGATGATTTAAGCCCCATCCCCGCAAAATAACCCAATGACCAATTTTCCAATACAATATAAGGCTATAATAAAAGGCTCTACTGTGTTCACCAGCTAATGGGTTACTATCATTTGGTTCTCGGTTAACAGTCAATTGTGGTTTTCGCCGAGATTTTTTAAATCAAAGAAAGTGTCTGATTAAAGTGCTAAAGTCAGCACAAACAGTAAAATTGCAGTCTTTAAAAGCAGGGCAGCTACAGTGGGATAATAACTATCTCTGAGTCTGTGATTACACAAAAAAAAGACAGATTTACTGAGAGGAATAAATTAATGTGGTGTTGCAATCACAGAAAACAGCAAAGGTGTGAGTGGACAGTTATCAGCTAATTAAAACTAACTGTCTAAACTATCTAAAAATAACATTTTTCCAGTTTTAAAAGCAAAGAAAAAGTTTTTTTAACATCAATAATGCCCAGGACAGTCTATGAGGAGAAGGAGGGCAAATTCACAGCTCAAAACAGAGTAAAAATGATTAGTCAGTGAATAATCTACAAACATTATACAGCATAAGGCTCAGGTTGACTGCAGGATTTATGCAGAGAAGAGCTGCTTTATTACAAAATGGGTCAGTGTGCAAACCTGAAACCTGTGTATGACAGATTTCAGGTTTGTACAGGTTTGTTAGCGATGAAGCGGACTCCTTCCACAGCTTCCTCAAAGAAAACAACATTTTCTCTTGTCCTGACCGATGCACATTTTAAGTTACTGTGTCATGCGTGTAAATGCACATTACTCTTGCTTTTTCTATGTGACACATAAGCCTACAGGTGTTTATTAAAGTCAAAGGAAAGACTGAGTCAGCGGCAGCTGTGGGCAATCAGGTTGTTAAAAAAATAGTAGATACTAAAAATGGGATTGGTTGGATTAGATACTCTTTTGCAAAAGTATTGATTCCAACAGGGCGGTCTTTGCCTCCTACAGATGGCACACAACTTTACACAGCTAGCACACAGCCCCTCCCCTGACTAGCGGCTGAATTACATGTTCACAACTCTGAACAACACTTTATAAGGAATATGGAGAGGTTGGTAAAGCTCCTGCTTCAACAACACTTAAGTATTAAACAATTATTATAAAAGTCAACTTGGCCAGTGAAGACATGAACTACTAGCAAATATTGGATGGCTACATTAGCCATGAGTTAAGTTATCATTTAAAGAAATAATAATAATTCAGTTGGTAGCTAGCGGCTACGGCTAATAATAATATGAATAATTTAAAAGCATCCATCCATCCACTTCTGCTTATCCTTTTCAGGGTCGCGGGGGGCGCTGGAGCCTATCCCAGCTGTCATAGGGCAAGAGGCAGGGTACACCCTGGACAGGTCGCCAGTCTGTCACAGGGCCAACACACAGGGACAGACAACCATTCACACTCACACCTAGTGACAATTTCGATTATCCAATTAACCTATCCCCAGAAGCTGCATGTCTTTGGACGGTGGGAGGAAGCTGGAGTACCCGGAGGGAACCCACGCAAACACGGGGAGAACATGCAAACTCCACACAGGAAGACCCCGGCCTGATGGTGGAATTGAACTCAGGACCTTCTTGCTGTGTGGCAACAGTGCTAACCACCGTGCCACCGTGATGCCCATTTAAAAAAAAAAATTTAAAAGTATAACAGAATTATTTTTTTTCTTAAAGTCAGACATTGAAGCAGAGAAAAATCTACCAGCAGTGGCACCCACCTTACCAGCTCAATTATATTTGCATTATGTTATATTTAAATTTTATTTTTGATATATAAATACAATTAAAATATGGTGCCAGGTGTGTTTTGCTCAGTTATGTTACTGTAAAGTACATATGTCGAGCAAAACATTGTTGTCGTTGACGTTATTATTTTTAATCTTTCCGATCTTTATTTTAAAAATGCCTCTAATTTATATTCTTTTTTTTCCTCTGTGGAATCAAATAGTTTAGTGGGCAGCAAACATGTTTCTTAAAAATCCTGAACAGCATTTTGTAAAATTCAGATATTGTTCAAATTTAAGTGAAATCTGAGTCCCATGAATAAGCTATTCATGGCAGACATGTCTGTTTATTCTATAATAGAGCCGATACTAAAGAGAGTTTAAAACAAATCCATTAATTCACATGATTTTTTATGTTGCACAGCTCTGTGTGCACAGTGCTGAGAGGCTCTTGTGTCCTCTGCAGTTTTCCTTGTGGCCCAGACGTCCCTGAAATACTGCCAATTACTCCTTAAATTATATTTCCTGTAACACAAACATAGCCTTTATGCATTTTGAATTACTGAAATACCAAAAATCAGAAATATGTTTCGCTCAATTTTGCACTCTGAGTAATTTCCCCATAAATTTATATACAATAAGAGCTCCTCAAAAACTATCGTCGACACATTTCAGCAGCAAAGAGAAAGTTTTTGATCCCAAAAGAGGGGTTTGCACTGATGCAGACAGTTAGCTAATCTGGTCCTAACTTATTTAATCTGTTTTCAACATAAAAATCTATATTGAGCAGCCGTCAAATGCTATTTTTGCAGTTACTATGATAATGAAGTTTATTAACCTGCTATAAAACATAAACAAATCTAGTGCAACACTATCAGCTCCAGGCTCTGATATGAAGCAACAGATAATACTCACACTCTGATCATCATCCTCACTCTTCATGTGATTAGCGATGAAGCGTACTCCTTCCACAGCTTCCTCAAAGCCTGGACAGGCTTGAGCCAGCAGGGCCTGGGTCAAAGCAGGACCTGCAGCTGCTTGCTTCCCTCTTGGAAGGTTTCCAGAGCCCCCTTCTCGACCTTCTCTGACTCTGTTTAGACCATCCATGGATCCCCCTCCTGCACCTCCCAGATCTCCTCCAAACTGTTTAACAGACGCGCGGTTCACATAGCACGTACAAGGGTCACTGTCCTCCTTGCCAAACACTGCTGTGGAGGTCCCCCCTCCATTCCCACCAGCATTTCCCAGCCCGAGCCCCACCATCAAGGCCCCTGCCTCTCCACTTCGACCACCCTCGCTCTGCTCCTGCGCCCTCCTCCTTTGACGCAGCCGCTGACGCTCGCAGCTGTTTCTCGGCTGGCGCATGAAGAGCAGGGCGGGAAGCTTGTTGAGGAACACCAGTTTAACCCAAGGGGGCATGGTGTGTGTGGTGGGAGAACGATGGTGCACATTCAGGACACATACACTGGTGACAATAGAGAAAGTGACCAGAACCATGGTGAACATCAGATACTTCCCCACCAGAGGAACATCCAGTGAAGTTGGTGGGACGATCTTGGAGATTAGCAGCAGGAACACGGTGAGAGCCAGCAGCACTGAGATGCAGAGTGTCATCTTCTCGCCACAGTCAGAGGGCAGGTAGAAGACCAGGATCGCCAGCGAGGTGATGAGCACACACGGGATGATGAGGTTGATAGTATAAAAAAGAGGCTTCCTGCGAATGATGAAGTCATATGTGATGTCCACGTAGGTAGGGTCAGCTGGGTTTTCATTTCGTCTGCCCGGCAGGGCGATGATGTCCCACTCTCCACTGGGGGTGAAGTCATCCATGCTGGCTACATCAGCGCGAAGCACCAGATCGATTTCAGTGCGGTCGTAGGTCCAGGAGCGGAAGCGCAGCGTGCAGTTCTGCTGGTCAAAGGGGAAGTGCTTGACCTCAATCTTACAGGCTGATTTATAGATTGCCGGGGGCAACCAGAAGATGCTGCCATCGTAAGACACCACTGCATTAGAGTAGAACGACACCTCGTACACCCCATCAGCACTAAGAGACAAGGTCAGAGAGGATAAAGACAAAAACAGGAGTCAGACATAAATCCAGATGCTGGTGTGATGATTTAAATAATAAAAGAGTATCATGAGGGGCCTTCCAGGCCTCTTGAATAGGGTAATGTGGTAGTGCTTTATCTTATTATGCAGCAGCTTCATTAGAGCTCAAGGACACACTAACGAATCTTGAAGTTATGGGTGTGACTTTTTGAGGTGTCTCTGGTTAGAAGAGTCAGAGACTCATTCTTATGTTAACACACAGAAGAAGGATAAGGAACCAAATGAATGTGAAGTCTAGGAAGAAGACATAATATTCAAGGCAATCTGGGCTCGATTAAGCAGCACATGTAAGCTACCAACTGTGAGTGTGTGTTCATGTCATCTTAAGATAATGGCAGAAAAATACATGCAGCAAGAATATTTTTAGCATGCAAAAGAGGAACCTGCACGAACACACAGCTGCACATTTTCAGCGCACTATGCAACGCTTCACCTTTTCTCCAAATTGAATAATAAAGTAAAAAGTGGTGTGGTAGTGGCATAAGCTGAGTTAATCCTCCAGTTTAAAGGACTGACAGTTGGACTCATTGGAGTCGTGGAGGATAACACCCCAACCTGGGGTACACAGGATTAACGGGATCACTTTTCCAGAGTTAGGTGGGTCAGGGATCTTATAATCTTTAGTCAAGTAAGGCCTGAAGCAGAGAAAGAGGAGAAGGCCAGACAGATCGCTGTGCTCTGATGAGCTGATTTACATACTGTAGGCTGACACTCAGTTTCCATTACATTAAGACCAGTGGTCCGCAACATCCCCATTCTCTCTCAGACATGCAGGAGAATCCTAATTAACAAAACATGCGGATGAAGTTTACACGTTAATCATTTTGTGTAATACATTACAGTGAAGCTTATTTGGGATGTTATCATTTATGTACTATGTATGTGATAGTACACTCATTTGCACATGAGTGGGCTGTATCAGGGATGGACAGGAGGAGGAGTACAGGAGTGTGGTGGACAGCTTTGTCGAGTGGTGTGAGCTAAACCACCTACAACTTAACATCACAAAGACAAAGGAACTGATTATGGACTTTAGGAAGCAGGCTCCTCCTCCTACCCCTGTCACCATCAGAGGGGCTGATGTGGAGATCGTTGAGGACTACTGGTACCTGGGGGTACACTTGGACTGTAAACTGGACTGGACCAAGAACACCAATGCTATCTTCAAAAAAGGGCAGAGTTGGCTTTTCCTACTGAGGCGGCTCAGGTCCTTCAATGTTGGTAGGAAAATGCTGACCATGTTCTATCACTCGGTGTTGGAGAGCGTCGTGTTCTTTGCAGCTGTGTGCTGGGGAAGTGGGGTGAAGACAGCTGATGCCAACAGGCTGAACAAACTGATTAGAAAGGCTGGTTCTGTCCTGGGTGTCAGACTTGAGAACCTGGAGGAGGTGTCTGAGAGGAGAATGGTAAAAAAGCTTCTTTCTCTCATGGACAACCCCTCCCACCCCATGCACGCCCCCATGATGGACCATCGGAGCAAACGCACCAAAAGAGTCATTGCCCCGAAATGCAGAACTGACCGCCACAGGAAATCCTTTGTACCGGTGGCAATAAGACTGTATAACTCTTCCTCACTCTGTAGGTGATTCTCCTGAGACTATTACCTATGTTATTCTGTTCCCTCCCAGACCGTGCAATATTACCCAAGAGTACTTATTGAATATTTGTTTCATCCCCCCATCATACGCTGCTACTCCCCTTATTCTATTGCACAATACTTTGTCACTTTCTAGAACCGCCTGCACTGATAGTTAAGTTATTTATTCACCAGGATATAGTTATATATATTACTTTGTTAGAGTTATCCGATACTATGTCTTGCACTATCCTACTGTATATTACTGTACACTATTCTTATTGTATATATTGTATATCTTATATCTATTTCATCTGTTCCTCTGTCTCTCCTGCTGCTTTGAGCATGTACATGACAAAAGAATTTCCCTCGGGATAAATAAAGTCGTTCTTATTTCTACCGCTCAGCTTGCCAACTTGTTAAATGTCCCCGGGGCCTAAAAAAATTTGTATTTAGTTACCACAAACCACAAATTAATCGACACATAAAAATGTATTATGTAGCATGTCAGCACAGGAGTACTGGATGGTTTCTGCAATGCAGCTGATGGGACATGAACTATGCACAGATGGTAGGGACAGGAATAAGGCTGAAAGTCATTAAATTCCCAGCAGAAAAGTTTTGGTCTGGAGGTGCATAATAGGCTAAGTCAACCATGCACACCCTGAAGACTTTTCATAAGGTAATCTGTTCTCAATAGCAGAATTAAAAGTGATGGCTGCATATTTGTATGACAGTGTAGAAGTAATTTCAAATCCTTCCATTGGTGCTAGATAGAGGTGCTACATTAAAAGAGAGGCAATGTTAATTATCTAGACTCTCAGTGAGCGCATCAAATAAGCTTCATATATTTTACAAGTGGAAAAGACAGAAGACGACAGAAGTTTGCATTCTTGTGGAACGACTGTGTGCACTGGCTCATCACTGCATATGCAGATGTATGCAGTGCAGATGACTCGTTCTTTACATGGCACAAAATGAGTAGATAACAGTGGATATATTCAGCCCTGTGTGGCAAACCTGAATGCATTGCACATTTCAACTTGTAATCCGGTGGAAGCTTATAAAAAAATGATCTGTTTGTACAACTTTGTGCAAAAGACCAACACGTTGTGGATCATCTTGGTCATTTCACCAGCGCAGTTTTTTTCCAAGAACTGTATGTACTTTCATGGTGCAGTGTATGCATTATTAGTTTGTATCTTGTGAAGGCTTTACGAAGTGAGGACAGGAGGGCGAGAGAGTGACTCACTTGTTGTAAAGCACCACGTCAGGCAGCCAGATGTGTTTGGAGGGCAGCCTGACCTTCATCATTCCATCAAACTCCTCAGGGACCCAAGTCAGACGATAGTCCTGCCACTCCTAAAGGCCAATAAAAACACAACGCTTAGTCACTCATCTGCCAACCACACAGCAGGAAATGACATCTTGAGAGAAGAAGGTGTGTCTGTTTGTCTTTTTGTGTTCGTCACTCAGTCACTGGTCAACATGACATGTTGCAATAAAGATAAGCCGGAGGTACGTTCTGTGCTATCTGCCCAACCTGCACCTTCATCACACTTCTACCATTAGCCAGAGTAACACTCATGTCTGTCCTGACCCTGAATGGTCTTTAAAACACACCCGGCCGCAAACCACTCAGCATGATTATAATGCAGCAGCTGTTCCCAGGTATGTGTGTGTGGGTGCATGTGAATGGATCAGCAGACATCTGAGTCCTCTGTGCAACTTTGTGTAAAAGACAAACATTATCTTGTTTTCCATGTTGTGGATCAGACTTTGACATTGCCACGCTGAAGCCTCTGTGACCTGTTACAGCAGTTCTATATGTGGTATAACCAGGTTGCAGCTGTATTGCTCATGCTAGACTTCCTCTGTAACTGTGGTGCATTGTGGTCATTACAGTTTGTCTCGGCTCACGACAGCTGTCCTTGGCCCTCCTATTTTCTGATGGCAAAGAATCCATAGAGCACTGATGGTGATTCTATGCTCCGTTACACGTCATAAATCCTAATCTGGCTCATGTGTGTGTCTGTCTATGTGCCAGTGTGTGACAACCGTACTTATGACTGCTTTATATGAAAAAGTTACATATATACATACATATATATATAAATATCCCTCTCACTCCTCGATGGTGTGGTATGCATGTGTTCCTCAAGCACCAGAGACCTGGGAGTTGTTGTGTGCAGTATCTTAGCTGTTCCTAGGACTGCGCCCTTCTGGACAGAGACCTCTGATGTTGTGCCTGGAATTTGTTGGAGCCAGTCTTGCAGTTTCTGGCTTGACGCTCCTAATCCTTCTATTAAAACTGGGACAACTTTAGCCTTTACCTTCCACATCTGCTCCAGTTGTTCCTCCAGCCCCTGGCAATTCTCTCTTCTCTATTCTCTGGCTCCTTCTTTCTGATGTTGCTGTCCGGTGGGAACACCGCACCTATCACAACTGTGGTCTTCTGTTCCTTGTGAACCACCACTATGTCTGGTTGGTTAGCCAGCAGCTGCTTGTCTGTCTGGAACTTGAAATCCCACAGGACCTTAGCCTGTTGGGTTTTTTTTTACCCACCTTTGGTGGTGTCTCCCATCGGGACTTGGGAAACAGATGTTCCTATACACTATCCCAGCCACTTGGTTGTATCTTTCAGTGTATGCTGTCCCATATATTCCATGTCCACATGCCCACTTCTCATCAATATGTCCTTTTCCCTCAACACCTGACGTATGGCTTTAGTTATCTGTCTTTTGTTCCAAATATATACACCATCAACAGTGGCCACATTATACAATTTTCTAAATAGAAGAATTTCATTGAGTATACAAGCTCATCCTAGCATGGCTGAGTCTTTCTGAAGGAAAGATGGGGAAGGGTTCACCACTCCTAGTAAGACTATGTGGCCAAATAGTTTTACAATATAAAATATTTTTGTGCAGAATTTAAATAATTAGTGGAATTCATCATCTACAGTAGATCAAATCAATGAAAGATTCAGAGAATCTGAGGGAAATCTCTATACTCAGGGGACAAGGCCAAAAAACAGTATTATGTAATATTCACTGCACTGACTCCACTGCAGACATATTTAAAAAAGATCCAGAAAAAAAATGGCTTCTCTGGACGAGAGCTCACTTAAGATAAGAAGAGTAAGGCTAAAGAAAAATATCCTCTGATCTAAAAAAAAAAAAAACAACTAAATTTAAAACTCTTTTGGGAAATTAATGTGCATCCCTAGAGCTACAGAAATAGATTACAGTCCCTGCTGCTCATCAGCTCATCACAGTTAAAATTTTTCAGTGAAACAAAGAGTTTAAATCATTGGATTCTTTTTTTTTATTAAGATTTATTTACGCCACATCTTTGCCGTTTTTATCACTTTCATGTTTTTTTTCTAAGTTTTTAGGTTTGTGAATCTCACCTTAAGCCATTCTTTGGTCATTTGTCTCAATATCTAGAATATGTTTATGTTGGTGAATAAATTATTAGGTATTAAGCCCAAATATCTATATACCTCAGCTATAAGGGGTCACGTATGACTTTACAGAACATCATTGAAAATCACAACATTAACGCAGAAACATGAGTTCAGCTTCAGAAATGTCTTTCTGTACATTTCTCACTCTCTGGTGAATTCCTGTCTCTTATTTTTCTTCTTCTCGATTTTGTGTTTTTGAGCACGAGCACTGTTTCATGTCTCTCTTCACCAGTCCTGTCAGCTTTTGTCTGAACTGAAGCTCTACATGATTGCTGGCAGGGTTATACTCAGCTATCCAGAACCAGCGACAACACGGAAAAGAAAAATGTATCTTTCCACCCCAGTAACTGCATCCGTGAATCGTGTAGTACTGGTGTGATAACACTTCAGGAATTTGATTATCCAATGTAATTCATCACGTACAGTAGTATATTTTAGAGAGAGGAATCTTCAGTGTGTGTGTGTGTTTGTGTTTATCTAAGTCACATTTATGACTACCGTCCAAGTCCCTCGCGGTTTGTGATTCACGTCCACTGACCTAGCTGTGACACTGTGAAATCTAAGAAAAAAACACACCTAAAAATAAATATTTACTCATTGTTTTCTCTGCATTTCACTAAGCTTTCTGCCTTCTCTTTTTCCGTGTAGCATAATGTTGGGTGCGCAGTGATTAGATCAGATGAGGAGTCAAAAGTCTCACCTGTGTTAGCCAGACATTGGTGGTCATCACCTGCTCTCGTTCATGCTGCAATGGAACACATTCACATTAAAAGCTGTAGTTTTATTGCATGAAATTATTCAGACGCGGCTCTTTGTTATTTGTATGAAAAAGACTCGATGAGGATGAGATGTCCTGATTTGTAGTATGTTTAAACAGGGTCAAGCTTCAGAAAACATCCTTCAAACTCTGTGTCCCAGTTTTGTAATAGGGGGAAAATAAATGTTGTTTTCAAGCTGAGGCCAAAGATAACCCTAATGATGTCTTCAAGATTAATTTCTCTTTAGAGAGCTCCTCCCGCGCCACAGAATGAATTCTGTAACTGCTTTTATATATGCTGGCTAGAACTCATCACTATAAATCATCTTTATGTGCAACATCGGCCGTGCAGCCGTTAAATTTACAACGAAAAAATAAAAAAAACAAATAAACCTGAGCAGAGAATTTCAGCCTCGAGACAAAAGCAATGTTACCCTTTGTCTGAGGCTTGTTTGCAGTCGTGGAGAGTAACAAGTACAAGCAAGTATTCCCACAATATTAAAATACTGCTCAGTTTAGCTGGTTTGTCTGTGATTATGTTTAATTTGAGTTTTAAATCAAGATTCCGGCATTTAGGTTTCCAGGAGGAAAAACAGAAATCTAAATTAATCACCATTGTTTATGTTGTTTGTTCTATTATCCAAATTAAATCCTGAAAATCACATTAAATCATGCACACAGATTCAGTCCCAGACATGTCCATACTCACAACACTAATGAGTTGGGCCAAAGACACCATCAGCTGCACAGTAACCAGCTCGGAGCCGTTAGTCGCGGGACGGATCAGTTTGTTATAATGCGCTGGGTTTAGGAGATGCTCCACCAACCGCTCCTCTGTGTCTGCCCCAAGGCCGCCTGTAATGAGAGCGCATTATCATCATTGTGTGGCTCTATCAGGAGGCATGAAAGTTGCAGGCATCTGTGTCTCACTTGGCCTTATTTAAAAGGTGTTTTATCAAATTAGATTTGCAATACAAACATACTGGAGCTTGAAGTCTGTGGTGCCGCTGTTTGTCGTAGGCGCTTCTGTTGAGAGCCGCGCGGCCTGAACCATGACATTGCTCATCACCGGCGGCTGGAGGACGTCAGCACACCTCAATGCATAGATCTTACGAGATCTGACATCACGAGAATGAGTCAACCACTCTGGATGTCTCTATCACTCTCCTTCCTGTCTCTATCACACTCTTCGTCCCGCTGCTCTGTCTCTATGTATTCTCCTCTGCCCTGTTGCACTTCTCCCCAACTGCCACTCTTTTGTAGCTCTGGGTTATTTTCACTCAGTCTCTCGCGTCCCTTCCCCTGTCTCTTCCCCCTCCCATCCCTCCATCTGTAGCAGACTGTAGTCTTATCTGTGTGAGTGGTTGAATTTAGGCAGAGCTGTCACAACACCACACACAGGAGGGGAGGGTTTTCCGTTTTTTTTTTTCACTGAGAGAGTGATGCACTGAGAAAAACAACTGTTCTGCACCTCCTGCTTCCTTCCTCATTCCCTCCTGCTTTTCACTCCCTGTCTCTCCGGCATCTGCTCATCCCTGCGCTGCGTCTTTTCACCCTCACGCTCTACCCCTGAAGATAAACACAGGCTGCTCACTGTACCGATGTTGTCATACTCTCTTTTAAAGGCCGTTAACATTGCAGGAAAACAAACGTGTGAAAGCTGATGTAGGTAAAATTATTTCTTTTTAATGAACACAATGATATTAAAAAGTATACAAAGAGCTCAGACTCTCAATTTCTCTATGAATCTGCACAAAAATACATCAAATTTGAATTAATTAACAACTGTTAGAGTTCAGTTGGTACAGCTGAAAAGATTTCAGTCATTTTGTTTTAAAAAATTGTACTTTAGCGCAGATAGAGATAAACATTTTCCCAGACAGGACGGTGTTTATTACCCATAGCAGGAATCAATGAAAATAAAAGAACCGTTTTATACAGGGCTATGGAGGAATGGAAGTCACTGCCAACAGAGATAACATAAAAAACTACTAAAACTGTATTTAGAAAACTTTAAAACAATATTTATTTGGTCTGATTTTAATGCTTGCAATGCAACGTGTGAGCTCCAAAGATAAATTAAAATACAGAAATGGAAAGAAGACGTACCAAACTTCATCTGAATGTTTCCGAGCTCCTCTGTGACACTCTGTCCTCCTCCTCTATTTATCCCCTGCTCTCCACCGCTCCCCTCCCCTCCCTCTTTGCCCTGTAGCGCTGCTGTGTTCACTGAACAGGAATGATAGCCTCTATCGCTGGATCAATAAGGACTATTCATACCCCGTGACCTCTCAACGCAATCCCTCGCTCCCACATCCCCTATTTTTTAATCTTCTGCTCTTTCTCTGTCATCACATTTTCCTTAACACTTTTACCATCTTTTCATCATCGCAGTCAGCCCATATTTTCTTCTCCCATCCTGTTTGTTATCTCCATCTCGCTGTCGCTGACAGCCAGTGTACATTTATCGCCCATTCCTTCGCTAAATCAGCATCATCGATACAAGTCCTGTCAGCATGAGTGTTGTACTGTGTTTATTGTGCACAAGTGCTGGCTTTTTTTTTTCTATGTGTGCATGTGTGTCGTTTTGTGGACACACATTCATCAGGGAAATAAGCATTGCTGTCTGTATCAGAACCATATGAGTAATGTATATTATTCCCGGAAGCACAAGGCAATAACACTGTCGGATGAGACAGGAAGCCAGACTGGCAGAGGGGAAAAAAAAGAAGAGCACAGTTCATTCAACCATGCTCATGAGTGTAAATGAAAGATTTCTGCTTATTATAAAAGTACTGTGTAGTAAAATAGACAAAATGTAATTAATTATCTTAAAGCATCTTTGCACTTAAAAACGCAAAAGTCTTAAGCCCCTCATTTCTTTGTATTTTGCTTCAATAGAGCCAGACTTTCTTGTAATTTTTAAAGCACTCATGAGCAAAAGTTCTCCAGGCTTTCTGAAGATCTTTCAAAGTTTCTCTTTGAACATCGGCTGCTTTTTCATTTTAGTCCAGTCCTTATACCTGACCATTTTTAGAAGATGTTTTTTTACATTTATTAAGCCACTTAACACTGACCTAAAAATGATCATCACTATGTGCAGAGGAGCCTGGAGAACCTTTCCTGAAGATTGGCTAAGAGAGTTCAGGCTGTGTTTAAGAATAAAGGTATTCATACCAAATATTGATTTTCAAGCTTATTAATTTGTACTGTTTTTGCCTCATGTACTTAATTTCCATTTATGTTTGCATGCATTTTAATAAATCATTACACCTATTTGCCTTTTTCTCAAAAAAATATAAAAAAATCAGACGCAGCTGAAAACGTTTTTATGTGTTTGCTCCACTGCCGACCAATCTGACGGCAGTACCTTAAACATAACACCTGAGAGATGATTGAATTTGATATAAATTCATATTTTATATTCTCTAAAAAAAAAAAAGTCCCTTGGTCAAAGCTGATCAAAGATGACAAAGACTAACTTTGCAAGCCAAAAAAGTTCAAGGCCAAAAGGATTCAGTCAAAAAACCCTAAAATGTTTTTTATGCAGATCTGGCATCAGTTGAAGTTCTATTTTTTTCAAGAATACGATGACTCATAAAAGATGACCAAAATCCCAAAATGCACGACATCAGACTCAAGGTCATACATGGAAGGACAATCAATGAGGTAAGCACTTCAGGGGACTTCAGGGGAGGAGCATGCACATGTACACAGACAGACAGACAGACAGACAGACAGATAGATAGCGCAACACTTTCAGCACGCCATGTTTTACCACTTCTTCATGAACTACAGCATTTACTATAGAAATAGCTTAAAATAACTAAACAAAAATGAGCATGGGCTCAGGACACCAATGTTTTATGGCACTGCAACTAATCAGGCAGAAAGATTCATTTTTTCTTATCTCGTTTTTTTTTATGCAAAACTACGCACACACTCGAGCCTGCTCACTGTGCGAACACACTAACTCGGCCGCTCATCTTCAACACTGAAATAATGCTACTAACCACAGACTGATGTGCCTCTCTCTCCACATGCTAAAGGCTGAACTGAGGGGCTCTAATGTTGCTGGTAGTTCAGGTGGCTTTATATTTGTTTTGCAGAGCAGATATTGCAAACTTAATGCGACATTATGAATATTTCAGCAGGGCTCCCCATTAGACCCGTAAGCTAGGGAAGTTGCACATCACCATGCACATGCAAACACACAAACACACACACACTTCCATGACAGGAGGACCGGAAGAGACAAGATGGTAGCCATTAGGTCAGATTGCTTTATAGCTATGTCTGCCCCTTCAATCCTCTCGTCCTTAAAAATAGCCATTAATCTTAGCGTGCTGACGGACCTTTTGTGTCCCCAACAACTTGTTTATAAAATCTTTACTTTTGACAGCATCTGTTTATAATTTCCAATGCTGCTTAGAGACTAGAGTACACGCTGTAGAGACAAACGTGCAGAAAATGAAGGCGAGGCGAGATCTAAATTGAATTATCCCACTAAGACTGTTACAGTGATGATCTCTATTTATACAGCTCGCTCAAATGAGAAAAGGTTGGAGGGAAACTGGGGTCATTTTCTGCCCTCCTTTCTGTCGACGGCTAAAGAGGCTTTTTGGCTGCAGCTGAAACCTTTTATGCTGAAATATTCTTAAGTCAATAATGGAGAGATCCACTGATGTACTGGCAACACCCAATTGGCTCTGTAGTGGCCATAGAACTGAGATATTAATATTGATCCTCCATCTAGTTGCAATATCAGAGCACAAAAACAGAGCCATTCCACTGTGGGCTAACTGCAGCCTGAAGCTTTATTGTCTTTCCACGCTGCGCACAAAGATGTAAAGTCAGTCGAGTTTGTTGTGTTTTAATAACCACAGAGGTTTTTCTTTTTTTATAGAAAGCACTGACAAATCACTCCAGCATGTTGTTCTATTATTAGAGCTGAAATGTTCGTTGATACATTTAATATTTGATCATCGCATGTTATTCATTTTAAAAAACAGCTTTTTTTAAAGGAATTTTTTTCAACCTTTTATTTAATAGATCCACGGATATGGCAAAGACCATGATCATGATTTATTTTTGACCAGCGTTTAAATCTTAGTTATATGGTTAGATCAGTGACTGACTTTGTAAACATGCAGTAATGAATAAGGAGACACGTTTCAAAACAAGTGACAAAGCGTGCACAGTATTTGCTGTTGCTTCACGGTGTGACGTCTTGAAACCAGATTGTTTCTAGAGCTGATTTAATTTGACCAAAACCTCTCTTTGCAGGATCCTGGCTTGAGCTAAAGGAAACCTGCCAGGACTTGGCTGCGAGCGTGTTTGGATTTTAGGGAGGGGCAACAATGCACCACTATAACGAGCCATTACTACACGGCGGGATTTGGTGTAAACAACACGCCTTCATATTGTTTGTGACCTTAACATCTGAACATCTGAGCGTTGCTGCAGAACGTTTTGTCCTTAGCTGACTGGAACGGCACATGGTGTGGTCTCCTGCTGGTGTAGCCCATCTGTTTAAGGTTTGACGTGTTGTGAGTTCAGAGATATTCTCCTGCGTATCTTGGTGGTAATTGCATTACAAGCTTATATTGTGTTATTGTAGGGTCTTTACCTTAGAATATAAAGTGGCTTGAGGCCACTTTATATTCTATATATAATAAAACTGAATTTAATTGAATCAACAAGTATTTATTTGAGTTACTCTTGCCTTCCCATCAGTTCAAACCAGTCTGGGAATTCTCCTCTGACATCAAGAAGGCTCTTGATGCAGCTCATGGTATATTTTCTTTACAGAACTTTCTCTGTAAAGTCTAGGGATAGTTATGTGGGAAAATCCCAGCAGATCACCAGTTTCTGAAGACCTGAGACGAGCCTGTCTGACACCAACAACCACGCCACATTCAAAGGCACTTAAATCACCTTTCTTCCTCATTCCGATGCTCAGTTTGAACTTCAGCAGGTCGTCTTGACCGTGTCTACATGCGAGCTATAACAAGCAGCTGAACAGGTGTGCTTAATAAAGAGGTGAGTGCATGTCACAAAACAAAACAGAAACATGATAACAGCTGTTTTGTTTCATTGATTTTGTTTTTATAATCACTGGAAGTCAAAATTATAATCTGACATAAATTCAATTATTTACCCAAGAAACATTTTTTAATCTGAGTTCATTTTTAAACATTAATTTTTAAACAAATTAGTTGGATCCTGGATAAATACTAAGAGAAAACCATGCACAGATCAACACAGCTATTTAATTTGTTGACAAATTTCAGACAAATGTGTCCATGTATCATGGATACATAGATATACAGCCATATTTAGATTTATAGATAGACTGTTGTTGCTACAAATGCCATAAATATTCTAGCTATATGCTACAGCTATTAAAATGACATCTTAGGTTTGAATATTTCTAATATATAGGTGCATGAGTGATATTAGCTCAGTGAAGCACTGGGACAAAACAGAATATATTGCTGCTGTGGGAAGTGTTTCATTCATTTTGAAGTCACATCAAGGGAAATTTGAGGAGAATATGCTAAAATAGTTTAGAATAATGAAGGCTGAAAAGCTTCGCCGTCAGAGGCTGCAGTTTAACTCATCCAGAAATCATACTGTAAATAAACAGTAATAGCTTTCATTTGTTTATTAAAACGCATGGAGCTCAGCTGCTGGATGACAGGATATGGCCTTCTAACAGCGGTGCCTATTTCAGGGGCTGCAATAAAATGCATCACTTGAAATGCATTATGCCTCTCGTCGCAGCTATTATTTGCACTGTCGTTTAGATACTCATAAATCGCGAGGCCACGGTTGCACCAGGTCAGCGCCTGCAGCAAAAATGTGCCCATGAATAGATAACAAGAAGAGGACTGACTGCAAAAATGATTCCACATAACTCTTGATGTCGCATTTTGTTGATGTTAAAGTCTTTATCTGTAGAAGCATCATTTGCTACTAGAACACTGTCACTATTACAGCATTAGTTACTAGAAGATTAAAACGTTTTGATCTTTTATACTTGATTTTATTGAAAGAAGGTGTGAGTTATCTTGAATACACTTCTACAAAAAGCTGTATCAGTGCAAGGTAAGCACAGACCTGCCACGATTTAAGTCCACCTTTATTTTTTTTAATATTCTTAGACAAGGTCAGATTTAAAACTCTTAACTTTCCAAACGTCTCTTATCTGCCTCTTCTTCTCTCCTGCTTAAGTTTCTATTAAACCTCTGTGCTCTCCCTTTGCTTCCCTTTAATCTCCCGGGCCACACTGCTGTGTGCTGCTGCTGCTGCTGCTACTACCGCTGCACATTCATTCACATAAACACACACACACAATCTTGCACAAATCACACATGAGAGCACAGGGTTTTACACATGGAATCACGCACACTCTCACATGCGAGTGCAGGCCCGTGCGGTGAATGCGCTGCACATTTTTTAATCACAGATGCTGCCCCTACCCGCTGATCTGATCCTGTTGCTGCTGTGTATTGGGAGTCAGTCCAACGAGATAGAGACAGAGAAAATAAGCAAGCGAGATAAAGCGCGGAAAGAGAAAGCGAGGGCGCGCGAGACGATAGGACGGCTGCTGTCATGTGAACAATGAGATGCTGCAAAGATCAGATGAGGAAAATCAGTGCACCAAAAAAACCAAAAAACAAAAAGTGATGACAGACTAAAGTAAAGGAGCAGAACTTTCTAGATTGTAGTGCTAGCACAGAGATGATTTGCTGATGTGCATTCACACATAGCAGAGGACTACCGTTGCAGCGTATGCATGCACTTATTAAAATGTCTTTTAAGATGCAGGGACTGGGGGTGTTGTAGAAAAACTAATTTAAGTACACTTTACATCTCTGGCTGATGAGAGTGTCGCAGACTCTGCTCCATATCCAGTAACCCCTGCATTAGGTCAGCTCAGCCCCACAGACTCTTTTTATTATGCATGGCCTGTTGGGGAAATGACAAGAGACATCCTCCTCACAGAGCGAGATGGCCAAATCCTCACGGCAGCCTCTTAGACAGGTGGTGAAATGTCCTTGAGCGTCCTTGCACAGCCACTCAATACAAGACTCCTCTGTGTGTGTGTGTGTGTGTGTGTGTGTGTGTGTGTGTGTGGATGCTTATGTAAGTAAATGATGCCGTGGCTCTGGAGGTGTAAACCTATGACTTTTCTCCTCTTCATTCGATCACCACCTTTTTTTTATGCCGGCTATTTTTGTTGAGGAGATGCAGGGATTCTCTCACGTCTCTTGTCTTCTTCGCCTCTTATATGACATGAACATTACAATCAAGCACAAACGTGAATAAATAAGAACACAGAAATCAACACGTAAGCCTCAAACTAGGCAAAGGTTGTGTTTCCTAAGTATTTAACATTTGTGTGTTTTTGCTTGCTCGCTTGTAGGAAACTTCTTAAATGCCTTATAAGCTCCAGGTGTGTGTGTGTGTGTGTGTGTGTGTGTGTGTGTGTGTGTGTGTGTTTATATGTGCCCAGTGTGCGTTTTTCTTCAAACATGTGTTTGCGTGTGCTTGTGTGTGGACAGAGTTTATAGTCTCTGAGGATGATGCTAATCAGATTTTCTCCCTTAAGGGAAGATGACTCATTAGTACTCCACAGCTTATGAGGCTCCTTAAAGTGATATTTCATGTTGGCATTTTCTTTTTAGTGCAAACACCTCTGTTTGAACCGAATATAGGGCAAGAATTGAATATTGTGCAAATTTACACCAGCTTCATACAAAAAAGCATGCCCTTTTGACATTTGATATTTTAATAATTAGCTCTATTTAGCCTTTTATTGGCATTTAGCTTGTTAGATTTTCACTGGAACTCATTATTTTCACTATAAAACAAAGTCTGTTAAATGACATGAATGTTACTCCTGATATTTTTTTGATTATTTTCATGTTCTTTAGTTATCTTCATTTGATTGTATGTCTCTAAAAACTTTAGATTGTGTATTTTGGCTAACAAAATCGAGCAGTTTCCATGCTGCTATTTTTACCAAAACCAAACACGATGTATGTTTGCTGTGTGTGCGGTGGGGACGTCTGCAACCGGTGCTTGATGTGATAAGTGGTAGGTTAATGCCAGTTGAAGCACTTTATCTCGTACTATCTGTCTTCGTCATTTCCTCTGGATGCAGCGTGATGAACTATGGGTGTAAAGCTGTCTTTTTTTGGGGTGGGTGTAAAAGAGGAGTCAAAGCAGCATGTTGTCGCCCTTGGTGATGATGAACGGTTAGTCAGTGCAAGGCAGATGGCCAAGCGTGTGCGCGAGTGGACAGAGGTGTGTGCTGTGTGTGTTGCTGCACAGGCAGTCTTTTGCTCTGAGCTGCTGAGCTGGCCTCTGCTCTATCCTCTGCTGTAGATAGGTTACAAAATCTTAAGGCAGTCATAATTCAGCCACTGAGCGGATGTGTTGGAGCGACACCAAAATAAAGCCAACTTACAGAGGTAAAATATGTCCAAACAACCTAACAGCTTACAGTATTTACTTTAAATGTGCTGCGAGAGCCATAAATAAGATAACCACCCAATGCATGCGCCCCATAACAATAAGTTTATCCATCTAAGCTGTTGTGCAAACACAGAAGGCTTTTCCTGTGCAGCCTGATGACACATCATTTGCCCTTTGATGACAGGAAGGAGAAGTTGTTTTAGCCCAACATGCCTCTTATTAACCTGCCCACTCAATGCAAGACCTCAGTGTTAATGAGAGAGAAGAGTGAGTGATAAGATAATTTATTTCTCTCTCAATTAATTAGAAGGAATATGCTAACTGATGCCACGGTGGTTTAGCTGTTGCAGGAGGCTGGTAAATTTCTCATGTGTATGTTTATCACATGCAACTGTTTTATTTTCAGTAGAAAAGATTATAAGTTTGATTTAAGTCTTTTAATACGTACCATTTTCATCTGATCTACCAAAATGTGACTAACTCTCGCACACTCAACACTGAAATAGCAGTAATTCCATAGGAGAACATCACACACGTCCCTAAACGCATTATATTAAGCCCAGCAGAATCTCAGGTTAAATATATCTTGTATCTTATATGCTTACGATGCAAGTATTTTCCCCCTTTACACTTGCTAATGTATTTTCATTGTGCTCTATGGAGTGGGTAATATTTCTCCACTACATCATTCCGTCGCGCTCGCTGCTGTTTCTAAAGAAAGATGGTGACACAGCAGTGAAAGAGTCGCTTTCTCCACCTCTGCCTCTCCCGAGCGTCTAACCAGTCCTTTTTTTTATTGCATTCTCTCCTTCATTACTTGGAAGAAACCTTTTCGGATTCCCTTAATGCACAGACGCGCGGTGTTTTATTGCCCTATGAGGGTGACGCACAAGAGCTTCGATGGAGCCATTATGTGGACAAGGTAGGCTACTCACCTCCCGCAATGGCGAGGAGAGCCAGCAGCAGCAGCGGCAGCCAGCCGTCCATCGTCAAACGTGCGTCCGAGCGCGCTCCGAGCCCGGAAAGGTGTTCACCGGGATGGAGAGGCCACCTCAAGCACGCCCGCAGTGTTAACTCCCTCTCCTCCTCACGACCCAAACCTCTCTTTACTGTCTACCTGTCATGGTGACGTCAGGGCTTTCCGGCGGTCCACACTCCTTCCTTTTCAGGGGAAAATATAAATATCTCGGCGGAGCCAGGTAAGCTCTGCGCTCGGTCGAGTTGTGTTGGCTGTCCGTGCTGAACGTTGCTCAGCGATGCGACGCGCTGGAGAGGCGGGGGCGGGTGTGTGGGGGGGGGCGCGGAGGAGCAGGGTGGGGGAGACGGGAGGAGAGGATGTGGCATACCTCTGAGACTCCGTATCTCAGTTAGAGATGCCGGTGTGTTCCCCGCACAAAGTCACACATCACCATAATATAATATTAAGCACTCCTAGGGTGTGTGTGCTGCTCAGTCTGACTTTATAGTAACCTTGTCAAACTTAATGGGATTTTTATGTTTAGTTAAAGCTCCAGGCCAAATATTTGTGGAGATGGTAGCTGTGATAATTAAACATAAGCTATAAATATGATTACATTGGCTTTGCTTATATTGAAAATATTAACTGTAAATGTAAATCATAAGAGATCTGGCTAGTGATGTGCGTGTGTGTTAATTTGATGCTCTGGTATCTGCCACACCCCACATCTATCCCTAGCCTCACACAGGCTCCCCAGGATGGTCTGTAGTCTGAAAGTTGAAGCTTCTGTGTGCCCTTCTCCTCTACCCTTTAGGCCACTAAAGTGACCTCTGACTCCTAATCTTAAAGGCAAACATGTTTGAGCTGCACAGAATAAAGTTGCAAATGGGAGTTAAGATCAAATGTGTCCATGTAGTGAGAAAGAGCTGAGACTCACAATCTGATGATAACTGAATGGGGCGATGAAGGGCAATGGGACTCCAGCAAATAATAAAAAAAAAAATAGGAGGGGTATAGGAAGGAAGTCAAAAGAGCGTGGGAGGACAAAAAAGCCAAGTAAACAGAGGTATGGGATGGAGGGAGGAGGCGGTTGCCATAGTGACTCGGAGAAACCAGAAAGCTCCAGGAGGAAGCGACCTGTTTCTCCTTCGTTTTGTCTATTTTCGTCACTGAAGCACACATACACACAGGTGAACACACGTGCACAAAACACACACTCATGCATAAATGCACACAATAGCAAACTCTTCCACAGTCTTCTGCATGTCTTTCTCTCTCTGCTATCTTTATACACTCTTCCTCCCTCCCTCTGCTGTACAGTTGTCTCCGTTCCCCCCCGCTCTACCTCTGCTTTGCAGCGAATGAGCTGACCTGACAGTGCTCCTCCCCTCACTGAGTGCTGTGAGTCTCTCTCTGAATTATTTAAAAGCTGGGACCCCCACGAGTGCTTGTCTTCCCCTAACACCACCTCACACTCCCTCTCTCTCGCTTCTTTCCTCTGTCCCTTCCTCTCCTGCTGTCATTCTGTCTTCTAGTGGCTGCAGTTACTTCCTGTGCTTCTGTCATGTCTGGGAAACACAAATCAGAACTATGAATCACACAGTGATTACCGGAACAAGATTCAACAAAGTCTAAGAAATTACAGTGGGGGAATGTGACTGCACTTATAAAAACCTGTAGTTTTTCTAATTAATGTTATTTTTCTTTGCTGTAAGTTTATTGTACTCTTACTAAACTGTTGTATCTCCCTAGTAGTCTGAGTTTTAGAAACCAAAAATCTTTAAAAATTTCCTTTTTAAATTTATGTATCAGGTCTTGTCATTGACATAAGCCGGTTCTTGTCATTTTCTTTCACAATGAGAAATTTAACAAGTAGAAATAAATATGCTTAATTCACTCAAAATATGTTTTTGCTTACAATATTCTATAGTAAATAAGAGGGTTCATGGTTATAGAAACCACTGGCCAGCTGTGGCCCTTCTGTTTGAGTTTGAATGTTCTCCCTGTGCCTGTGGGTTCTCCCCTGGTACCCTGGCTTCCTCCCACAGTCTGAAGGCATGCTTGTTAGGCTAATTGGTGTGAATGTGAGCATGAATGGTTATCTGCCTCTCTCTGTGTTGGCCGTGTGATGGACTGGCAACCAGTCCAAAGTGTGCCCTGCCTCTTCCCCTGTGACAGCTGAGATGGGTTTGAGCCCCTTGCTACCCCAAACTAGAAAAGTAGGTAAGAACAATGGATAGATGATGGATAGATACTATTTGAGTTGATATTTATTTTTTCCGGGAGGATTTGGGAAATGTATTATTATCACTACAAACACAAGATAATTCTGTCATTAGCCACGAGAGGAATTAAATTCTGTATAATTTAGAAATTATGAATAGCACAATACTTAAGAGGATACTAGAGGAGGGGTACCCCTGTGGGCTGTGGGGTTAAGTTGCAGATATGCAAACTCCACACAGAAATGCTGTGAGGCAACAGTGCTAACCACGGCACCAGAATGCTTATGGAAGTGATGAATCATAAATTGGAAATATTTGGTTCAAATCATCAGTATTTACGGATGAGGTCAGCAGAGAGGTACAACAGGTACAACTACAGCAATCTGTAATACACGGCGGAGGCTCTGTCTGGACCTGCATTTCAGCCAGTGGTGTTGGAGATCTTGTAAAAATGTATGAAATCATGAAGGTAAAAAAGTACCATCAGATTTTGTCTTGCACTACCATCTAGAAAGCATCTGATGGGCAAAAGTTTCATTTTCTAGCATGAGAATGACCCCAAACTTTGTGTTTGCCTAATATACTGTGTTTGCACATGTTTCAATAAATCACTCCACATATTTTCCATTTTTTAGCCAAATATACAGAGGGGTGGCTCAAGACCTTCACTCAGAGAAAATCTTTGATGTCCAGAATAAAGACTGCACTGTAAAATAATCACATACCTGTTTATTTTGCACATTTAATTTCCACCACTCCTAAAGAAGACATCTTATATGCAAACAGCAAAGATCTTAATTGAGCAGTGCATGATAAAACATGCCTATGATCACAGATGCATGCATGCTTTTCACTGGGCACCAATTATATTAAAGGCCAACAAAAGGCAAACAAGCATCTAAGATGTTAAGCTGGATGAATACCAGGAACAACTTTCCCCAAAACAGACTCCTCAGAATCCTGCATCCAGCACCCCAGGCCTCTTGTTTATTTTGACCCGCTCTGTGATTTAATTAAGAGGACATACAGGACTAACCACGACAGATCACATGGATGGCAGGAAGGGCAGAGTAGTTAGTGCTGTCTGTTGTTGTGTAACATTGCCATTTGTGACACACTGGGTAGCAGGATAGCCAAGATTAGGGACAGCCCTTGAACCGGAATGTCTAGGTTAAATAAAGCCTGTGCAAACTGAGCATCTGAGTTGCTGAAGTATCAGCGAGTGCTAGATGTTTTGTTTTAGAGCAGACCACAGACTTTGGCTAGTTAAGGAGGCGTCACACAATCAATAAATTTTATCTATGAGCTAGCAGTAAATTAAGTTAATTAGTTTTTAACTTCTGTGATGTAACACGTTGCAGCTTTCCATTCACAAACCAGGCAGTCTGTTCTGTGGGGGACCTTCGATGCTACTATGGCTACAATTATTCATAGCCTTTTTTATATATTGCAGCTTGTCTCTCCTCCCTCTTCCTCTCTCCTCCCTCTCATCATTCCCTGTAGGGACAGCACTACCTCAGTCTAACTAATCACCATGGCAACATGGTAATCCCTGAACAGAAAAATGTCTCTCTCTCTCACACACACACACACACACACACACACACACACACACACACACACAGAGACAGAGCAGAACTGTGTGTACATATACGAGTGTACACATGGGTGCACACGCTCATGCTTGCACATGCAGTCATGCACACACATTCTGTAAGAGATGCTCATACAACTCAGCACACTGGTGTTTGCTGGTAAGACATATCTTAGCACAAACACACGCTTCCATGCGTCACTGCGAGGGTAAAGCTTTTTCCTGTTTTGTGAGTAGCTTCGTGTGTGTTGGCAAGGATTTAAATATGGCACCTTTGGGGTTGTGTGAGTAAATGCTAGTTATGTGTGCACTAGTTACGTATGCATTCTGGGTGTATGTGTGCTCAGGTTTGTCAGTATTTGTTTATGACAAATATGTGTGTGTGTGTGTGTGTGTGTTGTGTTGTGTTGATTTCACACTCAGGTCAATAGGTTTTCTAGCTACAGAAGAACAGCCAGCAGATTTACTCTGGTTAGCTTCTCATCTCCGTCATATTGCCTTTTTCCTTGAACCCCCCCTCCTTTGACTTTTTGCTCCTGGCAATGTCTGTGTCTATTAATAACACTGTTTTTCTTCACTGAAAATGAATTGTACTTTATTTACTGAATAAATGTTTTACAACATTAATATACAGATCACAACATTGTGACAGGGATGCAAAAAACAGTGGATAGCCAACAATCGCTCCATACATGTAGTGTTTACGCACAGGTGCAGGTCATTCACAGCAAAGGAAGACAGATTTTAAGTCATAAAGGCTTCATACGGTATTTAATTGACTGTGAAGGAAGGTAAATAAAGGCTGATATTCACATATTTGCAGTAGAGAACACTTATACATACTAAAACCATTTTTGCTGACAGGACACTTTAATGTGATAAGACTCCTCTCGCTACACCAGGTCTAATCATCCAATCAATAAAGCTCTTTCTCTTGACATTAGGAGTGGTCGGCAAATGTGCCCAGTTTTAGGGATAGATCAATAGGCTGACTGACATGTCAGATGGATGAGTGAATGTATTCCAATTAGGTGTATCGACCACACTGAGAGACTAACAAGAGTCGGCCACTTTATTAGGTACACCTGTCCAACTGCTTGTTAATATATCTAATCATCCAATTGCGTGGCACCGACCAAATGCATTTAGGCTTGTACACATGGTCAACACAAGCTGCTGAAATTCAAACTGAGCGTCAGAGTCGGAGAAATGGGTGACTTAAAAAGGTGACTTTGGTTGTGGCTCAAATATTGGTGCTTGATGGGCTGGTCTTAGTGTTCCTGTCAGCTAAGAACAGGAACCTGAGGCTACAGTTTGCACAAGCCGACCATAATTGGACAACAGGTTGAATAATGTTGCCTGGTCTGATAAGTCTCAGTTTCTAATGGCAGTGTTAGAATATGGCAAAACAATGGGATAAAGAATGGATCCATCCTGCCTTATATCAACAGTTCAGGCTGGTGGTGTTGGTGTAATGGTATTTACTGGCATGCTTTGGCCCCCTTGGTACTAACTGAGCATTGTTCAAACCACCAGAAGTGACAAATCTGTTGCAACTCTGTACTGCGATCTGGTCAGTATGGACCAAAATCTCTGGGGAATGTTTCCAGCACCTTGTTGAATCTATGCCATGAAGAATTAAGGCAGACCTGAAGGCAAAGGGGAGTCCACCGGAAATTTTATTTATAGATACACATATAATTTCAGGTGGTGATTTCAGGAATCAAAGTCTTGTTGGTTTAAATGGTAAAAAATATTCAGGTTTTTAGTTGCTTTACTTGTAGTGTCTGATTTTGACCACTAGGTAGCGCATGTTGGTGACAAAAAATATAATCTATAAGGGCAGAAACAAGAATCCAAAGCAGCATGTCTTTGGGTTTGTGTGTGCACATATATCAACATATTTATGTACGTGCCTGTGCAGAGTTGTGTATAAATGTCTGTGCTTGTGTGCGAGTATGTGTGTTTGTGTCTGAGTGTGTCTTTCTTTGTGTATCTTCAGTGTGGCCTGGGCACAGGATGCTGCAGGGTCATGTGCTCTGCTCCAGTGAAAGGCAGTCTGTGTGTGCAGTAGTGGTAGACCAGCTCAGGGATACTGGAGAAAACGCAGCTGCTTTGATCCAGCGTGTAGCACAAGCCCTTACTGCTCTTAGTCTGGGCCACAATGATGTGCACGCAGCTTTGGCTGGTCCTAGTGGAACGAGACAGAGAGAAAGATGCATTTTAATGTGTATTTATCATCAGTTTTCTCTGAAGAGACAGTCCTGTACACAGATGACACAACCAGAAGAGATGAAAAAAAAACGGAAATATTATCTCTCTCCAAACGAGGCTGTGCATTTTCTGAGTTCAGTGGATGTTTAAATGGGGTTAATGATGTGGACTCTCAAATGAATGAGCAGCGTACAACAAATGTGCACTGAGGCGCATGAGCACACGCACGCACACACTCCCACACACAATGGCACCACAGGATTTCAGTCTTTATCCTAGAGAACCTGTTCCTGGCACGCTTGTTGGAAGCGTCTACTCTACAAATGACACACATTCTCATGCATTAACACCTTAGAGGTTTCCACTACAATGGCAGCTATTGTAGCTCCTCAGCAGCGCCTCAAAAAAAGCTCAAATCTGGCTTAATCGGTGCTGGGTAAAATGTCAGTGAGAAACAACGCCTAAATGTATTTAATGGAAAATGAGAGCATTCAATTTTAAGCTTTAAAATACATGTGATAGCAGAGGATAAATGTGCTGTGTCAATTTTTACAATTTTTTGCGTACAATCAAAGGAAGGAAATCGGAAAGACGGATTTGATTATCAAAATCTATGCGCATTCATGACGATGCTGTATGACAGCGTGCACTCACTTCAGAGCAATAGAGTATTTGCTGGTTCCTGATTCGCTGTCTCTCACCAAGAAGCTGGCTTCCCTGCAGCGCTGCAGCTGAGCCTCAGCCTGCTGCCGACTCACACTGCCATGGTACCAGCTTGGCATTGAGGCGATGGAGGAGGGAGATAGCGGGGATCAGGGTGCGGAGAGAAACACAACAGATCAGTGACATATAGCATTGTGACATATGGAGTTAAGAGAGATGCCAAGTTAATGATATCACCGAAAGAGGAAAAAAGAGACGGATTGACAGGAGGAAAAAAACTCGCTGACAATAAATTACAGTCAGTGCAAATTAGACTGGCAGGTATGTACTGCAGAAGGAATGAGTCAACAAAGTCAAAGGTAAACTGGAGACGCCACGGTAAATAAAATGAATGTGTATGTGACTCTGTAGGGTGTCCAGAAAGGCCTATTAGGACACAAGGTGGTGTTGACAGTGGCCACGGGCAGGAACCATACATAAACAGGATGCCAGGAGCCAAAACACACTGTCATTCAAACACAACATGAGAAGAACAAACGTTAAGTCCCATCTAAAAAGAAACGCCATGCTTTAATATTACGGGGAAGGAAAGTTTAGAGTTACAGTGAGACTTCTCTGTCTCACCTTAAGGTTGCACCTCTCATCCAACATTTATGCTCAGCGTCTCATCGGGAGGTTTGTTGCTGACTTACCCGTCTGGTAGCAAAAGCTTAGTTTCACTAAGAATTATCTGCACTTCCATGTGTAATATATTATGTATCCCTGTATTTGTACTGTACTGTATCTGGCTTTGCGGCTCTTCATGATGGAAATTTCCTTGATTTCTTTTAACCTTTACAAAGTCAAACTGATTTTCAGCCAAACAACTGGGTAGATGGGGGTGGGAAGGGAGGGCTCTTCTAAAAATTGTAGGCTTATCGTAAATAAATAAAAAAAATGCAGCGTGGAGCTACAGAGCAAGCAAATATGAGGTGCACTTTACGCTGACGATGCTTTGGGAAATGTGATTAATTTAAATAAAGACCTACAATACACAGATCTGAGATAAAGGTGAGCAGATTTCTTAACCTGTCGTCTCATTTGTTTAATCCCTTTCAACCACTAAATCTGTTCAGGGATGTTGTAGTGGGTGCTAAATTTGATTTCAGCATGCAGAGGTGAGAGGTAGGTCACAGGTCTATCAAAGAAATGATACATAAAAAGAAAAGACTCTTCCCTGGGGAATATTTTGGGCTTAAGAGGTTGGATTTAAACCCTGGACATATTCACTTAACACCATGCTAGCTGACAAATAAGGTATCTATATCACTGTATATGTTTATTTTACAGGGAATTTCCTTCTGGAGATGAAGGTCTAATAAATTTTATACAGTTATGTAATCTTTTTAAAGTACTGCAGATTTGTTTATTTGACTTTTCATTCAATGTAATTGTTTTTAAGTATATTTTGCGCTTCAAAAACCTGTCTTAAATGTCTCAGGTAATGCACATAATATTTTTGAACATGTCAACACTGCCATGTAATAAATATGGTGGCTTGCAGTCATCATATTATTCATTTGTTACTCAAAACTTTACTTGTTTCAGTCCTTACTTATGGACACAAATATGCCTTTTTTTCCCCCCTTCCTTACCTCTGCTTCTCCAGGGGCACGCTGGGGTCCATTTTGGTCGCCTCCCCATCCAGTGGGGGAATGGGAGAGGTAGGAGATGGAGGGGAAAGTTTGGTAGGGCTGGACGAGGGTGAGAGCTTGAGGGTGGGAAAGGAGGAAGATGGCTGTGTGAGAGGGGCGAGTTTAAGAATAGGAGAAGATGGAAAGGAAGAGGAGGAGGAAGATGAAGGAGAAGAGGAGACAAGTGTTTTATGGCTCCAGTTCCTCTGCCTCAGGGTCTGCTGCTGCTGTTGCTGCTGCTGCTGCTGGCGACCAGGGGTTGAATTGTTCTCTTTACTGAGAGAACAATCCACCGCTTCAAACTGAGCTAAAAGAAGCAGGAGAGACAATATCAACCTTTCATAATAAAGTTCTATCAAAGCATGCCAGTGATACCAAAGTAAACATATCTCTGGAAATTAATTCAGAAGGATTGTTTTGTTTCCTCAATAAAGTAAACACAAAATTGCTGTTATGTGTGTGCTGTACAAACAAAATCCTCGTTATCCTTCTTCCACACCCTAAACCCTAAACCCCCACCCTTCCCATGATCCCTCCCTCCTTTTCTCTACCTGACAGAGCTCTAACAATGTCCTCCTTTCTCCACTCCCACGGCAGTTCGTACTCTCCAGCTGGACGGACATCAGACTCCGGTCGTGTGACAGGGATCCACACGCCCTCACTGTCGCCTTCCAGTCCTCCTTCGTAGGGTATGTCATAGATGTTTGGGGGTGCAGGCATTACCTCTTCTGCCTTCCCCTCGCTTTGGCCTCGATCCAACAGGACACATACTTTCAAGAGGTCTTTGGAGCCCCGTCTACGAACCTCTACAGCAGAATGGATATGTGATTAGCTAACTGTATATAAGACTTGAACAGCTAAAGGCACATAATTGGCCTTCCCTTCAATATTACACCCCCACCTTAGTGTTTAAAGCACATTTCCCTTACAATATGTGTTCAGAAAAACAACTAAATTACAGTAGAAAAAAATTAAAAATGTACTTTTACTGAAATAATTTACGTGCCATTTCAAACATAACCACTATAGTCCAAATCAGATATTTTGGACAAAATACAGAATAAAACTGACGTTTAGAAACATCCTTAGTTTATTACAAGCTTTCACTCAAGTGCACAAATTAGGAGTTTACACCACACAGTCTGTAAAGCAACATTGTGCTGATTACATATATAGACTCCACTGTTCTGTCCTTCATTTGCTCGTTTCTTTTAAATAAATCAAGTATTGTTTGAATATTGTCTTTTTTTAACATTTTCGGGGAATTTTAATTGTTATGTTCCTTTTTGTTTTTTCATTTGGTGCCCGGCAGGTAGCCTGTGTGTCTACACTATTGTGTGACCAAACAATGGATTTACAGGAAGAAAAGGTCAACACAGCCGTTGATTGGCTCACTAACCGGACCGCTTCCTGACTGTTGGGAAGTGATTGGGTGAGACCGGGGGGAAACCTGTAGGTTTTTAGGGAGGGGTGAGAGGGGGGCTTTCGATTCTTGTCACATGCAGGGGACCATAAAGTATCTGGTGTCTGTCTCTGTGTGTTTGTGTATGTGTGGAAGGGGAGGCAGGAGGGCATTAGGGCCAATGTCCTATCGAGAGAATGGGGCAAAGGAAACAGAGGCAGGAGACAGGAAGCTGGAAGAGGAAGCTGCACCCATTGTCCCTGCACAACACTGTTACTATAGCCACCGCCAGCGGGGAGGGAAGTCAGTAGAGAGACTGAGGATCTAGCTTGGCTCTCAGTCCCTTTAAAATGATAAGTTAACAAGAATGTGATGCAGTCTAAGTGCTGATAAACTTAAATAAGATGTATAATTAGTGTTCCTTTACGAGCTCACAATACACTTGGCTTATCAAGCACGATATACAAAGTGAAGCAAAAGGTTAAAAAATTGGAATTAAGTTCTCAGAAAAATAAAAGATAGTCAACTTAAAGAAAAAAATACAAGGTGAAGATGTAGGAAGGATGTTGCTAGTGTTATTGTTGTGTTTCTATAAGCGATTCTGCCATTCTGTTTAAAGATGTGCTGTAGGACCAAGTTCACGACTGAATTCTTCTGCTATATTCACAAAAATATGTCGTTCACATTTGCTCAGCTGCTGAGAAAACAGTCCAAAACTCCGGAAAGCCAAGAAGCACCTTCATAATAAAACTTTGGCTGCTGAGATACGAGATCATGTGACCCTGACCTCACCTGTGATGATGACCTGGGCGTCATAAGGCTCCATGTACCCATCATTCACTCCTGCTCTCTCAGCTTCTCTCTGCTCCTTTGTTTTCTCCGCATCAAAAGGATCTGCATAGTCCTCCAGGATAATCAGCTGTTGAAAAGGGAAAAGCACAATGCCGGCCTGCTACCTATTCAAAAGTCACAGAGACAACAAGCAGTGTGCATGTGTGTGTGTGTGTCTGTGCGTGTGTGTATGTGTGTGGTGTCCATGACTGAGTGACAAGTAATGGAGGGACAAGCGGAAATACTTGTGCAAAGAGGTCAGCGCATTGTGTTTGCCTGTGTGATCTGAAACAATGAAGTGAAACTGTATTGTATTCTTTTGAGAACGATGGAAACTGAATACAGGGTTATGATCTGAGACATGGAGGGAAAACACAAAGGAAAGCACTGACCTTAAGCCCTGTACTATAATGATGTTTTAATGAACTAATTCATAAATAAATAGCTGCTGAAATATGAAGACATGTTATATGGGCATGTTATATAATTTCTATAAGTTACTCACCGTTGTTTTAATGTCAGATCGTCCTTTCTCGTTCTCGGGTAGCTTCTGTTCACATATCCCATTGAGTTTGGGGGTCTTTTCTTGTTTGTCCACTTTGATCATCCTGCTGATGTACGCTTGAGCCACACTAGAGGTCCTGACCTGGCGGTTCTCATCCGATGACGCGGTGTCGCTCTTGGTGTTCTTGCGACCTTTTCCAGCCGTGAGACTGTCCCAGACTGTTCCACCAGAACCAGCATTGTTACGACCCAGTTCTGTAGCCGAATTCTTCCTATTTCTCCCTGCCAACAAACCCCCCACTCCCCCATCTCTGCGCTGATTTCCTTTCAAACTGTCTCGTGAAAATGAAGGTTTGGGTCGAGTTTGTGGACCAGATTCGGAGGCTGAGCGCACTCTTTCATTTCCGTTCTTCAGGTTGATGGGGAAATCTCTGAACCATTTTGCCATGGTTGTTAAGTTGATGACACTTCTTACTGATTTTAAAAGTTACTAAAAGTTACTGGATTTTTTCCCACCTCCTTGCATTAGCCTCCCCCTAAAAGTTACTTTTAGCCTTCCTCAACAGCTCCAACTTTACGCACACTCACTTTGTTCACACTTCGACTGAAGTAACTTTGGTATGCAAGGATATCTGACTAATCACTTTAAGCAGATCCCACTTTATGATTCTATGCTGATTCCTAGCTCCTGAGACTCTCTCACAACTTCTGGTGCGTCTTGGAGATCATTAGCCAGCTGCTCTGTGTTGCTGTCACCCTGCACCTGCAGTAACAACTATCCCTGCAGTTTGAAAAGTAACTTTTGCAGAGCATAAACTCGAAAGAATTGGAAGTTTTTCTTTGAACCCAGTAAAGATCCCATTCCCGGAGCGTGAGATAGTGCGTCCAGTCTGTCGACCAGGCGAAGTGATGAGAGGAGTGAAAGGAGAGGAAAGTTGGAGTGAGCAGACTGGGGGATGTCGCTGGTTTCTGGGGAGGAGCTGCGCGCACGGGGCGGAGTGGCAGTTTTACTCAACAAGGAAGATTGTAAATCTCATGAAAACTTTTTATTTCCAGAACCCAAACTCTAAAACTTTTCTTTTTATTCTTCAACACACAATAAGTTTAATAACTGTGTTCAGCTCAGCTCTACACACATAACATTGCAACAGCAAAAGATAACAAAGGACAAAAAAGTTATATTTATTTATATGGGTTTTTTTTTTACACTCAGGGATGTTCCCAGGATTTCTTAAATCTTACACGGGTAAGCTATTACAATGTCAAAAATTGTGCTTAAATTGGAAAAGTGAAGTTTAAATATGTCTGTAGGTTCTCAGTTATCCAGTAGACTGGACTTCAGTGGGTTCATGAAGATGTTTCCCCTCTTGTGCACGAGACTTCTTCAGTTCTGCCCTTTCGATGAGAGGCAAAACATGCTCATAAATCTAAAGAAGTCTCGTTGCCTTCTTTTCAAGCTCTCAATTTTCAATTTAATTTTGTTGTATTCTCAACAATAATCAACTGAAGGTGATTTATATTTACATAAAGACTCAACAATATTAGTAAGAAAAATCCCAAGAATCACATGACCCCTTATGAGCAAGCACTTGGTGACAGTGGGAAGGGAAAAGAAATCACAATTTTGGTTGGAAGACACCAACCGATGCCATCTACAATCTTGTTGCTATGATAGCAAAGTGCTACAGCCCAGAGAACCAGCCGGTGTACGGCTGCGCCATCTACTGGTTAACAGGAGAAATAAACGTTGTGAGGCACCTGCGTCTATCAGTAGTCCTTGAAAAGTTTTGTTTATCTAGGTTACGCGGGTCATTATTTGGAAAAAAAAAAAATACAAGTTCCATTTTCAGCAAAAAAAAGGTGAAAAAATGGTCCAGAAACAAGGAATGAGTGGCATGGAGGTTTCACCAATTACAAACCTAGACAGTATCAATAGCCCCGCCCAAGCCAGCGAAACGGCCCAATCACAGCGCCGTACTTGGCGGGGCTGGGCGGAACGTTTACATCCCTGACAAAAAGGTAACAGGTTGCATTCCCAGCAGCAGCATAATGAACTTATTGCTGTGATAATTTCCGTAGGAGTTAGGTTTTTCTGTTCACGTTTCCGTGTGGGCTTTAATGGATGTCAGTCAATATATCTGAATTATTATCGGCATACAGCAGGCGAGAGGATACGAGAGGAGCAGAAGAATAAGTTCAGAAAAAAAGAGGTAAGTTCACGCTGGGTTTGGGACCTCTCATAGCCAGACAACTAAACCAGACAGGCGCCGCTCCTCGGACAGTTACTTTGACGCTTTGTGGGTTTCTGGTGCTGCCCAGCGGCACTTATTTTTGATTTATGGCAGTTATGTAATAGTTTATTTGGTAGTGTCACTGTGAGCCAGTGTAGCTGAGCAGCTAACGATGGTTCGAGAGAAACAGCGCTACCAGCTAACGTTACTCCAAGATAACTTTTGGATTTGCCCGTTAAGTGAAGGGAAGTAAATGACAAATAAAACAGAATAATACGTCTCTTTAAGACAAATGTAAGTATAGCGAAGGTAGGCTTATTGTCAGAGGTTTAACTTTTAAAACCACAAAGTTGTTTAGAAATGAGCCAGGTGTTTCCGTTTCTGTGCACACCTGTGTACACCTGTGCGACCAGGAGATCTGTCATTGGAACAACGGTACAGGAGAAACGTTTTTAGCACATAGCTCAAAAGGATGAATGCAACTGTAGGGAAACCATTAAAGGATTGAACCCGGGTAAACAATGGATAAACATGCATTTCAAAGTACACCTGCTTTTGTTCTCTTCACAGCTCATGTGAAACTGATGACACGGGCAAGAAGGAACAGCAGATTATAGTTTTGAGGTGGGGAAAGGCTCATGGATTGGGTCGTGAATTTCACTAATTATAGCATTGAGCCTGCAAAGCTTCGGGTACAGTTTCAGAACTCGTAATGCGGTGGGAATGCCTCACATTGGACTAACAGATAAAAGACCTGTGCCGTGTTACACGTACAAGCAGCTGATACACTCAAGTGTGCAGATAAAACGCCATAAAGTGAGTCTCCCACACTGACACACTTTCAGCCCCTGTATGTGTAAAGGACAGAGAGACCAGTGTCAGGAATTTGGAAAAGGGAGGGGTGTATTTATGTGCTCCTACTTTTGTGTCATTTTTTTTGTACATTGTTATGCCAATGAACTCCTTTGCACTGAGAAGAGGAATAAATGGGTGTTTGTTTGAGGGTGAAAGAGGATGAGGGCTTGGTGTTATGTCAAGAATGTAATGGAGAGGGAGTATACTCTGAGGACTGAGTACCTGACTCTCCTTTAAAAGCAGAAGAGAGAGTACAGCACTTGTATCTCTGTTGCTTACATGATGACATTTGTGATTTGCAGGACAGTCCTGTAAAACTTTATGATTCACTTGGAAGAAAAGGAGGATTAAATGTTTTTTACAGCATCCATATGCCAGCTTTATAGCATGCTGTAAACTAGCTCTCAAATAGTCCAACTAGCTATGAGTTGATAACATTTTGATTTATTTGTTTTGTTGGGGTTTTTTTAAGGGCAAATATTTTCAGATGTGGTGTTTTGAGGCTTCCTTGGTTTAGTGTCTGGCTGTTTTCCATCGCTTTCAAGCTCATTCAGCACACAGGCGTTTACATTTTCATTCTTAAGACGTTTATACAGTGCTTACCAAATTTATTAGACCCCCGCGCATTGTAGGTTTTATGGCACATCTGCCCTAAATTAACAGTATCGGTAACCAAAATCATTTTTATGTTTCTGTTCTTTAAAAGTTCTTTAATCAAAATTATGTTTTGGATGCAAAAATCTTAATTATTGCTTTATTTTTTTATTTTATTTTTATTTTTTACAAAAGCAGTAAAGCACATTATTATTTTTCTGATTAAGATGTGTAATTAGAAAAACCGTTTCTGCCAAGTCCGGTTTTGTGGCTTTATGAGGACAGAAGCTCCGCCCACTTGCTGTTCAAACCTTCTGTTTGCTTTTGGTAGCCAGTAAAAAGAAAGTTTAAAGGGAGAGGAGCTCAATGAATTGTTTCAGGTGTTAATTAATTGAGGAGTCAAACCAAAGACCAGTATAGGATAAACAAGGTTTGTTTTGAACTGTGACTCATGCAAAGCTGTTCTCGTATAGTTTGAGAACGAGAGAAGACTGGCTTTACTTAAAAACATAGCACATGCTTACGTACTTGTAGTGCTTACGTTTTGGCATGAAGGGTTGTTTTTATACCCTAAGGATATGTTTTTGGCACATGTTGCCATTACCCTTGTCTGCCATCTCCAGCGGTGTCATTTTTGGGCCAGTCTAGAGATGATGCGATCACATTAGCCATGTGGACTGAGTCAGCAGAGGCATGTGATTCCACACGTTGCCGTTGTTTCATTTTTCTCCTCACCCATTCTGATGTCCTCATTCTTTTTTCCTTTTCCTTTCCACCTTAGGTCTTAAAACGAAAGCAGCTTCAATTCAATTTACTTTTTGAGAATTGAGTTTGAGGCCACAGGCACAGGCTCGTCAGCATAACTGCAGGGTAGCACGACTCTCATGAAATTACAAAAGCTCCAGATATAGCTGTGCAAGCAAAGCTGGTCTGTTATTAAAGTTGCAGTACTCATAGTTATGATTCTGGGTCTCTAGAGTGAACACTGTTTAGTCGCTTATTGGCTAATGGATTGCTTTCTGTATTTAAAAAAAACAAATTCATGGGTTTTACAGACCTGAAACAATCACCTTAGGTGTGACATGTTAGTTTCACTCACGAGTTTAAGATCAAAGGAGAGCTTGTTTGCCATCCTACTCTCAGTGTAGAAAGCATGTTTATTTAGAGTGCTGTGGAGGAAAAAACACTTTGGAGTGAAGCCTAAAAGCAAAATTTAAGCATTGAAAATGACTTCTTATAATCAGATGGACAGTGTGACAGAAGAGAAAGGGGCAGGAGCAGCAGGGGTAGTTAAAGCATTCCAGAATTGCTGCCCTCATTTTCCGCCCCACATCAGCTGGACAATGGGATGAGTTCTCCTCCAACCACGTCCCGCTGTCGGAGCTGGAAGTGCCTTCCTCCTCTGTGACAAATAAACAGATATTCTCAGACAGACATCTTTCTGCTTTACATTTTGGTTTCTTTACACCAGTTTGGCTCACTTGTTGCTTTACGGGTCACATCAGTTTAGATGAGCATGTCCCATTAAATCGCAGATTATTAGTTAGTGCACTTTTCTTGCGTGTCTGTGCTACAATCGTCAGTGGACGACACTTTTGGTTGACCTTGGTTTACAAGAGTGGGCTGAAATCTTTATGCTCGGCTTCACAAACTTGTTGTGACACACGGCGCTTCTTCTGTGGTTCCCAAAGGGTGAAAAAAATCGACCAGCTGCACACAGATACCTTCGAAGGTCATTCTCAGTGACGTCACTCCATTCATTGCTGGGCCAGTCATTACCTTCTTATCTTGCTCCGAAACTGTTTCATAGGACCACTCCTGCTTGCCTCGCTTCTATCTCAGAGTCGCTTGGCTTGTTTGTCTTGTCTTACAGATTAAAAAAAGTTAGTAGAGAAATTTTTAAAAAGTGTTGCATTAATTTATGGAAGCATGTGTCTGTGGAAATAGAGTTATCTATTCAATGGCTACTTTTGTAGCCAGTCCTTTGTAAGGACTGGAGGAGAGGGAGGGTTGTTTCGGAGGAACAGCTTGACTTTGGATTTTATCACACACAGCACTGATAAGAGGAGAAAAGTGGAGTGTGGTTTTTTTTTCCTCTCTCTCTCTCTCACTTCACCCTCCCTCGCTGTTTCCCAGCCCACTTTCTGTCTGTCACCTCCAAAGGCTGCAGACAGGAAATGGAAGGTGCAGAGGTTGGGGGATAGTTTTGTAATAGTTTGGTTCATTCAACTCTCTGTCAAACTATTGTGCAGTCCTGGGGGATGGGGTTTACTGTGTGACCTAAAACAAGTTATTATCAGCCAGAGTAGTGATTAAGAAGCCTGGCAGTTACTAAGCTTAAACAAGTACGATGAATGGAAGCATTATTTTAGAAATTCTCATTTTGTGTATTCAGAAAGTATAAAAAGTTAGGATTAGGCAGTCAAGAAAAAGACGAATTGAGAAATTTCAGATATAGTTAATGAAAGCAGTAGTGACACTTGACTAGTTGCTGCAGTAGCTGTCTGTGTTCAAGGTGTCAAAGTTCAGTTGAGGGAATTAGCTTTAGATTTGGAAACTTCCAAAAGTTTCAGAAGGCTTAGCTGGTCCTCACAGGGGAAAGTGATATGTGGGTGTGTGCTCTCAGGTTAATGACTAATGGAGCGCACTGAGGTTAAAGTCCACATAAGCAGTAAAGAGCCAGAAAGCGCCTATAAATCTAAGAACACATATTTTAAAAGGAAGTCTGTGTCTCTTATTTTTTACTTTTCAGAATTACCTGTTAATTAAAGTCTACTGTCTATACATTTGTTTTCACAATTTGAGGAATTTTAAAGCTGACACTAATATTATACTTGACAAACAGCAAATAACTGTTTATATGAAGATATGTTTTTAATAAACAATCAGTCTTGCTATAGACCCATGAGATTTTTTTTGACACTAAAAAATGGCCTTACAGTTTTACAGTGAAAAATAATCTCATGCGTGCAGGTCAGGTGGATAAACGATGAGTCACAGTATCTTAATGACATCGAAGACTGATATATACTCAAAGTTATTATCAGCTGATGTTTGAGGTGTGGCTCTCGCCATATATTTTTCAGTATTACTCATTTTCTATTTGAGGTGTGGGAACACTTACACACATACCTCAGCTAAACCCTGCATGTAGAAATCTCTTTCTATTCTGGGATAAATCTGACGCATGCACAAATTCCTGTAAGTTTTTCCCTCCCTGCTTCAATACAGTAATACAGTTGATAGAAGTAACCATCTTATCAGCTCTGAGAATAAAAGCTTGATGTGCAACATTGTTATGTAGTCATACTTTGGTAGAGTCACAGAATTTTATCTAGAGGGTGGCTGTAACAAAGCAGGTTGTCCATTATTGGTGGTCCAGAAGTCAATGTCCTCATGGAAAACAAAGTACAAGGATCTTTGATAATTTCCCTTTTTAAAAAAATATAAAACATTCATATAAGGTTTATATTGTTGTACCTGCACTTTTAAATCCTATAGATGAAATATAAAAACATAAAAGAGAGAAACTGGCAAAAAAAAAACTGAGCCCAAAAAATCAAATGAAACAAAAGATCTGTGTGTCATGAGGGGGTTTTACCTAAAATGTGATTTGAATGAAGAAACTTTGGTGCAGATATTTAATATTGCAGGTAAAAACATTAATGGAAATACAGCATATAGAAATCAAAATATCAGAAACAGAGTTTGCATGTTGAAAATCATGAACATCTTCATTCATCGCTTTAACTCTCTTAGGTGAGCTTTTTTGCAATGTCTTGAAGTAGTCTTTAAGAATAGTTCTCCAGGCTTCTTAACAGACATTCAAAGCTCTTTTGTTCTGTTCTCTGTTAAGATGATCCAGCATGGCTTTAAAAATGTTGAGGTCTAGGCTCTGGGAGGCCAATCCATAACTAATAGTGTTCCGATGTGGGGGGGGTTTTCCATCCAGGTATGCTTTTACTACATTGGCAGTGTGTTTCAAGCTGAAAAATAAAGCTGCTGCCAGTCAGAGTAATTCTAGATGGTATTGCATGAAGCCTCATCAGTCTGATGAGGCTTTGGAAAGCAGTAGATGGATCAACTGAAGGGGTCAGATGCATCTTTTAGGTCCTGTGTCAGGTCTTTGCTGACACATTTCTTCCTTTCTTAAGGACATGAATTTCAGATACTGTTCAGCTGCCGGTGATTGTTTTTTGGGGGCTGCTGCTTGGCAAAAGAAAAGAAAATGTCAAGGTACAAATGTCAAGGACTTGAGTGAAAAAGTAGTTAGTGCTCAAAGACAAAATTTGAAAGACCTTCAGAAAGCCTGGAGCGCTATTGTTCAAGGCCATGTTAAGAAAACACAAGAATGTCTGGCTCACTGGAACAAAAATATAAAGAAATGAGGGCGCGCTTAGCACTTCGCACAGTACTGTAAATCTCAAACCAGAATTTATTTTTTTTAATTACAAAAATATATCTAACAACTTCTTACTTTTTATTATTCTCATTCTACTATTGCCAGTATGACCACACCATCTTCAGGTCAGACGACCCCGGTGGACTATGGTGTCCAGATCCGCTTCATCAATGACTATCAGAATGGTGGAGGGCAGCCTGCACCCCAGCCCAAGACCAAGACTCAGACCACATCTAAATATGGTGTAGCAGTCAGAGTGCAGGGAATTGCTGGCCAACCATATGTGGTTCTGAAGGATGGACAAAAAGGAGATTCATATGGGGTTCAGCTCAAGACTGAGTACTCTGGCTATAATAGCCTTCCTCGGAACAGAGGGAAGGCAGAGCCAGGAACAGAGGGAGGTTACATTGGAGGAGGAGAGCAGGGAGGGCTACTACGCCGGGCTCAGTCTCATGGGTCGCTTCTCGACAGGGATGGAGGGCCGAGTAACGAGGAGTATCAGTTATCTAGACCACCAGGAGATGGGAAGTCTGGTAGTTATGGGAATCTGGATGGAGGAATTGGAGTAAGGGGAGATAGAGAGCAGGGATGGCATGTCAGTGATAGAGAAAGGGGCACTGAAAGAAATATCTGGCACGGTTCTTATCAGGCAGGGCTTAACAGGTCACTGGGGTCAGTGAGGGACAGTCCCGAGCCCCCTCCTCAGCCAAACGAGCTACACTCTAACAAGAGACAGACGTCTGTCAACAAGCTAATAAACAGGTTTGATAGTGTTAATGCTGGAGGCCAGCAGAGAGGACTCCCCCCTGCCCAGCAACATCCAGGAGCTACATCTCCCCTCACCACCGCCAATCCCTACACCTCACCTCCATCGTCAACTCACAGCAGCTTGAGGCGCAGCCAGGGCAATGTCACCAAAATTCCTGGACAGCCAGCGAATCAGTGGGCCTCACTGGAGCCACAACGACCAAATCTGACTGAGGCACAAGTAAGAATTGGTTTCATTTGTGGCTGCACAATAAAGTAGATTTTCAGTGAGCTTCGACCACCGCAAACCGTGCATTGTTGCAAGAGTAGTTTTCTGATCTATATCTTAAGGTGACCCCTGACCTTTTGCTGGACCAGGGTCAGAGTGCAGAGCTGAGCAGCGAGGAGGAGCAGGCCATGAAGACCATATACAACATCCTGAGACAAGGGTACGTGCTTCCATGTTATTAGCTTTGCTCGCATCCAGTTAGTTAAATAAAATGGTAGAAGAAGCAAATAGTTACGTGTTTGTAAATTCGTCATTTGACCAGTTTCTCCTTTTCACAGGAGTAGTGAAACCGATGTCATCGTGAGGCACAAAGTAAATCTCATCTTTCAGAACATTCAGCACCTTAAGGTTTGCTTGTTTTGAAAGTGTCGAATTCAATGAGGAGTTTTTTTGTTTTGCTGTTTACTGAAGAGACAGCTTACATCTATGTCCACTATGTTGACAGCCCAAACAAAGCATGAGGGAGGAGTGGATGAGTGAGAAAAGGAAGCTTGAGGAAAAGGTGGTTGCACTACAAACTGCACTGCTGGAAGAAAGGAAGGTAAGTGGAGCAGAGAAAAGAGAAGTAAGACAGAGATATTGTTATTTATACCAATACTTTCATGTCTTTCTTGTAGTTTGTGTTTTGTCCCATTTATTGTTTTTTGGTCTCACTGCGCTCCTCTTTGCTCTCTTTTTGGTCCCCTCACCCTCCAACCGGTCGAGGCAGATGGCTGCCCCTCCCAGATCCTGATTTTGCTCGTTTTCTTTGTGTTAAAAGGGAGTTCTTTCTCCCAGACGTTGCTAAGTGCTTTATCATCTGATTGTTGGGGTAGTCCCAACAATCCTTTACAGTTCAATTTAAATACCTTGAGCTGCCTGTTTCAGTAAACTGGCACTGAGTAAGTAAATTTACACTAAACTAAAGCTTCAGCAGTGTTAAAGTGACACATTATGATAATAATAATGAATAGGACAAATTGAGCCATAATGTGAACTTTAAACCGTATCTGTAGTCACATTATCTTCAGTTGGTGTAAGTGGAAAACTGTGCACTAGATTTTAAGACCTTTCCTGTAGTTTCGGTGTCTTGTGGGACCTGACTAGTTTTTCTCAAATCAGCCTCCAGAAGGTGTTAACATTCAGAGTATCCTACCAGAGTAACTCGTTTTTGATTACACGGATCACATCTAGTGCTACACATAAACACTCAAGCCACTCTTCTTGGAATGAGAGCAGCTACTCCACCAACCAAATCGACTGAGAAACTCTCCTCAGAGTTTCTGTGCCTTTTTAACAAATCTTACCAGGAGGGCTGGGGGGTTCTTTAGCTTGGAGTGTGCTTCAGATTAATCCTCAGATTAATCCCTTAAACTCTCTGGTCGGGTCAGCAGCACACACAAACACACACACACACAATAATCTAAATAATTAGCCATTATATGTTGTCTTAAGGAAGCTGGGCAAGACTTAATCTCTAATAGCTCTTTATAACTTAAATCTCTTACGCATATTGATTGTTGCACAAATGTAACCCTGCTTCAACATTTCCTAAAAGCCCATTGTTGATGCCAGCAGAGCAGAGGGTGTTATGTTTCACTGCCCTCATTTATTCATCATGTCTGTCTGTGTGTAGGACTCTGTTAGCAATTCTGATCCTGCTCTGAAAGCAGAGCTGGAGAGTTGTCTGGATGAAAATCTGCAACTCCAGGAGATGCTGGACCGGAAGAAAAACGAATTAAACGAAACACAATCAGAGTAAGAACATAATAGCATGCACACACTCAAACACATTTACAAGGGAAAGCAGCAAAGGGCATGGTACTGCTACATGCAAGACAGTTGGATGACACAAGCAGCTACTGTAGCTTACTGTACACTGTAGCTACTGTAGCTTATTCACAAAGCAAACAAATGTGCCGGTTATATTCAAAGAATCCCTCACAGGCATGTTTTTATCCTCGTTTCCTTGAAGGCTGACTCAGTTGCGTATGGATCGGGAAAACGCTGAGAAGCGGGTCAGAGATATGGAGGACCAGATGGCTGAGTTTCAAGATGAGCTGAGAAGAGAGAACAGCAACAAGACGGTATCTCTGACATTTCCGACACACACACACACACACACACACACACACACACACACACAATACTGATGCACCAGTGATGCATAGTTTATCTTACCCAACTTTTTAAAATAAACTGCTGTTTAGCTTCTATTTTTTACACTCTTTTGAAAAATACTTTACTCTTAAACAGGAAGTTAATGTTGCTTTAAGAAATTTTTATGAGCGAGTGGTCAGAGTTATCAGGTTAATGATGTATTTCCCTTGCATGTGCAGGATCTGGTTTCCTCTCAGGCGCAGCTGATGGAAGTTTTGCAACTAAAAAAGAAGCTGGAGGAAACACTACGACAGAGAGAGAGGGAGCTTACAGCTTTGAAGGGCGCTCTGAAGGAAGAGGTGGCATCACATGACAAAGAGATTGAGGCGATGCGAGAGCAGTACAGTGCGGATATGGACAAGCTCCGCAGCAGCATGGAGCAGGTGTCTCAGGTGTGCACTCACAGTAGCAAACTGAGCATCACTTACAGTTGGCATGTGGAAAGATGAATAAATACTTTATTGATCCAGGAAATTGTATTCTGTTGTCTTTATCCTGCTACGCTAATGCAGCGGGATAAAGAATAAAATTTATGTAGGTACAAAACATTTTATATGTACAACAATGTTAAAAATGAAGAAGAAAAATAAGTCAAGAAAAATAATTAGACTGAAATATGTGCAAACAGCCTTTAATTCTTAAGAAACAGCAGCCAGGAGGTTGTCTTCTTCTTTCAGCTGCCTTGTTTAGGGGTCGCCACATCTTTACTCTTCGCATATTCGCTGTTATACCTGCCTCTTTCTCATTCACACACATGTGCTCTGTCTTGCTTCCACGGGCCTTCATTCCTCCTCTCTCCAGAGCATACCTCCACCTGCTCGCTACTCTTACTACAGATCAGTGTCGACTGCAAACATCACAGTCCACAGTGATTTCTGGCTGACCTCATCTGTTAACCTGTCCCCATCACAAACAAGAACGGGCTCAATGCTGATCCCTGATGTAAACCCATCTGTCACTCCAGCCGTACACCACTCACCACTGTCTCGCTGTCCTCATACATGTCCTGCACAAGCCTCACATACTTCTCTGCTACTCCTGAATCTTTGTTCCTATCATATGCTCGCTCTCGATCCATAAGACACAGCGCATCTGTAGAGCTCTTTCTCAGTATGACGCCATACTGCTGCTGCTTCATATTTCTAAAACAAGTTGAAGGATTTTAAAACTGAAAATGGTTCATGAGCAGAAAATGATTTCATTTCAATAGCCTTTCCAGGGACTGAGATGAAAGCTTTTGTGACACAAAGGTGTTTGTGAAAGTGCAGCATTTGTTGAGTTTTACTTGAATATTTGAAAGGAAAAGCCGTTCAAATGTAACACATGCTACGGAAGAGAAATGACACAACAGGTTATCATTTTTTCTGTCTCCTACTTAAGTCTCATGCAGGGATTGAAGCAGAGCGCTTGCGTGTAAATGCGTCAGTTCGCTCCCTGCAGCAGCAGCTGGAGGACTGTCGAGATGAGAGCAGTCACTGGATGGAGCAGTTTCATTCAACCAGAGACGAACTTCGAACAACTAAACAAGAGTGAGTCTAAATACGTTCTGATGTAACAGTCGTGTCATTCGCAGAGTTTAGTCATCATTGCTGACCTGACTTTGAGATTTCCAGTGTTCACGTGGACATGGATTTTTGTCATCATCTTGTCATGTTTTCCTTTGCACTCTCTTTACTAATGTGTTTCCATTCCTTCTCTCTCATTCTACCTGGTAAATGTTTCTCACCCTCTCTGTCAGAGAGCCACCCAGCCACCCTGAAACACAGTGAGAGTCGCAAACTAAACAGTGTTTGTGTTTAGCTTTACTGAACTGTAGATGTGCTGAACTGTGCTAACAGCTGTCTCTATAGTGGCAAGGCCATTCGCACTCAATAAACGTATTTCATGATTTTTTTAGCCCAAATCCAAGTGTGTGTGTGTGTGTGTGTGTGTGTGTGTGCAAAACCAACAATCAAATATGGATCATATTCGTTCTAGTTCTACTTCTAATGGAGATGATTGTCTAGTCACAATTTGAATCTTAGGAAATTCTATTTTCATGTTCTTCGTTGTGTTGATATAGTGGGCTGAGTTACTGTAAAAACAGTATCTAAGCATAGACCTTTAAACGGACAGTTAACTCCAAAATCAAATTTACATCTTTTGCCCGTGTCCATTAGATACACCTTGCTAATAACAGGTTACCACTTTTGAATTCTTTGTAGCACAGATTGATCAAAGTGCTGAAACATTCCTCAGACATTTTGGTCCATGTCGACATGATAGCATCACACAGTAGCTGCCGGTTTTTCAGCTGTCCATCCGTGATGTGAATCTCCTGTTCTCCACATCCCAAAGGTGCTCTGTTGAATTGAGTTCTTGTAACAGTGGAGGCCACACTATTACATCAGCAACCTAAGCCTTTGATACAAGGCAAGCTGGATCCATGCTTTTCGTGTTGGACCCAACATTTGAATGTCACAGCAGAAATCGACACTTCTGAGTCCAGGCATCCTGTTCTGTTGTCCGTTTTTAGTGAGCCAGTGTGAATTTTAGCTTCAGTTTTCTGTTTTTAGCTGGCAGCAGAAGCACCAGGTGTGGTCTTTTTTATACAATAGCCTGTCTACTTTAAGGATCAATATGTTGTGTGTTAGAGGCTCATCTCAGTTGTAATAAGAGATTATCTGAGTTACTGCCCCCTTCCCACCAACCAGAGACATTCTGGCTATTCTCCTCTAACCGCTGGCATCAGCAGGGCATTTTCCCCAGAGAACAGCCGCTCACTGGACATTTTCTTTTTTAGACCATTCTCTCTAAACTATAGAGAGACAGAGTGTGAAAAATCCTAACAGATCAGCAATTTGTGAAATACTCAGACCAGTCCATCAGGCACGAATAACCATGCTACATTCAAAGTAACTTAAATCATCTTTCTTCCCCGTTCTGATGCTGTTTCACTTTCAGTTTTGACCATGTCTAAAGCTGTGAGCCTAAATGCATTGAGTTGCAGCCATGTGATTGGATATTTGTGTTAATGAGTAGTTAAACGGGCGTACCTAGTAAAATAATAATATAGTATATATCCATCTATATTATTTGCTAATATCTATGGAGAAATCATAACCATTAAACATTTTTTTTAAACTCAGTCAGCAGTTTAATCTAAGAACTATTTTCACTTTTCACGTGCACAATTTGTATTTAAAAAAAAAAAAAAAAAAAAAAAAAAAGCACTTCAGATGAAAAATGTGTAAATTAGATTTTGGCATAAATTGTCCATTTTAAGATGCTGAAGAGTGGTGTGGATGGCCTTATTTGTGTGTGTTTAGCAAAAAATATAATGTAGACTTTTCTTTTCTTGTGAATTTATCTGACTGCAATGTGGTAGCTGGAAATCAATTTATTTTGCCACTTAAAGATAATCTTTTAGCTCCATGAAAACACCAAAGCAAATTCTGATATATCAGAATGATTAACGAATACAATCAAACTGCTCTTGATCAGATAATAAAACATTATTTAAAACAGTTATATATGGATTGATTGGTTAAGATCAGATGCACGTGCACATTTCTTAGACTCCTGCAAACCCGTCTGGAGAAGGAGGAATTTGAGGAAGAACTAAAGGAACTCCAAGACAAAATGACCTCCATGAAACAACAGACACCAGACCCCAACCACACACAAACCCTCAGCCAGGTGCAGTAGACAAACGTTATACTTCATCTGATCATGGAGGCATTGCTGAAGGATCTGTTTAACAAGATGTTACATTTTTGTTTAGGAGCTCCAGCAGTGCAAAGCTGATTTGCAGAAGGGCAAGTCTGAGGTAGAGAAAATGAGGGTGGAGTTTGACAAGAAGGTCATGGAGGTCATCTCTTTGAAAAAATCTCACCAGAACCAAGAGGCTGAACTGAAGTATGAGATTGACAGGTTGAAGGGCCAGTTACAGAAGGCCAAAGAGGACTTTACTAAAGCACAAGAGAAAAATAAACGGGTAGGTTTAATCTCCGAGCAAAAAAAAACTCTTGTTTTAATCATGTAAACTAGCCGGCTTGGTCGACACATTTCTCTGAATGTGGTAGTTTTGGTATTAAAATCATCTGTTTAAATCTTTATCTTTTGTCTTCCTGCCTATAGCTGCCAGACCCAGCAACCATCTCAGAGCTAGAGCAGAAGCTTAATGAGGCCCAGAGTGAAGTTACCCAGCTCAAAAAGAAGCTCTCATTGACTGAAGAGGAACTGGACACCAGTAAGACACAGCTAAGCAGAGCTCACCTGGACATTAACTCGTTCCAAGATGCCCAGCAGGAGCAGGAGGAAGCGACCGCTCGTCTCAAAGAGAAAATCTCAAGATTAGAGGTAAGGTTGCATCCCTTACAGGACCATCCAGCTTAGTGATGCCTGGGAAACTGTTCACATTCAGGCTTATTTGGATGTCCTCTGTGGTTTCCTCAGGCTCAGCTGCAGAGCAATGCTACAGAGAGCTCAGAGGCAGAGCTCGCACTCCACACTGAGGTGAGAGGCCTGAGATCTGAGCTCGATGAGGCTAAGAGGAAAGCCTCCAGACTGAGCCAGGAGCACCGTGAACTCAGCCAGCGTCTGGAGGATACAGAAAAGGACAAGGAGGCCCTCAAACAGACCATCAGCCAGCTGGAGGACACTAAACGACAGCAGGAGAGAGCTCTAGAGAAAGTGAACAAAGACGTAAGAAGGATAGATCATTTTTATACCTGTGCAAATGAAAAAAGTCTGTATGTATCCTTCCTTGTCCTCTCTGCTCACTGGAGGATACACAGCACAAAAAATTAATTCTGTTTTTGTTTTGTCCTGTCTGCCCCCGTCCTTCTGTCAGTATGACTCTTTAAACGTGTCCTTAAGAGAAGAAACGCAGGCTCTCAGGGTTCAACTGGAAGAACAGAAAGAGCGAGCACGCAAGGAAATGCAGGAGGTGCAGCGTCACGAAAACGATGCTCACTCTGAGCTGGAAAAAAGCAAGATGAACATAAGGAAACTGGAGGAAGAGGTGTGTGCCTGTGTTTTAAGTACTTGTTTTTTTAACTTTTTGACTGATTTTTTTTTCTTTTCTTTTTTTTCTTTTTCCATTGTATTCATGTATAGACGGGTGACAAAGAGGAAAAAACTGTGTCTGATTAAGGCCCTGCATGGTGTAAAATGAGCCTTCATTTCAAAGGGAATCAACCCAAACTGTGACGGCACTATATCCTGTCTGAATGATAATCAGGGGTTTAATTTGACTTCCTCTTGCACATGGATGACATTTCTAAAAAATTATGATCGCTCTAACTAGATATCACGGCAGAAGAAGGAGCTGCTTCTTGCATGTGAGGAGAGAGACAACCACCAGCTGGATAAAGAGCTGCTCGCCAACAGACTGCGCCACCTGGAGGGAGAGCTGGAGGCCAGCAAAAACAGCCACAATGAGAAAACCCGAGAGATTCGCATCCTGGAGGTAAGCGGCTCATCTGCTCCTCTCCTGGTTTGGGAGAATGAATCATTTGGGAGTGTAACCCATGGATACTGTGCTCACAGCTTTTAATAGTTGTGCTCTGCATACACTGACTCTGTGACAGTCTGCACATCTATTACATTTATAAATCAAGGGTAGCATAGCTATCAAAATATGATAAATGCTGATTATTTTAATAAACACGAGTAGTGTAATTTATTTATTAGCTTGTGTTTTTCCAGCAGTGTCTCCTCTGATCTCTTCTTGTTTCTATCAGGACAAACTAAAGCGTTTGGAGTTGGAGGTGGAGGAGGAGAGAAGCAGTGTGGATATGCTGACTGATCGTGTGGCTCGCAGCAGAGACCAGATCGATCAGCTCCGCTCTGAGCTCATGCAGGAGAGATCCTCGAAGCAGGACCTGGAGCTGGACAAGAATGCAATGGAGAGACATGTATGTGCACATGCACCAAATTTGTGTTTGCTAAGTTAACCAAAGTATTGTTTAACTCTCATGTATTATCTATTTAATTATAAATAAAGCCTTTGGCTTTACATCCTACATGTCTGTACTTTTTAACGCCATATTTGCTCATGTCTGTCCCTGCAGCTGAAGGAGCTGAGGAGTCGTGTGGTTGACATGGAGGGTCAGTCGCGTTCCTCTGTAGGAGTCTCCCAGCTGGAAAGCAAAATCCAGGAGCTGGAAGACCGTCTGCGGAGCGAAGAGAGGTGCAGTGAAAACAGCAGACTACTGCACTCGTGTTGATCTATATAGTGGAACTATTTATTTATTTATCGCTGTGTTTGAGAACGTTTTTGTAATGTATCTAGATTTTTTGTATAGAAACGTAAAGAATGAGTCTGACATTCCTCTTACTCACAAAAGTGATTATTATGCATTGTTATTAGTGAGCCACCAGAGCACTGGTGACTTTTAGGCTTAATGTGCCTCAGCATTCAGCGACCCTGCTCTATAACTTTATGTAGTCTGCCACTTCATTCCTGTGGTTCCTAGATGCTTCCACTGTGCAGTAACGGTGAAATGTCACAGACCACCACAGTACCACACTGAGTTTCAGTGAGCTCATTTGAACAACTCATTTTTTCACAAGTGTTTGTAAAGGTAGACTGTATGGTTAGGTGCTTGAAATTACACCTGTGACCGAGAACATCTGATTTAAACGATTAGGAGATGTGGCTTTTGTCCAAATAGAGTATGCTACTGTTTTGTTCCAGATGGCATCACAGGTATTAATTGATGATGATCATGAGTTGTTGTTCAGGACAATCCTAAAATCTAGTAAATTAAGCGTTTCATTAAATTGGTTTTCTAGGTTGTATTCGTTTTTCTGTCATGTGATTGAGTCACTGTTTCTAGTTGTAACATGTAACAGCAGTGAGTTGGTAAGCGGTTTTGCTCAGTAGCTGAGAAGTCTTGCTTTCTTTTTCTGACTTCAAGAGAGAAGAACGCTGTGTTGGCAACACAACGTCGTTTGGAGAGGAAGCTAAAAGACCTCAATATGACATTGGATGAGGAAAGACAAACACACACTGAACAGAGAGACCAGGTATAAATATTTACCATGTGCTGAATGTAAATACAGAAATCCCCTCACAGAAAATGGAAAAGTTGAAACACATACTGGCAAACCATGCTTAAATGTCAACTGGTGTTGCAGCTTGCTCTGAGAGTGAAGGCTCTGAAGAGGCAGGTGGATGAAGGAGAGACAGAGCTGGAAAGGTTAGATGGAATGAGAAGAAAAGCTCAGAGAGACCTGGAGGAACAGATGGAGCTGAAAGAGGCTCTGCAGACCAGAGTCACAGCACTGGAGACTGAGCTTAAGTAAGCGCTTCCTTTTCCTGTCCCATTCTTTTTGTTTCTCTTCCAATTTGTTACTCAATGTGAGCTTCTGGTAACGATTATGCAAGGCTCTTCTTGGCAGCCAGATTATCACAGCACACAGTGTGTGTGCATGTGTGCATGTGTGATTAAGTGAGAGAGACACCATCTCCTCCTACTTGCGTCACAGAATGAAAAAAACTGCATTAACATGATGTAATAATCAGTGAACCCACATTGTTTAGCTGTGACACATTGATACAGACACATGGTAAAGATTCACACAGCCTCCCTGAGGTGCAGCATTACACAGTCTGATGTGTGTAAAACATTCCAGCAATCACCCACATGTGGATCGGCTATTTCATTAAACTAAAACGGTACATTACTCATACACCACAGGGGAAATTAAATTACAAACATTCTCTAACGAGTTCCAATGAACTGCATGTAGTTCTTTGGTTTTACCAGCAGAGGGCGGGGTATCACAACCACTTTAAGGATGATCAGACTCGTGCTCAGAAGTTGACTACACTCATCATGGACATGGCCATTTTGGGCTTTTAAAGATTTCTTTGAATTGTTCTGTTTTCAATGGTGGATTGATTGCACAGCAAGCATTTTCAATGACTAATAAAAAACAAGAATTAGGTTTAAATTGACTTTAGGATTTTATCTAATCCACACAGGGACAAATGTATACATACACTCACTCAAATCTTTTAATACATGATGCTGAACGTTCTAAAATTTGGTAAGGCCAAGGCCTGTTAACACTCATTAGTGATCGTGGTTAACTACAGTTGACAGTTTCTCTTTGCTGGCATAAAAAGGATTTTTTGACAGATCTCAGTGAAAATCTAAGAAGGAGAATTATGGATTCAGAAGGTCTCTTGGAGCCATTTCTAAACAACTGCATATTCCAAGGTCATGATTTCAACCAATCATAATGCAGCACAAGTTATTCGGCTCTGTCACCAGTTTTCCAAGAAGAACCAAGCGGTTAACCTCAGATGACACAAAGATTTTGTTATTTAACCACAATGACATGCGGTATGTTTGGATGATTAAAGGTGAAGCTTTCAAACTTAAGAACACTGTACAAGCTGTCAAGCATGTAAACGCCTAGATGGTTCAAACTTGGACACAGTTGTTTGTTTTAACAGGACAGTGATCCCAAACATAGATCAAAATTGGTTTTTGAAATGGATAAAAAAGACAAACATTAAGCTTCTGGAATGGCATTCCCAAAACCCTGACCTCAACCGTATTAAACGTTTTTTACACTATGCCTAAAGGCTGTGTGGCTTCCTGATGAGTGTATGTAAACTTCCTGCCATGTCTGTAGCTGTGTAGACAGGTTTGATAAGAGAAAAAAGACTGACAGCAGCTGATTTTGTGAGTGTAGTTACTGATAGTGATTATTATGTCTCACAGGAGGAAAACTCAGGCAGCAATACGCCCAGCTTTGGATTCATCAGCTCTCAGCTCAGACGATGACGACAGTCTTTACGATTCCTCCACCATCACCTCCATCCTCACAGAGACCAACCTTCAGACCAGCTCCTGTTAAAGCAACGCTTTGGGAGCAGGTCGAAGGTGGGAAAATAAAACTCTGCCAAGATGAATGTGGAGGAGAGTGTGCAGTTTATAGGCTTGGAGTAAAGCCAAAAGGCACTACAGACAATGAGGGAGGGAAACCTGGGGAGGTAATGACATATTGTGGGTTAACAGGAGATTTTTTTTTTTTTTTTTTTTTTTTTTTGCATACCAGTGTGAATTGAAGGAAACAAAACATCCTCAACATTTGAGGGAATTTCCTTCAGCATACAATATACACACGTGTCCTCCAGGGTACAATTGAAATGCCTCCACTTGATGCACATTGTACACCAGCAGACATTGGGGACTAGTCAAGAACCTCCAGCATACAAAAACTTATCACTAACAAAGTCAGTATGTTAACTGCATGAGAAGAAATGCAATCTGAAACAAAACAAAATACAAGCAGGTTATGATTTGCATATTTTTTTGTTTTTGGTACAAATTCATCATGCCTTTTTCAGGGATGAAGCTCTGGGTCAAGCACGTAAAGCTCATCGTCTTGCTTTGAGAGAAATCCTCATCATTTCCTTATTTACATGTTGGACTTTTTTCCTCTACTGTGGTTCTACACAATGCAAAGAAATTACATAGATTTACTAACAAACGTGGACCAAATGTTGACACTGCGAGCATTAATTGTAGATACAAACAACCTCACATAAAAAAATCTTACATTTTCTGAAAGTTAAATTACTAACACAACCTTATGTGGACTGCACATCGTTCTTTCTGAATGAAATGTGAATTTTTTCACTGATAACAAAAATATTTAGTTTTTGTTTATATTTTTAGCTTTGGAATATGTCCGATACATTTGAGACATGTTTACTCCACTGTCCAGAATTCAATGTCAAATAATACACAGGGATTCTGAATTGTACAATTATAACAAAATTGGCATCTTATATTTATTGTTTTGGGGAGAGACACAAATTCTGTTTGTGGTGTGATGGGAAAAATGGGAAGACTGTGTGAAATTTCAGCTTAGACTTACCTGGTGAGTCTTTTCTGCATCTGAAGAAGATTCCTGGTTTTCCAGGATTTCCAGTGTTTTGGTTTTGTGGTCCATCCAGACAGGAAACCGTCTGTCCTTTGTTTTCACTTTTAGAGCAAAAATGGTGGCCAAACTTTTCAATTAGTCAGAAATGTAAAGCTGCGCAGCTCCTATGCATTCCCTTATATCAAACCAGTTAAACTTATGCTGTATCTACTTTGTATGTAATTATAATGCCTTGAAGTTGTTAAAGAATCATTTGTAATTCACTTGACAATGAGTTTTGTAAAGTGTATTTAACATTTGTAGATTTTTTTTTTTTTTGATTTTTTTTTTGTAAACGTTTTGAAAAATCAGTTGAAGTTAAAATCACTTTTTTTCCATAGTGTAAAACCTGTTTTCAGAAAAACTGGAAAATGGTAATGAATATGATTTATTAAATGAAGATGTTGAATTAAAAGATGCTGGTACGCTGTCGTTGTTGGCTGGAAACATTTCAAGCTGTCTGTAATTAAGTTGTTTTTTTGTTTTTTTTGTATTGCAATAATTAAGCAACATTAAATCTATTAATTTAAATAAGACATGTTTTACTTGATCACTTCTAATGAGCTGATTTTCCTGTGCGGTTTGTTTTTGCACATTTCAGAATAGACATCTTCCTTTTGGGTATACCATTGCAGTAGCATTAACTACTATTTATTATTTGTCAGATTTCTCCTTGTTATTATTATTCTGTCTAAAATGGTCTTATAAATTTAGGAAAACCTGCACAAAAATTTACATCAGAACATGCACTTGATTGGCAGTAGCATATGACTTGTGGTACGAGGGAGAGTTTCCCAAAGCACAAACCCAGAGCCCTACTTCACAGTGAAAGAATCTTTTAGATATGGCTTGTAGTTTTTACTTGATAGAATTTTGCACCCTAGCCTGGCTCCTTTTCTGTGTGTCTCTCATTGACTGAGACAGTAGGGTCCATATTGTCATGATGGCGTCAAAGTGTTGCTGCACAGCCATGAAGAGATTCTCCCGTTCTACCACATCCCAAAGGCGCTCTGTTGGTTTGGATTGAGATCTGGTGACAGTGGATGCTATTTAAATACAGTGAACTCACCGTCATATTCAAGAAAACAGTTTGAAATGATTTGAGTTTTGTGACATGATACGTTATCCTGCTGGAAGCAGCCATCAGAAGAGCACAGTGTGGTCATAAAAGCACATACATGATGAAGAACAATATTCAGATGGGCTCTAAATGATGCTCAGTTGGTACCAAGCGCTCAAAGTGTTTCAAGAAAATATCCCCCACACCATTACACCACCAGCAGCAGCCTAAACTGTTGATACAAGGAAGGAATTTGTAACCGTAGACGTTAGCCTAAGGAGCTTAGAAAGAAAAGCAACTATAACTTAAAGACATCGAGTCGCTTTTCTTTCCAAGCTCCTGACAACCTTCACAGACACCTAGACGTTAACCCTCAGCTGCCACATATAACACAAAAATCTACAAACTAACATTTAGCAGTTCTTATCTAAACCTGTTTGCAGGTGATAAATGGCGTCGGCCACCGTTCCTGTCTTTGTGCCTCTATATTATTATTACCAAAGATACAATATCGCAAAGATTGCTCATGTTTGTTTTGGCAGCAGCACCAAGCTTCTCAGGAATTAAATGTGTTTAAAGGAGTTCCACTGAAGTCTGTTTCCTATTACTATTTGATAAGCGCGTATTTGGATCTGGCTATGATTTCTAAGCAGTTTTATTCCAGTCTGCTTCCAGCTCTTTTGGAGGAATGGGATTTTTTTTTGTTGCCAGTGTCCACAGAAAACCACAGGTGTAATTAATAACTCTGATAACACAGTCTCTGTTTATTTCAGTTTACCTGCCCCTGAGGCTCTAACACAGTGGCATGACTTACACTTCATTCATAAATGTTTTAACATAGCTTTACTTTTATTCTGTGGTAAAAAGTCTTCTGTGGTTGTCTTTTTTTTTTTCATCACACAGGTTCAAGTGTACTGAGTCCTTAAATGCCCATCTTTCCTTAAGTGAGTGAAGTAGCCTATACATCCTGCATGAACACTTGAGAGAATGACAGCAGATTCGCACAGATTTTAGCTTGGCACTTTGTAGATTAAATAACAAACAGAACAACATCCATCTTCTGCCACTTATCCAATTCAGAGTTGTCAGGAGGCTGGAGTCTGTCCAAGCTGTCATGGGGCGAGATCCAAGGTACACCCCTGATGTTGCGCTCCGTGGCAGAATAGAACAACAAGCTATAAATTATTTTAAAACTGCACATTTAGCTTGTTGTAGAGGCCACAAATGAGTGTTGTTTTGACTCCGGGTGTCTCCTGTTGCATAACTGTTTTTGCTCATCACGCCTGTGATATCCATCAAGCAGAGCAGAATCAACCACAGCTGCTGTGCTGATAGAAGATTTTATCAACACAGGCACACATCCATGTGATTACAGGGGTCAGTCAAATCTAGATGAATATTTTTCTTTTTCTTTTTTTTTTTTTGTCTGTTAGATTCCAGCTTTCTGACTCAACTCATACATTCTCCAACACCCCAGAACAAATGCTGACATGCTGGCACGTTGATGAGGCCAGTTAGAGAACAAAAGATGAGGCAACAAGCAAACAAGACTGAGTAACATTAAACTGGAAGACACTTTTCTCAGTTAAATCCGACATTTCACAAAGAGACGTCAAAAGAAAAGCAGAAATCAACCATGTGTTCGTCATGTTTTTACATTTCTGGAACAACAATGACAATAATGCTCTAAGCCAAATCTGCCTCTAACTTTGTTTATTGTGTGTCTGGAATCATAATTTTTTTTGAAAAAGAAACACTTGCATGATTATTATCATCATTATAATTAACTGCAAACATTACACTGTTGAAAGTGGACATTCACACAGCAGAGAGCGTGAAAATCTCGAAACCAACCTGTGCAACACCCTGACAGACTTAAGACAAATTAAAAATGTCTGTTTGTCGAAGCTCTAACTGTGTAAATAGGATTAGGGCGTGCAATGCAGGATACTACAAATAGGCCAGTGTTTGAGCTGGCACCACGTTACTCCCAGTGATGCCCAGTGATGGATGGTTTGTTGGTGTCAGAAGCACCACTGGGTGAAGCAGTCCAGGAATGCACGGAGTCCATGTGAAAACAAGTTCAAGGAAGCTTCTACAGAAGTGCAAATGAGTGAAATAATGAAAGGAGACAATCAGCAAACTCTCCTCACTGTACTGGGAACAAATCTGTGGCTTTTGCTCTTTAAGACGCAACATTTTATGACTTTAGGGGTTTGTTTTTGCTGCATTTTAAAAAAGATATCAAAGTCAGCACCCTGGAGGGAACACTTCACCAACTCCCTGGGTTATTTATGTGTTTACATCCTTTTTGGCACATTGGCACACACAGACAGACTTTAAGTCTTGCTGATTTTTTAACAAAGTCATTTTACCTCCCACGGAGCTATTGTGCGATTGATCTACAAAAGAGGTAAAAGGCGCCTTTCCTTTCCTTCTCACTGGGAGTTGAACTTTAAAATATTTTCTTGGAACAAACTTGTTGGCATGAAGTCACACCTTTAATGTTTGTACAATACCTGTTTCGCTAGACTAGAGCATACTTTCCATGGGTGGGATTGGGTTTCCATATGATTCCTGTTTTCCAGGACACAGCATTAAACCTGAGAGCTGATTTGCCAAAGAGCTGGGTGTGTTGGCTTTAGAAATCGTGGTGTTTGTTGTTACGTATGGCTGCTGTTGTTGAGAAAGAATGCAGCCCTGCCGAAGGTGTAAAAATATTTCTGTCTGCCTTCAGGGGTTTCATGTGTAGAAACACAATAAAAACACAACCAGTGAAATTACCCACACACGGTGACTAATGTTTTCAGTTGTAATAACAGTGCACGATTAATAAAAAGATAAGGAGTGGAGCAAAGACTGTCATCATGCAGTGCTTTAAAAATAACTTTTCTTGTGTTCAACGCTAAATGAGGGCTGCGTCCAGATTCTGATATCATGATACCACTAAAGCGTGTTATGCAAGTTTTCTTTTTTTAAAAGGAAACTGACAGCTGTGCCCAAATTCAACTTTTCTAACTAACTGCTCAAACCCACCTCCCATGTTTCTGCTTGTTATAATTTAGTAGATGATTAGGTCGTGATTTTGTTCCCTAGAAGTAAACATAATAAAAAAGAGTCACTCCAGAGGGACTCATCGTTTTTATCTGTGTGTAAGGACATGACCTGTGCATCCTCAGTGGTAACCGCAGCCCTCATGACAGGAAATGAGCCATTGTTTTCTGTAAGTTTCACTTTGATAATCTAAAGTATGTGACCACACTTATAGCATCATTATTATTATCATCAGTTTGTCAGCTCCTCTCTCCATTACACAGAAGTGCACTTTTAACCCAGTTATAGCAGGTCAGACATTGTTGTGTTCTTGTTCAGGTCACATGGTTAGATATCAATATTTTAATGTCTCAATTTAGGAAAAACTTAATGCAGTCTTTTATTATTTGAATTTTGGCTTAAAATCAACTTTTTTAATGCCCAAGAACAATGTGTACAACTCAAGAAGTGCATAAAATATCGACTTATTTTTAACTCTTTACACCTTGAAAGCCGACTAGGAATAACCCTCAAAACAACTGGATGTGCATCAGTAGTGAGTGTGACCTGTGCCTGTGCAGCTACCCTTGGAAAAAGCTGAAAACCACATCTTTATGGATAAATACCAAGGTGCAAAGGTTTATCAAATGTTGTCTGTAAGTGGGAAAGAGTTAAATGATGAGTGCATAAAGTTAAAAAAAATAAAAATCCTACAGTATTGGTGGAATTTCTGTTGAACCGTATCAGACGTGCTCACTGGCTCACTGGGGTGTGAGATGAACAAATCCCAATAAGCTAGAAGTATCTAAGATAAGAAACACACACACGAACACAGAGTGGTTCCAGATTTGACATCAAGTATGTGAAAGATAAATACTGTATTTTATTTGAGTGTGATTTTCCTTCTCCCTCACCAAGTACATCCAGTAAGTATAAAATGAAGGTTGTTTTATGGTCTTTTGTTATATTTGCGTTTACCTTTTTTCTGTCACAGCGTTTGTTGAAACTGTTATCTGGTTATGTTTGGGCTTCAGCAGGGACACTTTCACAGAGCAGCACTTTTCCTGACTCACTTGTGTTAGACCTTTTGAAGTAGCCAATGAGACGTCTCCATTTAGTCGTCTACAAAGACTTTAGTCCAGACAGGCTTCTCAGATTCTTGAGGATCTGAAAACACAAAGCTCGTCCGGGATATGTACACATTTGAAGTTGGCACAACTTAAGACATACTCTTCCAAACAGATAAGAAGGGCGACTGAATGCGACTAGCAGGAGTCTGACTCACTCTGTGATCTCAGTCTAATGCGTGCATGTATGAAAACATAGACTCTCATAACAGTCTGCTGTCTGATCTCTGGATCAGTGCGTCTGCATGCGGCCAATGGCATGATGTAAACTCATAATCAGGACTAGGACTGTTGCTTGGTGCGTGCATTAGGTGTACATGTGCTGGTCTTCGAGTTTGTGGAGGAACTTCATTCCCATTGATAAATCAACCATTAGAGAAAAGCAACCACTCTGATATAAAGGTTATCTACATTCTTGGTTAGTGACTGGTTACCCTGAAGTGATTACTTATTAAAAATCCGGGTCATGTGGACGATTTCGCTAATGTCTGGTTAGGCTTTTCCTGCTTTTGTGCTCGAGTCTGTTTCTGCTCCCGTTTCAAATTCACTTAACATCATCCTTTTGTGTGTCACTCTGAGCTGTTGTTTGCTCCTAAACGCCGCTAAAGTCGTTATCCAATTTGAGGTCTGTGCAGAGCTGGATCAGCTGCTGCTGCATCAGCTACATGCCAGCAGAGGAACGCTCGCTCTGTTACTCATTTGTCCTGTCACCTTTGTGCCTTCGGGGTGGCCTGTAGAAATATGCAGCCCAGGTTGTGCAACAGTAGGAATTCTGCAGGAACACTAAATGTTTTGTAAGCTTTGGATTGCGTGTTTTACATTAATGCTGAAAAAATCTGCCTGGCAGAAACAAATTAATAAAGACATAAAGAAAATAAAGAATTACCCTTTTTTGTCAAGCTTTTGGACGCGACTGATTTGTTTTGTGACTGGAGGACAGCTTGTTGTGCTGTTTTATGTAAAGTCAACATTAAAGGGATTAAAGGGAACATTTTAATATTTCATGTGTTCTGTTTTGAAATGCTGTAAATCATTTTTAGGCTTTGAACTGAACTGTTAACTGTTATGTGAGGACGTGTGGTTATGCTTTGCTTTCAAAGAATAAACAATTTCACAATTCAGTTAAAGTAAATCAGCCATTTACCTGGTAGTGAAAACAAGCTTAGCTTGGTATTGAGTGATATCGTGAATGAGCTGTGCTTTGCTGACCTCACAGGAATGGGTTTATATTTGGCCATATACGTTCATTTTCACCCCCAGTCGCTGGCACGCTGATATCATTTACAGACAATAAGGGAAAGCCATGGATGCAGCCTGTGAAGGATATGACTGGCAACCGAAAAGCATAACTATAAAAGATATTAAACATCAAACAGTATAACCACTTCTTCAGACTCATACATGGAGTCAAAAACACATGAATACAATTACTAAAACATTCAGGCGATGGCAACACATTAAATAAGTAGCTTTGACATAAATAAGTAGCACATGTTCACCGTTTCATTCTGTTTTCTTTAGCTTTATTTGGTTGTCTTACTTTTAGAGCAATCTTACTGCCTTATATTTTTGCTTTTTACATAGCAACTTGTAGTATTGCAGATTTTTACTTACCGAGTATCTATTTTTCCCCATATTACCACATTTTTTTGTCCATTTAATAGAGATAATCTGCTTCTTTATTTTGTTATACTACTCTCCCTTTAAGGCCAATACCTCACTTTAAGTTTCCTCCCTTCTGATTGGCTGCCCCTTGTAAACAGAAGCTTTGAATGGCAGTGTGCTGTAGGTCACAGGTATTACTTGTATATTCTGAATATCACCATAGTAACAGTGTGTATGCATTACAGAAGATTAATTACCCTGCTTCCACCTTGTTATGTTTGCAGAGTAACCTGCTGTGGCTGGATGGGTTTGTACAGTATCTGGGATTTGTTAACATAGGACAGAGGTATTATGTTAACAATTGTGTTTGCAGTTACATGTCGATTTTGGTGAGAAAAGTTCATCTAAAACAACAACAACAACATCAATAATAATACGAATAAATGCCTCAAATCACTGAATTCAGTCTTTTGGTTTCCATTGCTTTGTAATCTTAGGAGAGAGTCTTCTTAAACAGGCTCAGTCAGGAGTTCAAGCTCACTCAATAATTCATTGAGCAGTGTGCTGACTGGACAGCAGTCAGTAGGTGTTGTCTTCCGCTGCTCAGCAAGGGGCCATCACATTCCTCTGTTTACTACCTTTTCGTGGCTCTCTGAACATCGTGTGATAATCGGGATGTAAAATTTGTAGAAGTCACTGTGCGAGAAGTTGTCATACCGGTGCTGACCCTCCCCTCTCAGCTATTCCCGATTCCCCTAGTTCCCTATTTGGCCGTTTCGGTCTCCTTGTGGGCGGGTCGCATGCTTTTGTGGCTCACTCCCACTGTGACGTGCAGAGAAAAGTAGCTCCCCGCACACTTACCGGGCCGAAGACTGATAACAGCCAGTGACTGAGCTTCTGTGTGCGGTCAGCAGAGAGACACCGTGACGAAGCTTTCAATTCTTTATTTATTGTGTGTGGAGTATTTATTTATTTCTGTGAGAGATGAACGGAGTGACGAGAAGTCTGTGCACCTTTGAGGACATCAGAAGTCAGGAATATGGGGTAAGTTACTTATACATCAGCTTACGTGGATTTCTGTGTCTGTGTGTGTGCTGCGCGTAATGAAGTAGGTCTAACTAATGAACCAACCAGAAAGAAATCAGGGTGGTTCGTTTAATTTAATTTATTTATTTACTGTCTTTCATTTTTCAGTTTTTGTCTGTACTCTGTTTTACTGACTGGCTTTGATGCAATGTGATTTTGTGGCTTCACCTGCTTTAAATGGTGCTTTTACTGTCCCTGGCTTTGTTGTAATTAAGGTATTAACCCCTCTTACCCATAGAGACAAGGTGGCAGCTCAGTATTAATCCAAATAACATCTGTGTCTGTCACAAGTACCTTCTGGACACATCATTTAAGGCTTACAGTTACAGAGAGTGAAGGCAGCTCAGGAACTAAAGGCTGTGCTCGTGCAGTATGTGTGCCACCTGCCCCTGTGAAGGTTTGATCACCAGAAATAATCAGCTCACTGTGTGTTTGCTTTGCTGCAAACCTGTAAAGAAAGTAGTCCTAAGCTTTACTTTACATCCCTTGAATGGGCTTTATTTGCTTGCGTGACAGCAAAAGCATTAATCATTTACCTCACCTGAAAAAACTAACTGTTGACCTGCGCTGTGGTTTATGAGGTTGCGGGGCAATATGATACCCTCCACCTTCCACCTCAGCACTCTCCTGCTGAGCTCATATCAAATCATATTACAGAAACATGTAAAACTTTCAAGACACACACGTTCATATTTGTTTAAAAATAACCTGAAGGTCGTCTAAATTCTTAATTTAATTAGATATTGTCTGACTGAGCTCGACGGGAAGGCAAACTATTTTACTTCCAATGAATCAGACCCTTTGGTGTGTATGAATGTATTGAAGTTCTATCAAATTCATTATCTTTTGTCCATTTGTGGTGAAAATCTATGGTTGGCACAAAGTCCCGCACCATTTGGGACCCACTGGTCTAGATCTTCTGTTGTGTAACTACAAAGCAGATGTAAACGTCAACGTGTACAAAGGGCCACTTACACACACGCTGATTAACAGCTCTCAGGAATGTGTTATGGAGCAACATACGAAACTTTATGTTTGTCCAGTCTTTGTTTTATCTAATCATACATGACATTTGAACATGAGGCTGATAGCACATTTGCATCAGCTTCACAGAGAACATAAATTTATTTTTAACAAAGTCAAATTCAGCAGTCAAATAGTCACCCACCTGCAGTATTTGCATCTGATATGGCTGTTCCTAGTTAATAAAGCAGCCTAGGAACTTTCACCTCAGTGTACTGTAACGACTGGAGGGTACTGACAGATTAGTTAATGACACAGTTATCAGTGACACGTCTGTAATGATACAAGAGGGGGAGGAATGTGCCTGATGTAGCACAGAGAGGCCTTCAGCAGCTCATTTGTTAAGTATATTTTCGGGAACTGGGATGATGTGATAAAAATAAAATAGAAGGAACAAGAAGCACTAACTCTGAAACAAAGAGTGTTCTAAAGTTAGTACTAGTGACCAGAAATCCCAGGTTTTTTTTAATCTATTGTTTGAAACTGTAGCGCTTTCTCTTTCCTGCACAGCAGGATTTATCAAGGTATTATTTTCAGCTCAGGCAATGTTTAGAAGTGATGTCACAATTGCATGTTGTTGAACACATTCCCAGCGTCTCTTCTCATCGTCAGTCATCTTAGTCAGGAGAGTCTGACATCACCAGCTGGGAATGGGCCAAACATGACTTATTGGCACATTTGTGTTGCGACACGATTGCAATATGCCCGCAAACACCTTTTTTACATGCCACACAGACCAGAAAAATGACTGATTATAGGGATTCTAGTGTCATTATATTCTTGTGTCACTGTGAACTCTGATCCTGGACTGCTTGTTTATCTTCACCTGTTCAGGTTCTCACATGACGGCATTTCACGCAACAATCAGCTCCTCTGTCCTCTTTAAAATGGACTTAGCCTAATTTAACCCATTAATTGGCGCAGCCTGCTGAGTCAATGGGACAGTGACACCTTTTCACTGCCGCAGGAGCTACGGATGCATAAACTAGGGCTACAGCTTGCGAGCACTAATTATCAGTTAATCTTCCAATAATGGTCTAAGATTAAATGATTAATTGGTTTAAATGTTGAAAAGCACTGAATAATGTTCGTTGCAGCTTCTCAGCACGGTCCAAAATCTAAAGGCAGGTGTTTAATTTATTCTCTTATGTGACAAAGAAGAGCAGTCTCTCTGGATGCTTGCAGGCACCAGGTTAGTCACATGAAGAAACACTGAAACGATAAATAAGTTACCAGTTTAACTGTGCATCAGTCCTATTTTGATTAACTTTGATTCATCTCTGTGGTTTTGTGTAAAACTCCCTGTGCTTGCCAAAGCTGGGTGGAGCAGAATATAAAAGTGGTCATATAATCCAGTTTCTATTACCGATAAGTTGGTGTTGAAGCTTCGAGTCGTAGTTTTGTTTACCTAATCTTTGATCACATAGTTCTCTGTATTAGTATTTGCTGTTCAGCCAATCATTTGTGTCAAGAGACCAAATAATGCAGTAAGAGGTTTATTGGGTTACGCCTATTTAAAGAAAGGTTTTCTATACAAATGTGTTTATATTCCTGTTTCCTTTATGCAAGCAAGACACTGAAACTCAATAACAGTGTGAACATTGTTACTAAACTACAGGAAGCGCTGGCGGCCATGCTCGGATTGCACATGTCGTTTTAAAGGCTGAGGTTTACGATGCAGTTGGACAAAAGATAAAGTGACACCTGTGCAGCGTGTGGGAAAGCAGTGCAAGAGAGGAGGAATGTGATTTAATTCAAAGACGTTTCTACAAACACACACACATTAGAGGATGTTTCTTTTTGTGGCATGCAGGGGATGGTTTACCATTAAAGGGTGATACCTGCCTCTACCTCCGTTTGGAAATATAAACTCTTTCCTCTTTAAGTGGGATCGATTTCTAAGGGACAAATCCAGAAATTCTGCATGTTTAACAGCAACATTCCTAAACTGCTAGTCAACCCTCGGTTACAGCCTCCTGATGCCAAGGTCTGAGATGAAAAGCATCCTCGTATCCTTTCAGCCTTTCTGCCTGCAGGTACCCCCGTGATCTTTTGTGTCCATTGTCGTGCACCCAGCTGTGTGGACTCTGTGCGTAAAACTCAGTGTCATGTTTCTGCCAAGATAAATGCAGTGTGCACTTAACCTCGTATGTGTGTTTTGTTGCGTGTCAGTGGCGTCACTGTCTATAAGCGCATCCAACTGGTCCTTTTGTCCGTGTTCCCGGGAAGTCTAGTATTACAGGTTGTTGCTGAAGGTGGAAAGGACCGCATTTTTGTGTGTCCGCGGACATAAAAGAGCAAACCAGCAGAGAGACTGAATAGCTCAAAGCTGGGATTAGTGGAGTCTTTGTTTGGCTGTCTGTGGAAGTCCGGAAAAGTCGTGTAATGATGGATTCCTTCTTAACAACTATCCCACTGTTCCCCTTCCGTCCTCCCCCAGTCGTGCACCCTATTAGAGCTTACTGACATTTGCAATCTGAGAGGAGAGCATGAAGAAAGAAAGGGGATTTTTTTTTTTTGCTTTCATTTCTCTGAGTTTTCTTCATTGTGGTTGGACCTCCACCAAGACTATTACTCTATTTCCTTTTTTACATTCATTTTCTATTATTATGTCTCCTGAATATCAGTCCCACACGACTCGCTGTCTGCCTTTTTCCTTTCATTGCATCCTGAAAAGATAACCAGCTAATCTAGCCCTAGACCTTCTCTAAACACAAAGCTTTTCTTTTACAGCAGCTTTTTATCGTGGCATTACGCAACACGAGCGAGCTCATTTCCCCTCGTCTGGTCAGAATCGAGACGCACTCTGCACATCAGACAGGGTCTCTGGACAGAAGCTGAGATCAGAAGGATTAGAATTGGTTATTTGTTTGTTTTTATTATCCATCATTGATACATTTTTTTTTGTAAATTAGTTGCTTGGTAAGTGGCATTTCATCTGCATTCAAAAATCACTTGAAGACAGATGATTTTGCATTGCATTCATTTACACTTCCTTATAAATACAGTAGGGAGAACAGGGAAAGTTTTGGCTGAAACCACCAAGCTGAAGATTATGAAGCTTGTTGGGAGGGAAGGACCCATTAAAGTGTCAATCCAGATAAAATGCCTTAAAAACTGGCAGATATGACATTGACCTTGGTGGAGGATGGGCTTTCTGGTTTCCCTTCTAATTGTTGACCAAAACAGAAACAGCTGTTGATAAAGGCAATCACACGCGAATGTTCATTCTAGCTGCACTTTCACCGAGTTGTATTAACAGCTCAGAGAACAACACGCATCTAACTGTCTGACAGCTGGGCGAAGTCCATCCGCAGATCGTGTGACTTGATTGGTGTTCTATAACACCAATTAAACTGACATTAGGTGAGATTGCTGTGTCACCGCCTAAAGCAGTGTCTATGAAAGGAAAAGCAATGTAACAAAATGTAGGTAGGGCTGTTGTGGTGCATGATGAGCACCAAAAGAAAACAAAGGAATAAACTATTAGCGTACAAGTGGCTAAACATGACCAGACACTCCCACTGAAACGCACCAGAGAGCAGACACACAGATATGTTACTTTTTTTTAACGATTTAACCAATTATCTGATTAAATGTAATATATCACCAATTAATCTGATTGGAAGTATTACTCGTTCATACATTTGTTTCTGTTTAGAGTTGTTTGGCAGTGACATGAGGAGGACAGAGTGAATACCCACGGGAAAATGAACAGAACAAGTTGTGTTGGCTGGAATGAGTTATATAATGTCTCCGACCTCCTCCCAAACATCCGCATACTTGCATTAGCACAGACGCTGACTGGTCACTGTTTATTAGAGGCCGCCGTGTGCTGGAAGACACACACGGAGTCCCATCCTGCTCCAGAGTATCTTTGTTAAAGAGACTTTTATCCTGTGACTGAAAGAAAATATCTGTTTTGCTCGAGCGTTGATTCTGTGCATTGTTATGCCTCCATCTTACTCCGCCCTCTTGTATTGTTAGTGTGCCAGACAGTTTATGGCTACTGTGAGGTTATGTTGCCATGGAAATATTCCGTCTTGCTTGACATTACATTTGCTGAGTACTTTCCCAGAAATCCAGCCACTGTCTCCAATTGGCTGCGAGCATCTGGAGGGTCTCCGCCTAAGTCCCTCTGACGTCCGTAGCACTCGGTTTAAATCAAACAATCTGTCCCTGTGCAGCAGTGAGAAAACTTTTTCTTTCGTTCTGATGCTCCTATAACACACTTTCTTACTGGATACTCCCCCCATCCCTCTGTCCCTCCTTCTCCGTTTCACTCTGTGAGTATGACTCAGTCTCTCCTCCTCTTTTTTTCCCCTCTCCTCCTCAAAATAGTTCCCAATCAGCCTCTCCATCACATAACCGTCTCTTTGTGGCTTCACTTCATCAACCTCTTACTTTCGCTGCCTTTTACAGGACGGGTGTAGGCGGCTGCGGCTCACACTTCACGACCAGAACCAGGCGGCGGCTCGGAGCACAGAGCAGCACAGGGACAAGGTAAGCACGTCCTGTACCTGATAACTTCTGACCACCAGAAGGGAGAACAGAGCAGATCCTGGGCATTAGAACAGCAGCAGATGTTTTAAAATACGAGTCTTTAATATTTGAATAGATTTGTCACCTATTAGACTAGACTGTGAGAGAACTGATTTAGAAATGTTATCGGAAGAGAAAAGAAGTGCTGAAGGTTTGTTCCCCCCATGTTTGGATCTGACGGTTCAGACAGTTGCTGGGTTAGTTAATCTTCTCTATGATTCTCAGTAATTAGCTCAGAACTGCGCTTTCAAAAAAGGAAAAAGAAAAGACACCAGCCGCGTGTAAAGATGCCATCAGCTTTTCATTAGTGGGGTTCCCACACTCAGAATGTCTCAAGACAACCATTGTTCTACCAATACCAGTGGGACCACCAGAGCAGCACAGTTGCATAACGTGTCTCCACCTTTATCTGCATGTTCCCCCCCCTCTCGCTCTCTTAGCGATTAGTGCTCAAAGTCTCTGGCTCCAGATTACAGAGGCTCTCGGTCTTTCAAACCCACGCAGAAAGAAATTTTTCATTTTTGCCTGTTAGCAGTTTAATTTCACCAAGCATGCAGACGGTCCTGGCAGAAAGTTTGGATTCATTATCAGTCAGATTCATTCCTGCCAGTTCTCACGAATCCTGTATTGCAGCATTGATTGTAAATATGACCAAACCCTTTGTGGATCATCTGCATTCAGTTTGACATTTTATTTAGAAATGTATCACACCCATCTACTCACGCAAAACCCGATTGTAAACTCCTCTTATCTCTGCTAATTTGCAGCCAGTCGGACGAGCTTTTGCACTGGTGCAGCCAGCCAACGAGAGGACAGCTTTGACCTCTGAACCAGTCAAATCCACAGAGGAGCAGGTAGAAATCATCAAGGTAGGCTTCTTCGTATTTTCTTTTTCTTTTCTTTTCTTTGTTTTTTTTTCTTCTGCTGGTTTTAAACCAGTATATACATTCATGTATGTGCTTGTTTCAGGTGTATCTAGAGGCCCGCAAAAAAGAGCAGCAGAAACACCAAGAGAACCTGAAGATGCTGTCAGATGAAGTTTCACAGATACAGGAGGTCAGTGTCTGGACAGCATCTAACTGGCTGTTTCACTAACACACAAACGCAAACAGTAATTCTACAGTCTGTCGTCCCTGTTTTATAGCTTCTGTAAGAATTTGCATCATGTAAAATCATCCTCACTCACACGCTTCTGCCCCTTTTCTCTCGTGAATCCCTTCAGCGCTCGACTTTCGCGTGTTGGTCATTTGCTCAAGTAGCAAACATACATGTTCAGATAATATCTTAATTTACAACAATATCTTTTTTGTGTGTTTGTGTCACACAGGTGAGATATTGCCTGAAGACTCTGAGGGAGCAGATGGCAGCCAAAAACAAGGTAAGCCATTGTTAGCCTTGCATCCTGAGCTCTTGATGGCATTTCCTTTAACTCTCCCCTCACTGTCTTTAATATTTTCCATCTGCACTTCCTCCTTTTATCTGTCCAGCCGCACACAAATGGGTGGAAGGTTGGAATCCCCTTCAGAAAGAGCACTTCATCCACTAAACCAGGAGCTAAAGATGACGGACAGGTGAGCAAACACACGTATGCACATCATAGCTTCAGTCCTGTGGTGTCTTGTTGTTTTTTTTCTACGGGCTACCTGCGTCAGTTTGCGTTTTCTATATGATTCCTGTAAAGCGATCACCTCCCGGAGGCTCACAGATAGAATGTGGTGTAAAGTTAAACAGCGAAGTCATCATGGGGGAAAAAAGAGAGGATTAAAATGGCAGACAAAAAGCAGCTACGTTTACAGCACCCCAGGGTGTAAGAAAATGCGCGGAAGAGCTGTTCCGGCACACTATGTACCGCTGCCTGCGTGTGTTATTGTTTTCAGGCCCCCTTCATTCCACGCATGCTTCATCCTTCATAGATTCATCGCTGCCTCTAAGCCAGACATTTGTAGCATCGTCTTGTTGTGCGTGTCAGCACTTTTTTGCACACACACAACAAACAAGCTGACACTGTTGTGTTTGGTTTTTACTGTTTTTGCGCCACTTATAGCAGCATTTGTGACTCACACGACAGCTTACTCGCTCTAAGTGTGGGAGGCACAAACAGGAGGGAAACGCAGGTCAGGTTCCAGCTGCTCCACTGACGCACGTGGACACGCCTGTTTTCTTTACAACGGCAACACCCACAGAGCTCTTACGAGACTCGGCCATCATTGTATTGATTACATCATTATAAAAACATCTGAGTACTCTTAGGGTAATCCAGCGCTTTATTTTCTGGTAGGACGTGGATGACGAAGCAGAGAGAAGCAAGCTGAGAGAAGTCAGTAAGCGCTTATATGCACAGATGCAGGAAGCAGAAAAGAAACACCTGGAGGAGAAAGAGAGGCTGCAGGTAACCTACAGTCTTTGCATTCATTGTGCATATTACATACAAAGTAAACACATACATATTTATATAATTTGCATGAAAGCGATATTTAGAACAAAACTTTTTGACCAATCCAGGCTGAAGGCAGCAGGCTTAGAGAGCGTCTGAGTGACCAGCAGGAGAAGCTGAGGAGTACAGAAGAAGCCAGCGAGAAGAAAGACCAGCGCATTGATGAGCTCCAGAGGCTGCTGGGAGGAATGGAGCAGGAGAGCGCCACGCTGCGGGAGGCCATCCGCAACCGTGAGGATGAACTGCGGGAACTGCGAAAGATCAGAGAGGAGGGCCACAAAGGGGTGGAAAGGTCAGCTAATAAGCACACACACACATATAAGTGTTAAACTCTCCACTTATCAATTATCTGCCAATAGCGTGTTCAGTAGCGTGCTGTAACTTACTGTGTGTATTTTTAGGACTGAGCAGTTGGAGAAGGAGGTGGCCATACTCAAAGAAAAGATCCACCATCTGGATGACATGCTGAAAAGCCAACAGAGGAAAGTCAGACACATGATCGAGCAGGTGGGATGAGCATGTGCGGCTCTATAAAGCAAACACATTGTCTCGGTGTTCGTCTTTGCGTAGGGATCGCTCACTGTCTGTCTCCGTTTGCTCGTTTTTAGCTCCAGAACTCTCGCATGGTGATCCAGGAGCGGGACCGCGTGATCAAAGAGCTGGAGGAGAAAGTGGCATTTTTGGAGGCTGAGGTGAGGACAGCTTCTCCTGTAAGAAAATATGTCTGAGGAATTTAAATTGAAGGGTCAGGGTAAAAAGTAGACCAGCCTCTGCAATTAGAGAGAAGACGAAAGGAGAAAAGCTAAAGCCAGTGTCTGTTCTGTGATTATAATTTGCACCCTTTGAAATCTCCCTGTGTTTGCAGAACCGAGAAATGCATGACCAGGTGGACTACTTCCTGGGAGGACAAAGGTCAAATTCCTACCTTTCATCAGAACGCAACGCCCAGATTGTCTACAGGTGACTTATTTTGCCAGCGCTCTTCCAATATATCACGTATAAACACCACAATACTCTGATAGGTGCGTTAAATGCTGTTTTCCATCTAAAAAGTAATTTATACTCCTCTCGTCACTACAGCAAACCAATCAAGCCGTCCACCTCGTCCAACAAACCGCTTCCTTTCATCAAAGTCATCGAGATCAAGTCATGAACCAGCTGGGCAGATGAATTGATCCGTTACCGCTGAGAAGGGCTCAGAAGCACCAACCGCCTGTTCGATGCCGACTGAATCGAACGTTTCCGATGTGCGTGCTGAACATCAGAGACCACAACTACCAAACCAAACAATACTGAAGGAAAAAAGGGGGTGGGAGGGAATTATCAGCACACATACAAACACACGCACTTGTGTGTCTGCGCATATGCATAAAGAATGTGTGTATGTGCGCTTTAATGTAGATGCATTAGAGTGAGCAATGTGCGTCTAAGTTTACGTGTAATACTGCAAACTGTATGCAAGTGTTTTTGCTTGCCCTGCTTTAAGTTTATAATAATGATTAACTGTAAGAGCAGGCGGTAAAAATTCCTAACAACATTATAAAATTCACATACAGCACAGCAGCGCCAATAAGCTGTAGCTAACGCCGCCGTCAGGACACACGATGTGAAGAATCATTAACTCGTTTATCTGAATTGTGTCTTTGTCTTCGTTGCTGACTCCTCCGTGACTCCGCTCCCTTTCTGTGTGAACGGTGTAATGCTTTAGAGTGTAAATACTGACTGTAGCCTCTATAAGGGCGACACCCTGTGATTATTTTTATGGGCTATTTATTTTTTTCTCTGAGCTGTTTGTAAGTAAATATATGGTTGTCAAGCCTCCAACGAAAAGTATGGCACTTTATGAAACTGTGAGGATGCGGAAAGAAAAATGAAGATGTTTGGAAAGTCAGACACATGAGAGGCGTCCTTTTTCTTAATATTTCTTGTAAAGCATTTCAGTTCCCTGTCACTGTGCAGACGGTCACCTTCTTGTTCTACGTATCCGTGTGATTTTGATGTTTTGATTTCTACCTAACAGCTTTTTCCTCTATATTTATTAATGTTAAATAAAATGCCTAGAGAGATTGTTTAATAGAGAAGCTTTTGTACGAAGTACCTGTTAATCTGCTATCTGTGTTTGTTTTAGAATAAAATCACTGAAAATCAATGGGTTTCCTTTCGGTTCTTACCCAGAGACCACAAGTGAAATAAGGTGAAGCGGGCTCCCTCTGCTGGACACTAGTTGCATTACAAAATGATACAATGATACACTTTATTAGGTACATCAACTACTCATTAACGCAATTTAGCAGTGCTGTACATCTAGGCATGTGAATGCATGGTCAATACATCCTGATGAAATTCAAACTAAATACAAGAATGAGGATGGAAGGTGCTTAAAGTGACTTTGAATGTGGCTGTTAGTGTTACTATGTACTCCTGGGAATTTTACCACACAACCATCTCTAAGGTTTACAAAGAATGGTCTGAAAAAAGAAAAAATATGCAGTGAATGGCAGGTTTTTGGCTTTGTTGACATCTCAGGTCAGAGGAGAATGACCAAATCACTTAGGAATGATAGGAATGCAACTGTAACTCAACCACTCATTACATTACACACCATTCCTGAAGCAGATGGGCTACAGCAGTTGAAGACCACACCAGCTGCCTCTCCTGTCAGCTTAGAACAGGAAGATTAGGTAACAGTTTGCACCGGATCACTTAAACTGAACAACCAAAGATAGTTTGATAAGCAACATAGAGATGATAGGGTCAGAATTTGGTGTAAATGACATAAAAGGATCGATCCTGCTTCGTATTAATGGTTCACCCTAGTTGATGTAATGGTGTGGGGAATATTTACTTGGCATATTTTAGGTCCCTTATTACCAGCTGACCATTGTTTAATCACCACAGAATAACTATTAGTATTGTGTGTGCAGCCAACAAATCTGCAGCAATTGTGTGATACTATCATATCAATATGGACGCCAGCACCTTGTGGAATTTATGCCATGAAGAATTTAAGGGCTACAAAGGGATAAAGAGGGTACTGTCACGGTGTGCCTAATGCAGCTAGTTTCAGCTGCTTCCCTTGCCACAAGGGGTCGCCACAGTGGGTAGGTTTGCATGTTTGATTTTGCAGTTTTACGTTTTTCTTGTCAAAGAAAAATTCCCAATGACTCAAGAATCAACTGTATGTCACAGTTTTATTTGGATGGTAAATTGTATAGTAGGCACCACATAAAATAAATTATTCAGGCATTAAAATGCCTCCCTGGGAAACCATAAAAGCAGATGAAAATGAAACACAGCTCTGATATCAGTATACCATTAAGAGTCAAGGAACAGAGATCCCAAAACCCCACTTAAAAAATACATCAATACACTGAAATACTGTTAATTTACATTGCACTGAGATAACTGATTTTTTTTAAAAATGCACTTATTAATCACAGTTCCTGAAAACAAGTAGCACAATGGCTTCTGTAAAAAAATGATCAAGGTTTAAAAAAAAACAAATAAACAAAACAAGTTGTCAAATTCACTGCAACAAAAGACAGCAAAGATGTACGTGTAAAACATAAGTGACATAAACAGCAGATGTTTTCTCACTAAGCAACAATTAATGCTGGTTTTCTCTGAAAACGTAACTATTAACATTTTTAAACGGTTGGTTATTTTCAGCAAGTCTGCATAGGCGTTTACATTGTGCAATAAATACTGATTGTCTTATGCTGTTGCATAGCCTAATAGCTCTGGATTTGTTTTGGTCAAATCAAACCTACTTGCTATAGTCGGTTAGAGTCATTCTACCCATATATAGCACGCATACATGCAATAATACATACATGCAATAATATGCATAAGCTACACTTAGGTAAAGAGCACTGTAACAGTAATCTGATATGCACTACAGTGTAAACAAGGCAATACATGTTAGAGTATGAAGGCAGTGTTTTTGTCTTTTCACTCTGAGACTTCAGGCACTGTAATCACTGGCAGCGCTGCCTTGTCCTTGACCTTCCGTTGGACGGGTTCATTTTCAGAGTGTACTGTCTAGAGTGTTGTAGTTGTCTTTGAAGTTCTTCAGCTCCAGTAAGTGTCTGGACATCTTGCTGCGCTGCTGCATTGTAGTTGTGAGGTAGGTGGGTTGGGTCGGAGAGGGAGAGGAGGTGCTTGCGGGCTCCGTGGTGCCGGTCAGGTCTCTGGCTGCGGACTGATGGTGCTGACTTAAAGTGCTGCTGCTCTGAGACTTCACTCTGAAACAATACAAGGAGAACCAATTGTTCCCGCTGCCTTATTAACATTCCATGCTGGGATTAAAGGAAAAGCTGTAAGGGAGCAACGTGAGGAATGGTTGTGTTTTCTTACATGGAGGCTAGTTCTGTTAGGGCTTCCTGGTACTTCAAGAATTCTGCTTCACCAAAAGCCTGAAGATGAAAGCAGGAAAACACCAAGATCAGTGATTTGGTACAGAAACCAGAATAAAAAGTGCCCTAAAGAGAGGTGATACATAAATATTTGTCACATTTTCACTGCCATGCTGGGCAATATGGAGAACTCTGAAATCATATGGACAATATAGCTTATACCTCGGGCTTCACAGTATGCCACAAAAAACACTACTGTTAAAGAACCCTTACATTTTTGCATTTAAGAAAAAGCACAAGAATTAGCAAACAAAATGACATCAAGTGCGTCAGAATTACAACAAAAAATTAAGAGTCCACTGGAAGGGCAACACGGAGCTGTTTGTTCATCACAACTGTTACTCATTTTGTCACAGAATCGTGATGTTTGATGATGATATACACTCACCAGGCAGTTTATTGGGTACATCCATTCAGCTACATGTTAACACAACTATCTCATCAGCAAATTACATGGCAGCAACTCTAATTATGTACCCACATGACTATCTGTCTATTGTCCGAAAAAGAGAAAATATCTAGCAAATTATGTCAGAGGAGAACTCAAATAAGCTGTTGTTACAGCCAAAGTATGCAGAGAAGCATCTCTGAAAGCAAAACACGTTGAACTGTCAAGCAGAAGACCGCACTGGGTCTCCCTGCTGTCAGCTAAGAACAGGAAACTGAGACTGAAAATCCCACATGCTCATTAATATCGGAAAACAGAACACTGGAAAAATGTTGCCTGGTCTGCTGAGTCTCTGTTTCTCCTGTGACATTTGAATGGTAGGGTTAGAACGTGCTGTAATGGATGTGCAGCCAACAAATCTGCAGCAACTCTGTGATGCTATTGTGTCAAAACGGACCAAAGTCTCTGGGGAATGTTTCCAGCACCTTGTTGAATCTGAGCCATAAAGAATTAATAAAGGCAGTTCTGAAGACAAAACGGGGTCCAACCTGGTATGTGAGTCAGTGAGTAAATAAGAGAGGACTGAGTTGTGGACTGTCTGAGAAAATGCTGACCTCTGCCCCATGACGAGCTTTATTGTAGCCATCTAGCACCGTGTCGATGACAGAGCTCTGGTTTTCTCTGAACATGCAGTGGGAATTTCGTAGCTGCAGAAGCCAGGTCCGAAATCTTTTTCCAGTAACAGCGGTGGACATTCCTCCAAGTTCACGAAAAGGAAAATCTAATGACAAACAGTTGAAGATGCTGCTGTAGCAGTCAGGAGGATTTAATCTGGATTCATAGCAAAACAAAACAAACTGTAACAGAAAAGCTTACCGGCATCTCTGATGGCATCAAGTGCTTTCATTCTATACAAATAGTCACAGGAACCTGGAACATGTGCACACACACACACACAGACTACTTAGTGCACGGGCATGGAAACTATTTATGTGGATAGCTTCAGGAGTGGTGCGTGTTATGTGTGTGTTTGTTTGCTCCTCTTACCAGACTGTTCTCTCTGCATTAATCGGTCATCATCTGGAGACAGCAGACGAGGCTCAAAGTGGATTTTCTGGACCAGGGTCAGCTTGGCTTCAATTTCTTGTCTCAGCTCCTGAAACAAAGACACAATTCTTCAGCACAAACACAAAAAACATCAGAACACACTTGCATTACAACAGTGTGTGTTTCACCTTTGGTGCGTTGTGGCCAAGGGGTACATGTGGTCCTCTTCGAGACTTCACGGCAAGTCGCATAATTTGTCTTTTGACAAAGATGAACAGCAAGACAAAAATCTGAAAGAAAGTTAAATGTTAGATGGATGTCTGCATTTCCCTTTTTTTAACCACATTGCATTTGTTTATTCAAACAAGTTGCAGTCAGCGATACAGAAGACAACTTGTTTGATATGATATTGTAGGGTATTCACCTTGCAACATAAAGCACCTTATGGTGACTGTTTGTGGTTTGGCACTATATAAATAAGGCGTTGAGGCCTTGAGCATTAACATCAGCACATAAACTGTGTGCCAGGAGCTTCATAATGTGGGTTTCCACGGCCGAGCAGCTCCTGTAACTGGCACTGTTTTTTGTCCATATAGTGCAAATAAATGCAAGTCTTAGGGTTAAATGTGTGTTTGTTTGTTTGGAGGGTAAATGGCAGCATATTCTTTAGAACTAAACAGAAGTGAGACTGAAATATTTGGTTTGGACCAATATGGAGAATATTGATATCAATATCGAGAACCGGTTTTCTACAATAACCCGTTCTCGATTAATGACCCAGTAGTTCAATTCCATGGAATTGTTAGTTTGCCTGTCTATCACTCCCTCTTATCGGTTCCACTTGCACTTGTGCTACAATCAGGTGATTTCATTTCATGTGTTGGAAGAGGACAGTAATGGCACAGTAATTATGAGACAATTCGTTTCGTGTAAGTTTTTGGAGAAATGCAAAAATCATATAAATAGTATAATGAATTACTTAGTCCTGGGAGTAATTAAGTAACATACTGCATTACTTTTAAGAAAAGTGGCCTGTATGATATGTGTGATACATTACCTCAACATTGATTACAACAAAGAGGGGAATACCTCCAACATAATATTTGACCCACAGCATGCAATTAATTTGCATGAATGTAATGTCTTTACTGTGCTGCTTGGTGGTGACTCTCAAAGAGGAGTCAATGAGAAAGGACAAATAATCAAAGTCGATAAGTGATATCAGTAATCGAATTGGAATTGTTACATTCTTATCAAGTCCCATTTCTAGTAAACAGTGTGTGGTATGATAATGGCAGGTGTTCTGTGGGTGTTCCTGAAGGCTCTCTGTTAGGCTATCTGTTGTTTAGCTTCTACATCAGTGACCTTCTACAAGTGGCTCATGTCAGTAATATGCAAATGTATGCAGATGATACTGTCACATATACACATGCAAAAACTGCAGAGCTTTCAGCGAATAAATTAATCCTTTGCAATGCAAAGGATCATGGAGAGATATGGCAAGTCCTGTCTTAGCTCGTTAACGCGTCTTGGTATGATTCAAATTTCAGTTTTAAGTCAAATATAAAGAAACTGATCAAAGCTATTACATACAATCTGATAAAGCCTGAGGGACATTAGAGTCTGCCTCTCAATAGAAGCTGGTAAGACCTTCATGCATGTGATGATTCTTTGCCATATGACAAACTTTATGTTAGGAACAAGCTTGGGAAACAGTCACTAAACTAAAAAAAGACCTCTCGGGTCATCAGGTGCAGATCTTTTACATGTTCCTGCTGAGCACGAGGGTGTTTTCAGTTACTATCGCACTGTTCTTTGGAACAAGCTGCCTGCTCATCTGAGGTGAATGACATCTGTGCATACAGTCAACAACAGATGCAAAATCTTTTTATTCTCAGAGGCTTCCACTCAATAGCTGTGTGTGTGTGAGTTTGTGCATGCACATGTATGTTAACTTGTATTTTACTTCATTTTAAATGTTTATTTTGCTGTTTTCACTGCCTTAAGACATCTTAAACCGACATATGTTTTTATGTTTAACTTAAACGTGCTATATAAATTAAATTCCTTTAATATGAGTCACACGTGGCCCTGCAGTATGCTCCATTGGTTAATTGTGGTTTTATAAATAAATTGTTTTGTTTATTTTTTGTTGTCTTCATTTCTTGCCACAGTCCCTGAGCCGGGTTGTGACACCTCCAAAGGGTAAATGTTGTCAGGCATCACTCTAAATCCTTAAATTACACAGTGTAGTGTCGACATTTTTAAAACATTACAATAATTATGAATGTTATTATGATTAATCGCCTTACTGCAGGCACCAAAACTACAGAGGAGACATTGGACTTCAGTGATTTTTATAAAACAGATTTCACACACTATTAGCACCTTTCAGTGGAGTACAACATGGCTGAGGGATTCAGGTGTTCAAACTGTAATAACAGCTTTATTTGTGTTTAATAGCAGATTAACAAGTAGAAGTGAGTCTTTGAATTAGGTATCAACCACTGAAAGCCTCTGATGAGGAATGAGGCACCTGTCCAAGCATCCAGATTACCTCTGTAACACGGGACTGCGTTCATTGTTTCGGTTTGGATTAAACCAGCACAAACAACGTTAAACAAACTCACCAGACTGCCATAGGCCATCACAAGCACCACGTTAATTCTCGAAGGAAGCGAGTCGTTAAACATTTTGAAGATCTGCAGGTTTTCTTTTTACTTTGTTGTTATTTTTAACTGAACTAACTGGATAAATGTCGATTCAAAGTGCGTCCAGTGCCCGGTACGTGTCTCATTTAAGAAGGCGTTTTCAAACCGCAAGCAGCCAACAATAAAGGAACAAAAGACAAAAACGGGGAAGTTGAGCGGACTAAAGTGCTTGTTGCTACATTTCGCTGCCTGATTTGTTGACTTCCGCGGTAGTCACGTGACCGGTACGGACAGGGTTGACGTCAGGTCCGACGCTGCCCCTATTGTGTGTGCATGTATTTTTTTTAACTATATATTTACTCACGCTACTTCACAACAATGACTGTATGAAAGAGTCATTGCTTCACACATGTAAATAGGAGGAAAAAAAAATGCTAACTTCTTGTTTTATAATGAAGGAAATTAAGCAATGTGTTTCTATTTTTCTTCCTCAAATTCAAAAAGAGTTATAAAACTGGATGTTTAAAGTCTTTAAGTGGGTTTATTGTCAACTTTCTCACTCTCTTCTTTGTAACCTTCATTATTTCTTCACTAAGATGTACTTTTTTGAGAGGAACTCAATATCAGACAAATCATACAAATAAAATAAAAACTGAAATGCTTGTCAATTCAAGTCATCTCCATCTCCACCTCTCTGCTTCTAGATTTTTCTTCTTCTTCATATTACATTTCTATCTTCCCTGACACTAAACTTAGTGTGACCTACTTATAAAATACACTGTCCTTTCCCACAACGCTTCTGCAACACACAGTCTGTCGGTCCTACACCCTAAAGAATGAATTTCAAGCACTAGTGTGTGTCTGTGTGAGCTGAACTGTTATTTGCATCCATCCTGCAGAGACAGTGGGTGCTATTCTTCTGTCTGGAACAAGGGTGGGTGTCTGTGGAGTTGCATGGGGCTATTTACCCCTACTCACACACTTATCTCTGTCCTGAGAGGCACTATGCAAGCTACCAGCCCTCTGTCCGGAAGGCTGGTAATTGATTGGCTCATTATGGTCCTAATTCTTATCCCAGGGTCTGTGTATGTAAGTTATTTATTTCAGCAGGCACACATAAACATCAAGACTTCTCTTATTTAGTTGTGCAGCAAGCTAGCGTGGTAACCACAGCTTCCTCTGTCTCAACGGAAGACAAGTAACAGTCACAGGTGCATGCAAGGCAGCAGTAAGTAGATGAGCCTCTTCATGAAAAACAAAACTGTAAGTAGCTGCGTTTTAATGATTTTATACATTTATGTGCGCGTCCCTTTGTTTTTAAATCTGTAATAAAAAGGCTTTTTGTTCCCACAAGCAGCTTGTTCTGTGAGAACAAAAATTATCAGCCATCTCGGATATTTTTCCCTTTAGTCAGCATTACAAACCCACTGACTCTCACCAAGTGTATGCGTGTGTGTGTGTGTGTGGAGTGAAGCTCTGTTTTGTTGAACAGATCTTATGGCAATATTTATCCCTGTTAGTATTCCTGGCTCTTTGTAATCTCTGGACCCAATTAAAGGTGCTCTGTTATTATGTATTTTGATACCTGCTCAGCCCAGATGATTGGACTCGGGTTTGCCTGAGGTGGGGTGATATTACGGGCCTTGTTTTAGGAAATGTCATGCTTGTACCGTTTCACACAATATCGAAACTGTATCTCATCTCCCTAAAGCTATAAAAGATGTTCATATCAAATGATTAGCGGGGTGTGTGTTTTAACGTGGGTAAACGTGTGTGTGTGCATTCCCTATCGAGGCGTTTGAAGGGTGACACACTGAACCTCAGTCAGGAATGTTACCCTGTGAGAATAAGGAAAAGAGGGAGAGAGCAACAATAGGCGGGGGAGGAGAGAGAAAGACAGAGAGACACAGGGAGGAAGAAAAGGAGAGAGGACAAACCAGTGTGGCAGGTTTGCGTCACTGTACACACTCTATCATGCAAAGCTGATGGAAAGAGAAGCAGACAAAGAGTGAGAGAAGGGTAGTCAGGAGCGAGGAGCTGATGTCATTACATGGCGCTGTCTTCATTATGAATCCGAGTTAACACAATGACCCGGGACAAGTACAGCAAACACACTTAAAGGAGGTAAGGTACCTGTTTTGTGAATATAGGAGTGGACTTTCAGTGGGCTAATTTGTAACTGTGTAATTGAGTAAATGTCTGTATTTTCATTTGATGTCAGGGCGCAATTGTTTCCTTCTTTCGGTTCAAAGGGGAGTTTAAAGTGAACGAGTATGTGTTGCCCTGGTTACACAGATGGGGCAAAATATAACAGGTGTTTCTGTAAACTGACTCTCAGGCTCACCTGCACTGGAAAGCACCTCCAGTGACTGCCTGGAAGTGCCATGCTTTAGCCTAAACTAAACAAAGCGCTGCATACTGTAAATCTACTCTTATGATATATAATTACAGGAACCCATAAGCTTGCAGAATTTATCCCTAATGACATTATGAAATGATTAGATCTTCATTCAGACTTGATTAGCGATCAAAGATGGTTATCATTGTTTTCATTGGCTGTACACACAGATAACCATGATGAGTCATTACCCCTCAGTAATGTTATCTGCAGGCTGTATTTAAATCAAAGTAAATCTGTGCTCTTATGACCGTTCGATTTGAATAAGCTGCTGTCTCTCTTTGACCACGAGACCGATACGTGCTGCAGAGATTGGCACTTGATACATTACTTTTGCTGAGTGGATTGCTGTTAGGTGAGTTTTACCAGTTTTTGGTTCAGGTTTAGCTGATGCTGACAGGTAACTTCAAGTATGTTGCCTATGTAAACATGGTGTCCCATACGTGTGTACAACAGAGAACACTATTTGAGTCATGCTGTTTGGTGAGTCAGGGAGAGGACAGAGAGAACATGTTGCAAAGTGAGCTTGGTGGCAGAGGTTTTTAAGTGAGTTGTTGTTTAGTTTTGATCTAATTTCTTAACATTTTTTAATGCTTTCTACCCAAATCAGTCTCCACATTTTATGTTTCCTGTCCTCTAACACTGTGAGATATTGTTGACCATTCCAAGTGGCCAATGTGACCACAATCCACATCTCTACATTCCAGTCCAATCCGTTCTGAGAATAAAATTTTGTGCATTTTTATGCTTGGCAGGCAATGGGAGCTGTTCACTGAGGTCGAGCTGGGGAACTGAAGTCTCCTGTGGTCAAAACAAGAAGAAGAGCCAGTGGAGTCACCACTTCCAGACCGCAAACCAGAGCACAATTAGGAATATCAAACTTCTGCACTGAGGATGTCTGTCTGTGGGAGAATCTAATGAGAGGACTGTAACTGTGACACTATTTGTTTTTTACACGCCCAAAACACGAGCTTCCTAGATGAACCGCTTCCAGAGTGCAATCTAAAAGACAGTCGCTTGGACTCCCAGAAAATATCAAGTTCACTCTTCCGCTCTTTTTTTGGGATCTGGCATTTGACAGGAGGTCATTAACTTTGTTTACTCTCAGACAATGGACTCGTCTCTGCTGCCCGCTTCACAGAACAAGTATGGCAAGCAGAGGACAGGGGTGAAATTCACCGTCCGCTCAGCTAACTCTCCCACATACAGTCTCTCTCGCAGGTCAGGTGTCAGGAAACGGGAGGGCACAGGAGAAGTTGCAGAAAGAGAACGATATAGGACACACACCAACACAAACGGTACAAATAAGGATGACGACACAGTCACTGGATATGAAACCAGGACTAGGAGTGGCAGCGGTGTCAGCACAAACAGAACGATCCCAGAGTTTGGCACTGACAGAAGAGAAAACCCTGCATTTGAAAGCCGGGGAAGATCGGCGTGGAGGGGATCTAACCTAACAAGCAGAAGTAAGAGTTTAGATTTCAAAACAGGGGCTAGAACACCTGATCCCAATACCATAGCTGACTTTTCTCAGCTGTCCAACAACAGTAAAGGGGACACCAGTAAATATGCTGGAGCTTTGGAAGGAAGGAGGACACGAATCGAAGGCAGCGTCATGGACAGGATTTCGTTGCTACAGGCCTTTAATTCTGTAGGTATAACTCATGTTCAAGAGAGAAGCGAGCTTTTGGAAAGGGGCAGTAGAGGTAACACTCTCCCTACCAGGTTAAGATCCCTGTCTGGATCTAGCTCTAGGAACACAGATACATCTTCTTCACTGGGGCCCAAAAGTGGCCAAAGTATAATGGAGCGGATAGAGAAACTCTTTGGACCTACTGGTTTTGGTAAAACGGATGACTACAAAAATAGGGATTCCTCTAATAACTCTGAAGCATCAACAGATTCCCTCATTTCACAGCAGCAAAAGCCTCATGAGAAGACAGCAGGGGGCACCTTCCCTAGGAGTTTCTTCGCGAAGGACAGCGATAGTGCGGTGAAAAGTGGACTTTCACTCTGGACACAAAAAGACGCCAATGCCTCAGGCTTTGAGACTTCATTTTCGTCTGGGGCAAGCATAAGCAGAGATAGCTCACCAGGAGGGCGGATGCAGGGAAGGTATTCAGAGGAAGGTGGAGTTCATTGGGGCAAGGGTTTTGTGGAAACAGGTACAAGGTCCCTGGATAGAGCGAGGAGTAGGTCCAGTGTAGCTGCACAGATTAGATCTGCCAGGGCAAACGCACAGCCAACAACGTTGTTAGAAGAGACACCAGTTTCTTTCAGAGAGTCATCTGGATTCAGAGACAAAAGCAAAGATGAGAGCTCTGCAAACCACAGAGAGGAAAAGAGTGAAACTAATGAAATAAATGGGATGTTGACAGACAGGACTAGAAGTGTTGATGGACCAGATCAAATAACCGAACTGAAGGGCGGTAATACTTACGAGGATGTATTTGAGACGAATCCACAGAAAACCAATGTGAAAACAACAGAGAGACAGAAGGCTCTGTCTGTCTCCTCAGCAGCCAGTGTTAGAAATAAGATCAACCAGTATGAGGCTCTGACGCAGCGAGCTCAGGGTTTTGCAACAGGCCAAGTCCAAATACCCAGACGTACCTTTTCTGTACCAGCACAAGTCAGCAGGGGACATGAAGGAGTGAAGAAAAGCGGGTCTGCAAAAGAAATAAGTGAGCTAAGGAAAAAGTGGGCGGGACTCCAAGAAGGAGGGGAGGCACACGGTAAAGGTGAGGACAAAATGATGGGAACAGTAAAGAAGGTTTGGCCTGACAGAAATGTATCAGTGGATGAAACTGGACTAAGAATAGAGAAGGAACAGAAAGGACTAAATGACTTGGATCAGAAAAGAAAAACAGACTCTACTGATGATTTAAAAATTTCCGGACTCAAGACTACCCAAGAAATGCCTCACGAAAGTGACAGAGCTGTAAGTGGAAAGCTTGGCACAGAAGAGACAGATTTCTCCAAAGCCTCAAGCCCTGAAGAGGCAAGTGAGAGAGACGTGACAGGCAACAGTACACCAACCCCACTACCGCCCTGTGAACCTTCACACCAGGAAAGGTCACACTCTGATATTACTTCACCAGTTAGTGATGATGAACACACTCCAACAAACAGCCCTAGCTATTTGCCGACTACTTCACCTATGGCACAGCTGGGAGATGTCACTCCCACTGCTGACACTGACAACAAAAGCCCTCCCGTCTTCACATGTCCAGCAAAAGATCCAGACTCTTCTCCTCGCACTCTTCCCGCATCTTCTGACAGCAACCTTCAAGATCTCATCTCCCCAGACATCCAAACAGCACCCCAGAAAGGCAAGAAACGGTTATTGGACCTGAATGCTTGGATAGCTGGTTTGAACCCAGATTTGAAAGTCTTTAGTGATGATGAGGATGTTGATGATGATGAAAGCACCCAGAAAGATGATGATTCAAACTATGATTCAGACTCTGGGGAGTCCTCGGTTACCATCACCAGCAATATGAGTCAGTCAGATCGGAGGAGCTTCTCTGTCACGTGCGTACCGTACTTGTTTATTTCTGGTTTAATGGAGTTGCTCATTGAAGCAGATAATTAGTTTTTCACCTAAAACATTTTATTTTCCTTCTTGTAGTCTTTCGGACCTGTGTAACTTTGCTGGAGCTGACTACGATTCGGAGAATGACAGCGATGACTGGCAGTCAACAAGCCGGCGTACCGCTTCAATGAGCTCAGATATGTCAGCCTTTTCCTATGTGTCTGTGATGCCCACCGAGGAGCTCGACAAGCTTGTAGAGGAAGTGAGGAACCTGGGGGACGATGCCCTGCAGGTAAAAACAGCATGAAGTTAAAACCTTTTGAAAGGTTTGAACGATCTGTTGTTTGATATTTTTGTGGCTGTGGTTGCGGTGGTCAGTTCACTGGTCCAGTAACCTCCATCAGATAAGGCTTTTCCTAGGCACTTTACATGTAATGTTAATATTGCTACAGCTGTTGCAGCTGACCAGGTCATGTACCGACTGAATTGAGTTTAAAAATTGTAACTCTAAGCACCTGAGGTCCAATATACCAAGAACATTGTGTGTATTTTGACATCCTTTTGTTTCCCTCAGGACTATGATGATGTGCAGGTAGTGGTTCTCCATAAAGAAGTGGGAGTCGGACTAGGCTTCAGTTTGGCAGGAGGCGTGGACCAAAACAAGCCCATCACTGTGAGAAAATCCTACTTCCTGCTTCTACTTGGCAAATATTCAAATGTGTGTCTGCAGTATCTTTATGTTTTTTCTTCTTTTCTTTTGTCCTCTGCTCAGGTTCACAAAGTATTTCACTCAGGTGTTGCAGCCAAGCAAGGCTCTATAAAGGAAGGTGACCAGGTTTTATCCATCAATGGCACAGCGCTATCTGGGAGTGCCCACTGGGAAGCCTTGAGGGTTTTAAGAAGGGCGAAGGCGAAGGATATGGTAGTTGTAGTGGTGAGGAGGGGGGACGTCATAGACACCTCTAAGAAAGGAGAAGAGGGAACTAGTCGGGGACAAACACCAGAACAGTATGAGACAGGTGAGTATTAGAGGTAACGCTTTAACAAAGATCTGATAAAGACGTCCTTAATCTTGAACTGAAAGTGAGATACTTTATTTGTGTTTTCCCCTCCTCTTAGGTCAAACAGTGTCTGTGCAACTGCAGAAAAACAGCCGGGATCTGGGCTTCAGTCTGGAGGGAGGTGAAGGCTCCAGTTTGGGGAACAGACCACTCACCGTCCAGAAAATCTTCCAAGGTAAGAACACAACCTCTGCCCAAAGTCATGCATGAAACTCTGCCCCAAGTCATGCATGTTAGGGTTATTGGCCTTCAAAAATTGATCATAGGTAATAATAGTTATCACTCTCTGTGTGTTAGACTGACTGGCAACCTGTGCAGGGTGTACCCCATCTCTTGCCTTGTGACAGGAGGGAGAAGGTCCGACTCCAGCAGAAGAAAGAGCACTCATAATAGAGCATGACCATATATAGGGTTTTTTTTTACAGAGATTTTACTGAGATTCAGTCTTAAATATTATCCATTTACTGTATAAACTTTTATGACAGCATAAAGTTAAAATTTGACATTAATGTAGATTTTCTGCTATTTATTTAATTCAATTCATTTTTATTTATATAGGGTCAAATCACAACAACAGTCACCTTAAGATCCTTACTATACATTATAAGTTAAACATTTTATAATAATACAGAGAAACCGCAGACAATTATAGCAGACTACCTTCTACCAAGTACTTGGGGACAGCGGGAAAGAAAAACTTCCTTTTAACAGGAAGAAACCTCCAGCAGAACAGGGGGATATCTGCTGTGACTGGTTGGGGACGATGGGAGGGAGAATGCACCCATTCAGAGAAACCATTATTGATTACTTGTTTTCCCTCTTTCCTTCCTCAGGAGGTCCTGTTGACGTGGTGTATCCCGGTGATGAGGTCCTAGAAGTTCAAGGGACAAGCGTGGTGGGGATGAGGCGCTTAGAGGCCTGGACTTTGATCAGAGCGCTTCCTCCTGGGCCTGTGGATGTGGTGCTACGTCGCTCCCATAAGCATCCAGAAACATGAAGATTAACGAAGCGGTTTACTCCTTGTAAGATTCAGGGGATGGACCGAAAACGTAAACGCTATCTATGAGAAACAGTATCACCTTCAGTGGGCAAGAACTTGAAATTTGGATGTGAGGATATTAAAAATGTGTTTATCTACACTCAGTATAATGATTATAATATCCTAAAGAAAAGGAAATATAAGCTTGGAGACCAGGTCAAGGGTGTATATTTTTCTTACATGCTCTTTTTTAACAGGATTGCATCTACCTCAAGGCCTGGCAAACCTCTATATCAGCCGAATCATAGAGTAATTGTGGCTCCTACATGCATCAAATCAACCAACATTTGTAACAGATAGATTGATCAGTTCAAAACAGGTCATTTGGTACCTGTAAGTGAAAAACTATGTTGTACTATACTGTAAATAGTTAATAACTTTTCCATTGAGACTTTATATTTCTTTTTAATAAAAGCTAACAAATTGATGTTTGTCATTCTTACAACCAGCAGAGGGAGTAAATCGTCTTCATTTAGATCGGGGTTAAAGGTATCTTTCCTTTTAAACATTAATAGATGTTGATGCCCCTTAAAAGTGAACACATAATAATACCTAATCCCTATGTGACTTTTACAGCCTCCCATCACAAAGTCAAGGTTTCAGTTTTGGAGAGATTTCTCAGATAATTTGATAAGAAAAAATTAACACGATAACCTCTCATGGCAGTTATATGTTTTATATCTTATCAAATCCTCATCCCATGTTACTGCCTTGATCACGTGCCACTCTGGATATTATCAGCAATAATACAGCAAATATTTAGCTTACATAATCTTCTGAAAGTCCAGAGTTCAGTGACACAGGTTACGGTGACATGCATCACAGCGATGATGAGAGGGGCTTCTATCGTCAACAGTTTGTGCATTTATTGTTGATCGCCTTTTACGTGGAAATCCGTGATAGACATCATTTCATAGATTTGACAATACATTCCCAATCCTGCTAAATAACCATTTGACATATTTTGGAGACCAATTGTTTACAAAAATAAATAAATAAAAAAGAATTAGCAGTCATTTTATGCTAACTGAAAATGTTCCTTTTAACGATGATTGGGTTTCTTGCATATAAACTCACTTAGAAACTTGCTTTAGCTGCATGTAAACACGAAGCTTTCGTCTCCTAAACAATATTCCTCGTTACTTTACATTATTGCACAAAGCATATGTATGTTTTTTGTTTGTTTTTAATTTTTATATGTATTTCTAAACGTTAAAAGCCCAATTAAAGCAGTGGTTCAGTCCACCTACAGAGAAGCGACTTTTTTCTGCTTCCTTATTCACGTGGAGTCGCCACAGCGGGCAGCTTCGCATGCTTAATTTGGTCGCTTTATTCTAGTTGGATGCCTTTTTACCAACCCCCTAAAAGAGTCGAGCCTCGAGGAGCTTTGCTTTCCCTTAAACACAACTCACACAACTATATATATATATATATATATATATATATATATATATATATGTGTGTGTGTATAGTCATGTTTAATTTTTAATTTATTTAATTTATGACTATTGAAAACAGTCATAGTCAAATGACTATGACAGTCAAACAGTCAAATTAAATGTGTTTGTGAATTCCTGTTTAGTAGTCTCCTCTTCACCTCCCTCGTAAATACAGTGGTGTTGTTCAGATTAATAACAATTATAAAATAATAATAATAATAAGTATAAATCAGTCATTTGTCATAAAACTATCTTCTTCCGAGTAGTCAGCAGGTACCTGTATTAAGTAATATCTCTTGGCTTTATGGTGTCTGTTTATATATCAGTCTCTACCAGCTGGGCCAATTACGCTCACTGCGCTGGCCAATCCTGAGGTGAGACGACCCAGTAAACGAGTAGTGTTTGTCCAGCTGTGAATAAAGAGCTGTAGGTAAAGGGTAGGGGGGCGGTGGGATACAGTGACAGAAGCATTCAGTTGCCACTGTGCTCAGCGGGGTGAGACAAGAGGAGGCCTTTCATTTTACTCCAGCTATGTTGAAGCTACGTGGAATGACGGTGAGGTGTCCCCTCGTGAGAGAGTGCATGGCCGAATTCTTGGGAACTTTCGTCTTAATGGTGAGTGACTCTGAGTTGGATTGTAATTTTCAAAATCAAAAGGAGAAAAGGAATCAATCAAATTAAAAAAAAAAAAAAAATCAAAGCTGGAAAACAGCGTAGAGAAAGAAAAGATGAGTTGAAATGTAAATATGCATATCCCAAATCCTGGACAATTTTTCCAGATCCAGTCTAAGAATCATCCTTTAATTTTTCAGGTTTATTATTTTTGACTTTTCTAAATTTGTGCGTAAAGCATGTGAGTAGCTTGAGTTTGATTTTATACCCTCACATTGACTCAGTGTTTACTGAACCAAACAACTCTCAAAAAAATAAAACAACATAATAGCATCTGATTAAAATTGCTTTTGCCACTGTATCAGATGATTTGAGGTTATTTTGCAAGCACAGGATCTGAGCACCTACAGTCATTGAGTAGATCACAAGGTCCTGTGTTTACCAAAGTATTCGAGAGTCAAATGTGAGGCTATCTGCTCAACAGTTAAAGCAAAAGGGCAACGATTCCACGCACAGCGGCAAATCTACAACAGAATGGCTGAAAATGAAAATGATCAACATGCTGCAATTTCAAGTCAAAGTGCAGACCTCAAGCTGTTGTGAGACCTTAAGAGATCTGTGCATAAACAAATACCCACAAATCACAATGAGCTGAAGCAATATTTTAAAGGCTGGGGGAAAAAATCCTCCACAATGATGTGGGAGACTCATAAACTGATGACTAATAGTCATGGAAAATTATTACTTCAAGTTATTGCTGATAAACCTTGCTCTACAAGCTACTGAAAGACTAGAAGCTTTCAGTTTTTCACAGTCCTGCAGAACCTGTTCTGTGAAAACCTGTCACATGACTGTATATCTATCACTAAAACTAAGGCTGAAGCCAGGTGAAGGTAGTTTTCTTAAAAATTAATAAACGCTTCCTAGAATCGAGGTGGTAGGGATTTATAAGGTGTTCCCAGTCTTATCTCTCTCACTCAAGCATGTTTGTTTTCTGTAGGAAGCAAATTCAGCTCTATGACATTAATGAACTAATCTGAAAAATGTAGGCGTATGAAGTTCGATACATAAATTGACGTAATGCATTTAAAAAAAGCACAATCCATATCAGTTGAAAATAATAGCCCTTAATTGTGCCACATGTCTAAAACAGCTTTTACCGACTGCAAAATCTCTACTGAGATTTTAATGGGAACTTTACCTGCAGTTAGAAAAGAAAAAAAAGATTTAAAAATATATTAAAAAGAATTTTTATAGATTTTGCAGCTTACATGATTTTCCATATAAATCTTTTCGTCTGTGGTGAGATCACAATTTAACAGCCATACCGTCCCTTACAAGGTCACTCAGATAAGACGGGTCATTACAAAGTCTAAAGAGGAGGGCATTAAATTACACTTTAACAAGAACAATTTTGTCTTTGTTTATCAATAAGTTAGTTAAGAAAGATATACTGAAATGTGCTCATGTGCTTTCCTCTCCGTCTATTTAAAGTGAGTTTTGATGTCGGGATTTTTAGCCATGGAAAGATCTCGCTTCTTTGTTCACCTGAGGTTTGCAGTAACTTCTGACTTCTCATGCACCTTCCACCTTCTCTGTCCTCTTTATCTGCCACGAAGCTCTTTGGCTGCGCTGCTGCTGCACAAGTAAAGACCAGCAATGAGACTAAAGGCCAGTTTCTGTCTGGCAACATGGCCTTCTCTGTGGGTGTTATGTCAGCCATGTATCTCACCAAGGGCATCTCAGGTAAGAATTTAGAGCTCTAGAGCTCTATAACGGGCACTAAATTTTTTTTTTTTAAATAGTATCACATTTAAACTCATAACAATATGCTCTGCACAGTCTAAAATCCCTCAGGTAATTATGACTTTTATTGCAGTTATTGAATGAGTATACAAAGTTTATCACCAGCCCTCTCTACAAAGAAGCATTATCCACTATCTTTTACAAACTGTTTCCTTTGGCTCATACCTATGACAATCCGCTGTTATATGATACTATATGGCACCAATAACACAGATAATCAGAGACACGATCACCTGCCTGTGTGTCTAATTACCTTCACTTTTAACTTCTTCTGTATTCTTCTTCTAATATGTGCCCTACATCCCTGCAGGTGCCCATCTGAACCCAGCGGTGACCCTGAGTTTCTGTGTTTTGGGGAAGGTGTCCTGGTCGAGGCTCGTGCCCTATTCCCTCTCCCAGGTGGTGGGGGCTTTCGTGGCGTCGGGGGTTGTCTATCTGGTCTACTACGGTTTGTCTTTTTATTTTTTGTGATATATAAATAAAAAAATTAGTTTGTTTTGTTTCCTGCAACAACTCTGTTTCTGTCACAGATGCTATAATGACTTTTAGTGGAGGAGTGTTGACTGTATACGGCAGAAATGAGACTGCCTCGATATTTGCCACATACCCCTCTGACTACCTTTCTGTGGGCAGAAGTTTCTTTGACCAAGTGAGTGTAATTATTGACAGGATTGGATCTTTTAGCAGCTGCTCCCGTACCTAACGTAATGAGTTGACATTTCTTTAGGTAGTGGGCACCAGCATGTTGCTGTTGTGTATCCTGGGTTTGGAGGAAAAGAGGAACACCCCCGCTCCCTCTGAGCTGGTTCCTGTTGTAGTGGCAGGTGTCGTTCTGGGGATCTCCATTTCAATGTCGGCTAACTGTGGTGCTGCCATAAATCCTGCTCGGGACCTGGGGCCTCGCCTCTTTACCCTAGCTGCAGGCTGGGGGACTGAGGTCTTCACGTAAGTATCTTATCTATCTTACTGTACAGAGTGCAGTACGACAGCTAAAGTTATTGGTTTTATTTAAACTTTGTGTGTATGTCCTAATTTCACAAAAGTATGTCAAAGATTATTAGACACTGGATTAGACACATTGTTTTTGTTACTGATGGCTGCAGGTAGATTAATAGGACCTGGTTTTCAATTGAAATTGTCTTGATTTAAAGTTGTTGACTTACAAAACAAAGACTGCTGAGCTCAGACTAAAGAACTCTGTAGGAAGTTTATTATTTAAATATTTAATATATTATATATTATTAATATATTATGGGTTCTTCACTGTGATAAATGGTTCTCTCAAAGTAAAACTTGTAAAAAAAAAAAATGAATCTGCACTCTTTAACCGTGATGTCCTGCTGCTCTTTGTTCTGCAGGTGTTACAACTACTGGTTCTGGGTACCAGTGGTGGCTCCGCTTGTTGGAGGCGTTTTCGGTAGTTTGATGTATCTCATCTTTATCGACTGGCAGCTGCCTGACCCAGACCAACTTGAGAGGATTTCCACCATCAGTGAAAAACTTGCAAAAAAGCAGCCGGTCACCACATTGGAAAAAGGAGATGAGTTAAAGGCTATGCATTTTTAAACTTTAACACTGAAACTAATGTGAACCTCTGAGCTTATCCAGTGTTAAGTCTCAGATGCTTTGTGATCTGCTGTTAGGGGGGAAAAAAGAAAAAGGAATATCTTCTTTCAAATGATGTAGCTGTTTGCTCCCTAAACACAGCCAGCAGAGATGTGTGTCAGTCATAAGATAAAGTTGTTTGTTTACAATGAAATGTGTGTTTAGTATAATAATCACCGTGTGTCCTTTGTCACTTTGTAGCTGAGAAAACTGCTAGCATGTTCACCTCTTTGTAAATCAGATATAGAGGAGTATGTAGATTTAAACAGTGAAACTCATCTTAGTCCAGTGGCTGGTCTATCTTACTCCCCTCTGTTGTTTTAACACAGTCACATTCTGGCATTTTAGCCTGCAAATGTTTCACATTTATACACAACAACCCAGAAAATTCATGCTTAGCTATGACTTAATATTTGTGAAAAGGTTTTACTTTTCACAATTATTTTACTATTAATTTTTTATTACCGTTCTTGTTTTATTGTTTAACTCAGTGGTGTTAACAGACCTCATGTCTTTTTTCCCCTTGATGATAATTGCACATTTTATACATCAGTCTGTCAAGAGATGTAGTATTTGAGGGACACTGCAGATGAGTTTTTTCAGTGTTTTGGGAGTTTCTGTGAACTCAGAAAGGATAGATATACACACAAAATATAAAGCTTTTAAATATATATACATTATTTCATGTAGATTGAATAGAGACTAATTTGTTCAAACTCCTGAGGGATCTGGAGATTAGAGGAAAAAGCAGGAGCAACCTTCGTGGTCTGTGGTAGACTGCTTCGCCATTATAGTGTGTGTGAAAGCCAGTATCTAGATTCTAATCTAAAGATAAGTGTGGATTTTCCACTCTTGATCCAGTGTTTCACTTTGTTCTGTTGTGTATTAATTATGCCACCTCAGTGTTTTGTTTTGTTTTGTTTGTTTGTTTTTTTGCTTATGGCATTAAAATCAACACCCATTTCCAAAAAACGTTGGGATTCTGTGCAAAATGAAGAGTGCAGTGATTTGTAAATCTCGTAACGAGTGCCACCTGGCAGTTTGCTGTTCTCTGCTGTGTGATTGGCAGAGCAGTCTTGAAAGCACACCTAGGAGGGCGAGGCAGCTCTCGTCTGTGGAGGGTCCAGGAGACGATGGGCTCGCTCTGGCATGAGTGAGTTTGTGCTGCGGATCACAGTTGTTTCTTTTGACATGTGTCTTTGGGCATTTCAGTGTGGCCGGTTTTTGGAATGTAGGTGGTGAAATTAAGGTGTTTGTTTGATTTTTAAGACTAAAAAAATTAAACTGATGTCTGTTTCAACTTTTGGGGTGTTTTTTGTTTTGTTTTTCTTTTCTGGGGGGCGGGGTATCATCGGGGTAGGTGATTAGCCCTGTCTGGGGAACAAATTAGGAAGTTAAAACAGTTTATTTGGAGTGAATGTGACTTTTAAAATAATTAATTGGTTTTAATTTAGCTGACCATAGACTCACAATAACGCTTTCTATTGTTATTCATGTTTAGACTGACACATTTTTCCATATCATGAAAAGTATTTGCTCATATAATTTTGTCAGCAACATGTCTCAACAACAAACAGCTGGAGAGGTGGTACAGCAAGAACAACATCCTGTAACTAATGGGTTTAACTGGAAAATTGAGTGGTATAAAAAAGAGGATCTTGGAGAATTTCTTAGAAGCAAAGTTGGGCAGAAATTCACCAATCTGCATAAAAATTAATTTACTAATTGTGACACAATTTCAGAATAATGCTCGACTTTAATTTTTTGTAATATCAAAAAATCCAGAAAAAAATCTGCCCAAGAAAGAAGAGCTCTTGGGATGCCTGTAATCTCGGGCCGTTTAGGTTGTGATTTTCCTTCTTTCTTTTTTTGGGGGGGAGGCATGACAATCCCTGCACGGCCTCAGGAACTGCTGTCTATGTCTATGGACGCAGTTCACCCTCCTGTCCACAAGTGCAGGTTACAGCACATGATCCAGCATGTTCTTTGGGCCAAAGCTCATTTAAAGAGGACTCGGGCAAAGGGTAAAGCTGTTCTGCGATCAGCAGGGAGGGATTCTGGGATCAAACAGCCTCACACCTCTGCAGACTTTGTTCTGTATTTCACGCCTTGCAATGATATTAATGGAATTTGCTGTTCTTTTCGCCTTTGTGAAGCTCAATTGAGTCGGGCACACATTACAATGTCACCTTCAAAAGTGTCCAAGAATAATTCAGAATGAATAGTTACAAGTTTCAATGTAATGCACCAGTTTTAGGCTGAACCCTTTAATTATTAAACCCGAGGCAAATACTCAGTAATGTTGACCAGAGATTTCCAAAATAAGTTGTAGCAACTTGTAGCAAAGCAGCCACAAATCTTCATCAGTTAAGTTCACTATAATTAATTATTAAGAAAATCGGACTTCTCACACCTGGTAGTGTGAAATGAGTGAAGGCTTACAAAGATGTTGGAGGAGATGGCGCTGACAGACCTGTAGAGGGCGGTATAACACAGAGACAAAATAAAACGCTTGAAAGGCGATGAGGTGTGCTCAGGCTGCTGAGGGAAGGAGCGACTGTTTATCAAGTTTAAAGTGTTAAAAACGGGGAGCGTTCCGTCAGCACGTGCAAACAGCATGAGTGAAATGCCGCAAGACTGTGCTGCCACATTAAATACAGAAGTAAAACACCTATGGGGTGTCCGGTGTGATGGTTTCCTGATTGCAGGAAGTTCAGAGAGAGGAGAAAGTGAAGGAGGTGCAACCCCTCCTCCTGCTCCTTCTCCTCTCCGGCAGCTGAAGCTGAACCCTCCCTTACCTCTGCACGGTGCCTGTCTCCCTCCTCCCACCTCACTGGCCTTTATCATATATCACATAGCGTCGCCTCTTCATCCCCCAGACCTCATCATGACCTCAGCGACAGGAGCAGCGAGGACGTCTCCAAAACCCTGTTTATAACGCAAAGTTGCCAAGGTAAGATCCCTATGCTGGTCTCTCTTAGCTTTGGGTAGCTGCTCCCTATCATCATCTTCTTCTAACATGGTCATGAGGATTTGCTATGCAGTCTCTTTATCCTCTGCAAATATTGACGCGAGTCTCGCTTTGCTTGTGAAGCGTTCAGCTCTTATTGCTGCTCCAGTGTAACCAGGCTCATCCTGTACAGTAGGTACGGCTAGTTTCACCCTCACACCTCTGCAGTAGGCACAGAGTTCCTGTAGGTCGGTATTAGTCATAATAACATTTCCAAACTCAAAGTGAAACTCAGTCCCGCCACTGTGGCGAGCATCACTAGACTGAAAGCATTCGCTCTTAAGGTTACTTAAACCAGGGCCGTGAGCTTTGTGGTACAGTAAGCTTACTTAATAAATGACTACATTCAAGGCAGAGCCTGATGGCTTTTACCTATGATAGCATTATTTTTAATGGGATGCTGTGCAGCTATACTTAAAGCTACATCAGTGTTTATTTACATACTTGTGGAGAGGAGCAAATATCCTAAAGCACACAGATAATGTGTTGAGTGCGTAAGCATACAGTGGAGAATATTAAACCAATGCTGTGCTTTTCCTTCTGGAAGTTGCCTCAGTGGCATACAGCACTGTTGTTGCTTTTTCTTTGAACGGGTTGCATTGTCAGCAGACAGTGCAACATGTTATTAGCAAGTTAGTACTTATTATGGTATCAAACAGATTAGTCTTGTAATGGAGTGCATGGTTTGAAAGGTGTTGAATCAGACAGGCATTGTGTAAAAGAAGGTTACAGCCTGCACAGCCTGTTATCAGAGCATCAAGTGTATGTTGGTTTAACTCTGAAAGTGTTCCACTTTGTTGGCTTCCTGATGACATTGTTAATAAAAGGTAGTTTTGTGGTGTTTGTAACATTACTGTGATAGAACATGATGCAGATTTCATGTACTTACGGTGTGCTATAGCGGTGCCAGCGCTTTGCCTGCAGAATGCTTTGATGTGACCATGTGTAGAGAAGGTGCAGGGACTATAGCACATACTGGGAACAGATCATTTCAAAGCGATGCACCGCCTACAAGACACAAGGAAAACCAAGTCATTTAATTTTGCCTTGGGAAATATATAGCCTGGTCTGTTAGCAGGCTAATTGCATAACAACCTAACTCTGTTAGTTATCTTTTAATCTTTTGTTGTTTCGGTTTCATGTTCTGTGCTTCCTTACGAAAGTTGTGGCATGAAAGTGGTGATCTTGAGATTTATTTCAGCAGGCTTGCATGCAGCTATAGAAAAATAAGTGATTGCAATACATTATTGAAAAGAACTGTAAAATCTGTTCTATAGCATGGATCAAATTGAACCCAGCAGGTGCCTTATGACCATTTCCCTAATTACATCCCAGCAGGCTGAGTTATTATCCTGCTGTATCTCAAGTTTTAGCTTTTTAAGTGATTAACAAGACTGTAAAATAGTGTAATAATGAATTTCCGAGCTTCAAATCCTCTAATGCATCAGCCTAAATCCAGCAGGAGAAAAGAAAGGAATTCTGCTCAGAGGCCAAGAAAGGTGTTTGGATATTTAGTGTGCCCTCACTCCCCTGGATGCCAGCGTTATTTCATAATGGCATTTCTTGGGTCCTGTGGGTTATAGAAGATGCCACTCACAGATGGAGAGGGGGGGGGGATGACAGCTGAAAGGCTGGAGAGAGAAGAGATGTGCAAGAACATGGCAAACACTCTCACTCATTAGTACCTGTTAGAATTATAAATGGGTAGTATATATAGGGTGGAAAGTGAGCAGGGGACATGGAAAAAGGGGACTGTACGTCAGGCTGAGAGATAATGTTGGAAACTCGAGCTGAAAACTGATCAGCTCAGCTCACATGGAGAAAAACAAAGCAGCTCTTTCTCAGGAGTATTGATTAGATGCTGGCTCCCAGTCAGCTACCCCTGACTGTCATATTGTATCTTGTAGTATCCACAACAAAAGCAAGGCAAAGATTATAATGCCTCACCTGCCATGCCTTTTAGCCCATGTACTTAGCTGTGGTAAAAGAGTGAATAAAAGCAGGGAGGTGTGTGATATTAATAGGTCAGCATAAACGTCGACAGGAGAGAAGAGAAGATGCTTAACTGTGCTATGCATGCAAAAAATGCTGCTCCATTACTCTCTTTGATCCACTATAGGGAGAGGCTGACAGTGGATCTGGCCCCAGCCACCAGCCACCAGAGACAGTGTGCTACAGAGACAGATGCAGCTCTCTGTTGAATGTCATATCCTCATTATGGCCCAAAAGAGACCAGAGAGAGCCTGGTGTGTGTGTGTGTGTGTGTGTGTGTGTGTGTGTGTGTGTGTGTGTGTGTGCGTGCATGTGTCGTGTTGTGCAGTGGTTTTAATGCTTGACTGATTTTCACTGTCTAAATGGGAGGGCAAAGCTGTGAAAAGAAAAAAAAAGAAACATTACAGTAAGTAGGTTGCATCACCTGGCCGTGGTTTGGCTTGAAACTAAAAGAGCTATTTCCCTTCCATGCACAATCACATTTTTATGGCTCTCATTTCACTTTTTTTCCTGCTCGTGCTCTGTAGACAGTCAGCTCTGTAGTCTCCCCTGTATCCTCCTCAGTCTCACCCACCTCCCTTCTTTCCCTTGGCAGACAGTCCCATGGGCCAGAGCAGAAGGACGCCAGCAGAGTGGAGATGTTCAGAAAGAGGCCTCCCCCAGGTCAGTACATTCATCACATCTGCAGTTAAACTAGTTTCATCCAGTGTGGCTTGACAATGAGAAATGCAGTTAACCAAATGACAAGGTAGATGCCATGTAGACGTGGAAGGTGTGATGCATGCTGCACGATAGCAAGAATGCATTCACATATTTATCTACAGGCAGAAACAACATGCTGGAAAACAAACATTCAACACATTTCAGACTATCATAACATATTAAACAGCACTTATTACTGAAGCCCATCTGCAGATTCCCAGACAGACAATGTATTATGACACCAGTTCTCTGGAGGGGAGGGTGGGGGCTCTAAAACAACCAGATGGAAATGACTGAAAGATAAATTATACAAGTTTTCACAAACACTGGCCGAACACAGCATTAGCCTTCAGTTCAATTCAATTTTATTTATATTTCACCAAATCACAATAACAGTTGACTCAAAGCACTTTATATTGTAGGGTAAAGACCCTAAAATAATAGAGAGAAATCCCAACAGTCAGACAACCCCATCTGAGGAAGTACTTGGAGACAGTGGGAAGGAAAAACTCCCTTTAAACAGGAAGAAACCTGCAGCAGAACCAGGCTCAGATTGGGGGATCTATCTCCCACAACTTATTTTACATAGTTTGACAGTATCATTAAATGCTTCTGTGGTTAATAAAACAAAGGAGATTCCCGAATTATTCCTAAATTAACTGTATAAGTTATTTATAGCTTACTACTTGCTCTTAAACCCGGTGGGGCAGCACATTGGTCGCTTTGTATGTGGACTTTGCATGTTATCGCTGTACCAGTGCGGACTCTCTCCTGGTATTTATTGTCTTGTTGTCCAGTAATTTTCCTTTTTATTCTTTTTATTAATTAATTAATTTGTTCTACACGCTGCTGTGAGAAAGACTGCCATCGAAAAGACTTTCATTGTACAAGCTGCACAATGACAATAAAGAATCTGTCTATATACTAGTAATGTTCTTGTTTGGTTACTCTGGGATTCTAAATATGGCCGTAGGTGTGAATGGTTGTCAGCCCTGAAATAGACTGGCAACCTGTCCAGGGTATACCTTGCCCTGCATCAGCTGGGATAGGCTCCCAACCTCTCTGCGACCCTGAACTGGATAAGATGTTAAAAAAACCCACTTGGGAATAACATTCTTAAACGTGACTTTTGTGTGTGTGGCATTGATATAGATGTATGGTAATGCCTGACTCAAGCTCCAAGCACCGAGAGGCATTTTAGCCATGAGAAGTCACTTTTCAGACCCCAAAAAGTAAGTGGGAAAAGGCCAAGTGTCTCAGTTATGTGCTAAGTCCGCACAGAACCAGAGTACTAGTTCAAGCTAGTGAACACTAACAAAGGGTCTCCAAACAAGTCATACTGTCCCCTTTCTCATTTCTCATTTCCTGCATTCTCAATTCCTCTCATCTTGGTCCTTCCCATCAGAAAGATGAACAGAGGAGGCGAGGGAGAGAGAGCACTTTAACAAAATGAGACATTCTGGAGCCGTAACCCAATGTGAAAAGATTTTTAATCAATCCCACACAAACTGTGAAGGGCTGAAAGTTTGATCACGCAGTTAAATAACTGAGCGGTGTATGGACTGAAAGGACTGTAGAGTCTGTTGCATATATTCCAGCTGTGTGACACCTCTTTTATAAAGTGTTAAAATAAACACGCTCCTGCAAAGGATACATCTTTTCTGGCAAGCCTCCTCTCTCCTCAGTCCTCCAGATGCATTTTAGGAGCTGAGACGTCCTTCAGTGATCACTGACATGGATTTCAGGGCCAGAAGCAAGACGACAGAGGAGAGGGGAGATTAGGAGGCACACATTATAGAAAATGAGAAGTGTTCTCTGTTCTCACAGTCTGACTGTTTCGTAAAGCGGGTGTTTTGATTGCAGTTGATGCTTGTTTGGAGAAGAGGCACTGGTGTAAGCAGAAAATGCTAATTATTAGAATACAAGAAAAGAATGGCGATTAGGTACAGGTGAGACATGAATATAATAGCGAGGTTTATGCAAGGCAAAAACTTGACTAATGTTGAATTAATTAATTAATTAATTAATTGCCATCATTGATTAGGTGGTAAGTGGAGTATGGTATTTATGTACCGCCTTTCTATTGAATTTGAGCTCTCAAATCACTTTCTACTGCAATCTCATTCACCCAATCACACTCAGAGTCATACAGCAGTATTAGCAGTGCTTTTATCTGTCTATCCCTAAGCCTTCGCACGATCTGTGTGCGCTCATCTCTGAAAAGAAAAAGTCAAATCCGAGCTCGTGATCTCTGAATACAAGACGCCTGCAGATGCGATCAAAGTGAAGTGGTTTCATCAGTGATGCATTGCAGGTCATTAAAGAGACTGTATAATGTCATTGTTGTACCTTGCCGTCATCAGCCCACATCCATAATTCCTCAAATCAGGTCTGATACGTTTAATCTAACTCTTCATGTGCCAAAACAACCTGCTGTTTGTAGAGGAGATGCCTGTTCGCCCCCCGCAGTGCTTTGTTTTGGTTTCTTAGGCGCATGCTTCACATATAGATCAGGGAGAGCCTCAGCCTGAACACGAGGCTCGCTGCTCAGCACGTGCCCGGGCACCTGTCTGGCCCTTCCCACTGCGGCGCACCTTCTAACGTTAGGCTCACGCAGGACACTGAACTCCTGCACCGGACATTTTGGCTCTAAACGACAGTTGGACTCCACACAAGAAAAAAACGACTTTGGATCCAAAATGGCGACCAGTTTCGGCTGTAGGACCCGTGGTGATGCGGCTTCCATGGTAACGCCTCTCGCCTTTGAGATTGCGTAATGCCTACATGAGCATCAGTGTTTATGTTTCGGATGAGGCTGACAGTGAGGATGCAGCCCGTGTGGCTTGATGACGCTGCACTGTTTGACATCGTTCCTTCAAACTTCACATAAAGCACGATGTTCTCAGCAAATACGAGTCTGAGCCCTGCGCTTTATTTTCCTAATTAGAAAAAAAAAGATGACATCACTGATTCCGCGGAAGGAGGGAGACGAATCAGCAAGGGGTGGACATCGCGTGCACGTGTGTATATTTTGGGGGAGGGGCTGGAGCAATAAGCAACAGAGAGGCTGGGACTGGGATTGAGCCTCTAATCAAACTTGACTGAGCTGGGGCCGGAGCTTCGTGCGCGCGTCCTTGCGGAGTCGTGACGGTCAGATGTGGCTGTGACTTGCTACTGAAACAGCGCATATCCAACGATTTAAAAAGAAAAAAAAATCACACTGTGACTTAAAGAAATTTAAGATGACAGTGCTCAAAGACATCCCGGAGAAATGGTTTCCGGTCGTTCTTTTCCCCCTGCAAGGAAAGAAAAAGAGAGGACTGGATGGAAGAAAATCGAAAAAGAGACGGACAGGTACGAGTCTGTGCGGGGAAAATTAAGGCAGAAGTTGGGAAGGAGTCTTTACTGTCTTCACCGCCAGGAGGCTGTTCATCGTGCAAACTATTTATTTATTTGTTTCCTAATAAATATCATCTCATCTTCATCCCATCTGAGTCCAAGTCTCATTCCTGCTGCTTCATCTCTCTCTCACTCCCTTTTGCATATGTGTCTGGATACATTACCTCATCATATTACATCTCTGCATCACAGACCTAATTGGTTTGTTTGGGTTTTTGTTTTTTGCACTGTAGCACTTTGTGTCATCAGTGAGTGTTCACGTTTTTACACATCAGCATTCTCCTAAGATTTAATAACAGAGATACCTGTCGTTCTTCTGATTTCACACTTCACTCGTCTGTCTGTATCTTTTGCAGTTGACCCCAACAGACTTAAACTAGTCGCTTAATCTCAGCTGTTTCCCGGTGTTTAGTGCTGACTGTGAATCTCTGGTACTTCAGTGAATTATGCCACAAACCAGAGTTTTGCTTGGATCCGGTGTAAATATGTGGCTGATGTCCTTGTCTCTGCTGCGTGAGTCCCTGATCAATCTTCCAGGCGCCAGCCCTCCTCTGCACTGCTCCATCTGTATTCTTATTCCTTCGCTTAACTATCTCAAATCACCCTGGATGTGCACCTTCATCTGACCTCCACTCCATCATTCTCTGACTCTGTCACTAGCATTGTTTTCCAGCAAATTAGATCACCGTATGCGCGTGCTGGGCTGCACACGACTCCGCTATCCCCTTTTCACCTAATTAGATCATCCACTGTGAGTGATGCTCACGTCTCCGCAGTCTGATCTGACCCTGACTTAGTTTTAGTCATGGCAGGGACATTAGCGCTTCCCGTACTGTAATTCACACTGAATGACTGTGGCTGTTATTGTCCTGAATTCAATCTGCACTAACTCTGTTGTGCGAGTGTGTGTCGCTTGTGGAGACGTAAGGAAATTGTGTCCTCACATGTCCAGCCATGAGCAGAGACAGTGTTAAAGAGACAGGAAGGTGGATGAAACAAAATTAGTGCTTTTGTATTAGGTTACAGTTACTCTTTCTATATGACATTAGTTATTTTAGTTTAAATCGATATTTATTAACTCGTTTGTGTCTCAGCCCTTTATGGAAACCTTATGCTGGAAGTAAGGCTGCCACTGAAAGTTTCTCCGTAATGGAGCTTTATAGATTCACGCAGGTTTACTGTATGGTGTGCAGCTTGCGTCAGGGCTTCTAATGCCCTTGAAGTTGTCAGAGACATTAAACACTTACTGAGCAGTTTGTTAAAGATGCTCATGCATTTAGGCTGAGGTGTTCAGCTTGCACAGCAGTGGCTGGGACAGACACAGGCTGGTCCTGACTTCACATTGGTGCTTAGCTGGCACAAGGATCTTGGCTTTTCTCAGCAGCCTTGGCACTGCACGTCAGACAGATCTCTCTGGTGGACATTTGTCCCAGAAAATAGCACGATGACCTTCAGCTTAGGAGGAGAAATGCCAGAGGGATTGGAAAAGTTTGTGGATTGTGCACAATCACATTCACAAGCCTGATATTGTACTTGTCAGAGTTTGGGAACATTGGTATCATTAACCCACAGCTGTTTTGCATGCACCCAGAAATCTCACATCTGCCAGATAGAAACTCCAAGAAAGGGAAGTTGATGCCTAAAACAATTTTTCTTATGTAACTGTTTAGAATTTTTTCTAATAAATGGTGCTACTCGACAACAGCCGCAGTGACAGATACGAATATAAAAAACAAAAGTATTTCACTTGCTTTTGGAAACAATGAAAAAGAATTTGCCTCTTCCTGGGGGCTTTGTCACACTTACATGCTTTGGATCATACAAACAAATTTTAATAATAAACAAAGTTAAAGACTATAGTTTTGTATTTACTTGCGTTAACATCCCTGTGGAGGAATTTTGGTCCACTCTTCTCCGCAGAACTGTTTTAATTTAGTCGTACTGGATGGTTTTCCAGCATGAGCGGCCTTTTAAAATTCACACAAAAATGTCTCAATCTGATTTTGTGGCTGTGGCTCAGGAGGTAGCGCAGGTTATCTATTAAGCAGAAGGTCCCAACACTTTTTCCATCTGCATGCCAGAGTGTCCTTGGGTGAGATACTGAACCCCCAAATTGTTGAATGTTAGATAAATATAATAAAAATATACAAATATATTAAAAAAGAAGAACGAGAAGGGGCAAATACTTTTTCAGGGCACTGTGTAATGAATTTTGACCATGCTTTTGTCTTCTCGGTCTTCTTTTTCCGGTCGTGGCAGATAGTTAATCTTCACTAAGCGTGGTTCTGCTTGAGGTCTCTATGTGGTAACAGGGAGTTGCCAGCCCAACAAGCACTTTACTGGAAATTATTGGGTTGTTGGGGTTAGTTCTCTAATGTTGTATGGTCTTTGCCTGCTCTTTGTATGGTCTTTGTTCACCGTAGTTGTGAACTGACCTCTTTTAAATAAAACTGAGCAAAGTACATTTAAATATGTATTTTGCTCAAAGGATATAATCATTTCTGCTATTGTCCCACTAATTGTCAGTCTCACACAACACCGTCAGAAATAAGTGGACGTAATGTGTTTTTCTGAGTTGACTAAATCCACCCTGACAAAAGCGCAGCTGGTCTAAAGCCGACCAGAGCTAATCTGTCACATCAGATCGGTCTTATAACCTGACAGCAAAGTGCAGCTCTAATGGGATCACTTTAAGTGGCCTCTGTCTCTTTTGGTGAAGCTGAATGCAGCAGGGACACAGATGTAGGTTATGAGCAGTGCGAAAGTTTCACCGTGCTGCAGAAACACAGGAAACCACAGTGTCTTTGTTTATGTGCCGGCATTTGATTATAGCCTATTGGTTTCTGTTGTGTGATGTCCCTTCCTGTGGCACCTCACTGCCTTTCACAAATCTGTCAAAAGTATGCTAAGGACTGTGCTTTTGTGCACAAAACATGCGCTTGGCCTTGGATATTATTACTTTGGTGTGCATGTGTGAGTATGTGTGTGTGCATGTGTGTGTGTGTGTGTGTACAGCCCTGCAAAATGACCAGTCATTTGATTTTAAAAGCCATTTAATATTAGAAGAGAAGCGACTGGTGGTGGAGAAAGATGAGAAGGGGAACTCCCAACCTACTTTGCATTAGCATAACAGAAACCTAAAAACAGCAATAGGATAAAGTGCACGGTCAGGAGGAGGGGTGCACAAGAGATTGAGCACAGGAAAAAGAAACAGTCTTAATTTTACTCTCTGAAACTTGGAGACTATACTATGATCTACCTTTATCGGTGCCTTAACTTTTGCACGCACACTCGACTGCACATCTGGTTAATAACAAGGAGTAGTAGCAGCTAATGAAACATCAGCGGTAATTGGCCTGCTAATTTCTTTTGCAAGCCTCCTGCCTGACATTCTGTATCTATCACACTCAACCGACGCACAGCACATTCGCTGACGTATGAATACATGCTTCCACACTGTCGGCTGTCTTCTTCCATGCTGACCTGTACAACTGCAATTGCACACAATATAATAACATTTTATATAATAACACTCATAAATTCTGAATCTCCATTACCATTATTAAGTAAGATAGCATCCAAGTATCTTGTACTATATATTCTAATCACAGTCGAGCCTTCTGTACATAGTACTTCATTTATCTTATTTGTTATTCTATGCTTATTACTCTTTTCTTTATTTTAGTTATTTGTTTTACTGTGAGGGGATCTCACAAAGTAAAAAAAATCATTGCTCAGCATATCCACTGTGTTTTTGGGTGTATATGGCAAACGTCTTGATGTCACTGCTTGATTCCCTCTCTTTTGTTTCCAGATTTTAAGAAGCTGTTAACAGTGCCGACATTTTTAAACTCTGCAGTTTGCCAAACATGCTAAACATTCATTCTTATGCAGACTTACTGCATGTGTTTGTTTTGATGCCTTAATGACTCATCTTGTGTGTTGTGTTTCCGCAGAGGAGGAGAGAAGGGTCAGAGCCAATGACAGAGAGTACAACGAAAAGTTTCAGTATGCAGTAAGAGAGTTTGCTGTTTTCTATTGTACATATTCAAAAAGTTTAGACTCGTAAAATGATTTAACTAAGAGGTATATTTTTCCTTCCTTATCCTCCAGAGTAACTGCATCATGACATCCAAGTACAACATCATCACGTTTCTGCCCGTCAACCTGTTTGAGCAGTTCCAGGAAGTAGCCAACACCTACTTTCTTTTCCTGCTCATACTACAGGTGAGAAATCAAAGACAGACAGGAGGCACAGGGAGCACATGATTTTCTGGTGAACTCCCTTAAAGGACCCTGATCAGTAACTGTTAATTAAAGTTTGGTGGTACAAAATTAGATGAAGATTGATACATTCAAAATTCAAATGACTGATCTGTAACCTATTGTTGAATAGAGCCTCACAGTTTCCTGCACTTGAGAATATGATGACAAAAAACATCATCGATGTGGAATATGAGATCAGTTATTTCATAACAAATCATTTCAAGCACGTTTCACTGTCAACAAGTGCCTGTCTACCACCTGATAATGTCATAATGTCTAGTGGATGGAGTAACATGAAAATTCATACACACAGGGTGCTTAGTTATCTCATCGAGTAAAGGAGGCAAACTATATGTTGTAAGGCCGCTGCAGAGACCCAAGGCCACTTGCTGCTCCTCTTCCCCCTGTTCTCTCCTCTAGCTTTCCTGTCATAATAAAGCCGAAAAAGAGGCTTAACCCTGCTGATGCTTGGAACTTTTTCTCCACACCAGCAGCAAAATTTCATTATGTGCACTACTTTGGTACTCTACTGTATGATTGTAGTGATGGCATATTATTAATTATCAATATTTTAAATAGTAGTAAATGAGTGTGTAATCGAATGATATGCAGTGAAACCTGCACATCATTAGCACGTGACTGTGGGGCAGTGAGGATGCTGATTTGAAGTCCAGGCTAACAGAGCTGCTGTTAAAGCCACTGTAAGTTCTCCTGTTCACTAGGCTAGAGATATTGAGTTAGTTTCAATCTTAAACCTTGCTAGATAAAATTAAATCATACCCCCTCGGTTCCCATAAACTCATTTCAAAGCCCAAAAATGTCATATTATTTTATAGTTAAAATAAAAGCATGTTTGGTTCCTAACACTCTGGTGAAGTTAGGGGCCTATTATTGAACAAATGCTTATTTTAAAACTACCCAAACAAATCAGTGTACTGTAGCTTCGTTGTTTTTGCCTCCTTGGTACTGTCTTACCACGATTTTGTACCATCAGGTACGCTCACCATCATAACAAGCTGTCTTTGATGTGGCTGGGGGCAGACGTAGCTATCTCTGTATCTTCCACTGCCTTTGTCTTCCTTTTTAAAAGTAATTTGCATAATAAGCTTTGTCTCCCTGTGTTTAGTTGATACCTCAGATCTCCTCCCTCTCCTGGTTCACCACCATCGTGCCTTTAGCTCTGGTGCTGAGCATCACTGCAGTAAAGGATGCCACGGATGACTACGTGAGTATGTTTTCATGCACCACAGGCACAGATACGAGTCTGTATTTCTACTACACGTTGCCTTTTGTCATCTCCAGTTTCGTCACAAGAGCGACAACCAAGTGAACAATCGTCAGTCTCAGGTCCTCATCCGTGGCTCGTGAGTCATTACATCTGACAACTTACCTGTTCAGATTTTACCCATCTTGATTTAAGAGGTTTCTTAAAATAGAGCAGCATCGGTTACTTCTTCTTTTTTACTGTTTCTCTTCGTTTTGCTCTTCCAGGCTTCAAAATGAAAAGTGGATGAATGTTCGAGTGGGTGATATTATTAAACTTGAAAACAACCAGTTTGTGGCAGTAAGTGTGCACCCAGCACAGAAACAAAAGAAAACATAGTGATCAGTAGTCCGAAAAGGCCCATTTATCTACCATTACAACAGCTTAGTGTTCAACACCAGCATCTTCTTGTATTTTTAGTCCTCTGTTTGATCATAATAGCTTTCAGTAGACCACAAGCTCTGATGCTAAATGGATTGTAATGCATTAGGTGCCTCATTAGAAGTGCTACATTTAATCACTAACATGCTTTCAGTTGCAATTACTCTGCCTTTTCTTGTAGCTGTAATAGATGCAAACTGTTGTTGCTGTGTCATCAGCGCTTTTCTCGTTCAGTCCATGTTGACTGTGCCGATGCTAATCTCAGTTGTTGTATCCATTTTCAGGCTGACCTGCTCCTGTTGTCTAGCACTGAACCTCATGGTCTCTGTTACATCGAGACAGCCGAGCTAGACGGGTCAGAAAACACGCTGCACCTCAACATCTGTTCGCGCAACCTAAAAAACCTAAAATCTGCAGAAGCAACGCAACTCTACATCTAAACTGCTGTGTGTGGTTTTATCTTGCAGAGAGACCAATATGAAGGTGCGTCAGTCTGTGTCAGTGACATCTGAACTTGGAGACCCGAACAACTTGGCTTCATTTGACGGTGAGTTAGGAGGAGAAATTTGTTTTCTCTTTTTGCATTGCAGAATAAGGATTCACGGTCTTCAGCATGCACCAGGAAGCTTGGATCAAATGTTTTCTCAATCATGCTAATGCACATTTGTGATAACAAATGCACACTAACATTCACACATACACACAAACAGAGACACACACTTTCTGTACCGCTCCACCACCAGTGAATGGCAGCCTATCACACAGCCACCGCATCACTGTGTCAGCACATCACACCCACTCACTCCTCACCTGCTCAGGAAAATGCATTACTGCAGCAAATCTGCTCACGTTTTGCCTCACATCAGCTTACAAAAGGTGTGCGATCCTCCCTCTGTGCACGTGTTCAGGTGCACGACAACAGCGTGATGTCATCTGGGTGATTAATTCAATTCTAAAAACATAGCAGTGAGTGGATTCAGATGACTGTGACTGAGCATCTTATTAACATTTGTGTGTTTACTTGTCCGCATTCTTCTTTGTATGAAGGCGAGGTGGTGTGTGAGCCTCCCAACAACAAGCTGGATCGTTTTTCCGGGACTCTGTACTGGAGAGAGAAGAAATACAGCCTGACCAATCAGAACATGCTCCTCCGAGGATGTGTGCTCCGCAACACAGAGGCTTGCTATGGCCTGGTCATCTTTGCAGGTAAGTGTGTGCATGTTTGCACAGAAAAATAATGCATTTGGTGTATGTTGCAAATCTTACCCTGTTTCTGTTTGCCAGGCCCAGACACCAAGCTAATGCAGAACAGCGGTCGCACCAAGTTTAAGCGTACGAGTATCGATCGATTGATGAACACACTGGTCCTCTGGGTAGGACATCCCACACTTCTCATTTTCATAGCTCATAACTATTTCAGGACATGATCTCACTGGCTTGAATTTAGTTTCATATATCTACACTAGTGATGTATTCTGCTCTAACTTAGGCTTAAATGACTACAGATTTAACTGTAACATTTATTCATTTACTCCTCTCTTTTTTTGTCTGTGTCCATTTTCTGTCAGATATTTGGCTTCCTGGTGTGTATGGGTATGATCCTGGCTGTGGGTAACGCAGGGTGGGAGAAAGAGGTGGGGTCCTTGTTCCAGAGCTACCTGGCTTGGGACACTCCTGTGAATAACTTCCTGTTCTCGGCCTTCCTCTCCTTTTGGTCCTACGTCATCATTCTTAATACCGTCGTGCCTATCTCTCTATATGTCAGGTAGGAAGAAAACAATAGATCTATAAGAATGTATAAATGATGCTTACAGACCAAAACCCTGTGTTTGCCTTTCCCACATATAAACTGGTGTTTATAAAGAAAGAATGTACGGACCTCATGGATAGAATACTGTGCAAAAGTCTTAAGCCAACCCTCATTTCCTCAGATTTTGCTTCCAAGGAGCCAGGCTTACTTTTTTAAAGTGGTCTCAAGCAAAGGTGCTCCAGTCTTTCTGAAAATCTTTTATAGTGTTTCTTTGGACATTAGCTTCTTTTTCACTCATTTTCAGTCGAGTCCTTGTACCTGACCATGTTCACAGGAATGCTTGTTTTTGTGTGTTTGTTAATCATTAATCATTAAAACATAAAAATGACCTAACACCTCAAAAACTAAAACGAACTATCTACAACAGATGAATAGTATCTGAAAGTCCTTATGGAATTGGAAAAGACAAAGCAAAGACCTGACACAGGACCTAAAAGATGCGTCTGCTGTTCTCTGAAGCTTCATCAGAAATGGCCTCTATAGAAGTCAGGCTGTTAAGAAGCCATTTTTAAGAACTGGCAACAAGTCTGATGGAGTGATGAATCTAAATATGAAATTTTCACATTTGTGTTTAGTGACCGTTCAAACCAGCATGTTCACAGGAGGTAAAGAGAGAGATACAACAGTGTCTACAGCCATCTGTAAAACACAGTCGAGGCTCTGTCTTAGTTTCAGCATTTCAGTGATCACAAACACACTGCCAAAGCAGTTAAAGCATACCTGGATTTAAACACACACACATATAAACATTTATAAACTTTACTTCTTCCTTATATCTTGTAATCTGTGTGTCAATAGATTGCTGTACTTCAAAATATCAAGAAATGATGGGTTGCGTAACAATTTGCATAATACTGGACTTGTGACCATGTGTTCCCAGATTTACATGTAAAGTCAGCCACAATACTCGGAAGTAGAGATAAAAATAAGTTTAGACAGCGATTAATATAAAGCAGCAGTTGGAGATAGTGTTTGCCATTTGCAAACATCATTGAAAATTTATCGTGTAGTTAGTGTTATCAGTCCTCTTATCACAGTCATTCATTGGTAATATTAGTGCTGTAAAAAGCTGGCGCCTAGTGGTACAATGGCCCCAATTATTTTTCATTTACGAGAGTTTTTCTTCTGTTTGTGTCTCCAGAAGTGAGGCAAACAAAACCCACATTTCTTTTTTCTTGTTCTCTTCATTCCTCCGGTCAGGCCAGTTGTGATCTTTTGTTTTCCAGACAGCTTCAGGTGCAAATAGGAGTGCAAGTATTGAAATACAGGGGTGTCTATATTCAGTCAGAAGTGGAAATGAGAGTCGTGCACATGCATAAATTTCATAATGACTGAGATTTACAAAAGAGGAACATGCACACAGCTGTATAAACGTGATTTTTAAAAAATCGCTACATGCTTTTCTGTCTTTACATGCACACAATCTTACTGTGTATGCAAAGAGATCGGGACCTTGGTAATTAGTAAGTCAGTGAGCTGCACTGACTACGTGCCAAAAGTATTTGGCCAGAAAATCTTTGTATTGTTCTGTGCTTACTTGTTCTGTCATTTATTTTAAACTGTGAATGGCTCTGAGTTTGTAACCGCTCCCCTTCCTCGCCTGCTTCAGTGTGGAGGTGATCAGGCTCGGTCACAGCTACTTCATTAACTGGGACCAACAGATGTTCTGCTCACAATGTAACACAGCAGCTGAGGCCAGGACCACCACTCTGAACGAGGAACTGGGACAAGTAAGTGTCCAGACTCACTCTGTACTCTGCAAATCCATCCATCGTCCTTTGCTTTGAGTAGTTATTTACTCCAAAAATGATCCTAGGTTGAATACATCTTCAGTGACAAGACTGGGACGCTCACTCAGAACATCATGACGTTCAATAAGTGCTCCATCAATGGACAGAGTTACGGTAAGGACACACACACTACATGTGCATGTAGCAGAGACTGTATGTACATGTATATCAGAGCTCATACATGTGGTGCTGATGTGTTTGTCAGGTGAAGTAACAGACCCACTGGAAACTCAGCCAAAGGTGCGTATCAGTATTTTTTGATAAATCATAGATCACATGCATGTATGTTAGCACCTGTGATTTTATTTATCACTCATTTGTCTTCAGAGGCTGGACTTCACTCCCTTCAACCCGCTGGCGGACCCAGACTTCTGCTTCTATGATGACAAGCTGCTGGAATCAGTGAAAGTGGGAGACTCGTGCACTCATGAGTTTTTCCGCCTGCTCTCACTCTGTCACACCGTTATGAGTGAGGAGAAAAGTGAGGGTGAGCTTAAAAAAAGAGAGAAGCTGCAAAACACAAATAATGACATCGAAACTCAACATCTGCTCATTTGTTATGGTATAATATTTAATGACTGTTTTACTTGCCTGCACAGGAGAGCTGGTTTATAAGGCTCAGTCTCCAGACGAGGGCGCTTTAGTGACGGCGGCTCGAAACTTTGGCTTTGTGTTTCGCTCCCGAACACCTGGGACGATAACCACCACGGAAATGGGACGCACCGTCACCTACTCGCTGCTCGCCATACTGGACTTCAATAACATACGCAAGCGAATGTCTGTTATAGGTATGCAGCGATTTTCTTCTTATTTCACTACAAAAAAATAATCTGAATATTTTTAGTTTACATTTAAAAATTCAGAAAGAAGCTAAAAATTCCCTCAGCAGCGTTGGCTTAAGAAAATAACCACTTGTGATTACTCAGAGCCACGTTATTGAAGAATGTGTGCGTATTCTTCATGTTTTTACCTTTACTGGATGACCTGTGTATGGTGGCCCCGAGAGGTCAAATGCACAGCAACATAAGAAAACACCAGTAAATAGAAAAATCCTACAAAAGCACACAATGGAAAAGGAAACAAGTATGAAAAAATAAATCATCGGCTTCTTGTAAGCGTGTCTCAGTGCAATCCTCCACATATTTTGGTTTCTGTCACTTACGTCACATTATTGTCTTGTTTTGTGCTTTTGCAGCATTTTTCTATTTGTGTTTTCGTAAGTTGCTGTGCATTCGACCACAGGGCCACATGTATCTGTGCAATGTCATAAGACAATCACTTAACAGCTTGCCATAGCAGAAACTGCTATGGCTGTACAGTGCTGTTGTACAGGATGGCATTGTGGTGCAATCTTTATCTTTGTTGCCACCTTGTTGCATAAAAGTTCTGGGTTTTAACCTTTGTTTCGGGGGAATTTTTGGTCTTTCTGTGTGAAGTGTGGTACTCTGGCTTCCTCCCACAGTCCAAAGACGTGCATGTTAGGTTAATTGGTGATTCTGGACTGCCCGTGAACATGTATGGCTGTCTGTCTCTCTGTGGCAGCCCTGCAATAACCTGGTGACCTGTGTAGGGTGTATCTCACCTCTAGACCCATTACAGCTGAAATATGCTCCAGCCCAAACCAAGTGAACCTGAATTGGATGGATGGATGAATATGCTGTAAATTTGACCTCTGGTCATAAATTACTTTTACCTCTGCTGCCAGGCTCCGAGGACCTTTGTTGAAGAGTTCTTCCGTTATTGTAAAGGTGATAGAAAAATAGTCTGAATCGCTGAGATTATTTTTTTCTTCATTACTCTGTTTTTATTTTCAGTGCGTAACCCAGAGGGCAGGATTCGTCTCTACTGTAAAGGAGCTGACACTGTTCTGTTGGAAAGACTCCACCCTTGTAACCAGGAAGTGATGAGTATTACTTCAGACCACCTCAATGTAAGTCAGCTCTTGGACGGATGGCTTGAGCTGCACTGCCATCTAGAGTCTCCACACTTTAAAACCACTTTTAACAGCATTTCATTTTTGTTTACCTTCTCCTAATGAGACAGTCAACCTCATCATGGCATGACACATTTCTTAGATTAAGTATAGGTTAAAAATCATCAAACAAGACTACTTAATGCTTAGTCATGTGATTCTTAATGTCCCTGCTGTATATTTTTGTTTTTCTACATGTTTATGTGTATATTTTTGGTGCTAGGAGTATGCAACAGATGGGTTGCGGACCCTGGCTCTGGCCTACAGGGACCTGTCGGAGGATGAATGGGAGGCCTGGTCAGAGAGCCACCGCTTTGCTGATAAGGCCACGGACTGCAGGGAAGATAGACTGGCAGCAGCTTATGAGGAAATAGAACAAAATATGATGGTCAGTGAGTTTATTTTCAGATAATGTATGAATCTGTATCAAGATAATGTGTATTATTCATTACAAGTGTGTGTGTGTGCGTGTGTGTGTGTGTGTGTGTGTGTGTGTGTGTGTGTGTGTGTGTGCGTGTGTGTAGGCCCGTTTGCCCTTCATGTAAAAAGTTCAAATAAAGTAAAAATGTTGCAATGAGCAAGGGGAACTTGTTGGGATCACTGAAACTTAAGCAGTTCAAGGGAAATTCCTTTCTTTTACTTTCTATATTTGGAGCACACAGATGCTTTTGAGTTTGGATTTTCTACTCATAGTGTTAACACAAAAAATTGCATTTAAGACCGTCTTAAATTTCCTTAAATATCGAATTTGTTTGTTTGTGTTTCTCTCTCTCGGCCTGTGTTTCTAGCTTCTGGGTGCCACTGCTATAGAGGACAAGCTGCAGGAAGGCGTTCCAGAGACCATCGCTGTCCTCTCTCTGGCTAACATTAAAATCTGGGTTCTTACTGGAGATAAACAGGGTGAGACTTTTGCACCAGCTTTCAGAACTTAGTGTGCATGTTTAAAACATTTAAACCGTTTAGACAACGGTTTAAAACGCAAAAGAATCTACAAAATTTAAACTAATTGTAGATCATCATCCTTGTGATGACGAGGTTGTTGAAACTGAAAACTTTAAGCATCAGTGCACCTATTTGCACCTTGACTGTGTGGGTGTATTGTCATTCATGTAAACATACAGTACTGCTACACCCCTCTTGCTTTTGTAGTCTGATCCTATGTACTGGGCTAGCACTGGAAAAATTAATTTCTGGAAGTTTATCATGTATTCTGTCATCACCAAAGGACCATATGCTGTAGGAATGAGTGCAGCGAATTAAAAATAAAGGGACATGTTGACTGACATGCCTGCAGCAGCTATTATAGTTTAAGGCCAGAGGCATGCCTGCAAAGGGAGAAGTAGCCGAAACGATGAGCAGTACATTAGCTAATAGCTTTTAACTGAAGCAGCACTTGTATTTATTTGATCCTATCCCGTTCCTTCACACAGAAACGGCTGTAAACATAGGCTACTCCTGCAAGATGCTGACAGATGATATGACTGAGGTTTTCATCATCAGTGGCCACACCGTCCAGAGCGTACGGCAAGAACTCAGGTCAGTCTGGTTATGTGCACACTGTACTAGACTGTACACTGTGGGATCAAGATAAATGTAGATAAATGCCAAACTCCAGATGATGGGCGGGCAGAAACTAAGAAATGTATGCATGATTGAAGTCGGTAGGTGTGGTAGCAAAATGTTCCAACTACTCTGTGAGAATCACTCGACAGTGACCAGAGCTTCTTGACTCATTTCTAGTCAAATCATCCAGCTCACCCTGTGAGGACTCATTCATGACCCTGACCCTGACATTTTAGATAAAAGCAAAAAGGAATCATTTAAAGAGATTTTTCCCAGACTTCCGTAATCAATTAAAAAATGACATGAACTGATAGCAAAGGGTTAGAGTTCCAGTTATCACTGATTATGGCTGAGAACTCACAGGGTTAAATTTGAGCAACATTGCAAAATACCCCGTAACTATGAAGTCAGTCATTTTTTGTAGAAAGTGAGCAAATCCAGTGTAACGGTGCAAAGAAGACACTTTGAGAGTCAAAAAATAAAGCAGCCAAAAAATAAAATTATCTTTCAAAGACAGAAGAACTCTAAATTGGTATTTTGATGTTCTTTGTGTAATGGTCAAAATCATCTGGAAAGTGCAATTATTCAAGTTATAAAGAGCCTATATTGGAATATCAGGCTCAGGATAAAACCTGCCATTATCACTAACTGTCTTGACATCCACATTACTTTTCCAACTATCACCCTTTCCCCTTATTAGTTTGCTTTTTTGAGTCTATATTCTTTATCCCACACTCAGATCTCTTCTTTTTTTTTTGCTGTGCATGATCATGTTGTCATGTAATCATGTCTCTGTGATGCAGATAGGCACTGTTGATGTGGGCTTTGTTTGTCTTCCTCTCTAGAAGAGCGAGGGAAAGGATGATTGAGCTGTCACGTACCAGAGATGGAGTTAAAGAGGAAGGAATGCAGGGATGGGGGGAGGCATGTTTCAATGGAAATGGATTCAAAGAAGGACAAGAAGGAGGTGATACGGCAGGCAGAAGAGGAGGAGGAGTGGGGAAGCAGCTGCATGGCTCTCCCCCTCCTCCTCCTCTGCCTCTCTCTAACTTAATGGACAACATCTCAGGAGAGTTTGCCCTCGTAATCAACGGTCACAGTCTGGTATGAATAACACTCCTGCATGCTATCTGTCATGGAAATTTAAGCTTAGTTACATAAAAACAATTCTTCCTCATTAAGGACTTTTCTCCAAAGCAGCAACTTGGACTCCTTTTACCCCTTGAACGTCTAAAATCTCTCTCTGTTGTCTCGTGGTAGGCCCACGCTCTCGAAGCAGACATGGAGGCAGAGTTTGTGTCGACAGCGTGCGCGTGCAAAGCGGTCATCTGCTGCAGAGTCACGCCGCTGCAAAAAGCTCAGGTGGTGGAGCTCATCAAGAAGCACAAGAAGGCCGTCACGCTGGCTATAGGAGATGGTGCTAATGACATCAGCATGATCAAAAGTGAGTTGTGCAAAAGTGTAACTGAAATATCGTATTTAGAAAAGAAGAGAGAAGTTGGGTTTAGCCATTTGGGTGGCTTGTCTACTTTTAAGCAATGGAAATCCTAAGCAGAAGTGCGGCTGTAGAAGTTGTTTATCTGTACGCTGTTCCTAGTAGTGATGTAGGTTATGTGGAAATCTGTGTTGCAGGAGTCCTCCTGAGGTAAAGGTTTGGTTGTCAGGAACTTAGGTGCGGTGCGTGTTCTTTTAGGCCTTATTTACAAATTATTTGTTCACTTCTTATAGATGGATGTGACGCCGACAAACTAAACAAATCCACAGAAGTCAAATTTAATTTTAGTGTCACTCCTAAAATCCCAGAACACCAAATATGTCCTGCTAAGCTTGGAAAAGATGTTTAGAAGAAAATGTATTTGTGTTTAATAGAATGGAGGCTTGTGTTTGAACTGTTCACTGTACGAATAATTTTACTAAGACTGAACTATACTGTCAATCATTGCTTCATAATATTTATTTCTAAGCTTAAAGGCAAACTAAAAGAGAAAACTATTAATACCTCAGTGCTTTGTTTCTCTGCATGTCTTGTAATCAGTGTGTTGTAAGTGCATCAGCCTGTGTGTGTTTGTCTGTGGATGTACATCATGTCTACATATCTGCATGCAAGTGCAAAACAGAAATGCAATCAGTGCAGCAGTGAGGAGAAGGATTGGTTCACTTCCTGTAATTTCTGATTTAAAAATCTCGAAACAATCAAATGTTTTTCCCCCTTCTGAGCTCCTTTTGTCCAGCTATTGAAAAGGGAACACATACTCCAGTTAAACTGAGAATTTTGGTTTTATTGATGGTAATACTGGTTTCCCAATCATTTACAAGCAGTTAGTGGGACGTTTGTGGGAAGTTTGCGGGAAGTTTGTGGGAAACTTGGGTTCCCAAGTTGTGAAAACATTTTCTAGCTACCGCTTTCTTCCTCCACATAATGTTATGTGGCATTAGTCTTCTCGACAGGAAGGTAATGAGCATGCTAACGTTGCTAAGTTATTCAACATGGCATTAACTATAGCTCATAACCGAGAGGAAAGGTTCTCCATTAGAACATGATAAAGTTTTATTAGCTAAAGTTAGCTTTTGCCACAGTTTTCACTTATTAGATTGTGTAAAATACAGCCAGCAGGCCCTAAAGGTAACCTGTTATGTCCATATGTCTGTGTACTCTATTTCCTTACTCTTGGACTCTGCAAGTAGTTTTAAATTATTTACAGTTTAGAATAATCCTATTTATTTAGTATTATGCTCTGGTTCTTTATGCAGCAGTTGTTTTATTTCAGTCTTTCTTCTGACTGTCTGCCCTTCATAAACAGAAGGTTTGAACAGTAGGCGTGTGAGGTGTCAAAGCTGAGTGCTTTGGATGACCATTTTGGTTTTCCCCTCTCACCGATATCATACACATCTGAGAAGAAAACAGTGTGAAACTTGTACCAGCGTCTACACTGGGGCGAGTAAGTGTTTGCCCCATTCTGGTTTCTTAGTTCTTTGCATATTTGTCACACTCATCATGTTTCAGAGGATCAAAGAAATTTTAATATTACAAAAAGGTAATCTGAGTAAATGAAAATGCAGTTTTTAAATGACGGTTTCTTTTATTAAGGGAAAAAGCTATCCAAACCTAGCTGACTCTACATGAAAAAGTAATTACCTTCTACTTGTTATTAACCATGTTTTGGAAAGGTGAGTTCAGTTTCACCAGCCACACCCAGATCATTGGCAGATCAGTAGAATCAAGAAAGTCAAACAGAACCTGTCTGACAAAGCAAAGTAAGCTAAAAGATCTCAAAAAGTAACACATCACACAATTTAAAGAAACAGCTAAGAAACAAAGTATTGGTGTCTAAAAGTCTGAGAAGGGTTACAAAGTCTTTTCTGAGGCTGTAGGATTCCACTGAACCACAGTGAGAGCCATTATCCACAAATGGAGTAAACTCCAAACAGTGGCGAACCTCCCTAGGACTGACTGGCCTACCAAAATTACTCCAACATCCCATCGATGACTTGTCCAGGAGGTCCTAAAAGAAGCCATAACAAAATATAAAGAACTGCAGATTTCGTGATTCAACAATAAGAAAGAGACTCAACAAAAATGGCAGAGTTCAAAAGAGGGTGAATTCAAAAGTTAAAAAATCACTAGTGACCAAAAAGAACACAAAGATTTAGAGTGGTCTAGTGAAAGTAAAATTTCTTTGATCATCTGAAATGTGTAAGTGTGGCAAATATGTATAAAAACTAAGATATCAGGAAGGGGTCAAATCCTTTTTCCCAGCACTGTCTGTATAGAAAAAAAAAAACCTCTTGAATTTGTCTCTCCATCTCATCTGCACGCTTCCAGGTGCTCATATTGGAGTTGGTATCTCAGGTCAGGAGGGCATCCAGGCTGTGCTAGCCAGTGACTACTCCTTTTCCCAGTTCCGCTTTCTACAACGGCTGCTGCTGGTCCACGGCCGCTGGTCCTACCTGCGTATGTGCCGTTTCCTCTGCTACTTCTTCTACAAGAACTTTGCCTTCACCATGGTGCACTTCTGGTTTGGCTTCTTCTGTGGTTTTTCTGCCCAGGTCAGAGAGTAGAGGTTATGATAAAAGCATACTATAAAGAGTCACGGTCATGATTATAACTCTGTCTGTGTGTGTTTTTTTTGTAGACCGTATATGATCAGTACTTCATCACACTCTTCAACATTGTCTACACCTCCCTCCCTGTGCTGGCCATGGGGATATTTGACCAGGTCTTTCACATTTATTCCTTTGTATTGAGCTCTCATTTAATTTTATTTTACATGTATTCACTTTTATAAAACTCCATGAAGTTTCATGAATCAGAAAAATTGCATTTGAAATCTGTCTCAGACATAAAACAAATTAATTTAAAAAAAAATGTATATAAGTCATGTTTTTAGCCAGAGTCTGTCTCGTTGGACCATGGCTAAAAATACTAGACACATTGTGGGAGAAAACCAGAACAGACACAAAAATGTCCCAGACAATCAAGTTCAACACCACATCCTTTTAACTGAGGTGACAGTACTCAGGATTAGCATGAAATATGGAACTATTTTCACATGCTGATGTTAGCATTTTGCTCAGAACACCAAGCCACAAGTTTTGGCTGTAGTTTCTATATAATGTTATTTTAGTAAATGCAGCCTCTCACTTCCCCTATAAATGCAGGATGTTCCTGATCACAGAAGTTTGGAGTATCCAAAGTTGTATGAGCCCGGGCAGCTCAACCTCCTCTTCAACAAGAGAGAGTTCTTCATCTGCATTGCCCAGGGCATCTACACATCAGTGGTGCTGTTTTTTGTCCCATATGCCGTCCTGTCCAATGCCACTCAGAGCAACGGAGTGCCCCTCGCTGACTACCAGACCTTTGCAGTCACCACAGCGACAGCCCTGGTTATTGTGGTCAGTGTACAGGTGAGGAATTGTAGAGTGCATTAAGCAGGCGATTGCCTCACAGAGTGCTGTGCAAAAGTGTTGAGCCACCCCTCCTTTCTTTATATTTTGCTTCAAAGGAGCCAGACTTTGTCATTTCTGGTCTTGCAAAGTTTTTCTTTAAATTACATTCCCAATTTCTTCTCATCTAGTCTTTGTACCTAATTACTTTCAGAGAAGGGTCTTTTTTTCATTTGTTTTAAAAATAACGTCCTAAAGAAATAGAGATGCATCTGGCGCTGCAGTTTATCCATCTACTGTTCATCAAAAGTGGTCTCAGTGGATGAGAAACTCGGTCTCTCTTCCATAAGAAGAAGTACGCCAAATTACACAAGAACTGAACTAAAATAATTAGTGGCATCAGGCTTTATGGAGTGATGAATCCAAATGTGAAATTTTTGTTTGAAATCATCATCAATACGTACGGAGAACAGTGAGTCATCTATAAAACATGGTGGAGACTCCGTCATGGTCTATTGCAGCATTTCAGCCAGTGGTGTCGGAGAACTTGTCAAAACTGATGAAACACAGAAAAATGTCATCAGATTTTGACCCACCATGCAATACCATCAGGAAAGCATCTGACTGGCAACAGCTTTATTTTTCAGCATGACAGTGATCCTAAAGACACTGGAAATACAGTAAAGGTGCACCTAAATAGAAGAACACACAGTGGAACACACTGAGTCATGGACTGGCCTCCCCAGATCTCAACATTACTGAAGGATTGTGGGATCATGTTGACAGAGAACAGAACAAAAGGAAGCCCAGATCCAAAGTAGAGCTTTGAGGCTCAAGAAGCCTAGAGAAATATTCCTGAAGACTACTTAAAGAAATTACAAGCTTGTCTAAGAGAGCTCAGGCTGAGATGAAGATTAAAGATGGTCGTACACAATATTAATTTTCAAACTCATTAGAATTGTGTATTAATGCTTATATCCTGTATTTCCATGTATATTTGCACAGATTTCAATAAACCGCTGCACCTGTTTCCCATTTTACTAGCAAAATATAAAGAAATGCAGGGAAGTGGCAAGCTCAGTGTTGTATAACAATTAATTGTTCAGGAGTGGCATATTAACTGTGAGCATCTGCTGTTTTCTGGAGTTTTATTGTTTTTGGTTTTTTTGCATGTCTGTGTTTGTAGATTGTTCTCGATACCGGCTTCTGGACAGTGTTCAACCATGTGTTTGTGTGGGGCTCTCTGGGCTCCTATTTCATCATCATGTTTGCTCTGCACAGTCAGACCCTCTTCAGGATCTTTCCTAATCAGTTCCACTTTGTAGGTTCGTCCCTGCTCTCATTTCTCAGCCACATGTGTACCAGCAAAACAAATACTGTAATTTTTCTTAGCCGGTGTCATTCTGCCAACACCGATTTGTTTTCATCGATAATTTACATACTTAACTTTTTTGTAATGAAAATCTATTTTGTGAGTCTAAAAACTAAACACAAGTAAGTTTCAGTACTGAAGAATAGATTGATTTCATATGATCTGATGTCACTTCATTGCACCAAATGCATTACTGTTGGAGATAATAATCATGTGTACACAGTGAAAAGCAAGACATGTCTAAAACACATTTGTCTGTTCTCTGTCTGTTTGTACGTGCAGGTAGTGCCCAGAGCACATTATTGCAGCCAGTCGTGTGGTTAACGATTGCACTGGCAACAGCAATATGCATAGTTCCAGTTTTGGCGTTCCGCTTCCTCAAGCTGGACCTCAAACCTCAGCTCTCAGACACGGTGAGAAAACACACAAAAACACAGCGTTTCTAACACTGATGTCTCCATCTTCTTCCTTGCAACATGCTTTACAGTCTTTCTAGAACGTCAGTTTGAACTCTGTGCAATGATTAACTGCATGTGTAAAAACATTTTATCTTTGTGTGTCTTTGTGTGGGGTGGTCGGAACTTATTGCTCACTGTCACAGTGCACTTTAATACCCTGCAAATATTGACCTAATCAGTTTCCCCTAATGTCATGACTTGCTTTCAGTAAATTCATCCAAGATAAGTGTGTGGCTTTATCAGACGTTATGTCTTGAGCTTAGCCGTGCGTCCAACCGAAGCCGATGTCAAGATGTTGTGAAGAAGTTCCTGCTTTGATTTGCATGTAGTTTCTCAACAGTCACTATTACTGATTTTCATGATGAGGTTGATTTTGAGTTAAGTGCAAACTGTTCTGGGTTTCGATGACCTAAAACATGAGTTTAAAAGTGGCAGAAATAGTTTGATGAACTGCTGGATAGATGCAGTGCCTACAAAAACTAAAAATAAGGCAGGAAGCATAAAAGTTTGAAAAAATGTGATGGTTTAGAAGTCCTAAAACTGAAAGTTTCACTGAAAGTTTCAGTTTTTATTTTGTTGTCAAATGGCAAAAATATTAGTTTGAGTTTTTGTTTTGTTGTGGCTGAATTTTTTTTTTTGATGATCTTATTTATGTGGTTATGGTAAACTAGCCGTGTTCCTATAAGCTGAAACGATGTCCCATTTCCTGTCTCATCGTTCTCCAGGTTCGTTACACTCAGCTGGTGCGGCAGAAGAGACGAAAGCCGCCAGGTCGTAACACTGGAAGCGCTTGGCGTGGCACTGGCAGTGTGTCAGAGGGCCGTCTGGGCGCCCGTGGTGGTTCAAGGAGATCCGGCTATGCCTTCGCCCATCAGGAAGGCTTTGGAGAGCTAATCACGTCAGGGAAAAATATGAGGCTCTCGTCTCTGGCCCTGGCATCCTTTGCCTCCAGACATAGCTCCAGCTGGATTGACACGCTCCGCAGGAAGAAGCATACTCACACTCCCCCCAGCACCTCAGGGGAGTGCAGCCCAGCACCCAGTTTCATCTCTGGGTCAGTTCCACCGCTTTCAAACTCTTCATCTGTTCTGGGCGGCTCTCAAGAAACACCGATCGAAGAGGAAACGGTTGCGGCACCAGCTCAGAACACACAGATGATCCCCGCTTCACTCACACAAACCTTACCGGCTTTGGCACCAGCTTCAGAAGCTCCTGCGTCTCAAGGTTCAGCTCAGGCCACCAGTTCTGGCGTTTTAACCCCCACAGCAGCGAGGTCCCAGGGGGGAGACTCGCCTGGAGGTTGGACCCTCTCTCTGGGGACTGTGCAGGTCATTTGGAGTTTTATGATGCAGCAGTAACACAACAGTTATATAACAAATGCAACAATACACACTGGCACTTTTATATCTGTGTGATATACTCTTCTAACATCAAACTAAAATGTAACCTTTCTTTCTTTGTCCAACAGGAAGCTCTGTTTGGTTGGAAGGGTATTGCATCTCGTGCCAGTTCATCCAACAGCCCGGGCCCAACCTCTATTGCCAAGGAAACCAACCAGATTAAGTGAAACGTAAACATCAGATGGATGAATTCTATATTTACTGCTGTCTACCAGACACACAAACTGTACACACTGTGTGCTTTTCTGGAGAGAACACAAAGACTGTTATAAAAAAAAAAAAAAACTTTACCCACACAGTGTTCTTGTCTCAAAATGCATCAGTTACATCCGGATCTCTGCAGGAAGCGACATATCGTCTTATGACATGAACTTTCTCAGCCATAAATTAAGATTTACTGGTGAGATATTTGAGTGCACAGTGTATGATGGTTATGTTAATGAATGCTTGAGATTTACAGTACATAACTGAGGGACAGAAGCAGGTGCAGAAGCAAATGTCAAAGTAGCCTTTGAAAGATTGTTTCTGCTTATTTCACAAGTTTCACTCACAACTAAGCCACTCAGCACCTCTCAGTAATGAGACGAATGAGCAAGCAGAATCATAACAGTTTTAAACAGTGAAGTGCAAGCTGTATTATCTGCAAAGGTTCTCAATGAGAATGGTATTTTAATTTAAAGTATTCTCTCAAAGGTCTGTTTTGTTTAGTTTTTACTTGTTATACTCTTCCCACATTTGCTTTTTTTGCATCACATTGATGTGTTTATGTCTGATTTAAAGCTAGGCCTTTTTTTTTGGTCTAACAAAGGCCAGATCATGTTAATGTGCCTCTGATGTAACGCAGACGTAAGAACAGAATGGAAAGACTTCAATTTAGGCCAGTTCTGCAGAAAAGAAAAGGTAGAAGGAAAAATAAAAATGTTTTTCAAAAAGTGATTTGTTAAATTCTTAATCATGATTGTTGTCATTGTGAACAGTAGTGCTTATTCGTACTGTAAACATATACTCCAGTAAAGTGCTTTATATTCATTTTTGGTCATGAATTAAAGAAAGGAAGTTGTTTGTGGACAATCATGCCTTAACAAAGCCAAAATATCGGCCCTTTTTTCTTTTCTTTTTTCCACCCCTCCACTAATCAAGTGTTGATGCACCTCTGACTTGGATAATCATTAAATAGGGTAACCAAAGGAACACTGACCTGCTCTTGGACATCTCCCTGTACTACGGTCAGCAACAGGCAGTTGAAACAAAGTTCACGTGATCTGCAAAACCTGGTCTAAATGAATGTACTGTACAGTTTTAGCAGGAGGCAGGTCTCTGTGCAAGTTTGGATGTGAACGATATTGAATAAAAATCTGATTTCTCTTTCACATGAAAGAAACATACTGTGTCTGTGCAAATGATTTACGCATCAAACGAAGTTTCAGGTAGAAATGACTCCCAGTATACACACACACATATATATATATATATATATATATATAATATTAAATATATATATGAAATATTAAAATCTTTAGTCTGTATTGCCACATTTGCCATTTTCCTTTGGTGCGCCATGGTTGTATGTGCTAAAACTACAGTAAGAAAACAGGATCTGTGAAAATATTTTTAAGGAACTTTCTAAGTTAAGAGATTTTTAATAAATGAATATTAATATGGCAGAGCTATATTCAGCTTTCGCGGGGTGGGGGGGCTTATGTTGATGCTGAGGAGGATTTCCTCTGTGTAACGGCGCTGAACAAGGGGAAGAGCGCAGGGATTTCACAATAACGGGTCTCACGGACAGCAGAGTGAACCAGTAACCAGAGAGAGCCGCCTTTAACTTTGCTGTCTGCACAGGGAGTTTTGGTGTTGCATGAGCGGTTTTCGTGGTGTAAATAGCTCGGTCTTGTTTTCACTGTGTAAAAAGTTTGACTGGGGTCAGTGTACAGTTGCTGCCGTCGGCGATGATGTGAGGAGGCGCCGCTGGAAGGAGGATCTCTGGGTAAAAATGGGGACTTTTCTCCTTTTGCTGTTCTTCGCTCCTGTCAGCGGAGTTTTTGAAGGAACCTGTCCCAGAAAAGGTAACCTCTCCTCTCATACTGTGTAAATGTCATTTTTTTTTCTTCTTAAAATCGAAATCGGTTTTCTTTGTTATTAAGAATAACAAAAACTTAGGCTAATTTAGTGATTAAGTTAAAGTTATTATAATTTAGGATTTTTTGGAGTCTAGTTTTGGAGTTGACTGAAAATCACATCGTTTAAAAATATTTACTTCATCGAAGTTTACTGTGTTATTACAGGATAATATATAAACTTTTTTTCTTGCTCTTTCCGCTTTTGTTCTTTCGGGGGAAATGCGTTTTTATCCTGTTGGGAAATGTTATGAAGCGTTGTAGCAGCTAATTTTACAAGCTTTTTAAATTTTGTTATAAACTTTACATTTTATAATTATTATAGGCACAGAGTCAGGAAAATTCATATAAAAACAAAGAAACAAAAAATAATCGGCCACTTCATTAGGTACACCTGTTCAAGTATGCCAGTCTTATCAGCTGAGTGGATTTACGCGTGTAGACGTGGTCAAGACGACCTGCCGAAGTTCAAACTGAGCATCCGAATGTGAGATGATGGTGATGTAGCTGACTTTGAATGTGGCGTGATTCTTGATTTGAGTATCTCAGAATCTGCCTGGATTTTCCCACACATCTATCTCTAGGGTTAACGGAGAATGGTTCAAATAAGAGAAGATATCAGGTGAGCGGCAGTTCTCTGGATGAACACGTCTGGTTGATGCCAAAGCTCAGAGGAGGATAACCAGACTGCTTCAGGTTGATTGGAAGGAAACAGCAATTCAAATATTTACTGTTTACAACAGAAGTGTGAAGGTGTATAGGTCTCTGAATGCGCATTGCATTGAACTTTAAAGCATATAGGCTATAGCAGCAGCACACCAGTCAGCTAAAGAGAGGAAAGTGAAGCTATAATTAACACGGCTCATCAGAATTGGACAAAAAACATTGGCTGTGATGAGTCTCAATTTCTGCTGCACATGTGGATGGCAGGATCAGACATAAACAGCATGAAAGCTTAGTTTTTATTTGGATCTTATTTTGACCTCTTGTTTTTAATTCAGTTTATTGAAAATGTTTTGTTTTAATTCAGTTTTTATTAGTTTCAATGTTAGTTTTAGTTTCTTTATTCACTGTTGTCTGGAGACCATAAGCCAGAGACAGCGAGAGCTTTTTAAAAGCAACAAGTAACAAGTTTGGAAAAAAAAAAAGTCAGTCAAAGCCTCATCAGGCAAATTGTGACAGCAAATTTTACAAAACTAACAGATGTTAAAACTAAGGATATTTTCTCTCTATTTTTACTTTATTTTAGTTTTCCAAGTTTACAAAATCATTTAAGCTCATTTCAATTTCTTCAAAGTCTACTTTTTTTAGTAACTATTTTTTTCACATCTAGTTTTAGTTTTTATTTTAAGTTAGTTTGAATTAAGCATAACTTTCTGGAGAGACTGTGTGATGCTATCAAGTCAGTATGAACCAAAAATCTCAAAGGCAGAGAAGGACTAACCCAGTACCAGCATATAACATAGTGGCTGTTGACTCTACATCAGGCCCTTATCAGCTTCAGCTTCAGTCTCCATTTTATCAGATTTACCAGAAAAAGTCTTATCAGATGTTTAAGAAGACACAACAGTTAACTGGGCAAGAGCAAAAAGATTTGTTTTACTAAAGACTAAGGGGAATGAAACTATGACTTCAACTCAGTCAAGTTCAGGCAAGCCATACTAAACCAAAACATGTCAGGTTATAACTGACTGTGTGAGGTCTGAGCAGAATCAGAAAATCTGAAACATTACGGGGAATGTTAGAAATCTAAATAACTGACAGATGTTACAAAGCACGCATAATACAAGACTGAAAAGAAGTGATGAAGATGACAGACACGTTAAAAGAGGAAGTTCAAAAGGAGTGGAGGTTATGCAATGTGTCGCTCTGTGTTGTGCCTAGTTGATTACAACCAGTACTGAAAATAATGAGAAGCTATCATTTTATACAAAACACTGCATGAACAATCAAATCACAAACATTCCACACACACACACACACACAAACACGCACCAAAAATGACAGCCACCATATGCACTTATTAGTTCTACAGATTCTGTGTTTGTGTGTTTTTCTGCAGACCCTCCTCCAGGTGTGTTGGTCTTATCGCCGGGCAGTAAGCTGTTTCTGACCTGTGGCGGTCATGTGAGGGTGGATGGTGTAAAGATCAGCCTGAAGGGAAGCAGCTTAAACATCAACAAAAGGGATGGTTCTTCGAACGGGACACCAGCCACTCCAAATGATATACAAAACAGTGGAGTTTCAGTTAAAAGTGATGACAGTTCTCTGCAGAATGTAAGTGAGGGCTACAGCCCTCATTTCACGGAGGCAGGAGGAAACAGAAGCCTCATATATTCAGATGCAGGATACACAACTTCTCCTCACATCGTCCAGCCAACCAGGGCCACTCGATCACTGAAGGACGAATCTCATTGGACCACTGGAGAAATAGATGTTGAGGATGACTATGAGGAGGATGAAGAGGATGAGGTGGGGGAAGGAGTGAACCGGGTAACAAGGGGGATAAAAGTGATGCCTGAGTGGAAGTGGAACATGATGACAGTGGGGACAGAAGACAGGGACTGGGGTGAAATTAAATTTGGGAGGAGTGGGACAACGCTAACTCTGGCCTCAGTGAGACTGGAAGACTCTGGAAAATACAGTTGTCATCACCAAGGCAAAGACAAGTTTAGTGTAAAGGTGATCGTTGCAGGTGAGTTCTCATAGTGAGGATTTTGTGATGGAGGAGGAAGGTTATATAATTCCATCCATACTTTTATTTTCAAATAAAAAACCTATAGGTGGAAGGCAAATGGCTTTAAAATCCATCTTTTAAATCCAGCTCAGAACTTGTATATTATTGGGTCAGGATTGATGTTAAAGACTGTATACACATGACTCACTGATAGACAATGAGTGAACAAACCAGCGGGTGAACTGTGACTTTAAATGTTTTACTCAGAGCAGAAATTATCACTTTTTTGGGCATATTTCAAATTTTATATAGTGACACCAAAAATATTTTGCAGTTTAGCAGTTTTAGGGTCTTTACCTTGTGATATAAAGCTTGCCTTGAGGCAACTGTTGCCGTGATTTGGCGCTATATAAATAAAACTGATTTGAACTGAACTGTTTATGCACAGCTCTCCTGAAGCCCCATCACAGCATACCAGTCAGGCTGAGGTCCGGACTTTGACTGGGCCATTGTAACACATTGATTCTTTTCTTTTTCAGGCATGTTATAGATTTGCTGCTGTGCTTGCTCGTCGTCCTGTTGCATGAGCCAATATGGGTCAAGATTTGGCTGTAAAACAGAAGGCCTCACATTTGACTCCAGAATACTTTTTTTTTTTACATAGAAGTATTCAATATCTGTAAGGTGCCCAGGTCCTGTGGCTAAATAACAAGCCCAGATCATCGCGCCTCCATTGTTGTGCCAGACTGTTGCTGTGAGGTCTTTGTGCTGATATGCATCACCAAACATGGTGCTGTGACTATCGTCTGTCCAAAGTTCATTGTTCCCAAATTCTTGTGGTTTGTTTACATGCCACTTTGCAAATCTAAGTCACGCTGCCATGATCTTTTTAAGAGAGTAGAGGCTTTCTCCTGGCAGCCCTTAAAACAAGACATCGTTCAGTCTTTTTCTAATCGTACTGTCATGAAGGCTAACAATATAACAAGCTACCTGAGGGCTGTAGAGCCTGAGAGGCCCCTATTTGGATAAGTGATTTTTAAAAATGGATGGGTGAACAGTGTGTTTAAATGTCTTCTTTATCTCTTAGATTCTCCTGAGCCTCCCAGTGTGTTCTGCTACAAAAAGTCGCCCAGTAGTAAAATCCGCTGTGAAGGAACGCCTCAGAAAGCCACCATAAAGCAGCCTAGTTGTTACCTCTTACTGAGTAAAAAGTAAGTTCATTGCACTAGAAGTCCCCCATGAGTGCTTTGTGTTGTGTTTTAAAAGGATGATCAAGTAATATTTTGCCGCTGTCAGGATAACTGATGTGTGCAAGCCATGGATAAAAAAAATGTGCATACTGTGTTGTGTTCTCGATCAATATTGGTGTATGTTGTAAAACTTCTGTAATCTTGTGCAGTCAAAATGCTAACATTGCTGTTACATAAATAAATATTATTTCCAGTAAACTACTTGAGATCAAAAATGAAAAAGAAAAAACAGTATGAAAGTTGTAAATGGGCCTAATGTAGTAGAAATGTTGTTGTAGGCTAGTTTCTCTTTTCCTTTACGTCCTATCCATCTTTGTGTGACAGACTGTTCTTTTCCTTTCCTTCTCTCAGTCCAAGAGAGAAATTCAAGCAAGTGTCATGCTCATACTCATTTCGGCTCTCTCGCTGTTGGTGTGCTCTGGACCACATTGAGGATGATCGGAGAACCCCTCACCTGGTCTACATGTGTGTTACAAGCATCACAGGCAATGTCACCAGCCCCCTTATGTACTTTACACCATTAAAACTTTGTAAGTGCTCAAGTCAAAGTAAATGTGTCCATGACAGGACTGAGTATTGGCCTTCTGAAGTGCTTTAAAGTTGTACTCACTGTGTTTGTTCCCGCTCCTCAGTAAAACCAGACCCTCCGTCAAATGTGACAGTCAGACAGGAGAAAGGAAAGAAGAAAAGGCTGACGGTCTCCTGGAATTTACCCACATCCTGGAAGGTGCAAGATAACTTCTATAAATTGATCTATGAAGTTAAATACAACCCTGTCAAACCGTCAATTGGTAATGAACAGGTCAGTGCTGAGACAACTGTTTTTAAACTACTAAGTGTGTATGTTTTTTTTCAATGTTCATTACGCTAGCATGAAACAGAAAACGCAGTTTTGTTTCAGAGATTATTGTCTTTTATGTATGTATTCAGATACTGCCGGTTAATGGCCAGCGGCAAGCAACCATCACTGATATAATGCCTGGCGTTGAGTACCTGATACAAGTCAGAACTAAGGAGGAATTTGATGGAAAATGGAGTGAATGGAGTCCATCCATCTATGCTAAGAGTTGGACAGGTAAATATATGCCAGTTCTTATTCAAGAGATTTTTTTTATTGTATACTTCCCTTTGTTTGCCTTATATGACCTACTGTGCAGAAATTTGGGGGAACACATACAAAACATATTTGGATTCAATATTTAAATTGCAAAAAAGAGCTATTAGAATAATAAATAAAGTTGGATATAGGGAGTCCACCAACCAGTTTTTTCTAGGATCATCTATCTTAAAATTCATGGACATTATATATTCTAAAACTTTAGAAATGATATATCGTGTGATGAAAAAGAATGTTCCAAACTGTATTTTAAGTATGTTTCAACTAAGAGATGGAAAATATGATTTGAGGGGGTCTTATAAGTTTGAAATACCTAAAGTGAGAACCAGTGTTAAGTATAGATGTGTGTCAGTTTTGGGAGTGAAATTATGGAATGAACTTAATGATGAACTGAAGATGTGCTTTTCTTTGTTATTCTTCAGGAAGATTTTAAAAATTTGTATTATACAAGCTTATAGAAATTTGGTTTGTTAAATTTTTTTTTGTGTTGATTTAATTTCTTGATTTATCATTGATTTCTTTCAAACTGTTATACAACTTATTTATCAATGCTATTTATTTCCTTGGTTAAGGATTTGATTATTTCTATGGGGGTAAGGGATAGGATAAGTATAAGCCACAAGGCTTCAGCCTATTCCTTTTTCGGTTACTGTTTGAGTACTTTTATGTAAAATTATAATCTGTTGTTGTTGACTGAAATAAAATTCAATTCAAATCAAATCAAATATGCAAACCCAAGAAAAAAAATCAGAAAAATTATCCATCCTAGATGCAGAGTCATGATGAGGTAGTATTTTTGTTTCTGTTCCATATGATTAGACTTTCTCACTAAAACTTTGCATAAACATCCTCTCATGTACATTTATACTGCCTCCAGTTTTTCTTCCCGTTTGAATGACTTGAATATGTGCAGATTGGCTCAGCATTTAGGATACCAGTTGATGAAGTGGTTGAAAAAGTTTATGAATAACAGTGTCCTGTTGCACCTTCCCAGATTAAATACTTAAAATTCCCTTTAAAATCGAAGTTTAGACATGAAAGTGAAACCACTTTGTGGTCTATGTTTTGTTTTGTTCTGTTTTTATCGGTTAATCTTGCCAGTCTGTAAGTTAAGATGCCTTCTCATTGATTTTCACAGTTGCTGTACAGACATGAACGAGGAATACTAGCTAGAAAGACGAATAAGCATATTTTCATCTTTTAAACTAGTCATATTATTCCACATACAAGACCTTTACATGTTCGTCCCTGATCCCTCAGAGAAACCTCAGCCTCCGTCAATCACGTCAGCGATTTTGGAGGAAGGACAGGATATGATGATGGTGTCCTGGAATTTACCGACAAAATTAGAGGAGCAACACAATTTTAGACTCATCTATGAGATCAAATACGGGGAAACAAACCTCTCCTTTCATGGCGAAAACGTAAGTAGACAAGGTTTTACCTAGTTGTGAAAAGTTGAACGCTCTGTTGTCTCAGTAAATGGAGACGTTTGCCTGTATGTGTCCATGTTGGTACAGCAGTTTGAAGGAGAGTGCTCCTACAACATCGTGGTGACTCCTACACCTGACGTTGACTTCCTGATACAGCTGAGGTATAAGGCAGAACATGATGGTCAGTGGAGTGAGTGGAGTAAACCTTATCCTGTGAACCTCCCTACGGGTAAATAAATACGCACACACACCTCTAAAAAATAAAATAAATAAGTATATTTAAGTTTATCAGTAAGTATTCTATATGCTCAATTAAAGTACTTAAAGTACAGCAGTGGACGTTATCTGTTCTGATGAGGTTTGCTGAATGAAATTAAACTTGAAATCCTGTGACGTGCTCGGTTTTTGACATGAAGTGAAACCCAAGTATAAAGATGTTTAAGAAGTTTCTCAGTGGCTTAGGGGTTCAAGATATTGACCGTGTACCATTATTACACTTCCCCTCTTTGAGGTGAAGAACCTTTTTTTTTTAAACATCAGTCCAAATCTCTGTTCTCTTTAATGGTCACTTCTTTCCTGCCTGTTTTTAAAATAGGGAAGAAGCAGCCTTCCAAACAAGAGAGAGAGAAACAACATGCTGCTGGATTAGACACTATTACGTTGGATTATTTATAGTCTTTTTTATTTTGAAAGCAAGTGTTAGGCCGTATTGGCTTTTAATTGGTAAAGAATTTGTCTACTAAATGACCCAAAATGTCTTGCAACCAAAGAAGCAAGTCTTCCTGCTTGGCAACTATCAACTAACATAGCTATAAACACCTGAAAAGTTTGCAGAGTTCAGTTTGAATAGTTTTCCCCCAGGAGTTATTCCTCCCTGCTGTAACACCTCCTTGTCTGCTTATTGGGACCACTTAAACTATGTCTTACTTATTGCAGTCTGACAGATAGTTCTTTAGGAAATGGACAATTTCAGTCTTTTTAAAAATTGCCTTATAAAACGTTGTTGTCTTGTTATCTCAGGTTTATCTTACTAATATGTTTTTAACTATATTATTTACCCCGTAGGTTCAGGTGATCAAGAGCTACCTTGTGATGGTAAGTTGGCATGCAAACTGTGAAATATTACAGTTACTTATGCGTGTGTGTGTGTGTGTGTGTGTGTGTGTGTGTGTGTGTGTGTGTGTGTGTGTGTGTGTGCGTGTGTGTGTGTGCGTGTGTGTGTGTGTGCAAGAGAGCCAAAAGAAGAGAGGGAACTCTTAAATGTTGTTAGTGCTGAAAATCCCCTCTGCCCCCTGGGTTTTAACAGGAAACCATGTCATCATAACAACTCAGGCTTGCAACAAAAACAGGCCTCAGGAGTTATGGTTCCTCACACCTACACGCAAACACAGACGCTTAGTTTCACTCAGATGAATTTAGATGGATGCTGTCTTGCTCAGATAAGATTTATCACAGTCTACTCCTCTTTTTACCACAGCTCCCACAAAACCTCCAGAAGATAAGTGGCCACATCATTTGCTGTGGATCTTTGGTTTATTCAGCATCTTGGCTGTCATTTTGGCCATCTACACTTTCGGGTACTGACACTGGCACTTTCAATGCATCTCTCCAGAAAAAAAGGGCTGATTTATGACTTAACATTAGTCATTTCTAAGATGTGATGTACATCCTAGATTTTATGCATGGTCAGCTCCTTCATTTTCATACTTCTTTTTTTTTTTTAAATTATTGTCATTCCAGGCACAAGGACAGATTTATCTCTAAACTGCACAGTCTTTATTTCACCACCCTCTGCGATGACTCATCTCAACCTTCGCCCTCTGTCCCGGTTGCCCCAGAAGGAGTAGCTTTGGTGACCTTTACAAAGAGCAACAAAGAGCACCCACCAAGTAATGAAAAAGAAAGTGAAGAAAATGAGGAACAAAAGCCTTTGAGAGAGAGGACAGACGCCATGCACTTCAACAACACAAGTTATTTCTTCCTCCAGAGGGAATGAGAGCCGTGCAGAAAGAAGAAATATTGCCAGAAAATATGACAACTTTATACTGTTGGACTGCTTTCCACTTCCGTGCCAGTTTTATAGATGGCACAATGTGCTCCACTGAACTTTAAGAAGCAAAGTCAGAAACAGCTTGTGTAATCTATCTATCTAACTTTATCTCATACCTAAAATACCTCTTAAATACTTCTTTGTTTGTTTGACTTCTCCAAGGAGTCGCCCTTTACCTCCTCTATCCTACAGCATCCACCTAGCCATCCATTTTCTAGATCTCATAGAGCAAGAAGCAGGCTGCACCCTGCACAGGTGGCCATTGTGTCTCAGAGCTAACAGAGAGACAGACAACCATTGACACCTACGGCCAATTTAGAATCACAAGCTAGCCTGCAACGCATGTCAGAGAACACACACACAGACACAGCATGGTGGTCTGATGGTTAGCACCATCACCTCATATCAAGAAGGTCCCAGGTTTGAGGCTGTAGAGTTTACTGTCCTGCATCGGTGCAACTGAAATATGTGTTATGCAGGTCAAATAATTTACCATTTTTGAGCAAGCTACCTTTGTTTGAATTCTGTATATATTGCTAAAGTTTATCAAATATATCACATTGTGTCCTTTCAGGGTGCACATAATGTATGCAGGGTTTGCAGAAGTCTTGTAAATACTTCATCTGTTTGCCTAGCATTTTAGACTGGGACAGTCATAGTCCCCAACCTGCTTTTATTTTTTGTGGTTATTGCACAGTACAAAAAAAACAAACTTATTTTGTATAGTTTTTCAGTGGTGGACTTTAAATGGTTCACCTGCTGTTATAGGAATACAAGGGAACGTTTTAAAAAAAAAACCAAAAAAAACAAACGTGAGCTACTTTTGAATAAGCTGTATGTTTCTAGACCAGCATAGATAGATTTTTGAACATGTTAAAATAGTACAAAAACAACAATAAAACATAAGAATAAATAACATTAGTAGCACTTTATAATAAGTCACACTATTAAGCATTAATAGCAAGTGTAAATGGCATACTAAGAAGGAGTAATGATATATAAATTATAAATCAAGCACTTGCTAATGCCTTACTAATGCTTAATAGTGCGACATTTTTATAAAGTTTTTATTCTGTCTAGCCATGAATCCTTATTTACATTTTAGTACATGACTTCATATCCAAAGACTATAATATGTCAAGCATATCGATCTGTCAGGAATGATATTAACTCATTTTGAGCCGGGGGGGGGCGTGTTCAAGTAAAAAGTCTCATTGACATTAAAAACAAGGCAAAAGAAATTGCAAGGTATATCACTGTTCTGTAACGTGGCCAGAAAGGGTTGGATGGATTGTAAGAAAGATGGTTTCAAAGCAGGTTATATAACCCCTTTTGTAAATCACGTTTACTACAACCTATTTAAGCAAATATATAAAAGATTTTTTTTTTTTTTTTTTTTTAAAGGAAAAAAAAAGAATTAAATCGCTATTTGGCAGTCAATCACTTTTTTGCACAACAACGGCTCAAACGTGGTATTGACGTATGCCGCCACCTTGCGGACACTGCCGTTAATTGTGTACAGTACGTCGTTTCCATAGCAACCGTTACTGAAAAACCACTGTGTTAGTAACGGGTGACTCGTGCTTATCGTGACTTCAAGCGTTCGCTGTAGATTTGCAGTCAGTGCACACTGCAAGGTTCGTACTTAGAAAAATAGCATTTTCTTAGAGAAATGATGGCTGAGAAAGCCGGTGTGACCAAGCTGGACGTCTCTGTATTAAACGCTGAGCAGCAAGAGAAACTGCGACAGTTTAAGGTAACGTGTTGCATTTATCAACGCTAAAATACCACCTTTATTTGTAAGCTGTGTCCTGAAATGCTTTTCGCATTGACCCAGATCAAGACGAGAATCGACAACGAAAGGTATTTGAGGTCGCATCCCGAAGTAGACGTACTCATAGGCGACTTTCTAAGGTCTGCTCAAGTTCACATCAATATCACAAATAATAAATGCTGAATGGGGAAAAATGTTTGTGACGTTTTATTGTTGTAAATCTAACTTAGCACTATCTGCTTTAAGTTTAATTTTGTTTGTATGTTTTGTTTATCTTAGAGCAAATGGTAAATTTCTAGGGTAATATGCAAACTTTGATTTTATTTTCACTGGGTACATATTATGGTAATTTTTGCATGGTTATGGTAATTATGGTAATAACCTCTGTACATTCAGTGGAACCAGCCACCCTTTCAAAGAAATGTATAAAATTTTGAAATGTATTGTACAATATACAATATGTACAATATGTATACTCTGAAAACGATTTACACCAATAAATGTGCTGCAATATGGTTCCTGCTATTCAAGCTTAGTCTCTGTATCATATTTTTTTAACATATATTAGAACATTAGTATTATATTAGTATTAAATCTGAGTTTTTCCTGCTTAAATTGATTTTTGGAGCTATCAAAAAAGGTTTTTCTAGCCTCAAAAAAAAAAAAGAATTCAATAATTCAGGAATAATTCATATAATACATGAGCAATATATCATCATCTTATACTGTGCAATAGTCTTGTGTCTCACATCTTTATATTTGTCTGGGAAAATGAGAAATATGTGCAGTGATTTATTTAAACTTGTGCAAACATGCATGTGGATACAGTATGGGGCATAAATACAAAGGTTCTTACAAAAGCTTTCTTGTAATTTTGTTAAGTAGTATTCAGGAATAGTTCTACAGGCTTCTTTAAGAACATCCCAGAGCTCTACTTTAGATATTGTCTGCCTTTTGCAACTAACAAATAAACAAACAAACAAAAAATAACCATTCTTTTGATGGACTGACAATGAGTCCATGTCCAAAGAATAATATTAAAAGCCCCCCAGAAAGCCTAAAGCTTAAAGAACCATTACTCAAGACTACTTGAACTATAATTTCTCATTTCCCGCCTCGCCTCACAGGGATGTGCTTCATAAACGGCCAGCTGACATCCGTGAGTTTGCTGCAGGTGAGTTGTGTGCAGTGTGCATCAACACCAAAAATGGCCAGTTGGTCACTATTATTTATTTTCACATTCATCCTTTTTCTTTTTACTACAGTGCCTAGCGTTTAGTTAGTGAATAAATATAAGTAAATATTTAAAGTCCGCCATGGTTTATTACAATTTCTGTTTGATCTCTTTTGTTGGACTTTTTCAGATCACTTCTCAAACCCAAACCTTCAAGAAACTATTCTCCCCAAAATGGAAGGAAACAGCGACATGAACTGAAACACTTCCAGCAACTTCACCTATGTTTTCTCTATATTGAGAAAAAAATATATGGACTCTATGTTTTTTGGAACAATGATGCTACTTATTTACTAATCAAAAGCCTTAAATGTATAATTACCTTGATTTACCTTGTGTGGTATTAAATATTTTGTCACATCACCACAAGTATTTGTTTAGATTACACAATAAAATGTTTTTTAAAGCCATGATCCACACTCTAGAAAGCCATACTGACAAGAAAAAGCAAATCCTTTGTTAATCTGGCTGATATACAGGAACTATTTATCAGTCTAACCCTTAAAGATAATTTAGGATAAGATTGTCATATAGTTGTTAGCAGAATACCTAAATCTAGCACAACCTGCCTAACAATAACATCATAAAAAATGTACAAAATAAAATAAGTATTTAAATATAGATATCTTTAGATGCCTAACTAACTGCATTTTACAGCTGTAGCATGTGTTTACATTTGTTTAATTTTTGTTTTTTGGTTGTTTATTAGACTAGAAAACAGAAAGAAAGCATTCAACTCATCTTACTTCATAGAGCCCAATTTTATCTCCAGACCACTAATATAATTAATGTAAACGTTTTTTGTTTTTTAGCAAGTGGTCGTGGATATTAGGAATCAAACACAGACACCTAAACAATTTTGACTTTAAAGAATCACTGAGTGAGTTTCATGTGCATAGGAAGTGGACACAAACTCTTTCCAGGTAGGCGGGCCAGTTTATGATAATCCTTTTACAGTGAAAATAGGATGGATTTGGCTAATCCACTAAACTACAGAAGGTGAAAAGGTATAGGCCAATTTACTGCATTTCACTGGTATTTCTTTTCTTTTTGGCAACTATTCTCTGTGGTTATTTAAATCTTTACGCTTTGTTTGAATGGTACTGCCAGTAACAGTAAGCTAATAAATAAAGGCAATATTAGCTAACTTAAAAAAAAAAAAGTAAAGAATTAATTTGGCAGCCATAAGCAGATAAAAGTTGGACAGCTGAAGGTAAAAGATATTAAGCAAGAGTATTTGCATTATTATTATTTTTTTCCAACTTCTTGTAATCCTTATAGGCATTTCAAATGTGTAACAGTAGGCTAATAAGTAAAAGATAGCTCAAGTGTTAGCTTACTTAGCTAAGTTAATGGAATTTTTTTTTTTAACGTAGAACAAGGAGGTAGTGGCACAGTAAATAGTGAAGGTAAATGGATCAATGTGAGCTGAAAACACATTAAATAAAAAGGTCCTTATAAGTTTTTTATTGTTCATGTAACCATTTCAGTCTTTTTAGGTGTATGTGTAAAACGGCTAATGGTAATAGTAGGCGAATGAGTAAACATTTGCTAACCGTTAGTTAACTGTGAGCTAATTTAGCTTAGGTTATGTTTGAAATTATTAGTAAAGATGTGTGGATGGATGTCAGCTGAACACCCACTAAGTAATAACATCATATAGTGTAGTGGTTTATACATTTGCCTAATAAGGAAAGGTCCCCACTTAATCCCTGCTACTCCAAACGTTATTGAGGATGGTTGTGTGTGTTTTTTATATATAATATTTCTGCTTATATTGAGAAATAGGCTGTAATAAATATAATTTATAATGGAATTATATATGAAATAAAGAAATGACCTCTTTTGGAAGTATCTGTCTTCTACATCATAAACAATCCAGTCCTTTTTGGCCACTTAAAATATCGTAACAGAAATGTTACATTTAATGCAAAAAGATATTTGTAATGTTAATGAGACTTTTAACGAACATCTTTTTTAGATTTTTTTTTAAAGGATATATAAAAGTTAGATTTTCAAAAAGTGATTTCAGCATCTACCTTGTGACAGGAATGTTTTCTGTCTGAACATAACAATATAATTCATAAGAGATGGCTGTGTTTGAGTGACTGTTGAGTGACATTTGCAAAAGTTTAAGAAGAAGAGTTAAGAAGGAGTTCAAATTAATTTGTTTATATATATTTAATGAGGATGTCTATCTGATGTATTATTGTAAAGAGACAAGGATTTAATTGTGCCCCATGTGTGATTTGCTTTAATCCCATATGAGCTATATACGCTCAGCCACATGGACTTCTTTAAATGCTGCTTGTTAGGAACTAGTGAGGCAACTGCACAGTGCTCTAGATATCATGATGAACTTTAAAAAATATATTATTGGTCTATTGTCCTGTCAGATACTTTATTTACTTAATAGTAAGATATGTGAGCTTTTGATTGTTTTTTTAATAGTAGTCTTACTCACCAGTGGCAGTCGTTTCATATTTATGTGCTTTTGCCCTGGAAAATGTAAATAGAGTCCTTTATATGAATAATACTGTACTGGGTTGTAGTATGTTTGTCTTATTGGTCCATCCCTTTGAATGGACCCATATGAATACAATTTAACTGAGATATTATATGTCACGTCACAAACAAAAGCCTGGAGGGGCTAAATTTAACTGAGTTACAGTGGTTCCTAAATGCTTCCACTTTGCAATATCACTTATCGTTAATCGAGGACTATCTAGGAGAGATAAAATTTCACAAACTGACTTGCTGTAATGTTGGGATTGTATTATAATACCACACGCAAATTCAGTGAGTTCTTTTCAATTACCCATTCTTAAACAAATGTTTGTAAAGCAGACTGTTTAAATGCTTGATTTTATCCACATACGTTTTTCTATATAGTTTATGTAAACAAATAACAGAATCTTACAGTACCAGATTTATATGTCATGTCACAATTTACCCATTGAGGTGTCCTCTTTTAAGGTTTTCTCATGCAACATGATGTTTGTTTGATTTATACTTGATAATAACTATGCAACTCAATATCATGGCAAAATGTGTAATAGACACACATGCAAAATGTGTAGTAAGTTTCAGTAAGCTGCAGTTCCAGCAGAGAGAGATAATTTATTTTAAACCAACATGAAAATATCACAGGAAAGTGTTTAAACAGAGATTACCAACAGATTTATATACATACATACATTACATACATATAAGTAGCCTAGCTTAATTGTTCAAGGACCCTGGATTCATACCTTCCTTGCTTGCTACTTCTTGGACTTTGAATATAGTATCTCCCCCTGCTGGTACTGCAATTTCTGCATGTGTGTCCATTTCATATTTACATAGGCAAAGCGTGAAAAGGACATGGTGGACCAGCGTGACTATTACACGCTCTGCTGTGATATAGGATTGAATTATCAGATATACCGTGTATATATAAAACTTGAAACTTGATGTTTCTTTTTCTTGTGTGATTGGAGGAACTCAACAACTCTCACCAGACCCTCTGTAGCACTTTGTAAAATAGTTAGGAGGTAGTAGCTGTGGGGTGACAGTTCTAAGTTAGAACTGCAATACAGACATGATTGATTGTAAAAACCTGAGTTACATGTTTTCAGTTTTTTGATGTAGTGTGCAATGAATGCTCAGCAGTGTTGGCAATGAGTAAAGACAAAACAGTTTTGACTTATTACTGAGGTTTTGCCTGAAGAATCAGTAATTTTGTGAATTCAACTTGAAACTTATTTTGATTGTTAAAAAAAAGCTTCTTTTTCTCTTTTGGACAAATACACACACACACAGACACACACTCCCACTCACAGTGCTGTATTAATGCCATTCACGTGCTTTGACTATGTCAATTACAGGTAGACATCCTCCCAGATCACATCAGTCACGAAGTACAGGCACAGAGGACGAAAAATCTTATGCTTATCCATCCTGTTTTTTCTCAAATCTACCAAGGAGAAGACTAATAATCTGTAAGTAACAACTAATTTATATATGCATAAGTTGCATAAGTTATTTTTTTCTTTCTCAGTTCTTGTAATATGTTGAACTATTTATTTATATTTAACTGTAAGCCTGTACGGATCTGGCACAGATGAGCATTTATATTTTAAGGTTTTGTTTTTCTCTCTAATAGATTATATATTAGTAAAGAAAAAATATGCTCTAAATCCTTTTCTTACAATAGTACATACATACTGTTGAGACTGCGTGGTTAAAACACTCATTATTGTGCTAATACTCTTTTCATTCTTTATTATTCATAATCTGCTGAAATATTTAAATGAGAAGCAAAATCTCTGTAAAGTAAACAGTAAATGCAAGATAACATGATCCAAATGTTGGTGAAGGGAATTCCTAATGGATGTGAACCAAATGCATTAAAAAATGATAGGACAAAAAAAAGAAGAGGAGACAAAAACACGGTGCTAAAATATTGTTCCACAGTACATCGTGTGCATTACCAAACCTGTTTTTCACTGCAAGTTATCCTCCAAAGTCCTCAGAGATTCCCAAAGGATGAATATCTCAGACGGTTACTAGGGAAGTGTGAGCACAAATCCTCACTGGAGGAAGTATATCACAAACTGGAGGTGGCTCACATAGAGACAGTTTCAACAACAAGTGAAGGCCAATAAGGATTAACTACATGCAACTAAAAGTGAAATTAAAGCCCAAGAATGAAGAGCTGTGCCAAACATGTCATTTGTGTTCACGTTAACACATTATGTAATACCATCTTGTCGAACAGACGCACAGCCTATCCACATGGCTCCGAAGGGAGGAGCCTATTTGGTTCTGCTCATCATGGCCTCTGCAGTTTTGGGTAAAAACATCACACTCAGTATACCCGTTTTACCCCTTTTTTATACTATATGTTTGTTAATGTAAATATGTGTTCTCATAAACATGCATGTGTAAATGCAGTTAAAAGTGTGTGTTCATTAATACACACCTTTACCATGTCTGCCTAGCTCAACTTCCACATATGGGGCCTCAAGAAAAAGCTGAGTTAGAAAAAGTGACTGAAAAACTGGTAAGGTGTTTTTTGAATTTTATGTCAGTAGAAATTTATTTTTCAGGCTTAAGATGAGGGCTGCTGCTATCAATTATTAAGTAATTACGTATTCTCATCAATTTATCGAGTAATCAGATATCAAATATTTTTTATAAAGAAAACATTTTCTTAAATCCAAAAATAAATAAATAATCACGGTTAAAAAAAAAACAGGTATACATGCAGCCGAAACTAAGGCAAGAAAAAGTAAAAGAGCCTTTACTCTGTCTTCTTAGATATCTTTCTTACATTTGTAGGAGGCTTCATGTGTATGTTTTTTGTGCATGTGTTTTTTAGTGTGCTAATAAATGAGTGCGTGTGTGTCTGTAAGCCTTTAAAAGAACTTTAAGAAAAGTGTGCATGTCAACATTCTCAGAGCTGAGGTTTGGTCAACCTCCCAACAGCTTTTTCCCAGTAAAGGCTTTAATGGAGCGGGTGAATCACTGGCATTTAAATGGTGACAATTGAATGCTACAGAGTCATGCATTAAATAAAACTTCAAAGCGAAAAAAATTTGTTTTTTATAGCTGAATTATTCGAGTTACTCAATGAATCATTGCAACCTTACTTCAGGGTATTTAAAAAAGCGTAACATCTTCACAACAATAGTTTCTTGAACCAGGTTATCTAGACCTGTTTCTTGTCATGTTTTTCACAGTAAATATGCATTTAGCAAATTTAACACCTTAAATGTGTTCATATTCAGTTTGGGGCCAGTGATTTTAATGAATGAATGCCTTACCTTAAATATTGGATGATGCTATGCTTCCTTTTTCTTTCTTCATCAGATGAAGAAGTGCTACTATAGGGGTAAGAAAACTTTCAATTCACTTTTAAAGAGAAGAATGTGTATGTGTGTAAAGTACACCCTCTTTCACATTCTTATATACCACTCACTACGTAATAAAAATAATCTGGTCGGGGCCTTTCTGTGTGACATGTTCTCGCTGTGTTTGCATGGGTTCTCATGTTAGGTTAACTGTTCATTCTAAATTGCCCATAGGTGAGTGTGAGTGGTTGTTTCTATGTCTTAGCCGTGTGATAGCCTGGCAGCCTGTCCAGGGTGTACCCCTCCTCTTGCCCTGAGATAGCTGGTATAGGTTCCAGCCCCACCATGAACCTGATAAGGATAAGCAGAAAAGAACGGATGGATGAATCTATGTATAAGGAACTTTGAAGTTGTTAAAGGTGGTTGTACACGCTACTGAATCATTGTGTGCTTAGTTTTATTAAAAAATTAACATGTATACAATCTTGGAACTGACACAGGGTGTACTGAAGCTGAACCTTAAAATGTTTTGTTGGAATAATTGTAATATAACTCCAGTCACCATACTGACTGGGTCAGTGTGAGAGTTTGAATACCCTGACCACATTCTGTAATATGAGCCACAACTGATAATGGTTTGATTTTACAGGATACCCAGAGCCTAATTTGATGCAGGTCAACAGTGTCTTCAACTCCAGGTAATTCTTTTTTGTATTTTGTTGCTGCCCTAAAGAAGCAAGTGGTCACTGCAGTTATCACACTGATGTCGCTAAGCCATACATTTTTTCAAATGATGTCCATGGATCCATTTGAAATACCTTTACTTGGACTGTTGTGTAATCTTTTTCTTTATGCTTATCTAATTTTTGTCCTCACCCCACTGAAACACTTGTGATTTCAATAACTCAAGAAAAAAGTCACCGTGGATTTTCAAATTGATACCATAGGTGCATCTACTAAAAATTTCAGACAAGCTCAAAGCTTAAAGGCCTAAAGCTCAAAGGCCAGAGGTCAAGTTTTCTGAAAATCTTGTGAATGCAATAACTCGAGAACAAGGCGATGTAGAACTTTAAAATTGATACCATAGGTGCATCTACTAAAAATCTTGGACAAGTTTGAATCTGAGTGATCTCGACCCCAAGGTCAGAGTAAGTTTTCTGAAAGTCTTTTGAACGGGATAATTTATCTGAATTTCAGGCACGGGACCAAACCTCCATACACGCCCCTTCCAGTTCTTTTGTCTCTATATGACTCTCAAGTCATTCTTCATCAATTTTCATGCATAAACGAGGGGAAAAAAAGTAACTAACCAACTAGTCTAAAACTAAGAAACATACTTCTTCAATGTTTATCTACTAGATGTGCTGTTAAACCTAAAAATGAGGATTTTGTCCCAGCTAGTGAACTTAAGAGCAAGGTGACATAAGATTTTGAAACTGGTACCATACATGTGTCTACCAGGAGGCTGGGGGGTAGCACTGGTGGTTGCCAGTATATTTATAAATAAGTGTAAAGAAAAGATTTTCTTTTGCTTTTTGCTGCAAAATGTTAGTAAATAAGTTATTCATTAGCTATGACTTTTGGTATTTAACTCCATCTTAAGAATACATTTTTGCCTGGTCAAATGTGTGTAGTTAATCAAAGGATATTTGGTATATTTCATATGTGAAAACATTTCTTCTCATCAGCTTTTTTTTTGCTCTCTCATTATCCTTAGTGGTTCTGTGCAGAACAGAGACGCTAACCAGTCGAACTCCCTCCTTTCCACTTTTCGTCATCTCCTGACCTTAGTCACTACAGGAACAAACATGAAGTCATTTGGTCAACTCCCCATGGATATTTCACAAAAAATGGTTTGAACATATAAACATCCATACACCCATAATCACACATACTGTATAATCTATCTCCATTACCTTAACATATAGCCTTCTGAAATTGGGTGATTTTTTTTGATACACTCTGTATTAACTGAAAACACGTAATGAATTTTTTTTATTACTGTTAGTACCAGGTTAGTCATTGAAGTCACTGATTATTTAAAGCATTGCTTATTGTCTACATAGTCAATATGATGTTTTTTATTTGTTGTTTGAGTTCTGCCCCTTAATGTCTTTTCTGTCTGTCTGTTTTTAGACTAACCAGATGTGGAATTGCAGCAATCTTCCAGGCATGATTGAGCTGATGAGAAACTATTCTGTTGGTATACCAAAGGCAAGAGGAAAAAGCAAAAAAAAAAAATAAAAAATGCAATGGATAAATTGTTACTGAATTTTAGCAGCCTTATCATCCATCTATCCTTTTCCCCTAGGAGGATTCTGGATGTTACATGCAAGCGTTTGCAGCCCCTCTTTCCTGGGCAACTTTGACCACACAGGATAAAAACAGCATGGACTCAAATGACTACAGAAAACTGATGTGGGCTGTTACACCTATGGCAGGACTTGTGCCCTTTCTCAAAAAACAACTTCTCATGAACGTAGACATCCCAAAGCTAAAAAACACGTGAGTAGGCTTTTATGCAATCATATTGTCTGTCTTTTTCATAACCTTTCTTATAACTGAACCTGTTGTTGGCTCCAGGATGGACATAATGAAGGATATGCATGATCGCATACCTCCTGGTCAAAGGACTCGTGTGGCTCAATGGGCAAAGGATCAGATCACCCAAAACTACTTCAGCTGTACAATAAAGCCATGGATGTACACAGTATTAAGTAAGAGATTAAGTCAGAAATCTATTGATAAAATCTATTTACACACATACAGTTTTGTTAGCATAACTTCAGAGGCTATTACAGTTTTGCTTGATGGCATTTCTGATGTGAGAAAAACTGTAAATTGACTCATGTTACTTACGTTGGGACTTCCATTATACCAAGAACCTGCATAACCCTGATTCTGATCTATGTTAAACCTTAATTTGTACTTTATCCCATTTTAACAAATTCAGTAAAATTTAAATTACCATACAGACAGATCCATTGACACACCACAATCTTGTGCATGCATTTTAAGAGGCTATTAAGGTGCTTTGTTTTCTGCCTCATATTGCTCGTTGTTTTTCTTATAAGTGTAAATGTGCATTGTAAAACCTTGATTTATCAATAGAGCGTGTGGATATCTGCGCCCCTTCACTGAAATGGCTGAATTTGGAAGCACTGACTATTATGGGACCCTACCTGTCCTATTTACCACCAAATGATGTTGATTCTTCTTCTAAAGTAGAGGTGAGAGAAGGATAAAGAAGAAATAAAACATGGAAGAGGAAAAAACAACAAGGTTATAATTTTTTCCTGGTTGGTCTGCTTTACTTTGCCTTCTAGCTATGTGAGTTTTTCTCTTCAGCTAAGTTCAAATCCATCATGAAGGTACCCATGATGAACCCCACTCTGAGTAAGAAGTTGCTCCAAAGAATCCAAGAGTGCTTCAGTTCACAGGAGTTTCCAGAACATGTGGAAAAGTGTGTATACATGTGTATATTGATGTACATTAGTGCAGGTGTTAACAGTAAAAATATTGATTTGTCACTATGGAGAAAGCCCAGTTTCTTTTTCTTTTTCTGCTCTAACATGTCTGGTGTGAAAGAAGTGATAGGAAGCATTGCAGGAAAAGGATCTAGCTGTACATAACATGTCATGTCATTTTCTAGGCTGCTGAGTGACTTTACTTTAATGCTACAGACCAAAATTACACAACATCAGTGAGGTTTCTGTTCTTAGATCTTATAGGGACAGAAAGAGACACAAGTGTGTGAAGGATTTGAAATAATCGCTGCATTGTCTGGTACCTTTGAATCTCCACAGACTTGGCCCACTGGCTTGCTATTATGATCCCCCAGAGTTGAATCCTGACTTCAGCGGTAAACTCCTCTCTCAACTGGACCACTGTGACAGCTCCCAAATCAAAGGGGTATTTTTCACTTACTTATGCTTACCCAAACTTTCCCATTTATCTTCTTTGGTCAAAGAATTGAATTGTTTCTTGAATCTCTGTAGTGTCGTAATTACTCATTCTCTTTTTTATCCTTCCCCCACACAAGCTGAAGACACGGCTTGTCAGTTCTCTGAGGTCACTGTCAAGCCCTGCTCAAATAATACAACACTTAAGCAGTATTGTTACTGCATTGTCTGCCAAAGAAATTGCCACAGTCCCTTCCAACAATCTCACACAGGCTCTCAAAAAGCTGGGACCCAACATCCAATGGACAAGGAGCCAGCTGCATGCTCTTATCGAGAAACATCTGGGTGAAAAGAAAGTGGGTGAATTCAGCTGACAGCTTGTCTCAGATAGCTGTCCTAATTGCTTGATACTTACCTCATTCTGCTCCGCCTCAGTGTAAACAGATATCGGGGATGGAGCTGATGAAACTTCAGCCTGTTGCAGAAGGTTTGCCAAACTGTATATTGAAACAGGTAAAAGCTGTAGAGGTCCTGAATGAGCCAGAGGGCCTAAAGAACATCTCCAAACGACTGAGCAGGGGACAGCTTATGGCCATGCTGGTGGGGGTGAGTTCTTCATGTTTCTTCATTTCATCACACAAAATACATTGTGTCTTAAACAAAAAGTATTTATTCTTTCTTTGATTTAATTTTTAAACATATTCTCAAAAGAATTAATTGTTTTCCTGTAGATGCTTAAGGAAATGCATCCTCCGGAGCTGGTGCCAAAGTTGTCTTCCCAATTACTCAACGTCGTTTCTATTAACATTTTGGCCGATGCAAATGTCACCTCTTTGGACCAAGTGACAAACAAAACTTGGACTTTGTCACAGGTAGTGTTGCTACGTAACTTTTAGGCAGCTTTATTGTATTATTTTGTTGAGTTTCCTAATTTATTTACTGTTAACATACATTGCTCTAGTAAGTATATGACTGATTCCATGATGTTGTTTTTCACTCAAAAATGGTGCCACTTGTGGTGTGTTCTTACTCAGGCAGCATACCTGGCAAAGAAGATGGCTGACCTAAAAAAGCTTCAATTTAGGTGAGACAAGTGTGCTGCTGACAAAATATCTGAAACTCTTTTTGGCAAAAAATAACTCCCTTCTAATAGAAAAACGGAAAGTGCATCCAAGGAATTTATTCACATAGTAGTTTCTACAGTAGTTTTGCTTAAAGCACTTGACTTTATTACTTGATTCATCAGCAAATCTCAGAAATATTTCTCTATAGCTGGATATTTGCCACAAGTGGTAACATGACTTAACTGTAACAGAAAACATTGTATTCATTTAGTTTTTAGAGCTGTCTGTCTAAACTTGTCCATATAGGTTCTTGCTGAAGTGCCCCTGAATTGGCCCACTGACTCACTGCCACCCTTGTGGAGCATTTTTATTGGCAGTCCTTTGACCTTTTTGAAGGATTACAAGTACAGAGAGAATAGATTACTCCCTTAGAGCAACCTGTCAATGTTATTTCTTTTCATTGAATGCGTACTGCATGTGAACAGATTGCAGAGCTACTATAAAACAAAGTGAAACTGATGTCACTGCACCATAAATTTCATTACTACTTAATTTTATTCATTTAGTTGTTTCTGTGAAGCTCTTTAAGATTATCATGTGATCTTTACCAAAGCATTTAATGCAGGTTTACAATTTTCTTTGGTACTTAAGTTACAGTCATCTTCTTGTTGCTCCTACATTTGAAACATTTTTGTCTAACACAGGAAGATGCGTTCAGTCCTTCAGGGCATAACTTGTAAGATGATTAACGAAGTTCCTGACAGCGGTGTAATGGAAATGGCTTTGGCCATGACAGAGTATCCAGAGTGGCGCTCCAAAGTACAGGTAGGTATTTACTCACACATAAACAATGTTGTCTTTAAATAAAATGTGTGCAGTCCACACAGAATACCTATTATAACAAAAATGTTTCCAGGCAGGATGTGCTGCCAAAAAACTATTTGCGACTTTGGTGAAAAAGAGAGCAGACTATTTCAAAACCATCACTGAACAGGAACTGGATATGATTCCTTCAGATTTGCTTCTTCATCTGCTGTAAGCAAACGGTGTATTTAAGACTTGAAAATTTGTTTAGATTTTTTTGAAGTATGTGTTGAAATCTGTTTTCTCATTGCTTTTATTGTAGCCCTTCAGATGTGGACGATTTGCCTAGTTCTGTCTGTCCCATTTTCCTTGACAAGATGGAAGAAGCCAACATCAGCTCTTTGCCTCTTAATTCCCCGTCTCGTCCTGCGCTCACCAAGAAAGCCCTGTTCTGCCTAACCAATGTACACACAAGGATACACATATTAACACTAAGTATTACCTGATAAATTGATCCGCTTGTTCAACAGCAGTTAGAGATGCCGGCTGTGTTTTTGTAGGGGACAGATTTATCGAGCCTCACCAGTGGTGATCTGCCCAAGCTAGGACCCCTCGTATGTGAGCTGCAGCCTTCCCAGCTGCGTCTAATGAACCCAGATGTCCTCAACTCCACTTTCCAGGAGATGGCTTCCTGCAAACACATTCCTCAACAATACAGGGCAGATATTATTAAGATGGTTCACCAGACCTTTGGGTAGGACATTCACCATACACTGTATATAAAAGATGGAAAAAGCTTCCACAAAAGTTATTGGTCTTACTGAATATAACATGAAGTTAATTTTGTAAATGATTGCTTCTGTTGGAGTGAATAAGGGGAATAAAGCCAGTATGCTTTGTGTGAGTGACATTCATCTTACATACCAACATACATTTTGTATACAGTCCACAAAAAAGCTAAATTAGTAGTCTTGTGTACTTTTTTTAAACACCTGTAGAAATTCTTCTGATTGGACTGAGGACACTGTGGAATCAGTCGGTCCCCTTCTTCTTTGTGATAAGTTTGCCACGTCTGCTCTACCCAACAAAGTGCGTATCTGCCTTGACCCTTACATGTAGATCATCTTGTGTTTGTTTCTGTCACTTTCATTATTAAGTCATTCAGAACTGAGGCAGAAGTGACTCTCCTGATTGTGATTAAAAATGGATATATATTTTCAGTTTATCTTTTTTGTTGATGTTGTCCTTCTCTGTGTCTCTGTTAGCCTTGGCTGAAGGATGTTCTTCATTACATGAAGTCACAGTCCTCTGATCCTTCAGATGCCCTGAAAAAGAAAATCTTTGCTCTTACGACCACAACCACTGCATCAAATGCAACACGTAAAAAGAGGGGTGAGAAGAATGCTTTATTTGTTTTGCAACAATTCAGTTTTATGTTTCTATTTTCTGTAGTTCTTGTATCTCTAAAAGCAAGAGTAACACTGATCATGGTAACAGCAGCATTACTTTTTGATTTGAGTCTCTGCCACAGTTAAGTTTTTAGTTTAAATTAAAATACACTTTATTTAAAGTGGCATTAAAAAAGTTTTATGATTATATTGTGTATACCTGTAGAGATCATGAGAGAACCCACTGGGAATTTGATTCAACAACTGGGAATGGATAATGTGTACTGGTCAGCAGGAGAGTTGGATAAGATGTCAAACAGCACTTTCCTGGCCACTGTAGAAATACTTGGAGAAATCCCTAACTACAGTGCAGATCAACTGGCTGTGCTCAGCAAAAAGGCTACTGAGGTACAGTAAGACACAGTCATTTTGGTCTCGTTCATTCATCAGGCTGTTTTTTTTCTTTCCAGCATTTCTGGTTTTAACGGTTGGCTTTGATTAGGGCACTCACAGTGTGATTACCACAGTAATAAAAATTATTGTAAATCAAGGTGGAACATAAAAGGTTTTTCCCACTTTCCCACAATTAATTAAACAGCTTTACTAATGAAAGTTAAGGTATACGTTTTGAATAATCAATATTTTAGTGGTATTGAACCAAGAGCCAATTAAGCAGTTATTATCACTGTTTGTCTAAACTGATAAACTGACCTGGGTACAATTTGCAGCTTCATGGAAGTTAGAGAGGAATAACGTCTGTGTAAATATCCAAACAAGTAAAACTGCCACACTCTTCTGGCGTTAAAATTAAAATGCAATCCCTAACTTCTTAAGGTTGCATTTGCTTGTCTGTATGTAGAAATCCTATATTTAGTTATTTTGTGTTAGTGTGAGTATTTCTGTGTATTTCTTTAGGCCTTTGGCCCTGTGTCACAGATGAACGAGAGCGTGGTCATCCAGCTTGAATGTATAAATCAGGGTTTTTCAAACTCTCACCTGGAGAATCTCCCCTTGCCTATGGATATTGTTGAGAGAATTTCCCGCTGTGGCTGGACTCAATCACAGGTGAATCATAGAGACAGCATTGCATGCTCACCGCTATATTGATTACACACATGACATGACTTATGTGCCAATAGATGGAGTCGTTGTGGAGGGGAATTGCCAAATATAACAATCTGACAGCTCAGCAACTGGGAGCTGCAGATATGGTATCACTGAACCGGCTCATCTGTGGCCTGAGCTCCGGCGAGATCAGACAGCTCAACATCAGCGCCTTCAAGTTTGTCCACTGCACATCTCACTTTTCATTTTATTTCTGTCACCCATTTTTTCAGGCTCTTATTTTCACAGGTTATTTTTTGTTAATCTAATGATCCATGTTTGCCCACAGCCCATCTCCTCCCACCTCTACAACAGTAATGAAAGTACTTATTGTACTTTTGAGAAGTGAAAATTCTCTCATATGCAGATAAAAGAAATCTTAACCTCTGCCACCCATGCAAGACTTTTTTTAAAGTTTCTTTTTTTATTTTTAGCTGTGATGTCTTCTTATTTCTAAAACAGTGATCATAAATAGTTCATAAGTACTTTATTACTTGTCAGGTGCATAAACCAAGCTTTTTTAGAGTAGATTCTGTTATTTTAACTGTAAAGAGCTGCACAATCATACGGAGTCACAACTGTACAATTTGTGAAAGTTTGTGTTTGTCACAGGAGGGCTGTGGCCTCGATGGATGGTATTAAGTGCTCTTTTCAGAGTTTACAGCAGTTAAAAACTCTTGCTGTGGCTGCATTTGGGAAACCTGGCACCTGGACAGAACCACAGGTTGTAGACTTAGGCAACATCCTTGGTAAGATAATATCTGTGAAGAAAAAAACCCCACTGGAATATTTTGTAAAAATACCTGTGAAGTGTCACCTGGGAGAGAAATTAGCTTTCACTTTTGGTAATGTTTTCATCTGTGTCCCTAAGCTGGGCTGGTTGCATCGGAGCTGGCTTCTTTGGACCCATCTGTCTTTCCATTTGTCAGCAGGACGTGTATCCCACTCATCCCTCCAAACAATTTTGCTGTAAGCAGCTTTTTATTTCCTACCATTGTTTTTAAGCTAAAAGCGAAACCCAGAGACCAGATTTAACAAATACATTCACTCGAGTGTTGAGCCATGCCGAAATAGGCCTGCATAGAAAAACTTATAATTTATATTTTTACCAATTTTTATAAGACAAAATTTGAGCTCAGGTGTCTGCCTGTTTGACTGACTGTTTTCCATGCAGGTACTCTCTGTTGCTCAGCTGGAGGCCCTTGGGCCTGACAGTGCAGTCATGGTGACCACTGAACAGCGAGATCTGTTGAATAATGAGCAACTTACAGCACTTGAAACGGCTCTGACTGGTTTTCGTCAAGAGGCACAAAGAGCTTCTCAGTCAGGTAAAAACAGAAATGTGCACAGCTTTTAATTCACATTCTTCATCGTCTAAATATAAAGTTCAATTCCTGCTATTAAAAGCTGCCACAAAGGCCTGACTTATTCTGAAAAAAACTAATTTCAGAGTGTTTTCAACTTAAATATGACTTAAATTATTTATAACAATGTAATAACAATTATTATGATATATTTATATATCAGTATGTAAATTTTAGACTTTGGTTTTAATGACATTTGAGTATTATCACTGAGATGTCTTTATGTTTCACTCCCATGTCCAGGAGCTCCATCGCTGAGTGCAGAGGGGCTTACAGCCTTCACGAAGCCCCTTCTCTTGCTTCTCATTGGGTTTCTCCTGCTGTGAGTCATCACATCTATCTGCTTAAGCTAATTACAGACATAGAATAATAATAATAAATAACAGTTCAGCAATTCAGGTTTATTTAGTGTTGAAGATGTTTGCACAGATTGATGTTTTATGATAATCTATACATGTTTGTGGCTGCAGCTCACATGATTAGATGACCTACTGAGATGTGTTAGAGTTCCTTTACTCTGTTATGTGTTAATAAGAAAATATATTTTATTAAATGCAGAGCAATATTTCATGTTTGATTTTCAGATGTTCTCTGTATGAGTCTGTTTTTTGAAAAGTTGATATTTACTGACAAAAACTGAAGAATGATTCAACTTAATAAATGTTATCGTTACCCCAGCAGGCAACAGGGAAGTTGCTTTTTTTCCCCTCTTTCTCTGAAATGTTCAGTTGGAAATTGTTTTGTCAATGCTAAACACGCACAAAGGAGAGCTAACTCTGACACAGTTATTTTTTACAAACTGTTAGCTGTCTATTGACATTATTCATGTATGGTGGTTAGAAATATCTCAAAACATAAATCCACCCTACAAAACTCAGCCGTGAACTCTATTTGATAAAGGTAGGTCTAAATTTATTGAGAGTATTCTTCAGTAGTGACAAAACCTGAGGAGGTGCAACATTTGTTGAGCTACCAAAAATTAATCTGCATTATATTTGTACTGAATAAACATTCTCTAAATGGGGTGATAAGCTTTTTTTCTTCTCTAAACAGGATAATCAGGTGTCTCGCTCAAACTATTAGCACTTGTTCCACCTTTCAGATGTTTTTAGAACACTTGTGTTAAATGTGCCTGATTTTGCAGTTTCTCTGTACTGATGAGTATGCAACGTTGACACCTATAGGTGAAAGAACCACGAGAGAATGTGTAGTTGGTTATGGGGAACAATAGTTTTAATCTTTTAGAAGTTCCAAAGACTTTAGACAAAATACATACATAATGATCTTCCATTTACAGTAATTCCATAAAGCAAGATTTAGATAAACATATGGTCTGCATACCAAAAAAATAACAATTTCACTTTCCACCTCTTGCTCACTGAATAAATTACTGAATCTGATATAAATACAGTACATTCAATTTATAAGTAATTAAACGTTGATTCAATGTATCAGAAAGTTGCACCCCTACAAATAGTGTGTCTGCGAGTCAGATTATTGCTTAACATTTTCCAAAGCATAGTCTTGGAAAAAGTTCTTTAAAAAAATGCCAGAAATTTTTGGTCCGCATGTATTTCAGTGCAATATGCATCTAAATGTGCAAGGACTTAAAGGTTAATATCAATAACGTTAAACATATGTGGTCTTTAAGTGTACATTATTTTAAGTTAAGTACGATTTTTTTTCCAAACTAATCCCAAAACACTAATGCTTTAAATGCACATATGCAGTAAAGCATTGATGGCTGTGATTATTGCTGCTGTCATTCAGTGATGACACCACCATGATTCCACTATATGCAAGCATATATTGCAAAGTTAAGCCAAAGCTAATGAAAAAGTTTCAGCAGTGTGACTCAAAGCAAAATTCAGGGGGGATCTTTTAAAAGTACAAATGTGTACTTTTCCATTTCAGCTCAGTGCAGAAATAGTCAGTGAAAATACTCAAGAAAATTGTAAATGTCAATTGAAACTAAAATGTAGAGAAGCCAGCGGCTGCAGTTTAAGCTGGGAATGAACTGAAAGAGACAGCATGCTTTGGAGAATGACTGGCAATAAATTCAAAGAAACACATCAAAATCACTGCAAAAAATTTGCTAAAAAATATGCATTACAAAGAAAAAAAATTCTACAGAAGAAGAAAAACCTCCAAAGTAGGAGGAAAGTATTGAAATCAAAACAAGCATATTCATTAAACGGCCATCATTATCACAGCACGGTTAGAACAGTGTTCACCGGCCTCTGCAGGCACATGACTGTGAGGGAAACGGACTAAACTGTAATTTCATTACATTAACTAAACACAGAAGCACAGCATTAGATCCTGAGTGTCACAAAAGCTCGTTTGCAAGAATGAGAATTGCATCTGAACGTTTCACAATGTTTTCAGACTATATTGGTAATCTTTGGTAATATCAGAGGAGAACTCGCACTTTAACTGGTACTAAGTAACAGACAGGCACTTGTGAGTACTCTTAATCACGACATATTCTTTGTGTTTGCCATCTCAGGTCGTTTTTCCTGCGTTCCTCGCATTGATAAAAGCCATACCGTGAGTTCTGAAGTGTGTATTCAAATCTGTGAGCTTTTCAAAGTGTTTACCACATACCTTACAGGCCAGTGCTCCCTCCTCCTCTTTCCCCTCTCCTGTGGAGGGCTGAGTGGAGGGTGATGCTGGTGCAGAGCCATTCAGAGAACTCTTATCCTCGTGGTGCCTGCTATTTCCGACGGAGGGTGCCGGGTGCACACCGGGTGATTGTTGGTTGTCACTGAGCACATTTCTCACTTTGTGGGTGATGAAGCGATGGCGTGACAGCGAGAAAGTGGATGTGAAGCAGGCGCCACACTGGAGACACTGCAGGCCGCCATCATCCGTGCCTCCGCGCCTGTGCTGGCTGATGTGCTCCAGGAATGCCACCTGCTCCTCTGAGGTGAAGCCGCAGACTGCACACCGAAACCCAGACTCGGGAAGAGAGGATGGAGCGAGAGCTGAGGAGGAAGAGGACCGTAGCTTCTTCCCCGGACTAACTCTATCTGTGGACTCTTCATCCTGCTCCACCTTCACGGCTCCTCTCCGTCTCTTGCGAGCCCCCAAACCGCTGTCCTGTTCTGATGAACTGTCAGCTTCATCTCCACCACTCTGAGATATCGAGATACAAACTTCAGTAAAAAAATACTTACTGTTTGACTTCTTGTGTGATCGGATTACCGCTGGCTTACCATTGTGGTTTTCTGGCTTGCAGTTTCTGTGCTGTGCCTCAGCTGAAGGTGCCTCTCCAACATCGTTCTGCTGCTGAAGGTTTTCTTACCTTCATTGCAAAACCTGCGCGCGCACACACACACACACACACACACCAAATTACAGTCATAAATGTCGTCTGTTATGACTTCATGCCTATAAGAGTTCTCAAAGTTATTATTCAGAAGTTTAGAACGAGCTTCCCAAACCTTGCACTGGGGACCAGGGTCTGACAAAAGTATATGAGGTGCCCAAAACCAAAATACTGCATAATTATGAAAGCTTACAGGCTTGTAAGCTTTCATAATTGTGGAACAATTAAACCTTCTGCTCAACAATTTTTTGTGTCACCACATGAAATCAGTGAAGTCTCACACAGTCTCACATACATATACCACCTTTAGATTCAACATGTGGAAAAAGTACAATGGCAACGTTATTTGAAGTGAGTCTGTGTTCATGCTTATCCAATTCCTGGTGAACTCTGCTGCTCCCTTCCCCATTCTAGCCTACCTGAACAAATCAGCCTTATTCACATCAAGCAGCATGCAGTTGGGAATTTGGAAGACTGCAGGGAAGCACACTTGCCTTAGCAAATACGTACGCTAATGGACACAACTGCGGTACCATAAATTAAACATTAAGCAGTGTAGAGTTTACAGTTAGGATGTACCTACAGTGCACATTATATAAGTATATAAATCCCACAATAGGGAGTAGTGGGTATTGTGAATCTTTGTAAAGCCTACAACATAACCAACACTGTTACCAGCTGGTGGGGGTGTGTTTGATGTGCACCACTTTTTTTCTTCAAAAAAAGAACCAACATTGTTTGGAAAAAGTTGGTGGTTGTTCTCAGTCTAACATGCAGAGCAAGTATAAACAAAATGGGAAGGTTATGAAGGGTATGGCACACAGATTTGCTGATATCTGTGAGTCCTTTTTTTGAGGTTGTGATTATTATTCCTTATGTTGAGGTGATGATGATTGTTATTCTTTCACTAATAAATTCAAAAACTGCAGTCAAAAAATAACCAGAAATGCATAGCAGGATTCACTGGTACTGAACAGTGGGGTTTTCCAAACCTATGGTGTAGATTTAACACAAAAGAAAAAGTTCCCTGTAAGTAGTGGTTGGGTGGGGAAGTTACTCACTGACAGCGAAAGCTGCGGTTCATGCCTTTGTGCTTATCTCTGATGTGACGCCTCAGACTGGAGGTCGTTGTGAAGGAACTCTCACATTTGTTGCAGGGAAACTTCTTCAAAATCTACACAAAGAGATTTTTAAAAATTTGGTTAAATTAGAAATTTTAAACCAGTGATTCACAGCCAGAGGTGCAGAGACAGAGAGAATGCAGAAATGTTTTAAATAAATGAGTAATGGTCATGGACAGAGGCGTGTTGATCAATTCAAATATTGATAGTATTAATACCAACGCTGGCTCAGTATGTATCCCACTGAACTGTGTTGAAGGTAACTTGTGGTGTTCCTCAGGGCTCTGTGCTGGGCCCTAAATTATTCATATTATATATAAATGACATATGTAGTGTTTCCAAACTGTTAAAATGTGTATTGTTCGCTGATGATACCACTCTGTATTGCTCAGGTAAAGACCTAGAACAGCTTCTGACTACAGCGGAAAAGGAGTTAAATATATTAAAAAACTGGTTTGATGTAAATAAGTTATCGTTAAATATAAAGAAAACAAAATTGATTATTTTTGGCACTAGACAAATGAAAAATGTATCTAAAATCAGGGTTAATGGAATTGAAATTGAAAGAGTGTATGAAAATAAATTTCTTGGAGTGATAATTGATGATAAGCTGAGCTGGAAGCCTCATATAAATCATGTGACAACAAAAATGTCAAAAACCATTGCTATTCTCTACAAAACAAAGCATGTCCTGAACAAAAAATCATTATACACACTTTATTGTTCTCTGTTGCTTCCATATATGACTTATTGTCTGGAGATATGGGGTAATGCATATAAAACAAATACTCTTCCTATTTTCAAGTTACAAAAAAGAGCTATAAGAATTATAAATCAATCAAACTATATAGAACCAACTAACATTTTGTTTATTAATCTGAATACCCTAAAATTTTATGATTTAGTCGAATATAAAATGGCACAGATAATGTATAAAGCACAAAATAACTTGCTTTGCCGCAGAACTCAGAAGCTGTTTAAAGTCAGAGAGAGTCAATATGACTTAAGGGGAACAGATGTCTTTAAAAAAAACAAGATAAGGACAAACATAAAGCAGAGATGTGTTTCTGTTAGAGGAGTTAACCTGTGGAATAGTTATGACAGTGATTTAAAAAGGTGTAGTTCATTTTCCTTGTTTAAAAACATGTTTAAAAATAGAGTATTAGAAAAATATATTAATCAAGAATGAAAAGAGCAAAAATAATAATTCTGAAACTCTTGATTGTTTTGCTTTGATGTAGTTATCTAAGGTGGAAAGTTTTTTTTGTGTTTGTTTGTTTGTTTGTTTTTGCTTTGTTTTATTCTTTGCTTCGAGCCCTGTGTACAGGAGCTGCATGCAAAAGATTTTTTGTTAAAAGGGTTGGCATAATAAGCAAATGCTTCAGCCAATACCTTTTGATTAGCCTTGTCTCATGATTTTTTGCTTTGTGGTAATCTTTATTTTGTATTCTGTATTCACTGAGATATTTAAATGCTAATCAATAAAATCAATCAATCAATCAATCAATCAATCAATCAATTGTGTTTTTTCTTTATTTCCAAAAAACATGAACTGTGAAAAACCTCTGGGTCAGCTTCTATTGTTTAAATGTGCTATAGTTAAAATAGATGTGACAGCCAACAGAGAAAGGTTCAGAGTCTCCAAAAACCCAGTTTGAAAATAGATGAAAAGCTCAAAGGTTTTATTATGTCAACCAATAATTATGGGAAGAGATTTAGTTATTAAAATGTGTTGAGAATTTCCAATTAATGACTGATCATCTCATAAATCATGACACACTGCTCTCTCCTACATAAGCTGCCTTTACAGTTTCCAAGTATCTGGACTGATATTGGTACCAGCAATATTGTCCCTATATTTACTTGGTATCAGATTGATGCCAAGTACATGCGTACAACCAGAAACTGTCAAAATAATGTGCTCATGTACAAATAAGTATTTTATATTCAGGAGTGAGGATAGACAAATGAGGGGCTCAGACAATGATACACTCTCACGTTCACACTTATGGCCAATGCTGAACTGATGTTGAATCTCTAACCATTCCAGATGTGATTATTACACACTGCACATTTATGTGCAGTGTATTTTTGAGGACTTCCAAACCTTGCCATGCAGTTCACCCATATGCGTAATATAGTCCTCCCGGTCCGTGTAGCGCGTGTTACAAGATGAACACTTCCACCCTGAAGGGGTCTTCATCTTTTCTGGCTTCACCTTCTCTTCTTTTTCTTTACGCATCCATTCATCTCCATCAGAGCTCTCTAATTTCAGAGAAGCACCGCCTGGAAGCAAAGGTAGCTCTCTTTTTGATGTGGGAGTCTTGTGGGTCTGATGGAAACAAGAATAAAGTTTGATTTTAGAAAGAAATTTAAAAATAAGTAAGTAGAAAATTGAGATTTTAGCACTACTTCAACTATAACAGTCATACCTTGAAATGGTCCAGCAGGGAGTTCCTCTGAGAAAACAGCTTGGTGCACGCGGGGCATTTAAACACGTGGACCTTCTGATTGGTTAAATGAGTGTCAAAGTGGGCGTGCAGCAGGGGTTTGTGGGTAAACACTGTGTCGCACATGACACACTTAAAGATCAACCTGCGAAGGAAGAAAGTCGGGGTAAAGAAACAGAAAGCAATGCAATAAATGCGAGCGTGAAACCTCACACTCTGTGTGCTGTACATACATTGGCTGTCCTTCAGGGAGCCCCGGATGCTGGGCAGTGATGTGGTTCTGAATGCTGGGGGCAGATTTGAAAGCCATGGGGCAGTTGGGGCACTTATGGAACATGTCGCAGTGAGCCTGCTGGATGTGAGACTTCACCGAGTTCAGACCTCCAAACACCACCAGGCAGCTAGAACACCTGGAGAAGAGAAACGTTTAAAAAAAAAAAATCAAAATAAAAAAAAAAAATCAGCAGAGTGGAATCATGTCTGCTGTAGCAGTGGTTGAATAAACCAGTCACATGGGGAGACGTCACACCTGTAGCCAATACGGCGGGAAAAGTGCAAGCAGGTCTCGTCCACATGTGTTTTGAACTGTGCCTGCTTGGCTGTGCCCCCACACTCTGGACACACATGTGGAGAGGAGCCTTGATGGATGCGCTGATGAGCTGCTGCACTGCAGCTGTTGGGCAGCAGCATGGGAGGCGAGCACTCGGAGCACGCCTGGAGACAGGAGAACCAAAAAAGGAAAGAATTAAGTTTGAGTCCATTTAGCAAGTCTGAGAAAATTAAATTAAGTTACTTGACCCTCCTTCTCACACGATGGAGACTTACGGTGCTCTGTGCTGGCTTGATTTCCTGGAAATGTTCAGCCACCTCTTCTTTGCTGCAGAACTGAGCCTGACACTCGGGACATTTGTTACCTGTATACTGCACTGCTTCTGCTTTCTTAGCTACTGCTTGATGTGCCTGGGGTGCTGGCTTTGGGTTGGCCTGGCCTAAAAGTAATCAAGATGATGTTGAAAGGATGGAAGAGGCAGTTAAAGCACATCCAAAAATCAAAACAGCGGAGTGGAGACAAAAAAGAAAAACATACCCATACCAGCTGCTGTTGGTTCCTGCTGGCTGATCATCTGATCCACAGGCACTGGTTTCATGACCAAGTGTGAACACTGCATGATCAGGCCTCTGTCCTTGTGCTCTCTGGCATGTAACAGCAAGCTGCACTTGTTGAAGAAGGCCAGCCGTTTGGCACAGTGATTGCATGTCACCTCGATCCTGAGCGAGCGCCGGTCGTAGTGCTGTGCCAAACTCTGCTCCAGGACGAAGGCATCACCGCACTCCAGACACCGGTAACCCTGCAGGGGATCAAACATCCTTCTCAAACTGACGTAGAGCTATAATATTAAAACAATGCTACAGCTTTGTTCTAGTTAAGAAATATTCACTATGCATGACATGTCAGAGCACATTGCGAGATTTACTGCCCACATTTTCTGTCCTTCCTTCTTATATAAACAAGCTGATAAAGTCAGGATTCCTGCTTTAATCAAGCTTATCTTCATTTTTAAAAAACAGCCGTGTTAACCTGATAACACACCTCTTTACATAACATAACTAAAAGAACTACTTTCAACCCTTGATTAGCAGTCTGTGATTGAACGGTGAAACAAATCATGATTTTCCTCATTTAATCTAATTGCTTAGCTCTACAGACTGTATATAAATGACGGATATAGTCACTGTGATGTCACCCGTTGCTTTGTTTTGTCTTGTTTTCAAGCCTGAACTTTAGCATTTAGCTGTCTTGTTTTTGTATTGAAACCAGACGCTACAAGAAAAAAACTACCTACACACGCAATTGAATTGTTAACTATAAGTTTTCAGGCCTGATCATCAGAAAGTAATCAATGAAATTCGAAACTAGTGACTGAAGCCATAAACCCATTACAAAAGTATCGCTAGAGGTCATAAAATAACCGAGTGACATGTGTTGTTTTGCCGTAGACTGCTGTACGATCAGGACTTTATTTCTGCATTTTCCCCCTACTGGCCATTAGAAATACAGCAGATTATAACTGGCACCACTTTTTAAAATTTTATAGATAATGAATTAAGTATCATAACGCAGCACATTTTAGTGCCCAGAACTGACTTCTAAACTTGACCTAAGTATTTTATGGCATCAGTAGGAAATTAGAATTAAATCATAAATAACTACACATCACACAGTTTGTCCAGTTTCAGGCAAACACTGTTTGATTTTCTTTTTACGTTTGTGCAGAAAAATTAATAAAGATATTTACTGAAGTCAGAGGGAAAGCTATGTGCTTAAGCAGATTAAACATTAAACCATGTGATTACAAGACTAAGCACGCAGAAAAATAAAAGAACTTGACTGATGTAGTGGAAACAGAAATCTATATCTTTGCTAGCAAATCTGTAACAGTAACAAGGACTTTTTAAAATCACGTTTTACACATCCAGGGAACATTCAAGACCAGCTTTTTGAATTCTGACAAAACTGTAAAGAAGTGAAACTGGTATTCTCTCACCATGTTATACACAAGGCAGTGTTTTTAAGTGACTTTTTAACCATGTTGCTGATGTAGTAACTAAAGTTGTTCTTCAGGGTAAAAGCACTGAATAAGAGTTTGCTGCACTTCTGATTAACTGCTGGCAGAGCACTATAGATCAGTGTCACTGCTGGAATTTTAGTCTTCTCTCAAAGAGAAGAACTTTCCACATCCTCAGAAGATCTACTTTCATATGTGAACAGTCAGTGACGACATTTAACTACAGATCTAACACTGACTGATTTAACTCTCAATGACAATCACCTCTCTGTTGTTGTTTGCATTTCCACCTCAGACATTAAACCTGGCTTTAATGCACTTCAAGCGCAAAACAGATTAGATTTTTCTCACTCAGTTGTTTCTGGGAATGTTGATTTTCCACTTTAAATTTTTTGAGACTTTCATTGCTTAACTGTAACATCTACTCTTAGCAGTAGCCGTTTATAAAGAGATCAAATTAATATTGTGCAGAACTGAGTTCAGCTTATAGGCTTAGCTTATTGCCCTCAAATGATTTACAAAAAATATCAAATGCTTCATTCAGCTGCTGATCAACTAATTCTTTAATTTCTAAGAGAGCTTACCTGCGCAGGTAGAGAAATGCCCCACTCTGCAGGAAGAGGGGCGCTCAGATTTGGTTTATAACTGGGCAGCAGGTTCTTGTTATTCAGGATTTTGTTGAAGGCTTCCACTAAGTTGGTCTGGCTCTTTGATATGATGGCCCCAGTGCTGTTGACTATAGATGCAGGCTTGCTGCCGCTTTGAGGGGGCAGCAGAGGTAAAGAAGCAGGCAGCGTCACCCCACTGTTGAGAGTTTTCTGGCCCAGGCTGCGCAGGTTGCCTGTACTTGTGCTGACTCTGGAGGAGGACATAGTAACGGAGGGCAGAGCTGCAGTTTTTGTGATGTTCACTGCTGTGGGGGAAACTTTAGGCCTGGCGTCAGCGGAGGTTTTCTCTCTAACTGTACTCGCGCCTTCTAGTGTTGCAGCACAGGCATCCTGCAGCATCTCCACTGCAGTCAGCTGACTTTCTTGCGGTAACTCCCTTTTGGCTCTTGTGTTATGACGCTGTGGTGATGGTTTTGGGGCGGTCACACCCTTACTGGTGGCTCTTCCGCTTCTTTTAGGCGCCACACCAGTGACAGTTCTTGTGATGCTGCCTGTGGGCATTTTGATTTTAACTTTGAGTGGTCGCAGTGGAGGTGAAACTGTCTCTGTGGCGCTTGCAGCATCCTCAGTGTCAGCATCAGACTTCTCCGTGTCTAAATTTTCCCCATCCGCCTTTTCACCCATTCCTTCACTGTTACCCGGCTTGTCTTGCTGACAGTCCTCACTCTCCATGTGCTCCTCCTGATGCTGGAATTCATCATGGTTTGCAGTTAGAGCTGCTGTTGAGCCGGGATCAGGGCTGCTGCTTCTATTTTGGAGTAAAAACCCTGTCTCACTGGGTGGTGGGCTCTCAGGCGACTCCCTCTCATCAATCACATGTTCTGGATATTTCTCCTCTTGGACTGTTGCAGAGCTGGTGCTGACATGTGGGAGGCGGTCCTGGGAACTTTGAGGTGAGGGTGGAGAGCTTGGTGTGGTAGGCAGCCCATCCTCCTCGTGTTGGGGTTTAGGTTTTGTGGAAAAAGTGAGCTTAGGAGGATCAGAAGGTCTCCTTTCAGGAGACCCAAGAAAAGTAGGTGGTAATTTTGCTCTGTATTTAAACTTAGGAGGTGGAGACATGACAGATTCTGGGCTCTCCTGGATCACAAGCTCTGGTTCTGAGTCATCTTCATCTGTGTGCATAACATGCTTGATTCCGGTTTCCATGCTGTCATTTTGTAGTAACGATGATGATAGTGTATTATCTCTGAGACAGGTTTCATCCTGCTGAGGGGAGTGAGGAGAAAGGTGATCGCTGACAGAGGCTGGGGAAGGAGGAGATAATGGAGTGGGAACACCAGTGGTCGGCGACTTGGGGTGGAGAAGGGGCCTTAAACTGTTCATAACATCAACCGCATGCTGGGAAGATCCAGGCTCGGGTCTTTTATCCGTTTCACCGTCACTTTCACTCAGTGTGGACCTCAGAGGTGAAGCCTGGTGCCATGCTTCTGTGCTAGACGGTCCCTGCAGGCTGGAGGGAGATTCCTCAAAGCCATTAGTAGTCTCGCCCTCCACGGCAGACTCGGAGGGGAGTCCGGGACAAAGCTGTGAGGTGATGTCATCCAACTTAACCTGCACAGGAGAGGCTAAGGCACTGCTTGAAGGATTGTCTGTTTTATCCCTGGCAGACTTCTCTTCCTCTTCAAAAGACTCTGACCGAACTGTGTTCTTCACAATAACACTTACGACAGGAGGCTCACTTTGAGGGGTAGGAGGGTCGGCAAACCTTGAAGGAGAGCCGTTCTCTCTCCCATGCACATTAGTCCGGGTCTCATCCCGTTCCTCGTCTGGACTGGACTGAATGGCCTCTTTGGCATCAATGTCAGGAATGTCAAACGCTGCCAGCAAATCATCAAAGTCTGGGGTCTTCATATCCCCCATTGCCACTGCAAGCAAAACCAATTAAAGCAACAAATGAGTTGGAACAACTGATTAATTTAGTCAGGACAAGCTGACACAGATAAACTACAAAGGTTACACATTTATGAACATGAATATATATTAATATACATTAATAAAGCTGCTCCTTAATAAATTCCAATAAACTACATGTTCTATATTTACTAATTAGAAGAGAATCCCTTAGTGTTTTTTTCTGTATACAGCATTAGAGATGTAAACATCTGTCATTACTAAAACAAAAGCAATCACTCAACACATGCAGCTTTAATTACAGACTGACAAGCAAAACCTACATTCAGCCACTTTATTAGGTACATCTGGTGAGTACTGAGTTGTTTCAGAACTGCCTTAATTCTTCATGGAATAGATTCAACAAGGTGCTGGAAACATTGCGCTGAGATGTTTCTCCATCTTGATATGATGATAAATCTGCACAGTTACTGCAGATTCGTCAGCTGCGCATCCATGATGTGAATCTCCTGTTCCACCACATCCCAAAGTTGCTTTATTAGATTGGCATTGGCTGTGGAGGTCACTTGAGCACAATGAACTCCCCATCATGTTCAAGAAACCAGTTTGAGATGATCTGAGTGGGTATCCTACTGGAGGCAGCCATCAACATATGGGCATAAAGAAAATATCCCCCACTACTATTGGTAGTTAAACCACCACCAATAGCTTGAATTGCTGATATAGGACAGGATGGATTCCATGCTTTCATGTTGTTTAGCTCAAATTCCAACCTAACCAACTAAATATCAACGCAGACAACATTTTTCTAACGTGTTGTCCATTTTTGGTGGTCAATTTTAGCCTCAGTTTCCTGTTCTTAGCTGACAGAGTGGCACTCAGAGTGGTCTTCTGCTGCTGTAGCCTACCTGCTTCAAGGTTCAGTTTGTTGTGCACTCAGAGATGCTCTTCCATGCTCTTCCGCATACCTTTGTTGTAATAACCAGTTATTTTGGTTACTGTGTCCTACCTATCAACTCAAAGCAGTCTGGCCATTCTCCTCTGACATCAACAAGACATTTTCACTCAGAACTGCTGCTCACTGATTATGTTCTCTTTTCTGGAACATTCTCTGTAAACCCTAGAGATGGTTGCGTGGAAAAATCCCAGCAGATCAGCAGTTTCTAAAATACTTTGAGCATGCTGTCTAACACCATCAACCATGCTACATGCTAGGTCACTTAAATCAATTCATTCTAATGCTCGGTTTGAATTTCAGCAGGTCGTACTGAACATGTCCGCGTGCCTCAAATGTGCTCAGTTGCTGTCACATGAGAGGCTAGATGGCTATTTGCATAAAAGAGCAGTAAAACGGATGTACCTAATGAAGTGGTTTTAGTGTATGCGCTTAAAGTAGTGACCAAAGTTTGACTGCACTTTTTTTTTTAGGAATGAATTATTTGCTCTTCTAGACAATAAAATGCGTATAAACACTTACCTGTACTTCACATACCTCAATTTCATGATGTCCAAATTACATATTTATATGAATGCATGATTTGACTATACGTATTCACTTCAGACTCTCAAATGTATAAAGCAATTAAATCCAAAACAGCGTTAAACGTTAGGTTAAAGATTTGGGATACCATTTCTACTTGCTTTAAACATGCAAACTTCTGTTTTTGTCCATAACAGCTTGCAGGTTTACGCTGACTAAAACCGAAAACAGTTGGCATGAAAAGGGGTTAGTCAAAGCAAAACTCCGAGAGGAGGGACTCTACCGGTGCAGAACAGCACATTTGAAAAAGAAAAACACGGAAAACTACTGCACAATTCTCACAAAATCAAGTCAAACTTCACAGTCGTTTTGCAACAAGTGTGTGTTACTCCTATCAGCTAGCTACTTTAGCAGTTACCTGCTAGCTGGCCTTGCTAATGAAAACACACCAACTCTCCTTAAGCAGTCCAAATAACTGGAGCAGTGCAGCACTCGGGTATGCGGGCTCTAATCCATCTTATCCGCTGCGTGTTATGTGTGCTTGCATTAAAGAGGACACGAGAACTGTAATTTAACTTATGTTACCTGCAAGTTAGCGAAGTTGGTTCCTCACTTTGCACTTGGTCTCATACGTGTTTGCGTCATCAAATGCGACGGTGAGCTACTGAACCAAATAAAAGTCAGACGTCAGAAAGTGCCCTCTGTTATCTACACGTACCTTTACATGCGCACATGTGTGACTTAATCGCTTATCTCCCACAAAAGAAAAAAACTAAAAAATAATTCGGTTATCGACTTCGTCTTATTTACATACTATGATGTGTCTTGATGCATTCTCAATCATCCAGGAAAGTAAATCTCCAAAAGTTGAATCTGTTCATCTGGACGTAGAGTTTTGTGGGAGAAACGTTTCGTCACTCATCCAAGTGACTTCTTCAGTCTCAGCTGACTGCAGGTTTCCCCAAACCTTATAAACAGTACATTTGCATAATGACTGAAACCAGCCCACTGAAGGAACAATGGGCTGTGAGGTCAGTTCCTTAATCATAATTATGCAAATAACTCTACGTCCAGATGAACAGATTCAACTTTTGGAGATACTATGATGTGATTCACAGCATTTTAACATACAATATCATCACTCCATTAGGTGCTTGTTCAGGTAATTGTTATCGTAAATATCGAATCAGCCAATCATATGGCAGCAGCTAAATGCATTTAGGCACGTAGACAGGTTCAAGACAACCCGCTGGAGTTCGACCCCACCATCAGATTGGGGAAGAAATGTAATGTTATTTCAGAAACTACTGACCTACTAAGATTTTGCCGCACAATCATAGGGTTCACAGTGAGCCGCTGTTCTGAGTCAGAGTGGCCAGACTTTTTCTACGAAAGCAGCAACACCAGAAATAATCACTCCTTATAACTAAGATATGTAGAAGAGTACCTCTGAAGAAAAACATGCCAAAACCTAAAGCAGATGGGCAACATCAGCAGAAGACCACACTGGGTGCCACTCCCGTCGACTAAGAGACAAAAAACTGAGGCTTTAATTCATACAGGTTCACTAAATTGGAGCACAGACTGAAAAACGTCGCCTGGTATGATGAGCTGGATATTTTCTTTTTACCCCAACATACCCATTTCTGATGACTGCTTCCAGCAGGGCAATGCACCATGTCACAAAGCTCAAATAATCTCAAACTGGTTTGTTTAAATGACATCAAGTCCACTGTACTCAAATGGCCTTCGAAATCCCCACAGATTGCGAAATTGAGATTATTGATGTGAAGCTGACAGATCTGCAGCAATTGTGTGATCATTTTGATATGGACCAAAATCTCTGAGGAATGTTTCCTGCAAAAGGGAATCCAATCCAGTACTAATAAGTTGTACAATAAATTAATACATAAATATTTCAATTATAATTTTAAATGGAAGTGTATGCAAGTATCAGGCCAACATTTATTTCTACTTTGTGCAAGGAAATTAAAAACTGTAAATAAACTTTTGAATTCTGGAAATTTATTGAGGAAATCTGTCCATGTAACCATGTAACTTAGGTATATTACAAACAAAAAAATCAAAATAACACACATCCTGGACACAGAAGGGTTAACATCAGAAGAGTACATAAAAAAGGCAAATGATTAGAGATTACACAGCTATATAAACAAAAGATGAACAAACTGTTTCCTGTTCGGAGGAGAATAATGATGCTATGGTGAATAACGCACGCAGATCAATTCTCATCCTTTATTTATAACACTGTGCATTATCCTCATTTCTTTTTCTCCTCATCCTTCTTGGCGTCGGGTTTAGAGCCCGTTTGGGAAGCTAGAGAGCCCATGGCATTACGAATGGCCTCGTTGTTGGGGTCGACCCCAGGAAGGTTTTCTAAAACACTCTGGAGGAACTCCGGATCCTGCATAACATCATAATCCTCTTCATCCTGAGCAGGGGTTTTAAAATAAATAAATACATAAATGAATTAGGTTTTTGTTTTTAGTGTGACGAAAACTTTGATTTCAAACCACAGTTGCTTATATTCACCTTAGCTTCACTGGAGTCGATGTCAGCACCTGTATCCATGTCCTCAGCACCAAACTCTGCAGAACAAATGAAAGCAGTGACGTCTGTGCATAACAAAAACAGGACTGAACGTAATTGTAGTCGTTTTAACCTGAAATTTTTAATAAGAAAAAACAATTTTTTAAAAAAAATGTCCAAAATTTGATTTTTTTTCCCAAAGTTATACCCAAGTTTTACTTTAACACTACCTTCATAAATATCTAACTAAAACTCTTTGGGGACTGGATGACCTACAAGCCAAATCTGGTATTTTGGTATTTTCGTACAGTAATCCAGCGCTGTAGTCATTTTTTCGCTCTAGATACAAGTTAATACAAATTATGCACGTAACATATACAGAGCACTTATAAGTTATGAACCCTCTATAATAATTTGCTGACTGGTTGTAGTAAAAGAAGAAGAAAAAAATGTAGGTAAACCTGCTCCTGCTCCCTGCATGGACATCTGCAGAGCATAGGCGATCTGCTCATCCTCTGTCATGCGGCTAAAGTCTGGTAGGGCAGGTGTGGCTGAGTCTGTTTGTGGAACAGACATCTTCAACAAGGCATCCTCAGACTCTGAAGCAGACAAAAAAGAATATGTTGCGTGTATACACTCAGATCACTTGTCACTGAGGGAAAACGGGCAGAAATGGGCATCTATGAATGCAATGTTTTCTCACCATCTGCAGCTGGAGAGGAAATGCCAGCTTCAGCAGCTGATGCTACAGCGGCTCTGCGAGCTTCATCCTCCTGTCGCTGTCTCTGCTCCTCCATGGACACACGCAGAGCCTAGGGAGAAGAACAGGAGACAAATCAAAAATTACTTGCTAATGAAACACATTCAGTCTTACAACGGTGCAGAAAAAAGCAAAGAAAAGGCAGAAAATATAATGAAGAAAGACTAAAATAGATCATTTGGAGAACTTTTAATGTAGTAACAAAAAGTTGTGGCTATATTAAACTGCATATTAAACTAATATATATTAAACTATATTAACAAAAACAAAAATTATTTCCTGTGTTCACTCACCAAAGCCAGCTCAGGGTCTGCACTGGGATCTACTCCAAACTCAAAGTCACTGGCACCCAGACCCAACATGGCACCACCCTCTCCTGCCAGAATGGGTGAGGACAGCAGGGCATCAGCAAGACTGGGGCCTGGGGGTACTGTGACCAGGTGGGAACCTGCTCCCTCTTTGCCATTCAGTGTGTTGATGAAGGCTGTCAGCTTCTCTGTGTTCATTGCCTGCGGGCAGAGCAGAAGTTAAGAAGTGCATGTGGTTCTGACGACAATATATACACTCAAAATGTTTGAGTGGGTATGAGCTCAGAAGGATAAAAAAAATAAAAATACCTCCTCTCCAAAGTTAATGACATCTACATTGACCTTTTCTTTCTTCAGACGCTTTGCCATTTTGATCAACTACAAAAAGAGAGAAACACTTGAGTTAAAACAAACACTATTTTATCAGGCGCGTCATACATTTATAAGTTCAACACTGACATCAGAGACCACTTAGCTAACAAACTGGTGTCTGTTTAAGGAAACAGCAACACTAAAGGAGCTGTTGAACCAGCTTCAGCTCCCAGGCCAAGATTTGAAGACTTTATGTTCTTTAAAGCAACAGAATCGCTCTGTGAGGTACATTTCCTTTGTAAACAATTCAACTGATGCTGTAACGTTGAGATTGTGGCCTGCATGCTGTGAGATAGTGACGTTTGATGTCAACTTTGTCTCGTCTTTCGTAACCTTAGGATATGATACTGGCGTCCAACTAGTGATTTCAGAGTAAACTCAGTTAACTGTAATATAAACTGATTGCTTTCCAGAAGCTAGTCTGAAACAGCTGGAAGTCTTCTCACTGGTTATCTTAACCAAGGTTGGGGAAAGCAACACTTTTTGAGCAATACATGAACCCTAATAACATAATAATAACTAATAACAAGAGTTTGGCTTACTTCTTTTTCGTTGTCACACACTGGGCTGCCAACAAACGCAATTATGCGCATCTTGTGGTTTTTGCCCTGTCTGTGCTTCAGCGCCAACTACAGACAGAAAGACAGAACATTAAAAAAGAGAAACGAACACATAAAAAAATAAAATGCATCTGTGTGTTTTTCTGTGTGTGAACACAAAAACAGAAATGGCAGAATAGCATTTACCAACATCAATACAATCAGTACCACTGATAACAATTGCATGAACTTTAAGCGATACAGCCAAATGTGTTTAAAAAATAACAACCATAAAGAAACTTTTGAAATATCCACATTGCTTTCGTTAAATTTAGGGAACAATTTCAAGTTACAAACTACACTGAAAGTATCAAATGGAACTTCAAGGAAAGCTGTGGAAAGCCTGCTCTTTTTCACAAGTCTGTAACACTTATGCTGGATTCAGACTTCGGCTCTGAGTCAGGTGAGGTTTGTGGCATAACCTAAATGAGTGGCTCACGTTTTTGCTGATACTTATACTGATGCTATGATTATTATTCCTTATATTGAGACAATGACGGTTATTCTCTCACTAATAAGTTCAAAAACTGTGACAAAAAGTAGCCATAAATGCACAGGAGGAATCAAGAACGCTGAACAGACTAATCACAATAATTGTGTGTGGACTGGAATTTCTAGGGAGCTGCACATCAGGGTTTCAGAAGGGTTTGTCATTATGACGTAGCTACGACGTAGATTTCCTGCTTAACACAAATCCCCAGTTTGTTTGTTTTGTTCCTCTCACAATCTTGCTGGTACTTTTAGCCTTTCCAACTCAAGCTCTTGTACTGCAGCCGAGCTCACTCCTTACGCCCGTTCTTCCTGATTGCTTTCTTGCTCGTACAAATTAAATAACAGAGTACAACTTAGCCTTTCCTGCACTGTCGTACCCACAACTTTTTCTGCAATGGCTACATCCTCCGCCTTTTTTTGAAGCACTAGGCTCTGTTTCATTTAATATTCACTGCACTAACTGGGCTTAAGAACCTTTACTTCAAATTATTCTGCAATTCTGCAAACCCAGCAGCTCCTCGCTTAGACAACAAAATTTGCTACTGTATCCATTAATTTAAAAGGACCTCACCTCACTAAGGCTGCAGAGAGCAACAGCAACACCATTAGTCCAGAGTTTTTAATCAAACTCTGAACTAATGATCCATCCACATGTCTTAAAACTTCACTGCATTCAAGCATTTCTACTTGTCTACTGGGTGTCCAGCAATAGGACCAAAATAGCATTTGTTGTATGATTAAAAATCAAACTCACATGCGCCACCCTGATACCGGTGCAGAAGCTAATGTTTCCACATGGCTGCACAGCATGCAGCTTCGACAGTATCCTCCCCGTATCCGGAGTCAGCGTGGTCAGCACCTCACAGTTGCTGCAGAGAGAATCACGACACTTGTGTTATCATAGGTTTTATCCCATCTTAAACCTCGGTATACTGAAGTGGATTGCTGCTTACTTTGCCATGGAGATAAGGCCCACGTTGTTTTCAGGGTTGCTGCGAGTCTTTGAGTGACATACGATGTTAACAGCATCCTGCTGAGCCTGCAGCCGAGTGGGTAGAAAGTCTCCATTTCGCATGTACTCACTGTTGTCCACACTAAGGAAATTTAAAGTAGGTTATTTAAAATAAAAGCACTTGTTCAATGTAAATGAATGATATAAGTCAATAACATAAATATTGCTTGTGAAGAGAGGGCAAAAAAATATCATCAGGATTTTTCCTGTTCAAAATTGGCATCTGAAGGTTGATTATGCAAATAAACGAATCTAAAGCCACTCAAATTCTTTTAAAAAAATGCATTAAAAAAATAAATACAAAATTTTTAGGCAGCCTATTGGACATAGCAGCTACTATAAAACTGTTTACAATTTGGGCTTTGTAAAAATAGGATTTTACCGACTTCATATAGAAATCAATACAATATTTTAATAATAATGTTTGAAAGCCTTTTATTGTCTCAAGGAATGAGTTATGTTACGTTAAAAGATAGTTAAAGGTCTAATTTAAGGCAAGCGATAGCATTAATCTTTGTTTACTGCGTTGGTGAAATGTATGTTTTCATAGTGACAGTAGCCTTTTGATTTGTTAGCGGGCTAATGCTAACGTATCAAACTGCTTTTAATCTACCATCAGAAGCAACCTAAAAATTACAGCTAGATAAAATTCAAGTTGGGTAGAAACGATATGAATTAAACTACAAATATACAAGCAGTAGCACGACCAGGTCCTGATTAAAGAGCTGCTGTTCAGCTAACGATGATTGCTCTGAGCTGATGGCTAACGTTAGGTTGTGGAGTGACTCAGGGAATAGACGGAACTCATTAATTCCTAAACAAAGCGAGAAAAACACGTCCAAAATAATTTATATAAACAGCGTCAAAATGAAACACACTCAGCTTTTCATGTCACGGGTTCATTTAAACAAAGCTAGCACTCAAAAGTGTTCATTTTCAACATAATTCAAATTCCTTACCAGACCATAGTGCTTTCAAGCACCATCTTGGCGTCTGCCGTTTACTACGTCATCGTGATGCTTTGTGGGTAATGAAGTTAAATCGAAATTTCTCCGATAAAGCCAAATCTTTTAAGTTTTATATTTCTTCCTGTGTACAATCTACGGATTCCATAGCATATGGGAGCTTGTTTTCGATTCTGAAAAATAAATACATAAAATTGCCAGTCATAAAGAAATTTTAAGCTATTATCTCAAAATTTCAATTTCAATTGCTGAGCTGGAATGCCTGACTGTTATAAACTGTTATAAACTTAAGGAAAACAGGTTAAATTATACCGAAATAATTAAAATTCTTTACATTGCATACAATTTAGAAAAGATGTAAGAAGAAATAATGGCTTTACATTTTTTTATATTTCATTGTACATGCTGCAACAGCTTGCTGTGGTTTTCTTAACCGCACTTAATATGTAATAGGAAAAAGTACACACACATCAAAACCCCCATCAGTTCATATTTCCAGTTTTAAAAAAGAAAAAGAAACAGTCCAAAGTCCAGTGGAAAGAAAGCAGGTCAACAGATGTTGGCCTTGCAAATAAAAGTAGGTTAAACATCCCAAAGTAGGGGCCAAATCATCCAGAGGCACAAGATTTCACAACTGGGATGCAAGGTATGAGATATGCATTTCTCTGTATAAAACTTAGAAGCTTAAGACCTTAAGATTATTCACCTGACAGTGACTGAATGACCATGAAATGATATCAAAAGAACTCACTATCTTCACTGATACTAAACGGTTCAACCTTTAGGTGAAAATATCTGTACTCTTAATGTCTGCAACACGTTACACACACACACACACACACACTTGTGACTTATTTCATCTTCCACTTGTGCAGATCTCTAAGGGAAAGTTTTGGTCTTCCCAAAAAAAGACCAACACAGATCATGTGAAACTCCTCACATCTAAAAACAGCTGCAATTCTCTGAGTTCCTGTCTGCAGTAACGGATCAGACAGTGCAAAAAGAAAGTTTGTTTATTTCAGTGTTTCAAGAACAGCTTGTCCCAGTTTCTAACATCTGGAACATCTGTTTAGATCCCTCACTGATAACACAAGGAGCGTTGTGGTCTTGCCCAGTTTGGAGCTAAACAAATGAACTTTTGGTCCTTAACATCAAGTCAGTCGACGTCATCCAGGTGCAAACTGGAAAGATAAAGACAGTTCCTGTTGCTGTCATTACCTCCAAACACTTGTCCCTCTGGAAGCATCACCTGGAGCTCTGACAGTGGGTTATTTCACCTGAGGATGGATGACAAGCTAATCTTAATGAGATTCACCTACCATCAGGATCCACTCAAGGAGCATCCCGCACCCCACCAGTGGGCAGTGTGACACCAGTAAGTCTTTCAGTCATATGACTTCCCAAAAACGGATTTAATTTGTTTTTCACCTCAGAACTGAAGCTGTGCTTAGGGTGGTTGTCCTGTTGGAGGATGAGACTTCACCACAGTCTAATGTCCAGAGGATTCTGGAGCAGGTCGTCATTACATGTCTCCGTATATCGCTGCATTCATCCTTCCCTTGACCCTGACTAGTCTTCCAGATCCTGCTTCTTAAAATAAAAAAATTAAAATACATCCCCACAGCATGCTGCTGCCACCATCACGCTTCACTTCAAACCATTTTGGGATAAACTGTAACATGGCAAAAAGTGGAAAAAGTGAAGTTAATACTTTCCAGCTCAGTATGAAACCAAAGTGCATATTTTCATGCAGGATGAACAGGAAGTGATGTAACAGGGTGCAAAACAAGAAATCAATTTTACTAACTGCAGCATTCACATCGATGCTCAGATTAAAAAACAACAACAACAACAACAACAACAACAACAACCAACAACCAAAATGAAGACTTACAAAACGTGTTTATTCATTTAAAATCAGACATGAAAACATCACCACCACCACATAACTGAAACATGGCCGGAGGGACAGGCAGCACATATCGCATGAGAAGGCATTTCCGTGACTCATATGTACATATACACATTTTGTACACAGTAAAAATATAGTAATCGAAGCATATAGGACAACCAGCAACGGTGGCTCAAGAGCCGTATAACACATTCATGTAGAAAAAAGCATGGAGAAAATCATCATGGAGAGAATATATCTATCATATCACAATCCAAACATGAAATATAAAAAGTGAAATTGTCAAACAGTCTCCCTTTATAGGCAACACATGCTATAAAGTTTCAGACATCCTTCTGTCAGTATACACTTTACTTACAATCATCTAAAAAGGTACATAACACATCACTTCAACCTACAGCAATCAGTCGTATCAATAAATATGCTTCTTAGAGCTGAAAAGTGGCAGATTGTGGTTCATATTGCATTACTTCAAATTCATCGTAGTGTCAACTACTGAGTGTTCTGCCTTAGAAGCACCAAAGGAGGTTTTTCCTTTTGTCACGGTGTAGTACATTACTCCAGCAAAACTGGTGTGCAGCCAGCAATTAACCAGTGCCACCAATTTAAAGAAGTCATCACATAAAAAGATCAAAATCCAGCTCTCACAAAATCAAACCCGGACTCGTTCTGATCTGAAGACACTGTCAGAGTGTTTACTCTGTTGGCTGTGGCGTTTCATTTTTGTATTATAATTGTCTATAACTGATTAGTTTACATTTCAGCAAACTACCAAAACTATTTCATTTCAAGTACAACTAAAAGGTCCTAAATGCTACCACAAATGAATGAATTTCGCAGGAATGTGGAGATAAATCTTGAAATGAAGAAATGATTGACAAAGAAATGTTATCATTCTCTGGTTTTTATGTCAGATAAAACTTATCGGACACAAAATGATTCAGGAAAAACCATAACATCCAGTTTAATAATAAATCCTTAAACACAGGTCAGCCCAGTGTTATTACCATACAGAAACCATCAGTCCATGCAGTAATCTAAAGCCCTCACCCTCACGTTAACTGCACTAAATCTTCAGTCTACTCTGCTCTTCTCTTTGGTGACTTGCTTATAATACAAAAAGACTCTTAAATCGTCAGCTGTGCATTGATGAACATGAGTAATTTTCCTTCTTTCTCTATTCACAGCTCATTTTTCCTCCCAAGCCTCTCTGCTGCATAGACCACATGTGCTCAACAAACATAAATAACGATTCCTTAAATGAGATGATGTCTCAAGTTTTGCTTCAGTCACTTTGTAGTGATTTCTCTATCAGAAATATCTCATGGGGTTAGAAAAAAAAAAATCACTTCAGTAGAATAAACACAGCCACATTGAAGCTGAGCAAGACTTCATAAAAACACGATACAAAAATTACTTATCGTTAATAATATTGGTCTGAGTGGATGCGAGCGAGTGTCATTTCTGTAACCAGCAGAAATGAGGAGGCCGGTATATATCCTTCAATGTATGATGTGACAGGGAGCGATGTGATTGGCTGAGATGAAAAACCGCAGTGACCGAATACCTGACGTAACCAAAAAAGGAGATTGTAGTAGAGTTTAAATCTGAAAGTCTGAAAACTGACTCTGGTTGGTCCAGACGTACAAATGGCAGTTTGAGAACTTCAGCTGTAGTGATAAGGCAGGTTTCTGTGTAACCAGAGCACTCACCTGTAAAAAGTGTCAGTTTTCATCGCATGTAAGGGGAGGGGCAAACACAGGAAGGCACAGACATGACGCACTGCAACTTTAAATTAAATTCAACAGCATCTACTGATTAGCAATGCTGCTACACTTATACTTCAGCACATACGGCCATAAACAGAGAGGGGAGATGTTCAGGTTAGTATAAACGTGATCTGCCATGGTAATAAGACACATTTTTTATGCAATAAAAACACTACAATGTACATTCAGCAGTGGGAAGATCTATGTGGCACCACTGAGGCTTCCAGAAAAATAACTTATAAGAAAGAAATGACCATATAGGTTGGGTTAAAACCCCATCCCTCTGCTGTTTTAAACGAATACTGTACAATCAGTAAAGAAAAACGCAAACGCGACTACAGAGTCGACAGCAGCAGGTGTTGATTTGAAGGATTTCTATCGATGGCGGTGAGAGAGCCATGGATAGCTTAGAGTGCTGAGGGGAGATGGATGTGCAATAACAGGTACGCCAGAGTGGGAGTCACGGAAATGTGAACCCACCTCGACTGTGCACGAACGCACAGTAACATTCATTCCTCCTATGTAGGCTATGCCCTTCATGTGCTTTGTGTGTGTGTTCCTGCTGAACCGTCCCTGCCCACTCCTACCCACATCTCCTCATGCTGTGGATAGTGGGCAGGATGACTGGCTCTTCAAGGGATAATTTGACTGCCTTCCACGATCAACTGGTGATAGTGAAGCTGACCTTTTTTTTGTTAGTTTTTTTCAATACAATATACAACTCATTATATTGTTTATTATATCATCGCTGCAGACGGACATGAAGGGAAATCTTTGTCTAGTCTATGTAATGCTGGCAGTTATTAAAAAGCTGCCGCTTTCAGAGCCGCAAGCCTTTTTTTGAGTGTGTATCAGACAGTTTTGGATAGGTGTGGACAAATATGTACACACAGTGACAGTGCTGATGGCTGAGGAAGTCTGGAGCCTACCGCACAACATTGTCCAAATCACTGCTTTCCTCACGGTCGCAAACCTTGCTGTTTTATTCAGTGGCTACTGTATAAACTGCAGAGGTCACAAAACAGCAGAGGAGCGACGGAGGGTCTGCGGTGGATGACTGACTCCAGTTCATTTTGCCTTTCTTCTACCCACCTCGCCGTTTCCAGAAGTCTCTCATTGCTGGGAGTGTTTTTTACTGCAAAGAAAAAAATGTAATTAAGATTGTTTTGTATTTCTGACACCCTGCACAAACACTAGCAACTAAACACACTTACGAAACAGATGTTGGTCTCAGGGACGATGTCCGACAGAGAAACTACATCTTCATTTCCAGACAGGTTGCCTGGATTATCTGCAGCTCCTTCTACTCCCAAACTGCAAAACGGAAAAAGCAATCAATGAGACACAATGACTAACAAAAGTAGTTTAAAAAAACCCCAAAAAACATATTTATTGATTTTGTTTTTTTAATAGACTTATCACTGGCTGTACTCTGTACTACTCTGTACCTGTGGGAAACAGCCTGGTCACAGTCCGTGTTTGCCGATTTGTGCACTTCCACGCCTACAGAGCTGCAGAGGAAAGTCAGAGTCAGACCAGAAGAGATGAAAAAACACAGCGTGAGCACGAGAAGGAAGATGAGAGGTTTTACCGCAGGGGAGGAGAGGTGGAGACAACTCCTGTGCTGCCTTGTGATGAGGTGGACAGATTGGCCTCGCAGTCTGCAGGGTTGTCTACCAGCGGAGGAGTCCTAGGAACAAGATCTGGCCTTCCTGACTGCACACCTGAGGAGAAAAAAACATATTCATATGGCAATTACAGCGAGTTTAACAATCTTATCCAAAGCTGAGTGCAGTTTACAATAAAATTAAGCCTGTGGGGAATGCAAGGAGCTGCTGCAGATACAGTATAGGGATGAGTGTAACTAGCTGACTAGTCATTTAAAGGCTGAGGCTGCAGACTGCCTTTCTCTTGCCGTCTATGATAGGAAGTTGTAATCAGCTGAAAAGTAAGCAGATGACAGCTGTGTGCTTCTGCAGGACTCTGTGACTGTACATTGGCTCAGTCAGAGTTAACTAACCAATTTCTGCACAGACATGTGGACGTTCACCTGCAAGAAAGAAAGGAGCAGTCCCCCCTCAAGTAACCAGTCTGACTTTGCACATGTGTGCGCGTGACATCGGACGACATAAAGTGCCAAACATTTCAGTGACACTTGAAACACAATTTTAGTGTTTCAAATGTCACTAAATGTCACTACACTGTGTAGTTTGCTGATGCTATCGTGCTGACCTTTATCTTAATATTTTTTTTCCACCAATTTCATTTTCAATGCTTGATAAAAAATTTGGGGCCTGAACTTGTTCCCACATCAGTGACCACTGCAGTAACCACAGACCTACTAATTGTGACCTCATCTTCTTGGCTCTTACCACTGTCCGCCTCTGACTCTGTGCTTTTAAAATGGGAGTGGTAAACTAGTCTGGAATCCACAGATGACTGTCCTGTCGCGTGGGAGAGCGGTGTGGGTGCTCCAAGAGTGGGCGCCCTCCTAAGCCCTGCCTGACCTCCACCACGGCTTTTCTTGGATGGTGATGGTTTAACTGAAGAGGAGAACAGGAAATGATCAGTGCAATCATCAGGCCTTTTCACACCTCTGCTCTCAATGCAGTAAAATTAAAAAGACACACGTACGTGGAATTTTCTTGAACACTGTGTTGCACATGAATTGTTGGAAGCGCTCTGCATAGAAGCCAGGTCTGTGAACTGAAACTGTGTCCTAAGTAACAGGAAAAGAATCATTAAAACCTGACAGACCTTATAAAGCAGCATTTCTGTTTAAATTCACCAACTCTTAAAAGTGAAAAAAAAAGCAGTCATAGTTCTTTGTAGTCCAAGCTAATGAGTTAACGTGCAATCTACAATTACAATCAAAGTCTATTAACACATATTGTGATGTATAGTGTACGACTTCTTACCCCATCATGGACCAGCGCCTTCCAGGAGTGCTCCAACTTCTTGATAAACCTAAATAATATCACATAATGAAACTATTTAGTGCAACTTACATAAGTGGTGTGAACCTTGCTTATGAATTAGCATCAAATACACATATAAAGAGTGGATTTTGCTGCTCTGACACTCATACCTGTAAGATTGGAGAATATCGATGATGCCGATGTAGATCAGCAACCTCTCTCCTTTGCTATTGCGAGCAGGAATACCACCCATGCTGCAAGGTCACAGAAAGAACACACTGCTTCATTCACCATCATTTCACAGCTACAATTTCCCCAGAAAGCAAATACAGGCTCATACAGGTGTGCTGATGGTCACACTCACTGATCTTCTGAATCCAAAGCTCCCTTCCCTCGAGCCTCCCCCTGGATGGACTCCATGGCAGTGCAATACAGACTTTTCTGGGCTTGTGGTCGGCGCTGATCTGGGGTCACTGCTCCTTCGGACCCCGCATTGTCGACCAAACTGCCTCCGCTACGCTCCTTCTCTCTGCTGGCCTGGTCCATGTTGTGGATGCCCATCAACAGACTGTAATCCATGATCTTGAAACTCTGCAGGAGCTGCAACAAAGAAACAAGTGCAATGAGAATCGGCTGGCAACAACTGGAACAACCATTTGTAAATCAACGTAAAGACACACTGTTTCACAACAGGCGCCAAAGACTTTGGCAACACTCACAGGCAGGACAATAAAACTTGATATGAGTGTACAATAATAAATGTGACATGCTGTCATATATATTATGCTCATTTAAAATATGACAAAACAGGTCTAAGTGTTCAATCCAGCAACAGTTAAGAACAAAAATATTTGTAATGTGACCAATGGATTCTGATTTAATCTTGATCCTGAAAATAAAGTTTGAGCCCAAAGTTGAAATACATCCCATCAACACAGGGATCAAAGTGAGAGTTTTCAAGGATCCAGTTGCCTAGGTAACCCTCTAATACAGTGATTTCCAAAGTATGGACCACAAGAGGTAATTTCTTACATAAAAGTGTTAAATTTCAAATAAAAAACAGATTATGATTCAATTCTATAGGATAAACTTATAGAATAGGCCTGATTTAGAATATGAGGATTAATTAATTGATATTTCTCCATTGTTTATTTCTACAGGACAAAATCCTTTGGGATTGGTTCCAAAAATAATATTCATTTCTCTATTTAAAAATTATTTTTGAATCCTTAAAAGTCTTTTGAGTTGGGTTTTGTGATTTACTTTCAAACTGCCTTCAAATATTTAGATGTTATTCATAGTTCATTCAAAGATATAACTCAAATAATTGGTTTTACATGACACAACAAAAAAGTTACCCTGTTATTTTTAGCCATCTGATCAAAAATCTATTTTAAACTTAAGTAAATAACACACCGAAATCAAAAAAGCAAAAAACAAACAAACAAAAATACAAATGACAGTCCTAATGATTTTTCTTTGGTGGAAAGCCAAAACCTCTGGTGGCTGAAAATCCCGGAACAATGAGCTAATGGAAATGGATCGAATCAATAAACCATGTGCAGCTGCTATAAGTCTGATTAAAAGGAAAAATGATACAGAACATTCTGGTATTCTGTGCAGACTGCAACAATAAATGGCACCAGTCTACTCCCATCATTTCAAAAGATACCATCCCTCAAAGTAAATAAGGTATTAGCTTGCAGTGTCATGCGAGCTTGAGTCATCTTTCCAGCACTACACACTTGTCTGCTGATGATCCTGGAGCTTGACAGCAAACAACAACCAACGCCGACTATCAACAACCACTAATCGACTTTGGAGAAATTGAAAATTATAGTAGTCTCTGTAAAATGTAACGTTTAATGAAGTGCCAGTGCGCTACATGTCGACATTACATGTGCTGCACTATCTGTCAAGCAATCTGCAGGCCATCTACAATGTAAGGACTTTTCATTATATGGAAAAATAGCTTAAAGTAACTAAATGAATCTAAAAAGTCTTTGATATTTCTTCACATTTATGCTGTATGTAGAGAAATACCAATTTTTGTATCTTTTATGCAAGAGGATAACAACAATTTACCATGGTGGTGTACTATTTGAGCTTGCCAAGCCATTCTCCATACACTTTAGTGCTCGGTACTTCAATAAACAATCTATACAAAACAGCCACATCTCTGTAACTCACCAGGCAGTCCCTCTGTATAGTCTTGCACAGAGCATTGTAGTTTTCTGCTTCCAGCAGCAGGCCATCAGGCATGTCCTGGATGAAGTCCAGGTCTTTGTGAGTGGGGACAGCCTTCTCTCTCTCCTTAGGGGAAGCCCGTCTCTTATAGGTGGAGCCTTTCAGGTCATACTTGAGGTGCATGGGGATGATTCGGGGCAGGAGATTGTTCATCACAACAATACGGATATTCTTACCGCCTGCCTGAACGCAATACAGTCCATAAAACTTAGGCAGCAGGGTGCGCTTGTTTTGGTTTATATTCTGAAAGGGAGAGGGAACAGACAAAAAAAAAAAAAAAAATTAGACACTTAAATTAGAAGAAAAACCTCCCCTTACCTGAGAATTGTTGCAGTAAAAGTCACTCATTCTGAACAAACTCCTACCTCCCACTCTATCCAGACTCACCATGAAGTATCCAGGCAGCAGTTTCTGGAGAAACTCTGCCTCTTTGTGTTGGACAGTCTTGATGATAAACTCATCATCACTGGAGACGTAGAAGAGGGAACCGCTGGCTCCGGGGTTCGACAGCTCGATCAGCGGCTCGTTACACAGAGAATACTTCCAGAAAGAGACAGATGAACCCGCATTAATGTGAAATGCAAAAAAACAAAACAGTTTTTGTGTTTCTGAAGTAAGATATATGGGTCACTGGCTCCTGATTGCACAATTGATCGATTTAAACTACAGAGACATGATTATCAGCATTTCTAGTGCTGACTGTAAAAAACAGACAGCAGAGAAAGAGTCAGGAGGAAAAAAAACAGAGCCAAAAAGCACTTGGACTACGGCTTCTCATTCTGTCTGAGATGGCGCAGCTCCATGCCCACTGTGGCAGCAAATGTGGTGATGATGAGACACAAGCATCATCATTTTTGAGAAAAAAAATACTGAAGCTACAAGTTGGAAAAAAAAAAGGAGAAAACCTTCAGCTATTGTTCATTATTTTTCCAAAAGGGGATCATGTGCTTTGCTTAAACCACTGAATATATATGCAGTATGTAGAGATTCACACACAGCTGTGGTGAAGCCTTGGGGTTAATACTGACCAGGTAGTCATCTGGCCGAATGCCAAACAGTTCCCTGAAGTAACGAAAGGCGATAGGAGCATAGGTCTTAAAGCGGAAGTCACTGTAGTGATGAGCAGGAGTCAGGTTACTGCCTTCGCTGGAAAGAGCAAGAAACAGATAAACCATTAAACTATGCAAAATGGAAAAATAACAGTTCACTTCATGCATTCAAACACAACTCGAATCACAAACCTCGGGAAGAAGATGCTTTCAACAACCACAAAGTCCTGCATGAGAACATCCCTCTCCGCCTTTTGGCTTAAGCTGCCAACTGTGTGAGCGATGCCCAATTGGATTGCTCCCTTCAGGGCAGATGACGTAGTCTAGGGAGGTCAGCGAGGAAAAGAGAGTAAGCACTGGAACAAACAGCATTTTACCCCTGTGACTTCTGCTGTTTCACTCACTATTCTTGGGTTTCCAGCAAGAGGAACTTCCAAACTAATTTTAGAATACAGACGCCAAAACATGCAGGCCAACCCACTGAACTGTAAACACCTTGGATCACTCCGGCTCAGTGCTGCGGGTGTCAACAAATCACTGTTGTCACTGACTCCGACCCCTGCCCTTACTTTTTTGTAAGTAGTTTCTCCTGTGGTAGTCTCAACGCCCCGGTGTCCAATGGTCTTCTTCATACTCATGCCTGAAGAGCCGGGCATCTGAGGAGAGAGGCAGAAAGCTGTCAAAGGAAAATCAAACACGGTTTGATGTGTGTTTGTGCTGGTAAACGCAGAAAACAATGAGCTAGCTGTTGTAGTATGCGAGCTTTAGGCCAGATGGATAAACAGCTTCACATGACAGCCTTAACCAAGCGATCAACTGGGCTCACAAGTTACTGAACTTGCAGAGGAAGGTCAAATTGTAAGGCAGGAAACTAATCAAACAGCAATCAGCCTGATGTTACTATTCCTGACCAAAAACTACCTCTGCACTTCCTCCTTTTATTGATATTGGAGCTACAAAAATTTCATAATTGTTTCTGAACCTACAGTATTATTATGAGTAACTATTCATATTTAAAAGTAAGAAAACTTTTAAACATTAATCTATGTAGAGCTTTGAGGAACAACAATGTGGCTCTCCTGCGTTACAAGAGCCACTCTCTCACTTCCATAATAAACTTTTAGTGACTGATGCCTCAAACTGCAAATGTCTGGATGAATAAAAGTTCAGCCCTGTAAGCCTGCTCTGCTCTCCTTTTCCCCCTAGAGCTGAGAGTAGTTACATTCAGAGTATCTGGTGCTGCACATCATGTAAATGTACTCTAAGGCAATTCCTGCCATAGTTACCTCGGCGGGGGCCATTTTTCGAATGCTGCTGGTCCCTAAAAAGAAAACAGAAAAAAGTTAAATTGAGATAACTGTTTGAAAACCTGCAAGAAAAATCCTACATAGAGTAAGCAATCTGTATAGCTCCTTTGTTAAGACTCTGAAACCCAACCCATGCAGTCAGTACTCAAAGTCAACGCTTGAAATAAATTTGAAGGGTTTGAGTTGGAAAGGCTTTGACCAATGACAAATTTGTTAGGGTCTGTTTATGAATCCCTGTGCTGGTTAATTAGCCGGGCTATTTCCAGCACTGGTGGATGACTATAAGACCGATGATGAACCCAGACCTAAATGTGGCCACAGTTACTAACGGCTGCACCCAGTACATGAACTGGAACTACTTCTCCCATGAGCTAGCTGCTCCAGATTCATCTGTTCCCCAAGGATGTGTGTCAACATCACCACCTCCTTTCAAAAGATGGTGCAATTTCTAGCTGTTGCTGTCCCAGCCTACTTTAAGCCTCAGACTAACTTTGCTTTTATAACTGAGATCCATTCCAGCATGCTCACTAATGCTCAGATGTTTCCTAAAGGCAACCTAACGACTCTTTAAATGCTTTGTTTCGAACAGTGATGGACTGAGGGCTGCACCAAGGCCTGGTATAAGATTACTAGGAAATTTTTGGAACAGTGAATCATGCAAAGCTACTCTTGTAGTCCAAGAATGAAATATGAAGCAGGAAATGACGTAACAGGTCCCCTTTAAATTAGGCCATTTAGTAAACTCAGTTATCTGACTAGAGATCTATGAGACTGATATGCTGTTCAATTCTGTGTAATTCAATGTTTATTTCACCATGTGACAAGCTAATGCAGCATGGAGATATGAAGGAACACTGGAGGGTTTTCATGCCTGCATGAAACCCCAAACACAACAGCTTCTGTTTGTATGCCTGTAAAATAATTATGCAAGCACCAAGCCAAGACCTTTGCTTAATTGCTAAACAAAGATAAGTCATTAAATCCCAGCATACAGATGTTGGGTAAGAAAGGCACACAAGTGCAACAAAATAAATACAGCAAATGATTTCCTGTGTCCTGTCCTTACATAAACTTGGTGTATACACTTACTACATCGCCCACTCTGCAATCACCTCTAGCCTGTAACCAATGGCAACATCTCCTCCAATACTGCAGTACCATAGGTCAATATATACACACAAAAAAGACTGAAGGCTACAAAGATTTTACACCTGTAGTAACAAGTGTGAGTCTGAAAATGTGTCTTTCTACCCCCATCAAATCTAAACCTGGCAATGCACAGAAAATGAACATTTTCAACCAAAGAAATGCAAGAGTATGTATAATTACACAGACTCACTGAATGCCATGCATCTCTCCTGAGTTAGCAGGGACACATTGCAATCTGCTGGGAAACAATGAGCATCGCTCTGCCCACATTCCCTCTCATTATGTAAAACAACACACTATATCATCACTACTCATGCAGTTGCTGCTCACAGTCACAAACACAGCACACCCATGCGAATACCTCGCTGCAACGCTCTCCTCCAGAACTGAGTCCTGATATCTGCGAAGCAGGACAAGGTCAGGCTAACTGGCTTAACCTAGTACATGCGCCACACTAAACTCATTTAAAGTAGGTGTGCACAGAAGTAAAGGAAGCATGGCCTAAATAATTAAGTCAGTTAAGCAACTGCTACTTTTCTTTTATTGTAAAAGGGAAACCATCAGGACCGTTTACAAAACAAACATGATTAAATGTGTTCAACATGTAAAATAGAATATAGTTTACCAAAAGGCCAAAAATAACTTGGAAATGGACAGATTTTGTTTAAGGTAGATAACACAGACTGTTACTAAATTTGGATCATGCATACTTGCATGTGTATTAACACCAAATGGCCCGGTTTTAGCTATCATTGTTATTATTACTACCATCACAGACAGTTTAGGACCATTATAGCTGGCTGGAAACAGACTAAATTAGGACAAGTAGGAGAGATCTAAAGGTAGGCATATTCTGAGGGTATCTTGAATTATTAAGGTCAGTATACAACCAGTTAATGACATAGATTGTGCAGCAGACTATGGATAGTAATTAGACTAAGTCAGTTCCCTAACAATGACTTCAGCTCATCAGCGGCAGGCCTCACTACAATAGGCAAACCATCTGTTCCTCTCTGTGTACCAAACAAGTCCCTGCCAGCCTTGTTTACGCACAGCCCACAGCCTGCACGGCAATACCATGACCCATGGACACACTCTTTAAGGTCATTTCTGAAGGGTCCACAAATATACTGGTTCTTGACCTGATTTGGAAACGACGCTGATAAAAGCTATTAGGGAAACCACAGTGAGTTACTGTCACTCAAGTGTCTGCAAGCGTGAATGCTGCATCTTGTGCTTGTGCTGTCCCTGGATTTCAGCCATCTGGGAGCCACAGGAGTGCTTTAAAAAGCAACTATTTTTATTCACTGATTCAGACTGGGTGGTTACCAGGAGCAGAGCACCTCCACCATATACAGGGAAGCTAATGAGTGATGCACAACTAACTGGATTAGAGAGATGCATCTTCCCCATTGCCTGCCTTATCTTGGGGAAAAAGAAGCCTCTGAAAGCACATGATCAATCTATATCTGTGAAGCAAGTGGAACCAGTTCATGTGCAGTGCACAGGTCTGATATCAGTGATCCTAAACAAAGGTGGTTAAATAAATTAAGTCTGCTTATTGACTTAGATAAACGTGACAAAGGAATGCAGAAAATCAACACATAGACAATACACCACCTAAACTGAAAATATTTGTACAGTAACAGTTGGGAGGTGTTTAATGAAGCCCTTAGGTAAGTGAAAGCGGATTTTTTTTTTTTTATCCATGTACATCACAAAACGCTCAGAGGAAGAGGAAACGGGATGTAACAGGCGAGGAAGACGTGAGTGAGAGCAGTTACCGTTAACTTCCCATAGATGCTTGATTTTTGGGGGGAGGGTTTTTTTTTTAACACCAGGAGTATTACACACGTCCCATTCATTTACCAAGCAACGGCGATCTTTATTTATAAAATCTCACCTGGCCTTCACCTGCTTCGTTTGCGTGTAAACACCATAAAGCGTCAACAGGACAGCCGGCTTGATAACAAAACAGTTTGGTCAACGTGGTGTCGGGAATTACTTTATAGCACGTTATAAAAATCAATAGATTGTTCCTCATATTTACAAGTGGCCTGCACACAAAATCTTCTTGTGTTTTAATACGAGAAGACCAGGATTTATTAAAGAGCCAGCTAAATAAGCGAACCACAGATTGGTTCATTTCTTTGGTGGAAAACCTCGATGCTAATTAGCTAACGGCTAACGAAGGCTCAATTACAGCCAGAGCTCCAGCGTTGCATCATTTTCTATGCTTTAAAACACTGTAGATATCGCTTTTTACGCTAGTTTTGAGACGACAAAGGAATGAGATTTGATAGCTAGATACCTGTCGGGGCTGTTGATCCCATGTCTGCTGTTCCAGCAGTCGCCATTACGATCTGACTGTTAACATCATAGACAGAGCCGACACTTGAATTCTGATGCTCGTGTTGCTGCTGCAGCAGCACCACAGCGCCTCCAGTGGAGGGACGTGGGACGGTTTCAGTTTGCTGTAGTGCGGCAGAAAGGCGCCCATAAAGTATGTTATCAGCACAAGCAATTGAATATATACACTACTCAAAAAAGAAGTTGTCGGCTGGCTTCGACTGACTCTTGTTGTTAAAATAAAACAATTCAGCCCCGTGGTACAAGTCAAAACTTCTTGGGGAGCTAATAGGTTTAATTTCCACCGGTTTATGACCTCTGCTTCCCTTTTCCTGCCTCCTCTTGCTCTGTTTGTTCGCTGTAGCTCTGCAGGTGGAGGACTGCGATCTGGAGTAATGTTTCCAAAGCTGCAAATTTTCTGTTGATAAGAAGAAAAGTGAATGAAACAATGAATTGGGACAACAGTGGAAGACTATTTCATGCTATTTTGGCTGTGCTAAAATAATATATCCCATATTTGCCAGAGAATTTCTTTTAAATTTAAAAATCTTCTATAAAGGGTTAGGTTAATAACACTTTTTAATCATCTCTAAGGTTTAGATGATTTTGGCTGTGTCTCTGTGTTTCTGTAACATAAATAATGAGCTGACATTTTCATAGTTGAACTCACACACCTCTCCATTCTCTGATAGTATTCTGCTTCTTTGCAAGGAGATTTCACTTCAGAGATGCATTACCTTTTTGAGCATTCTGAGGACTCACAGGATTAGCATTGATTACGCATCTAATCACATGCTGTAATAAATCCATTTTTGTTCACCTAATGTGCTTCTCAGTAAATGTTAACATTTTTTGGAATAGCTGCACAAATTAAAATAAAATTTGGTATAAGGTTCTTTGACCAGTGTTATGTTGAATTTAATTTGGGAAATCTGCATTTTCCAGGCCACAGATGAAGCCATTATCCAATGATCTATTGAGGAACTAACCATGGGAATCTACATCATAAAGTCAACCTAACCTACCCACTGGAACTGAAGTATACCTTTGAGGTATAACAGAAACTGGTTATGGAGCTCAAAGAAGGCCCAATTTCTCAGGAACAGACTGTACGAGTGAACAGTTTTCCAGTTGTTACGTGGGAACAATATGTTTACCTCTTCGAATATTTACCATTGTTTCTTTTTTGCCAACACTGGTAAATTTAAAGTACATAGTGAAAGTTATTTTCCTCCCAATTGTATTGATTTTTACTGGTACGAGCAACTGCCACTTTTCAACTTTGGGGCCTTTATTACTGTAGCATTCGGTGTTCACTTTTCAAGCCATTCGTCTTTTGAAAAAAAATGTTTTCAAACTTTGAATGTCCATTCTTCTCACTGGGAATGGTGCCTTCATTTGTCTGTTAGTAATTTCTTTTCCAAGGTGCACCACTGAAAACAGATTGCATGGTCTATTAGTTATTGTGATGTTTAGTTATAGAAGCAAGCCAATACTAATCAGTTTAGGTCTCTTGTTTTTGTACCTGTGAGTTAAAATGTTATTTTAAAGCTCTTCTTTGTGACATTTTAAATCTGATAATCGTTGCTTGGTAATTAATAATTAATTAAGGCAGTATAAAAAACTGTAGATCATCTGTAAGTCACATTTCAAAAAGAACTTGTGATGCCAACATGCTTTATAATAAAACAACTAGTAAACATTTTGGAACTATTACATAAAAAATTCACTAAGCTAATCGAGCATGTATAAAGTTTGGTATACAAGGAAAAACCTAGACTAGTTATTTACAGTATACACTATACTGTATTTATATACACTATATAAATACTGCAAAACAGTTCTTGAACAAATTGATTTGTTCAAGAAGAGGTAAGTACTGTATGATCACAAAATATGGTTACCTTTGCATTTTTCTGGAATAAATACTTCACAGCTTTGTTGTAAGCTGATCTATGTTCAATAATAAATAAATAATGAGGTAATATGAACAGCACGTAAAGATGTTTTGTGATCTAAAAGCTGGTGCATTCACAAATTAGAAGTATAAATCTTATAACTTGGTAAGTACACCATCTGAAAAAACCCCATCTTGAACACATTTATAAATGTAAGATTTCTTTAAGAAGCAACTGACAGAAGAATACACAGCTCTATATGAGTTTTTTACTCTAGCTGTTTTTTTACTCTAGCTTTTTTACTCTAGCTGTCACAAATTCAGTGTCTTAATTCCTCATAATTCACAATTTTTAAGGATAAATTTACATACATAATAATAGAAATACATTTCTAGATTTATATCAGACCAGCCTTGATTGGAGTTTGTCCGCTGTTATGCAATCCATCAGATTAGGTTTCCGTGTCATGATGAATGAGATCTGAAGGTAAAAGTGATCCAACCCTATACCTGATAAAGTGGCCATTGACTGCACATTCACAGAGTGAATTTCTTTAGTTTTACTCTGAACCTGTTTGGTTTAACTGCATATTTCCCAGAACTTGTGTATTTGTACTTAGCTGGCAATTGTTCAGTAAAGGCAAAACATCAAAAAACAAAAAGGACAGCATTTTAAATGTGTTCACAAAAAAGTTGTAATGTCTTTAAAGTTGTCTTTACTTTAAACAAAAGAAAAAACAAGAAGTCATTGAGAATTTTTCTTCTCAGGTATGAGACCGGTTGAGTCTGATTCTCTTTAAGAAGATGAGGCATGTGTTCCTAGTAACTAGGTGACTTTCTGTCCTTCAGGATATCAGTAAACAGCCAGTTGTCTTCCTGAGGCGGTGTTGGTATGGGGCGGAGCTCAGCGTTGTTAAGTGGGACAGTGAAGGACTGAGCAACTCCCTCAAATGGTGTAAACTGTAGGTTATTTTCACAGTTAACTTGCATACAGGTGCTCTCCTCCTGAGAACACTGGTACGCCTGAAGCTGCAGCGTTGTAGTGGTAGCTGACTGAGGAAGGGATCTGCTTCTGGTTGATGTCAGTGTGCAGAAGGAGGGGGAGATGTCCACATTTTGGCCAAGCTGAATGAAGTCATTTGTAGTCGACTCTGTTATTCAGAAAGTAGCATCAAGTGAGGGAAAGTTTTAGATGCTCTGGTGTCAATTAAATTAACACCAGGTGCACAAGAGAGACAACGGTGAGACAACCCCCCAAACAGGAATGGTTTTTAAAGGTGGAGGCCTGTAAAAACATTTATCCCTCCTCATCTTTTCTGACTTTTTTTTCTATTTTTTTTTTTTTTTTTTTGGCTGTAATTGCTGATAACATGAGGTGATGTCCTTTAGTAGTCCCTGAACTCACTGCCAGGTACTGTGGAGTCCAATTGGCATTTAACTCTTCAGGCTGGGGGACAGCACCCTTTCTGCCATTATGTATCAGGATGAAATCCTTGGACCAACTGTCAGACCCTACAGTGGTGCAGGGGGTCCTGGGTTCCTCTTGGTGCACGACAACGCCCAGCCATACAAAATACTGAGCACCATTTTGAGCTGCTGAGATAAAACTTCAGCAAACTGGACTAGCCTGGAGTATTTCTGGGGTGTCTTTAAATTAGCCGTTTAAAGTTTGACAATTTTCATGAAACAATGTGACATCTTTTCACTAACATATGATCCAGTCCATGTATTTAATTTTTTTCAAGCAGTTTATGAACCTCTTGGTCAGCTGGGGCCTTTCTGCATGAAACCCTGCGTGAGTTTTTACTGGATTTCCTCCCAAGACATTCACATTAGGTTAACTGGTGATTCTAAATTGGCCATAAGTATTTTTGTCAATGTGAATGGTTTTCTTTCTCAGTGCAATAACCCTGTGATGGACTGGCAACCTGTCCAGATGACAGCTGGCATAGTGCATTTGCTCTTTTATACGGAAAGATTAACTGCAAATGAAACCAGAGCACCCACCTCTGTCCTATGAAAAATAATTGATCCTTAGGGGAGGGGTCTAGGGAACAAGACCCCTATTCACAGGACAGAAGGTTTTATTGAGAATGAAAATGAGGGACTCAGGCCAGGCGGTTTTTAGTTGTAGTTGTAAACCATTTTTCTTATTTATTTTTTGTATTTTGTATTGTTTTCTAATATATCCCTAATTTTTCCTTTCTACTTATATCTTGTGCTGCTGTAACAAGGGAATTTTCCCAGTGTGGGTTAAATAAAGTCTGTGGTTAAAGCAGCATGGACTTGCATCCAAAGTGTCACACAGTAAACCACACAGAAAGGAAGATTTTAAAAATGTGTTTATTTTTCAGAGAAGATCTTAACTAGAAACCATATAAAAGAGAAAAAAAAAGATCTTGAATTTCCAAAAGATTTAAGAAATTTATAATCAAGTATGCAAAGAGCAGCCTATAGAAATAGTGGTACAGTGTCCTAGACAATAGTCTGTTTTAGCAACTATGCATGCAACAGTATGCTTGTTTAAGTATGTGTAGTATAAATGGTAGAAATTTGGTCTCAGAATGCTGGCAGTAGTTGAAGCTAGAAAACTCGGTCAACATTTTACATTTCATTTTGTCTTACAAACATTTAAGTGTTGCATGAATCGTTTCTGTTCAGTGACCGAATGCCACGTCTGCTGCTATCTCCCCATGATCCTGAACGGCCCAGCGACAGTGGGGTCAGCAGCGAAAGGCCATACAAGCTTAGGAGATAGGGCACCTTTTCCTCTTCTTCTGGCTTGAGAAGTTGGTTGCTTTGGTGATGGCGCTCATGATAATTTTGGAGATGCACTGTGGAGTCTCTTGTGAGGACAATTTGCAGCAGCGGCGGACGGTAGTGGGAACAGCCTTTTTTGATGCGCACAGCTTCTGTGACATTTCTTCAAGCTGATTTCATGGAGAGATCAAAGGCAGAATAGCAGCAGAAATCAGAACTCTGTGTTCAAATTTTAAATGTTGCCAGGCCAACAAACTTCCCCTTTTAATGCCTTTTAATGGGACTTACCAGTTGCACAGAGCAAGCAGTCTTCGCTTCTTCCTGCAGGGGGCAGCATTGTGTCACAAAGTCCTTAAGAGGAAACCCAACAGGGAATCTAAAACACAGTCACATTGATGCCAATGCATCTCATGTTAAACTGCTTACAGATTATATACTTAAATAAATGCGTTGACATTTCACAGAGAAAAATGAATAGAAAAAATGGAAAAAACATCAAAAGAAACAAAAAAAAATTATAGGAAGATCAGATCAAAGAAAAAAAATGCAATAAATAGTATCTTACTTCTTCTTGATGGTTTTGTGAGTGTCACATATCTTGCTCAGCGACACTTCCTCATGAGCAGAAGTCACATTATAATACGGGTCTGGAGACATCTGCTGGAAACAGCTGTATTTATCGCTTTGGTTCAAACAGCAGGGGTAATTCACCTGTCCTCTGTTCTCAGGCAAGCAGAACTTGTTCAGCTCCTCACGCCACTGAAATGAAGAGCAAGAATCAAGTGTCACGACATGGAAACTACTCAGTTAAGCAAAAATGTGTATTTTTAGCTGCTCTTCCTTTACCTTCTGTTCAGCACAGTTGAGTTCAGTCTTCTTATTTTTGCAGCATTTTTTGAATCCTTTCTCTATAAGATTAATGGTCTTTGCCTGAAGAGCCACCATTTCATAGCCTGAACGTGGGAGGCACTTGATGCTGTAGATGGGGCGAAGCCTCTGGTTGCGACACACGGATTCAATGGTATCTGCGGTGGGTCGTCCAGGAGGAAAGCTGATGTCAGCTGTTCGGGGAGTAGATAGTTTCTTGGTCTTGCTTTTTCTGAGGGCGCTGGGTTCAGGGAATTGTGTCCTGCAATGCATGAGGCATAAAGTCAGACACAGACATGCCTCCTACGGGCTCAGGATGCATTCAGCATAACGGAAATGTGTTTTGCAATATAAGCTATGAGAGTTACTTTTTTCTCTTTGTCTTAAATGATAACCTTGACATTACTTCTTCTACAGGACTTTTCTCTTCATTGCAATGAAACTTTTGAGCTTGACAGATGATGCACGTCAAACAAAATCAAAATAAGCAAGTGCACAATAACATCTTTCCACAGTAATAAAATCGCTAGTACTATCATGTGCTGTAAAGTGTATTGTTAGATTAATACAAAAACATAAACGCAATGTGGCGGTGACCGTCTCAGCTACTGTATTAAAAATGGTGGGGCAAAATGGGAACTTCCATGAGCTGGTGCCTGCTGCTATGCATTTTTAATGGATTCATTCTAAGTTTATGAGAACTTATTAATTTGTTGAAAGGTATAATTACACACAAATCAATATACATTTATGAGTACAATATTTTCTTTCTATTAAATGATCTAAAAAAAATTACTTAATGTACCTTTAAGTACTGCCTTTAGTGGTTGAGGTAGCAAAGTATTTATGGTTTAACTTTGGTACTGTTTATTGAGACTGACAGGGAACAAATGTATTATCTTCTTTAATCCCAGTGAGCAAAAATATTGATAATCATTTTTTTTTTTTTTCTACGCACCTCTGGCAAGTGTTTGGGTTAAAGGTGAATTCAATGGTAGAGGGAAGAGGTTCCACTGGCAGCTCCTGTGTTGGTCTGTAGTTTGGGTTTGGAGCATTATTGCTGAAGCAGCTGAGCCTTTTGTTGTTGTTGTTTATTTTACAGCAGTGATACCAAGGATGCTTTATTGAAAGGTCCTCCTCACAGTACTTTTCAACTGACAGCTCCCACTTGAGTAAGCACAAAACAGAGTAACACAGACAGTCAGAATGCACAGTGTGAATGAAATTCTTCAATAATAACATGAAGTCTGCACCTTGTCTGCTACTTATTGAGTAAATTCACCACCTGAAGTTATGTTGTCAAGAGACAAATTTGACCTTAATTAGAAAACAAACAAGAAGCTGCTAAGGTAACGCTCACTGAGGAATTCAACATAGTTTTGATGCTCATGCCAAGGCCTGCCCGCCTGTTATGTCTGCCCGGGCTGATTAAACGGGCTTATCGACAGAAAGCACTCAAGGCTTTCAACTTTGTTTTAAAAAAAACAAAACCCAAGTACCATCACCTCTGCAATGTGAAGAATGTTTCATGCTCCAATTATGTTCAGGGCCAATTCAAAAAGTGGTTGAAAAAAAATGCTGCTTTTTCTACATTTACAGACTGAAAAATGAAAAGAATATGAGTGCAATAAAAAACTAAATATGTTACTTTATATTATTAGTGCATTGTTCCTAAACAGCACAAATTGTGTTTTTTATTACATGCATTGGAAGTAGAGAAAACACTACTTCCCTATTCTGAAAAAATTAATCATCAGCAAAAGTAGGAGAAGAGGAACTCAAGCAACAAACACAGGTCACAATAACATCATTTTATATTTACGCAGAGCTAAAAAAGTATTGCTGAATTAGCTATAAGAGCTGTTGTGAAAACATACTGCCTGTGTTGCGCAACACAGGGTCACTTCTCTCTCCCACGTCTGGTTCTCTTTACAGCATGTGCTCAGCCAGGCCTCTGCATTATTCACAGCAGAGGCCCTCAACTTGTTAACTCCATAGCCAGATTCAGGAAAGTAGGATGATGGGTAGCGTGGACGAAGGTCGCTATTGTCACAGATGGCTTGGAGATTCTCTGATGTTGGCCGGCCGAGAGGAAACTGAACATCATAAGTTGTCGGAGGAGGACCGCTGAAAGAATGGGGACCTTTCATACGTTCCCCTGGTCTTGGCCTGAAACCTAAGAAAAACAAATAAAAAAAAACAAATAAAAAAAAATCAAACAAGAGAAGGCAAGAGAGATTCCCTGACCCAGGTGGTACCTATGAGTAGGTAGGTACAGTACTGTGCAAAAGTTTTGAGCCACTCGAGAAATAAATTGCAGACCTTCTGAAGTTTTTCTTAGGACCATAGCTGCCTTTTTCACTCAATTACAATCCAGTCTTTTTTTTTTTTTTTTAATTATGCCACTAATCATTGACCTGGGAATCATTCAAGTATAAACAGGCTCTACAAAAAATGACAAAGATTACAAAGTTCAAAAGGCATAAAATTGTATTTTTGCATCAATAAGCTGATTCACAAAGAGCTATTAGCTGAAAACTGGAGAGATATCTCAGCATGGTGTGCGGTGTGTCCTTAAAGAATTGGAAGAAACTGGACACATGGAGGACAAAAATACTATCTACGGAGGATCTTAATAGAGAATGGACCAAAAGGCAGCCAAAATACAAAGAATAGCTTTGAGTGTGCTTTTAAGAAGCCTGGAGAAGTATTCCTGAAGACTACTTAAAGACATTATAAGGTATTGCACACTAGTGTGAATATCTGCTCACCTCTCGGCCTTGGTTGAAACTGTACTGACCGCTGTGAGTCTGTGAAAACAGAAACCCCCCCACAAAATATATGAATTTAATTAGGGGGCGTGTATGTAGTGCAGTTATGCCAAAACACTATAACAAGAGGTAAGAAGATAAACGTTACTCATACCAAAGTAATCTCTCAAGTCCGCCTCTTGCTGCATCTCTAAAGAGACAAAACATAATAACAGATTTTTATATACATTATTTTAATTGAAGTAAAACACCAAAACAGACAGAAAGACACAGCTTTATATTTTAGTTCTGTACTCAAACCGGGCCTACACTAACTCAACTTGGCTATAAATAACCTTAAAATAAGAGTGGTAGGCTATTTCGGGGTTTAGTATGTCACTTCCATAAAAAAAAAAAGAAAAACAAGACTATCAGTACATTTTCTAACCTTGTAAAACCACAGAAGACATTTTACAGCAATTATAAAACAAACCGGTTAAAAAAAAGACTTTCATCTCAAAGTCCTAACATTCCTCTTGAAGGGAGAGCTGGCCAAATACAAGTACGAGCATGTGACGTTATAATTGGTAGCTGTGGAGATGCTGCACTAATATGTGAATGCGCGCGCACACACCTTGCATGAGTTGGGCAATGTCAAAGGTGACCTCGCGCTGCTCAAGTATGGGCCCATCTGTAATGTTGCAGGCGGCACACAAAGGAGAGACAGAGAGAGAGAGAGAAAAGAGTGAGACAAAGTTACATAACCATAACTACCAATGTTTTTGTTGTTGTTGTTGTTGTTGTTGTTGTTTGTTTTTTACAACTGAGAGCGAAAAATGATGGAAGTATTGAAGTCAGAAAAAAAAAACTGTAAAGTACTGTAAAAGGTAAAGTGGGACAAAATAAGAGAAGTTTTGGAAGTTTTATAAACAAACAAACAAATAAATAAAGATGTTATTTTATACGTGCATCTGTGTGTAATCTATAAAATACATGTGAGACATGTCTGAAATAAAGAACTTGAATCAAAGTGCTCAGAGCAGACTGCTTTGTATAAAAGTCTACCTGGCACCAGACCACTGCAAAATAGACGCTCCCACTGCAGAAGGAGCGATCAAACATGGAGCTGGGCAATCGGCCAAGAAGCAACAAGAATTCCTTGCGTGGATTTTTAGTTGGAAGCAACAAAAAAGTAGTGTACCAACCTTCGGATGCTGAGCTCAGTAAAACCAAGACCAAAGCGGTGGAACAGATTAGCGCCCAAGTCGGACCCATTGTGGACCTGATCGTGTCCGTGCCGTGCCGTGCTGTGTGTGCTTTATGTTCTGCAGCTGCAGCTGACTGTCCTGGCAGAGTGCGCAGAGGCCGCCCAGGAAAACACGCTCCGCGGGGCAGCGCGCAGACGGGCCCGTTAATTGGTCCAACAGAAGCCGCTGCGCTGTCTATCTGAGGAGCAAAAGCCCGCAACACTTTTTACGGATATTGTGGGATTTAAGGGAGCGGAAAAAAAGTGGGAGGGAAGAAAGTTTTTTGACATGACTCATTGGTGATGCGTTCAAATCCCTGGTGCTGTTTAATGGGAATGTATGCAACCCTTCTGTGGAAAAGCTCGTGTTTTACCAGCACAAATCTCGAATCAGCCTCATTTCATTACTCAGCTATAACATTTTTTCCTGCTTAAAAACTTAACATCGAGGGGAAAAGAGAAAACTTTTTAACGAAAATAAACCAAACAAAAACATAGGCTATCTTGGAATAACATTCTTGCCATGTAGATGTTTAACAATACAAATATGTCTTGTAAAATAACGTATAAAATACAGTTTGTTAATTAGAAAGTGTTAAAACAAAAATATTCTTTGTCCTGTTTCTCAAGGCTACAGAGAACTTAATGCAACACAGTCTGTTTTTCTTAAGGATCAGAAGCTTGTCCTTATCATGTATCACATGTTTACTTGGTCTTGATGTTATTTTGACCTATATACCGTGTTTACATTGAAATACCACAGTGTGAGACCATAAATGCCAATACTCCGATCCCATTAAAGTTGGTTGACTGAAAAGAAACTTTAGAAAGCAGCAGAGCCTGAGTAATCTTTATTTTAATAATAGGTGAATCATTCCCAGCTCAGTGATTGTGTTGCTTATTGCCTGATAAATGCCAAATTCCATCCAGAGTTTATGCTCTGGATTATGGAGACTTCCTGCCTCATGAGAATGAGTTTCCATAGCTGTCATCGACACCACAAACACAGTTGTCAGGCTTATTTGTCAGACTTTGTGGAGGCCTATCTAGACACATTATTCAAATACTAAATATTTATCTCTGTGATGATTAAACTGATCATCACAAGTTTTGTTTTATTTTAATAGACGTGTGAATTTGCTTTTTAGTCAACCATTTTTTGAAAGTTCCGCAACTAGAAACATATTTACAAGTGGATTCGGTGGAAGAGACTTCAGCTTTCACCACCCACTAGTTTGGATTTGGGGGAAACACACCCTCTCTACTTTTAAGCTTAGGCTTAAAACTTTCCTTTTTAATAAAGCTTATAGTTCGGGCTGGATCAGGTGACCCTGAATCCTCCCTTAGTTAAGATGCAGTAGGTCTAGGCTGCTGAGTGTTTCTTTGTCATTCACTTTGTGTTACAGTGATGTCCCGTCTCCCGCACCTCACCCCCAACCGATCATGGCCTCTCCCCGAGCCTGGTCCTGCCAGGGATTTCTTCCTGTAAAATATGGGTTTTTCCTTCCCGCTGTCGCCAAGTACTTGCTCACATTTGATTGTTGACCTTTTCAGTCTATTACTGTAGGATCTCTACCTTACAATATAAAGTGTGTTGAGGCAGCTGCTGTTTAGATTTGGTGCTATATAAATTGAATTGCATTGAATCAAATTAAAGAAGTTGGAATATGATTATAGACACTTCATAAAATAACACCAGCATTCAGTATCAAGGTAATGCAGTAATGTGATGGTTAACTTTATATGACAGAGATATGAAAAGACTTGCAGTCCTTGTTATCTCTGTAATCTGCAGAGATTAGGTCCAGGGTCATCATAGCTTCAGTGTATGAAAGAATGACTGTAACACATCTTCTCCGACCAGTTTAATTCTCCTTCTCTCCTTCAGTTCTCCTTTGCAGTTCAAATAAACTTTAATACTGACTATAGGACATATGTTGTTTAACCGGGAGGAGTATTTTTCTTTTGCTGCTTTGGCTGCAGCTTTGTCGAGTCAAACAGATACGAGTCTTAAAGGTAGTGCTGGTGAGTGCTGGGAGCCGTACAAAAAAGCTGAAATTCCTCTTGGAGGTCAGGGTTATGGAAAAATAAACAAACCCCGTTGATACATCACAGCCTGTCATGGATGTTTAAGAAAATTAAAGGCAACAATTTTCTTTCTTTTTCTTTTTTTTTGCTTTGACAGCCTCTAACAGTAAATGGTTCTCTGGTAAAAAATAACAAAAAAAAACAGGAGTTTTGGGTAAGTCATGTGTCAGTGGAAATGAGATATACAGAACTGCAAAAACATCATAATATTGTTGAAAATCCCACGCCCTGCCCAACCTTTGGAGTTGGCACTTGACCCAATCAGAAGCCTGGATCAGACATCTGTTCTGTCTTGCGTGCTGCAGCCTGCGAACAAGCATGCTATGATGTCTTTGTTTAAATGACACTAAAAATGTGTTTGATATGTTTTTTAAGTAAGGTTGTGCATTTTTCTTATGTTTTTTCTACATCTTTTCAAAGTTAAATTAGTTCCTTATTAAAGTACAACCCTCCTTTTTTAATTTGACTCCTAAATGTTCTGTTTTAGTCATCTGCAGCAGTCATCTGTACCAGTCGGTTACCTCATCTAAACCACTTAACTGTTCACTCTCATAGTTTCAGTGGTGTGTCAGTGCAGAGGTACTTAGTAAAGCCTAGCCACCAGGTGAGTCTGTTTTCTACATGGTTCCTGGAGTTGGAGCACTTAGACACTGGATGCAGATCAGAGAGCTCACAATAATAAAAAGAGACCGAGGAGGGGAGCTCAGTAGAGAAAAATGCCCTCATGCACACAGGACTGTTAGTATTATAAAGTCTCTTATCCTTCTTCACCTCCAAGAACATTCTCATGCAGCTGTGCCCATGAACAAAAGACTCTCCAGCCCACCCACAACACATAATCCAAATGACTAAATTACAGTTTCCTGCTGTTCTTATCACTCAAGCTATGTGAGGCAGACTATGAAGCTACTAATCCCACATAAAGCCAGTGTGTACATGCTGCATGCCAACTACCAAATACACTCAGGTCTTTAACTGATGTGTATAGAGGAAAAACTACAAAAAGAAAAAATGTGTTATCATCCCAATACTCATAGAACTAAATGCACATTCTTCCCTCCAAGAATAAGAATCATTGATCCAAACAGGATAGGGAGGTTGTGAAAGATGGGACCAAATGGTGCAGATGGAACAGATGCTCAGCATTTCTGCCTCTGCTTTTTGATCTGTGGCCACCTCACGCTCCTTTTCCTGACTTAATAAATCCTTTGTTTTGAGGCCTTAAACCAACCTATAAGCACTCACGTCTACTAAACCAGTAAGTCAGTGTAATACCTGGCAAAATAATTCTCGAGCTTACCCATATGAAACTTCAGAATTCCCACAACTTTATCTTGCATCAAGGAAAATAACTCTCCTCTTTCACCAGATCACTCATTTGTCCGTTTTCCACAGTACTTATGGTCAAATAGCTACTGAAGACATTCTTGGTGCTGCTTTGATAACAACTGAACACATACTCAACTCGGATTTCCTGGAACATGTCATTAAACCTCGCTAATTGTAGACTCATGACCCCAAATCTGCTCCTCTTGGAGCAACTAGATGTCTCCCTTCCACAGGCAGTGAAAACAGATTCACATGTTATCATTTGCAAAAAAGATAGAGACATACCCAGACTGATAATGTTTATTTCTTAGATGCTTTACTACATTTGAAAATCCCATCTGCTTTCCAAGACTTGGGAGTGGGACTTTATCCAGTCAGTCAAAGTTATTTCTGTAACACATTTAAAACAGCGGCTGCCGACCAAAGTGCAACTAAAATAATCAAATGACATAAAAACATAGGACAAGATGGCAGAATTTAAGAAAGGAAAGATAAAATGAGAAAACCTGAGTAAGAAATAACACAAATCAAAGTAATCATAATTCATTCTGATTTAACAGCCAGCTCATGTGAGCTGATAAGCATCAGAGTCAGTGTCTATCTGAGAGTTTTCTGTTTTGAAGTCTTCAAGTTTGAGTTTCTATTTTGGTTCTTTAGTTATTCCCATGTGTGGAGATTTTCGTGTTGGTTACATTTTCAGTGTCCTGCTTGTTCCTCTTAAACCTTTGTTTTGGTAATACTTGAGTTTTAAGTTTTGTGTGTTAGGAGGTTTTTTATAACATTCTTGTACTTTTGTCTTTGACTTTGTGTTCGAAGCCTCCCCTGTGTTTTTTCTGTATCATGTTTCAGTGTGAGTTCTGTGTTTAGTAGTTGTCTTTCGGTTATTTCGGGTTACTCCCCCCAACGGGACTGTCTACACCTGTATCTCATTTGCTCTGCTATTTCCACTTCCCTCATTACCCACTTTGTGTGAATAGTCCTGCTTTCCCCTCGGCCTTTGTGGCAGCATCCTCTCCATGTGAGTATTTTTTTGGGGGGGTCTTTTAGGTTTTTTATTACAATGTTACAGTTGTGAGTGGACAGAAAAACTAGGAGATGATATGCAACAAATAGCCAAGTGTGGGTTTGAACCCAGGCTTCTGCAAGACTTTTGCAGCACAGCCTGGTGAGCTATAGCAGCACTCATGATTTGCATGTCTGGATTTTGATGTTTGAAGTGATAAAGCAGTTCACCTTCTGTTTGAAGTCTGTTGTCAGCGTCTCATGTTTTCTTTAATTCTGCAAACTCTGACACCCAGTTATCTATTTTGTTTGTTGCAGCCTGTGAGCAGTGTATTTTATTGTGTTAATTATTTGAGTACGCTTGCGCATTTCAGCTATAATTAATGCTGCCTTTATGTTTAATGGTAAACGAGTGCTTTGATTTACAGTAGGTAGGATCAAATATTCCTATTTGCCATGACCTTGAGTCATGTGTACCAGTCATCTGTAATAGTGAAATAACTTGGTGGAAACTGGAAATTCCTTTAAGGTAATAAACTACTAAACCACTCTCCTTCCGCTTACTAAAATCCAGCCACACAGTCAGTTTTCTTACAAACATCTAAGCAAAAAAGAAAAAGAGTGGAAATGGTATTTAAGCAAAGGCAAAAATGATCCTTGGTCTTTTGTTCTGCATAACAGAATATTAAAAGAAACCAAAGACCACTACATACAAAAGCAGTTTACAGAGTTTTGTTGCCCAAACCTGCATGCAGGAGGTGATTAAAGAAAACTCGAGCAGCTTTGATCGGAGCTGTCTTTAACATAAAATCTGTTTGCTGGGTTAATCACATCCCACGGATTTAGAAGCTTTTAATTTGCTTCCTCTTTAACTTGGCTAGCAACCGTTGTGTGCGTGTGTCGGTGTGTGACAACCTCAAGAAAACTTTCCACAGACCACTGGTAGTCACCCACAATGACTAATATTTCCTCTGTTTTGCTGCAGCTGCAAATTTACCGAAATTTGCTGGAGACAACTTATTTGGATGTTTTTCAGTATATTGCGCAGTATAACAAATGATCGCTATAGAGCTTTGACTGCAACAAATAAACTGTGGTGTTTGACTTGATAGGGATTTCCCTGCAATTCGGTTAATTTTTCTTGCGTGTCTCAGCCTTGCATAAATATTTATGGTGATTTCACAAGCAGTCAAATAAAATGAAACATCTGCTTGGTGTCACAGCTTCAGCAGTTTATTAGAAGGTTTACAGCAAATTATCTTGTGGGAAATGCCAGCTGTTCCAGGGACAGAGAGGACTACATACAGACATACTTAATGCAGAAACATCTCAACATTTCTCATTCACCCGCCGCTTTATTCAAAGATATGTAGAGAAAACAAAACAAGTTCATCTGGGAAAAAGGAGGAAGAGTTAGCACACACGGGACGAGATTTCTAATTTACACACTTGCACCTTTTTGTATTATCTCTACACTTAATGCAACAGCTCACACAATATAAAAGCATGTGAGGATTCATTTAAAGGGAAACATTTCAGTGGTACTGCTGCCCTTGTAGTATTTATTGGTCAGTCTATGACAGACACCAGCCTGAGGAGGAGAAACTTCTCTGGAGACATACAGACGCAAAGAGGCGGGTTTTTAATATAGTATTCAGCATCTAAATAACACTTTCCGCTCTTCGTGGCCGGCGGGTGTGACTGAAGCTGCTGATGTGAAGAGACAAGATGATTGACTTTCTCAGCTTCCAGGTGCATTAAACCAGTGCTGCATTAAATACTCCTGAGGGCAAAAACAACTGAGAAGAAACAGGAACAGGATGTAATTTGTGCAAGCTAGCATGCACAGGCTCAACAGGCCATTGCATGACCCTTAAGCAGCATTGCAAAACCTAAACCCTGTTATGAGTGTGGAACAAAGCTAAAAACATCTGTAGTTGCATATGATTGCTTTTAGTGCTTGATATTGTTGTTTGTCTTGTAAAGTTTGTTGAAAGCATATTGGTTGCTTTAGCTTTAACTTACACAGCGCAAATTTTATTTTTTGACAAAGTCAAGCAAGAATCCATTTGAAATCACTACAAGGTAAAGATACAAACTTTATAAAGTCACATTTGAATCCCTCTGAAGTTCGGCGTTTTCTGCTTGAAAGACAGACTTTCTGTGGACTAACACTTAAAAGTTTTAACTAATAATGAGCAGTGGCCTGCCTTTTTGAATTTGTATGTCTGAAAGACACCGTGACAAACACAAGCTACAACTGGAGAGAATCACAACAGCACAACCTGAGAGAAAATGAAGCTCTTACTCCACCGACAATGTGCTCTTGAAGAACATCAAAATATATGTTTCTCTGGCATCATCAAAATAATTTTAAGCTATAAAAAAAAAAAAATTCTTCTTGACATCATCTAACAAAGAAAAGCTCTGCTGGAAGTCATATAACACTTAACACACGCTACAATTATTGTGTGTGTTTTTTATTATTAGAAAAATAGAATCTGCCAGAAAGTAATGAGACTCAAACTAATAGGAGTCTCTGTACGTTGGTGCACGACTGTTTTTGCATATTCCCGTAGATCATCAGTGAGTGGTCCCCGGCAGGAGCTCTGCCTCTGATGCGAACAGCTCCTTGTAGAGCGGAGGAAACAGAGAGTGAGCTGTGAGCGGGTACCGCTGACTAAACCAGCGAAGCTTCTCCATGTGCAGACTGCACAGCGAGCGCAACACCGCCATCCTCTGGTACAGCTGCAGGGAGGACACACGCATTTAGACGTCAGCTTTCTACATCAGCAAGGAAAGCCTGTGAGCTTACGCGTACTCACAGAGATGAAAGATGGAGCACGCAAGCCTTTAATTTTAGTGTTTGAACAGCTGACTGAACATTTACCTTGTGCATCAAACTTTCTTGATTGTCTCGGTGCAGAATGTGTGTCAGTCCCAACTCCACGCTTCTTTGTACTCGCTGAACTTTGCCCCTGTCCTCCAGACACGGACGATCTGAACACAAAGATGTTTTATGAGGAAGGATTGATTTTTTTTTCAAACTGTTTAGTAGGTTGTTCTTTTTAAAGGTGAAAAACACAACAAAAAACATAAAGTAAAGCATTTTGCAGAACAGGGTAGACAACATTACTTGCTGCATGGAAATTAAGTCCCTGGCAGCAGGCTGATGCTCTCAGCAGTGAACTTTAGTGAGTTTTGGCAGGTAAAAATAGCAGGTTTGAAATCATAAAAGAGTTTTTTAACAAATTCATTCAGAAATTTGTTTCAATACTATACTTTAGACATATAATGACATTAAAATCTTCAGTGGAACCCATAAAGCACAGCAGTAAAAATAAGGACTGAAACGATGAGGTGATAGGATCCAGAGTTCCCGCTGCCTGTGTTATGCCAAGTTTATAAACATTGATGATCATCCTTTTCTTTCTTCACTCAGATATTTATCACGCCCTTATTCTGAATGTCCATTGTTAAAATATTCTCTTTGATTCCTTTTAATTTCTGTTTAAAATTCACACAACAACAACGAGACAGGAAAGGACTTCATTCAAAGGCCAGAAACATTGTCACACCTTCCCAACAACACCTAAGAACACTTTTTGTAACGTGTTCTTTGTCTTTCTTGTTTTCTCCTTTTCTGTGTTTTTTCCTTCATTCATCACTATTCATCCTCATTCACTGTGGCCTATTAACTTAACTATGTCTATTCACGGCCACTAGGAGGTGGAAAGGTTAACTTAATGGGACCGAATGAATTAAAATTACACAAGACAAAATGGAAAAGAGGCAAACTGGATAAGACACAGACACAAAACATATCTGTCATCTATATTTGGGCAGTAATATGATAAACCTACAAGATTTATTCATGCACATCTGACAGTAAGGTCAAGCTTATTCATCTATGACATCCATCCACACATTTTTGTAACTGCATTTCCAGTTCAAGGGACTTATGACACTAAGTCATAGACGCCATTGGAATTAACTCTAACGGTCATGTCTTTGAGAAGAAGTCAGAGTATCAAGATAAAGTCCCCACAGGCACAGGGAGAACGCCAAATGAACACATAAAGGCCGAACCCAAGACCGCACCATGTGCCGCCATCATGGAGGACGAGAAAAGAAAAGACCGCTTCCTTCCTGATGTGCTTAAAACGAACGCAGTACGAGTGAGACAGACCGAGCTGGGCTTACCTGCGTTGATGAGCACCAGGGCACTGAAGAGAGCAATCTGTTGCTCAGTCAGCTTTAGGGCACACATGCCATGTGCGAAGTCAAATACTGCTGCGATTAAATCACCACAAGCTGCAAGACAAGAAACCACTGAGCATTGATAAGTTATGGTATTTAGATAGATGGTTTCACACCTTCAGATAAATCCTCACCCAAAGATTTGAAGACCTCAGTTCCAGCAAACTTCCCATCAAAGAACACAGTGTTGTTCTCTGTGTTAAAGAACCGGCTCATTCTGACCAGAACCACCTCCATGGAGCCTGAAAAAGTAGGAAAGCAGTTCAGAAGAGAGTAAGATCAAACTTCAGTTATATATATTGTGTTTTAAGCACATCCTGCTAGAAAAGGGAAAATCACCAGTCTTTAAAAGGGCGATCTGGTCGTTCTGGCTCAGCATACGGAAACCTGGGATGTGTTTTGCAAACTCCACCACGAACTGGACGGCATCAGTAAGTCGGATAGCACAGTGCTGCCACATCTCATCCACTGACTGGGAAAGAGAGTCAGACAGAAAGACTGTTAGCTCAGTTTGTTTCTCATTAATCCTTTTCTTTCACCATAGATTGTTCAAAATGGGCCCTAAAGGGCAAAACATTTCACTCGTCTCACAAAAACACATCCTCAGTGTCCCAACAATTCAGTCTGCTGCTCAAGTTTCTGTATTTTATCACTCAATTTACCCTGCTGCTTTCTCTCTGATCAACCGAAAAAAAAGATCAAAGAAAGAAGAGGAGGGGGAAGCGATGAAAGACGTTTTCTCAGTTTCCTGTTTGATTCATCAAACAAAACTAGCCTCAGACATACAGCATGTGAAATGACATGTTTTGTTTTGAGACTGTCTGAGTAAGCTCACACACATGAAGGAGCAATCGCAAAATTAAAAAAAAAAAAAATGAGGAGAAAACAGTGCACATACTTTGCTCTGGTAGGTTTGGATCTCCTCTCTGCTGAAGAGTTTCCACCTGAGAGCTTGGAGCTCTTCCACTCTGTACTGACTGGTCTCTCTGTGGGAACGCACAATGCTGGCACACAGTTCATCTAAAGACAAGCAGAAGCACTTATGAATACTATAAATATGATAAAATTACACGTTTAGTTTGGCTCACTGTGCTCATTTGCTCACCTATGTTTCGCAGGGAGTGAGGATACAGGCTGTATGGATCCTCGAGACCACTATAAGGATGAATCCCCATCATATCGTGAGACGACTGCCTGGAGTCAAATCCTTGCATAAAGAACAGCGAAGAGAGACAAATAAGTAACAAAGAAAGGAAGATTCATCCTGCACGGTGAAGTGAGTTCCCACATCTGAGCCTCACCTCTTATATCAGCATGACCGGCGTTGTCTCCCCTCCCTTGGGATCTTGAGGTGGGAGAGATCCCAGAGGTGCGGTAGATCATAGCAGGCACCTGTGAGTCGTTCGGGGAGCACATCAGATAAGGGTGAACATCAGCGGCGTAGGTCAACAGCTCGGCATCTCCGCTGTATGGGTAGGTCGGGGCCATGGGCTGAAGAAGCTGGGGGGAGCGGTCCTGGCGGTTCTTGTTGGGGTAGGACAACACGGTCTGGGCGTCTCCCTGAAGCTGCTGTTGCTGCTGCTGTCGGTGCCTTTCCACTTCAGCGATCAGAGAGTCGCGCTGACGCTTGGACATCCGTCCAAACTTCACCGCTGGAAGTAAACAATCAACAAATGACTAAGCAGCTGCTGCGAATTAACAGTAAATAGATTTGTCTGCCTGCCAGTACATGTGTGCTTTCTCTCACCATCTCTGCTCATGCCCTGTGCCAGGCATTTCTGCAGACGGCAGTGCTGGCAGCGGTTGCGGCTGGCCCGGTCGATCTGGCAGTTACTTTGCCTGGAGCAGGAGTAAGATACGGTAGGCAGTTGGCTGCGCCGGAAAAATCCCTGAGAGATAAGCAGAGTCCAACAAAAGCTCAATTTTTGACTGGGAAACAGTGATTTTTGAGTTACACATAAAAGTCAGAAGAGAAACATTTTTACTTGCTCTTGTTACTGAGCAGAAATGTTCTCTGGTGGCCAAATTATTTCATTAGCATCTGAAAAGTTCTAAATTAAATCAGTATAACTGATATTTCCTGTTATCTGTCAGGTACAAGTGATATGAAATATCTAAAATAAGCTCAAACCTGCTATTCAATAGTCCAGCTGTAATGGTGAAAGGTTAGTGAGAAACTGGGACTGCTGTGGAGGGCAGCACCGATAAGATTAACTCAGTTTTGCTCAACAGTTTATTGGTGCGGCCCTCCACAACAGTCCCAGTTTTTTTTTGCCTGTTAGGAAAATTAATTGGCCACTGATTGTCAAAGGAATTCTTCTAGGAACTAGAGTTTTGTGAAATATCGACTTGCTTTCTTGTAGAAAGACAGATGAAATGTTTATTGATTGAAACCAGTTAGCCTGTTAGCAAGAACTTAAAAAATAACATCACCTGGATGCGAAAAATAACTCTGTAGATTCACATCGCTAAATTTTCAAGACACTTTTTAATGAGTTAAACATATAACATGAATACATATTAAATTATTACACTTGAGAGACACTGATAACTAGATTCGTTTTATGCTAACATAGCTAAGTGTTTCCTGTTTCCTGCACATTGCTTAACAAATTATTTAAACCAAGTGTTATAAAAGCAAAAGTGTATTAGAAATTTTAAAAAGCTCAAATGACTGAATTCATGATTTTATATCCAAATGTGCTGCGGCACATTGAAAGTCAGAAGTTAATCAAGAGTAATGTTCAACTGCTAAAACTAATCTTTCTGCTCAGGAAGTAAAAACTGTAATTTGACATCTTTATCACCAAATAAGAATGTGCATTTCCTTTCTGCTTATTTGTAATGAAGTTCATTTTAAAATTCATGGATGACAACATTCATTATACTTTTGCATTATAAATACAATTTTGATCAAAGAGCTTGCACATACTGATGGATGAACCATTACAGAAACATAAAAACTGATTTTTTGTAAATGACAGACTTTGTTAATTTAAGGCAGCTGTCGCATGAACCTTAAAGGCTTCTGGCTGTAGGTTCATAATGAGTGGAGTGATATGAGGTCAGGATCAGTATGATGACATATATGCATGAATGAGGTTGTTGTGGCCCATCTCACCTTGCAGCCCTCACAAGTGATGACTCCATAATGAACTCCAGAGGACTTATCTCCACAGATTTTACATGGGATAACTTCAATCTGGGCTGAACAAACACAGAAGGAGAGGAAAAGTTTGTTAAATCTAAACTTTAACTTTATAAAAAATTAAAAAAACAGTGCTTAAATGCAGCGATCGTTAAGTTTGATCAGTGTAGTTTAACGTCCATCCATCCGCTTCCGCTTATCCTTTTCAGGGTCGCAGGGGGCGCTGGAGCCTATCCCAGCTGTCATAGGGCGAGAGGCAGGGTACGCCCTGGACAGGTCGCCAGTCTGTCGCAGGGCCAACACACAGGGACAGACAACCGCACATTTACACCTAGTGGCAATTTGGATAATCCAGTTAACCTATCCCCACAAGCTGCATGTCTTTGGACGGTGGGAGGAAGCCGGAGTACCCGGAGGGAACCCACACAAACACGGGGAGAACATGCAAACTCCACACAGAAAGACCCCGGCCTGATGGTGGAATTGAACTCAGGACCTTCTTGCTGTGCGGCAACAGTGCTAACCACCGTGCTGCCCCGTAGTTTAACGTGACCTTTTAAAATAGCAGAATAAATGAGTCTGTTATTAATATTAAAAGCAAGCATTTTTAATCCTTCCTTTATAACATTTGCAGCACAGAGCTCATCACAGTGTAAGTAAAACTATACCAACTGTCATTCTAATGATATTGCACATTTTTATCCAAACAATTAAACTGCAAAGTGATTACTACTGTGAGAACCTTTGCTTTATTCTGTACTTCCCCTTAAGCATCTATCAGTTGTTGTGTGACCATAGTAGACCAAAGGTATTTTCCTCTCAAGCACCTCTTGCCTTAATAATAATGAACAAAATACCTTCAAATGCTGAGAGACTTCTGAGGACATGGAATATTTGCAAATGGAGAAAAGCGGCGAATATGAAGGTGTCAACCTCAGAGTGCTTTCAAGTGGTTGCGTGACTTCTCTTTCACTCTGACTTTCCTGCTTTCATGTCATTTCTTTCTTTGTGAATCCTTCTCTATCTCGCTCATAAAGGACATCGCTGCCAGTAATGCACTCTCCTTCATCACTGCCAGTAATGGCCATCCCCTCTCACCTCCCCCCATGCCACTGCACTGTGAAACTCTCACACCTCCCCAGTCTTTTGATTAGTGGCGATTTCTGTCACAATCACATGTCATTTGATTCATTAAAAAAGATGAATTGTATCACAGATCCTTGACAAAAATATGTTTGATAAGCTCGTAAGGAAGTGCGCTTTTTTTTTCTTTCACATTATGCCGTGTGGTGATGCAGAGGCGTTGCCAGGCTCAAATAACCTAAAATAATGCAGGCTGCTATCTCTTCCCGTCATCGTCTCTCATTAGAAAGTGTGACTGCATTCTTTGAGACAAGCTCTTATAGCTGCAACTTGACAATATACGGGAGTATTTACGTTTCCGTGCATAACTGTGTCAGATTTTTTTCACGAGTGTGTGTTAGTGTGTCAGTGTGTGCCCTCTTTATTTGGTGCCACAGGGATCACTAGAAGGTTTCTGAGAACAGCCAGTCTGAGATAAAATAAATACAGACACAGAGCAAAAGCATGTACGATAGAGCTGAAAATAATAGAGCCACAAATCTGATAAGACTGCAGCTTCTACTAATGGAACTGTCTGATTAACCTCATGATTGACCATGATAAGAATATTTCGCCAGTGTAACTCTGATGCTTAACATTTCGCATGAATCTGTCCCTTTAAATTAACCATTAAGCTTGACCAGCAACCTTTCGCTGCCAGCTGAATATCACATGTAAAAAAAAAAAAAGAAAGAAAGAAAGAGGCTGAGCTGTGACTAAAATTGTGTTCCTGTTGGTAGTGCTGGATAGTCAGAGAGAACATCAGTGGTCTCTGTTTTTTTAGTTATTTCAGTTCTGATTGTCAACCTCAAACAACAGGAAATCCACCGTGGCCCACAAGCTTTTCGCTGTTCACACATGCAATCTCACACTCAAACTCATGGCAATCACGCACACCGCTCCTCCAACAGCTTTCCATGCAGTCGTACCTGTGACCGCCTTAAATGAGCCCAACACAACTGTGACATCTTTATTGGTGCCACACAGAAACAAGAATCAATCTGCCTTTAAAAGCTCGACTGCCAAACAGAAATAAACGCCAGGCAGCCACCGAAGAGCCCTCTATCAGCAGATTATAGCCATTTTTGTCGCACCTGGTTATCTCCAGCCACAGGCACAGACCAATCAAACCCAGCATCTCCTGGTGTGCGTGCTTGCATGGTTGCATGGTTGTGTGAGATAGAGTGATAAAAATACTGCGCCACCATTATTTCTTCCATTTGTGTCTTTTTCAGTCACGAGCAATTGTGTCTGGTGCGCATTGTAGCTAAACGCAGAGCTTGTTTTCCAAATATATGTTTGTTAAATAGAAAAATGACAAAATGCTGTCACAACTGGCAACAGTGGAACAACAGCAAGGCCTTTGGGCGCAATAGTAACCTTTTTCAGTTTGATCTGTTTAAGCCGGCGCCATGCAGTCCTGGAGCTGCATGCCCATCTCCAATGACTCCGGTTGGCCTTATTAAAAACTAGATGACTGTCTTCTTCTTCTTTTTCTTTTGGTCATTCCCTTTAGGGGGAAACTATAGTTATTTTGCCTTTTGTCCTGTCTCCTTCTCTTCTTTTCTTTTCCATCACCCTTCACCAGTCGCTGAAGATGGCTGCGTCTGCCTTATCTTGGTTCTGCTGGAGGTTTCTTCCTGTTAAAAGGGAGTTTTTCCTTCCCGCTTTCAACAAGTGCTTGCTCATAGGGGGGTTTTGTGATTATCTGGGTTTCTCTCTAATGGTTTTTGGTCTTTGCTTTGCTATATAAAGCACCTTGAGGCGACTGTTGTTGGGAATCTGCGCTACTGAAAAGGTTTTACAAATAACACGTATGTTAAAAAGAAAAATGCTAAAATGCTGTCACAGCTGGCAACAGTGAAGCAACCACAAGGCCTTTGGGTGCAGCAGTAACCTTTTTCAGTTTGATCTGATTTTAAAATTTTTTTTGGCATCTTGTTTTTTTATTCATCGGTGCTGTTAGCGATTCTGTACATTCTCCAGCGCAGCCGATAGACCCAATAAAAAAAGAAATGTTTTAATACCTAGTCTTTGTCTATCACCTAGCACCTTAAACACATAGTCCTCCTAGTTGTGGAGTCCAAATTTTAAAAAAATAAAAATAATTAACAGTAGTTAATATGTAGCCGAAGTTTAGTCAGAATTAAACTAGTGCTATTTACTTTACTTTTACTGTTTTTGCAGCGGGTATGGTGTTTTTTCTTTTATTATATTTTGTGAGTGTAGGTTTCCTTTTATTTGATTAATATGCGCAAACACAGGTAGAACTCAAAGTGCAGTTCTTCTGTTTTAAAGTAGGCCTCAGCAGGCGAGTAGATGTTTTCTTCCTCCATTTCAGATTTGTTCTGTTTTAGTGGCAATAAAACTCCTTGAAAAATGAATCATTCTAGTCATTGAAGGCTTTATAGTTCATAATTGCAACAAAGACATGCCAGTATGGTAATGACAACACATAGCTTAAGTGCCAGACAGTTATAAATTTCCACTGCACAGTAATCACATGGGGTAATGCTAATAAACTCCATGACAGAGAGTTTATTGTTTCTGCAGTCCACACAGATTTTTCCACTCAAAAATGTCTCTTTTTGATAGTCACGGCTGCCAACACCTAATGTAAGCAATCACAAACTACAAGTGATGACATTGTGAAACTAATCACATACCAACCACTCAAAGACGGAGGAACAATGAAATGAGATCACTTATACAAAACTGTTCGCCTGAAAGGTTATTCAAAAATGCCTGACACATGCTGTTGGCAAGTGTAGGGGTATAAGTACACTAGTGGTGGAGATATTTTGATTTGTCAGTACAAACAACAGCGTGCCACCTCCCACACTTCCGCACACAGTGCACTGTACACCTAAATGCCACCACACAGAGATGATCTGATAATCTTTAAAACAGTATTGAGATCTTTCAGTCACTTCCTGACTTTAAATGACAAAGCAGGATTACTGGAAAAGTAAAAAAAGCATATATTAAATATAATAACATAATATATAGGCTTTCATTTAGAGCTGTAGGCAGAGACGACGAAAGATAGTTGTAATGGCTTTTCAGTGAAATTTGGATAATAAATATCAGTAATTAAAGAAAATAATAGCGGTGCAAGCATTAAATTTCTTTTTAGGGAAACTGAAAATGCACAAAAGACCCCCCCCCAAAAAAAAAAAATAATAATGAGGTTAAGTGTGCTGAAATAAATAAACCCTCAAACATTTAAAAAGCTAAAAAGTAAACTGCAAAATGAGGAACGTTTTCAAAATCATTTAGAAAAATAAAAAGGATTAAGACAGATTTTTATTCCTGGATTTGAAATCAGAAAAAAGATTAACTTTTAAGTGAAACTGAGCATAAGTGTGTGTGTGTGTGTGTGTGTGTGTGTGTGCGTGTGTGTGTGTTTGTGTGTGTGTGAATACCGATGCAAACACCAGCAGCAGTTTTATGATGGGATCAGAACAACTGTGATATAAAATAGCTCTAAAAGAGGGACAAAGGGGAGTAGCCCCTCTACTCTTAGTTCCCTTTCATCAACACTCATGAGTCAGACTATAACCACCATCAATCGCGGCCTTTCTTCTGAACTGAGCTCTCACCTGTAAAGGTTTTCAATCACAACGCTGTGACACAGACAGAGAAACCGACTCGTAAAGTCAAATCACTAACGGCACCGCTGTCACTGCAGGTATTTAAAAAGACTTTTCGACAGGGGTTTATCGTGGAAACTCGGTCCTTTTTCACATCGCTGCTATCAGCGAACTCGTACATCGGACTGCCCCAAATCTCTGAACTCGGCCTTCAGTTTGACCTCACAAAGACGCCAGTTCTGAGACTGTGTCTCTCACGGTTGTGACGCTATGGGCAAAGAATCACATTTTGCCATGATGATACGTACAGGCAGACAGACTCACGGGTGAAAACTGTACCAGCTCCACTGTTGCAACGTTTAACCAGACACTTTCTTCTCTGTGCCTGAAATTACCTTGTCAGCAGCTTGTTCTATGAACTGTAAACGGACAAAAAAAACCTCAATCTTTCCTCTGACGGAAGCTTACCTTTGAAACGTACGCAAGCAAAAGTGCAAACAAGCTTTGTATACAGAGTGCATCCACAAACAAACACACTTACACAGACTTTTTATCCTCATACAGCACATTAACACTCAGCACAGGAGGGCTGTACCTAATGTAGGATCGTTTTTTGAGTTTACAACACCAGTGAAGGCAAATTCTTTAACAGCTTACTTTAATATGACTCATGGCGAATTAAATTAAATTTTATTTGTACTATTATTATCTCTAATACATAAAAACACACTTAATGATTTTAATTTAAGATCGTCCTGAAGTAAAATTTGAGTCTTTTGGAACTTTAGCTAAAAACCACTATTTTTCTGCTGCATTGAAACTAATATTAAACGACAAAAAAAGCAGACTGTCGCAGCTTTTTTTAAAACAAATAACTGCATGTGTAATACTGCATTTAAATACAGATAAAAGATGAATGTTTTACTACACATCATAGCAGACGATACTTTGCAGCGCAAATCCAAACAAATAACAATAAAATGTCAGGTTACTTTTTTTCCATTAAAAGAAACCAAGATTTAGAAGTAAATGCAAATAAGCAGTAACTGAATAAAATTAATTTTAAAAAAGGGGGAAATAACGTAAAACCTAGTGCCAGAGAGCGGTTTAATAAGAAGCATTTCACATCAGCTTTTTTGGACTAAACATTTTTGGTGAGAATTAGTTCACTGCTAACGTATTTTTAGGTTTCAGAGCCAGATTGTGGTCGTTTAATAAATGCGAGAACTCCTTCGCTGAGTTTCATTAATTTGCAATAACAAAAAACAGATGGAAAAACCTACTGAGATCTGATTATCTGAGGAAATTTTCAAAGCATATGTGAACACCAATTAGCATCAGATTTCACATATTTGACTTTGAAGTTGCTCCTGAATTCGGAGGTGTCTGAAAGAGGTAATGTTTTGACAGCAGCAAAGGGTATGAATCAGCTCGACTTGTGTATTTCATTTACCAAATTTTGGGGGGGAATGTGTCACCTGCCATTTTCATGTCTGCTTTGATCTGGAGCCAACCGCTTCTGCTGCTTTGGAAGTGCTTTTGCAGGTTTCTGCACCCAGAGGAACAAGGAAATCCTTTCTGATAAAGAAACTGTGTAACAATCTACACAGGAATCCCCCCAAACACAGCAACAAAGCCATCTCAACTGTGCCTGATGGAATCAAGTGTGTAACACCAGAGATAATTCATTGTCTCCCAGCTGTGGCCATAACACAAATATATTTAGTTATATTTTTCATCAGAGGCTGCTCTCCTTTTGTTCACACAGGCAGTATCCACGGCACAGCTGCAGGGCAGAGATATGCTGCATCTAGCCGCCATCTAAAAAGCAGCTGCGCATCTGTGTGTGCGCGTTTGTGCTCACGGGTGCTGGTGTGTCTATAAGTGTTTGCAAGTTGCAACGGCAAATGTGTGTAAGCAGCAAAAACAAACAAATTCATTTTCATTGTTGCCTTTACCTTTTCTCCCTTATCACCGCTTTGTGTGTTTTGTCCATTTTTATTCAGGTAATCTGGACCTTATTTGTGTGAGAAATCATTTTCAGTATCACACTTTTAGCATTTCCTCTGCATCCTGTACGTGCTTGGAGTCGGTCCATTTAAAAGCAATGCACTGCGGTAGTGAAACATCCTGTTTTCCGCACTCAAGTGCAAGAGTATGATGATTGATTATGATATATATGTATATATATATATATGTGTGTGTGTGTGTGTATATATATATATGATTTTAAAAATAAATAAAACCTCAACATCTTAAGTATTATATTATAACCTGGTCACGCTAGTCTTCCACCAATCACTGGCTTCATTAAAAGAATTACTTACAATGGAAACTTGACTCTGAACAAAAGGTGTTACTGCAATGTTATGAATGGGTATTATTTCCAGAAATCTACATTTTTATACAACCTTTTCACTCTACAGAATTAGCCTAGCCTGAGGTATACTGTATATGTGGGAGTATCAGAGGGCAGAAATATCTGAGACATGATTCAAATCTTAAAATCATCAAAGAGAGCTCAAAATTGAGTCATATTGCCAAACCGTAAAACTGAAACACATCAATCAGTGTGAAGGTACTCAAAATTCAGCCAATGGAGAGACTCAGAACAGATTAGATAATCTTTACTCGCTGAAAACCATAAGCGCAAGAACACATGTGTGTGCTTTCATGCTTTCTACAAGGCTGCTAAAAACATCCTTCGGTGGGATTCAATAAAACTTGTAAAGCTCTCGAATTCTAGTTAGCACACGAGCAAAAATTGTGAAATATAAAGGCACTTGAAACTTGAGCGGCGTTTTCCTGTTCAACGAAGTATTACACCAGAAACTAAAGTGCAAACCTGAACAAAAAGCTTAATGACACACCCTGAGAAAGTTGATGTGTTTGAAGCCACAGGTGTCTGAGTCTGCATGAAAGCACAGATATTTCAGGGCGACTTGGTGAAGGTTTAAAAAGACACAGCTACTTTTAACCAAAAGGTGACGTTATTATCGAACGATACCGATTTCGCGCACCATCAGAAGCATCAGTCGCAACGTTACCTTATAATCGTAAAGTTTGAAATCGGGGAGGCTCGGAGAAAAACGTCATCAAAAAGCATGTAACTGATTTAATTGATAAAAATATCTTCGATTGAAGTGCCCACACACACACAAACGTACACACACACACACACGCTGAAGAGCTTCATCCCTACCTCGCATCATCCTCACTCCTCCACTTGTGTCAGACGTTTGTCCCACTTTCACAAACTCACTTGTCCTCTCACTTTGTCTAAGAATAGTCTTTCTTTTGACACACACTCGTTTTTTGGAACCACCTATATCTTTTAATCTTTCTCCTTTTTTTGCTCGTCCTTTATCAAGCTGGGTCGGGTGCTCACTGCAGCTTCAGCATACATATTCAGACTTTTGAGTGTCAGTCACCGCCTCACCTTCCTTGTTTGCGTGTGCATGATTGTGTGTGTGTGTGTGTGTGTGTGTGTGTGTGTGTGTGAGAGAGAGAGAGAGATCAAGACAAAGAAGGGGGGACCGTCCCCTGCCCTGTCGTTTTTCTCAAGGTACTTTTTCTTCATACCTTTGTTGTTATCCTTCACCCCCTCACTCTGTATCATATGTCAAAAAATGCTTTATAATGTCTAGCACCTTTGAGACTGTCCATGAGAGAGTTTAAGTCAAACCAGCAGACAGGAATTATTGGAGATCCACTTAAAACAATATGTAAGTCACAAAAACTTACATTTCTGTTATTGTGAAACTCAGTTTGGAGATTTCAAATATTTTCAAATAATGCATATATATATGTATATGAGAGAGCGAGAGAAAATCATTTTAAAGAATTATTTATTTCTCCATGTAGCGTATTTACACACTTGATTCAGGCTGCTCCAAGTAAAATCTACATATTTATCATTTTCATACAATTAGCAATTAGGTTTCAAAAGTACAGCGAGTTAAATATTGCATTAATTATTATTATGCTGCATATGTTCAGTGTCAAGTTTGCATTTTATTAAAAATTGTTCGGATGATGTAGCTTAAAAAAAGGCACGTATTTTGAGATCTGTTATTTTTTTATGTAAGATCTTCAACTTAACTGAAAAATGTATTTCAGACTATTTTATGTCTTCAGTGCTGCGTTTAAGTAAACACTTGCAGTTGCAATCCACCACAGCTTCTTCATTCTCCACTCATATTTCCCTCCACTTCCATCCCGCCACACAGAACCACAGAAGACCCCCAAACGTTGCCCTTCCTTTCTTGTCTTCTCTGGTTTTGGGTATGTGTGATGAACGAAAACCATTATTATTTAGTCTCAGTTCGTTTATCATCACGCCACCTAATATGAGGGTCGGTGGTGTGTTACACACAGCACCTTCACTCTCGATAACATACACAGGTGTGCTAAAGTTGTGGCAGAAGGTGTTAAACCAAAAAAGTTAAAAAAAGACGAGATGTTATCGCTTTCATCTGCATTCAGATGCCAAAGTGGTTGGTATTTTCATCACTGTTTGTCTGCGAGTGTGTTTGTGCGAGGGGGGTAGCACAGGTGCGATGCGCCGCGCGCAGAGTGTGTCGCTAATGGCCCCGTCCCCGTCGACACCACTGTGTGTATGTGTGTTTTGCTGTACAGGTGCATGTTGCATGTTCACTAACTATGAAGTTAACCACATTGCATGCACAAATATCTAGCACAAACACAAGCAATGTTATTACTGCACACACACACACACACACACACAAATGTAGACAACTTACTCAAATGACTCTTCTTGGACACGGCACCTCCTAAAGGGAGGAAAAAAGATAGTTAGTGGATTCAAACTAAACAACTTTGTGAGTCTATGCTTTGTACGAGCATCCTAAAGCGCATTTTAGTGAAAGAAACTCAACCTACTGTATACTCATATGAATACATGGTGGGCGTTACACAGTGGAGTCTAAGCTTCATATTGAATCCAGGAGTAAACATTTACCAATGGAGTTTTCCATCTCTTTGAATTGAAAATATGATAGCCACTGGAAAATAAATTAGGCATCGGATTTACTTCATTTTTTAAATAAATGTTGTACAGTATAACATTTTAAGAAAAAAGAGTTACAAATGACAGCTAACCCCATCACAAAAGTTAGATGACACACTCTTTGATTGCTTGATGAATACCTTTGATACCTTAACTTATTGTTCCCTCTACATCTGCTACTAAAAAAAGAAGTGATCATTTTTAGAGTGCGGTATCTGTACTTTTACTTAAGCGAACAATTTAAATACCACTGAAACTTGCACAGGAGCTATTCGTAGTGCAATGAATGGATTACAAAAGCACGTTTGACATTCAAATGCATATCGTACTCACCAATTATAATCAAATATCCAAATGAGCATGTTACTACTGTAACAACATGTAAAATCCTGACTTTCAAATAGACTGAAATGAGAGGGAAAGTAAAACTGGCATAAAGTTACACTGTAGCCATTGTCAGCTCCTAAATGGCAGTTTGATACGGGGTTTGCAGAAGGCAGCACTTTCTTTGGCTTCTTTTCTAGTGTACAATAGCATGTGGACAGATAAGAACCCTCAGTGAGAGCGGAGAGGCTAAATTAGAGGATTCCTATTTACACTAGTGTGGGTCTATGATATGTTTGTGTGGTGTTTCAGCGCACGCACACACAGGACATAAAGGTAGAGGAAGGTGGGTGTCTGTGAAGCAATAGGTCCTCTTTCTTGTCTGCCTTTGTGACCGCAATTGTGAGAAAGTCTGAAGTGCAGTCAGAGCGACTAAGGGTCAGTTCTTAAGCAGGGGGTTTATTGCTGTGGGTGTATGTATATGCATGTGTGTGAGGGCATGTGTATGTGTGCGTTTTCTCTGTGTATTTGCGTGTGAGAGAGGCTGTGTGTGTTAGACAGAGGTTTGAATGCAGGGCAGATAAGTATCAATGGAAGACGTAGAGCTAGCCGGTCTTTGTCTGGCGCCAGATCAGGCCCTTTGTGGTTTCCTCTGTTTTCCTACCCTCATCAAATCAGTTTTGCTTCATAAGCAGAATATATGGAATGAAAGCGCAGCAGTGCACGCACGGAAAATGAAAAGAAAATTTCAACACTCACAGAGCAACTGTTTTAAAGGTGATCAATTAAAAAAAGGCTGATTAATTACACACAAAAAATCAGCTACATTTATTAGAGCATCATTTCCAAATGAGGGCAGCCTGAAGTTTTTCAGTGTTTGTTACACTAGTGTTACATCAATGCTTTACCCTGCTTTCCTAAACAGTCATTTAAAGAAAAGCACAGCAGCTTCTCGCCTTACAGAGATGATTTTAAGTGCGACTAATCTGATTTAAAAAATAAATAAAATGCTGAACCCCGATACGCTGATCGAAAATTGGCGAGAATTGACGTCACCTGTTTGCACCGCTGTTATTCCTGAAATGTGTCACCAATGGTATTAAATGCTTAAAATACCGCTGCAGCAGAATTAAATAAACATGCGGTCGATGGCACCTGTGAAAACTAAATGTGACACAGCACGTACATATTTAGCAAAGCACACCTGTTAGCCAGGCCATGAACCATCTACACACACCCAAAAGTGACAGCGGAGGCACAAAAATCAACACCACCCATCAGGCAAAATCTCACTCTCTGCACTGACATCTAAGCTCACTGCTGAAGTGACAGTTGCTGTGTTACATAACAGCACCGAAGACCACTGAACCCAGAGAGGAGGCGACGATTTTGTCTGAATAGAAACCACGACCCATCTAGCACAGAAAAAATACAAAACGTGAACATCCAAGACCGGCGCAAAATACAGTAAACAAGGTAAAAAAAAGGGCTTTTTTAAAATTAGGTTTAGGTAGAATGATTAATCAGTAAGCAAAAGAAAAACATAAATCTGAGAAGAATATTACTAAAACAAGTATAAAATTACAACATATAGTACTATAACAACTGTAAAATATGAAAAGGAATATATGCTAGATGCTGAAACGCAAAGAAATATGTACAAATCAAGTTAAAAGCAAGTCTGATTTGGATGGTTAAGCTGTTCGCCCAGGTTTCGAGAAGAATGTGCCAACATGTGCAGTTCCTCTAAAATCTTAAACCCAAAACATCTAAACAGCTGACGATTTTAGGACAGTCGTATAGCTCAGAAGTACACCATAAGTAATTCCCCACAAGTCTGTAAATAAAAGTCGCTGCCAATTTGGTAAAGCAAACCTTTGCAGGAGTTTAAGAAAAGTAAGGTATATAGTGACAAAAAAAGGAGTAGCACTCACAGTGTCAAAAATTGTGGATAATCTCTCTGTGAAAAGAGTCATCTGAACATGTTGGCTTCAAAGAGTTTCTGAAAACATCAGTAAGACGGCTGCAAGGGTAGTGTTTTTTTAGAACAGAAAGTATGTCTTGACTTGTCTGCATTGACTTCCAAGAAAATAGCAGACGCCTGAAGAAGGCCAGATGGATTTTGGTTAAAAGAATAATATACTATCATTGCTGTGAAGCCAGTTTTGGTTCATAAATGGCTGCAGAATGATTTACGGTGAAATGAATCGGACCTACAATAGATCCCTGAGGGACACCACAAATGGGCGTGTATTGGATAATGAACAGGAGATTGTTTTGTTTCGTTTTTCTCTTTTCCTATACAGTACAGACAGGAGAAAAAAAAACCAAATGTGGAGCAAGACTAAAACTACTGCTTGAGAAAAGTGAGTGACGCCCACAACAGCCGCTAAAACCAAGACTCTCATCAAGTCAAGAAGAGCCGTCTCAGCAGTACGGAAACTAAATATGAGAATAAAACAGTGCAACCACACTCTACTTTAACCTGAATAAAGCATCAGCTCCAGGACCAGATGCATTAGGTATCCTGCATATAATGTTCAAGCTTCAGCTGTGCATCATTTTAACAAATATCCCCCAAACTTTGTCATTTTTACAATAAATTCTGCACGACATGACTATAACTTACCCAAGGCAAGCTGTCTTCAAAGGAAACCACTGTGCAAGTATTTGTTTGTATTTTCACTTGCAAATAAAAACCAGAAGAAGAAGAACAGAAGGACATAAAAAAATTTAAGAGCCGTTTCATTGTCCCTGTTCATACTGGCATTTTTTGTCAGCTTTAATCTTACCCTGTTTTCCTCCTTTGATTACCATTGACACTTTGCAACATAAACAAAACGCATTTTAAATTATAATTGTGTAAAACTGTATGTATATTACAATAAAATACATCTATAATGAACACTAAATTGTACCTGTTTTCTCTCTTGTCCTGCCTGCTGGTCTCTTTCTTTCTAATGGTTACATAATACTATTAAATCACTAATGGTTCCAAATTAAAACTGTTGGCATTGCGGTCTAAAGGTAATTTAGGGTAACCAGCAAATTGTTTATGTTAAGTCAAGAAAACCAAAAACTATATCATCAGTGTGGTGAAATTTTCACAGGTAAAATACAAAATTCAGGACTTTGAATGGAAACCGATGCTGCTATGATCCTCCTACATTTACTGGAGAAAAGGGTACAGGCCTCATTATTGTTTCACCTCTTTAGAAATAAGAATCTAAATTTCTTTGCTTTGCCCCTTACATGCATTAAATGGAGGCACACACATGCACACACACAGACACAAATAAATGTTGCAGCATTTCAGACAAACTGTTTTGCTATCCTGTAGGTGTATTAGGAAAGGTGTGCTATGGGTTTCTGTGAGAGAGGGACAGTCTTCTCGACAGTCACTGCCAATAGTTTGATTATGGCCTGGGAGAGGCTTTGAGCAGAAAAGCATTGGCCAGTAACAGAGGCAAAAATTAGAGCTAATTCCCATGGATTACTCCGGCTTACTGCCATTCTTACACACTCACAGCACCTTAACCATACCCTAGTTAAAGGGATGAGGAGGTTTACTAGGGTAAAGATGGATGAGAGTGAAGGGGGAGAAGTTAAGAGTGAACAGAGAGTGAGAGATAGGGAGTCAGCTGGTGCACTAGAGGCCAACAGGATGAGATAAAAGTGAGGAGGAAAGGAGGGGATGGGAGTGAGTGGGCACACAAAGGCATGCTGGGAAATAAGTGAGGGACATGAGGGCATAAAATGTCAAGGCACACTGTTCCGTGCATAGTGAGCTGAAACTATTCAAACAAATTGCATTTTTCTTGCAGTGACTTTAAAGTTCCGTTTTCCTGCACCTGCCACGGTGTAAATGTAACCTGGAGAGGGAAAATCTCACCTCTCTTGATGGGGGTGTCAGCGGAGGGCACGTCGGGCTCTTCATATTCCATAACTCTCCTGTCAAAACACCAGTGGGTGGGCCTGCACACACTCTCCCCTTACTCACTCGCTCTCCCTCTCTCACGCACACAAACCACAGATTCCTGCAAGGTCAGTCAGTTTTCAACTCCATGTGCTGACACTTCAGTGCTCAGAAAGAAACGAAGCAAAACTCGAGACTCATACTACCTGTTGGTCGCTCTAGCGCCCAGGCCGGCGCAGGCATTTGAAAACATGCACTGCCATCTCCTTCAAGAGTCTTCACAGTGGCTCCCCAAAATCGGCAGTCATCTTCCTTGGACTCTTTCTCTGTGCGTGTGTGTCAGCCTCCCTTATTCAACAGCACTCCTCCTCTTGTGTGGTTGTTTTTGAAATAATCCCGTTCCCCCCGGTGGCAGCAGCAGTGCGGAGAGTGCAGCTGGACCGGCCGGCCGTGCGCCCGCCACCCCCTCCCCTTGCGCTCACTGTGCGCCCTGGCCGTCCCAGGCTGGAGAGAGTTATGTCACCGGCTCTTACGTAATAGCAACGGATCGGGTTTTGCTTTGAAGTGCTCGGTTGAGAAATATAATCCCATGTTGCTGCCACAAATTTCCGCCACACCAAGCGAGAAAATAAAATGCACGGTAGAGACGTTAGATTTCAGTCTGTATGGAAATGGAACATCCTTAAATTAAAAATCCCTTTTCGTGGGTTGGTGTCATTTTTGTTAGAATTACTCGCAGGGCCCTGCCCATACAGTATGGCATGCACGGAGGGGTTATTTTATGCCCCATTTTAACACAGGTGGGAGGACAAAAAGAAAACGATGAATAATCGATACGTCTTCTCGGTTTACATCATTGTGGTAAATCCTCCTCTAAGACATGGCTCGTACAGTGGTTGCAGACATGGTGCAGACACACATGCATGTCAGGAGGGAAACAGACTGTAACCGAGTGCATTTACTCAAGTAGCCTGTAGCAGACAACTCATATGAACCCGGGCTGCAAAATCTTATCTTGATTTAATGTTTGCCACGTGATAGCGCCACTTTTAATACTTCTTAAGGACGTACTTCTTTCAGCACAACAATGTTTTTAAACGTCAACTTAAAAGAAAAAAAAAAAAAAAATCTTATTATGTTCTCAGATCAGCATGTTTTAAGGGGTGAAACCACAGATTTTGAGCAGTCAATTATAATTTGTTCCAACTACCTTAACAACTAAGTTGAACTACTATGTAATCAACAACTGAGCTGCTAATTATTAATATTATTAATAATATTAATTATCAAAATAAATAAATAAATATTTGTGTGTCAAACTAATCATTTGTTCAGCTATATTTTAAACTCATTTTACTACAGAAATGAACTCGCAATAATAAATCATAATCCTCATAATCCAACACTCACTCAAAACACTGGAGTTCATGTAAGTCACCAAGAGTCACTTCAGGGTCTCATCAGGTCCTTTCACTTTTACCAGCATTTACAGATTACAAGTCTCAAAGGCTGTTAGGGGTTAAAGCTCCTGTGTTTAAAGTTGACTTTTATGCTAACAGTACTTAACAAAAAAGAAAAAAAAACATTTGCAGAGGACATATTCAGAGGTGCAGTGAGGGAGTGAATGCTGGCATGGCTTGCTTTAGCTAATATGCAAACAAACACACATGCTGTAATAACAGTTAAATGATGTGTTGGCTAGCTAACCTGTGAAGTAAGTAGAGAAAGAGAGTATTTTCTTTTCAAATGTTGCGAATAACTCTATCAAAGAACAATACAAAACGTCTTTTATATACATGCTTAAGTTTTTGGATTTTGATTTTTTTGTTTTTGAATTTAATTTTGTATTGTTTTTTTTGTTTTAGTTTTGCCTCTGTGCTCCACCACAGTGGATTTTGAATCAAACAATCAAGACTTGATCGATGTGCAGACTTTAACTGCTTTTGAGGCAAAGACCAAGGGCAAAGACAAGCAGTTGCATGGCCAGGTGAGGCCTGTTCCTTGTTATTCCATGAACAGATTCAGCAGGTTAAAGATCTGGAGTTGATCCCATGTGTTGAAGTCATGTTGTTAGCTTTGATAGCTGCTCACTGGAGCAAAGAGATGCCATGCGAGTAAAAGAAGCCATCATTAGATCAAAACAAATCTTTAGCTGTCCAAATCAAAACTCCGGTTCATTCTTAAACTGCAGGGATCCATTGGCCAGCTCAGTAACACCAAGAAGTCTGAAAGACTGGATGATCAAAATATTCTTTCCATAATTAAGAAAAACAGCTTCACAAGGTGCAAGCCACTTCCAGATTAGCCTTTTCCAGGAAACATCTCCTGATGACCTGATCTCAACCCAACAGGGCCATGCTTTTTATTTATTGAAGATAAAACTGAACTAATCTAATCTAAAATCTATTGTTGGGGGTGTACTGAAGCAACATTATAAGAAAATGAGTTAATGTCTTAGTATTTGAGAATCTACCTGTAAAATACAATTTTAAACTAGAGAACTAAAACCCTGAATCCTCTTCAGATCTACTGAAACATTTCATGACAAGGCCATGGGATTGTGAAACTGTGGCCCCTCAAAAAAACCCAAAAAGCACTGAAGACTAAAATGCTACTGGACAGAGCGTGCTGCAGGTGGTTTTAACTGAAAGTGGAAACACCTCCACCCGCTTCCTCATACCCAACTTGACCACATGGCTCTTCAGGGGAAAGGAAAAAAAAAACACTGCTGGTGCTCACTTGTCCTGTACTCAGTCATACATACGCACGTACACACAAACACACAGATGCTCACACACCATTAAGGTTTTAAAAAACTTTGGTAGCATTTCCATCTCAATTTTACTGAGGTTAAAGCTGTGAGGGGCCCTGAGAAGACCACCAGGCCTGTACTGTGATGAGCCCATACACTCAGAAACCACACATTCGACCAAACTGTGTGAGAACTGAAGTTAAAGGCAGTTGAAAGTCTGTATGGCTTGTAGACCTTTAACCACTAATTGACTGCTGCACAAAAACTTACTTGACAGGATCTACTAAAAAGCAAAAAAAAAAATGTTTTTTTTAAAAATTTCTCGAAAATAATTCTTTTCATATTAACTTTAAACTGTCACTTTTTGCAGTCGTGCATAAAACCTCTTTACAACAGAGGTTTGCATAGGCACTCTGTTTAAAGGTTCAAAAATATTCTCCAAAATAACCAAGAATTTCTTCATATATATGTATATATACACATATATATATATATATATCTCTTTATGCTCTCTCTTAATAGACTGACTGTGATGTTCAGACCCTTGAGCAGCACTGAATTTTAAACACACACACACACACATACACACACACACAAATCTGTAGTGGAAATCACTGCATGAGCCCAGGAAGGCTGCACTCTAATTCGCAACGGGTCACTCAGCATATTTTTACACCTGATGCCCTTTCTGATTCAACCCAGTCTCCTCCCAGGATTAAACCAGGAATATTTTACTTGTTTGGCAAATATGCAAACCACTATATTATAGAGCCATATATAGAACATTTCTGAAAGTCATACTTCATCATTGCTTACAAAAATCCAACTCTGTCCAGTTTTATTTTGTCCATATAGCACTAAATCATGACAACAGTCGCCTCTCATGAGTAGGCACTTGGCAACAGTGGGAAGGAAAAACTCCCTTTTAACAGGAAGAAACCTCCAGCAGAACCTGGCTCAGAGAGGTGCAGCCATCAACTACAACTGGTTGGAGGTGAGGGGAGGAAGACGGGACGAAGACAAATAAGTACCATGCAAAGAAAACCATCTGTACCTTCCCCACAGCTGAGCTCATTTAAGGTGGAGTGTGAGATGGTGGAAAACCAGCCTGTGGACTGAGAAATCAAGACGTTAAATATTAAACTGCAAGTCTTCCGGGCTAAAGAGTTAAAAAACCATTCAGATTTTTATCTTTGTGTTATCTTATTCCAATCCCAATGTGTCCAACAGCTAACACTTGGATGGAATTTGGTCATGCAGCAGGAGAAAGATCCACAGCAGCAAAACAGAATGCCTGAAAAGAAAAAGAATCAAGGTGCTGCAACAGCCCAGTCAAAGTCCAGACTTGAATAAGACTGAAATGTTTTAGTGGGGCTTTGTTTTTCACGTGACTGTAAATGTGACAAAACAACTATAATAAGGTAAAAACTAATCTGAAATGAAAGTATAGCTAAACTAATACTTTTTAATAGGGTTGCACTGTATAATGAACATTCACATTTGACATCACGGTCTCAGCAACTGTAGTGCAGCCAATTCAAAGTCTAGGTAAAGTAACAAGCAGCAAGGCTTTGCTCTTAAATATTGCTGGTTGGACATGGTACATTATGACTTTAACTTAGCTCTGAAAGGTCAGATAGTCATTGTTTGCGTTTTGATATTATATTTGGAAAGCTAACCTGCTACCTCCCTAAAAAACCTAATCCTACATATAATATTTTTATATTTTGGAGTTATTTTGTAATTGCTCCTCAGTTACAAGATGCCAGCCTATTCAGGAGGTATGTTGTCCTCAACCTATAGTCAGTACAGTATGTGTTTAATCAAAAACAGTACTCTACATAGTCTCAGGTGTCATGTTTTGTAGAACTGTGGTCTGCAGTGGCTGCTAGAGCAGCACAGATCTCTGTGATGTGGACTGTGTTACTTATTATGGCATACTGCGGCATCCGTGAGCCGTTTCTGAATGTAGAAACACGTTCAAAGTGTCAGGGTGAACAAGAATAACCAGCTCATGTAAAAAACTACCAGTTGTCGTGACGATTTAGGGTTTGAAGTCCTCGTGCCTTCATTGCATGTCATAATATTCTCATGGCATGCAAATTCACACCCCACATTCAAATAAAACCACAACCACCACACGGTGGGGTAACAGTTTACAACCCACACATGAAAAACAAAACTGTGTAACATTTGTGATGCAAGGGGCACAAAACTTCAAGAATAAATTTAGAACCCATTCGTCCTTAAGTTGTGTGATCTACTGACAAAAAGCAGCAAGCTGATCCCTCAATTGAACCTTTCAACATTTACAACATGGTGTGTACTATTAGTAGTATTAACCTATAAAATATCATTAAGATCAGCAGATTACCACAGAATTATTAAAGGATTAAGTCTGATGGTATCTACTCAAATGTAAATATCATCAGTTCCAAAGTAACCCAAAAAGAACGTTTTATTTCTCGTTGCAGATTATTTAACTCTGACAAACGCACCACCTGCATGAGCAACACAATACCATTAGGTAAGGATTTATTGGAGAAAATAAAATGATAAATAAATGAACAGTACATTTAAATCATTAATGTTATTCTTAAATACACCAGTTTTAATTAAAACCATCAATACTGCATCAGTACCATCAATACTTCTGAATTAGTTCAATAAATTTGTTCATGAGTTAGTAACGTGAAGCAGCGGCAGTCAAGTAGAGCCAAGTATCAGATTAGTTGTAACATATTAGTATATAAATAAAAGGTTAACATTTTTTTATTTAATATAAGGGTTTCCTTATATCACCTAGAAAATATGTACATCCTTTCAATAACAAAAACAAAATAATCCTAAGGGCCCACTCCGACAAAACACAAAAACGCACACTGGTTCTGGCGTCTCCTTCTTTATAGATGGCTGGCTGGCGTGTTCGTGTCACCCTTTCATTAGTTGGCCGACGCTGATTGACACAAACAGCGCTGCAGAGAAGAAAACAGACAAGCATACGTGCCACTAACCAGCAGTTTTCACAGTGACATGTCCATCCGAGATTTTCTATGTGTGTGTGTGTGTGTGTGTGTGTGGGAGGGGGAAAACCTGTTGCTTTACCTGTTGCTTCTGTGTGCAATCTGGCGCCGTCAGCACTGGTCACTTTACATGAAATGAACGTTTTCCTGCCTTCCTTCTTATCCAGAGAGGATTCGATCAACACTGTACTTCCCAGCGGGATGGGACTTGGAACAAGACAAAATCATCAAACTGACAGTAAATGATCAAAGTCATACAATATATAGATGTTACTTTGTGTTCATTATATGTGTAATTATTCATATTTTGCTATGTGTTAAACAGAACAACCGGGCAGTCGAGCAAATGTCTGCTGGTCCGTGCTTGACCAAAGAAAGTGAACCGTTCGGGCTGACTCGGTGATACCGATGCTGCATATTTAATTTCCACAATGAATTATCTATGTGACATCATTCAGAGTCGATCTACATTATACTGACTCGGAGCAGGGAGAAACCTTCATGACTTCTGCATGACCACCTCAGTGATATTTCAATAAACCCTGCCCAGCAGCTAAATATGCTCCATGTTAACAACCAGGACAACACACACCCCAACTTCTAACTATTTTTTCCTTTAATATACTAAACAGTTTAATCCTCCGATTTCTGTAAGGTGTGCTACATGTTCAGTAAATATTTTTATCATGTACAATTTGCTGATTTTTGTTCTTGTACCTGCGGTAGTTTATGTTGAGGTTGGCCGTCATAACGGGTCCAGAATGGACACAAGCATGAGTTCCTGTCACGGTATCAATCATAGTGGCTATCGCCCCCCCGTGGACATTTCTGGAAGCACAGACATTGGTACATGAGACAATAAAACTTAAGAGATTTGGTGGAACATTTAGATTTCAATCTAGCTAAAAATTCATAATTCCTCCTTTATTTTTTTCCTGTTTATTTCTGCCACTTTGGCTTTACTGGAAAGCTGTTGGCTGAGAGAATGACAAAGAGTATGGAGTATAACAACGCTTAAAAGCACAGACTTTGACAAGCTTGGACAGGAGTGTGTTAGCTCACCCTGGTGGTCCCTCCAGAAGGTGTCCAGCCTGGAAAATGCACACACACCTTTGCTCCTTTTTGTTAGCAAAGATAACGTACTCAAATGCTGCCCCCGGGTCTCTGATGTTGCGGGTGAAAAGACGAGCTTTTGCCTGGATTATCTTGCTGAGGTACACTCCGCCTGATGGGAAAGAACACAAGTGAACATTCAGCAGCCACGTTAAGAAAACACAATAAATACAGTTTCTTCTTAAGCTGAAAAAAATTACAGTGTCACCTGATTATCCAGGGATTTTTATCATCATTATTATAATTAATATTATTATTCAGCTCCTCCCATGTCAAAGGATGAATCCACTTAAGTTCCAGAACCCTGAGATGAGCAACAACAATGTGGTGGGCTACAATTAGTGAGTATCAAAGCCATGAAGATGGTCTGCCAGGCCACTAGATGGAGATGAAGAGGAGGAGGAAATAATGTGGCCCCCTTTTGAGATGTACCATCGACAGATTGAGGATGCACCAAATCCATAGAGCCAGGGGTATACCATAGCTGACAGGATCCCAACTGCAGGCTGTGCAAAGATGCCAGACAGTCCAGCACAAAGTCGCTTTAAGCATAAATCAAGAGGAACAACCAAGCAGCTGGGATAATGCACACGAAGATTTGTGCCACATGTGGATTACAAGTCTCCAAGTCCCGATAGGAGACATTCCCAAAGGTGGTTGAAAGCATTGGGGCCAAGATCCTGTGGGACTTGACGAGCAGCTGCTGGCCAACCAACTAGATATAGTGGTGGTTGACATGGAGCAGAAGATGTGATAGATGCATGAAAAAAAATCAAGATGTAACAGGTGTTGAAGGAACAGCAACAACGAGGAGCAGAAAAGTCCAAAGTGGTCCCAATGGTAAACTGAGAATTAGGAACACCAAAACTGGGAGAGCAGATTTCAGTCTCAACATCTGAGGCACTAATTACAAAAATTGTATAGATTACTTAAACAGACAGTCAACATCCAAACTGTATCCAGACCATGCTTGGCTCTACTTACTGGACATACTGCTGGATACTTTCTCTGACATCTGTTTGAGCTCCACTGCCACAATGACAGATACAGAATAATCTTCATCACCTTATATCACTATACCATCATTTATTCTAGATTTAAGTGTATCCTATATATATTTTTTAATTTGAATCCCCTTTAAATTTTTCTATTCAACTGAGCTCCTTGTGTACCGTTTTTTCTTTTTACTAAAAAGCTAAGTTGTTATCATGTTTTGGATTGTTTAACATAGTAATTTTGGAGCTATTGAGAAATTCTCTTGTTCTTATTTCAGATAAACTTTTTGGTCTGTATATTTACCTGCAGCGTACTTCAGAGAACGATTGTAGCTTGGCAGTCTCTTCCACAGTCCACTCTGTTCCTCTCCTCCGTCTGTCACCGCCTCACATTGGCTGTTATAATGTTCATACAGCTGCCTCATTTCTGTGCCCCATGAGGGGTTAGGAAGGCTGAAGTCCCGGGGGTTGGATGAAAAGACCGATGGAAGCGTTTGCTAAACAGAGAAATAAAATATAATGTCTGTTAGTATTAAAAGCGTAATGACAAAGTGTGGATGTCTCATATAGATACCATATGACTACTGCTTTAATATTTGTGGTTCTATTAAGTCAACAGGGGTCATGAAAACATTTTCCAAAATGAGCGAAAAGTATTAATTTAGCTACATTAGTTTTGTCATATTTGCAGTCATATGAAAAAGAAAGTTTGCATTGGACTCTGTGAAAAATTGTCAGGTCTTGTGTGTGGAGGCGTGGAAGAGATGACCCAAACGCTGGACTCACGGTGCAGAAGTGATGAGGGTTTATTGGGAGCAGGTGAACGAACAAAGCAGGAACGGTAGGAGTGACTGGCTGACTGAATAACTGAGAACTAACGGGAACAACAACATAACATCAATGACACGACAAAGACCAGGAGAGAACTGAGGACTTAAATATGCTGGCTGAATAATGACTTATAGGTGACAGGTGAGTGAACAGCTGAACATAAAGAACTACTGATAAATGGGAAGAGGGCTGAACATAATGAACACAGACCAAGGTTAACACAATAAAACAGGAAGTGGAACCGGCAGTAGAGAAACGGTGAACGTGAACTGAAAATACTGGGTCAACGACCCAGAAACCCTGACAAAAATTCAGCATGTTGTAGAACCACCTTTAGCAGGAATAACTTGAACTACTTCTTTTCTGCTTGACTTTATCAGACTCTCACATCATCGTGGAGGAATTTCAGCTCATTCTTGTTCATTCATGTTTATTCATGCGCAGCTCTCTTAAGGTCCCACCACAGCATTTCAGTTGGGTTTAGGTCTGAACTTTGAGCGAGCCAATGCAGCACCTTGATTCTTTTCTTTTTCAGCCATTCTGTTGTAGATTTATTGTTTCTGTGTTTGAAATCATTGTCCTGTTGCATGACTCAATGTCTGCTCTACTTTTGCTGTCAGACAAATGTCCTCGCATTTGAATTGTTAATACTTAGGCAAGGTACCCGGCTCCTGTGGCTAAAAAACAAGCCCAAATCATCACCGCTCCACCACTGTGGGTTTGAGGTGTTTGTGTTCATTTGATTTGTTTCATTTTTACCAAACACCTCCACTTTGGTCTCATCTGTCAAAGGGACATTTTTCCTGATATGTTTGTTCAAGTGTTACTTTGCTAACCTGAGTCGTGCAGCCAAACTCTTTTCATAGGGAAGAAACATTCGCTCGGCAGCCCTTCCAAACAAAACCTATTTGTCTTTTTCTAATCACACTGTTATGAACTTTAATATTTATCATGATAACTGAAGCTTGTAGAGTCTGAGATGTTGCAATTTATAAGCAATGCATGATCTGACACTGGGGAGAATTTGTTGTGACGTCAACTCCTGGGAAGGCTGAATACTCCACACCAGCAAAATGCCAAAACGTCTGCCTTTATAGAGATCTTAGCAATTGCTGGTAATTAATAAATCTAATAAATCTGTTGTCTTCCATGAGGAGAAGTTGACTAATACTTACCCTCCTAATTCTGTTTTGTATGCCTGTGCGTTTGAGGTGTATATGTACACTTGTATGCATACAGAGAGAGACATTCTGCTATTGTAAATGACCTTATTGCCGACTAGAGTAAAGAGTACAAAGAGTAAAGAGTTAGAACAGGACGATTTTCTTGATGTAAGTGTGGAGGTTATTATGATCTTATAAATTCTAACTCATATAAACTCGAATACCTAATTCCTATGTAATGATGTAGTTTTTAATAGTAGTTTTTAACAAGAAGAAGTACAGAAAACTTTCTTCTTCACACGATTGTACGTTATTATATTTTTCTATAACACTATTATTTGTTACTGTTTACATGTTTGTCATGATGAACTTCATTTTTAATTGGGTTAACAAAATAATTTTCCAACCCTTGGATAAAGTGTTTCTTATGTTATCTGTGATGATGTTGACCTCTGTGGTCGTGTTGTAGAAACATGGCCTGCTATTTTAAGTTGTAATCACTACGTTATAGTCATCTTACATGTTTTTGGTTTGTTTGTTATTTCCAACAAGCTGACAAACTCTCACGCTGGCCACGTGTTTTTTAAGCTGTGATGTGCTTTTACTTTATTTAGCTGTGGGATAGTACAGTCACAACACTAGAGAAACATCTGGCAGGAGGGAGAAGAACATAACACGGCAAACAACTCACATGCACCATGAAAAAGTCTTTCATAAAATACGGCTCACATGTCTACCTACCACCATGCTCTTCAATGAAACGCTGGCAGGGGGATTGCTGAGTTCAGACTTCATGAATGCGAGAGAACCGAGGCTCTGAAAGCCCCTGAATATTCGACCCAGACTCCTTGCCATCTGTAAACTGTCCCCGCGATGATTGGAAAGCTGGGCAGAAACCGACTTCTATAACCTGAGGTAGATAAATTATGCTGTAACGGATCGTTGAGAGTTAGCTGTCTGTCGTCTGTTAGCGTCCTAACAGACTACGGTCGCTGCAGTAAACACTGGTCTGCTTTAAAAATAAAAGTGACTTAACCATCTTTGACCCGTGTTTATGTTCCGCTGTCTCACAGAATAGGAGTACGTCCTATCACGAGTGTCACTGCTAGTATTTTACCGGTGACTTTCATGTGTCAAGATCAGGCTGTAAACTTCCGGCGTGAGGGAGTTCTGCCGTTGCGTCGGTTGGGTAGAGTCACGTGCCATACAGATTCCAATATAATTGGCTGTCAAATAGAACTTTTTTTTCTGTTCCCTTGGTAACCACCATTATTCTTCTCTTTTCTTTTTTTTCTAACTTTACCGAGACACGGCAGATTTTTAATAGTTGTGATTCAGTTAAAAAAAAGTTTACACATTTATTGGAAACAAATAAATAGTTTGAGAAGAAACTAAAAAAGAGAGACTCAATTAGGTCATATGGGGCTTAGACAATAACAAAAATAACAAAATTAACAGAATCGACTATTTTTCTGTAGTTATTTTTACTCATAAAACTTAGAGATTAATGTACCTATTATTTATTTTATTAAAAATATAATTTTCTTTACTTAAGCATATTGCAATATTTGGAACTTTTTTGTGGTATAGCACATATAAAGTTTTTATTATATATTGTTAACTTAATTAATGCAACATAATTTTAAAATGTAATGTGCAAATATAAATCTCCTGTCTCTATCTAGAGACAAGATAATAGATAATAGTTTACTTTCTGCAACTGTTACTGTTCCACCACATTCCAACGATGCTCTATTGGATTGATCTCTGCTGTCTGTGGAGGCCATTTGAGTACAAAGATGACTTAAACTGTGTGGCATAGTGCATTATGCTGCTGGAAGCAGCCTTCAGAAGATGGGTACACTTTAGTCACAAAGAGATGGACATAATCGACAACAATACTCAGGTAGACTGTGCTCACTTGCTATTAAGGCACCCAAAATGTGGCAAGAAAATATCCCAAAAAACATTTCACCACAAGTGCCAGTCTGAAGCCTTGATACAAGGCAGTTTGGATCCATGCTTTCATTGATCCTAACTTTCATGTACTTAACATCAAATTCTGACCACAGCATTTAAATGCTACTGCAGACATCAAGACTCATCACACCAAGCACCATTTACCCAGTCTTTTATTGTTCTATTTTTGGTTCAAATTGTAGACTCAGCATCCTGTTCTTAGCTGAGGGTTGTGAAGCCCAGTATGGTCAAGCAGCCTCGTCATTTTTCTCTGACCTCTGGCATAAACAAGACATTTTCACTCAGAAAACTGCTGCTTGCTTGATATTTCGATGTATGTGTACAGTGACAATAAAGGGCTATTCTTTTCTCTTTTTAATACCATTCTCAGTAAACACTAAAAATGGCTTGTGTGGGGAAATCCCACCAGATCAGCAGCTTCTGAAATACTCACACCAGCCTGTCTGGGACCAGCAACCATGCCACCTTCAGAGTCATTTAAATCACTTTCCTTCTCCATTCTGGTGCTCGGTTCCAACTTGAGCAGGTCATTTAAACGTCTACATGCCTGAATGTTTTGAGTTGAGCAATAAAAAATTTTAAGTTTAGAAGTGGGTGGAGGTTGAAGGAGAGGTAGCAAGTATTTCTGTAACAACTTGCAAAACAACAACAACAGCAAAACAAAACATTTACACTATTTATGCATTATTTATAATAATTTATGATTATCATATGTTTATAAGTGATTCAGTGTTGATATAGCCTTTAAAAATACCGGTTATTTTCAATACAAGGCTATCATGTAAGCACAAGGTTGAAGAAAGGCATCTTGCCTGCAGATTAGCTGAAGGTGGTAAAGGGAACTGTGTGAGTGCAATGTTGAAAAAGGTGCAATCAGTTGTAAAGGTAAAAAATAAAATGAGCAATAATAACTAAGGTTACACTTGTTAATTTATAGGAACTTTAGGAACACAAAACACTTTATTTAGTCATTGTACATCCATACAGCACTCAATAAACCCACAATGTTTTTGGTGATCTAATTTCATACAAGACGTTTTGTAACAAGTTCAGCGTACTCAAGTTATTCTTGTAATAGTTTCCTCCAAAAGTGATCCCCTGTAAGAAAGTGCTTCCTCCTTAGTTGTATCAGCAAAGGCACAATGTCAGTAACATAGTCTGTCTTAACCCTAGGTTCTGCACTAGGGGGAGTTGAAGGACCATTTATTTGAACAGACGTGATAATTTAGGTTTTGCCTCTTAAATCTAAAAGGTTTTATCATTTTGGCTTTCTTTATATTCAAAGTAGCATTAAATGATGTATATAATGTTTTTACACTTTTACACACATTGCATCTATTTTCTAGACTCCTTAAAGGTCTGCTGTTTATGGCCCAGAAGCATAAATAGTACATCAAATTCATAAAAACCAAACAGAAACTGAATAAAATCTGGGTCTGTGTGTCCTTTTTTTAAAACTAGATCTGGTTTGTGTCACTAGAAGAAATAACTGGAACTTTTTAGCAAAAATATTATTTCCACATCATAAAACCAGTGCAAAATAACTGCCAGGTCGCTTTTTCATTACTGCTGGAGCTACAATGAAAATGTTGTACATTGTTACAATAATAAGTGCACTTTTTCTATTTTTTATTACATTCAAAAGAATAATAAAAAATAAAAAAAAATAGTAAAAATATGATAAAAGGAGACACCACAGTGTTTGACATCAGGTACCCAACCACAGCAGTCAAACAGCTTCTGCAGGGGTTATTTCAGCTCAAACACACTATCACAGAACACTCAGACAGACGTGGCAAACGTTGATAAGAGGGTTACTTTAACCAAACCATAATCTTTCCTTATAACTAATCAAAGAGTTATTTCTATTACTTATATTGCTTACTTATATTGTTATATCACCATATTAGGCGCAAAATTTTGAGCACATAGAATTATTGTGGGATGTTCACCACATTATATATTACAAATACAACCTTTTTTCCTTCTTATGATATGAAATGAATTCTATTTCTCTATTTCACATGTCCGTATACTTGTTCTCTGAGTCAATGTGCAGAGTTTCTTTTCTTTTTTTGTTACTATTCCATAATAACCTTAGTGCTGATACAAAACTTGGATGCACAAATATTTTTCTGAAAAAGTTGCTAGTCATTGTTGTGCAGTTCTGAAGTGACTTCACTGTGTTTCTTGAGTTATTCCACACAACTTCCTGAAAAATCAAGAAAGCAAAAGACAGTTTTCAGTTTTGCAGTAGAGACGTGTTAAATAGACTTCTACAGTAGCCCCCCGGTGATCTACGGTAATCCACATTATTATTAACGATGCATGCTGGTGATTAAAATCTTACCGTCCTTCCTCCTTGGTTGTATCAACAAAGGCACAGACAGCTTTATCTCTATCCGAAATCTGCTGTTTCAAGCTCTGAATGTTCTCCTGGGCTTTACTTTTAGCTGCTTCGTGATCAACTGAGACAATAAAACATAATAACAAATGAGAGCAAAACTGAGAATGTGTAAATGTATTATTAGAAACAGGTAGCTTTGTGTTGAAAGCAAATATTTGGATTGTACAGTAACTGAAATCTACAAGTCCTGTAGATGGAGCCATGTGGCTCAGTGTTGCTACAGCTGGTTTTACAGGTTTCCCATAAAGGAATGTAAAAATGGAACGGTTCTTTTTCTTCTTGTGTAGAAAACTGAAAAAGAAAACCCCACCCAGTGCATTTAAAAATGCAGACACAGAAATGTTTGTCTTATTCTCCTATCTGACCCATATCATTGTGTAGTGTGTGTAACATATTTATGGATGTGTTAGTCAAGAGCTGATATCAGCAGAGCAGAATTTAAACAGAAAGATGGCTTACCTTTGAGTTGATCTATTTCCCCTGTTGTACTAGCCTTCGTCTTCTCCGCCTTCTCCTAATGAGAAAAAAAGAGGAAGTCAGCAGTTACACTGGTTAACTGCGGAATGAAGCTCAAATAGAGACAATCAAGCAAATATTTAAATGTATTACAGTTGTTCACATCATCCTTTTCTTCCTTTTTTTTAATTAATATTTAGACTGCAGCACGAGCATGCAAATGAAATAACTCCTGCGGACAAAGTGCATTTGTGTGCCTGTGTGCGCGTGAGCCTTGCCTTCTCTGTCACACAGGCCGTCAGACTTTTACCCATGTCCCCCGATGACTTTTCAATTTCTGCCTTTTTCTTCTTCAGTTCTTCCATCTTTTTGTTGACTTCGTCCAGCGATTTCTGCAGCTCGGAGATTTTGGCTTTCAGGGCGACTATGCCTTCCTCTTTCCTGGTGACCTGCTCCGAGTTCTCCGATAAGCGGACTTTCAAGTGACTCAGACGCAATTCCTGATGGACGACCTGGAAAATCAAGACACCCATCACAACAACACTCAGGCCAACTAACGCGATCGCCAGCTTCATCTTGGTTTCGACGAGGAGACACGGGATACACGATGGAGAACTCTTGAGGGTCACTTGTTCATCCCAGGTCCCGACCTTACGCACGCGTCTCCTAAAGACCAGTCCACCGGTGTGACGGGAAACTTGCAGACTGCCTTACCTGCTGAACTGGATGGGCGTGACAAACCACCTGTTTCCTCCTGTGTAACTCTCTCTCTCTCTCTCTCTCTCTCTCTCGCTTACTCTGATGGCAGGCGCTTAAACAAACACTTTGAATGTATTTACATCGTGATCGTGCAGCCTATCTAGAGCCCATCTCTTACAGGTCTAACATCTGCTGTTTGCTTTCAACAGCTATATATATATACATATATATTGCTATATTGCTATATATATTGCTATTTGGTCTACTACAGCTTAGGCCAAACTGATTATTGCAGCTTCTAAATAATTTTTTATGTCCTCTAGAAATTAGGTGGAAAATCAAAATAGGTCTTTATAAATGTGTGTGTGTGTGTGTGTGTGTGTGTGTGTACAGGCCTATATACAGGCCTACTAAGGCAAACCAGTTTACTCCAAGCCAACAGGCCCAACCTGTCTATCTTTAGACACGGCATGCTCGGAGAGGGCGTGTTTACTGACCAGCTCAGGTCCAACCACATTGATGAAAGTCCAATCCAGGTAAGCTCAGGTGACTCATTAATTCATTCACGGTGTAGCCAGGGTGACGCACAGAGCAACTTTGCCGGATCCACTGACAACACTCGTGAACGTTAAAGAGGCCGCACTGTAAGAAGATCCGCTCTTCACTTTCGGCAGTAAAGGAAGGCTCTCAGCGCCGAGCAAACAATGAAGCCGCAGTTCTTGCTACCTGCGACCGTAGTGGTGTCGGTCGCTTTGGTGGGGATCATGAAACTGCGGAAAGGTGAGCACGAAAAATACGAGAAGCAGTTCAAGTTTCAGGATGTCAGACTGCGGGTTGCCAATGATGTGCTGGGAGAATACCAGAACGATAAAGCAGAGAAGCAGAACATGCTGGAAAAGGCCAACACTGAGCACAAAGCGCTGGAGGAGGAGGTGAACAAGCTCCAGACCGGCGGGGAAAAGTCTAAGGGAGATACGGACGCCTGCCAGGCAGACCTGGTGAGTCGGAATATTTATCAGGCGTTATTAGGTTCACACGGTTTTATTCCTTTTGTTTCTTTGTTATTATTACGGGAAGAGAGAGCTAGTGGAACCCGAGTGTGGTTTAGTTCAAGAAGAACTCCCCAAACCCGTTCCACCTGTTGAGGAGCTTAGGTACACTCAGAAACTCAGGCTTGTCCGACTGACAGTGGACTTAATGCCGCCACTAAACTGAAGCTGATTTCCTACATTACTGTACAAAATATCAGTCTTTGACATCCAGCTCTTTGAAGATACAGCTTAAAACTTTAATTTTTGATAAACATACAGATGGATCCCTTGGTTATGCTGCAATGGGTTTGCAATGGCCCTTCCCATGATGCACTGTTTCTTCTTCCCCACATTGCATGTAATTATTACTTAATATGAGTAACAGCGTACATGGTCGTTTGTATTGGCACAGGTATTCTTCATCTGTACAGTATATGCATTTATAATAATGCAGTACAGTGTTTTGATTTATAGCTTTTTTTTTTGTCTTCATGGTTTTTGAGGTGGTCTAATGGTTACTGGAAGAAGACACACCTGTAAATTCTTCATTATGCCAACTGTTCTGACTCAGTCATTTCTGATTTATGATATAGCATCAGGTCTTTTCTTATTGGGGGGGGTTAACCTGCAGACAAAGTCAGGTGCACCGTTAACCCAATTCTGAATCTTTCTGCTGCAACAGGATTTTTGTCCTGTCTCCCTCCCCTTCTGCCTGAGGTTTCTTCCTGTTAAAATTGAGTTTTTCCTTCCCACTGTCTCCAAGTGCTTACTCATAGGTGTCATTTGATTGTTGGCCTGTTCTCTGTATTGTTGCAGGGTCTGTACCATATAATATAAAATGCCTTGATGTGATTGTTGTTGTGATTTGGATCTAAAAAAAAAAAAAAAAAGATTTTTTTTTAATTAATTTATTTTATTTTATTTTTTGTTAATTCAAACAATACATTATAGCCTCTGCTGTATATATTGCAGGCCCTATTGGGAAGGTGAGCATACTCCTTCACCCAAGCAAACAGCAGTGGGTGGTGCTTTCAACTGTAAAACAAATAGCATGTAGGCTAGTCCTTATGCTAGGCCTATAAATGATATATATCTGCTACATGCAACATTCCCAAATGAAAGTGACTTTGCTGTGTAGCATCATAGCGTGTGGCTGAGGAGAAAGCCAAGGGAGCCACCATTTTACTGCACTTTGGTTCTTGTGGGGGGGGTTTTTCTCCCAATCATTTATATTTACATACCTATCACGTTCACATTCTGCAAACCATTTGTGCAAATTTGATCTCTGTGGTTTCACAAGTGCTCTGTGTTGCTGAGCTTTTCCTTTGCATTTGCAGAAGGCAATCACAGATGAAGTGGGAGCAGCAGAGGCACAGTTAAAAAGTCTGAAAGGTAAGTGATGGTTTATGAAGTCCAGTGAATGAAAGTAGTTGTGTAGTTGGAAGTAAAGAAAGGAAAGACTTTTTTGTATGTTTTACTAAGCTTTTACTAACTTCCACCCCATCTTGTAATTTGGTAACACTTACAGCTGAGCAGGAAAAAGAGAAGACGAGCTGGACAACAGAAGAAGACACTCTGAAGCAGCAACTAGAAAAACACAGCTTAGTGTGTCAGTTCATAAAAACAGATATTGCAGAAGCAAGGTATGGTTACAGCTTTAATTAACATAAATCTGCAGAGCCTATTATTATATATTTATTGTGATATTCATGCACTTTTTTATTGTACATTTTTCTCGTAAAAGAACTTTGTGTGGAATAAAAGAGCAACCAAAGGCAGAGGCCCCTAAACAAGATCAACCAAAGGCTGAGGCCCCCAAACAAGAAGAGCCAAAGGCTGAGGCCCCCAAACAAGAAGAGCCAAAGGCTGAGGCCCCCAAACAAGAAGAGCCAAAGGCTGAGGCCCCAAACAAGAAGAGCCAAAGGCTGAGGCCCCCAAACAAGAAGAAGCAAAGGCTGAGGCCCCTAAAGCTTAAAAGGCTAAAGGAATTGGACCCATAAGATCGGGCATGGACACTAGTATCCTGGTCTTGGTCTCATTTGGTGTGTGATATATAAAAAGAACAAGGATAAATCTAGTTAGTCTTAAGAAACCCGATAACTGTGCACATGGTCAACAATACTCTAGTTTCTTGATACTAAGTGTCTAAAAGCAGCACGTGAAGTCTGTGTGAATGATACAAGGTCCTGCTGTAAATTCATAGATAGGAATCAGTTTTGCTTGTTTTGGTTTTATAATTTAACATTGGATAATTTTAGTTCAGTTTTAGTCTTTTAAAATGTTTTGTGGGTGACATTTGTCAGGGGGAAGATGCAAGTGGTTCAGAATAGGTATGCAACAGTTTGCAAAAGTGGTTCACTCACGGTCATATGGACGTGCTAAGACTCAATAAAAAATCATCAGGTAAGTTGTGTTGTCAGATCTATTTTATTTTGGTTATCTCAAGTTTTACTTCTCAGTTTACAACCCCAACTCCTTAAAAAGTCAGGATGCAGTGTAAAATGTAATAAACAAGTCTCATAGAAGTTGGGACAGGGCCATGTTTACCACTGCGTAGCATTCCCCCTTCTTCATTGTCTTTTTTTAAATACTTTTTTTTAAAAATTATGTGATTTTTGCCTTTATTTGATAGTTGATCAGTGTAGATTAGACAGGAGAGATGAGGAGAGAGAGCAGTAGAGGACACACAGAAAAGGGCCACAGGTGGGACTGGAAACCTGACCGGTGCATTTTAGCCACAAGGCATACGGCTGCACGCTCAACCAGTAAGCCAAGCTGGCACCCCATCCCCTTTTCTTTTTAACAACAGTGTAAATGTCAGGGAACTGAGGAGACCAGATGATGGACTTTTGGGAGAGGAATGTTTTTCCCATTCTTATCAGATCAAGAGTCCCGCGTCTTTTTTGTTGTATTTTTAAAAGCATGATGTGTCAAATGTTTTCAGTAAGTCTGGGCTGCAGGCAGGCCAGTTCACCACCTGGATCTTCTACTTCAGCATTGTCTTCCTGAAATATGCAAGGCCTTCCCTGCAAAAGAGGTTGTCTGGATGGGAGAATATGTTCATTTAAAATCCATATATACCTTTCTCCCCTCAGTCATGTCACTGACCTGTTACTAGTAGTACCACTTACTCTTCCAACCTTTTGTTTCCATTCCAACTTTTAATATTAACCTTGTTTAAGAGGAACAATGTTTAGCTGCTCTGGTTCAGTCTAATTTATGGCACAAAAATAATGCAAAACTGTAAACTATCTTTTGACTGATGGGTTGCATGCATGTAATATCTTGTCAACTGTGTGCTTGAGTTTAGGTTTAAAAAATATAATTTAAAAGAAATGAAAAATACTTGCTTGAAATGCAAGTCTTTTGGCATTTTAAAACAGTAGGGGGAATATTTCTGTGATGTAAGTTCAAAGTCTCCACAGCAGTCTTCTTTTTATTAGGTAGCATAATAATTACACAGAAATGCACTAAGAATTATTATAGTGCAAAAAAACCCCTCTATTATATATGCAGAGCACATTATTGTTCCTAACATGGGATCACCTAAAAATGGAACATCATGATCATTTGTGTGTGAAATAGAGTGCTGTGGCATGCTGCAAAACTTTGGTATCAATCCGATACCAAGTAAAAGGGACAATATTGCCAATACCAATAATGGTACCAATACGTTTAGATTTATTACTTATAAAGGCAGCTTAGGGAGAGAAGAGTTGTGTGTCATGACTTTTGAGATGAATCATCATTGTGATCGTTGTGATTTTTACTTTCCACATCACACCTTTCAGCCGTTTATGTGTTTTAAAACTGAGTTTTTTGGATACCTGAAATGAAATGTACCTGTCTCTAAAGCACTTTGAGTCAACTTCTGTTGTTTAAATGGGCTATAAATAAAACTGATGTGACAACACAAAAAGGTTCATATATTTTTATATTGGATGTTTGCAGTATATTTTAATTTTTTTTTGAAATAATTATTAATTTGACACAATTTAGTGGGTTACATACTGAACTTAGAGGATAGAAACAAAGTATCGATCCTACCGGGCTAGTATCGATCTGATACCACTACCAGTGCTGGTATCGATACCATTGTTACTTGGATCATTTCACCCACCTCTAGTGAAACCCACAAAGCAGAACAATAACTAAAGCTGAATATTTATCTCTGAGATGTAGAGGACAAGAAGTATGAAATAAAAATCCCTTAGAAAAGTATTCAACCTTATTACAACATATTATAAAACACACAAAGTATCATTACCATAGCAATCCATAACGTGATCATTTATTTTATGACCACACACACTAAGCACACCAAGGATTTTCAGTGGGCTGTGCTTGCTTTATTTAGAGCTTTTCTAGTCTTACTGACCGCTCAAAGTGCTCTACACCACATGTCACATACTCTCATACAGCACCTCATTAAACAAAGTTCAACCCCTGTATCTGCTTCACATCCACAACTAATTCAGAAAAACCAAGTAACCTAACATCTTTGGACTGTAGGAGGAATCCAGAGTACCTACACAGGAGAACCAAGAAATACCAACCAGGGGTTCAAACCAGGAGCCTTATTGCTGTTGTCTTAAGTAGACAAAATTCTTCCTTATTAGATTAAATAACCACTATGGTCCACCACCAATCACAATTTTATCCTGATCCCTATCAGTGTCCTTTAAAATACCACCAATACTTTTCAATCAGATATATGTTTTACAGCAAAAGTGCACATTGTAGCTTAGCTATTTGTAGCACCAAATCACAACAGCAGTTGCCTCAAGCACCTTATTATAGTAAGGTAAAGACCCCACAACAAGACAGAGAAAACATCAACAGTCAAACAGCCCTTTTTTAAGCAAGCACTTGGCGTACAATTTATACCCATGAGAGTACGAACTATCTGAAACGTCTAATAGTTGGATTAACACCATTCTGATATGGCGTTAAAGCTCATTATAAGCATCAAGAAGAAATCATTTTGGTTCAGAAATGATCTTTTAGCTTCTGATTACCACCCAATTGCAAAGAACCTTTGTGTGATTTTTGACTGTGCTTCTATACAAAGGAGAAGTAAGCTGGAGGCTTACCACCCTTCACGTGACTTTGAGAGAGTAATTCACATCTTTAATACCGCTGAATTAGACTATTGTAATTCTCTCATCGTTGGGTTTGTTCAGTTGTTACTTTGTTGCATGTGGGATGTATAAAATGCTTGCCTTCTGGCAGTAAAGAAAGGACATGATCATATCACACCTACACTGGCCTCTTTACATTTCAGGATCCAGTTTAAAAATGAACTTACTTGCTTCTAAGAGTTTGAATGGCTTGGCACCACCCTACTTAAGTGAGCTTTTACAGTCCTACACTGCTGCCAAAGCAGTGAGGCCATATATAAGACTGCAAATGCAATCTTATATATGGTGATTTATTATGCATTTTAGTGTATTTCTTGGTGATTTAACGATTTTGATATGCATATTTAACATACCAAGGTTGTTTAAAATACAGTATAGAAATAAACTTTGTGTCTGAAAGCATTAATGAAAAATCAATATTTGTAATATTTCTCACAGGTTGGCTAAAGAGTGCAAACAGATGGTGACCTTTCTGTTACTCTCCCTGCCATAAAGTAAATTATATTAGTTGGCAGAGAACACATTGCACACAATAGTCAAGGTGTGGAACGTGATGGGTGCATGGTTGTGAAAACTGTACCTGCCCACTAACCTGTATCCTGGTTGCACAGGTAATAATTAATACATCCAAACACAGACAGAAGGAGAAAGAACAATGAACCAGTCAGACAGTGTGTATATACATTTAATAACGCTGCTGTCCTCCATTCTGCGCCTCCATGAAGGGCGTTTGTGCGTCGGTTTCATATTTGACTGTATGTAAATATAAGCTGGCGGAAAAAAAAACCTAAATGCTACACAACAAAAATAAAAACGGAAAGCAGTCTCCACTTTCGCTTTCACTGTGAACCTATTAACCATATGTACATCCGATTTGTGTCTTATTGTACTGGACACTATGCTTTGGCCTTTTTGGATCGCTTTTATTAATTTATTTTCCTCTGTTAGATAACTCCTCCACGTCCAGCGCTGAAAACACGGAGATATTGAATAACCACTGTTAACCTTGTCTGCTTCGCTCCCTTTTAGTGACCCTGCCTCTGCGTCAGTATGTGTGTGCATGAGAGAGAGCGAGAGCGAGCATAATCAACTGACCAATCGCAGAACCCACAGCTTTGATGCGTCGCTCCACATAAACTTCAGTCTGTTCTTGTGAAGCTTGCTGTGCAGCTTGCGTTCTGGCCGATCCATCAGTCCAAAGTTGCTCCATCTAATTGTTAATTTTAGATGTATATATTAATATAACATGAATATTATATAGGCGTAGTTATTCATAGCATATATGAGTATTTTAGATTTATAGTCAAATGATATATAACATGAGCTACAGAGGGTAGAAATTACTCCTCCTACTCCTTTCCAATTAAGAAACGGTCAACATTTTGTTTTTGTGTTTTCTATGCAAATATAATGACTTTCACTGATATTGGGGGTTTTTTTATGTGCATTAACACGAATACGTTTGAAATAAAGATTTGATTGACTGAAAGTCTTACTTAGAGATGAGAAATGTCCAACATTTAAGGGTGTCTGTCTGTGGGGTTCAGCATTCATGAATTATGATTTTATTATTGAAGGGTTTTTTTAAAATCATCTTATGCTTTTACTAGAGATTTCACCAGGGCACAAAAACAACCTTTATTTGTCACATACACAATGAAATGCTTGTGTCCGAGCTGCAGACATAGCCACACCGTTCCAGGGGTTGGTTTTAGAGTGAGGGGTCTAGCCAGGACTCTTACTGGATGCCGGGTGGGAATTGAACTTGCAACTCCTGCTACAAAGGTGTGTAGTCTTACCGCTCTACTATCCAGCTGCAGGGAGAAGACACGAAGTGAAGAGACAGGTGTAAAATGACATGTGACAGAAGTCCTCACTTGGGTTCAAATCAGGGACATAGCAGCTCACGATCAGCACCGAAACCCTACAGAAGGTCCGTTATTCCATTAGATTTGTTAAGCAGTTGCACAGAAGTGATTTTATATGAGATCAGACCCATTAGATTTAACTCATGACTGCATGCAACGATCGGGCTGTGTGATCAGGTTTACAAAATCACTTCATTGGTTGTAATTTGTGTTTATAGTGAGTATATTGTCGTTGATGTTATCTGCCCCTTTTTATAAAAGCACAAAATAAACACGTTTTCACACTCGTGTGATTCTTTTTCTGTCAAACTAAGACAAGCTGCAAGCAATGTCTTAGTTCTGCAATCTTATCAGCAACACTGTTAAAAACTAATACTTCAGCTAAACTGAAACCCCTTTCAGATTAACTTAAATTAACTCTTAAACCTTAAACATGTTATCAGAAATCAGAAAATCTTGGACTAAACTAAAGGGATGTAATTTTCCTCTTCGGTCTTTGAGATGAGGGCACTAAAAAAAGGCTTTCAAGCAAACTCAATGCAAAGGATGTTAGTTGTTATGTTAAATCTCATGCAATTCATTTTTAAAATCACTTTCCTCTGTATCACCCTGTCATCTCTCATTCTGCTTCACACTGCCAGCCATCTGCTGGAGATTAAAACACTCCCCCAGGCTCACAATTAGGCAATCGAGGGGCTATCATTCCGCCCCAATAGGCTGACAAGGTCGGCGTCATACCAGGAGAGGATACATCGGCGGCAGCAAGGGACATGTAGTCTGACTGATGTCACAAATGTAAACTGTAATGTGTGATTTGATATGTATGAGCAGAAATGTATAATTAAGAATGCACCTGTGTTAAAAATAGCCAGATTCTCTGTAAGCGATGAAACTTACAGGGAATATATTCCAGCTACAGAAATGTTCACCTTCTCAGCTACACCCAGTGCTTTCAAATTAAAAGGAAAAACTGTGACTCACCACAGGTAAAAGTGTTTTTTTTTTATCAGTCAATACATGCGGTAGATGACGTGAACTCAGCACATGTTAGAGTCCTTCCCACCCCACCCCCCCAAACACAAAGTGGAAGTTATAACAAACCAACCTGACATCTAGAGGTCACACTGACAGCTGGAGGTCACTGAGATTTTAGAATCAATCCTCAGTCTGCCTCAATGTCACAAGTCTAGCAGAATCGGTTAAACTTTACAGTCATTCTCACGTTAAAATATAAATATCAAGCAATTGAAAACATGACAGAACTGTTTAATGAATGTCGATCCATGGACACTAACAGCGCCCACGTTTTGAAGTAAAAGTCAACTTTTTGCCTTTGAAATGATTTGTAGGTTGAAATTAAAGTAATATTGTTTAAAGTTTCTGCTTTAAACAATAAAATTGGTTATTTCTCGGACAAAAGAGTTACCTTGTACTGCTTTCACATTTAGATGCTCTTAATTGTTATAATAATGAAGGAAAACATTTAAAAGGATTTTATTTTCCTCCTGTAACCATGTTTAATGAAAACAAACATAATTTAGAAGTTTTATTTGTTTTAAATATATTCATATTTTTAAAGATAATCTTAGTAACAGGATACGACCAGTGACTTTGGTGAAATGACCGTAGCATTTCACGCTTGTCCTCCCTACAGGCAATAACTGAGTGTTATTTGACTCTACAGTCATGTCAGTGTGTGTGTGTGTTTGTGTGTGTGTGTGTGTACTCACAGTGGGATGAACATTACATCTATTGATCCAGCTAATGTGGGGAGGAAAGGCTGCAGGCCACAGCAGCTGATCAATATACCTCTAATTACATGGGACACAGAGTGTGTGTTACTGAAAGAGTGGAGGTTGGTGGTCCCCCCCAAACTCATAGGGCTGCATATATATAAATGCTGTCCCACTGGGGACAGTCTCACAGACTCGCACACATTCAACAGTTAGCTCTCTTTTATTTTTATTATTTTTCTACTTTTTATTAATCAGCATGCCAGTTTTGCGAAGGATCTACTGATGGGACGCTGGAACTCCACATGTGCTTAGAGAGAATGAGTGAGTATCTTTATTTTTGTTTGTGTTTCATTGTTATTGAGAGTGTTTCGTTATGTATATCATACCTCTTCTCTTGCATTTGCACCAACTGTGTATTTCCTGAAACTAACAGAGACGCTGATCTCAAATGCCAACACGATCTCTGGCTCCCTCGCCCTCTGGGCCTCTGATCTGTTTTTGTCTTTCTGTAGAAGGTTGTTCAAGTCAGTGTTAGTTAAATTCAGCCTTAAACAATCTGACTGATTGTGCAATGTTTGTCACTTCCTAATTTATTTTTTTTTACCTCACTGCCTCATGTCTCTCTTGTCCAACAGGTTTTTCCAGCCTGCAGGATTCTTCCTGGTTCGCCAGAAGCTGTGTGATATGTTTGATATTCGGTTGTTCTTGTGCTTTATAATGTCAACTAAATATCAGACATATTCCTACAGAGTCCGGCACTGACTTCTGACCTTGCTTCATCCCTGACAAAAGGCCTGTGTGTGACGTGAGATGTACTGCAAAATAAAAATGGTGCTGATGGAAATCTTTACAAGTACATGATTGCAATTCTTAAATAGCAAATATTAAAAATATAGATATTAAAATTTCAGAATGATCTCTTTATACTCTGAATGACACAAATAAAAAAAAATGAGTGAATATCGGCTTCAGCTGTCTGCTCTTTCTCTCAAACACACGCAGGCATGCACACAAGTACACAACTACAATCTTGTTACAGACAGCTGACACAGTAAAGACGTGCATTGTTTGGTTTTTTTTTGTTTGTTTGGTTTTTTTTTAACGAGGATCTGACTGTACGGAAACATCCTGCTTCATGAGCAAATAGGCGTTGCTGTCAGTGTTTGTCTTACCAGAGAAGAAGTCAGATCTTTCACTTCCTCCTTTTTCCTCCTCATTATTCTTCTTATTATAATTATTTATATGTTTATTTTTATTTCATTCAATTTTTAAACACAATGTAAGGACTTTAGGTTATATTTTGCCATTCTGGTTCCCCATCTGCTCTCCTGGAGATTTTCTTTTACTATTTTTGATTGTAGGAATGCAAAATGTGAAATTTTATTTTAATTAATGTTTCAATATGAAGTATCTTTTCCCATAAAACAGAATAGAATAGCCTTTACTGTTGTTGTACATAGTATTATCATGCAATTTGACTTCAACAAAGAGTCCCCCCACTGCATTCCTCAAGGACATTTTATTATGCAACATCCAATAATAGGTGTCATCCTGATATGAACATGCTTCAGGGAGTGCCAGCTGCAAGACTGGTGGAGCCGGTAGAAAAGACGGTTACCTCCAATTTTCATTCTTTCTGTTTTAGTTTCTTCTTATATTTTGTAGGTTTTCAGTAAGATAATGGACTTGCTCCCTACAAACGAATCATACCGTACTTTGTGATTATTGCCCCCTTCAATTTGTTTAAAGGTAAACTTAACAAATCAACAAACACAGCAAAGCAAAAATGTTGCTGTACGATAAGTCTACGACGAGTCTGAGTCATATCAGACATTGCACAAAAATTCCAGTCCACTGGGATCAACGGTCACCACCACTGGTAGCCATGTTTTTCTCCTCAATAAAGTCATGTAAGCTAAATGTGAGTTTTTCCAGTGTGAGAATTCCCACACTGGAATTCTCACACTGGAGAATTCAGTACTTCGCTGTGGGTGCATTCCTGGGACAGTTTTAATAAAATGATTTCCTCTATAACAAATAGAACTAACACCTCTGTTTACTTTTGCTTAAGTAAGTGTAAGTGTGTTACAATGGAGGGTTCAGGTCACTGAAACACTGACTCTAATTGTTTTTTTTAAACAAAACTTTTCTGTCAACAAGACGGACTGGTTCTTTATAGCTCTGCCTAAACACTCAAAGCCTCTCTGGCACACATACACATTTTTCCTATGCTTCAAATTAAATATGACTAGCCAATGGCTGATCAGATGAATGGGGGTTAAAAAAATCGCAGTGTGTGCGTATGTGTGTGTGTGTGTGTGTGTGCATATGAGCTTATGCTATCACAGGATTTCAGGTGGCTTCTTCAAACACACCCCACAACAAAGAAGAAAAAATATAATGAGCTCAAATTTAATCAGGAGGCCTTCAGATATCGTCAGATGTTGCGTCGTCTCTTGTGTTCCTAAAATAAACCCCACAATGACGCACGCCACACACAAAGAGACTTTTAATAGGAAAAATTAGCCAAAGTTCATTGAATCATTTGAAATCCTCTTTGGACTAATGTTGTTCCCATTATGATTCATTAATTAAAGAACATGAAATTGAATAAAGCAAGTGACATGCTTCAGTGACTTTTAAAATTAGTCATTTGTAAGCAAAAGACAATCAGCCAAGATCTCTGTTTGAAGGCTAAAATATAATATCAGCTCTTAACTGTAACGAAACAAACCTGTCTTTTCATATTACGTCTTTAACAACGGGGTCAAAGGTTCATGTTTATGCTCATGCACACGCATGTAGCTGCTCGTATGTTGGACAATAGGCCAGAGCCTGGTTGTCCTATATAGGGTGTCATCAGCATGATCTACAGATAGGGTCAAATGGCACCCCGTGAAACAAATGTTATCTGAAAGAGTGCACACTGTATACTCTGGGGCACTGTCTGCAAAGCAGTGCAAGGGGGAATGACAAACACTGCAACAAATGCGCTTGTTGTGTGTGCATTTCTGTGTGTGGTGTGTATGTGCGCGTAAACATCCGCTGGTAATTAATGAGTGGGAGGTTTGTGGACAAATGGCAACAAAGAAAGTAGAAAGTGAGTGTGTTCTGATAAAAAGGGGGGTAGGGGGGACAAAAACATGCTGCTGCAGTATAAATAGAGAGAGACCAAGAGGAGAGAGTGCATCAGTTCAGGAGGGGCACTGAGGAGGGGACGGAGGAAGAAGCAAGAAGAGGGTGGATGACAGAAGGAGGACCGCACAGAGGAGACCTGGGAGACAATACAGCAGCAGAACATTTTTATACACAGTGCTGGAAACTTCAACCCAAGTGAGAGCTTCAGCCTGAGTACTGAGTTGATGAACCTGAGTCAGACTGACGTGTTCATGGTGTTTCTTTAACCTTTGCACTTCTTCTCTTTTCAGAAATGGCAAACACCGCAAGTGTGCTCCTGGCTCTACTGTCTTTCCTGAGTGCCACTGTGCCATGCTTTTCTGTGTACAGCAGTGGCGAATGCTTCTTCAACACTAAAGGTATCATATATCCTTCATATGCAATTAAACACTTCTTTTTTTCTTTTTTTTGGTGCATGAGCACCTAATGTTCTCAGAATGTCTCCATCCCCTTAGTCTGTGTGCTGTCGATACTCATCAGATGCACATTTGATAACAGGATTGGTTCAAAAGCTTCAGATGCATACTAATGTAATAAGCTACCAAGTATGAAGAGGCTGCAGTTTTCTTTACACAAACATTCAGAACATCTATACCTGAGAGAAGGTAAATCAGTGAAGTGCAGGAGTGAAAAAGCTGCATTTAAACTGGTTTTATAGCATTTTTTTTCTTGTGTAGTTAACTTCTAAAACTGCAAAAAAATTATTTAGGCAGTTTTTTAAATATAATTTAATTTGTGATTAACATTTTAATAGATATGCACTTATTCTCGTAAATTTCAAATGTAATGGCATGGAATGGGTTTTATTTAATTTTCTACTTCTCTTTCTCATGTTTGTTATTTTTAAGGGACCTGTGAACACATGGGACAGATGTACGGGATAGGAGAAAGCTGGATCACCAGTGACTGCTACCAGTGTGTTTGCATGGAGCCTTTTGGAGTGGGATGCTGTGACCAGTGAGTTTCCTTACACACACACACACACACACACACACACACACACACACACACACACCAAGCACATGCTATATTTTGATGTAGCATTCACAACTAAACTAACTAAACACTAATCTTTCCTGCAGTGGATCTCAGCCTGTGGACTATCCAGATTGGTGTGAGGTCATCCGTAAGCCGGATTCTTGCACCAGCGTTGCAGTGATGAAAGTCAATCACAAACTGCCGTGCCTCTGGGGACAAGGCCGTCTCAGGACAGCTGCAGGGCAGCCGTGGAAATCTGACAACGATCCCTTATTTTGAATTCAGCAAATAAAACCAAAGATAGCAATAGATAAAATGTGATATTTATTAAGAATAACTAAATAAATGATTGGTTTTAGCTCAGCATAAATTAGTCAATTTTACACAAAAAAGCAATTACCTCCATATCTGTTTGCCGTATTATATTAATAATAATATTTGTCATTTTAATATTTTGATGTTTGTTTTTGAACTGTAACTTTAAATGTGTTACATGTGTCCGGTTCACCTTTTAAGATCAAATAAAATCTTCAATATATCTAATTTATGGCTTTTTCACATTTGTTACTGTGTTATTATTTTATATAAATATATTTCTTTGTTATTTTTCTAACGCTTAACTGTAACCATAGTGTTTATAAACTGCTCAGTGGCTTTTCTAGCTTTCTAACTGGTATTTAGAGCATCTGTACCTGAAACGAAAAAGTCATCAACTGAAGAGAGGTCGGTGTTTTGAAAATATAAAGGATCCCAAATAGAGTTTTGGACTTTGAGCTGTAAATAATTTATAAATTTTCCTGCTGATTAAAACCTCCCTCAAGCCCATTTATACTGCACTGAAGTACTAAGTAATAGTGAAGGAAAGTGTGTGTGTGTGTGTGTGTGTGTGTGTGTGTGTGTGTGTGTGTGGCAACCATGATTATTTCCACACTTATTCCAGCATTTTATATTTCATTTATTTATTGATTCAAATTCCTAATTTTCTATGGTAATGGGAGTCATTAGATTTGTGCTTCTATGATCACTGTGGGTCGAGACGAGACACTCTGTGTGTATATGCATATCTAATTCTTTATTTCTTTTATTATTAACTTTTATCAGATACTGTTTAACGTTTTCGAGAGTGAAACGCAATTTTGTGAACTTTTATTTTGAAAGCGCGGCGCATAGTTATGACGACACAGTGGTGCGGGTGAAACGGTCCAGCGAGTTAATAGTTGTTTGTAACTACTTGTTCAAAACATTGCTTTATTTCCGAATTGCTGCTAGTTTTGATATATGCCAAAGCAACAGAGGGCAGTAAAATGTGGATACTGACGCCCCAGCAGCCTGGAGGTAACGTTTCGTGTCATGGCGGTGTTTTAAAGAAGCTTTATTTATCACGCTGCAGGCCGGACAAAGTTAGCACCTTGATGATGGAGTTAGCAGCTATCTGAGAAACACTAGATTAAAGCATTTAAAGCATGTTTCATACAGGAAGCCTCTGTCTGGTTAGCAGCCCGTTAAGCTGCATGTTTGCTGTGCTGTCACGTGTTTATACTCTGTGTTAATTTAATGTTGCTAAACAGGTTAATGTGTTATCTGAGTATCATCATATGATGCTTTGGTTCTCAATTAACTTATGGCAAGTTGAAATTAATGGTAGCAACTATAAACAAGATGTCAAATAATCTGAATTTAAATGTTTCCAACAGTCAAAGTCAAAAACTCAAAACTTTTTCTAGTTAATGACCTAAATGTGTAATTAATGAGATTTATGTATGGATTGATTTACAGTAGGAGCACAACTTCTTACACCACAGGTAAACTGTAGGTAGAAGAGGATTTGATCGCTACTTTGTCAGTCCTGTGCTCATCACATGACCCTCAGTTATTCATAAAAAACCCAAAACAAAACAGATTTGTTCATGGAGTTTTGATTTTACTCAGAAAACAAATATCAAGAAGAATGTTTGAGTCTCGATCATTTTGTGATAATATTTTGTTTGTTAAAAGATAAAATGTCCAGTTTTCTTAAAAAATTCCTGGATGCAGAACTTCAAAAGGGGATGACTTTTAAGTTGGTCTAACCTCCACTTTTGGTAAAAAATTTCATGCAAATCCTGCTTTATTTTTTAATTTTTTAATGCTAACAAAGAAAAGATCAGAAAATCACTGACCTGCCATCTGTCACTCACAGATGAGGCCTGCTATCTCCTCCCGGGTAAAGAGTACGTGGTGGGCCGAAAGAATTGTGACATCCTTCTTCCGAGTGACCAGTCTATCAGCAGGGCTCACGCTCACCTAAGTGCAACAGAGCAGGTGAGACAAGGCAGGCTAATAATCAGGTGGTATGAACAGAGAACGATTAGTTGTGGTGTTTATATACAGTTTATACACACTCAGTGGTAACTTTATTAGGTACACAAGTGAAATCTGTTGCAATAAAATACAACTGTGCTGTCCTGTGCTTTTTTTTTACTCCCCGTGTGCTCATATTCACAGGGTGTGTGCTCATAAATCATCGTTTGAGGTGTATGTAACAACAAAAACCCTGCTACTGCTATGACAACAAGCTTTAATCTTTCAATCTTGCATGCTTTTATTTGATCAAGGCTTGACTAATGTCGATGCTGGTCTTAATGTTTTCCCTTGCAGTTTTGCAGCTGCTTCAAAATGCCGCAGCTTGCATTTCAACTGGGAAGAACACTTTATCAGTTATTTTTCTGATAAATTTTAAGATTTAATTACTTGCTTTTAAATCCTTAAGTGAACACCCTCCTGCACATTTTTCTTTTAGAGGCATTTAATGATGCACAAATCCAGGGGATCAAACGTTTCTCAGAGTTTACTCCGTCATGTCAGATCTGCTGCTTTACCGGCCTGTTTAAATCTATGCTTAAGGCCTATTCCTAAACTTTAATCCAGCTTCTGCTGAGACTTATTTATTATATGTAATTTTAAGGAAGCAAAGACTTTTTTAGTGCCTTTTTACCTTTTTCCTGGTTTACCAGAGGATCAATAAAAATCCTCTTGGTATTCCTTGAAGCACCAGTGAAATATTTGCCTGCATGATGACACTTTGGTACAGAAGGTGGTGCTGTTGCGCTACTCCTACATAACTACGCCTGAAAATAGTAAAACATGCCCACTACTCAGCTGTAATTGTTGTGTAGTCAAAGAAATTCTCCATTTGGTTTTTACCAAAAGCTATACTGGCTGTGCTGAGTAATGCGCTTGCAAAATAAAACACACATGATGTCATTTTAATTGCAATTTAATTGTAATTTCTTTCTCTTTCTGTTTACTTGATGCCTTTTTATTAATACATTCAAAAACCTGCCGCACTATAAAAATATCTAAAATGATAAAAATGTCTATTAAAGCTTGAGTTTAATTACAGTTTAACTTCTGTGACATTTTATCTTCCTTGGATGTCACCGTGACCTCACAAAAATGGTTTTATTCATAATTCAAGAATGCGTTAATTATTTCACATTAATATCTAATCTGAAAGTGATGGGAGTGATGGAGTCTGGCACAAAGTCAACATGTTTGGTCAGATGATGAACGCTGATAGCAATACTGAGGCTTGTCTTCAGTAAGACATTAATAATGTGGTGATTGCTCTCATGTATTCTGCTTTTTAGACCCTGACTCTGAAAGACACCTCCAAGTATGGTACATTTGTCAACAACCAACAGATTACAACACCAGTGAACCTGAAATCAGGGGATTTAGTGACTTTTGGGGTTTTTCAAAGCAAATTCAGGTATGCAGAAGAGATATGGTTATATTTCTTGAATTTTTACACTATGTCTTGATGCATGCTCAATCATCCAGGTAAGTAAATCCCAACAGGTTGATTCTGTTCATCTGGACGTAGCGTTTTCAGTGGGAGAAACGTTTCATTGTCATGAGAATTTGCATATTAATGATCAAGGAACTGACCTCCCAGCCCATTATTCATTCAGTGGTGCTGGTTTCAGTCATTGTGCAAATGTACTGTTTATAAGGTTCAGCTGAAACTGAAGAAGTCACTTGGATGAGTGACGAATCGTTTCCCCCACTGAAAATGATGAATAGAATCAACTTTTTGGGAACTTTTGCAGAAGTTAATTCTAAAAGGAATTTTTTTTTTATCTGCACATGCATGCAAAGAAATAACAAAGATTGGGTGGGGGGGGACATAGCTATACATCAGAGCTATTTGTATTATGAGAGCTGTTTTGCCGTATTATTTATTATTTGTACTTGTTTGTTACTGTTCTTACTGTCTTGGAGCAACAGTGACCGCGTAATTTTCTCTTGGATTAATAAAACGTTCTGATTGTGGTTGATTGTATCTCCATCACCGTGTCTTCTTTGTGTCAGTGTGGTTCATCTGCAGCCAGTCGTGTGTTCATCGTGTTTGGACAACGCAGGCCAAGCATCGCTCTCTCAGGCCGTGCTAGCTTTGGGTGGTAAGCTGGTCAGCAGCTGGTCTCAGGACTGCACCCACCTGGTTATGTCTTCTATTAAAGTCACCATTAAGGTCAGGACCCGACTTTGTATCCTCATTAGCTCCTGTGACATGTTTGTTCATTAGTTTGTTTATTTTTTGTTTTTCTTAATTAGACCATTTCTGCTCTGCTGTGCTGCTGTCCCATCGTGAAGCCAGAGTTTTTCTCAGAGCTCAGCAGAGCTGTTCAGCAGAAGTTACCGCCTCCTAAAGCCGAGAGGTACAATACAAACCATTCCCATGGATTCACGGTAACGCCGAAGCTTAGCTCAACGTCATCTTCTCTCTGTGTTTTTTGTTAAGCTTCATTCCTGAGATCGATGAGCCCAGCTTGAATAAAGACAATGTTAATCTTGGAGCGGTTCCACTTCGCAAACAGCTTTTCAGTGGACGGACCTTTATTTTCCTCAGCGCCAAACAGGTTAGTCACCTTTTTTTGATCTCGCTGTACAGAGTTCAGGGTTGCAAGTTATATTGTCTGTCATGACTTGTGGTGGCAGTATAACTGCCTTCTGCTTCTTTCTCACATGATTGCGAGCTTCATTTGCGAGGTTGACGGAAACCTCTGAATTTCTTTATTCTACAAATTCCCACCAACAAGAACTAAATGTTTTCATTTAAAACGTGTATTAACAGAGTCTAATGCAAAAAGTAAACCAAATTCTTATCTAATGACAATATACACTCACCTGCCACTTTATTAGATACACTTATTCAACTACTCTTTAACAAAAACATCTAATCAGACAATAACATGGCAGCAGCTCAGTGCATTTAGTCACCAGAATTTGGTGTAAATAACAAGAAAGCATGGATCCATCCATCCTAATATTTAACAAAGACATGAGCTCATACTTCAGTACTTCTTGTGTGGGATTTATGGTTACGTTTCATAGTGATGAATCACATATGGATAAAAATTAAAAAAAAGACCTGATTGTGGCGATGAGATGAGTTCTGGTGCACCGCAGGGCATTTTCACATTATGAAACCTCATCTGGGACAAAAACGTATCTCTGCTGTCTTGTTTGGCCTTTTTCTCTTACGTGAGATGAATGAGATTAAAGACCTAATGGAATCATCTTTTTATCCTTTTTACATGTTTTTCTTTTGACGTGCACACTCTGCTAACTGTAATGTGATATTTTGTTAGCTTTATACAACCTATATTGCATCCATGCTTTGAATAGCTAACTTTTTGGCTTCAAATTATCATCAGAATGTAAATAAATAATGAAACAATCCATATTTAGATTGTCTGCTTATCTGCTTTGCTTTCACTGTGCAGCAGGGATGAAATCTCACAGGAAATTGAAGGCATGTGCGCACAATGGAAACAGAAAGCAGTGCTTTTGTTTTCTCTGTAGCTCTGGGTAACTTTCCCCAGGTAGCTGAAGGGCTTGATGCTGTAACAATTGAAATAACTATGGAAACTTCGCCAGGCAAAAAGAGCTTTTGTCTGAGGAGACAATGGAGGTGAAGATGAAATTCAAAGGAGCCAAAAGCAATCTCTGGGCAGATATTCACTCAAGAGTTTGGCATGAGAGGCAGCCTTGTTAAACTGATGTTTTTGTGTTTATCTGTAGTTTATTTGTGTATGTGTGTTAATATGCGGTTCTTCTGTGCTGTTTCCAGCTGAAGCGCCTTCGTGCGGCAGTGAGTTTTGGAGGTGGCAGGAGTCAGCTGCTGGAGGAGGGCAGCCTGCCCCGTGACCTGCTGGAGTCTCCGTTGAGCTGTGTGGTCGATTTTACAACAGGTGCCTCCCAAACACTGCTGTCTCCCTCCGCAACAGAGTGGGCAAACTCTGTGAAGAGCATCGTTGAAAGGTTCACACTCCCTTTGTTCTGCAGGGTGTTGATCATTTGTTTGTGTTGACTGAATGATTTCTGAATCTTTCTCCTTTTAACTGGCACAGAAAAGGCCTTCGAGTCATCACAGAGTCTGAAATCGGTCTGGCTGCCATCTATGCTTCCTGTGAAAAATACTGCAATCCCTCAAGCTCAGATTCAGGTGGCTGACCGAACAAAAAAACACAGAAGAGTTTCTATATTTTATTGTTTTCCTTGAATTGATTTGTTTCTTTTTTGTGTCTTAGACTCTGTACCAAAAGTGACACCCAGAATCCCGAGCGCCTCGCTGTCACAGAGCGTAGCTGTGGATGAGACCGTGTTACCCGCAGCATCGCAGAACATCACGGCGTATGCAGCGAACACAGAGACATCACAGAGGTTCAGACACGCACTTACAGACACCATGATGTGCCCGTCAGAAACGTTGCCTTAGTCGTCTTCTTCATCTGAGGTGTTACAGTTCACTTTTTTGCATTTTCAGGATGCGGGTTTGTGAGGTCACCGGGGTGACATCGGTAGGGGAGACGCCTGAGAAGAAGCCGCACCAGTACGCCAGTCAGCTCCGTGGATCCAGCCTCGTGGCTCAGAAAACGACCACTCAGTGTGTTGTGGATGAAACAGTGAGCTCATCGTTCACCGCTGCAGCAAACGCAGAGTCACAGAAGAAGAAGTCTGAATCCAAGCTAGCAGGTAGCTGCATGAGTGAATCAGATACAGCGATTGATAGTTTTACATTGTCTGAGCTTAACAGAGGACTAATCCAGCACCCCTGCCGTATTTTTACTCCTCGGCCATAAAAAATGCAGGTATAGGGTTTTGTTGTGGGTGCCGTGAATACGATAACTCGAGAACAAGACGATATAGGATTTTGAAATAACTAAAAATCTCAGACGAGTTTAAAACACGGCGACCTTGACCTCAAGGTCAGTCATCTACCTTGTCAACAGCTATGCATGTTCCAGCCTAGTACATGTGCTGCTAATATCTTTATTTTTTTTAAATGAGTGTTTTTCTGTTTCAGGTGAAGACGGTTTTGACATCAGACCACAGCCATCAACTCCTAAGACTAACAGTGGCACCAAGACTTTCCCTCCGAAGCAGTCTCCTCAGAAACCAAAAATCTCTTCACAAGCTTCTCCGCAGAAACAGTCGACTCTGACCACTTTCTTTCAGCCAGCCAGCAAGAAAAGGTAAATCTGTGTTTAGGATTTCACACTGTGTGACTGTTTTCTCTTATGGGACCTCAAATATTGACACTTCAAATCTTTGCGAACTAATCTCTGTCATATTGGAATAAAGAGGAAGTAGGAGCACATGAAAGGAATCTTTTTATATACACACATATATATATATATATATATTTACTTTAAACTGAATTATCTAATTGAAACCAGTTAAAGAGAAAAACTTCATTTATTTCTGCCCATCTCTCTCTATTTTATCCTCTCATTCAGGCATTTGGAGGACGAGCCCTCGGCTGTCACGTCAGACCCAAAGCGACCTGCACTAGAATCATCCGTCACTGCTCGGGCACCACACACCTCAGCCACGTCTGAGGAAATCCCCTCACACAGAGGCCGTGCTACTGTGTCCCAGACTCCACTCGGATCAGGAGCTGATTTGTTCACAGGACGGTCAGAGGCTCGCTCAGAGGAACCACGGAGTAGAAAGAGGAAGGAGATGGAAGATGTGATACAGATGGAGGAACTGGAGTCCATTATGTCTGAAGATATGGACTGCTTTGATGAGCAACCCTCAATTAATAAAGGCCAGCAAGCCAAACATGAGCACAGTTCAGCTAAACAGAAACAAGTTTTAAATAGTGCGGAGTTTTCGAGCAAGAGGCAACGGGTCCACCTAGAGAAAAATGGGATAACCAATCAAAGGCCACAGGCGGGCGCAGAGAAAGAATCGAGTTTGGAGAAGAACAGCCAGCGATCTGAACAGCACACTGTCCGTATTAAGACAGAGCCAGCTGACCCAGCTGACTACACGACGGCTAATCATGGGTCGAGTAAACCAGAAGAAATGTCATCAGCTAGTACAAGTAAAGATGTGATTCCTTTTGAAGAAGATGATGTGTCCTTCATTGAGGTGAGGAAAGATGATTTACTGTCTGTAATTCAGTCTGCAGAGAACTGAAGCTTAAACTGAAACTACATCAGTATATGCAACTATAACCCAGCTATGCATGAGAATGATTGTTTCTCAGTTTCACCTTTTTTCTTTTTTTTAGGATTTAGAACTACTCAATGCAGATATTCCTCAGCCTAAAGAAGAGACTAAAAGCCCTCTGAAACCAGTTGTGATCAAACAGGAGGTCCAAGTGAGTTGTTCTCTTTTCCTCCTGAAGACTAAGCTCAGTTTTCTTGCTCATTTCTAGGAGAAGAAATATTTAAAGCTTTATAATATGTGAATATATTAATAGTCTGTGTATTTAATGAATCTCAAAGACCTATCAGATAGGTCTTTGATATGATGTAGTATTGTGATATTTAGTGTGGCGATATTGTATCGATACAGGGACACCAAATATCAATATTTTATGAAATATATTAAAATACTGCGTGAACTACAAACAAGAGGGTTCATCCCATGAAATCAGCTCAACTGAAAAAAGCCCAACACTGGACATGCTTAGCTTGACAATAATAATTCAGAGCAAACTAGTGGTCCAGTCACATGAGTAAAAATCAGACAGCAGATTGATATGGTGGGTTTTAGCAACAGTGATGCTTCGCAATCTTATTTTGCAGCAAAAAAAAATGACTGAAGTGAGATAACTTTATCTTATTGAATAAACCAGATATTGATAAAGTTGAACTTTTAGGACATAATTTGCTGTTGAAAATAGGTGATAAATTATAAAAATATCTTATTGCAATACTCGGTATATTACAAAATTTTAGAAATTGCATTGGAGCATGCATGGCCTTTATTTGAAGCTGTCTGTCATCCAGGCGTTGGTAGTTTAGCCCAAGCTTTTCAGGGTTCACACTGTATATAGGCTGAGCACTGTGTTTCTGTTTTAGCTGCTGTATTATACCATATAAATGTCTTAGAAAGAAGCCTGTCTGACAGAAGTGCGTTGTTGCAGGAGTCAAAGATCGATGAAGACCTTCCAAAGAAGCTGCTGTTGGTGGAGTTTAAATCTCTCACCGTGGCAGCTCCTCCCAAAGCCAAGCAAAATCAGACGCAGGGCAACGGCCTCATAAAGAACTTCAAATGTTTCCGCAAGGTCAGACAGTGATGACTCACGCGCACACACACACACACACACACACACACACACACACACACACACACACAGAGCAGAGGCTCATTTCAAATGTAAAATAAGTCATTAAATAAATTATTCAGTTAATTCAGTTTTCCATCCAACAATACGTGTCACCCCTGGGTAAGTTAAAAAAAATAAAACACACGCACTCACATTTTAAGATCTTAAGTGAAAGTTTAAAAATAAAAGACCTAAAGATTTTTAATTGTTTTAAGTATTTTTGCCTAATCAGTTCATCTTCTTCATAAGATTTCCATTATTTTTAAACATATGTTTTTCTGAGTTTATGAAATGTCATATTCAACTATAAAACCCGACAAAGACCACGTCTGTTTTTTTGTTTTGTTTCTGTGACACAGAATCGTGTGCCGGGCTCGGAGGGCTTTCATCACATTATTGGAGGATCTGATCTGCTGGTTCACAACCGGGGCAAGAACTCTGATCTGGATGAATGGCTGAAAGATGCAGCTGAGGTGCTGTCGCCTCTCTTATTTGTTTATTATTCGTTCTATTCTTTGATTTATGACTTTGAATTGAATGAATTTTTGTCTGTGTCAGGAGGAGCAACAGAGCAGGAGGGACGAGACCATAGGAGATGATCTCTTTAGGTGAGAAACGGGATCTAATAATCTTTAACGAGACCACAGAAAGTAACCTTGTTATTCCTTTGCAGTGTCCTTAAAACGCATCTATGCCTTCTGTGCCACAGTTCAACTTTGACAGTTTTATTTCGGCCACTTATTCGGTTTGTCACACTGATTTAGTTTATTGTTTGCTTTTTGTTGTTTGTGACCTGATGTGTGACAACAAAAGGGACAGGCCAGCTCAGCAGGGTTCTCCAACTTTGGACCTGATCTAAAACTCAGAAAAGTCAAACACTAACGTGTTGACTTGATCAGAAATAGCAGACACAGTTAAAATAGAATTTATATTATTTATATTTGAAATGAACCTCTTGCTACTTTAATGTGTACCAAAGCAGGTGAAATGGATTCACACTGGTTTATGCTTCCTAACAGTTCCTACAAAAAGCTCCAAATCCTTTCCCATTAATTGTTGACTGCGTTGCCATTAAAGTGAAACCTTCACATCTCTCTCTCGTAGAAGAGCTGTTTGCTGTCATCCATGACAGCCTGGGAGGTAAAAATACTCCAAAGGTTCTGCGAAGCCTCAGCCGCTACACTCAGGAGCACAAGACATAATTAGCCGAGAATTATGGATACGGGGCTTCGGCAGCTCCAGCTTAACCAGTCAGAACCTAGAGATTGTTTCGTCACCACCGTTGCCTGGGTAACGGATGATGTAAGCCGGCACTGGTGTGTTTTCTTTGACTAAGCAGAAAAGAGACCGTCTGAGATTGATTTTGTGTGTGTGTGTCAAGGCTGAGTTGTTTGATCACTGAGTCATGCTCAGTCAGTCATGCGTAGTCAGGGAACAGACTCTGTTGCTAAGAAAACAGTCCAGTACTTTTTTATTTTTTTGCTTTTTTTTAACGTTTAAACCAAGTTTCCAGACGTGGTTTATAGGAAGCTTGTTTGCTTTGAGCTGTTCAAACATTGTCCCCATTTTACAGGGCTTAATTTGGGCAGTTTTTTTTATTGTTTGTTCAAAATGCCTCTTAGGACATTGAGGAGTGATGCATGAGGAATGTTAAAAGCCCATCCTGAGATTGTCCTTTTTATGTGTGTGTGTGTGTCTTTAGGTACAACCCCACCAAACTAAGCAAGAGAAGATGAAATGCCTTCTTTTCAACATCCTCCAGAATGGATTCATTTCAGAGGTACAGGAAGTATCAGCCCTGTGTGGAAGGACTCCAGAAATAACTTCATGCATCACTTTATGTTTGTAATTCATTTGTAATTCATTGTTTGGCTGCTGTTCCTGTTCTGTTTTTTTTTGTTTGTTTGGTTTTTTTTAGGCTCGTCTAATTAAGCCACTGACAGCAAGCAATGTAACCAAAAAAATAGTCGCATGTTCAGAGATTTTTTTTCCACAGTTTTTATTTGTCAATAATAAAAAACATGGCATACAAAACATTAAAAATGTTTCAGCTGTACAAGAGAGCTTCAAAACTCTACATGCTAAAAGCAGATTTTCCTTCTACAGTAGAAACTCCAGAGGGATTCAAGTGTTACCGTTTCTTAAGCGATCTCTAGAGAGCCGACCTTGCAGGCACTTTACCAGATCTGAGACTGTTCAGATAAAGAGTCCTCATGCCAAGCATCTGTTGGCCTTTCTGTGCAGATAGCTAAAGCTCACCTGCCCCCCACATAATCACAGATAGTGTGGCTTATAAGTTGAGGGTTAATTTGGCATTCAGCATTAATTGTGCAATAACAAAGTCTTTTTTTTTTTTAAATGGGCTACAGTGTGGCAAAAGTAGTCAGGAGACTGCCTTCAAACACAATTTGAAATAACAATAAGGTAACATAGCTTAAGTTTTTGATTCCTAAGTTATCTTGTGAAATCTGTACAAGTATGAACAGAAAATATAAATAATCTTGTTGCTTTAGAAGCTATGATCTGGTGTGTCTTACCTTGATGTAACAGCCTCATATTTTTCTCTTTAAGTAAAGACAGTAATCTTCATTTTTGAGTCATTCAGCCCCCTGTGTCGTCCTTAAATTCACTCTTCTCGCGTTTCGTAGCACTTTACTGTCTGTTTGCTCAGCAGCTGCTGCTAGGCAAAAGTTCATGCCTGCATGCATATATTTAATATTTATATCAAAACAGTAGTCCAAGTACGTGAAAATAACTCAAGGTATAACTCAGGTGGAACACAAGTATACACATTTTCACTAGTTAACTGTTATATGAGTGTTTAAACAGCACTGCTTTAATCTATTCTGTTAGTGGGAAAAGTAATATGACTACATTACATCTTATTTAGTAATGCATTGCCCCCGACTTATTTTTGTACTGAATGGGGGGAAGAAAAAAAAAAAGATCAAAACTTCACATTACATCACAGTAAAGAAAGCAAGAGCTGTGCGTGAGCGGCAAAAAAATAATTATTCATGCACATTATTCAGACAGGGATTCTATTAAAAAACAGGAATTAAAAATTGATTGCTACGGTCACTTTTTAATAACCTTTCTCTAATTTGGCACTTAAGAAAACTGTCATGGCTGTTTACTGTGATAGTGTACTGAAATGGGCAGACATGAGGTGCAATCAAAAAGTTCTAGGACTGCGCTTGTAAAAATCAAAATGCTTGCTTGACTTAAATTTGGTCTTTATCCCCTTCAAGGTTAACTTCCTGTGCACCGCTGGGCTGCTGTCAGTTTGCTTTTATTTCTAGGTCGCTTGTAGCGCTGTAAATTTTGTTAATAAATTAGTTTTTGTAAATAATCTTCTTTTTTCTGACAAAAACTTCGGGTTCGGGTTTGCATGCTTCGGGTCTCACTCCTCACCTGATGCTCTACTTCTGAGCTTGGAAACTATGGACTCTACAGTGACATCTGCAGGGTTGTACTCAGACATGAGAGTTCAGTTGGTTTAAAAAGAGATGTTGAAGCTTGGTGAAATCACAGACTTTGGACTCTCAAGAAAATATTTAAAAACAGCGCCCTGGAGATGTGCAAGAAGAGGACCTTGAAGGAGAGATCTTTATTTTGTTGTTGTTGTTGTTGTTGTTTATGAGCCCACCCCAACTGGTCACGGCAGATGGCCGCCCCTCCTTGAGCCTGGTTCTGCTGTAGGTTTCTTCCTGTTAAAGGGAGTTTTTCCTTCTCACTGTTGCCAAAGTGCTTGCTCATAGGGGGTCATATGATTCTTGGGTTTTTCTCTACAATATAAAGCCTTGAGGCGACTGTTGTTGTAATTTGGCGCTGTATAAATTGAAATTGAAATATGTGCAACTGTTTGATTGTACCATGTAGACATGTATAAAAGTAGAACTATACAAAACAGTAAAGCTCTACAAGTTCATATAATTTAGGAAAACGGCAATGAATATTTGACCTGTTTGGTGGATCATGTTTCACACCATTAGTAAAAACCTATTAAATTAATATAATGATAGCTCAGTATTAAATCCTGATATGAGATTATGGAGCGGGCTTTTTAGCCCTTTAAAACGTCATCATCAAATTACACGAATGCAAATGGATAAAAAAATACTGGATGGTATAACTGTAATAGTGTGTATTCTGTACTTTTAAAGCTCTTTAGCTCCATACGGGTTTAGATTAAGATAAGCTAGTGTTTATTCTGCCGAGATTTATTTTTAAAAAGTGCAGTAAGTGTTGGAATTCTGGTATTTGAATAAATATATTATCAAGGCGAGACTCATTACTCTTTTAGCGAGATTTGAATTAATATATAATTGGCATTTATTTTCAAGGGTAAGGTTAAAGACTCATACTGGTGTTTCTTATTTTTGTCCTATTCAATGCATTTTTCTTAAATAATATAAGATAATAAGATAGGGACTAAAAATATGTTCTTCAGAGTGCACATCTAAACAAAAATAAAAACGTTAGTGTTTGGCTGAGGTGTTTCACACACTGACTTTGACAAATACTTAAAAAGGAGAAAAATGTGAAACACCAGAGTGAGCTTTTAATAAACCTACGTTTTGCCATGATATTTGAGTCCAAACAGTAAAATTAGCAGTGGGTGTGCAAGGATACATTCAGATCTACTTTAAATTATTTGCATAGAAAACCTTGGAGTAGCAGTATAACTGAAGCAACAGGTCAAATTTATCAGACTATAGTTCCAACTACCTGCAATAGCAGCTAAAAGCAGAAACTCCCGTTTCAGGCTCAACAATCAGGAACATTAGGACTTCTAAAGTCTCAGTCACACTAGAGTAAAAATATGATGGCAACCTCATTCCAACAAGGAAATATCTGTGGTTACTGGTGATTGGGTTTATTTTATTTTCTGTCAGCAACCAAGTGGAGACCCAGAGGCTGCTCGTTGAACATACTAAACTTCTAGCAAGGGGACTGCACAGGTTGCCATGTGGCGTTTTAAGTTCTGAAATCACTAAATTACATTGACAGGTGTAATAGATAATAAAAATTCACACCCTGCTTTGGATAATTTGGAGAGCCCTGATATGATGCCGACACCTCCAAAGCCCCAACAGAAATGGCACCACCATCCAGAATCAGAATAAATATTTTTGTGGCAACAGATTTGAGACTTTCACTGATTTTTCACAGTTTATCTCTGTATTATCACAAACAAATTGTGCATAATTTCCTTCTTGACCCAAACTGATCCCAGATTGGCTCGGTCACTCACAAAGTTGCTTTGAACACAGCAACTGATTGCGAGTAGTTGCAGACCTGGTCCCCATTTTCAAAGCAACCACCTCAAAGGCAACACAATTGCAAGATCATTGCAGATAGTTGCAATACATTTCTATTTTCCCTAGTGTGACTGTAGCCATGAAACTGTTGGGTTACAGCGTCATAGAACAAACACTACTTGTGGCTGAATTCCAGTTTGTAGGTTTTGTAAGTCGGACCACTAAACCATCACTTACATCAGTAAGTTGGATGGGAATTAACAAGTGTCCTTTATTTTTTAGTTTTCCCTACAGGCTAAGCTAAAAGAAATTTAAAGCATGATACAACATCGAGTTAAGCATTGTTAGTAGATGAATTGAAGACACATGGTGAATGAATAAATAACCCTGATGAGTGTAAGGTCCTGTTCAGTTATGAGGTTACAGACTGACTAGAAAATGTTGGCACACAGTAGCTTGGACATATGGAGACTTCACATGAAGTCAGACAAGACTCTTGAAAGTTGTCTTTTGTTTCGTTAGAAACAAATTAAAGTACAACCATTGTCTTTTTGGTCTTAAAAAGTTGTAAAAATGCTTTAGCTTTGATGAGAAAACACTGCATTAATGAAGAAAATATATTAAAAGTTTCTCCTCACCTTTTATATCATGGTAAAAGGGTTTGAAATGTGTGCCCTAAGATCAACGTGTCGCACTCATCCTCATCGTGTTTTCACATTATGTTGTTTCCTCCGTTGCTGATGAGCTTCCCTTTCTTCTTGAGTCTCTTCAGCAAACAGGAGGCGATGCCTAACGCACCACCCTTCAAAAAGCGAACAAAGTTGTCTCCCACCAGTGGGCCCATGGCAAACAGACCTGGCTCCTTGGTGCACTCAAAGGTGTAGGGGTCGATATCTATTGGATTTTGCTTGCAGGAGATGGGTCTTGTTGGATCCTGACCCAGGTACTGGCCTTGCCCCTTCAAGAAAAATAAGTCTGGGTTGGTCCCAATCAGAACCAGGACCATGGAGATCTTGAATGCCTTGAGGGAGTTGTTTCCCTGCAGCAGACATTTCATGTCAGACTGGAAGGACACCACACAGTGTTCGGGGAAACTGGTGTAGTCAGGAAACAGGTTAACACTAGCGTTACCAGCCACATTACCCGCAGCAAGCTGAGGCTTTGGGCACATCTTGGCACATACTGAAGAGGCAATACTAACTGCCTGAGGTCTGTTAGAAGCAGAAGAGGGAGCCACGTTTGTGTAAGCCTGAGAGCACATCATGTTGTAGACTTTGTGGTACTCTGGGTACAGTGTCTTGGGAAGCTGCTTAAAGATGAGGTCTGAGTCGTCGATTCTCTTGCGAAAAACATGCAACACTCGAATGTTGCTGTTGCAAGCACACAGAACTACATCGGCAGCGCTTAAACCAGCACCCACGATTAGAACGGGATCGGAGTTCTTATCCAGTTTCCTCTGGCTAACTGCCAAGCCTAGGTCTGAGATACTGTGGAACACAAAAGGCAGGTCCTCCCCCTCTACACCCAGTCGAACTGGTGAGTCGGAAGCACCGGTGGCCAGGACTACATTTTCAGCAAACAGGCAGAAAGGGACGTGAGTGTCATTCTGCACCTGCTGGTATCCCCTTACTTCCCACAGAGCCCCCCCTCCTCCACTCATTACGCACACTTCTCCATTTCCCTCAAATCTCTCATTCACTCCATCTCCCACCCCTCCATCTCCTTGATGAGTGTGACCGTTTTCAAGACCTTCTCCATCATGCCCCCGGTAGAGTTTCTGGATGGAGGTCACGTAGGTGTTGTCAACAAAGTTCTTTTGAAGACCCTTTAGCTTCACATAGTTACAGTAATAGGATGAGATCTCCTCTGGTGTGGCTCTGTCACTGGTTACATCCCTAGAGCAACAACAGAGACAAAGAGGAGCAATAGTACAGAACTGAACTGAAGCTTGAGCCGTATCGTTGCTGTAAACCTTCTCCTCTGTCATTACCTGCGTTTCCCATTGGTCAGGTCTTTGTAGTTGACCCCGGGGAGCTCCATCCAGATGCCAAGACTAATAGTCAGCATGGAGCCTTCCATTGCCTGAAGCGATGAGAGAGGGAACGCCGTAGATTAGACAGGTGAACACAAAATGGCTGACTTTAAATGTGGACAGATCAAAGTTTGTTACTTACATGCCAAGCACCCCCAGGTGTTCCCCTGCCCAGAACCAGATGTGGGATGTGTTGCTGCTTGTCCCTCCTCCACTGAAGGACAGAAGGGAATTTGTAGCCAAAGTCAGCATTAGGATGCAGGAGTGTGTCGAAAAGCACAGCCACCGGATTACTTGACCTCCCCTCAAGACCTTCACTCAGATATTCCAGATCCTGTAAAAAAAAAAAATAAATTAAATAAATGAGGAAAGTCATGCCTATGAGGTACCAGACTGACTTTGGCCATTTTTAAATAAGCAAGGATTGGTAGTTGCTTTGTTTTTTACCTGTTCGGTAATGGGTAGATGCTTGGTGTCCTGTAGTTTCCTGTATAGTATTGGGTTTGGGTGGACAGTTGCTGGGTCTAAGTACGGCTTGTATCCACTCAGCAGGTAGGACAAACAAATACCCGATGGCCCGTTGCCTAAACATAAATCCACATTTGGGAAATTACAGGCTAGCATTGCAAAGAGGCACAAGGCGATATATAATACATGTTAGGTTGAAACGTGTGCTTTTTAAGCAGTTTTCAAACATGCAATGAACATCTAGACATTTATGGAAGAAGGTGCGCATGACACAGAATTAGTCTTGTCTTGTTGGACTTGTTGGACCTCCCTATTCTCCTTTCTGTCTTTTCTGAAGAGCATCTTGTCCTGATTTTCCCAACTATCGATTTGTGCTTTGTGTAGGATAAGAGCCAGGTTGAAGGATGTACTAGTTATGTTAAACCAGTGAAAGGTCAGGCAAAAAGTTTACCTATGATGACCACAGGAACAGTGGGTGGGTGCTCTTGTGGCAGAGTGGTCTCTTCCAGGAGAGGCATGGCTGCAGCCTGGGCCAGAGCCGGCACTGAGGAGGACAAGAATAACAGAAATGTGAAGAAAGTTCCAGACATTTCTGTAGCTGCGTCCATTCAGTAGTCAACTAAAAGCAGAGCCTCATTTGTTCTTTGTCCCACTCTTTCCCTGTTTCTGGGTCAAATTATTTGAACAGGTTCAAACCAGCTTACTGTCTTTTTGTCTGTCAGTGTTGTTGTTGTCTTATGTTAGCTTAGATCCTGTCTCCATCGACCATCATCAGCTGACTCAGAAACACACACGGGGCGGGGGGGGGGGGCTTTATTCATCCTGTTATTGTGCTTTCACGCACAGCTATGGCCCTCCCTGTCTGTCTGGGGCTTCACACACGTGGAAACACCCCGCCACAACACAGTATGCCCCCAGTTTTTCTCATTGCCGTCCCGCCGTGTCCACACACCCCACGTCCTACCGCACATGGCCCGGGGCAGAGCTAGCCTCTGTTAACCCCGGTACTGCTTTCCAGACAAAAGGGACTTCTAATCAGATTTATATAGGCCTGGGTCTGTTGTGAAATGTAGCCGTTGAGCATGTGTACTGTGTGTTTGTGTGTTACGCGACAGTGCCATTGTGTGCCCGCCGGGTAGCAAATCCCCCCTGATCACTCCTCTGAGTGGGCCCTAATCCCACTGGGCCTGTTTATGTCTTTACCGCCCCTTTCAATGGCAGCAGGATGAGAATGTGGTCCTGGCATGCTGACAGATCAAATCATCAGAACACCCGCTCCTCTCATAGCCCCCCCACCTCCACCCCAATATACACACTCACGCTCACTCCCGCCAAAACATTACCCAACGGCTACAGCAAACCAGTGCCCACTTGCCCCACTTTCATACCAACCAAAACAGTGCCCACACCGCCTTTGTCTTACATCCCAAAACTCTGGCACATGTCCCTTAAAACTCCCCGCCGCCCATACAATCTGATTCACTTCCAGTCAACCCCCCTCTCTCCCTCCCCCCTGTCTGACCTGTGTCTGTAGACCAACCAGTTGTCTTTGGTTGTCGGCTTATTTACCCTTTTCAATAAAAGCAATGGGATTCCACACATTGCATACCGTATCCATGCCCCCAGTTGGCAGACTGATACTGTTCAGGCCCCTGGTTAATCTGACAAAACACCCGTGTGTGCAGTTGTTTTCTTTTGTTTGAACTTTCACCCATAAACCAGTGCTTATGTTATCCCACAGTGGATTTATGTTTGATTTTATCTACAGATAACAAATAAAACTGGACAAAAAAAAATGTAAAAAGCCCCTTCCAAGGGCTCACAGGGCACCTGTGCTCTATAATTTCTACATGATGCAACAGCAGCTCATGATGCATCATGAGCAAATCATGAAGCTAGATCTGTGGGCTGCATTTACTGTATCTTTGTGATCAGATATAATGTCATTCAGTGCGCAAAAACAAACAAACAAACAAACAAAACCCAGTTCAGATAATCCAAAAACGCAGTTTTAAGTTCAGTGAAACCTCGAGAGCACAAGTCCTTAACACACAACAGACCAACATCCATAGTTTAAATGTGACGATAATAATAATACACCCCAGGTGTTAGTGCGCTTCATCCGTTTGGGGTTTGTTTTACTCTCTTCCAGCCCGTGTACGCGCCTACATGTGCGCGTTGGCCAGCGTGTAGGACGCACCATACTTTTCTAGAACATGGTGCACGATGTACTGTTAGCTACCTAGCACAAACAACTGAAACTTTGTGTTAAGCCTTTACAGCTTCACAGCAATGAACCTATTTGAAGTTAAATGAAAAGCATGCTAAGAAATATTAGTGTGTATAAACCCTTATGTGCACACTCCGTCTCACAGCAGGTTTAACTACACCCTCCTCTTTGCAACTTGAGATCATTTTGCACGGACATGTCTGCATCTCACTTAAGAAAATTAGATTAAATTCAAAACAGGGCCGGGCTGGTTATACACGGTATCCGGGGATGATGCTGCAGCACGCGCTAAAGGAGGGAAAGAATGATGCAGCAGTCTGGTACCCGATCCCAAACACCATCCTCGTGGACCAGCAGCCTTATATCTTCCACTACACCGCTGACTCCGGGAAGCCTGCGTCCACTGAGTCTCAAGGAGCACATGCTACAGCCGCTATTACACCATCATTGCATAATTTAGGTCAAACACACACGCGGCCATCCGCATCACTCAGTAACAGGATCTCTTACCGAGCTGTGATGTGTGTCAGTATCTCCTGGTCTCGTCCCGTTATCACGACCCACGGCAGCGTTTCAAATCGTATAAATAGCCAGACACCGGTGGGAGGACCTACCCAGCTGTCTGGGGTCTTGTGAGAGATAAGCCAACCTCTCTTTCGTCATCACACACACGAACAGGCACGCACACACACAGCCTTACCTCCGCGAGGTAAAATCCGAGCAGACCTGATGTATGCAGATCTGATCGATGTGCAAATGTCCACTGAGGGGGGAGATCTTCTGTGTGTCTTGGTGGCAGAGTGTGAAAGAGAGAAACTGGCTTCTGCGTCTCCGTTTTCGTCGTCACATGCGCATCTCTGCACCGCCGGGCGCGAGCGCGCTCACGGGGGAGAGCCGGAAGATCAGAGCATCTCTCTCAGCATCCTCGCAGCTCCGCCGACCCTGCTGCTCGCTGAGTGGGCTTACCTGAGAGAACAGTTTTATTTATAAGACGTGCACTGCTCAAATGTAGGACAGACACAGTGAGCCCTGCTACAGCTGCATATGATGGTCTGTCTTTATTATTTAAGGACTTAAATATCAAATCTGGCTTTTACAATTTGAATTTTTTATTGAGAATGGGACAATTTTGGTTAGAAACTTGCATTTTCTTGAAGTTTTAAAGGTAATATTCAGTGCTGTAGGTCAGAGTTGCCAGATTTCTGGACAATACAGCCCGTGTGTATTTTAGGTTGTGACACACCTATTTTTCAGTTACTCTAGATGAAAAACTACATTTCTTTTATTATTGTAACCATATTATTATTTTTACTTTATTTAAATAGGTTGTCTCAGTGAGACTCAGATCTCTTTTTCAAGAGAGAACTGTCTTGGACCAAAGCACATAGAGACATTACACAGTCTTGTGAAAAACAAAGTACACCCTCTTACATTCCTTAATGTTTAATGTATCAGGACATTTAAAAAACCACCTGGTTCCTAGCAGGTCATAAAATTAGGCAAATAGATGAACACCAAGACGTGAAACAGTGTTATTATTTAATAAAAAAAAATGCAGAAAGCAGTGTATGAAAAATTGAGTACACCCTTACTACCTAGGGATATAGAATATTAATAAATAATCCTTAAAAGTTTATATATGTCCTCAGCAGATAAAAAAATGCACTCATAAAACAGGCTCCTTAAAAATAAATTCATACAAATCAATAAGTCATTCCTCACCAGTTTTTTGTACCAGTATTTGTTGACCTAGCTCATTCTGAACCAGTATGTGGCAAAGGCAAATAAATCAATAAATAAATAATGTTGGAAGAATAGATTTTATCCTTTTGTTAAAAGTATATACAAACAATTTGGCTTTTTTATTTCTTTTAACAGCTTGCATACTTACTTATAAAACCGCTGATTCTCCCTCTGCTGTTAAGATTAAGGAAAAGTCCATTTGACATATCCCTGGTTAAGGTGAAGTTGATTCACAGTTAGTGAGAATGGGAGCCCCGCCTCCCCGCTTCATCATCCAATAAGCGGAGAGAAAAGAACCACTACTTCCTGTCCCCGATCCAAACACATGTACGTATGCTAGCAGTTAGCTTTGGCGAAAATACTTCTTAAGAGTGGCAATAAGTGCCACTGAAGATGGTTCACATCACTAGGATCTGCTTACGGAAGGTGAGTACTATAGAAGATTTGTATTGTGAATGTCACATATTTAACGGGGGGTGTTATACGGTTTTTGACATTAACTGGAAAGCTAACTGTCAAAGCTAAATACACCAAGCAGTAATCGTGTTTGTCTCTCATGTGGTGTGTTAGATGATACACCAACTATCTCTATAGCTATTGCACATCAGCAGCCTGCTGGAGATTGTTTGTAGGGCTCTGGCAGCTCTCCTCCTCCTCACACAGAGGGGCAGACACCGGTCCTGCTGTTGAGATGATGCCCTGTCCTGCTCTCCTTGAGTAAATATCCATTTCCTGCTGTCTCATCCACACTCTTGAGATTGTGCTGGGAGGCTTGGCAAACCTTTTTTGTGGCTGCACGTATATGAACGTGCCATCCTCGAGGAGTTTTTGAGCACTCTAGTTGCTCATCAATGCTCCACTGATCAATACACCTGTCAACCCAGAACAGCTTTCTGTATAGACTGTATCATGTTACCAAAATAAAGTACATACACACAAATAAAGTACATCAAGTAAACAGTAAAACAACAACAATAAAGTCCCTATAGAATATACATAGGCACATATTTGTATATTTAAACTCATATGTAAAATATATATGAGTTACTGTTTAGCTTTAGTGGACTGAAGAAAATAAGAAGGAAGGATGCTCAAGCTGCTGTCAAATGTCATTATTCTTGTGAGATATGTAGGTCTCACCCTGGTAAATGATGTCAGTAAAAAGATTCAATCACTTGGAGTTGCCTGTTAGGGTCTCTGGTGTTCTTCCATTTCTTAATACCAGTCTGATGTGTCTTTGACTCTTTGCAGTATGGAAACTTTGTTGACAATCTGCGGCTGTACGTCCGTGGAGGCAGTGGAGGGATGGGTTTACCCCGCCTTGGAGGACAAGGAGGGAACGGGGGAGATGTTTGGGTGGTGGCGAAGAAGAACATGACCTTAAAAAGGATAAAGGACAAATTCCCACAAAAACGTTTTGTAGCGGACGCAGGAGCCAACAGCGGGTAGAAATACAATTTTTATTTTAAATTCTGTCGATCATTAAAAAATGTCTATTTTTCAGACCTTCGTAGAGGTTTTGAAATAGTCCTGTAAGCATGAGAGGGTGAAAGCTTTTGGATCTCCTTTATCAACAGCGTTCGAGCTCTGAAAGGAGAAAGAGGGGCAGACAAGGAGATCCTTGCTCCTGTTGGTATCACTGTCACCACTGATGAGGGCAGAACATTCGGTACGTCAAAGCTTTCACAGTCAGTCATGTGAACCTTGTTTTTTCTAACAGAAGAAGAAATGCCAGTGGAGTAGCTAGCTGATTTTTGCAGTGAAGCTTCTTATTTCCTCTACCATTCTACTTACAAGGTGACTTGAACGTGGAGGGCGATCGTGTGATGGTGGCAAAAGGAGGATCAGGAGGCTCGCTGTACTCTGCGTTTCAGCCCAGTAAAGGCGAGGCTAAACACATCAGACTGGACCTCAAGCTTATAGCAGACATGGGCCTTGTGGGGTGAGAATAGAAGGGGGGGAAAGAAACACACTAACTGAATTCTGCTGAGGTTCAGATTAGCAAAGGGGCGACATCTGATTTTCTTCTGTTAAATCACCACCAGGTTCCCGAATGCAGGAAAGTCCTCTCTGCTGACAGCCTTGTCTAACGCCACACCTCAGATTGCCAGCTATGCTTGTGAGAAGATGCCCACACGCATATAGAAAAAGAAAACTTGTCTTTTTTAAATTTGCAAAATATGCTTTGAAAGAAGAAATAATTCTGTGTTTCATTAAACTTTAATATTTTTCTGCCGTTTCACAGTCACAACCTTGAAACCAGAGATTGGCAAACTGATATATGACGATTATAAGCAGGTAGAGGATTCCACGTGTTGCCTTGTGCTGCAACTGTCTGCAAAATCATTTCTTTCTTTTTTTTTGTAGTTGGTTTACTTGATTGTTTGCTCTTTTTGGGCGGGGGTGGGTGTAGATTTCTGTTGCTGATCTCCCTGGCTTGATTGAGGGGGCTCACATGAACAAAGGCATGGGCCACAAATTTCTGAAACACGTGGAGAGGACCAAGCAGCTGTTATTTGTGGTGCGTAACTAACACAAACTATGTTTTTACTATGTTTTTGCTTTCAGTGTAACCAGGTGAAAATTGCTTCTGATGACAATTTTGCATTTTGTCTGAATGCAGGTCGATGTTTGTGGTTTTCAGCTGGCAAGTAAAACACCGTTTAGGTCAGCCTTCGAGGCTGTGCAGCTTCTAACCAAGGTGAGCCTGAAGCTGCAAAGTTTGATGACTAATGTTTCAGATATTCATTCTAATCCCCTGACTCAATCTTCTCTCCTTTTATTTTTTGTCCCTCATTCTCCTCTGCTTTCTGACTGCTGCCTAAAGGAGTTGGAGTTGTATAAAGAGGAGCTGTTGTCAAAGCCTGCATTACTGGTGGTGAATAAGATGGACCTGCCTGATGCTGAGGACAAGCTAGCAGAGCTGAAGGAGCAACTACAAAACCCAGAAGGTTAGACTAGAATTAGCACTAATAAGTAGAAAAGTCATTTAGGAGTAAAGACTGAAGATGAATTTCTACTTCCAGGGTTCACAGGCATCCTAGTCTGTTCCAGAGTTTATGTTTATATTTTCTTTTTTACGCATGAGCAAACATTTCTCTGGCTCTGTCTCTGAATTCAGATATTGACGCAAGCGGCATGATGAGTTTTTCATTTTCGTGCATCTGAACTTCCTTTATGTGAGCATATTTTTGCAGTTTGTTGGGAGGAAAAAATGAGTTTTAACAGTATTTCTGTTCCTTTTCTTTCCCCTGTACAGAGTTCTCTGATCTGCTGCCTGAAGATATGATACCACAGAACTATTTGACCTTCAGACACGTGGTTCCCGTTTCTGCAATCACCGGGTTTGGCATCAGCCACCTGAAGAGCTGCATTCGACAGTCCCTCGATGAAGACGCAGCCTTGGAAGTTAAAGCCACTCATCGAGAAAAGCTGCAAGCACTGAGGAAGCAGTTACAAGGACGTGCGTGAGTAACGTAGACGACATCAAGCATCGTCACGCAGGATTTTGCAGATAAACATCCTCTACCACGAAGCTCCTGGGAGAGCAAAACCACTTCAATTTATAGAAGTGATGGAGGTCTCTGCTTGGAGATGATCAAATTCTCACTGACTGATGCAAGCTCCATCTTTATTTATTTAAAAGTGATGTGTTGTATAAGACTGATAAAACTTTCTGAATATCATAGAAATTCACAGGCTGTTGCATAAAAGGATTATAGTCAAGATGACTACAGTAAATGATAAATACAATATATTCAGTTTCTCACTACGATTTAAAGTGTTTTTATTATTATTGATTTATGTTTTGTGCATACTCAGCTGTATCGTCTGTTTAACTTTAAACAGGGGCATAATCTGATTTAATTTGCAACCAAGCAGGAACCTCAGTAATGACCAATTGAGGCTGGCTCCAGGAGTGAGTCAGTCCTCACAGACTCCTATGTTAAAACGCTCAACAGCAGTAAAACATCCTGATACAAAAATGGGTTTTGTCCTCATTGTTTCCCCCCTTCAAAGCAATTCCAGTGAGGGTGAATCTTTGCTGTAACTAAACAGTTTGAATGCTGGTAAGAACTAAAGGTAAGAGTTTGGTTGCTTTGCTTGGCAGGTGTACCGACACAGGTAACCAGTTGCTTTCCACTTGGCCTCATTTGCGCTAATTTGAGTGACTGAACTGGATCTCCTGACTGTTTTTCGATCAGTCCTATGGTTTGCTGTGAGGTACAGCCTGGGCTAAGGGTTCACTCAACTTTTTGACAGGGGGAAATTTTAGTTTTTATAAGTATGTAAGTTAAAATTAGCAAATAAACTTGAAGCAAATTTGTGTTTGATGATTTTTGATTTTATTGCTAGCAAACATTTATTACAAAGATGTAATCGATTTAACACAAATTTCCTTACTTTTTGTGCTAAGTTTACATGCGTCCGTGTAGTGCACCCATGTAGTTTATCGGTGCACAGGCTAGCATTGCCTGAGAAAATACAGTATTATAAATATGGACGCTCAAAGCTCCAAAAAAAACATGCAAGTGTCAAGTCCAAAACCAGTAGATGATATCTTACTGGCCGTGTTTGTTGTCTTTAACTCATTGGTCACCTTATTAGGTACACCTTGTTAATATCAGGTTTGACCCCCTTTTTAATTATTAGTAGCTTTCAGTACTGCTTTAATTCTTCATGACATGACAACTGCTGCAGATTTGTTGGCTGCACATCCATGATGTGAATCTCCTGTTCCACCACATCTCAAAGGGGATCGACTGGATTGAGATCTGCTGACACAAATACCCAGACGGACTGTGGGGTTTGAACAGTGCTTGGGGGTTGCCCAAAGTGTACCAAGAACACTGAACGGGTCAATGCTTTCATGCAGTTTCTGCCAAACTGACCCTACTGTCTGAATATCACAGCAGAAATCAAGCAGGCATTGTTTAATCTTCTCTTGTTGAATTCTAGTAAGCTATTTCTCTTAGCTGACAGCAGTGGCACTTCATGCGGTCTTCTGCTGCTGTAACCCATCTGCTTCAAGGTTCGATGTGTTGTTCATACAGAGATGCTCTTCTGCCTACCTTGGTTTGGTGCGCTCTGACTGCTGACAAAGACATTTAAGCCCAGAGTATTGCCACTCACTGGATATTTTCTCTTTCTCAGTCAATTCTCTGCAAATTCTAATTTTAGTGTCAGGTTTAGGGTTAGACATTCATTATGATGGTTAGGGTAAGCGGCTAAGGAAAGCATTATGTCAATTAGATGTCCTCACTAAGGTGTGAGTGTGAGAGTAAGTAAATATATGGTCTACAATTTATTTTTTTATTAATTAATTTTTCTTCTCTTCCTTTCCCTTTTCTTTTAAACCTACTGGCTATGATGCTCTGATTTTAGTCTGATTTTAGGGTTACCCCAATCTGCACCTCAATACAGGGTAGAGATGTAAAGCATACTACAGTATATAAAATGCTAAGAGGCCAAGGGGTATTATGTAGAGTGACCCAAATGTTTTGATAACACTGAGAATTAAACTGTAATGTAACCCTCATTCAGCTGAATCAGGTTTTGTTAACCAGTTATCAAACCATCCTGGGAAATCAGAAGATAATAGAAATGTCTGCACAGACAGAGGTGTTGATGAAAGTTTTATTTTATATTAAATATATTACAATACTGAATGATAAAGAGGAAAAAATATGGGGATTTTTGCATCATCAGTCTGTACAGCATACAGGCAAATTAAAAATTAAAAAAAGACAACTGCAGTGTCTGAATTAGTACATATGGGGCTCTTTAGGGTTCCTGGAGCAGAGTGCTGATGATTCTGGTGTGATGGGAACGCATGGCTGAGACTGGGTGGTACACAAATACATTCAAGTCTCTGGCCAGACAGCTGCTCTGCAGGGATCGGTCAGTCCAGCTGTGTGCGGAGGCAGATACAGCAGATATGTTTGGAGTAACACCTGTACAATCACACAAATCACTACTGCCTGCCAAATCACTACTGCCATCCTCGGTGGAGAATCCTCTAGAGTTTTGCCCAAGGCACCAGGACAAATGTCTCGCTGCTGCACAGTATTATGATGTTAGAAACATTTCTAAGGAGCTCAGAGATGATGCTCTCCGCAGCCTGGGGAAGCCCAGAAAGATCACTGGGCCGCTGGACACCAATAGTAAGACCAGAGGAACAAAAATAAAGAAAGTTCTGGTAGAAGGCAAATCATGAGCCCATACAGCAACATGTGTCCAAACCTTACATCATACATATCAGCACATGCCTAAGGAACAACGGCTTCTATTGGCCCCAAAGGACAAAGGTGATGAAACGAAATGCTGTCCATTCAAACTCATCAACACACATAATTACAATAATGCACTTAATTACTGTTTAAATAGCTGCTGTACATAATGCTGAGGGGAAAAAAGTGAACATTACAAAGGTACTTAATAAAAAAGATACTAGTAGCAATATTAGTCCAATATTGTGAAGCTCATATTACCTATACAGTCCTAATGCATACATGAATTACAAATGTAAAAGTGCCCACACTGGAACAAAAGCTAACAACAGTAAAATGACAAACATGAGGCCTTGACACAACAGTTTCTCCACAGTGTAGAGCACTGACTGTACAAAGAACTTGCTGTTGGTGAGCGGGATTTGCATCCAGACAAAAAAAATCCACCTTAAATAATTACACTGGCATGACCGTTAGCTTCAAACCACCTGCCATGAGCTTTACAAGCAACTGTAGTACACAAACCCATTAAAAACAACAGGAAAAGGCAATAAGGGGGGAAAAACTCGTCCGGTGACATGCTCATTTCCTGTTATGACCTCTCAAAGAGCCTACCGGCAAAATAATCTGATATAGATCCATCATGCTGTTGGGTCTTCGTAAGCTCGAACAGCAAGCACTGTACAGCATAGTTAATCATTTACAAGGCTAAATATCTCAGTCGTCACAGCTAAATTCAAAATGCGCATTTCAGTCACAATTTCCAGATGCTGGCTGAGGCGGGTCACCGGCCAGATGTTCATTTTCTCACATTCAAGTGGCTGCCACTGAAAAAATGGGAGCGCAGCCGTCTCAAACACACAAACACCTTGTCACCGTCATTGGGAAATTTCCAGGAAATCACATGAGTGACAAGCGGCACATCTATAACTACACCAAACACATCTCGTCCATTCGTTTCACTCGGGAACGGGACGTAAAACTAATAAAAATTGAGCTAAATTAATATCGATCGAGAACCGTCTTAGCGAAACTCTTATTAATGTGCCACAATCAACATCGCTGGATGTCTGTGTGTGTCTCACAGAGATGCATGAAAATAGTGGCTAAGGTAAAAAATAAACACACATTCTGCTGTGGATGGAGAAGGCTATAAAGGTCACAGTCACAGAGCGGGAGAAACCCAGACTGCAGGGTCTCTGAACTTATTTACAAATCAACAGGAAAAAAAGAAATGTTTCTCTCTGTCTTTTTGTCTTTCAAAATAAAAGAAAACCCTTACTCTGTGTGTATTTTACTGTACATATTTACACACAAACCAAAGAGAGGAACAGCAGAGCGGGGTCCATGTTGCGGTGATACAATATGAGTTACCTTTAGTGAAGAGAAAGCATTAAGCCTACAGACGTTAGAAAATCACAGCCCCATTTGCATGCTTTCCTTTCGGGTCAGACCGCTGTCCGTCTTGTCTTTTCGGTAGGAGGGAGTTGCCGATAAACACAGTCGTCTCATGCATACAGTGTTGGCGTTTCTACAGTGATTCACGTCAAAATGATCCGACGCAGATCCGGCCTGCTCCTGGCTCCCACAGCTCCTTTCAGAGAGGAGCCTGTACAATTCAGATGGGATGATGCTGAAGTGAATGCGACATGAGACAAGCTAAAGAGGGTTAAGGGTGGTGTGGGGGTTTTGTGTGGGGTCCTGTCGCGTTGGTGAAGCTTTGAGCAGACAGCAGGAACAGCTCAGTCTGAGCTCCAGCTGGTCTGGACAGGATGTGGAGCTGGTGTCTCTGCCGGGACTCCACATCGTCACGTAGAAATCCACTGAATGAGGCTGTTTGGCAATACGGCCTCGCAGATGCTTGGTCACATTAACTCAAACTCAAACTCTGCCTGTTTCCTGTCCAGTGGGTGGGTGGGGCTCTCTCTCTTTTTCCTCTTTAGTCGCTTAGAGTTAATTTTGTTTCGTTTTTGTGTTTGTTCATTCATAGAAAAGGAGAGATGTGGAGTTCTTTATAGTCTTGTGCAGAGAGGGCAAGACAGCTGTTATATTGAGGTCTCCCACAACTGGAAATGGAAGAGAAGAAAGAGAAGCCTTTTAGCATCAAAGTTTACTGCTGGTCGAGTTCAGGCTGGACTTACAGTTCTGCTGTTTTCTTTAAACTTTATTTGTCATTATAACGTGCTTCAGTAGCTTCATTTGCACACACAACCACCATTAAATGCATAAATCCCTGTATTGTGTTTCTGATTGATACTTGCCCTGGCGCTCTGCCTGTTGGCTTTCCTCTGGTCATCGGGGAGAGGAGGCATAGGGTATGGGTACCTCCTGCTGGATGCAATAGATCCTGTGGAGGAGGTGGGAGACTTGGCAGGCGATAGCGTCCTGAGGAAAGAAATAAAGTAACCGTGATGTGACGTGATCATAAAACTATTGCCCCTTTTTTTTAGTTAGGGTAGGACTAAGTTGTCCAAAGACACAGATAAATAAATCAGGTTAGATCTGTGACTTTGGGCAACATCCTCCTTCAGCTGCTCCACTTATTCAGTTTTCACCTTCCTAAATAGAGAGTTTGCTTCTAGAAGCTGCTCACCAGGAAGCAAGGAGACATAATTATAAAATAATAATTGCAAAAAATGCTTCGCTTTTAAGAGCAAACCCTGTGCATGATATGTATTCATTTACACAGCAGTAAACAGTTCCCGGCTGCAGTGTGGGCACAGTCATAGTTTCCTTCATGCTTCACCATCTCACAGCATTTTCGGCAAGCGCCAACACACTCTCAGCTAGAAGCTGCAGAACAATAACTTTAGCCACTGTGGACAAAGCATGCTGCTAAAGGTAACTTCTGCTCTAAGCTTAGCTGGTGTGTTGTCTTGATGGGATAGCTCAATCTGTGGGAGCATGAAAAGGCCACTGGGACAGCGGGCCAGACCGGAGCTGGGTGAAAAAACAAAAGACCAAGAGTCAGAGGAAGAGCTCCAGTCCAGTGAAACAGCAGCAGAAAGCCTGCAGCAGAAAGCCTGCAGCGTGCGCAGCGGCTTCTATACATCACTGCACGTGGTGACTGAATGGTCCTGGGTTGGCCAAAATGATGGAAAGACCAGAGTAGTTTGACGGCAGGTTGCAGAAGTTATTTTTTTTCTCCTCACCTGAAGGAACTTTGAAGTGTTTAAACCTTTAACGTGTCTCTTCTGTAAAACAGTGGCATCTGATCAGCTTCATATTCATTCTGCAGCTTCCTGTTTGTCTATTTCCTTTTCTAAGTCTTGCTGTTATCTTTTTACACAGGATTCAATATTCAGTTTGCAGTAAAAAGTTCTGCAACCTGCTGTAAAGCTCCATGTCTCTCCATTTTTTGGGCTGTTTCTACTCTAGGTTAGAAGAGGGAGAGGGTTAGAAATGTGCGCCTGGACAGTGAAGGCCTATAGATTCCACTGTTGGTTTGCTGTTTGCTGATGTTTGTTTTTTTAGCGAGCTTCAGCTTGTGTTTCTAACCATCTATAGACCTTGGGCACGATCGGAGCTTTTGTCACAACAGCGCAATGATGATGTCAGAGCGGCACCTGAAATATCTGGCTCTGCGGTGACATCACACTGACGCGAAGGCACGTGAGGTTACTGTGAGCGAGGCGGAGGGCCGAACAACACAAAACACTTACTGACGGAACAACATTGAACATGCAGAGGTAACAAGAGACTGGGAGGGAGGGAGGAGAGCAAAGAAGGGAATAAGGAGAAATTAGGAATAAAAATGACTGGATTATAGTTGTACACTAGCACAGGCAGTAATAGCCATCTTTGTTTTTGCATCAATACAATAAAGCAGGAAAATAAAAATCTGCAACTTAAAAATTCAGCACTTGAGTGGTAAGAAAAAAAAAAGTAAAGCTTAAAAATGTCTCTTCATCATCCTTATTTATGCACAGTGGCAACCTTTTCTCAGTTGCAACATGCCATTCTCTGAGATACAGCTTTGAATTGTCTCCAGAAAAGAAAAGAAAAGACCAGATTGGCGCTAAGCCTTCCTTTCCAAACCACAAATCAAACCAAAAGTGAGGGAGTTTTTTGACAAGCGTGTGGGGTATACAGGACGTGGTCCGAGGTAATACCTAAGGTAAGGTCCTTGAGTGTTTCTATTCACATCTTCTACCCATTTAGTTACATCATAAAACTCTGTTTTGAGGCGAGGGGTTAAATACCTGTGGGAGGGTTGAGGGGGAGGGAAGTTAAAGGGACACAACACAAGGTGAGGAGGGGGGAGAAGAGAGAAAAGAAAGGAAGAAAAAAGAAACGGACAGAAATTTCTCCAGAAATAAGCGAGTGTGGGGGTGGGTGGGGGGTGGGGGTGAGGTAGGGGGAAGGGAGAGAGGAAGAGGAAATATTTTAGGAAAGCAGAGCAGAGCAAAGATATTCTGAACAAGATGCAATTGAGGAAAAAATGGTGAGAAGATGGCGGACAGACCTGTGTGTGGTTTCAGATGAAAACGGCACTATGAAAATCACAAACACCTGTGTCGCGAGTTACAGGCTCGGTTGCATGTTGGTCTCATCATTCCAAGCAGCTATAGCTTCTTTGCCACTCCGGCAGTCTCATGCTTATATCGAGAACATGTGCACTACATACTACTCCTTATGCCAAGACCTTCAGACGCACAAACCGACCGACATACCAGGCTGGGAGGCAGCTGATGCACACAGCTCACTGTGCATTCACAGTCAACAGGCAGGTATGCACATATCTTATTTGTTCACAGGCTGTGGGTAAACTCTAAAAGATTTAAAGCTTCGGCCTCAAAAGCCAAACAGAAGCTTAGAGTTCACGTTGATAGAGCATATCAATGTGAACAATGCAAAACGAGATACAATTACATTTCTCTGTCTGATACAAACAAAAGCATTGTTTCATTTTCTTTACAGAAATTATTTAATGACAAGAATATCAAACTTTATCATTTATTTGTTGACTGTCAACAAATCTAATAAAAAGACCAAAACCAACAATAAACTGACTGAGCGTATGTGTTCTACCCTCTCTGTCTCCATTTAACTGTGGCCAAAGATGAAAAGCCACAAATAAAAAGTAATAATAATTAATTGTTGCCCACACAATACTGAAACTGCACACTGCTGTTACAATAAACACAGGCACCGCAGTTAAGTCTCTTCCTGCTAATGTTGTAATTTCTACAAACACACAGTAATGGTCTGAAGCATTCAGGTGTGTTTTAATACACAAACAATACAATCTTCCCAAGACCGGAGGTCTCAGTAAATTCTCCCCAATCTCAGACAGTGTAATTCTCAAAGAAACTGCTCAACACTCAAGAGCTACATCTCAGACTCTACAGGCGTCAGTTAGCATGTTATATGTTAAAGTTCATGACAGCACGGATGAAAGAAAGACTGAACTTGTTTGGCTAGTTTGGTAGAGTTACCAGTACAAAGCCTTGTTTTTCAAGAAAAATGAGTTGGCAACATGGCTTAGGTTTGCAGAGTTGCATCTTATCAACAACAACATTACTGGAACTGTGTCCTTTGGACAGATGAGACCAAAGTGGAGATGTTTGGCCATAATGCACAGCACCACGTTTGGAGAAAACCAAACACCGCATATCGGCACAAACACCTCATACCAACTGGCAAGCACGGTGGTGGACGGGTTATGATTTGGGCCAGGCCAAGCTTGATCCAGGTCAAGCTTCAGCTGTTAGATAGATGACTCGAGAAAGCTTTGGTACAGAAGAGTGCATGGTTGACCTCTTCTGTACCAAAGTCATCTGTCCAACAGCTAAAGCTTGGCCTGGGTCATGCAACAGGACAATGATCCCAAGCACGGCAGCAAAAAGCCTGCAGCGTGTGCAGCGGCAAAGCTGTGAGAGACTGCTGTGCATAGAGTCCTGCAAAAACTTTCTTTTTCATATGACTGTATATGTGCATATGAACATGCAGACTCTGTGGGTCATTGGTAGTCCCATCACATGGCAGTAAACAGTTGACTTGGAGAGCAGAGGAGGGAATGCGGCACAGAAATGTAATCTTGAAACTATCAACTAACCTCTGATATTGCTTTGGATTTCATTACCTTTATAAAATCGTATCTGCATTCATAAACAGTGACCGGTGCACGGTCTTGGCACAGACATCTGCTGGCCTAAACTGTCATCCTCAGAGTCTGGCTGTCTGACCAAGACTGAAGGGTTCCAAATGTGACTGCCAGTGTTGCAAATATAATTATTCAGTAATCCACAGGTGAAAATACTGATCTACATTTGCTCCTTTTCCCTAAAAACTGTTGGTTTTGGTCTTTTTGTGAGATTTTCTAAAATAAAAAATGAAAAATATAAAGATAATGTCAGCTTGATTCTTTAACAGATCCTGATACATTAGTGTTTTTTACTACGGTGTCTCTCTATCTGCAGGTAGAGTGTTCACTGACATCACAACTTAATCAGTTTCCCAAATATTACTTACTCTGTGGAGTTCGAGCGAGCACGGAACTTCTTTCCTTTCAGTTTCTTACGATTACCGCTCAGGTTTCCTGAAGACACACAAAACAGAAGTGCACATTTACATGCATGATAATGAAAAAGCAGGCCCGTATGAGCAGGGCTACAATTGGTTTGTTAGTTGTGGTTTGAATTTAGCCTAAAGATCAGGACATGAGTTAGATTCTTTCACTGTTTTCCTGTCCTGAACAAACACATTCATTTTCTTTCATCCTGAGAAACAAAAAAAGCACAACTTACCTTGCCACGAGTTGCTTCTTGGTCGCCCATTTTCACAGATGTCAGTGATGTGTTTGGCATCTGGAATTCTCTCGCTCCACGAGTGGGACAGGCCATTAGATCTAGATCACATGAAGCACGGACAAAAAAAAAGTTCAGCAACGTCTTCCTAAGATGCTGCAAGTTTGCTGCAGTTGAGGCTAAAAAGAGGCTGAGGTAAAATAATCAGAAGATGAAGACGTCATGTCATCATTATGAGCCATGAAAACGTATCATGACAGATGAATATGACATGAGATGAAAGCACTTGGTGCAAAACTGCCAAAATGCTCACAAGTTTGTGCATTTTGGTCATTTCCAGCAAAAGGTAAGACACCTAATGAAAGCACGAAAACATGTTGAGCTCATCTACACCGGTGATGCACACGCACACACTTGCCAGCAAATGAATGAGTGATGGTGAGATGGCACACCTGAAGGCAAACTGTGAGAGGTTCTGAGAAATGGATGGGATGGAGGGTGTGAAGGATGGGGTGCAAATCTGCAGGTGCGACAGGCAGGCTGACCTCTTCTTGGAGCTGCAGCCCGAGTTTGTGCTTACACCCGGAGGCATGTCGCTGTAAAAAGAATCTGGATCTCCAGGTTTTGTGACATAGTCACCTGGAGGCATTTGCCTGGAAGTACAGAAGAATTCATTTAGATGCTGCAGAGATGAACACCATGACAGGAAACAGCCACCTGCATATATTTTCATTAAAAGCTTTTTATAGTCCATTTATGATCTGTGCCACATTTTGCTTTCTTCTACTCTGGTGACTGCTTTGCATTTTTCATGATGTAATTAGCTGTTCAGTTATTGCACTGAGCTTATGCAGCACACAGCACATCTCTTGGCAAAAGAGCCCCCATTTACATTTCTCTGTATTTTTGTTCTAGCTCAGTCCAGTTGGCTAACATCACTATACTCATATCATGTCTAAAAATTTTGGCTGAGAGAAAAATGTTTTTTATATATATGTTTTCTCTATTTTCTATAATAAAAACACTCATAAGCATTTCAACGACTTTTACTGGCAATATAAATATGCAAAGAGTGTTTTGGCTACTTCTTGCTTTTCAGCTTAAGAAGTGGTACAAAAAACCCAAATGTAAAAGATTTCTGACCTCATTAATAATTGCCTTGTTGAAGCTAATTTTCAAAACAACTTTTTGTGACTCGATATTCATCACTTCCTTACAACTTTTTCCTGCCAATGTTGAAAATAGGTCATACAAATAAATGAAGGATGAGCATAAACTGTATGTAAAGGAAGAAGGACGTTTGTGGAGTGGCCGTTTGGTTTCTCCTATATAGGAGACAGAACCCAGTGGGGGTTTATTTCTTGCCAGTTGTTTTAGAATTGTAAAAACCTCTTGGATGAAACAACTTCACAAACCCATCTTTACAAAGCTGAAGAAGTCAATCTGCCTTCTTTTCCAAGCTCTTAAGAGTAAAAATGTATCCATTTATAAATGTTATAAATTATGCTAAAAATCTACAAGTCTATTGATTTAAAACTTTGTTATTGTAAAATCGCCTGTTGGAGCCACATGCAGTACAATCGGGGCCCACCACACACTCACGGCCTTCATGCATATTTTTACATTTGATATTTAGTTTTCCTTTTGATTATATAACTTCATGTAGATGACATTTAAATGCAAGACGATGACTTGTAGCAAATTAGAAAACATTTTTGGTCATTTTTGTCATTATGCAGGGCGAGGATATTTCAGATTTCCTCAGGGTCTCGCTGCAGATTTGTTATTAAGATCTTGCTCCGGGTTTTGGATCATTTGAGCACAAAGATACGACTGAGTATTAACTACGGGTTTTGTGGTCTTTGCAAAAAAAAAAAAAACAAGAAAAGAAAAAGTTACTGAGAGAACAATAACACACTCAAACAAGCTGCAGCTCTGCCATGCACTTTAGAGTCACGCTTTAAATAACAGAGTAAGAAAAACACGTTAAAGTGTGCAAACCGGCAGAATCTCCGGTGAACCTCAGACTCGACGTAGCATTTCTGCTTGTAGCTCCTGTAAAGAAAACAGCAATCTTATAACAATCCAGAAAGTTCATACTTTTATTTATTATTATTTCCACTCATCACTCATCATCAGACATGCACAAACTATGTGTAGACTCACTTGTAGCACCAGGCTGTTACAGCCAGTATTAGGGCGAGGAAGAGGATAGAGCCCGCAATAGCCCCGATGATGATGTTAGTGCTGTCGATACCTGAGACAGAGGAAGAGAGTAGAGTGGGAAACCAAATGTGTGTTAATTGAGATGTGTGTGTCTCTTGTATCTGGAGCAATGCAGACACATGGGGATACACAAACCACAAAACAGTGCAGCAGAGTACAAAAACACAGAACATTTAGCAGGAAAAGTTCAACAGGAAGACACGGGAGAAAAAAACCACCAAAACCTCGGTCACCCTCCAGCGCTACTCTGAGGGGGAACCTACAAGCGCTTCCCATTCAGGGTAACAATAAAAACTACTTGCTTCTCAATTGAACGAGGGCTGTAATTATCTAGCTGTGATGGGACTGAAGTTGGAGTGAGACAAGACGAGGAGGAGCGGGAAATGACATCATAGACAAGACAAACACAATGAAAAAGGAACTCAAATCTGACCTCAAATCACTCCGTCAAAGACATCGGCCTGTCGACAAAGAATGAGTGTGAAAATAATGACAAACAAAAAGAATGACATGCAAGGTTCAGTCAATGCAGCAGGTTTAATGAGCAGACGTGAGCCCCCAAAAATAACAAAAATTAAAAGACAATTGAAAAGCAACAAAAAGAAAGAAAAGGATGACATATCTGTGGTGAAGTGGAAGGACAATAAAGAAAGAAATGAAACGGGTGTAGCAGGTTGGGAAGAGGGGTGGGGGTTTACAGAGGGACAGGTGTGCAGAGCAGCCCTGAAATATGACTGGAGGGAAAATGTGATGTAGAGACAGAGGCAGGAACAGGTGTATCAGGTGTAGAGGGCGGATAAAATGTCTACCTGAAACAGAGGCTGTGGGTTTGGCCACAGGAAACATGGAGCTACAATTCTCTCCTGTCCAGCCCCGGTTACACACACATTTCAGCTCATTGCTGCACACCTACAGGATGAAAATGTAACATAATTAGATATTTGTCGAAGTCTGTTATGGGCACTTTATGGGTCAAAATTCAAGTTGGTCTGATTGCAACCACAATTATATTATATTATATTATATTATATTATATGCCAAACTTATTTTACATTTTGGCCCAGACCAGTGGAACATCTCTCTCTGTTATGGTAAACAAGTTTAAATACACATTTAATCCCTGAGATGTGCAATTTCAACAGTACAGCTCAGTTTTTTCTACCTGGTTATAAAAATCCTGATGTAGTTAATGAAAGGGAACTGTCAGTATGACTCTAGTGCCCAATTGTGGCAGATTGTGGTAAGGGAATTCCCCAGATGTGGGATAAATAAAGTATTTATTGTCTTATTTTATCTTATCTGAGAGTTAATATCACCCCAATCTCAACCTCTCTAAACACCCTCAGCTGATCAATTCTAGGCGTTGGTGTATGAGTTCGCTGTTGGCGTGTACCCCATTTCCAGAGCAAATGGCCTTGTCAGTCGTCCCCGGGCAGGTGCTGAAGTTGAACTGCTGGATGGGGAGACATTTGTGGTTGAAGCAGATGCTGTCTGTGCCGCAGGCCGTCCCGTCCTCGACGTATCCCAGGTCTATGTCGCCGTCGATCACCACGTGAGCGCCACTAAAGAGCAAACAAGACTGAGTGACTTGAAAGGCTATGTTGGCTTGCAGTAAACGTGGCGTGATCTGCAGGCTGCTGTTTCTTAGTTCATCTATGATGTTTAGAAGAATACAGTTTTCCTGACACGGTGGTTCTCTAACAATCAATGAAGGATTTACTCGATGTTAGAGTTATGTGCTTCGTAAACAACAAGTGAGGAGATTTTTTTAAGAGCATGAAAAGTTTGGAAAGAAGTCTGTCATCTTTGGTTTAAAGGGGACTTAAACAGCCTGGAAATTTGGTAAAGTGCACATTAATCAGAAGTGAAATTGTATATTTTCCACTATAAGTAGTTTTCTCTTTCAATGCTGCACAAACGATAGCATTCCATAGACTAAACACAGCTCACAAATGATCATTAGAGACTGTTTTAGGTGTTTTCTTTTTTGTTCTTTTGGCTACCTGCAGTCCAAAGAGGCACTGTGTTGGGCTACAGAGAATGAAGTCAGCCCTCCCTGCAGCTCTCCCAGTCGTGGAGCAGGAGAGATGTTGGAGCACAGCAGATAGCCACAGTGAACATCCCTGAACACAAAAGGTGCAAACACATATCAGCAGGAGAGGAAAGTAACCCAGAGCTCCACAGGAGGCACAGACAACTGGCTTACTGCTTGTTACACTGGATCCACGTGTCCTTGTCTTTCCCACAGTTGCCTTTTTCTGTCCCTTCGATGTTAAGCTTCTCGTAGCAGAACTTGTCAGCTGCTGTTGCCTCTGAGGGAAACACAAGCAATTTTAAGGAGAATAATACGAGGGTGTTTTCTGTGCAGCTCCTCTAGATCTCCTTTCGTTGGAATGCACATGAGAGAAAACACCTACTTTCTCCCCAAATGAACTTGCACTGTCTGTCTTTGGTTTTGCACCTTCCACCGAAGCAGCGACCCTGCAGGCAAACAAGGTGATTCTTAACAAAGTGCATGCCAATCAGCTGAGAGGTTTTTAAACATTTTAATGCAAGAGCACATAAAACTCATCAACATCTTACTTGGTCTTTTTCGCATGTGTAACCATCCATCTTGTGCACATTTGGTGGACACTGCAAAAAATAGAGAAAGCCTCAAAAATACAGTGATGCAAATCTAAGTATGAGCAGATGTTTAGGAGGAAAAATCCGTGCTCACCTGGCTGGAATTGCCCGAGCAGATTTCCGGGATGTCACAGTCATTCACCGCATCTCTGCACACAACTCCCTTGAACTCCATCTGTAGCAGCACACAAGACAAATTAAATCGGAAAAGGTTTTGTGTTTCATTCTATGTCCGGCAGAAAAAACAAAAACAAAAAGTCAAAAGTTTTTTGCCATCATAAAGTAAAGTGTGTGACAAGTCTGCCCATTCACAGCTAAAATACACCCCATCAATGTGAACTATGTCCATATCTTTTCTTGTAGGATTTAATGGTCCTAAATAGTTTCCGTTTCAGTTTCAGCAGCGGAGGAGTGCCTGAAAGTGGCATAATCCCCGGAGACCACAGCCATTTTTTCAGTGCTTCCAATGTAGGAAAAAGGATATCTAGTTCAACACTTCCTGCTTTGTCAGTCATTGTTAGATTTTACACAGATACATTTTTGAAAAGCTGATTTAAAACTAAATTCCCATCAGATCGTAGCTAATAGTATTTCAGCTTCTGCTCTCCACATGGACTGTTTGTCTGGATGCAACCAAACCCTGCTTGAATGTGACTAAACCAAAAATCCACCATACTCTGCAGCTCCATATCTGTTTATAAAGATCAGTATGCTTAGATAAAAAACACTTAAAACCTGCTACTTTTCCAGACAGTGTCAAATTCTACAGCAGCATCATTTTTTTTTGTTAGCTGCTTCAAAATCAAATACATCATCAGGTACTATGTCAGTTTGTACCCTCATTAAATATGGCCTGTGTTTTGCCCACTCTGACCCTGACACGAGCAGCTTGTCCGGTTTAGTACCTGGCAGTTATTGCAGCAGAGTCCATTGCTACAAACAGAGCCCTGAGTCAGGGTGCAGTTCTTGCAGCAGTTCTCTCCTTCTTTTGCACATTCCTGAAAGGAAGAAAAACTTTTCTCAACACAGTTTATTCTTTGCCTTAATTTCTCCAATGACTTTACTTCACTGCTTCAGATGTTAACTGTTTTTATTTGATTGTTTATTTTGCTGTAACTCATCTCTTTGACCTTGGATGACCATAAAGGTTAAGCCTTCAGTATATATATCTGTGTATTTTTCATGTTTAACTCACCGCTGGGCTTCCGCAGTCACACTCCTCTCCTGGCTCCACAAAGCCATTGCCACATTCTGGAGGGTCTAACAGCTGAGTGAATAAAGAGCTAAATTAATATATACACTCAGCAGCCACTTCATTGGGTATACCTGTTCACCTGCTTGTTGACACAAATATCTAATCAGCCAATCACATGGCTGAAGCTCGCTAGATTTAGACATGTAGACATGGTCTAGAAGACCTGCTGAAATTTAACCTGAGCATCAGAATAAAGGTGATTCCAGCAACTTTAAACATGTCATGGAGCTTTAACAGCTCCCAATCTACTGTCATTTTCCTGCACGACCATCTCTGGGGTTTACAGAGAATGGTCAAAAAAAGACAAAATCTCTGAGGAATGTTTCCAGGACCTTGTTGAATCGATGTCGTGAAGAATTAAAGCAGATCTGAGGGCAAAAGAGGGTCCACCCTGATACTAGCAAGGTATACCTAATCAATTTGCCAGTAAATATAGATTATATACATACGTAGCATTTGGTTGAAAGTATGATGTACCTTCAGAGGTTTGTTGAACAGACAGGCTCCTCCACCGCTGTTCAAGAAGTTATAGTACTCCTCCACATTGCAGTCAGAGAATTTCTTAGGCAGGTAAAAACTGTTCAAAACAACAAGAACGCATCGGGCTGTTAACGTGGACACAAAACAAACGGCGTGTGCAGATTTTACTGTGTGTGAGAGGGTTCCCTCCAACACCAAAGAACAAAAGACTGAAAAAACACAGTTTTAAGCACCTTAACCCGTTCAGTCTTTGTATCGTGCTTTTACTTAATTACAATTTAGTTTTACACAATTTTACAGTTACTAGTGTGAACTGTTTTTTATTAAAATACTTAAGATTGCTTCTTTTTTTTACCAAACATAAAACACACTTTAAATATTAGAGGTTTTATGACAGGCTCACTATACTCACAGTTCAGAGGAGATCCTTACAATAACATGGAGACAGACATTTAGCACAACTGACTCTGTGAACATCGTATGGAGATATGAGCAGGCTGTAAATGGATTCTAAGATGTGCCGTTTTTATGTTGTCCTGGAAAACAAGCCTAATATTATCGATGAGTCATTTTTAAGCCGTCATTGCATTATCATTTGACACTGAAGCCCCAAAAGAATAAAAAGAATATCTGACTAATTTTTTAATGAGTTGCTCAGAATAGAAATCAAGCTCTGCTGAGAGTGTCATCAGCTCTTTAATTCTCACTGTGATTGCTTCAATTCATTTATAATTAAAGGCTAAAGTCCAGCTGGATGACACATCCATCCGGACTTCAGTGTCCGATCTCAACAGAGCTTGAAAAATGCCTGGCCAGGCTGATGCTTTTAATGGCATTATCCTAACAGTGAGCAGCACTTAAATATTATTATGTTCTTCTGCACTGTTAGCCTTAATCCTGATTATTCTACAGGAAAAGGTTAGAGTGGCTCATCAGGCCTGCCAAAGCAGACAATGCAATGAGAGAGTCGAGGGCTAGGAGAGGCTTTGGCTGATGTTTCATGTGTAATGTGACTAAATGAAGCCATCGCCAATGATGATGATGGTTATATAAAGAGGAGGTAATGGATGAAGTACACTACAATATTTCTGCAAGTTTTGGAGATTAATAAGGTTCATCGTTGTCCCGGCTGTTATACGGGATTTATTCTTGAAATCTTGTAGCTTTCATTCCCTTTTAAGCATCAAGATGAGGTGAAGCAAAGAAGAAACATGCTTGTGTGATTCCCCAGTTGGCACCACATGGAATAACACTATTATTCACTCTTAATTTCACAGCATGTACACAATATGATCAAAATATGTATTATATTTTTAAAATATAAATAAAAAGACCACTATAAAAACCAAACCATTTCCCTAAGGGACCTCCTTCCTTCCTTCGCTCCGTTGCAGTCAGCCTATAACACCTGGTGGTTATTAGGACGCTCATCAGCAGCTTAGCCAGTTCTTAATTTATTAATCTCTGCATTAAAACTGTGAAGTGGGATTTGAGTCTTTGTCGTGCCTGTCTAGCCTTGGCACTGTACGTTTCAGGCTATCTGGCTTCATTAAATTCAAAAATATTAAAGGCTTTAAGGTTGCTCCCTTTGAAATACATATTTTGACCCGGTTTGCTGATGGCAACACCCATTCTCACAGGAGAAGGAAGGAAATAAAATAGAAAAACCTACAGAATTGAACTGTTACCAAATCCTAACTTAACCTTAATGTTTGGAAAATGTGTTTTTTAAGAAACTTCAGTTCATACAAGGTGTAGTTAGGATTTAAGATCTTAAGAAAAGCTACTGTATACGCTGCACAGGAGCACGCATACGCACAGATGGGTGACATATTAAAGGAAAAACCTGAGCTTTCCTGGCACAGCTTTGGGACCCTTTGGCCCCTTAAAGAAATGTGTCAAATATTGCAAACCTACATAAAGTTGCTCTGACTGATCCTATAAAAGGGGAGAGGCCACTTCCAGGATGAAAACTGCACAAGATGTCGCTGAATGATTTAATGAGTGTGAAAATGATGTGAATCGTGTTGCTGTCTTCGCAGACACCTGTGAGAGACTTGAGTGTTGGACAGCGCTCATTAAAACATCTAACAAGGAAGTCTCCTCATTACTTATCTTGTTTATTTCTTTCCTTTAATCTGTGTCCCGTCTGTATTTTAACACAAATCCACTCAGACACGCACTCGCGCAACATACAAGCAAACAGAGGAGCTACATCCTGTGAAAAATTAGTTAAAGGTAGTCAGGTGAAGAAGTTCAGACATGCAGGTGCTGAGGGATTAAAAATAAACTTCTGTCACCGGATATGTCGAGGCCGCTCATTGAATACAATCGTCTGAAATACCACTGACTCGATTTTAGGGAAATTGCTTGGGTCTGTTCACAGGGGACAGGTTTAAATAAGCACAAAGTCACCTGTCCTCTGTCATGTGACCTTGTGACAATAGAGGAGGTTTATTAAGGCAAGCCAACAGAGCAGGATCTCAGTGTTTGGGAAGTGTACTTGTTGTGTTGTTACAGGGGAATGAGACAAATATTGACCTAAAATGAGAATGACATTGCAGACTGTATCAACTGGATAACGATGAACAAAAGTCAGTACTGAGAAGTTTTAATTTTTAAACAGCAGGGTGGAGAAGAAGCCTCTCGGCAATCAGGAAAAACAAATCAATGACATTTATCGGCTATTTAGTCAGTAACATTGCCCAAAAACTGAAAAATACACACTAAGTATGTGATATTTTACAAAGTGATCATGAAAAATACAGCCAGTGTATTACAAACAGGACATCAAACTGTATTTGTTCATATCATCTAAGTAAAATGAGAAGCTGGGGCCACAGTGGCTGTAGTGCCCTTGGATGACAAAGGGAAAGGTTGTGATGACTGACAACCTCCCTCTGAGGCAGCCATTTGGTTCAAAACCAGCACAAGCAACGCTCTAGCAAGCTTCAGCTCACCTGCTGTCCCATTCGGGATCGGGGGGGAATTGTAAGAAGTATTTAAGAAGAGAGGTACACGCACACACAGACAGACACCACACACAGATCAAGCAAGCCTGTGCAGTCCACAAAAATATTTTAACCATCTATTTTCTTATCTAAGCAAATAAGACATTACACAAGGCTGTTTATGCAGAAAAATGCTCAATGAAGTTATATAACAAGAAGATAGCAACTGGAAATTAAACCTGGACTGACCCCTAGTGGTGGATTATAAAGGTACAAGAACACAGCTGTGAATGACATACATGTAATTTAAAAGGATAAATAGATTGATATTAGAGATTTAACTGGTTTTACATACATAAGAGACACACAAGTAAACTTTATGTTTACATATTAAAACACATAGCTTTGACAAGGCGGGATGGCACTTATTGATAACTGCATTTATAGCAATATTTAAGTAAATACTCATACAGGGAAGGGGACGAAAGCAACTTATAGTCTGGGTAACATTGCATCCAACTCCACGCTGTGTCAGAATTTGTTAAAAAGCTTTGATGAGACTGAATCATCGGCATCTGTGAGAGTTGACAAGAATCCAGCTGTGAGATGAGATCAGGAAATGCACTTTCAAAAGGAACTTACCCAATGTCATCCATGATACAGCCGGCCCAGCGATCATCACACTTGCATTCACCTGGAAAAATACGTTTGTGATATCATCAAAATTGAGTTTTAAGAAGAATGTGTGTTTTTTTTTATCATTGTGAGGGGGGAGATTTGACAATATTTACAAAAACAAGTGCAATTCATATATAGTGTGCAGATGTGTAAAATACTGGACACAGTAATAATGAAATTAGGCAGGTTTGGAAAAGAAAAACATAAAAGCACATAATGTTGTAGAAGGAAAATGAAAAGACCAAAAAATGCAGGTATTTACATGTAGTTTTTACACATATTGTACTAGTTAACTTCATATTGCAGGAGATGGTTCAAGTTAGATGTATTTGCATGTGTGTAAATGCATAAATATATAGAAAAGTCCAAAAGAGAAAACTTAAAAACACAGAGCAAGCAAGCAAAAAAATATTTTTCTTTGACAAAAGTATAGAAAAAAATAAAGATATAGATGTTAATTATTCTATTAGGAGCGGGGTTGTAACACATGCCCAGCCATTCATTCCTCCTCTCCTTTTCTGGGGTGCATTTACAAGATATATGAGAATGGACATGACTACACCTCAACAAAAAAAAAACAAACAAAAAACAAAAATAACAAATAATAATCAGTGTTAAATCTCATGAAGAGAGTGAGAGAAGACAGGAATGCGTGTTTCTAATTAATGAAGGGATCATTAAGATTTAACGGTTTACCGTTGAGCATCCTCTTCTTGTCCGAGAAGATGCCGATGTTCTGTCCAAGAGACTGTGCGAGGGTAATGGCCATCTCATTAGTTTTCCCATACTGAAGAAAAAATGCAGAGGAAGAGAGAATGAAGTGAATCAATGAAGAAAAATGACAAAGAATCTTTGATTTATTGTTGAAAGTGTCGTTGTAAAGCGGAAAAAACAGTAATTAATTTAACTAAATGAAAGAAATTTGAAATTACATGAGTAGTACTGACATGTAGCACAGTACATAAGAAATGAGTCATCCCTCATGTCTGTTTATTTTGGTGGGAAAAGTGAAAATACTGCAACAATTAACTGAAATGTGCAGGAAAAAGGCAAAAACTAAATCTTTACAATTCTATCAAGCTTGAAAGTCAGTATTTATTGTGATCACCTTCATTCTTCAACACAGCCTGAACTCTGTTACACAAACTCTCTTAAAATTTCTTTATTAGTCTTCTTGTTGAGGTTTGAGGCCAATCCATGACTGATGGTGATATGCACTGTGTGTGTGTGTGTGTGTGTGTGTGTGTGTGTGTGTGTGTGTGTGTGTGTGTGTGTGTGAGCACTGGCAGTGTGTTTGGGATCATTGTCATGCTGAAAAATTAAGTTATTGCCAATCAGACATTGCCCAGATGGTATTGAGGCTTTAAATGGGGAGAGTGAGTTTCAAAATCTGATGGTACTTTTCTTTTTCTCATAATTTCATTAATTTTGGCCAGATCTCCAACACCTCTGGCTAAAATGCAGCTCCAAACCATGACAGAGCCTCCGCCGTGTTTTATAGATGGCTGTAGACACTCACTGTTGTACCTCTCGCCTGACCTCTACTGAACATTAACAATGACTTGAGCCACAAAGTTCAAAATTGGATTGGTGACTCCATTAGATGGATCCATGTGCCTAAAGACACCATTTAAAATTGGTTCTTTGCTAAGTTGTTTGTTATGTGTAGACACAACTATGATTCATCACGTTATTAATACTTGAATGATTCATAGCTCAGTGTTTAGGGACTTAACAACAGACAAACAAACAAAAAAGTATTCATCTGAAAGTGGGTGAAAAAGCAGCCAATGTCCAAAAAAACACCCTGAAGAAGTATTGTTCAAGACCACGTTAAAAATGGAAAAATATAGAAATGAGGGTTGGTTTGAGACTTTTGCACAGCACTGTATCCCTCATTTAATCAGAGAAAACAGTCGGTGTTGGTGGTGTTCAACGTAAACTGACGACTGTGACTGAACTCCACATTGTCTGCATAGTTTAACTAATTATTACATAATCTTTAAATTATTTAATTCTTACTCACCTCATTGACGCCCCCTCCTTTGGTGAGAGAGCAAACTCCGCCCATATAGGAAGCTCCACCCCAGCTGCTATGAAAGCGATTCCCTCTGATGAAAGAAAAGGGTGTTTTATCAAAAGATGCTGAGTGTATAAGGGAAAAAAGAACATTTTCCTAACTGCCATACTCACGCAAAGAGGTGAACAGAGTCACATTTCTCCTTGATGAAGTCTTTCCTGTACTTCATGAACTCCTTCAGGGTCACCATGGGGTCACCATCATCAATGTTGAATTTGTTGTCAGCTGACCAGGTTTCCATTGCAACAAGCACAATTCGGGTATTAAGTTGTTCCCTGAAAATCTGTGGAATTAAAGCAAACTTGATGTCAGGAAAAATGGCAAGAAGGTTTAAATACTTGTGTAACAGAAACTGGCAAAAATATTCGGTTTGATGTGTCATGAGCATCGGCATCTCTAGCTGTTCAATACGACAGTGATCAAATGCTCAGTGTGATCCTGCCACCAGACAGCTGCGGCACATCATAAGAAACCAGACAGACAGTAAACAAAGGTAACCGTCTGAAGGACACAGTGGGAGCAAACTCTGCTGTAAATAATAATGTTTGCTTTCATAAGACGCAAATCTGTGGGTGCCTCGGGCCAGACAAACACCGGAGAAGAGCAAAGTGTCTGCATTCAAAATAAATGCTAATGGTTTCTCAGTGCAGGGATGGAGGGGTCAGTGTGCATGATTTAATCCCAATGTGGCCCCTACAAACTCACACTATCTGCCTCTGCTGGTGCATCTGTGTGGAGAGTTCACTGCGGCCAAAAGTGCAGAAGGAACAATAATACCTTCAGACACTAAGCCTGTCCCAGACCATTGTTGCGTTATTTCTTTTCCAGCTCTTATTCCAACATTTCTTCCAGGTGTATGCTATAGTGTTTAGCATAGATGAAAGAAATCAATGCGTGCCTCCTAAATAAAGCCTGCTTCATATGATCATCTTCAAGGGCACAACAAAAAGCATGACCTTTCTCCAGCTTCACCAGCCTCTCAGCTTACAGACGTGACCCTGTCCCAGCTCAGATTTCAGTAATACAACACGCAGACGTGGCTACAAATAATCAAACACTGAAAATCTGCCTCTGAGCTGTTGGGATGCCACCACTGCTTTTGACATCCAGTCATCTGAAAACCTCATAACTGGGCGGTTAATGGCATATTATGGGCCAGGAGAGGCTTTAAATGGGGAGAGTGAGGTTGGTTAAATGAGAAATCAGTGCAGCGTGCGCTCGACTCCAGTACCTGGGAGTGCTTGTGGCAAGCTTTCCAAGAAGCGGATCGATTCAGTTCTTACCATGTCAGCGATATTGACCACTGTCTTAGCGTTGTTGTTCGTATGCCCGACGGAAAGCCGGTGCTTCTTATACTGTAGAAAGAAAAAAAACAAAGAGAAAGAGAGACAAGGAGGATAAATTAATAATCTGGAACAAATTTACTTTAAGCCATTTAAATGTATAGAAGAAGCCTGTGTCTGCACATTGGATTCACTCCTAATGTTGCTTTTATGATGTAAAAACAAAGTAAATTTCATTCCAGTGGATCTTAGTCAGGCACGTTTTGATCAGAATGGTTTTTCCATGCTCAGTAAAGGCAGCGTTTGAAGTGCTCTTACTTGCTCTTACTTTCATTACAGCCTTGACTCTCAGCCCACCCAGCTTCCTGTAGACTCTGAGCAATTTAAAAGATGGTTTTCTTTTAACAAAGCCCAAGAAACCGCAAAACCAACAATGGAATGAGTCTAACTTCATACATGTCTTAAATCCAAAGCCTGAAACGCCTCAACTATTTCTCCTGTTTCAGTATTCATCAATCCATCTTCTTCTTGTCGATTTCAGGGTCATAGGGGTGGGGGAGCCATCCCAGCTGTCAGGGCTAACATGGAGAGGCAGACAACCATTCACACGGCAATTTAGAGTCAACAATTAACTTAACATGCATGTCTTTGTGGGAGGAGTCCACGAGAAGAGGGAGAACATGCAAACGCCACATCTTCATCCCGCTAGCAGGTTCAAACCCATGGCCTTTCTTATTGTGAGGTGACAGTGGTAACCACTGGACCACCATGCAACCCCCTGTTTCACTATTGTTTACTAGAAATGGTAACACCAAGATTTATGTGAATATCTATCTATGTGGATGACCACATGAATCTTTCCACAAAATTAATTTACAAGAACAAATGTGTATGTGTCCAAACTTTTCCATCTTAGCTGTATTTTATGTATTTTACATCTTTGAAACATAAAATGTAAAATGAATTATTACGACTCTTAATATTGACAGAATCGTTTGGATACGCAGTGCAGTGAAAAACTAAGTACACCCTTTCTGCCTTCATAGGAATTAAGACGATAAGCAGCAGCCAGGTACTGCTACTCAAATGCAATTTAATAACTGATCACCACCAAGTGTGAGCGCCTCTATAAAAAGCAGACGTTTTGGCACTTTGTTGGTCTGAGGCATTCATGGTGTGTGTCAAAAACAATGCCACAATCTTCCCAGGAGAGGACGACGCAGCAAATTCAACCAAAAGATCAGATTGTGCAATGTGCAGAGAAATTCAACTCTACAGCCTCAGTTAGTATGTTAAATGTTAAAGATGGCTGAACTTGGTGTGTTTGGAGGGGTTCTCAGGAGAAAGCCTCCTCTTTCTAAAAACAACATGGCAGCACAGCTAAGGTTTGGAAAGCTGAATCTCCTTTGGAGAGACGAGACCAAAGTGGAGATGTTTGGCAGTCATTACAGCGCCACATTTGGAGAAAACCAAGCAGCACATCAGCAAAAAAACACCTCATACCAACTGTGAAACACGGTGGTGAAAGAGTGAGGATTTGGGCGTTTTGCAGAGACGGGGCCTTGGCAACTTACAGTCATTGAGTTGACCATGGACTCCTCTTTATACCAAAATACTCTAGAGTCAAGTGTGAGCCTAGACTTTAACCCAAACCCATGAAATGCTGTCATATGACTTCAAGAGAGTTATGCATAAAGGGACGTCCGCAAACTTCAATGAACTGAAACAATATTGCAAACAAAAGTGGTTTTTGTCAATAAATATAGTCACTGTGTAGTATTTTGACCTTCTAAGTAAGTCCGTAGAATTGAAAAGGGATGTGCACTCTTTCTACTATGACTATTTGTGATGCGACAGTCAGAAAGTCGTGATAAAAAGTGACGCTTCACATCTGCATCACTTCAATCTAGAGAGATTTATAGGCTGTGGGCCAGCATAACACGATTTCTGGCTTCGTGTCACATTCATTCAGTTTTTTGTAGTCTCTAATAAGCTTACCATTAAATGGTCATTGATCACCATCAGCTCGATGTATTTGGTCTCATCTTCTACACTTCGTGACAAACGTGGAGCCTGAAAAGAGACGACAGTTTTATCATATTAACGGGAGGCAGACGCCATCTTTTTCTAAATAAAAAAATTCAGGACAATTTCAAAAGAGTATAGTAAAAACAAAGGTCAACTCAAGACTCAAAGAAAAATAAATGACAAATCAAAGAGCATCAGCTTAGCAAAAGTCAAACCAGGTTTGTCTGTGAGCCCAAATCAAAGTAAATATGAGTGCAGCTTTCAGGGCTGAGAGACAGACAGCTGCAGACACCTGACTATGTCTGAGAAAAGGCGAGGAGGGAAGCAGCCTCTACTTATAAGATAAATATTTCATGAAACCGAAGAAGACGAGAAGAGGAGAAGAGCGGGCTGGAGAGCTGTTGAGTGGGAGGAAAGCTTGGAAACAGCACACTCTTTATGAATTAACATAAAACATATTGACGGAAAGCAGTGTAATCAAGACAACAGCCTCGGTAGCATAATTATCTCTCTGTCTTACACTCGTGCAGGCATGCACAAAATATAAGCATCTGCACGCCGCCGCTGCTAATGGTGATCATTTTCCTCTGCCATCTGAGCAGCTGTGGTTCAGGTGGTAGAGGACTGTCCGGGGCTTCCTTCCCCGGCTACTATACTGCCTAAATATCCTTGGGCACACTGACTTCAAGCAGCTCTCAATGGCAGTCAAGCTGCCACCATTAGTGTGTGAGTGTGTAAGTGTGTGTGTGTGGATGGGAGACAGATTTTAAAGCACTTTGTAGCACCCTTCTAAGGTGAAAAGACCCTGCATAAGTGCAGACCGCTTTACCATTTAGCAGACTCATACCTGTCTCTTTTTCCTCCTGTGCACAACTTTTGACCCTGGAAATGGAGGGCTGGGAAAAGGTGGTTCTGGTAGAGCGCCTTATAAACAGAGACAGACACACATTCAGTATGTAAGATTAATTAAAGCACATCAGAAGCCTGGTCAGTACATCAACCATCAGCTTACCACCAAGGAGATCGTTAATTGCCTCTTCACCGGCAGATTTGTAGATCATGTGAATGCGAATATCTCCCTAAAACACACATGCACAGGAAAAATAATTATCCAGTTAATCAGCGAGACAGATCAGAGCCGAGTGACTTTTCAGTTTCAGTGCACAGACTGATTTATCTGCTTGAGAGAGAAGTGACATCAAAGAGAATGGATAGAGCTTCTTGGTAAGTTGTAGTACCTTACTAAAATATTAATACCAATATTATAAGTTGATAAGAACAAAGGATATCAATCAGCTCTGTTCAGTAAACTAAGCAAAGAAAAATGAATTCCCGTTTAGCTGATTCTGTATTAACGACATGTATGTGTTGATTACACATAGACACACCCTAGTGTGGTTTCATGAATTCTTATGCCTTATTTGATTTTATTTGTAGTTTATTTTTATCATTTTATCTACCCATAATATACTTTATTTTTTATCATCCGCGTAGTTAAGTTTGTTTTGTTTTGTTTTTTTCACGTAAAACTTTAAGAATCACAGAAATCAATGAATAAATAAAAATACTTTAGAACATGAGTTAAAGGGTGTGTTTACCTCCTGTGAGTCAGCTCTGAGGGCGGAAACACCCCGAACTCTGCGGAGGGCACGTCCTGTTTACTCTCCGATCTACCGTACGAGACTCGGTTTGTGTTCAAGTATGTAAAGGAGAAACAGGCTGAGATGTTACCGACTTCACTGTAAACGTAGCTCAACAAGGTATAGTACCCTGTAGTGAATGTAGTTAAAGTATTTGAGTTTTACAATGAAAACAAATCGGTGTAAACAGGTTGCGGTAATGCTACCTCTTTAGCTTTTAGCTAGGTGGCTAATTAGTTAGCGGATTCGGACTTCACATTTTCTACTAAGTTCTTCGTTTTGAGTCACTTGATGTTAATGATCGACTTTAGTTACTGTTATTAACATGTATTAACAACTTTACAGGCCCTTTCGTCTGAGCAAACAGAGCTAGCCTGACGGCTAACAAAAGTATGGGTAATTAGCCTAGCTGACTGTGCTATCTGCTAACCAGTTATTACAGAGTTGAGGTCTTTTTTTCACTACCACAATGCACACTGTGTCGGTACTGTATGTATAATTATACTGCTTTAGGTATAATAATCACTGTGCTATTAACCCTGCTCACGTCGATCGTTAGCATAATCTAGAATAAATAGTTTAGATTCACCGGTCTGTAACAGCTGGCACTTTGAAACAGTGCCAGCTGTTACATTTAATAAAACACAATAAGATAGCGACTGAGTAAACGAAAACTGTAAAACAAAATGCTATTGAGACATGTCAGAAAGGTACAATGATTATTGTTCAGATAATCTGCAGACCCTTCACAGTCCATTCATCCTGACTGTAAAATCCTGTCCGCCTCTAGTTTTGAACCAGGATATCCTGTCAGTTCATCTCAAATCACCTAAAAATGTTTTGGTTTAAAATTTTGATATAAATTAAGGATTACTGTGAATTTTTTTGTGTAGTCCTGGGAAGCCCCATATTTGAACATCCACCAATAAAAAAATAAAATAAAAATGACATTCCAAAATACAGCTGGTGCCAATTTATGTGTTGCATATAGTTATACAAAAGAAAACTTGTGAAATGCTTTTTGTGAAATTCTTATTCATAAAATGAAGAAAATTGAGCAAATATCACAAGTTGTACCACAGAAAACAAAAAATATCAATAGATAGTCCTAACCGAACAGAAAAAAGTTCTAGTTGAGTTTCCAGATGGTACTCTAATTATAACTGAGTAAATAATACATAAATTCGTTTGCTTTTTGTTAAATAATACCCTGGAGGAGTCTGATTCAGGTAAAAATTTCAAGCTCAAATATCTCTATACAAAAAAAACAAAACAAAACAAAGCCTTTTATATATGAAGCTGATATTTCACAACAACTCAAGCTTTGGCCATAAAATTATAAAGGAGATCAGAGATGGTTGAGCAGAAAATGTTGAAAAAGTTGTGTTGATTTGAGGTGGAATGACCCTGTAATTTAAACCGCTAATGCACCTGACTGCACTTTGATTTTTTTAGACCATCAATGCCACAAGGAATTGGCCCATAAAGTGCTTTAAACATACTCAGTTAAACCCTGATAACCTTCAGAGATGAACTGAAAGCGGTAATAAGATCTCTTTTTTTAAGATGATAAAATAAAAAGCAGTTGCAAGTTGCATTGTCTGAGTCAGTCACTGTTGCATGCGTCACATAACGTTCGAGCCTTGCTCATTGTTCAGCTGTGCAGTAATCTGTGTAATGCACTGCTGTATAGACACTCCTGCAGTGCAGCCTCAGTCATCGAGTCATTCCCACTTTGTTTGCTGGTGAAATGAGAGCATTGTTTCTCAGGGACAGCAGATATTGGGTCGACCACACTGTGGTGAATTGAAATACAGGGGGGTTGCCCATAGCTAGGTCAGCGTGTGGCACAGTTAGCTTGCTTCTATAAAGGAATGGGGCCATTCGGATAAACTTGTATAACCACGTTTTTCAGGAATTCTGTGTCCATCAAACTGATCAGTTGCTGCTTTCTGTCTGACTTGTGCTGTTTATCCAGGAGAACGGAAACTCCCCTGTCAGCAATAACCAGCCATGTCGTGCCGGGACATCCACGCCACCAACGCTTTTGCCTTCATCATTGCCATTTTGTCTGTAGGTGGGATCACAGTGGCAGCATTAATTCCGCAGTGGCGTATAACGAAACTCGTCACCTTTAATCGCAATGCCAAGAATATCAGTGTGTATGATGGGCTGTGGGCTAAATGTGTGATGCAGGATGGCTATTCAGGATGCCTCTACTATGATTCAGAGGTATTGCTTGATCTATTCTGCTTATGTTTTGTTTTGTTTTTTAATTCTCAGGCATTTATAATAGTCCCAGCATTAATTATATATTATTATGTTTCCAGTGGTACTCCAAGTTGGATCAGCTGGATCTGCGGCTTTTGCAGTTCTGCCTTCCCACAGGCCTCGGGTTCGGCTTTTTAGCCTTGCTGCTGTCCATGACCGGGATGTGTAAAACCTGTTGCTGCTCAGACAAGCCTGAACCGGACATTAAAACAGTTAGATTCCTGGTGAACAGTCCAGGTTGTCACCTGGTGGCCGGGATGTTTTTCTTCCTAGGCGGCGCAGTCCCCATTGCGCCATCGGTGTGGTTCCTTTTCCGCACCAAGGAGATGAACGCCAGATATGCCAACATCTTCTCTGATGGCTTTGCTGTGTATGTATCTATAGGCTGTTCTGGAGGACTGATGCTAGCCGCGCTGCTGATGTTTATGTGGTACTGTATGTGCAAGAAGCTGCCTTCACCTTTCTGGTTGCCCATGTCCACGTCCAACTCCATGTTGACCCAGCCTCTCATTGGCAACGCACATTCTCCTGCCTCAGTTTATGGTCCGCAGCCTTTCCCACCACAGACTTTCCCTCCCACAGTACTCAACGCCCAACCGCATGTGCCCGCGCAAGGCTACGTGCAAAGCGTTATCGCACCTGCTCCACCACAGGTGTACGTGTCTCAGGTTTCTGCACCGAATGGCTATGGATCAGAGGTTGAAGGAAACCACGCCTACAGCTACGCCCCCTCTCAAAGTTACGCTCCCTCACAAAGTTACGCTCCCTCGCAGAGCTATGCCCCCTCACAAAGTTACGCTCCCTCTCAGGGGTACGCATCCAGCTATACAGGCCACCGCTACTCCACCCGCTCGCGGATGTCAGCAATAGAAATTGACATTCCTGTGCTGACGCAAGAGTAGAGAAAGAGGAGAGGCTGATAACCTCATCACTTCTGTCCATGAACCTCTATAAATTTCACCACTGATAAAACTAACAGAGTTTGATAGATGAAAGGTAATGACCTGAGAGCTATTTACAGCTTCAAGAGTAATAGTTTCAAAAATACTGTTAGTCAGTCCAGGCCTGTGAACTGCTGATGGCAGAGGATGAGAATCGGTAGAAACAGCCCTGGAGGTACCACATGAAGGATGAGATTAACCTTGAAACTAAAACACTGCATTCAGTTTAGTATTGTTTTTAAAAAATACCTGTTTCACTGTTTTAATATCAGAGTATGAGCACTAAATAGTAGTTTATCACTTGCTGAAGTGACCAATGGACCAACCTGATTTTTCTAATTTTCTGTTACATTTGTGCTTGACACTTTATCCTTAATTTCTAGTGACTTTAGCTTGTGTAAAGCTTACAATATGAGGATTGTCTGTTATCACTGTTGAAGTGCATTATGGACTGTAATTAACTTTGACTTCTGTGTCCTGAATGGACAACTACTAACTAACTCACCTGTTTTTGTTCTAACATGAAGTGTGTAATGAACTGTCACTTTGAAGAGCAGCTGTCATATCTTTGTTAAGTGCACTAAGTCAATAATTGCCTTTGTTTACCTATGTTGTTAGCCTTGAGTGTATTTTTTTAATGTAAAGCCTCCTATATAGTACTTAATCATGTGATAGAGCGTACTTTTCCAAGGTATTTGTGTCAAAAAACATCAAAAGGTGCCACTAATAAACCTTTTAGCTGTGTTCAGTCTCATGTACAAATGCAGTTAACATTACTGTATTGCCAGAAACACTAAGACATCTCTAGTGTGGTAGGCCTACATACAGATGTTTTTCTTTTCTAAATGGAAAAAACTTTTGCTAATGTAGCTGGAAGCACTGATTAAGGCTGTAAGTCATGATTAAGCCACATATGTTGCCTTCTTGCAGGTTCTGCGTATGAAGTACTCATCTTTATGTGATTCTAAAATGAAAATGTCAAAGAAACATGCTTTTCTACACTGTTTTAAATAAAACATAAATCACACTGTAATCACGTGCTTCTCTTTTTATACAAGCTGCAAACTCACACAGTTATCTATTCAGCCAGTCATATAGAAGCAACTCAGTGCATGTAGGCATGTAGACGAGGTCAAGACGACCCTGTAAAGTTAAAGATTTGCATCATGGATGTGCAGCTGACAAACCTGCAGCAATTGTGTGATGCTATCAAGTCAAAATGGACCAAAATCTCTGAGGAATGTTTTCAATACTGAGGGGTAGACCAAGTACTAGCAACATGTACCTAATAAAGTGGAATAGTGGTTAACATACAAAAGCTCCCCAAATTGAAAGCAAGGGGGGACGCAAGGTTGTATACTCCTTGTACCAGTCCCAAGCTTGGATAAAAAGGAGGGCTGTGTCAGGAGAGGAAAAATGTGCATCTGTCTGCTGTGGCATTTCTTTTTTTTTATGTGGCCCAGCCATGATTTCAGCTGGTTATGGCTCCTCTTTCCACTTTAATCGAGAGAAATCGGGAGCCTGTGGGGTTCTTAATTCACACAAATGTATCATAAAATGTTAAAGCCCCTTCTCCAACCCAATCCCCATTACGCCAGAGGACACTGGAGTGGTTTATTTGGCACTTCTTAAAAGTATCAATGTGGTGTTTAAATGGGAAAATTTATTTATTTGTTTTTTATGAATATAAATGACTTAACAGAGGAGAGTGGGAAAACGGCCAGCACAGCATTGGCAGACTAATCTCATTATCAGTGTACACTCATTAAAAGAAGATTTCACCAAAATTCAAAGGAAACTAAATACTGTTTTGTCTGACAGTCTGCACAAAACTCAGTTTATATGTACAAACAGAGAAAAGCAACCTTTATATGTGAGAAGATGCGATCAAATCTTATTTGTTGTTCAGAAGATAATAATTTAACACTGAATATCAATTTTTGACACCAACTCTGGTATCGGATCAATACTAGCACGACAGGATGGACACTTTGTTTCTGTCCTCTAAGTTCAGCGTGTAGTCCACTGAATAGTGTTAAATAAATGATTATTATATATATAAATATTTTTTTTAATTAAAAACATATACTGCAAATATGCGCTACATCTTAGCCTTTTTGTGTTGACTATCATGTTAAAGGTTATGGCACATCTAAACGACAGAAGGCACATTTATGTTTCAGCTTTCCAAAAACCCCTTTTTCAGTATACATGAAAGCCTAAAGATGCATTTTATTGTGTTGATTATTTATTATTATGGAAAGTAAAAATCACAGTCATTTAGTGGTCATTAAAGAGACAGTGATTCATCTCATAAATCATGACACACTCCTCTCCCCTGCATAAGCTTTTACAGGTTAAAAGTTTCATTATTGGCAATAATGGCCCTGTATTTACTTGTTGTAGGATCTATACCAAAATTTGCAGTACTGCACTGCACAATGGGGGATATGATATTTGTTGTAAACTGTCACCTGCCGTATGAGCAAATACTTAAGATATAATCGAGTTCATAGGTCCTAACAAAGGAAGTAGATGACAGTGAGCAGTATAACAAAAAAGAAAAACAGCTTTTCGTTTTGTCTTTGATGTAAGTCGACCAAGCATGTGAAGTGATCACTGCGGCAGGTATAATTGGAAATTATGTCAAGGTTTAGTGGCTGATGGTTAGTAAGACCTTAATGAAAATAAGCATATCTGTTTGCATTTGCATGTATCTGTAGCGCACACGCAGCACAAACCATCATTATCAGAGCGTCAAAGTCTGATTTAACTGTTGTAATAACGCCGTGCTTTCTTTGTTCCCTGCATCATCGCTCCCAGCCAGTAATCTCAGTTCAAAAACATACACACACAGCATATAGACCCAGCGGGGAGCGAGTACTGATGGAGATTAGGGGTCGACACAGATGGCTTTCATATGCTGTGCTGGGAGGAAACAGGGGGTGGGGCCTGGGTTGCCATGGGAGACCTCAGACACAGACTGCTGGCTCATGAACATAAAGTGGGGAGGGATAAACACGCCTTTCATTCTTTCTCACTCTTTCTTTGCATGTGTGAATGAACCGGTCCAGGTTTAGTAACATGAACATGGCTTCAGGCCACAGGGAGACCCCCCAACACACACACACACACACACACACACACACACACACCTCCTTTTTTTGTATCCCATCAGCTCCAGCACACACACAGAGTGTCATTCCCAGCTTGTGCTTCCAGTGTAAAAATCCTCCCTTGGCACCTAATGCAAACACCCCCATGCTAAAACCTGCCACTTGACACCCCCCCCTCTTTCTCTGCATCCTTCACCACCCGACCCCCTCATCTTCAGTTATCCCCTCTAGTGCAGCAGACAACTGGAAAATCTTTCAAAAGTGGAAACAAGCACCAAAATTAGTGTGTTTGTCCTTCTGGAGCCTTTAATTTGAAAAATCTCAATAGCCACTTGGATTTTCAAGATGGGTCACCACTTCCGACACAGGAAACATTTGACTGCAGAATTTCAGGCACTTGATCTATTTCAGTGTTTCTAATCCCGATTTCAGTTTGTTTGTTTGTTTCTTAACTATGAGTGCTTCTCTGTTTGATTTCTAATAAGCATTGTTACAATTTGAACCTCCCAAAAACTGCATAATTGCCAAGAAACATTTATTTAAATAATGTAGGATTATGTAAGGAGCTTTAAAATCAACTTGTGGCCTCATAGGTGGGTCTCGAGGTAAAAGTACCTTTATAAATGGTACAAAGAAGTTTCTGATTAGCTTCAGAGGTAACTTTTACACAAACGTGTGGTTTGATATGAAGTCTTGTTGTCTTTGAAACAGGTCTGTTGACACTTTACCACATTTGGTTCACCCTGAAAATCACCGAAAAACTACTTGAAGATGAATTTATGAGCGTGTGTTCATGGATCATAGAGGAAGAAGGATACTAAAGGCTGCTTTACTGGGTATTCCTGCTGCTAGTCTGTGTTTTTTACATCATTTCCTCTTTCCCACGCCGTCACACCAAATACTGACATCATTGCTCAGGTCCACCCATACGGAAAATATATATATAAATCTTATAAAGTTTGTATCTGTCTTGTGTGAAACTTGTATGAAAAGCATACAAGAGTGAAAACAGATATACGATCCCTTGAAAAATTATATAAATGAAACGTGTATGTTTTGGATACTCACTAAAACAATATATAAAAGTAATGAGAAAGTGGCCACTTTCATGAGTAAATCATATAAGCCTTATATGATTCACTATATGAAGTAGGCCACATTTTATGCAAGTCTTTTATAAGTTTTTTCTATTTCTTTTCCATATGGGCAATCATTTTCTCGCTGCTCTCTGTGAGCCAATCAGCCTCCACTGTCTGCTTTAAACCTCACTGCTCTTATATCATCCTGCCTCGTGCCATTTCCTCCTCATCTTCACTACCAACCACCAGCGTCTAGACTTCAGGGGGTTTCTGCTTATCATTGCTGGGACTCCACTCTGCTATGATGCTTCATAACTCATGTTAAAAAAAAACATGTTCAAGTCTTTCAAATGATCTCTTCTTATCAAAATGAGTATATGACTTATAATTACTGAATATAGGCTGAATATATTCATTCAAACCTTCAGAAGAGCCTGAACATGACACGTAATCTCAACCACACATCTTTATGGACTTCAACAGTTTTTTGAACTGTAACATACACTTAAAACACATCATGCCTTTGCTTAGGCTTCATAGTTGAAATGTCCTACAGCCTGAACTCATGGTCACTCCACCATGAACAAAAAACACACACACAGCATTATGCTTTTTGGGTGTAGCCACAGTGGCCCCGAGGTGCAGGTGGAGCTGCCAAGGTGTCCAAAAAGAAAACAACAACACAAACAGGAGGACTAAACATATGGTGTTTTCCGTCTATGCGAGTCAATCGCACATCCTCCTCACAACTTCCCTACATGAACACACACAAACACACACATGCACACACACTCATGCCGACACTAACAGTCAATAAGTGCAAGATTTAGCAACCGCGTGCTGCACGGGAACAGCTCGTTCTTCGCTTTAATCTTGAAGATCTAGCTTTTCATCTTATATACGAGACAATTTACATAACACAACAGGACACTTTAACTCCGGCTCAGCCACATAAAGTGACAAGAGCAGCTTGTTCAGGACACGTTTACCTCATGTCCTGCATAACTTTTTCTGCCTTGGTGAAAGAAGGGCAGATGGATTTGCCATATGGCCGACAGGAGCCACGCTGACTCTCACAGCCCCACTTCAACCCTGTTTTCTTTTTTTTTTTCTTCTTTTACATTTAGGAAAGCTACAATTAGTTGCAGGTGGGTAAAAAATTTGCATCCAATGCTGTTCAATAAGGGATGATAAGTGAATGCTTTCTAATGTAACAAGTGCATGACAGTGCAGCCTCCTCGTAAAAGAGCCACCAAATCTCACACCGGACATGGAGGGCATCTAGGGTTTTGAAGAAGACATCTGTGTGTCTGAGACAGACTTGTAGACCGAGCAGACAAATAGACAGACATAACGAGAGTGAAACAGAAAAAGAAGGAATCCACGGGGAGAGAAACGATGGACAATTGCCCGAGGGGAGCAGACATCCAGAGCTCAGTAATGACAAACTGACAGGCACCGCCGGGCTCGAGGGCAGCGCCGTCCCCGGCATTGTCATGCAGCCAATGTTCCAAAACCATCAAGCCAAAACCAATACTACCACAACTGTCAAAAATCTGTTACTCTGTTCACTCTGCACACTACTCTGTATACACTTGATTTATTTGGTATTTTTAAAAGGCCACAGATTGGTAGAGGTGAGAAGTAACAAAGTAAAAATACTTTGTTACAGTACTTAAGTACAATTTTCAGGTATCTGTACTTTTCTTGAGTAGTTTTTTTACTTTTTACTTCTACTCCCTACATTTTTAAACAAATATCTGTAATTTGTACTCCTTATATTTTCAAAACAGACTTGTCACTTTTGCTTTAAAGCATTTTGGGGGAGTTTTTGCCACACAGGAAGAAGAGGTTAGATTTAAAGATAAGGACGGCTCAGTGGAATTTGATAAAGTGCAGATTTAAAGTTTCCATGTCAGTCCTCATGTTTTTAAATCAGATGTTGGGTCTGTACACGTGACATTGTGTTTTTTTATACTGTGAAACCTGCTGCAAAACAAACTGAGCTAGCTTTGTGTTTTTTAAAGGCTGCATGAAAATCCTCTGCAGTTTCACAGTCAGAGTAAGGTTACGTCAAGTGTCGCAGAGATTCATATGAATTTTAGTTGATGATGTTTGGATCCATTGACTGACTAGGACAACTCATGAAACATCTGCTGACATCTGGTTGAATTTAGTTGTTTACATCCAAATAGAGCAGCAGTTCAGCTGATCACAGCCTGTACACTAAGAAAATCTACCGGAGCTCTCAGCAGAAATTATTGTGAACCAGAACCACCTGTCAAAACTGAAAAAATACAAGAACTGAGATCATGTACTTGTGTAACATTTATATTTGACAAAAATACAAGTAAAGGTCTTAAAACTGTTTTAATATCCACATGACCAGAGGGCGTGGAAACAAAGGTGATGTGTGCATCAAAGCACAGAGTTCAGGAGAAGGATTAATAAAGCAAAAATAGCCCCAAAGCTGAACGATGATTCCTGTGAGTGTTATTAAAATATATATTATATACTGGATCATTATTACTTTTTTGATTGGTTTTTTAAAAAGGTGCTTTCAGTGTCCCTCAGCTAGATTGGGAGCGCAATAGCTGAGGCTGGTCTACTGCATCTCCTCTCAGGTCTCAAACCTCTGATCTTTTGTGCCTATCTTCATGCTGTAGAAGACCAAAGTGAAGCCAGTTTTAACCAATGTTATAAATTTTATCTACAATCAGACTTTACATCTGATATGAAAAAAGTCTCGTCTGTAAAATCTGCATCATCTGCTGACACATTTAATGAAGTACCAAATAAATCCATCCATCCTTTTTCTTAACTGCACATCCAATTCAGGCATAAGTCACGAGTCTGTCTCAAGGCCAGCACGCAGAGACACGATCACATTCACACCTCCTGCCAGTTTAGAATCAACATTTCTTAATTTATTTGCTGCTTGGTATCAGTGCTAACCATTGTGCCACTGATAGTTAAGTATTATCACAATAATATAGAAAATGTGCTTTAGTATAACATAAACAAAGTTGGGTAATCACATGTTAAACATTAAATTACTCAGTCATTTTCAGATTAACCAAAGAGTAATGCCAAGTTAGGCTAGTGGCATCCATCCCACCCTGTCCCATCATCCTCCTCTGTCACTCCAACCCTCTGCATGGCCTCCTTCACTACATCCATCAATCTTCTCTGAGGTCTTTCTCTTTTCCTCCTGCCTGGCAGCTGCATTTATCCACTGTCTCTCCTCTGCACATGTCCAAACTATCGCAGCGTTGTCTCTTTAACTTTGTGTCCAAACTGCTCAATCTGAGGTCATTTCTAATCTTGTCCATTCTGGTCACTCTCAATAAAAATCTTAGCGTCTTCAGCTCTGCCTCTGGTCTTTTTTAATTAGTGCCAAAATACTGAACACGTTATCTTCTGAAGTAACACTTTCTTTCGGCTTTCTGGATGTGACTCTATAAGATGTTGCTTTAGCTGTGGCTTTTAATATTTTATATAAACGCAACATTTCAGCCAAATGTTTGTCATGATATACTTACACACCCTGTATCTCTGCAGGTAGAGTGCTGCAGCACCCCTCTGAGTTTATCTACTTTGTTCTTTTTGTATTTTTATTTGTAACGATGGTGGACCGTCAAACTGGATTTCGCATTTTTTGAATCTGAATCTGAGTTAAGATGTGGGTTTCTCTCTCTCACTCTCTCTCTCTCATTGCTTCAATAATTCAGTGTCTCCAGAAAACGCTGGAGAGGACAGAAGCAGCTAAAGAGTGAGCAAAGAAGAGTCGTAACAGGCCCTGAATAAACACAGCGGGCTTGAGCACTGTTGTCGCTCATTCCCTCTCCGTGTTCTACTTTATTTCCTCCATTCTCCCACTAAAGACACTTTATTGCTTAATTAACTTCATGTTTCCTCTCCTTTTCATTACTGTTTAACTGTGAAATAGAAACTGCCTTTAAAACTGGATTAGATTCTCTTTTACTGCAGTTTCTCTCCAGAAAATACAATGACATGCGCCCTAATTACATTTTGGTTTTTCACACTATTCCACCTCCTAATCTTCTGTTTGTCTGTCCATCTACCGTATTTTCTCTCCTACCTGCCGGCACAAAAACTCTCATATGGGAATGAATCTTAAGTAGCTCCATGGGCTAGGCTGCAACTACCAAGGACACACACACACACACACACACACACACACACACACACACACACACACACACACACACACACACACCTAGGCCTCTGACCTTTCTTATCTGGTCTTCTTTCGCCCCTGACTGATTAAAGCCAGACACACACTTCTTCTGGAGGTTTTAATTAGATACAAAGTAAGCCCTTCACACACACACAGAGTATCAGCAGCTTGTTCTTTCACTCTCATGCCTAAGGCTTGTCTGGAAATCTCGGATCTGTCCTTTCGTTCTGGCTGTAATGCCTCTAATTGTTATTATCCAATTGTCTGTGGGCTTTTCTGCTTTCTGCTGCTTTGTAATCCAGTGAATCTCTCTGTCTTGAAACCTGTGGGCTGAACTCAGGGTTCAGCTGCAGTGACCGGTTTGTGATCTGTAACTGATTCTGGTTTGTCTGAACCTCCTGTTCTCCTGTTCTAACAAATCATCTGCAGCAGATGTGCAAACTTTTTACCAAATCAGCACCACAAAAACACCCATTTCAAAATAATTTCAGAAGAAAACATATGAAAAATTTCGGGTAACATCAGTGACGACTAGGAACTTGCAGGGCTGTGGGTGGACATTGGACACAACACAGCACTACTGCAACAAATTGCTTGACCTCAGACAGCTCAACACGACGTAGAAGCAGCTGGATGCGAAAACACGGAGGAAGGACAAATTGATAATCCCCGTTGAGAAGAGCCATCTGCAGTACTTACATTGCTGCCGCCGTGTCCTCCAGGTTCAATCATGTAGGTGTGATTGCCGTCGAAAAACATCCCACTGAAAAGGGAAAGAGGAGGAGAGGCGAGAGCACATATCAGTACAAGTTTCTGCTGTTTTTTTTTTCAGCACCAAATGGAATAAATCAAGTCCTCCAGAGCTATCAGAGAGACAGATTAGTCACCTCATATGGAAAACTGTTATAAAAGAACATAAACCAGAGGGAGACCTTACAGTCCTTAATGTGCATATGACTCTCATTTTTCTGCAGATAAATTAGATAACAAGTTTAAGGACTGGACAGCTAATGGAACAACAGTTATGTTCGACGTAATAAAAAAAGGTTTGAAGTTTGAAGTTTTGAAATGCTTATTAGAAAAGCAAGACTTCTATGGATATTTACACATGGCATGCTATGTTGATATGACTGTGAGAAAGGTAACAGAGGGAAGAAGGAGGTTTAATGGACAATGATGTGGAGATTACAATGGAAGCATAATCCATGGAAGATTTGGATGTAAAGAGATCTCTACTTAATAAACATTACTGCTGGTGGATATTATGAACAGTCTTACTATTACTAGGTTATTACAGAACAACATTAAATATATGTGTCTTATATATATCTGTAATATTGATCCCACAAGGGAGACTATTACTGCAGCAGTATAAAGAATAAAAATAGTACAGACTACAATAAACCACATAGTTAAAGTGCCACATACGCATAGTGAGGGCCTTATACTGAAAAAAATATATATATATGTGTGATTTTAAAAAAAACAGGAAAGTAAAAAATAAAAATTAGGCTTAGTTAAAGAAGAGTAAAAATTATGACTAATAAATACTATGCACACTATAAAGCTGAGACATAGTTGCAAGAAGTTAATGTTGGTTAATAATAATAATAATAATATAGGATTAGTTTAGTCTAATTAGTCCATCAATGGCTCAGCTGTTAGAATAAAAACAAAATCCATGCTGTCATCACATATAAGGTTGCAAAAGAACAGCACACAGCTATGCAGCGTTTTAAAAGTGGCTGAAGGTCTCTGGCCGCCTGCCTACATTCATGTGCGCATGAACACATCATCCGTTAATTAAGTTTATCTGAAGCTTTTAGGAGATTGGTCAGGTCAGACTGTGAAGTCAGGAGGGTAAACACTGCAGGAAATACACAATCCATCTTCCTCCTCCGACTCTACCCTCTCTGTGTTTTTCAGGCTTCCTGGCCAGACAAATTAAAAGAATTTAAATGTGTGTATTTTATGCTTAAATCTGTTCAGTGCTGGTGTGAGTGGGCGGGATTTGGAAGAAAGATGATCTCATGCATCTGTGCACAAACCACACCTACAAATTCCCCCCAGTTATTATGGCTTTACCTGAATTTACATGTGGTTGCTGCTTAGTTTGGGATGCAGCTTCACTTTTACTGACACACCTAATGAGAATTATCGCTGGACTGTATAGAAAATTTAGCTTAGCTGTTACTTTTAGTCAGCTAAGCGTAAACTTTTAATTTAAAGATAAGTCTTTAAATTATAGGTTAAGATTTTAAGTTTGATAAATGATTAAGAAACAAATGGATGGATGGATTCTTTTAGCTCACTTTTGTGAAACATCGAAGCAAAGCATCCAAGCTAAATGTTTAGAAAAAGAACAAAATTTGCCTCTGTGTGTGTGTGTGTGTGTGTGTGTGTGTGTGTGTGTGTGTGTGTGAGTTTGGGGGGGGGGGGGGGGGGGCAGGATGTATATTATGGTAAACACCTGACTCAGCATAGGAGAATGCTCTCCCTCTAATGACTAACGCTCTGACACACTCCACAGCAGGAAGCCCTTGACTCCCTCGCTCTTTCTCTTACTCTCTCTCACACACACACACACACACACGCACACACACATAGCATTTGAGTGTTTCTTCCTTTCCTCATTAGGAATTTCAAAGTTCAGTGATTCTATCCCGTTACAACCTCTTGCGTTCTAAATATGAGATTTCACCGCAGGTAACTATACCATTAATTATTTGGTAGTTGCTTTCTTTTCATTATTTTGCATCCAGCATTTCATAATTTGCTGTGCTGACAACTTTCCCCAAATTCATGCAAAACTCTCATGAAACACACAAACAAATTATAAAAATTAAAAAAGTTCAGGCCTGGACTTTAGCTTTTTCAGCAGATATTAGCCTGCTTTTTCCTGCTTCCCCTAATTAGTTGGAAAGACATGTCTAGACTGATTACTCGGTCTATTTGGCTCGGTATTATGTTGAAACAAGATATACTCGGAGGGAGAAAGCTTTGAGACAGCGTAATGGATCAGAAGTAAATAATCATGGTCTCTGAAACAGCTGAAAATGATAACTAGATTAAACAATGTACACTGAATGGGCAGAAGGTTAATTCAGACCAGGAGCTCCTATTATGTGGTTTTCCTTACGTGACTACAAGAACTGATGACAGTTAATCCAAAAAACATCCAGCAACAAGTTCAAAATATTCAGCAGTTTATGGCGTTAAAAGTCTGAGATTTGATTAAAAATGTTTGGAGGAAATTTAGCCTCTTTTCAAGAAATTATTTTTCCATCTCATTTAGAGCTTTTATTTAATTTAAATATCAAAATATCAAGTGTTGAAGCTTAAAATTCTGAATTTAGTGGGAGCAACATTTGATATTTCTCTTTTTTGGACCAGCTTCTGCAAACCCAAGAGATGACTGTGCGGGAAAATCAGCACCAACATCCATGCAGAATTTAAAGTCACTTAAAAGTTGCTTTTCTTCCCCATTTGGGTTTGAATGGTCGGTTTGAACTTCAGCAGCTCATCCTGAGCTACATGTCTAAACAAGTTGCTGCCACATGATTGGTTGATTAGATGTTTTGCAGGTGTTCCCAATGAAGCAGGCGGTAAGTGTATAAAGGTTTATGACAAGCATTTGCTAAGACTAGACATTATTTGTGATTTTTATGAAATTACATAAAAACAAAAGAGTTTCACATAAAAAATAAAAATAAAAGAAAAGGTAAAGTGCAAGCAAGCATGATGACAATAAGCAGGTTGTAACAGAATTAGGTCATAGATCAAGGATAAAAAGTGACAGAATGAATACCATAGTGATTATTTATTTTTTTAAAGATAAGATGATAAGATGCAGCCCTCCGGATGACATCTTTTTCATAGCAGCATCTATTTTCTACGACACGATAAAGCAAACTAAGAAATAAGTCTTTAAAATTTGGTGCATCATGAAATGAAAAGCAAACAAAGCAGAAATCCTACATGAAAATACAACAGCTGGTCTCCTCTGTGCATGTTGTATTTGTATATTTTTCAATTAAATATAGGCTTCAAATCATTAGCATTCTCTTTTTATTTAAATGTCACACAGCATCGTAACTTTTTGTGGAAACGCTGTTCTCATTTTAGGCACGTTTGATGCTTTGTTATTCACGGCGGCTTTCGGTGCAAACAATGAAATCCACCAGCAAACAGTGAATTTCTTACATGCAGGATGGAGAGCGTCTCGCCTCTTTTAATGCGTATATATATATATATACACACATATATACACAGTAGACTACATACATTGACTTAGAAAGCATAAAGCGTGCATGCATCTCTCACAGCAGGCCTTGTTTCTGACCCGTCTTGCCTCAAGCAGAAAAAGCTAAAAATACCAACGTTAGTGGAGGCTAGAGGAGAGGGGGGGAAAGAAAAGAGAACAGGAAAGGAAAAAGAGAAGAAGAGAAGATGTCTGTCTGTCTGTCTGTCTGCCAGAGTGATAACCTATGAAACCTAAAATGCAGACAGGCAGCGACGCCTGGCTAAAACTAATTACATTAACCTAATGAAAAAATGGGAGCAGGACTTAGAACAGAGGCTGAAACACACACATGCATATAAAAAGTCGCATCTGTATTATTTGTACTTACTGCAGCCCATGACAGGTTGAGAGAGCCACAAAGGAGTGAGGGATGTTTCTGACCTTTCCCTGATAGTAGCAGTGCTCTCCGCCCTGTGTGGAAACACACAAATACACACAGATGAAGCTCACACACATGATGTAGTGAAATATTCCCCTTTTCACTACCATATTTAATCAGGAAATGAGTCCAAAGCAATCCATTACACATAATTAATTTGCTAATACATGCAAGTGCAAGTAAGATCTGTTGAAGATGTGTGAATATACTGTATGCGTGTTTGTTTGACAATTTGCACTTTGAGCTTTGCACGTTCACATCCGACCATCTGCGCACTAACGCCTCAGCGACTTCACTCCTCTATCCGAACTTCTCTGCAGCAGGAAGTCAGATTTTTACCATCTCCGTCTCTCTGTCTTCGCTTTCGATCTATGAGTCTCTCTGCACACATTTATTGTCTATAGATGTGCATGATGTCTAAGTACCTAAGTGCTCTGCAAGCAGGCCAGCTCTTCCTGGTCCATTTCTTGCTACCTAACAGCCATTAAGCAGGAAGCAGTTCTCCCTGAGGAAACGCAGCTTTTATCAGAGGATCAATTTCTGCATGTGCACAGCAATGCACCTCTAGATCCACTTCCACTCTCCAGCTTTCTGAGTAGACCCCATCCTGATGCACAAGCTTCTGTTAGGATGCATGTATGTGCACACTGTTGAACTACACATGCATGTGGAAATCTGTGTGCTTTATTATCCTGCATGCAAGACAGATTTTCAAATGCTTTATCTGCCTGACTTTGGACACAGGGACATTAAAGCAGTCCTTAAGCAAATCAGGGTGTCATCTGCCTCTGCCCTCTCCTGTGAGGAGCCAATTAAATCCGACTGCTCCAGCAAAGAGTTTTTCCTTTTTTCTTTGACAGAAATCTATCATTTTTATGCAGCATATCGATGCCTCACATCAAGAAGGTCCTGGGTTCAAAACCACCTGCTGGTTGGAGCCTTTATGTTCTTTCTGTGCCTGCATGGGTTCTCTCCAGGTACTTCTGCACCATCCCACAGTATAAAGACATGCATGTTAAGTTAACCGGTGATCAGCCGAAGAGCCACAGATAAGGTGAAGCGTGGCAGAGGATGTGACATCAAACTCGCATGTGCCACCACATGACAGGGGCCAAGCAGCAAGCATAAACACATCATAACTCCAGGAGTGGGAATGGTTGTCTGTATCTGTGTGGTACCCCTGTGATACACTGGCAACCTGTATATTGTGTACCCAACCTTTAGCCGGAGTGACCTTTGTGACTCTAAACTTACCAAGTGGTTAAGAAAATGGGTGGATGGTACACATTTTCATGTTAATTTGGACCAAATTAAACAAAAAATGAAATCCCAACTAATGAAGAAGTTACTACAAACAATTTGCAATTCCAAAGATGGAGCTAAAACTGTCTGAACTAAAACCTTGTAAGGAAAACTTTGTTTAGCTCAGTATCAACACTTCTTTTAAACGAGGCACATCATCCATTTTTATCTAAAGTCATTCATTTTAATATATTTATTAGATACATTAGAGAAATAAAGCAAATGCATTTAAATCAAACTGTAGTGCATTCAAAGCATTTAGCCAGTGAATTAGAGTGATGGGTAAAGACTAGAATCAGGCTTACAGCATCACTAAAATGTCTTTTTCATTTGAATGAATCGGGCTTTCATGCAGTTTACACTTTACAGAACTCAAACTGAAGACTTGAAATGTGTGGTACTACAGATGAGTGTGTGTGTGTGATCACCCGAGTGTGTGAGGAAGTCATCTGCATAAACAATCATCTTTGAATTATCAGAGTGAAACTGCACCCATCAGGCTGAGACTGATTTCTTTCTTTGTTCCTGCCTTTTAACCACTTATTTGCAACTTCCAGTTAAATCGCATTCAGCTATGAGTTTCTTTTTCGTGATACTAACTCTTCCTCTCGCTATTTTCACAATGCCCTATCTGTGAAATCCAGAATAGAAAAATAAGATTCAAGCAAGTTAGCAGCAGGCTGCCATCGCTGTAATAAGAGAGGGGATTTTTTTTTTTACACTAGCAGAAAGGCAGAGCATATGAAAGGTTTGCTAGATAAACCTAAATAGAGCCACAAGAGAAAGAGGTTGAGTAAAGAGACAGAGAGCGAGTGTGAAACGAAGAGACAGAGAGGGCTATTTATAAGTGGCGCTGTGCTCCACTATCCCAGCGTCTCTTCTCTTTCCGTCGCCCTGAACCTTCTGCTCCACTTCTCATCAAAGGAAGAAACACCCAACATCAGCACTGTGGGTACATCCTCAGCTTGTGTTGCTAAATTTGTCAGATCTGTGATCTCTTAAGACACACATGAGGATAATTAATCATCTTATCTGGACAACACAATGCACAACAAAAAGGTTGAGGTTAGACACTCAGTAAACAAGTAGGACGCTCTGCCCTCTGAATGTCAGTGAAACTTCGACCACGGCGATCACATAATGCAAGGAAATAAGGACATTAGACAAACTTTGCTATACTTTACTCCTCATTAGGTGATCGAGTTCATTTCTGTGCATGCAGTATTTCCTCAACACCACAAAACCAAAGTTTTCAGCTGTAGTGCAGACCCCAAACTTTCCAATCATAACAAATATGCAGGGGTACAGTGTGCGCTCAATAAAAGGATCCTTAATCAAACTGGTATGTTTTCTACTGATCGCACAGTTTGGGATTAAATGCAAAAAAGCCTAAATGTAAGGAACAAGTCCAAAAATTAGACTTTAAAGTTGTAGCTTCAAAGCTTTTATAATAGACAAAAAAACTTTTGTTGGGATTTTTCTATTTCTTTTCTTTTCTTTCTTTTTGCTCATAAAAAACACAATTTAGATTAATTAAAAGGTAATTAAAGTATTTCAACAAGGAAAAAATAATTTTTTAATCAAAATTTTCCCCAAACGCTTTTTTAACAGAACTAGTAGTTTTCTTTAGAAAGCATAAATAAATTATATTTGCACACAGTATTTAAGAATTCTTTGAATTTTTTACCATGGTCAGTATTATTATCCATCTTAAAAATGTATCTTTTTATTGAGCCATAGAACAAACCACAGCTGTGCAATGATATGCTTTAACTTTGTAGCGCTCAAAGCTTGTAAAATCAAGTAGGTTATCTTCCAATTTACACACAGTATAAAAACATCACGTGAGAAAGCATCAGGCCAAAAACAAAAGAAATCAGCTTACAGTTGAGAAAAAACATTGCTGATGCTCACAAAGCAGGAGATGGATGTGCAAAGATATCACAGCGTTTCCAAAGATGCCTCACCACGGCATAATCTCATCAGTCCTTTGGTTGGATGAGCTAAAAATGACCTCCTCTGCTTACAGGACAAGAAACTGATTTATAGTGTCTTATGGCTGCTTGGTGGTACTCGACTTGACTACGCTGACAGTGTTGTGATAAACTAAAGATAATGTCTGTTAATGTTGAGACTATGAGTGCAATAATGGATGCTACACAGAGCTTTGCAGACCCACATCTCTTAATGTGGACTATAGGCGCACCGATTGACCAGCCGTTGACCAGAATTAGCTGATTTCCACCGACAGATGTATGTTGTGATATTTGGGCCACATCTGGCTGTTACCATCACCGTGTCACAGGTGCCATGTTTAACATCCCAAACCCAGTAACATCTGCTCTCTGGGATGTGTTTTGTGCAGAACGAGGATAAGGAGCCCGTCGTTCAGTCCCTGCACTGAAGGTAAACTATGGACAGAAAGCCTGAATGCTTCCACTTTCAGGAGTTTGTATTACTTCTATTACGTATGAGCTACATGACACTGGAGGATTCTGACCTAGATCTATCAGAGCAGCAGCTGCGTTACATCGGCTGACATTTTGCCCTCCACAGTGAGCAGAGTAACAAACGGGGCTTGTCTCATATTAACCTCCATGAACAGAAGCATTAATAATCAAAAAGAGGCACTTGTTCTTTCCTATTAAAAGAGAAACAATGACATTAGAAGAGTGCAGATGGGCTGCAGTTGTGGATATGAAGCTCCAAGATTAATTATTTTACAGACTGCCGTATAATGAGCCATAATTACAGGTGACCATAATGTACGATATGTGATGTAATCGTCTGGATCATTCGCTGTAAAGCATCTAATATCTCACTAATCTGCTGCTTAGCTGAGTAATTCCTGACCATTATAATCCCCACTACTTATATGATGTCGCTCCACGCCTCAGTGGGTGTCCTGTAACTGAAGTCCAGATTTTAGAGGATTATCACAGGAATCTTAATCTTGTGTTAGTCAATGCTTGCAGAAGATTCATCGAGCTATCAAAGAGACCAGGCAGCTGAATGAGGAGTGGTTTATCTCTGTGAGGAAAACTTAACTCACTGATTAACCAATAAAAACTCAAGGAGGAAGAATAACCCACACGGTCGACAGTGGAACCATCAGCTCATGTCTGCCTACATTGTGATTGAATCCTGATGTGTTAATTGCGTAGTTTCAGTGGTGCTGATGTTTTTGTATCACTCCCTGGAAGTGCTGTTTTGTCTCTTTGTGACAGAAAGTGTAAATTTGCTCCATATCGGTCTACAATGAAAAGCAGAGTTCACATGTAAGTACTCAGATTGGGACTGACAGGAAGCGATCAGGAGCTCTGACACTGGTCCAGACATGCAGGAGAAGATAATCACTGATAATCAAGTGTGCGTGGGTGGAATCCTGGAGGATTTCAATGTTCCAAACTAGGAATGGGAATCAAGAGTTGATTCTTGTAGCAAATTGGTTCCCATTAGTTCAGTTTCTTGGAATTGTTAGTCCGCTTGTTTATCGACCCCGCTTATCGGTTCTTACACTTGCACTATAATCAACTGATTTCACTTTGTGTGCCGGAGGAGGAAAAACAGCGGCGCAGTCTACAGCGTAGACATGGTGTGTGGGACTGTAGCCTACACCTTTATATAGGTAAATGGTAATTCTGAGACAATGCCTTTCAGGTCATTTCACGGAGAAAAGCAAAAGTAATGTAAGGAGTATTGTAATAAAATTACTTTCTCCTGGGATTAATTAAGTAAAGTACTGCATTGATTTAAAGAAAAGTGTTCGGTGTGATATCTGTAATAATTACTTTTTCTGAGTGACGACCCCAACACTGATCACAACAAAGGGAAACACCTCCACCACAAACAAACGTTTGACCCACAGCATGCGATTACTTTGCATGAATGTGATGTCTTTGATGTTCTGATTAGCGATGGCAGTCACTAATGAGAAATCAATGAGAATGGATAGGGAACTGAATCAATAAGTGATATCAATAATGGAATCGGAAGTGCCAAATTCTTAACAATTCCCATTCCTTGGCCAAAGGGATCTTATTTGTACTCTTTTGTTTTGGATTTTTGTAAAAACATATTTAAAAATAATATTTAGATATTTAGAAAATACTTGATTAACAACATGATTATTGGATTATTCTGGAGGTTTTCTGAAGACCTGATGACATTTTGTTCTGTTCTTTTACTCTTTAAGCACTTTCACTCCTTGACACTCTGTACATTCACCAGCTAGTTGCTAACTTTGCGAACGCTGGAAAGGTCATTTAAAGTAGTTTCATCCAACTTTTCACACTGAAAACATCTGCCTGATGTCATCACAGGAAAGGATGGCAGCACAGTTGCTCTTTATCCAAAAAAAACAGATGCAGAATTTAATCACAGGGGTAATTTGGGGTTTTAATGTCAAGTGCGAGGGAGCACGAGGGGAGATGATTTGTAGAATCTTACACTGGTGATGACAGTCTTCCCGTTTTCTGACAAATGCCTCTCCACGTAGCCCGAAGACAGGAGATCACTGGAAACAGAAGAATAAAAGAGAAAAATTAAAGTTAGAAAATGTAAGATTTTCCTTCAAGTGTCACTCAGTTATTCTCGCGTTTTACAGAACAGCTGCATTCTGTCTTGGCTGCACAGAGCTTCAGAGCACCAGCCCAGCTAATTATGACCAGCATACAGGGACACAGCTATTTCCAGCACACAAACTCGCACAAACATAATTATTCAAACGCTGCACTCTTGCAATTGTCTTGTGTGCGCATGTGCCTTTACCAGAGGAGCAAAGGACAAATGAAGGTCATTAAGCAGCAAAAGAAAGAAAGCAGGCAGAATGGAAAGGAGGCAGGAAATAAAGTGAGAGCATAAGGAAGAGAAAGACTGACATAAATAAGAGGAACTCAGTGTGTGTGCTTTCTCAGCAGAGCTGGACCTAAGAATCCCAGTGGAGATACACACTGCAGGCCTGGACTGAGACAGAGATATATGAGCTCAGGTGAACACACACACACACACACACACACACACACACACACACACACACACACACACACACGCACACACACACACACACACACACACACACACACACGCACACACACACACACACGCGCGCACACACACACACACACACACAATGCAGCATATGAATGGGGGTTTGTACCTTCCTCACTCTATCTCCAAATATACTCCAGCTAAAAGTTTTAGGCTTTTATTTCACACACATGTGACCTAAACATGGACCCAGAGGCAGATGTTTACTCTTACATAAAGCCATGAAGGTGTGGGAGTTTTTTATGCATTCAGTGATATATATATATATATATATATATATGTACACACACACATATATAGAGAGGATAGCTCAGAGGATAGCCTCAGCATGATAATCTCTCTTAAATCTCTTAAACTGAGCTTGTATTGTAGACTTTCAAGTGTAGCAGCTAAATTAAACAGGCAGGATTCATCAATAACCAATATAAAATGTGCAGCTGAAACAGAATGCAGTATTTGAGCAGGCCGCTCACCGCACTGATCCAGAGAGCTATCAATCTACTCCAACTTCCTGTCAACAACCAGACATCGATAAGGAGACAAGTAGGTGGAAAACAGACTTGTTCGGGTTGGCGGGCCTAGAGGAAGACTGAACATATATCAGAAAGTTTGAGCACAAACATGTCTGACACAACAAAAGTACAAACTGCACACTGGAACCTCCCTGTTTGGATAGTTGGGGTTTTTTTGCCATTTTATACATGAAATCATTATTTAAAAACTGCATTTTCAGCAAAAAACAGAAAGAGGGCAAATACTGTTTTGTCTTTGAAGTTTATGTTTATCTTTATGTGGAAAATTGTTGTATCGAAGCATCTACATGAATGTCCTACATATTTATTAGTTTCTAGAAACTAGAAACTAGTCCTAGAAACTTTTTCTGTTGTTTCAGTTGTAAGTGAACAATTTTATTGTCTTATCTTTTGTAATATTTTTGTCTTGCTCATATAAAGTGACGTCTGCAGGCTAGATTTAGACTGTATCTCTAAAATTACCCAACAAACTTCCAGTCGTAAGTTGTACTTTCCTATGTGTCATTTTCTTGTCTCGAATTAATAAAGTTGGTGCTGCTTTTTCTCAGCACTTGGTCGGGGCTCATTATCACCACCACGTTTCACTTTACGCTGCCAATAAACAACAGCAGTAATCAGCCTCATTACCATCTTGAGCTGCTCCAATCTGTTTGTATAAAATGAAAAGTGGGGGGTAGACAAAATAAACACTCACAGAAAAGAGCACTGAAGGAACTTAATTACAACATACAAGATGCACAAGCTCACACTGGATATATAGTGTGCAGAAAAACATGAAGAAAAAGTAAGGCACTGCATCTTCAGGTGAAATAACATGGTTATTAATAATCATTAGATAGATCTTCCAAGTACTGGGTTGGAGCCACGTTTGGTGCTCTATTCAATTGAGATTAATAGATCAAATGTGGAGGACATTTTAGTGCAGTTTTGAGCTTTGTGAGTTATTCTGCTGCAAGCAGCCATAAGAATATGTGTACACTGTGGTAATTAAGGGATGGACATGGTCAGCAACAATACTCAGACCAGCTGTGGTATTTGAATGATGCTCAGTTGGTGCTAAACAGCCCAAAGCCTGACAAGGAAACCCTCCCCACATCATTACACCACCACTAGCAGCCCAAATTGGTGATACAAGGCAGGATGGATCTATGCTTTCGTGTTGTTTACATCAAATTCTGACCCTGTCAAATGAAAGTCACAAGCAGAACTTGTGACTCATTGGACCAGGCAAAGTTTTTCTAATCCTCTATCGTCTAATTTTGGTGAACCCGTGTGAACTGTAGCCTCAGTTTCCTGTTCCTCGGGAACCCAGTGAGACCTTTTGCTTCTCTTCTTGTGTCAACATTTGACATGCTGTGCCTTCAGAGATGATCTTCTGCATATGTTGGTTGTAACTGTCTCTTTTGTAGGTCATTCTCTCCCTGAAAGTCACTTACATCACCATTCTTCAGCTTTCCTCCCTCAACCATTATCTACGTCTCTATTTTCATTAAACAAATATAAGTCAGCATGTTAATGAGGGATTTTCTGAGGAGCTGACAGACACAGGTTGTCATAATTGGAGGAAAATCAGGCACAGCTCAGAGCTTCCACAGAGTGTAAGTGGTTGTTATTCTGTCCCCCAATTTGCAAGTAAAATTTTAATAATGCTGCTTAAAGACCCGCATCTAATTTATTCATATCCATTTTTTCATGGACCAGCTAGTTTCTGGACTTTTACAAAAACAGCAGGATCTCTGACAAAACACTAAATTTACTCTTTCAAGCAGAAAAATAACTTACATACACACATATATATATATATATATATATATATATATATATATACTTACTAAAGGATTGCAGTTTTGAAGTCAGATGCATTTTTCATATTTTAACTGAGCTTTCAGTGAGGAAGCAAAAGTTTTCTGATGCTGATACTCACACATATATACTGTTTTATTGGGGGGGAAAAGTCCTGACATCGCTGCGCGCACACCCACAGGGGAATGATGCTGCTTTCTACGATGACTAATGGGCAGTTTGCTATGGCTATAAAACATATGTGGGTATACAGGAGGGAGAAATAAAATGGAAAGAAGAGGAGAATAATGGCACGGAAGGAAGGGAAAGAGACGGAAAACAAGGTGTGAATAGAGCGCTCGGGATCCTAACTGATATCCCATGCACAGCCATCACATCTGTAAAGGAAAGAAAAATAGAGCATGCATGGAGCAAACATCACCTCAGACTAAACCTCCACGGTGCAAATTAAACACACCGTACTCTGGAGACACGGTGAACATCTGACATCAAAAAAACAGCACCGTGAACATATTCATGCACTCCCGTGATGAAGACATTTGGCGTGTTCACGAGTGCTCGGGTCACAGGAGTGCGCTGTTAGCCTTTGTTCTGCTGGGATGTGTGTTTAAGATTCAGAGCTTGTGATCTTTATCCGGGCCCATGCTGAGCCCTGACGGGGGGGAAAGCGAGCGAAGCATCAAGGCACCAACACAGGCTCCTAATGGAGGATGCCGATAACAGATTTCAGCTTTAATTGTTGTGGGATTTAAATAATTTATTGAGCAGACAAAGACGCAAACTCAGCCTCACCCCCATCCCCCACACTGACACACTATGTAGAGAGATCCCCCACACGCCCACACCCCACCCCTGCTTAACATGAGCGCACGCATGTATAAATGTGTAACAGAGCTACATCTTTGTGTGCCATCAAACAGATAATGTGACAGAAATAAACTGTTTACATGCGGTCTAGCCCTCTGCTGCAAATCCGCAACGTAAATGATGATCAGGGAAAAGTGGTTTGTAAAAATGAGGCTGAGGATGTCGTTGCCAGGAACACAAACAGATCCATTTAAGACCTTTAATCTATTACTTTTAGTTTGTTAAGTAGTCTAAATCATGCACCTATCCACACAAAATCAGCCAAATCATGCACCTTGTATTGTGTACCCCGCTCCCTCCTTCTTGTTGCCAGAACATTAGATCCAGTGGGGTGGTTTGCAGTGCCTGAATCCAGGATGTTGGCATCAGATTTTCTGGGTTGTGTTTGTCAGGCATGCACCAGCACATCCCGCAGATGCTTGAACAAATGGGGGATCTGGGATTTTACAGGCTGAGTCACTGCTTTTTCCTCTTTGTCATGTTCTTTTTGCTGTTCCTGATATTTTGGGGGGATGTAGAGGGAAAATCCACCCCTGTCTCCCTGCAGTTGCCATGACAAAGTGTGCTTGATCGGCATCAATGTTTAGATGGGTGGTGTGTTCCAGTGTAACATCAACATGCATCCAGGGAAACGTTGCATTATAACGAGACGATCAATCACCTGTCACTTTTAATAACGTGGCTCATCGCTGTATTTGTGTTGTGTCTGGCAAGTGAGGGTATCTGCGCAGTCCAGATGTGCGCCTGCAACAGGGACAGCACAAACAGGCAACCACAGCTCTCGCTCATTTTCTGTCTCATTCAGCGTCTGCCTCTCAGCTCATTGCTTTTATAAATAGTCTGCTTATCCTCGGCTGTAATTGAAGAGAGTCTTCTTGGCCCTGCTGCCGCAGCAACATCTGTCTGAGAGCTGGCGTACAGCTGTCAATCAGCCCTGGAGGAGATTTTGGAGGCAGATCCACAGACGCTTCGCCTACAGCCCACGGTGTTTCATAGCCAACCTAGAACAGCCATTTACATAGCAATCACATCTCCCTCTACATTTTAATGTCAGCCAACCCCCCCGCTCCATCAAACACACACACACTGAACCAGTGGAAACATAAGAGCACTGACGCAGCTTCAGTTGGGAAATTGCTGTTCTAAAAAGGCTTATTCAACTTCATTAAATGGCCCTTTTCAAAGGTAAAAAGTGACTGAAGCAGCGAGAAGCAATGAGTCCAATACATCCAAACTTCAGCCTTCCTTTAAAGCATTTTTGTTGTGAGTTGCTCTGGGCAAAGACATCTGCTGTGGCAACCCCGTCCAATCTCCTGAGGTGAGCCATGCACGCACACATAAACGAAGTTTCCGCGTGGTCTAAAATTCCTCTCACGATCTGTGTCGCTGAGCACCGCGGTGGCGCTGGGATGAAAAAGAGCACTAAAAGGCTTGATTGGCAGGACTAATGTTTGTGCGTGTGAGTGAGTGGATTGGCAGAAGTGTTGGGATACCAGGCTTTTCACTGCTTTCACACAGGCTTTTCAAAGGGACCTTCTTAATAAACTCAACACCCAAAAACACACAAACACAATAAGATACTGAAAAACAGCAAATTTAACCACATATAGTGACACAGCGACACATAAGCATACAGGCACTGCTGTCATCAAATGGACTCCATGTATGGATTTGACATTTAACCCAGTAATAAAAGGACACGTAAGGACACACAAAGGACGGCGCATGTGCTGCGTCAGGCGTCTGTAATGAGGATGGGGGAGTGCTGAGGAAGGATAAATGCACAAGAGAAAGCATGAGGGGGGAGGCAGGGAGATGGAAAGGTGTGTAAGAGAAATAAAGATGTGAAAAGACAAAAAAAAAAAGAAAAAGAAGAAAAAACTGAGGAGGGGTTTTTCTCTTTGGGGAAAGCTGCAGCTGCTTTCACCTGCCCACCACTCCCCACCCCTGCCTCCCACTGAGGCCTCATTACAGGTCTCCAGGCTATAATTCATTCACTCTCCAATCACTTATCAGGCTTGCAGTTCCACCAGCAGACTCCCTGGGACCCCTGCACTTATTGCAGAGGGAATACTGATGCTCACAAACAAGAGCCGCCCCGGACTGCCAAGACTGAAATTCCTTTTAACCCATGTAAGAAACGAGTGGGGATGATGTCTTTATCCACATCAGCCTGTGATATTTATTCCTACGCATTTACTAATATATATTTCAAAATGCATAATTCTGCCCTATTTGAAAACTTTAAAGAAAAAGCAAAATACCCCTCTTGGTAAAGTTTTCATGCAAATCTTTCTTTTTAAACCAGTTAAAAAAAGAGTTACATAACTTCCTTGGTAGAGGTAATAAACGAGGATGGAAAGCTATACAGTATTCCCATTTTCTTGGCATCATTGTGCACTTAGGTCTATAGCACGCAACATACAGGACAACCAGAGCTGACTCCTGAATTATGCAGAGACTGGGGATTTTGCAGGAACTAAGGAGAACATGCAAATCTCTATCTGTGACAGCACGTGGATGGCTAGTGAACACCACGTCATGTAGAGAGAGGATAATGGAGGCAAAGAGACTTTTGAGACCTGCACACTTGGGACCAAGTAGTAATAACTACTAGGGTGTATCAAAAAAAAAATTACAGGATTTATCAATTCAATACACCCTGTGATTTTATGTGTTTGCATTTTCTGTGTCTGTATTTGGTGGTAACGTTGGTCTCCATCTACACGTCGGATTTTGTAGGGTGGTAAATTTTGTTAAGCAGTTCATCTCCTGACAGTAAACCGTACTTCAGCGTGAAAGAATAAAATGGGTAAGCTATCTGAGACAATAGTCTTTGGTGAGGCATTAGTATCTTTTCCTGCTGGGAGAACAACAGTCTACCTCCTGTTTCTGTCTTCAACAAGAGCCGGCTCCAGGATCTCTCTTTGTCTTCACTAATCCTCCACACTGAGTGAGATGGCCCAGCATAGGAGAGGGGGAATGAAAGGGTGGGAGAGGCAGACTGGGGGATATATAATGTGAATATGGAGAGAAAGGATGATAAAGCAAGAGGATGCTTGGGTATCTGCAACACAAGCCCTGTCCTTTAAATGGCAGCTTAGCATAGACACGATAGCGTCAGCTGGTCAATCGGCCTGCCAATTCAGTCCAGACTGATAAATCCCAACAATTACCGGACGCCTTGCTGTGATCTTTGGTACAGCCATTCATCTTCCCAAAAGCACGAACCCTAATGATGAATGGAGCTGACATTTACTCTTTTTATACTAAACTGAAAATAACTGCAGAAGTCAAACTGACTCAGAACCAAGTAAACCTTCAATACAAGGACTGCTGATTTTTCCACCTACTACTAATGCTGACTTTGTATGAGAAAAACATCCAAACGTCCACCCTAAACAGAAGAATTTATTACAACAACCAAACCCACTGCTTTAAAGCACAACAGGGAAAACAAGTATTGCTTTCCAAAGACTCAATCTTCCTCACTCTTCTCACAAATTCACACAGGAGCACTGCAGGACTTCCAAACTGCCTCAACTACCTCGGACACAGCACGCATCACTACTACGTACATCCACGATGCTATTTGTTCTCCTACATTAATCCCGCTCACCTCCAAGCACAGACGCTCGCCGCCTCATAGCCAGAACAGACTGTAAATACACAGTCCTGGATGTGCCAATGAGCCTCTTAGCAAACACAATCTGTAATATACTACCTGTGAGCACTACAGTAGCTCATACACACACACACACACACACACACATAATCCCCAATGTGATAGCTAAAGCTATGAGCTTAAGTGCTTGCATGTATGAGAAAGAGAGAGAGAGGTTTGACAAGGATCACAGTGAGAAGCTCTGCCTGAGGCGAGAGGAGAGGAGAGGAGAGGAGGTTTTTTTTATGAAACTCCTTTCAAGTACCTATCTCTATCATGCGTGCTCTCCGTATCTCTCCCCATCTCCTGCACTTACTCAACCCACCCACAAACTCAAGGGTGCATGAAGGACACCCTCATACCTCCCTCTGTCCTTTTACCTCTTTCCAAACTCATCCATGTCTCCCTTTCCTTCTTTCTTTGTCTCTCTCTCTCTCTCTCACACACACACACACACACCCCTTTCAGTGTTTTTCTCATTAACTTTGCTGTAAATCTGATCACGCCTCTCTGCAATAAATTACAGAGCCCGGGAATAGAAAAGGGGAAACCAAGATGGAGGTGGAAAAGGAGAAAAGCTGGTTGTAGCAACATCGGGATGGAGAGATCTGATTTGTGGCTGGATGATAGATTATTCTGGAACGGGACATGAGAGATCATTAAATTATACACATGTGAAGATGTAGGATGAGCAATAATTGCATACATGCAGGCACGTGCACAATACAGAGACACAGAGCAATAATTCCCAAGCTACTGGATGCCTACTCACATTTTAGGGATCAAATGGCAAATGCCACAAAATCCACTGAAAGTCATGCAAAGTCTTGAGGGCATGATGACATCAACTTAATGGCACTTTGATGAGCTTATTTGTTCTCTAAGTGAACAAGAGATCATTGTCAGGAAAAAAAACAAACTCTGAGACCCACCAGCTACTCCCACTGAGCTTCTCCAGCATAAGTGGGAAGGAGATATTTTAAAAGTTTAGAGTTCTAGAAGTAAAATCAGACACTGTTAGATAACTGGCATTTTAAAATGCTGCCAAAGCTTAGATGGGCAAGCAAATCTTCCAGCTGAATCATCAATACAAAGAACAACATTTTAGCAAAATATCTCTCTTTATTATGGAAAAAAGGTAAAAACTTCATGTTTTGTTCATTTACAGCTACTCTGAGTGTCCGAGACCCAGGAGTAACTACCATGCCATGTTTTGCCACTCAGTTAAAAAGTTAAATCAATAATAAGTTTGGAAAATTCTACCTCAGTTATACCCGGTGGAGTTTTGGACCATTAATAACATTGCAGGAGAGTTTTAATTAGTTTTGTCTCCATCGTGGACATCCTGGACTTCAAGGTCAGGAGGAGGGGGGATCATTTGCACTAGCGATGTTACCAGAACAGATACTTATGGTGCCTTCCAGGATCTTTCTATGTCAAAATGATCAAAATAAGACTTTGGGTTTTTTTTAGTAGGTACCAAGTTTGAATATGCCTACTCTATCTAACAAAGACAACAACAAGAAGAAGACGGCAAAGAACATGCACCTGCCAACACAGCCCTGCTCCAACCCATCAATAACAAAGGCAGACCTTTCTTATTGATGCTATCATGGTTTTCAGACCAAGAGAGGAAATACTTTTAATTTGGTGACACACATAAAAGACAGCGCCCAAAGAATTTAAAGTGGGTGAATTTCAACTCAAAATCACACAGCATCCAAAACAGTATCCTTCTTGGGTTATCCTGAAATATACTTTACTATTTTGTTTGGCACAGCTGTGGTGAAATCAGCTTTGTTCAATCAGCTAAGCTAATGTTGTGTTAGCTTAAGCTAGCATAATGTAACTAATGTTATACCTTACAGTAACTCCAGCAGGCTACCCAGCAACCAACGTCACTTTTAGTCTGTGTCCATTCAACAAAATATTTCATGTTTTAACAACAGCAACCTGCCATCTCTCTGTTAGTGACTTAAAACAAACTTTCTCACGGGATAATCATTTCATTTTGTTAGCTTTGGTATCTTATTCTTGGATTCCATAGTCATGGTATTAGACCACCAGTTTAGCTCACTGGGTAGAGTAGGTGACACATATATTGAGGCAGTTTACTGTGCATCTTCCCTCTGATCTTGCTCTCAGTTTTCCTTCCTTCTCTAGGCTAAAAATATATATTAAAAACATTTGCAAAAGAGTTGTAAAGAAATGTATGAGATATGATTTTTAAAAAGTTAGCTTGCTTGAACTTGGCTGATCTCCCCTTCAAGAGGATCTTCTCAGATAAATCTAGACCACCTTCAGAGCTGTGGTTATTTTTAGAAGGCTCTGTGGTTGTCTCATTATGAGCACTTCCTCTGTGTCCCTGTGATTTCAACAAACTCCTAAAACATGCGCAGATCTTAGCTCACCACTCACCCTGCTCACCGGATTTACTTCACTGGGACCTTTTCTTCTTTTCTTAAAAAAAACAAACTGAAGGATCACAGTTATTTATGCATTATCATTATTATTATTATTATTATTACTATTTATCTCCTCATATACAAGGTCTTGAATAATCAGGCCCCATTTTATCTGACCTCACAGTACCATATTGAACCAATAGAGCATTTTGTTCCCAGACTGCAGGCTTACTTGTGGTTTCTAGGATTTTTAAAAGTAGAATTGGAGACAGAGCCTTCAGCTTTCAGGCTCCCAGTTTGGATTCAGGAGATAGACACGCTCTCTAATTATAAGATTAGGGTTGAAACTTTCCTTTTTGATAAAGCGTATAGTTAGGGTTGGATCAGGTGATCCTGAATTCTCCTTTAGTTATGCTGCAATAGGCATAGGCTGCTGGGGGCTTCCCATGACGCACTGAGTGTTTCTTCATCACTCAACTCTTTTCACTCACTGCGACTGTATTTAATCATTAGTTATTAATCTCTGGCTCTCTTCCAGTGTGCCTTCTGTCCTGTCTTCTTCCCTTCACCCTCCCTGAGCCTGGTTCTGCAGGAGGTTTCTTCCTGCTAAATGGGAGTTTTTCCTTGCATCTGTCGCCAAGTGCTTGTTTATAGGGAGTCATCTGATCGTCGGGGTTCTCTCTGTATTACTGCTGGGTCTTTAACTTACAATATAAATCACTTTGCAACCCAATATCACGGCAAAGTCCCAAATCTCTTTCACAGGACAGACCGCGCCAAAGTACAACAGAGATTCAGCACATACTACAAAGGGACAAGTGCTGACACCTGTAACTTATGATCAAACCTCTTACCATCACAACAAAAGGATGCAAGAATGCATGATTGGAATTATTTGCAAAAACAGATTTGCAAAAATGTGTGAAAGAAACAGCATTCAACACATTTGTCAAGCCTCGATTAAATTTATCAGCAAAAAATAAAAGATAGCAAACTGTTCAGGTTTACTGGCTAATAATTTCCCACACATCGGCACAGAAGACACCTGGAGCCAGAAGTTTTACTAAATGGGACAAACCAGCATGTGGGCGCAATCCCCAAATAGCGCTCATAGGTGTGTGTACAAACATTGTGCTGTTGTCTAAACACAGGCGCAGTGAGTTTATTTCAATATCAAGTGCAAAAACATGAAAAAACATCCTTTATTTGGCATTAAAATTTCCAGAAATAACAGTAAATTGTTGCAAACATTAATAAATCAGTTTGCTTAAGTATAAATATCAAATTTAGTATTCAATTTAAAAACCCCAACAAAAGTGGGTGAAAATAAACCAAAGCATGAGCACATCATGTACCTTTCTTTCTTTGTATTATTCTTCGTAATTTTCCCCCTTTTAAGTATTGATCTTCTCTCATTCTGTCTGAGTACCATTCCTTTCAATCCTTTCTTGTTATCTCTCATTAAGGCAGCACTTTACGTGCCTCTTCTGCACCTGAGACCCAGCGAGACGATACACACAAAGACTCTGCAGCTTTTATGAGTTCACGTCTTATTGCTCTTCACACACACAATCCTGCTGATGCACAGATGCACCAACGTGTAGTCACTCATTCATCAAACCACTGAACCATGGGATGTTTGGTTAGCTTCCTGCCTAACACATTTATCTGGAAGGACTCTGTGGTTATACTGGAGCACTGTTGCCTGCCTTCACATAGATGAATAATGCATTTAGCACTGCCTGTAATTGACCTCTTGCATTAGCATAAAGAATTTGTCTGAATGCAGAAAAAGCGGACTTGACACAGTTGTAGAAATAACAAAACTCTGTCTGTCAGTGTCAACAAAGAGCAGGAGAAGCCCTCGGCTCTTGAAGCTGCTGCAGCGGCTTATTTCATAACACAGGCGAGGTTACGAAACGCTCCAGTCCCAGTTGGATGTACGAAGCTCTCCTCTCCTGTCTGCACTCACATATTTTCATACATACATATTCTGCATGCTGCACGAATACTAAATGATTCAGATATGTTCAGTGTCTTCAGTTTTTCTCTATTTTTGTCATACAAACATAAACACACAGTAACCATACACACTAGCACAGCCAGGCTGGTACTGGCTGCTGGTAGTCATACACTATGTTGTGACAGCTCTGCAGATTTGTTGACGATACAGTAATTATAATGTTTGATATCAGAGAAATATGATGGGAAGTGTCTACAATTTTAGAACCCAATCAGGTAGGAAGATTACTTTACGTTTATTTATGCAGTCATAATGTCATCATATACTGCTGGTTTATTCATAATCTTCTTGATTAGGAATACCATCTCTTTATGGGTCACTACAGCAGATCATCCATCTCCACTTCACCGCATCCCTCCTCTGTCACTGCAACCCTCTGCATGTCCTCCTTCGCTAAATCTGTGAGTCACTACTCTCACCTGCACACTTTCATGCTAAAACTCCATCCACACTTTTCTCTTCCTTTAATTTCAGCCAACACTACAACAATTTCCACCTGCACCCTGCTGGCCCCCGACCGATCTGGTTGGGAAATCTTATTCTGGTTGATCTCCATGTTTCCTGACGCAACCCTCCCCATTTGATCCCTGGCTGCCAAAATGCTTCCCCGGGCAAGATACTGAAGCCCAAGTTGCTCCTGATGCGTTCATGAGTGTAAATGCATCTGAATTTAGGTAGAAAGCACTTAAACATTAAAAAAGTGCTTGTTTGAATTTGTGTAAATGGGGCAATAAGATAAGCTGCTCTACCTGAGTAGTAAAGCACTGTATAAGTAGGTTTATCATTTCAAAATTACATCTTCACCATCTGCATATTGTTTTTCTTTACATTTCCAAAGCCAGAACCAGATTTTGCCTAACCCGAGTGCTTAAAAATTAGTAAAAACAATCCTGAGGGTGGGCAGTTAATTTTCCCAAAGGGGCCATATGAAACTAGTACTGTTGTGGAGAGCGTCACCAACAAGTTTATAAAGTGATCAAATTAATATCAAGCAGAACTGAGTTAAGCTTCTTGGTGTGGCCCTCCACAACAGTCCCAGGGCCTCATGCAGACCCCTGGGAAAATTAATTACCCACCCCTAATTTTTTTTTCACCTCCATACCTGCAATACTGTGTAATAAGACTTTTCTTGCAGGTGTGTAACCCTCATGCTGGCAAAATGTTTCCACGGACACACATATAAACACCTGCTAATGTGCTGAAAACCACCTTTGTGGAGGAAATGCTGTACTGCGGGTTTGTTTCCAGGACCACATTTTCCGCGATTCGTCAGACGAACACACCAGCTTTGTGGCCACAAGTGCTAACATAGTGCCATATTTTAATTCTGAAAATATGAGGGGGGGGGAGACTTCATATCTAATCAGTTTATTTTGTTGCATACATTTGCCAACTTGTGATACATGTCCATAAATAATGTTAGATTTATAGTTGTCGTAAAAATGAGCGAATATGAATGACACAAAATAAGCAAACATCAAACTTTATACTTTATACTAAAACAGAGTCGGTGCATGTGTCGGAGTCATGCGTAGAAGTGTAAACATATATCGCATAAATGTTTTCCCTTCTTCACGTGATGGACGACGAAAGAAGCCGTCTTGTGCACACTCCCCTTTTAATGTTACAGCGACATCTATTATTCAGCAAGAGCAGGTGGGAGGGCTGGGGTAAGAGGTAGCAGGGGTAGGGCTGTGTGGAGGGTGGGTGTGGGGCAATCAAGGGTGACGATTTGTGTGTGTGTGTGTGTGTTGGAGATGAGGATGATTGAAAAAAGAGAGACAACCCCCAACCCTTTTCACATTTTCAGCTTACTCTTGTCCCATGAATGGAAAATTGCAGGCAGTTGCTGAGATGCAGGAGTGGAGGAAGACAAAGACCGAGAAAGGGTATAAAGACCCCATGACCATCCAACCCCCCTCCTGACTTCCTCTCTATACACTGCCACAGTTCAGATGGGTGGCTTGTGTCAGTACGGCATGTTACTGATGAAAGCATCAAAGACTAAAGCACACACAATTATGTATTTAGTTCATGTGAGCACAGAAGAGAGGGGCATTTCTTCTCTAAACAAAATGTCTAGATCCAGGTTCTGTGACAGGAAACACATTTTCAAGCCTTTTTGCAGAGTGCACGATGGGATCCTGGTCGTGATTACGAACACGATCAATGCATGACTGGATAGATGGATGGATCATCAGTCCCATCTAAAAACATACCGCTCAGCCACAGCAACATCGCTCACTTTATATAGTGTTGGTCTCTATCATTAAAAAACATAACAAACAAAAAAAATACAGCCCATCAGAGCACGGACACGGGTCTGCTGTAGGGTGTAACACCGGGATGTGGGTTGCGTTTTGGGTGTGGAGGGTTGCGAGGAGGGGTCTCTGTGGATCAGTCTTTGTTTGGGCCGATTCCACAGATGGACATCTAGCCTGGGATGTTGACAGTTTGAGGCCTGCTGTGCGTCTTGCACTCTCAGAGGTGCTGGCTGAGACTGCTACCATCAGTGAGTATCACTGCCATGAGGTGGGGTGAGCACTTGATCATGTTTAGATGGCTGGTGCGACCCAAAAGAACATTGTATTGTAACAAGATGAAGGTTTTTATTGTTGTGGTTGATCAGTGTATACTATGTGTGTAATAAAACTGAGGTGAAAACATCAGCTGGTATTTATCAGTGATGTGATGGATGTAGGCAGAAAGCCAGGGGATCACCAAAAGCAAGGGAGGGGATCACAAATGTCATGAATCTAGAATTTGTCGGGACATTAAACTAAAGATAAAAGTGACACAGTCACCTACAGAGCAACTCATCTCACATGGCATCGCCAATCATGCTTTTTTCCATCTGACATTAAGACGACTAGACTAAAAAAAATACATATAATATCCAACATGTGTCTAAAAAGCATAAGGCATATGATTTTATAACAAAACACCCACGCTCCTCTATTATTCACAGTCTATGAGCAAAACATTAACTCCAGGCACAGAAAGAAAAACGATGATAATAACATGTAATGCAGCACTTGAGACACAGTCGACAGTGAAAACTTGGAAGAAAAACCCCCCCACACCACTCTTGATTGCTCTTGGCAACAGCTAAACACAGAAAAATGCACAGCACTCATTGATCAAACTGAGAGAACGAGGCTTTGTTACTGGGAGCCAAAAACCAGAGTTGGCTCATTCAGCTAAAAAAGCTCCCACTCCTGCACCCACTCACATATCAACTGGGTTTATTCTGTCTGGGACGAAAGCTATCTGTAAACAAAATCAGCGTGGCTGTCATGCAGGGGATCAGTTCACAGAGGAGTGACAGGAGACAGGAGGGAGACGAGAGATGGAAGAGGAGGAATCTCAGGTGAGACGAAGAGAGAAACTGAAGCTCTTCCTTCATGAACGAAGACAGCTGGCACTGGGACAAAGATGCAAACATGCATAGCTACAACTTGTTTCTTGTTTTGTTCCACCAACAGCTTAAAACTCAAAGATATTCAATTAAAATAAAATTCTTAATCGTCAATAAGAATTTAACATTTTTACAAATCAATTTTCGATTAAATGTCCTTACTGTTCTTTTTAAAATAACATCATCACAAAAAATCATCATGAATTAAAAAAAATTGCAGCTAAGAGTTTGCAAAAGTTCACCTTCACAAAGCAGGAAATTCACGTAGGAAATGTTAAATGTTTTTATTCTGAACATGATTAAAGGAATTAATCGATTTTCAGTTAATTTATATTTTTAATACATTCTAATATCTCATCGGTTCCCTGAAAAATAATTTCATTTCTGTCGAAGGATAAAAAAAGACAGACGTTTGGTCGTACTGATCTCAGTCTCTTATTATTACTGGGTGTAACAGATGTGAAACAGCTGCACACAGCTGTACGGCTCTCTGTGTGGATCAGCCAGTTATCTCTGTACAGGAAGTCTGGACCGGCTCGCCGAGATTCAGATTCTAAGGGGCATACCCCAACAGGTGATGCAGAAACTGATTGAAGCTGAGGGTGAGGAGACTCACCTGCCTCTAACTGGCTGCATCCGAATAATTTATCCTGCTAATAATGTGAACTCCCTTCTTCCAATATTGCTCTCAGCCCTAGAGGCCCTGAACCTTCCTAAACACCCCACTTTTATACTCATTTATCCATATGCATTCTTTTTTATAGCACTCCATGTTAATCTAATCATAAGAAGGCTGGATGCTGAGTCCTTTAGCGCTAAACCGGAGGATCTGACACCTTTCGTATCTCTCTCCACTCCTGCTGAAATCACTCTTGATGCACATGACTCCAACTGTGTCATGTTTACTTCCTGTTTTCACCGTTTTCCCTTCAAACTGCGAACCGCCTGTTCGTGTCATTATTGCGTTTTTCTCTTTTCACTTATTTCGTTACCTTTATAACATTGCCTGTATAGAGAAGGATAGCAGTCTGCATTAAACGGTGCAAACATACATGCATACATGTATGTTTGCACCCATAACTGGCCAACATGTCACGCAGGGAGGTGCAGGCTATCCTCTAAACCTGGGAATTCCTCTGATGTAACATTTTACTCAGCAAGAGAGTGACTTCCGCTGTGATGAGTAGGCAGCTTCACTGTATGCGCATGCCAAGTTCACAAGCTTTTGGGATAAATGAGACAAACATGGACTGTAAAAGTGGCAGACTGGAGCCAAAGCAAAACAAGAACGGGGAAAGGTTTAGAGAGGATGACACTAAAATGTGAAAGCTGTGGAAACAGAAGAAGAGCTGGAGAGAGAGAGAGAGAGGAGCTTACTTTCCATCAGCACAGCTGTGATCAATATTAGTGTCTGACAGGACTGTGCTCAAGCCTTTACTGTAAATCACTTCCTATTATGATGGAACCTCTATATCACACACACACACACACAAAACTGTATGCATTTATCCACAGAGCAGCCGCTGTGGTACAGTTATGTGCATTCCCTAAAACAGGTAATAAACAGCACTGCAGCACCACAGTGACCTACTTCACTTAAACACTTAAGTCATCACTAGTTTAATGTGCAACATGCGCTCGGGGGGATTCATGCTAAACAAGAACAAGAGGCACCGAGAAATACAAGTTTGACACCTGAAGCAGTTATTTCAACAAGCAAGCTCACACTACAGTGTTTTCCTGGAAAATGAGGCAACCTTTGCTTTCACAAGATGTATCCATGTCTCCAGTTTTGTTTTTGTTTTTTTGCCTCTCCAACTTAGGGATGTGCTGGAACTGGACCAACAAAGAGAGAACATCCACGCCCAATGAAGAATCGCTAATTAACGTAAACCTGTCTTTAGACTGTGAGAGGAGCGCCCAGTAGAAACCCAGACAGGCACAGTGACATACAAGCACAGACAAACAAAGCCAGACAGACCGATTTAATAATGAAATACTCACTGATTCAGTTCCACATCCAAAATGAACTTCCGACCAAAAGCGTCAACTTGAAAGCTCGCTTGGGCCACATGGTTCACCTAAAAAAGACAGAGAAGAGAAGCTGCATACTGTTTCTAAAGTCCCCGTTATCACATGCATGGTCCAGTTCAGTATCATAGACATGGATAAGTCTCATCTACACTGATGGACGGCTGCGTTGTGTGTTTATAGTACCGATCAGCTGCAGGAATGAAGTAAGCCAAGTCATCAGAGTCTGCACACACACACCCTAACTGGTCACAGCAAATGCCTGCACCTCCCTGGTTCTGCCGGAGGTTTCTTCCTGCTAAAATTGAGTTTTTCCTTCTCTCTGTCACCAAGTGGTTGCTCACTGGGATCAGTTGTTTATTGGAGTTTTTTTTTCCAATTATTGTAGGGTCTTTACCTTACAATATAAAGCACCTTAAGGCAAATGTTGCTGTGATTTCATGCTATATAAATACAGCTGAACAATAAAATTGAATTGAAGTGAATTAAGTTTACCATCAAAAAAAAAAAAAAAAAAATCCTAACCCTACACTGACTCATTTAATGTTCCTTCACCGGTCATTGCTTCATCTCTAAGTGCATGAACTCTGTGTGATTGATGTGGCTGGAGGAGGGTCTGATTCATTCCAAGTCTTGGACACATATTGTATGGGCTGTGCCCCCTGGGTCAATAATAACTCCCCACAGTAATTCCTTTAGGTCCAGTAAAGCCCCAGTGGAGACCTTAAGCATGGCTTGCCGTCTCCCTGAGGCTTGGGCCACAGGCTACCTGCTTTACAGACTGGACACTACATGACAACAAAGGAGAAAATGTGCGTGTGTGTGTGTGTGTGTGGGTGTAGGCTGTCATTTCAGGAAGTGCCCCTGTGCTCACCCAAGGATAGCCTGATGTCCCCAGTGATCACAGACTCTATTGTCTGCAGGAGCGTGCCTGTGCCGGTCAATGCATATAGGAGCAGTTAAGAGGTTGTGTGGGTGTGTGCAAGAGCATGTGCAAATGGCAATTCCACACTTTGATGAAATCTAATCTGGCAGATTGTATCCACCAGGGTAGGAGGTACCAGTAATTGTGGTTAATGAAAGCACATCCCAGCCTGACTTAGCAGGGCCAATATGAGGAGACCACTGGTGACTCCTCTCGCATTGATTTCTGAGTCATGGCGAGCCTGATTTTCCACTCGTGATTGTTCAAGAATGACTGTAAGCCTATCATTGCTCTGCAGAGAGGCAGGCAGGAAAACATGCAAACTGACACAGTTAGACTGATTTCACTGGAAGCGTTTGTTTTTTCACCAAAACAACAAGAGCACCTTGCTGAACTCCCCGCAGCTCATTCAGTGCTGTTTGTGTCTGCGACTTAAAAATAGGCGACGCGAGAGAAGCCTATAAATAACTCCATGTGTGTCGCACATTTTCAGAACTATCTGACAGATTTGTTTTTAGGCTGTTGATCTAAAAACAGCCAATAACTGATCAAACATTGCGCAAGTGACATCACGAGCATCAGCTCTCTGGAGATTAAAAGACTCGGAGCACAAATCAAATCTCCTCACCCTCCCACCCTCGATCATCTGCATTTTGCAATGTACATTTTATGACTTTGATGCTTTAACTTGCTGCCTGTACGCAAGATCTTTTATGACTATGAGTTGGCACAATATGATATCAGAGTAAAATAAACGCATCTCCTGGGCTGTAAACTCCAGAGAAGGAGAGTGACTCAGGAAATAATGAGGGTTTAGATCAAAATATGACATATTTTGAGCAAAATCTCTTGTGGAAAACTGTTGTGCTGCTCTGCAGAAACGCTACCTTTGAAATTCAGTTCACAGCAAGCCTGTGCCACAAACCTGCCGTGAGACTAGAATGAGCTTCAAAAGGAAAACATTAAAATGATATCTGACGGCAGATGGTTCAACTTAGCTTGTTTACCCAATGGGCTGCAGCTCAGGCTGAGGTGTGAGAGAGACAAAGGGTTAACACCTCCTTGCCTGATGCCATCTGTAGCCCTCTCCACTCGCTGAGCCCTGAGTAGGCTAGCCTTACTCAAACCTAAGCCATACAAATTAAAAACACTTAACATGTTTGTACAATGCTAACTGACTCATTCCTTGAAAGGAACCCAGCAGACTGAACTGACTCAGGGAACACAGCTACACTGATTATGACTATTATTGCACTGTACTAGTCATGGTAGGCAGGCAAAGCCAAATGCCTCCAGGCTTTTCCGCAGCTGGTAGTTTTCAATAACAGCTCTCTGAATAATTTTCAAACATTAATAATTTTGTGGGTGATCATGTCCAAAGTGTAATCCAACCATAGTCTTTATTACCTGTAAGTCTACAGTGTATCTCTTGGTTATTTGAAGGTGCTAACATCCAAAAACAGGGGCTGCTGCACGCAATCATATTACATAGCTGCAGATGCATTTAAATATTTATGTCTTTATTTAAGTAATTTGCTATTTTAGAGACCAGTCCTCTTTCAGAACAGCTTCCCTGTAGAGTAAATATTAAAATATTCACCTAGCCATGCCCAAGAGATCAGCTAACATCAGCAATATATTTATTCTTCATAAATATGAATAAACAACAGCTCCATTTTAAAAAAATAATGAGTCCTTAAAGTAGTTATCACAGTTTTATTATACAAAATATTGAACCGCCCATTTTAATTGCTGACAATAGAGTTTAATGCCCTCTAGTGGACAAAATAAACAACCCAACCCTTTTTCTAAATGACCCTAAAGACAGGCCAGAGCGCTTCTAAGACTAACTCAACAGTGATCACCCAGCCCGCAGAACATGCTGACACTGGTATACATGTGACAAGCCAAAGTTTGCTGATCATAGGCTCAATAAGAAAGCTTCTGGTCATTCGTTTTCATGTGTAAGGTGAAAAATGCTGCCTGGTGGGACATTAGGCAGCATTTTTGAGGTGGTAGGTGAGACAGCTGCTGAGACAACAACCCAGCTGGACGGACGAGATGCAAGTTAAAATATTAATTATCCGGTTTGACCAGGTGACATATAGTCGATCATTTTGAGTGGGGATAAATGAACTCAGAGGTCCTATTACTAATCTTAGTATTTTGAAGCATTTTATGGGTGTAGGTTGGGGCGTTTTTTTGCATCTTCTTTTGCCTATGACCCATATAGCACCTCCAGGCTGTGTCATTAGTGTGACCTGCTCCTGTTTAAATGTTGTCAGCGTCCTTTTCTGTATCCCTGCTTGCTAAATAATGATTCCCCCCCCCCCCCCAGTGAGGACATGTAGGGAGGGGTTGAATGGATAAAATAGAAAAATGTAAACACAGAGGCATCTTTCCACACTCGCACAGTCCACCCTCACAACACGAAAGCACCTTGTGTACCTGCGTGGAGTCGGAGCTGGCGGTGGCTTTAACCCTGGTGCTGAGCTCGTCCTGTGTGATCTGGCTGTGGTTGTGCCTGCTGTAGAGCAGGCGGACAGGCACCGTGTCCTCCTTCCCGACAAACCTGCCCGCATCACGAAGAGCCTTCAAGCTCGACAAGGCGTCTCCTGCACACAGAGAGAGAGGGAGAGAAAGGGGAAAACACCGACTTCATTACGCGCCCCGTTCCTCCGCGCGGAGATCAGCAGTGATAGAAACGCGCGGATCACAAACAGTTATGATTAAAATGTCGATGGTTTTCATTTCCTTTTCACACAGTGGAACAGCTGTGGGCTGCGTGCATGATTTTAAATGCAGGAAACATGAAGCAGACGAGGCATTGATTAACAAATAAACACAGGCCCTTTGATAGTGATTTAACGCTTTGGCTGCGCAATAACAATTCATGCATCATCCAAAATAGCATCAGTTACCATCTCCGGCGTTAGGGCTGCTCTGGTGACCGACGTGCACCAATTCACAGACGCACAAAAGGGAAATCCACCATCGCGGGCGCATCAGCAGCACCATCTCCTCCGTCTCTCTCTCTCTTTCTGTGTGGCTGGAAATCAGAAACAATGCGGTATTCCAGGAGAGGACTCTCGGGGTCCTGCCTTCGCTAAGGGAGCCTGAAGCCGGGGCTGGTCGTCTGGTTAGTGCAGTGTCGCTGATGGGGGGCCATCGGGGGTGCTTAGGAGTCTGAACGCCGAGCGCGTTTGAGCGCACCGAAACCCCGCGGATCAGCAGCGCGGAGAATGCTGGAGGCGAGAGAGAGAAACAGAGAGGGAGGGAGGATGGGAGGGAGATCTAGGGACACCTCCTTAAAACACATCAGTGTTCGGCGGCTCACTGCAGAGACGCCTAATGCATAAATATGAGCGGAGGTTGGATGAGGAGAAAATGTGGGCTCGGCCTTCCGCCGACTGGACCTATGTGGTACGAGATAAAAGCTCCTCCATGTTAAATCGCTGCAGAAGCGCCATTCCTGCCCAGTCTTGCCTGTTGTTATCATAATGACTCACTCCATCATCTGCCAGGCCTCCAAAAAAGACACATCCTCCACCCCTACCCAGGAAAAAAAAACAAGAAAATGAGATAAAATTGTGCAATTTAGAGTAAATGACCATTTTGTCTCTCAAGTGATATTTTCTTTTTGGTTAATGTTGCTTCTTCATCTTCCTTCAGAGATGAGTTGATCGGGTAAGTTTGGAGATCCCAAAGTCGGTTAATGTACAGTATGCATAGAAACACACTCCTCATTTATTTGTGCTCATTCAAAACAACCTATAAATATTTACCTACACTTGATAACTTCACACTCCAAAACTGAAGTTAATGCATGAGCCAGGATCCGTGACAAACCCATCACACCACAGCAGCCTTTTAGTGTGCGTGGTTTATCCTCTCACTTTCAATACATACCTGTAGACTGCTGCCAAGGATAACACTTGTTCCCATTTGTTTAGTTGAATCTATGAAAAATATCAAAGATAACAGTTTGACAGGAATAAAATTGTATTTTTGCACCAACGACATGACTGCCAAAAGGCTATTGGCTGTAAACTTGGCCCTTAAAAAATAGTGGAAACTGGACAAGTAACAAGTAGATATAAAAGTGCCAGGCCTTAAAAAAACAAACAGCAAAATCTACAACAAGTGAACAGTATCTGAAACCCATGTTCCCATGAAATAGAAAGAAATAAGTCAACGACCTGACACAGGACCTGAGAGATGTATTTGGGCCTACAGTTGATCTGCTATCTGAAGCCTCATCAGAAATGGCCTCAGTGGAAGGGTGGCTGTCAGTCAAGAAGCCATTCTCAAGGAAGGAAAACAGGTGAAAAAGGCTGAGGTATGACAGATTATACAAGACCTGGACTGAAAATCAGTGGTAACAGATGTTGTGTAGTCATGAATTCAAAGTCAAAATTACTGGCTGTTCAGAAGAGGTTAGGAGAAAAGTACAACAGTGAGTGCCTACAGCCGTCTGTGAAACACGGTGGAGGCTCAGTCATGGTGTGGGGCTGAATTTCAGAGTGTGGTTTGGGGGATTTTGTCATATTTGATGAATCTTTGAAAACAGAAAAGTATCATCAGATTTTGATCCACCATGCAGTACCATCTGGAAAAGATCTGATTGACAACAGCTTATTTTATTACAGAAAAAGTCCTAATTTTTAAGTTTAGTAAACAGCAGTAGGAAATATTCAATATGTGTGCTCAGTGGGGCCTTACACACTTGAAAAATCAACGTTTTAGTGCCCTCTAATGGACAAACTATATATTTGTGCTACAGCTTAAATTTCCTTACATATAATATATGCTGTATTCCATTATTAGCCACTATTTATACTGGTATGCATGTAAGCCATATTGGTCAGATATCATGGTTTGTTAAGTATGATGATAAAACAGTGCTAACAGGATGCAACCAGCATGAAAGATGGCCATGTCAGGATTCAGCAAAGTCTTCAGTATCACTGTGCTGGTACCTCAGAACACATCAATGCTCATTTTCTTAATGCCAGTGGCGCAGACTCCCATTTGACCCAGCGCATCCATTTGAGAGTGGTGAGGGAGACATGGGCACTATGCTAATGCACTAAATGCAGGGAAAAGGAAGACGCTGAGCTAATGCATCAGGAGGAAGGGAATTAAAAAAAAAAAAAAAAAAAAAAAAGCATGGCGGGTCATAAAAAGTGCACTTAGGAAGAATTTTTAAAATGTCACACATAACGCCAAATACCATGCAAACAACCTGCAGGTCATTCACATTACAACAACAGAACGAGACACTCACAGTACAACAGGCATTTATTTGAATTACACATTCACATCCTCATGTCTGAGAGGATTAAAGATAATTGTCATGACTGAAGCTGCCTTTTATCCATAAGCTGCTCTTTAAATTCTACAGTCAGTATTCATGGAAAGAAAATCATGTAAAATAATAATTCTTGCACCAATTTTTCATAGATTTTTTTTTTTCAAATGGCAATAAAACATAGCTGCTCTGACATTACTGTACCCCATCAGTGTCAAAATACTGGAATGTATTCACAATATTCTTTTACCATTTCAAGAGCATTGCTCACTTCCTTTATTAAACACATGCCCGTTCACAGGAGAAGCAGGAAAGCTGCACAACACACAGTCTTAAAGTCAAGTCAGATGCAGACTGAGCAAAAGGGACTTAGAGCTAACGCTTAGCTGGCACTACATTTCATGTACTCAGCAGACTACTCTGGTCAAATAAATGTTTTGACTAAATATCTTTGATTTCAAGTACATTACCATATAACTGGGGCTATATGGTTAGAAATAACAATAACAATATTACTAGGGCCACTCTAAGTTTTACAATATATACTACTCTGTAAACAAAATGTTAAAAATCACCATCATCTGATTGAAGGGGGAGAGCTGATGCATTTCTTATGAAACACAAAAGCCAGGACATCTTAAATCTAACAGCCTGTGTAGTCCAGGACACAGGAATTCAAGCTAATCCCTTTAGCTTGTCTATTTCTAGTCTTCGAATCCGTCAAACTCCACGTCCATGTCATCACTGGACTGGAAAAGCTTCCAGAGCTTCAATAAAGAGTTATCAGAAACATCGCAAGGGTCTACATGTTCGACGTTTGTGTCCAGTTTTCGTCTTTTGTGCTTGTAAACTTTAATCCTCCTCTGAACTTTCTGGACTGGAGAACAGCTTTCTGTAGGAAGGCATCCTTCTTTCTTTCCAGAGTCATTTTTTCCAGTCACTTTCTTGTCAGACTCTTGTTCATTTTCAATAAAACTGAGGCTTTTTGAGGCCAAATTATTCTGTATGTTCATATTATCAACGTGCAAAGTTGAGCTGTTTATGTCCTCGTGAGGTATCTGGTCCAGCAAGTCATCCTGGCAATCTCTGGTGGGCAAAGAGGGAAGAAATTCACCTCTTGATGGGGCAAACTGAGGACTTTGAGGTCGATTAGACTTTTGGGTGCGGGAAGTGTGTGAATTCTGTCTGCACACCCGTTTACGTTCAAGCAATTTGTGCCTGGATCTGTCTGAGTGAGTGTAACAGTTCCTCTGGTCGCCCTCTCTGTGAATCAATTCAGCAGAGGCAGGCACGGATGCGATTTTTATATCCTGTCTGGAATTTAATCCTTCGTTCACATCAACAGTCCAGGGCGCCTCTTCTTGAACGGTCTCTGAAGAATCTCCCTTTGGCCTTAGTTCAGGTTTTCTACAAGGTCCAGGAGCAATCAGAACAGAGGAAACACTGCACTTTGGTCTAATGGGAATCAAAGACAAAAAAAACAAACAAGAAACAAAACCTTTAATTAGCTAAATGGGATAAAAATATTAAGGAAAAAATTTTTTCAAGAGATTTAAATGGTTTTTTTTTTTTTTTTGACAAATTTTGCTTAAAAACAAAAATTACCTTTTGAGTTTAGCTCCTTTAATGTGCATGAAGTTGTGGTTCAAGGTTGAAATCAATCTGTCCACCAGCAAGTACTCATCACTCTTAGAGAAAGCCCTGTGAGTCTCACTCTGCAGATGCTGAACAAAAGATACACAGTTAAATATTGGAGAATTACCACGGTCCATCCAAGGCCAGTGAGCCTCTACGGCACAAACACCTACATACAAAAAGAGGAATTTGAAGCTCCTGCCACATAACTGTTCACAGCAAATAAGAGCAATTTACTGAGCGACCCATTAGAGCAAAGCTGACAATGAGCAGTTTTTCCATGATTGTGTTAAACACCAGAGAACACCGATGAGGGACTGGAATAGATATATGAGCAGAAAGGTTTGGTTAGTTTTCTTCTCAGTTAAATGATTGATTTGACACAATTTTTCTTTAATACATTTCTATCCATGCAAGCAACACTGTGCTTAACTGGAGTGAAAGTGGTTCATTCTGAACCACATAATCTGCATTAATGTAACTAAAGTAACACATCTAAAGTTGTAAATCTGCTTTTTTCCATATACACTACATATATCACCCAAAACAAAAACTTAATAATGTTTTCAAGTTTATCAGTTGCTGAGTTTAATTTTGTTTCATATTATGTCACATGATGTTAGTAAATGCCAACAAAGAAAAATACCACACATCTGCTAGCTAAGCAAATAAAGAGCCTTATATCAGATAATTACTGCAGCAATTAAAACATTTAACCTTAACTGATGTTCTGAGTAACCTCTTAAAAAAGCTGGAGTCAGAAGACACAGCCCATCATCGTGGAGAAGATATTACTCTGTTTCAGAAGGTCAAATTATTCAAGAAGTTTATTGTCATGTACACGGCAAAACACAAATGGTTACGCAGAGCAATGAAATTCTTACTTTGCAGGTTCCCACAATAAGTAAAAACAGTGCTTTGTAGCACTTGTAGCTTATGTGTGGGTGTAATCAGAATTACACCCACACATTAGCCTGCATGAAGCTAAGCAAACAACTAAGGAGGATGCTGAAACTATTGAAACTGGGTGAATAACTGTCTGACAAAGTGGTCACCAAAACAATAATAAAAGTCTTGAATAATCCTGAGATCACTTAAAGATTTGGTAAAATCAAATCATTAAAAAAATCTATATTTTATAGCGCAAGTAAGAGCATTTGCACACATACAGTGCAAAGAGAACTCAAGGGATTGAGACTAAACAGCTCAACAGCCGAGCTAAACAACAACCATTTATCATAGAGGTCATCCTGAAAATCTCTACAGTTTGCAAAAGGAGCATAAATATTGAAGCAATTTTTAAAAAAAAAATCTTATAAAAAGGGTCTTATGACCAGATTTACCCTGTTCCAGACAAATGACTTTAAAAGATCCTAGTGAAAAAGTAATGATAAATAGAAAAACAAAACAAAAATGTTTTTCTCTTGATTCGAGATATTGGATGAGCTTATCAAAGGATAGCAGATGGTGTCATGAAAGTTAAAGGCAGTCCATCGAAATATTAAGAGTGTGACTTTGGACTTTTTGACTGGGAAGTGTAATTAAACAAGGATAATATGTTGTGGGTCCAGTATATATGAATGTGGGTAAAAATCATAAAGCAATAAAGCTCTGCTCATTACTTCAGTGATACCTGTACCAACTGCTAGTTCAGCATGAGGACTCTCAACATAACCACTATTTTAATTTTGGCCCAATTCAAATAGTTCAGCCTCTTAGCATCCACTAGGGTTGGGTTCAGGTTTTGGTTTTTTGCCATGTGCCATATAAGAAATATGGCACATGTCGCAGGGCTAACACACAGGCACAGACAACCATTCGCACTCACATTCACACCTGCATTCACACCTATGGGCAATTTAGAGTTATCAATTAATCTATCCCCACGAAGGCCATGTCCACACTAATATGTTTTCATTTGAAAACACATCTTTTTCTCTCTGTTTTGGCCTTCTGTCTACAGTAAGATGGTGTTTTTAGTAAAGGAAAACGCAGCGTTTTGAAAACGCTCTCCAAAACGGATACATTTGAAAAACGCCGTTTTCGCGTTGCAGTGTGGACAGCGAACCTGGAGCCTTTTCGACAACGATGACACATTTTAGTCATGTGATACAGTCATGTGACCAATTAAACTAAAATAGCGGAGGGCATTACACAGCAGTTGTTTTGTTTTCTCTCAATTTTGACAGCCCTATTAAAGATTAATATCAGTCTGTACATGCTCCACATGGCTTTTCTTCAAATTCTTTAATTCTCACTCGCTTTTGCAACTTTGTACTTTTGTGTTACTCGCAGCAACAACTCCACCTCATTGTTAGTCCATTTAAAAAACTCGGTGCTTTTCCTCAACATTTTGCAGCGATGTTTCAAAGAGCCGGAGAGTAAATAAACGGCAGACAGAAATGCGGCAGGTCGAATTGTCTTGCGTTTTACACATGCGCAGTACTGGAATGAAAGCGTTTTTGGCCGTTTCAATGTGGATGAACAACTCTGTGAAAATGAATAAAAACGATAGTGTGGACGCGGAGCATTTTCAGACTTATACGCCATATTCAAATTTATCTGGGCTAGTGTAGACGTAGCCTAACTGCATGTCTTTGGACTGTGGGAGGAATCTGGAGTACCCAGAGAGAACCCACTCAAACATGTGGGGAACATGCAAACTCCACACAGAAAGACACCGGTCTGATGGTGGATTTGAATCAGGACCATCTTGCTGTGAGGCAACAGTGCCAACCACCGTGTTTAGCATTTAAAATGGATTTTGCCATTAGAGTTTTTCAGTCAAAGATTCTCTGTTTTGTTTCCAAAAACAGGTTTAAATGAAAATTCGTGGATGTTAATCAAACCCAAATCATACCCCCTCATACCAGATCATTCACCAGGGATTATTTATCTCTTAGCATCTGCACAAAGACGGAAGTTCTCACACTTAGAAATAGCAGGATTGTAAACACACTGTGTGTGCACTGTGCTGTGTGACAGTGTTACAAACTTACCATCGTGAGCTGGTTGTATTTGATCATACAGCACTCGCAGTAGCCGCCTCGTTTCTTTTCTCTGTTCTTCTTTCGTCCATGAGCTCTCTCCTCACTGACTGAGGCTTTCACACCTCTGTTTCCAGATCACCCCAGAGGATGAGCAAATGAAGCAAATGAAAAAAAAAGTTTAGTATTTTGAAAAACTCTTCATGAGGGCATTTAAGACCCTTTGAACAGCTCCAGCAGTACCATTTACAATTGCATGGTTCAGAACTTTTCAGACCCAGAGCTATGATCAGAGATAGCCTTACACCTATCATGGGCATGACTGTCATGATATTTTCAGGCTTTTAAGAATTTCCTTGATAATTTTCCAGGGTCAAATGATTAAAATACCAGACTTGCCATGACATTCATGCCCATGATAACCTGATATTAGTTTTTTATGAATATACATAAGACACATGGGGAAACTGTGTCGGCACTCCATAGCATATTTAAAATGATCAAGCAGCATTCGGTATAAAATTGGTGGGGCTCAAGTGGCGAGAGAATTTTTTTTTTTTTAAAAAACAAGGGGGCAAAATGCACAGTTTACAAATAAAAGTTAGAAGCAACACAGCACCATACCTTTGTCCCCGCTGTTTGTTTGCAGGAGGATCCTTCTCCTCAGGACAGAACGGACTACAGGGAGCAGTGGTTTTCAGGTTGAACTCAGGCATGTCTGACATTGTGAGGTAGATTGGACGGTAGTGCCTGACAAAAGAGAAGGAAAGCATTTTAAAAATCACAGGAACAATTTCATGACAGCAGGTGGATGCTGGGTTTTTCTGATTGACTTCTTACCTACTTGAATCCTCAACCTTGATGAAAGGTTTACCAATCCGCCCACCTGGAATACAAAACATAGATCGTTTATTAGCAAAGCAAGAAGAATACCAGCCTGAAAAGGCCGACTAAAATATACCAGCAAAGCTAAGTAATTTGTTGGGGGGGGGGGTCTACCTTTGCATTTCTCTAGGCCTTGCTTTGCTGCAGAATCAGCTTTGTCCTGTTAGAAACGACAGAAAAAAGTGAACACTTCCAATGTTATACAAATAACTTAATATAAAGTTGGACTATTTTTCCTACTATACACTGGAAATTCTCAACTTACACATAATTTGGCCGCAGTGGCTGCAGGAACTGAGCTTTTGATGATCTTTTTTTTCTTATGAACATATGCTCTTAAATCTGGAATTGGCACAAATAAATTTAGAAAAATCACAGATGGCAACGCAGAATGAACTTAATTTCATACAAAGAAGAAAAATTACTTCAACTAAAACAGATACCACACACACACACACACACACACACACACAAAACATACCATCTACATATAGGATTTTCACACCCCACTCCAGGGCATTTGACAGGATCTTGTTTACTTGAATCCTTTCCTAAAAACAAACAAGTGTGTATTAGCAGAGCAATTAAAAGCCCTCAGTAAATATCATTCATGTTGACAAAACAAACCTGCTCTTTCACTACTCTCTCCACCAGAGACTTCCCTCGGCTTGTAACAAACTGCAAAACAACAACAGATAATGCAAAAAATATCAATAACTAGAAAAATGATCTACAGGTTCAGAGAAGAAGTGAGATCAATCCCGGTAAAACAGACACATCATGGTGAACTCACCGTGTCGGTTTGTCCTTGAGATCTGCTCTTGATGTCGCCATGGCTGCCAGGCCGGTGTGGGTTTGAGCAAGGATACGGCGAACTCGGTCCAGAGTCTGGGCTAGGAACAGGAGAGTCCTGTCTGAGGCAGTTCACATATCTAGCCTCCCGCTTGTTAGATACCAGATACTTGATGTCCTTACTGAAGAACTTCTCCACAGTCTGAGCGAAAAGATAAACAAGATAAAATGTTTTGAGAAAAACTCAAGAATAATTATTTGTCTATTCAATTCACAGAGTAACCATGTCCCAGAGCCTTTAAAAATATATTACTGAATGTCTGGTCATGTTTGTAACCTGACTGACATTTTCTAGTCATACTACTTCTGAGTGAAATGCATTCAGTTTTGGCTTATTTCTCCAGTAAGTACTGGAGTATTTGGTTGGACCTCAGGCTTTATTTTTTCATTACATTAATTCAACAAACTCCTGCAAACATTCAGAGAGTTTGGTCAATATTGACATGAAGGCATCACACAGTTGCTGCAGATTTATCAGCTTCACATCCGTGATGAAAAACCTTTTCCACCATGTCAAAAAGGTGGTTTATTGGATTGAGATTTTGGTGACTGTGGAGCCCATTTGAGTACAGTGAACTCACTGTCATGTTCAAGAAATCAAATGTAGATGATTTGAGCTTTGTGACTAGGCATGTTACCCTGCTGAAATCAGAAGATGGGTACAATTTGGACATAAAGAGATGGACATGGTCAGCAAGAAGACTCGGGTCCCAACGTGTGCCAAGAAAATACCCCATATCCTTACACCACCAACAACAACCTAACTCACTGGATATTTTCTCCTTGTGTGAGAAAATCCCGTTAGATCAGCAGTTTCTGAAATACTCAGACCAGCCTGTCTGATTAGATATTTGCATGAACGATTAGGTGTACGCAGCTTCATAGTTCATATGTTAAGCTTGCACAAAAGCAGTGTGACAAAATGCAAGTTTCAGCCAATGAATGTAACCAAATAATGTCTCACCCCTCCAAGCTGTTTGATGTCACTCTCTAAGGTTTCTGCGGCTCTGTTTGATGGCAGGTCCAGGTAAAACACTTTTCCAGCAAAAGGCTTGACTTGTGTGGGAACTGATGTACGTTTCGCCTGACTCAGCGTCACCTTGTCACTAGTATGTCCACCTTTTCCTGAATAACAGTATAGCACAAGAAGAAGACTTAAATGTTAAACCATTTTACAAGTGAGTTTTACAGCAAGTTTTCCAGACACGGATTAAACATAAACAAAAAGAGAGATTGAATTAAGATCTCCAATGACAAACTTGACGCTTAAAGCACGTTTTATATCAAGTTTATCCTTACTTGAATTAGAAGCTAAGTAAATAAACGAGCCTATATCATCTGTTTTAACATTCAAGTCAATCTGGTTCAATAGAGATTATTTTTAAGTAAATTAACAATCAAAAAACTTCACAAAAGATCCATTAGCGTTACATTCGTGCGTTACGGTGTTAGCTGTTCGCTAGTTTGGTTAAAACTACGTTTTAAATTTTAAATGCAAAACACGGAAAAAGTCGCGGCTGGTGTAACACGGAAATAAACGCTACAGGTACCTTGCCAGCTGGGTCCCGGGTGCCTCTGACTGCGTTTTGTCTTCATTTTATTCTCTTTCATCGAGAAAAGGCTGCTTTTCTTATCCTCCCGTCTTGAGTTAACATACTCCACAAAGGCCTCGTCAGTCCTCTGTGTGTAAACAAAAGAAAACGCACATTTAAAAAAATTAGACGCAAAATGCAAGGAAATAATCATCTATTACATAGTAATACGTAAACAAAATGTAACATTAACATTACATTAACATTATCTGAGGCAATGCTCGCTGTCCCCATGTTAATCAATTTTAATGGTCTTAAATGTAAACTTAACGTACGTTCACAGCCTCCCTCCCCAGCGGACACACAGCTTCGCCGATTAGCCTCTTTGCTCACATTTTTATGCAAGTAAATGTCGAAAAACGTCCCTAAACGTCTGTCGGCAGATTTATTTTCCACAGAATAGCCACGGTTATACGGTTTTACAGCTCCTCATCCAGAACTAATAAACTTTAACAGTGCCGTTTGCTTCCTTCACCTCCCTTTCCCGCTTTAAATCCGGTGTCGGAGACGGTATATGTTGCCATGTTTGACGCTTTCCAACTTCGTAACCATTTCCACGTTAAAATGCGCTATGTTATTGAGTTAGTTTTTAAATTGAACAAATGTAATATTATTTATCTGAAGCTTTGTCTTTTATGAACGTTACAGCCGTCCTATTATCGATAGCTTCAAAAACAGAGGTGTTGATATCAAACGGAATACTCTCCAAACCTGGCAACGCAAAAAATACGTAAACATATTCTTGATGCTTGGATGTGTTGTTTCCCCACTATTATCAAACTAAAGTAAATTATACGAAGACAATTATATCAGTTTTGTCATTTACAATAACTTTAATGTAGTATACATGCACGTTTAGTGTCATTTTATCTGAAGTTACAAAAATAAATACAATTATTAAAGTCAAGGTATGTGCTCAGCTGAAATTTAAATTATGTCATCACGCGCTGTTTGCGTCAGGAACTACCCTGCTGCAATTTCACACGTGTTTATGCTTTCAAAGACTTTAGGACAGCAGGAACTGGCGTAGTAGGAGGATAGCTATAAACCCCGAGAGGGATGTGCGTGTTCACGAAAGACGTCGCTGATTCTGACTGACTTTAGTAGGTAAGGAGTTAGCTGTGCTAGTTAGCTTGCTAAAGTTAGCCAGAGACCTGTCATGTAATTTTTTAGGGATCGTAGCCTTGTCATGATTTATTGTGTGAATATTAAATAGGAGGCGTATTAAAAGCAATCAAATGTTTGTCTGTTTGTTTGTTTTTTAATGAAGACAGGATGAATAATGAAAGTCCTGCTCCTCCTGCCAGCGGCGCCATTACTCCCCTCCAACAGATGGTGGCGTCCTGCTCCGGCGCCATCCTTACGTCGCTGTTTGGTGAGGCACCTACTCTTCAGCTTATTACATTACAAAAAGCATGCCTTTGTTTATTAACTAACACTCAGCTGGTGGTTTATGAGGTACAACTTGTTATTGTGTTATAAAATTATTTTGATCAGTCGGAGGTTTGGAGAAGTTTCCTGAACTGCTGCTTTGTTTGTTCTCTGATTAAATGAAAATTGTGACAAACATCCTGAACACAGGCACTCATGTTGAGTTGCTTTTTTTACAGTCACACCTCTGGATGTTGTGAAGATCAGGCTACAAGCACAGAAAAATCCCTTTCCCAAAGGTGAAATGAATTTACACTATGTTGACTGACTTTTTTTTTTTTTATTTTAAATTCTGTTACATATATCAGACCATGATACTGTGCATGCAAAAAGAAGCATTATTAAAGTAATAATAAAGATCAACCTATTTCCATAGCAGACTTTTTGGAAGTATTACAGAGGTAGAAACCATATGAGGCCCTTAAAAAAAGGTTCTTTTGTCCCTGTGTTTTAGCATTTGATCTGTCTTTATGTTTATTGTGGCTCCATTATATACTAAACCAGGGGAGTCAAACTAATTTTAGTTAAGGGGCAATATAAAATGTCACTTTATGAACTTTATAACCTATATGAATCAGGAGTGGGATTAGGGAGCAGCTAGAAGAGAGCCTGGAGAGATGGAGCCATGAAAGCCAGAATACATGTGTGAGAATGAAAGGGAGATGATGTAACAGTGAAGGTGGATGAGTTTAAATACCTGCAATCAAACATCCAAAGCTCCAAAACTGCTTTTATATCTCCATACATTTTCATGCCCTTGTTGTACTGCTGGCTTTACATTACCACACTAGAAACAGCAGTGAATTTTACTCAATAATTGGTTTAGCCAGTAACAACTTTACTGAAATGTTCGCATTTTGCTGACCTGAACAGCCAGGCGGCCTGCGTTTGACGTCACTGTATTAAATGTTAATGTTAATATTTTTCAGGCAAATGCTTTGTCTACTGCAATGGACTTATGGACCACATATGTATTTGTGAAAATGGGAATTCCAAGGCCTGGTACAAAGCTCCGGGTCACTTCAGCGGCACGCTGGTAAAATTTTACATCCACATTACAGTTTACCACTATAATTACCTCCCGCCATGTTTTTGGTATCGTTTGTATGTCGTTCTGTCTGTTAGGTCTGTTAGTTGTCCGATAGCCTTGCTTCATTAAGCCTTGCTTCGTTAAGTTGACCTTGGTCTTCAAGGTCAACTTAATGATTTAATGGTCGAAAATTGACAAAAGCCTTATAACGTAGAATCTGTGACAAGTGTGGTGTCTAGTGTCAACATTTAAAGTACATTTAAAAAGGAAACAGAAAACAAAATGAATATATACAAAATCCAATTATGTTCCCTTAAAAGTAAATACTGTCCAGAGAGTGAGCTTCTTGTTCCGTATAATGTTTTAAAGTTAGCAGTCTGACACATTAAGCTTAGCTTTAGTGACTGATAGAACTTTTCCTTGTATAAAGTTGAGCTGTTGTAGTACAAAACCTCTGAGTGCCACAGAGCACATCATCCTTCACTGACTCCTAACTCTGAATCTCTGCAGGATGCATTTGTCAACATAGTGCGGCATGAGGGAATCAGGTCATTATGGAGCGGTCTGCCTCCAACACTGTGAGTGTGAAGTCTATTTCCTGATTGGGCGCCTGCCCTCCTTTTAAAACTGAGCTGTGGTGGGTCAGTAGTGATTACAGCGGATGCTGTCATTAACAGTGTTTTCCTTTGATGTGGTATTTACTCTGAGGTGGCTCACTATGAATTTCTTCAATGATCGTAACCAAATATTTAATTATGTTATGCGTCATTAAACAGAACTTTCTTAAATTTAGATGCATTTTGGTGGCTGTCTTTTACGTGCTTAGAAAATTTTATAAGGAAGGCATGATTTATGTACTTTCTGTTATGTGCCTTCTCTAGTGTGATGGCAGTCCCAGCCACAGTGATCTACTTCACATGTTACGACCAGCTCTGTGCAGCACTGAGGGTCAGGATGGGAGACTATGCTCAGGTGGCTCCTCTCCTTGCAGGAGCTACTGCTAGAGGTGAGCTGACTGCTGTCCTACTGCCACTGAAATATGCCATATATTGACAATAATGCCCATATAATGCCTAATAACAGACATCAGCATTTTAATAATGTTTGGGGTTTCAAGGCCAACCACCCTTACCTTCTGCACCGTGGCCTCGACTTCCTGATTTTATCCCACAAGCTAGATTTCATCTAGAAAATGCGAATGTTATTTTTAGTCTAACTCACAGGCCTGTAAGTGATTATTAAAGTAGAAAAAAGAGGCTCAGTCATTAAAAGCACCACAGCAGTATGTTACTTTCACTACCATAACACTTCATGCCCTGCTTTGTCTTCCTCCTCTGTGTGAAAGTGGGTTCGGTGACGGTGATCAGTCCTCTGGAGTTGATCCGCACTAAACTGCAGTCCCAGAAGCAGTCGTACAGGGAGCTGACCCAGTGCATCCGTTCAGCAGTGGCCAAAGAGGGCTGGCTGTCCCTGTGGAGGGGTTTGGGGCCCACGCTTCTCCGAGACGTTCCCTTCTCGGCCATGTACTGGTACAACTACGAGATGGGCAAGAGTTGGCTGTGTGGCTTGTCTAACATCACAGAACCCACGCTGACCATCACCTTTGTATCCGGAGCTGTTTCAGGATCTGTAAGTAAATTTTTCATCTAAAACTGCACAGAATTCAACTTCCAGCCTGCAGATAAACATATCTGATAGCGAACAAACAGAAGTAAACTACAGCGTATCATTTCTTATTTCATTTTTGTCATTTCTTTCAGATTGCATCTATTGTAACTTTGCCTTTTGATGTCGTCAAAACAAGAAGACAGGTGGAAGTTGGAGAGCTGCAAGCAAAGAACTGTAATTATGCTTAATTTTTTTTTTTTTTATTAAAGCTTCTGAAGATTGTAAATGTACATCTGAAGCTGCCTGGGGAGGTTATGTTGATGCTTTATGTTCATATTTGTGTTGTCATGGTAAATAATCCAAGTCTGCAGTTAAATAAAAGCAACAATGAGCTTTAAAACATTTTACTTCTCATCAAAAAGGCTTCCTCATTCCGTTAAGAGGCCACAACACTTTGTGACAGTCGACGAGCGTCACAAGTCAAGCCCTGTAGAGCACTTAAACCTTCTCAGTGCTGATAAGCAACATGAATAAGTGCCTCAAGTGTGTGCTTCCTCCTCTGTGGATGATGGTGATGGCTGCTCCAGCTGTTTGTAGACGCCCCCTTCTCTCCTGTTTCAGACCCCACTCCTCTTTTCAAAGCCTTGCCCTTTAAAGACTGCTGAGTGAGGAACAGGCCTTCTTGCATGTGCTCCTTAAAAACACCATTAAGCCAGTGTGCACCACTCAGTGTAAACATCAAACGTGATGAAGACATTTCTCAGCTCATCTGTAAGGATGTGATGGAATATGTGAGGCAAAGCTGCTGCCCTTTATTGTTAAACCCACATCTCTTGTGCTCTGTTTTTGGTTGGGTGATGCTGTTTGTTGCTAATTGGTGCTCTTGTGTTTGCAGTGCCAGGTCAGGCCTCCTCCACCTTCTGTGTGATGTGCAGGATTGTGGCAGAGGACGGGTTTAGAGGGCTGTTTGCAGGTAAGTCTCTGACCTGTGACTCAGTGAGTGGTGAGTCTGAGGTAGTCACGAACACTCGCTGTAAAAACAACCTGCACCCTCTTTCAAATCTAAAGCGTTACGTTTCAGGACATGATGAAAGTTTTTCATTTCTTGCCAACCTTTACATTTGGTAAATACAACCTTAGATTAACAGCATATTACATGCATAGCATATTACTGTTTAGTAACTTGTAGAAACACCTTTAGCAGCTGTAACATGAAGTAATAATTTCCTGTATGACTTTAAAAACATTTTGGACCACTCTTCTTTACAATGCTGTTTCCATTAAATGAGAACATTTGCTTATGCACAGCTCTGTTCGGGTCGCGCCACCACATTTCAGTCAGTTTGCGGTCTGCACTTGCTGCTGTTCTTAGGTTCAGTCGTCCTGTTGCATGATCCCATTTCAGCTAAGAACAGATGTGACTCAAGAACATTGTGGTATACACAGGATTTCATGGTTGATTTAATGATTGCAGGTGCTCAGGTTCTGTGGCTGCAAAACAAGCCCTCATCATGACCTCCCCACCACTGTGCTCGACAGTCACTATGACACAGTTGTGCTGACATGCTGTTTGTGATTTTTGGCCGGATATGGGATTATGCATTATAGCCAAACATGTCCAGTTTGGTCTCGTCTGTCTTGCGGTTTTTTCAGATGCATGCAAGTCATGCTGCCTCCTCTCTCTTTTTAGAGAGAAGCAGCTTTTTCATTGACACTGTGCGAACACACATGAATACTTGAGACCAACTGGTCTTTTAGAGGTGCTCACACTTATTGATCAGTTGAAAAACTTCATTTGATTAGTAGCACTTGGCTGCTACTTACAACTTCCATAGAAATTAGGAGTTTTTAAGTGTGTGCTTACTTTTTCACCCTGCTTCTGTGCTTTGGCTTTAATACATACATATATATCCTTATAGTTCATCTTAAGGTTGTATTTACCTCATTTTAAGACTTGCTAAGGGCCCGATTGTTTTCATGTCTTGATACATGAAACCTTATGACTGAAAGAGTGCGTACATTCTGTTTAAACTGTATATAAACTCTTCTCATACCTGTTGTTTCTCTATCAGGTTTTCTCCCCAGGCTGATAAAAGTGGCTCCAGCCTGTGCCATCATGATCAGCACTTATGAGTTTGGAAAGGCCTTTTTCCAGAAACACAACAAAGAGAGGACACATGGACTACTGCAGACCAACCCCTGACAGATTTCCCTTGGAAGAACAACGCATGCCACGACAACTACTGCTAGACCGCACCTGAGGATTGTACTATCAAACCACTTAGATTTAACTTGAGGTTATTGAGCAAAGTCAGGGGTTGAAATGATGTTAAATTATACTTTAACAATAATTAAGACGTGTATATAAGGTGAACAAGTAGCCTCGGGGCTTTAGGACTCCTTGTCTGTTTGTATATAGAGATTTCACTGTCTGCACAACGAGCTCCATGAGATCAAGGAAAGGATGGTATTTTTTTAGATAAATTTATTGGAGCCTGAGCAGTTAATTCATTCAGGTGAATCCATATTCTCCTTTCATAGTGCAAGTCAATCAAGAAGTTGCACAGTGTTCCTCCTAAAGTTATCTGGATGAGCCAGGTGTTTCATTTTGCGGTGCAGACCTTTAGCATGATAAAGTTAATGTTGCCAAATTTAAAACATTAGCAGAAATGGGGTTTAAAAAAAACCAACTGTCTTCCTGCACTGTAAAATATTAAAGATGATCAGAATTGATATGAATTTATTCATATTATTTATTTTTACATGTTTGTTGAATGCAGTAGATTCTGTGTGAAGTTGGAAAGAAATATTTTTCATCTACACCTTGTTAATTTCAGACGTGTTTAGGAGCTAGTATAGAAAGACTTTTTATTAGTAATATATTTTCCATGTATCTCACTGAGATCATGTGCTCTGTGCCTGAACTCCTTAAATTAGAGACACAAGATTTGTCTCTATTTCACTCCTCTTTGTTGTGAGAACCCCTAAAACGTCTCCTTGATTTTGCACAGTAGGGTGCCACTACAGCGTGAGTGTAAATAAAATAGCGTTATTCAGATTGTACTATATGAAAATGTCATTTTCTACACCCAATTACCTTTTCCTCACACCTGTTGCTGTTGACAAGAAACTGAAATGTCACCATCAAGTTGTCAGTGTTTCCGTGGAGTTTATTCAAATAAAGAATAACAAGGTAAAACATCTGCTGTATGTCTGTGCAAACGACCGCTGGAACGAGGTGAAGGCAAAAAGTAATGAGTTTAGTGTTGAGGTACACGGCTTAGTTACCAACAATACAAATTATATTCATACTGAATCCCAACACAGACTTTAAACAATGATCTATCCACGGTAACCAGCCATTACAGTGAAATACTGCATTTTAATAATTAAAGGGAATAAAGCTCAACTTCAAAATAAAACCCAGAAATTTGGGGTGGTTATTACTCATAGTGATCCTTACCTGAGAACAAAACCACGTGATACTGCATGATACACAACAGTGGCAACATAAGGCTGATGAAAAACAGAAGAAAAACATCTACACCCGACAACAAAGACTGCCTCATCCCAAACACTGATGACGTACTGAGACAAAACAGAGGCACATTACCATCACAAATAGAACAAAAGAGTGATTTATGGCACCACCAACAGAACCGAAAATATGAATAAATCCCTTTATCAACAGAAAACAATTCAGTGACACTCTGGTTTGTAGTCTATCATTTTTCCCCTCAGACCTCTGACCTACAGTCAGCATTTTCAGTATGGTATAATCTCTAGAGCCTAAGAGAGGCGCGGCCTTTTCCCTGTCCCCTCTGGGCTGTAAAGTGACATAATTCAGACTAATACTTCATAAAATAGAAATCAACAATGCTCCACAGATAAAAGAACAAACAAAACAAAACACTGAACATATACTGATGAAGTTCCATTTGAAGATCCTCTGTCATTTCATCGGTGTGGAACATTATTAAGACGTCATTCAGACTGATGGAGCTGGTTAAGTCATGCTACACCAGATCCTCAAGTTCCACATACAGAACATAAACCTCTACAAACAATTTCCAACACGGAGAAAATTCCTGGATTATCTGACCCTGGCCAGAAGGCGTTTTTAGCTCTTCATTCACTATGAAGGAGTGAAACCTGGGCTGCTGACCTCCGTTGTAGGACTGGCCAAACACTCATTCGACCTCAGGCTTGCCAGAGACTTGTAGCTGGCGACTGAGGTCAGGGAGCCACACAGACCTCTTAGAGAAGGAGTTTCTTCTTTGCCTGGATGACAAGACACAGTAAATGTTCACACCAGCGATGGAGAGCTTCGCAGACAGCAGTGCTTGCTGCCAGGTGCAGACATACCTTGGTGAGTCCACTTTGAGTTGGCCGACCTGGCCTCCAGACTCAGCGTGTGGGACGGTTCGAGAGAATTCTGGGAAATGCTCATGTCTGCAGAGAGCTGCTCCAGACTCTGGAAACTCTTCCTGCAATGAATGGACAAAGATCAATAAAGGCCACACAGTATAATTGATGCTGATAGGAACAGAAACTGAATCAGTTGAATGAGTTTTTGATGGCAGTACTTCGAGTACTTCGTGAGACAAAAGCCATTTAAATACACTGTGTTGGTGATTTAGGGCAAGACAAAAGTTCGTGTACAAACTTCAAATGTAACAACGGACTCAAATTGTGTAAAGACAATGTTCTATATACAGTCAGACACTTTATTAGGAACAGCTGTTCACCTGTTCATTAATAATAATAATAATAATAAATTCCCCTAGGGATCAATAAAGTATTCTGATTCTGATACAAATGCCCAAGTAGCCAATCACAAGTAAGCAACTCAGCAAATTTATCCATGGTCAAGATGACCTGTTGAAAGAGGAGAACGGCCAGACTCCTTGAAGCTGATAGGAAGGCAACCGTAGCTCAAATAACCACTTGTTAGTACCAAGGTATGCAGAAGAGCATCCATGAACACTCAGCACATCAGACCTCGAAACGCTTTGTTTCTGTTTCACTTCTGTTTCACTTTTAAAGTTCCTGGACCTGACTGATGTCAATGACAGCAGATATAATTAACTCGTTCCTTCGTGAGGACGGAGGCTCCACCTGCTGGCTGTTCAAACTTTGTTTTGATCTGAACCCAAAAGTTTGAATAATAAATATTTACTGTTTTGGTTTGCATACCATATTGTATTGTACTATTGGCCTTGCAGACATCTGCATTGTCTGGATGCTTTTTTACATCGTGGGCCATATACATCCCACTTTGATCTTAAGTTGACTAAACCAGCAAAACTTGAATATCTGTAAAGATGTTTAAATATTAGTGCTGTCAGCGTTAACGCGTCAAAATTGGCAAATTAACGCAGATTAGTCCGTGTGGGAGGGTTACTCGTCATCATGACTAACACGATTAACAACTAACTCATCTGGAGCGCAGACTGTCTCAAAATCCCTGGAATGTCTCTGTCAACGCATTTCGGGCAGTTTGTCTGAAGTTTGTCCATTCTGCGCTCCAGATGGGTTGCGTTAACGAATATTTAAGTGCAATTTCAACTTCTTTTTCAGTTTTCTACATGATAAAGAATTTCTGCTGTAGTAAATGAAAGAAACGTGTCAATATTAATAGATAAACATTTAAGTTTCATAAAAGTTTCTAGTAGCTTTTTTTTTTTTTAAGTGGACCCATTGTAAAAATAAAACAAAAAGCAGAATTTTTTTATAATTGATAGTACAAGAAGAGGAACCTTTCTGTCATTTAGTTATTTTTCTTTTACTTAATTACTTTGGTTATGTATGAATGGCAATGGGGGAGGTCTTTATCGTAGGTAAAAGCTGTAAGAAAACTAAAAAATATATGTCCTCCTTCACGTTTTCCAAAGCCATCCAGTGAGCCTTGGAGGAGCCTTTGCTGGGCCAATTCTGGCCCCTGGGCCTTATGTTTGACACCCTGCTTTGCAGTATATCTTGGTATTCAATAAAAATAAAAGCAAATACAGAAAACACTTCAAAATAACTGTCCAAATAAATGCTTGTAGGCTGAAGATTTTCTTTTACAAGGACTTTGTACATACTCCTCCCACTGTCCTGTAGTCTTCCTGTACAGCAGTGTATCCAAGGCAACAGCATTGGCATCCATGGCATCGGGAGATGGCCACTGATTGGTCAGATGAGCTGTTAACTCTTGTCTAGATCGCAAGTCGTTGTTCTTAAGCACTGTTCTGAAAACACAAGACAAAGTAAGTAATATTTATTCAAATGTCACAATCATCTTTAAAAAATTTTAAAGTCTAAATAATTGAAATACATTTTAAATCAATCTCGCGATACCTTTAACACCAACACTAAAAAGAACTGTAAATTAATCTTGCGGGAAACTGTACAATTTACAATCATCACCTCGTCAGCCTAACATGTCAGCCTGCTTATATGTAATAATATATGTCAATTTTGCCCTGATCACGAAAACGATGGAAAGTTAAGAGATTAGTGCTGCTATCCTTTCATTTCAAGAGGAACATAAACAAACAATAGTAAAGGAAATTAAACTCATCAATCAGTTGCCAGGATGTGGTGCGAGTGGAAAAGTCATTTTCTGGGGACATCTGCAATCCCACAGGAAACGTTTTGACATATTTAGGCCTGGGCCACAGTACTGGCACACTGTCTCTACTAAAACCAGTTTCTTTGACAATGGAAAAAAAATGTTAGAGAATAATCTTTATGGGTGTTTTTTCTTCCAGATACAGTACTGTGTAGTGTGTCCTTAAAAAATTACATGAAACTGGACAAATGGAGAACAACAGAAGAAGAATCAGGATTTTTTTTAAACTATGTATAGAAGATGAACAAGATCTGAAAGTCATGTCTTTAGGGACACATCTGCCCCTTTAGATCCATCTATTGTTCACTGAAGCCTTATCAGGAATAGTCTCAGTGGAAGGTTGGCTGTCAAGAAGCCATTGTTAAAGAAGGAACAAAGGAAGAAACAGAATATACAATCCTGAAAAACTTTGTATCACTTTCACTCTTTTTTAATTCAGAGTATAGCATCAAGTCGATTAAACTTTTGGGATATTGCTGTGGTCAGTTAAATAGCAGAGGGAATTGTTAATCAATTTCAGCTGCTTTGGTGTTAATAAATGAAGGTTCTTAAACCATCAGCAGGAGCGGTATCTGCTTCTTTGTGCAAGGAGGAACAAGAGGAGCACTGGCAATAGCTACACAATAGCTTCCAGCAGGACACTGATGTGAATGTCTCTGACCAAACAAACAGAAACAGACTTCATGAGGGTGTCCACTAGGGGCCCACAATGTCCTCTAGAAGGCCCCATGTTCACTGCCCAGCATTATAGAGCCCAATTTGCAGTCACAGATGAGAACAGGTCCCCCCTAAGCACATGTGACAGACGTGAAAGGTTCTGGAGAAGCCGTGGAGAACATTATGGTGCCTGTAACATCGTTCAGCATTGACCAGTTTGGTGGTGGGTCAGTTATGGTGTGGAGAGATATATCCATGGGTGGATGAACAGACCTCTACAGGCTAGGCAACAACACCCTAAACACCATTAGGTATCTTGAGGAAATCTTTGAACCCATTTTCAGACCCTTCGCTGATGCAGGGGGTCCTGGGTCCCTCCTGGTGCACGACATTTCCCGGCATCATGTGGCGAGAGAATGTAGGCTGGAGTCAAAGACCCAAAGACCGTGATGCTTCTCTGCTCACACCTATTGAGCTCCACAAAATTTTGTAATTAAACTGTCATTTCTGGTTTTTCTCATTAGCTCAGCTAATCATTCCACATACCCACAGGCTACTGCCAGAGTGCCCCCACGTGGCACTCGGTTGTCTCAAAATATTAATGGAAAGCTGATGCCGTTTGACTGAAGTAGCGCTGACTGCAATAGATTCAGTAACAAACAAACCACCTGCAACCTTCAGGCTACTTGCTGTGTCTTGAATGTCAAACTCACAGTTGGAGCAACTGCAAACCTTTCCACCCAACACCGACAAAAAACACACACCAGAATGGACTCACAATTGGTCCTGTAGTTCCAATATGATATACTCAAGCTGTTCTTTCTCCAGTGTGTGGGAGAGGTGTGTGTCTGCCAGGCTCTGCTGAAGGGCTTTGTTTTGGGACACAGCCTCTGACAGCTGGGCTTCTCGTAGACGGACAAGCTCTTCCAGGTAGCCCTGAGGCAAACAAACACACATCAGGTTTATTAATCTGCTGCACATGCACATCTGAATGTCCTGCTTTTCACTACAAACAAGAACCCTGAAGCAGGAACAACCACAGCAAGGAGCCACAATGAAGATATAACATAAAGCTGAATATTTGTTTGTGTCAGAAAATAAAAACAAACCCAAACTCCTAATTATCATGCAAATACCAAGGAAAATGTCACACTGGCATTAATGGCCTTCCTGCGCCGTCATCGCAAATTAACACTAGTATGAAACTCCTGCTGATGCTACCTTTTGTTCCAGTGCCATGCGATACTTCTGCTCGAAGCGTTTGCACTTGCTGACCAGGTTGCTCTGCTCAGTAAAGATGGAGGCAGCCGTGGCTGTTTTGTCGGGTGTGCTGCTCTCACTGCCGCTGCTCCCCAGAGTCCTCATCTCCTCCTCGTCACTGCTGATGCTGTCTGCGCTGCACAGGACAAAAGTGCGTACCCGATTAGTACACTGCTCGCATACAGTACCGTGCAAAAGCCTTGAGACACCCCTCATTTCTTCAGATTTTGTTATAAAAATGGGAAATGCATGCTGCCAATTATTGAAATGTACCACACCTGCGTTGCATAATTTAATCATTTAAGGTCATATTCACACTAACCTTTATTTTCAGGTAGTAACAGGTCACGTCACTGTCATGAATATAATATGATATAAATTCCTGCAAAAGCAATACAATCTAAAGCCTAATGACAAGTGAGTTTAGCAAGATTTGACGATACTGGTGAGTAAATTGTGGTAAGACCACTTCACTCATTATTCACCCTGCACACAAACAGTCTGTGCATTTAAACTGTTGAGGACTTCATGATACAATATAGAAAAATGTGCTATATTACTCATGTGGCACTGTTTAGGGTTTCTCCACTCTGTTTTAGCTGTGTGATCAGCTCAGGTGAGGTGAATGATTTCAAGTAGAGAGCAAAAATGTTGCTGAGCAGTGGCACGAAGATCAGCAGCTACAGAAAAGACTAGTATCACATAAACGATCTCTGAGGAGTGTAAATCAGACGTCAGTAGAACCAGACACTGTTTACTGTGAAAGGAGGAGGTTTTCTCTAAATCACCTCTGTATCTTGCTAACAGGCTAAAATCAAAAGCTTCAAGCCTTCACACCTCCTGCCTGTTGAGACGTGCTGTGGTTGTGGTATTCCCAGGAGCACGAATCCATCACTTCCTGTGCCCACTAGAGGGTGTTGGAAAACACTAATTATAAGAACACTGCTGTATACTGTGTTGAATCCACAATGAAAATATCATGTATACCAGAGGTTTTTTTACACGATGCTGTTACCACTCGGTGGTGCCGTGAAGGTGACTCAGTATTAGCACACAGATGTCTCCAGGCCTAAACTCTCAGCAAGCATGAGTTCAATCTAAACTAAAAACCTTCACATTTCAGCACAACTCAAGATCATTAGATTAAATTGACCAGTTGATCAGATTAAGTCTCTGACAGGAGTACAACTTGCAAAAAAGGCACCAAAACTGAATCTCAAAACCAAAATGGTTGATGAGGGCATGAGTTCAAGGGAGTACAAGCATTTTGGAGCTGTACATCCAAAGGTAAAGCCACTAGACAGAGACGCCCTTCAACAAAAACTCAAAAGCTTTGCAAAATAAATTTCTATAGTGGATAAAAACAGAAATGTTTTCTCTATCCCACCCGTTTATCTGTTACTTAATTACTCTGGTGTAATATAAATAGACATTGGGGAAGTCTTTATAATACGTAAAACACGCTTAAAAGTTAAAATGCCTTCATTCACATTTTCCAAAACCGTCCAGAGGGCTGGATTCTAGTTTCAACTGGGCCAATTCTGGTTCTTGGGCCTTATGTTTGACACCACTGATCTAATTCAATCTCTAGGAAGGGTTTATTCAAGTGTGACACTAAGAAACTGCGAGAATTGTGCAAAAATCACAACTTCCTGTCTGCTTATGGTAAAATTTTTGTACATCTTAGGACAATACAGGATACAAAGTTTCATAAATACAGGTGAAACGCAGCACCGGGGCTACTTTATGCATTTTATGGCTTTTGTATGGGGAAGTGTAGCGCCACATAAAAACTTTCAACAAATTTCTTTTTTTACCACGATGGATATGCGTGCTATGTTTCATGAAGTTTCAAGCCTTTTAAGCTCAACACCATCAGTGCTCAGACACTAATAAAATACACACTACACCAGAGACGGACTGTGTGATGTGAATTATTTGATCTCATACCTCTGAGTGAACTTCAAGTAAGGCGTGTAGTCAATCACAGCAGGGCAGCTGCCATCCAGACCCTCACCTTTCAGACAGAAGCTTGAGACAGAACAAGATGAAACATTAAAGCTGGGTCTGTCTGTGACCGTTTGAAATGCAGCACTTTAATTTAGATGGCATGTTAGTCAGAGCTTCAGTAGTGTCCACCCTCATCCTTTCCTTCTTCTGATGTCTCTCAGGTTTCTGATGATGAAGTGTTTCACAGCTCAACTTCTTTGCATCTGTCACCTGAACTGCACTCTTCAATCAGCAGGCCCTTCATCAGGAGCAGATAACAGTTTACTCTCCAAAGCAGCTCTAATTTTATCAGGAATAATGAAGCCAAATTTAAAACCATATAATGGTTTAATTTAGTTATAATTTTAAAAGAAAAACAAAACATGAATAATTTTTCAGAAGAAGCACTGCAAACACAAAAACATTCACAGCATGCGGTATCATGTCACTGCAGTATTATTTACTCTAAAGGTTTTAGAGTAAATAATGAAACGATACTGTGCAAAACTCTTGAGCCACCTTTATTTCTTTCTATTTTTTGCTTCAAAACAAAACAGACTTTCTTGTTATTTTCAAAGTCGTCTTGAGAAGTAGTTTTTCAGGCTTTCGGAAGGTCTATTAATGAGTGGTGGCTCAAAACTTTTGCACAGCACTGTACTTCTGTTTGATCCCTCTTGGCGTATGTAGGACAGTAGATTAGATGATCAGAACGCCAGTGATGTTGTTGGTCTGTCGTCTTATAATCCAACGCAAATCGCAGGTCAGCAAACACTCATATACAGGACAAATGAATCTAGTTTAGAACCAAATGAAACTGCTCAGAAATCTTATGACAACATGGTCATCAGTAACAATAGCCACAAAAGCAGGAAAATATGTGTATGTATACAGCATTAACATGGGGCGATCGTGGCTCAAGAGTTGGCAGTTCGTCTTGTAATCGGAAGGTTGCCGGTTTGAGCCCCGGCTTGGACAGTCTCGGTCGTTGTGTCCTTGGGCGAGACACTTCACCCGTTGCCTACTGGTGGTGGTCAGAGGCAGAGGTGGGACCAAGTCATTGTTTTGCAAGTCTCAAGTAAGTCTCAAGTCTTTATCCTCAAGTCCGAGTCAAGTCTCAAGTAAAGTCAAGCAAGTCCGAGTCAAGTCGTAAGTCAAGACAGACAACTTTCAAGTCAAGTCCCAAGTCGCACACTTTGAATTTCAAGTCCTTTCAAGTCTTTTTTTTAAAAACAATGTTGCAGTTATATGTTAGGTGTAAATAATAGACCATGTGTCCTTTTTTAAAATCTGTATTAATCTCATCACCTGATGAAAGAAGTAACTTACAAAATATGCACAAACTAATTCTGAAATTGCACCTTGCACAGCTCAATTAAACTTTGCTGCAAGAATAGTCTTCCTCTAAATTACAAATTCACAGAATAAACATTCAGCGAAAAATGCAAAAGCAGAACTTCCTGTTGAAACAAAAACTGCTGAGATTTCCTTATGTACAAAACATTTCCTTATGTACAAAACAAATATATATATATATATGTAAAAAACACCCAGCACCCCCCTCCGGGCGGTATATCCTTCAAGCTCGGGTCCCCTACCAGAGGCTTGAGGGTCCTGCGCAGTATCTTAGCTGTTCCTAGGACTGCGCTCTTCTGGACAGAGATCTCCGATGTTATTCCCGGGATCTGCTGGAGCCACTCGCCTAGCTTGGGAGTCACAGCACCTAGTGCTCCGATTACCACGGGGACCACCGTTACCTTCACCCTCCACATCCTCTCCAGCTCTTCTCTGAGCCCTTGGTATTTCTCCAGCTTCTCGTGTTCCTTCTTTCTGATATTGCTGTCATTCGGAACCGCTAGATCGATCACTACGGCTATCTTATTCTGTTTGTCTACCACCACTATGTCTGGTTGGTTAGCCACCAAGGGTGGTGGAGAATGACCGAGCTAAGATCCTCTGGGACTTCCAGATACAGACGGACAAAATGGTGGTGGCTAACCAACCGGACATACTGGTGTAGGGCTGTGCGATATGACCAAAATCTCATATCCCGATATTAAGACATCTATCGTCCGATAACGATATAAATGAAAAAAATGTAACATTTTCTGTAAATTCTGTGAATCTCGGGCATCTCGACTTGCGTGAAGTGTTTCCAGCTGGACGTCGCGTACCTGGAGTCGAGTGTTTTAACTGATGCATGAAACGATACATTTTTAGACAAAAGTTGTAACGGCCGCCGTTTTCTTTGTGAGTATTTATTACACGGCGTGCTGCGGGGAAAAGCCTGTTCTAACGTTTGAGTCTGAGGTTTATTTTTTAGCACCTGACGGCTTTTTTGCTTCTCATCCATAAATACTCTGCATCTTTCACGTGATTCGGTTTATTTTGAAAAGTCTCAACAGGATCTTGAGCTTTATTGTGAAAGGTTTATGTGGAAAATAAACAAGCGGACACGCCGTGGTTTTACCGTCGTTGTTGCTAACGAAAACGCATAAAAACAAGCGCTTGTCCGTCCGTACTGTGGTTATATTAAATATAAGAGTAAGAGAGAACTTTAAGAAATTAATATAGCCACTACAGTGACCATCAAAATGATGAAAAAATATTGCCGTAAACAGTTTATTTTGCAACACGACGAAACAAACGATAGCGTAAAATGAAACGATAGACGTTTTTATATCGTCATCCGATATACATCGTTATATCGAACAGCTCTATACTGGTGGTAGACAAACAGAATAAGACAGCCGTAGTGATCAATGTAGCGGTTCCGAATGACAGCAATATCAGAAAGAAGGAACACGAGAAGCTGGAGAAATACCAAGGGCTCAGAGAAGAGCTGGAGAGGATGTGGAGGGTGAAGGTAACGGTGGTCCCGTGGTAATCGGAGCACTAGGTGCTGTGACTCCCAAGCTAGGCGAGTGGCTCCAGCAGATCCCGGGAATAACATCGGAGATCTCTGTCCAGAAAAGCGCAGTCCTGGGAACAGCTAAGATACTGCGCAGGACCCTCAAGCTCCCAGGCCTCTGGTAGAGGACCCGAGCTTGAAGGATAAACTGCCCGCAGGGGGTGCTGGGTGATCATTATATATATATATATATATATATATATATATATATATATATATATATATATGAACAATGAACAAGAATGTGCACTTTAAGTTATTTCAGTTAACTATTAACTATTCTGCATTGCATTTGCAAAAGACCAAATTGGCCAAAAGTCTGTCAGTCATTTGTGCACGATGAGGCCGTAGAATGATGCCACCATAGCTGAAAACTCGCTCCACAGGAGCACTACATGCAGGTACTGCCAAAACTCTGCTGGCCACAGAGAAGGAAGAGTCTGCATGTTCATTGCCCAGAACAAGAGGGCGTTCTGTCCATCAGCAATATCCAGGTAGTGACTTAGCTGTAGAGCTGGACTCTTCCCCACATCCTTCTTCTGCCTCTTACAGTAAGCAGCAAAGAGTCCTCCATCTTCACAGGCCTCTTGGTGTTCCTCACCAGGAGTCACAGGTTGCTCTGACTTTGCAGGATCTGCTGCATCTTGCAGGATCAGATCTGGCAAAACAAATTAACAACAGCAAAAGAGCCTTTATTACAATTTTAGACAAAAAAAAAAAAAAAAATACAGAAAAAATATAAACTATATTCAATCTTTACCTTTAACTTTTTGTGTCACCTCTGCCTTTATGTCACAACTGCCCAACACATGGTGTTCCACCCACAACAGGGAAAATGCTGGATCCAAAGCAGCTGCTTTAAGGTACACTGGATCTGAAAAGGGGCAGTGATCCCATCTTCTGCCCTAGCCATTCGCACACTGATAAAGATTCCAAGAAATCTTTTGTTCAAAGATGCTTGGAGGCTCCTGACCAGACCATTCAGGAAACAGACTTGAGGCTTCAGTTTCTCAAGGTGGTGATTGAGGGACAGCACAGATGGAACAATAGCACTAATCGTGACTATTTTCTCACCTTGTGTCAAATCTGTTGCTTCTCCAAAAGGCTTCAATATGTCCACCATCTCCTTCAACAGGTTCCACTCTCGTGTTGTGAATAATAACTTCTTGTGCCCAGCCATTTCAAGAAGAGCACAGAGTTTTAGATGTTCACATTGGAGAACTGCCTTCACTTGTCTCAGTGTTGAATTCCATCTTGTGATTACAGCAGCAGGGATCGCTTTCTGTTCACCAAATTCAGCTTCAAACACATGTTTGAATGTTGTGCTTGTGTGCAGTAGAGAGCTGAGCTTAGATAATTTTGAAAGTGAAGGAGATGCCACTTTGGTCTCTGACAAACCCATCTTCCACCACCAGCTGAAGTGTGTGCGCAAAACACTGCAGGCGCTGTGTCTTTGCCATAGCAGCACCTACTGTTTCCTGATCTTCCAAGGTTAAGTCATGCCAGAGCTCTGGGTCGTCAAGATGATCACCATCATCATCATCATGTTCCTCACCTTGCTCAGTGGGGAAGCACACAGTGAATGCTTTCCGCATATTGGCAGCATTGTCACTAATAATATAGTTTAGTTTATCTTTGATGTTGTATTCGTCACATATAGCTTCAAATTTCTCACAGATTCTTTCACTAGTGTGTAATCCTTTGAAGCGGTCAAAGGCCAGCAGTTTGGATTTTAGCTGCATCCTCTCTGTCTCTTTCTGTATCCAGTGCACAGTGATTCCAAAGAAACCCCTCATCCTTCGGTCTGACCAAATGTCCACAGTGACTGAAACATGATCAGTCTCGCTCAACTGAGTTTTTAACATTGAACGTTTCTCAGCAGTGAGGTTCTCTGTTTTTGATATAATTGTTCTGCGACATACCGGGCTGTATTTTCTGTCAACTACCGTCAGAAAGTGCCGAAAATTCTTGTTTTCCACAATAGAAAGGGGCAGGTTGCAACCAATAATCAAGTCACTTAATAATGCATTCGTGATAGCTTTCTGCTGTGGATGAGTCATGCTGTACTGTCCGGCACAAGTGTCCATAAACTGTGATATGGAAGGCTGTTGAGGTTCATTTGTGATCCTCTTTTTCATCTGGTATTCTTCAAATCTGATAGAGGTAAGCATATTAGACTCATGTCAGAAATTCCATTACAGCCATTCATGAATTGCATTTGACTTTAAGTTGATCCTAATAATCCTAAATAACTGTTAACACTTAAACCCTCATAGTTTTCAGACAATAAAAAATATAAATGAAAAATATATAAACAATACTTATTAAAACACTTTTCTCAAAACTCTGCATACAGTTCTAATAAGCAATGTTTAGCATCCCTGTTAAGAATAACTGACCTTTGCAAATAAACAACAGCTAATAACATAAGATCAAAGTATTTTATTTGATGTATTGACATAAATGACAGAAGAAAAAGGCCATATATAGCAGGACTACTCAATTACACACTAAGGTGGGCCAGATTTTCTAACCAAAATTTTTTTTCCCTGGCTCAGACATGCAAAAGTTAAACACGACCATATGTTACCGGCACCAGACCTAGGGGAATCTGGACCGGCAGCAAGCGGCACACAGGCTAGAGAGCACTGCGTAGCCAAATATGAGCAAACTGTTGATTAATAGAGAGGACACCGAAGTTAGCGTCTTGCTCAGGCCGGAGCTCATTTATTTCTCCACATATACACAATACAAATCACACTAGACCATGCATTCTTCCCATAAAATAACAGAGTTCATAAACAAAAATAAAGTTACAAAAAGCATTCTCTCAAAAGCCAAATAAATACAAACTAATTCAAAATGACTTTACATACTCACAACTTAAACAAAACACTCGCGGCTAAAGCATAACAACATACCAAATTAACCCATCTCACATTCACACCTTTCCCCACATTCGCGCCATATACGCTATTACTTTTGAACATGGCGTCCCCTGAACGCAACACAACATGGCGGCAGACGACTGCAAACGTTGTTTCACCAACGAAAAGCTTTCCTCTTAATACATGTACTCAGTACTGCTTGGCTAACACTAAAACAAACACTACAACACATTTTCTGAAGCCGCAGGTTGCCACTGTCATAGCATATACTTATAGTGCTACGTAGCATTATAGCATTATGCCGATGATACACTAATACTCATTACAACAAAATACCACAAAACAACATCATCACTCTCATCTCAAAATATAGCCGAACAGTTGTTACTCAACTTACATGACATTTAGAACCAGTTCGGTAACATAAAAGTTTGTTTGTTAGTACCTGTGGATTAATAGAGAGGACACCAAAGTTAGCATCTTGCTCAAGCCGGAGCTCATTTATTTCTGAGCTGCGCGTGCACAGAACCTATTGCTAGAGTCTCTCTGGTAGTTCCACGGCAATGCAAGAGCACCATCCACTGGCATAATGAAATATAACCATGGTCTGGCAACACATAACAATGTCAAAATAATTCACAATAATAAACAAAAAATAAGGGGGTAATTGGTTTTCTTACAAAAATAAACATGTAGCTCTACGGGGTTAATGATGAGGAGGAGACGGAGAGAAACTCTCTTCCCTGAGTACAGCTACAGAACCCACTTTCTGAAACGGACCCTGCTCACCATTCACCGACAATTCTGAGCTAACAAGTTGCATGTTATTCTTGGATGTGCTTGTAGGACCGGATTTAAAATAGCATGACAAACATATACCTGTTAAAGCCAAACAGTATCATCAACGTAGCCCGGAGAACATTTGCTAATAAGATGCAGTTAGCTAAGTCGCTATCTCATTGTAGCAAAAAAAAGGCAGCACCTACCGTTCTTTATGCAACTTCAAATGTCGGACAAAGTTGGAAGTTGTTCCATCTCCGTCTGTAATTCTCTTCTTGCATATTTTGCATGTTGCATTTCGTTTTTTGTTGACTACTTCGTAGTTTGTGTAGCCGAAAGAAATTTCTCTTGGGAGCATTTTTGGCTCGAGCATTTTTTTGTTTTTTGTTTTTTGTTTTGTTTTTTTTTTAAAATCTGGTTCATTTGATTGGCTGTGCTACAGCTCACGCTCACGTACATACGGAGTGTGGTAAGAATGAATAAAGTGAATTAATGGTCCGCTCTTTTTATATAATATGTATGTTAAATTTTAGATTTGGGTCAAATATCAAGTCTTTTCAAGTAAACAGGTTCAAGTCCAATTCAAGTCCCAAGTCACTGGTGTAAAAGTCCAAGTCAAGTCACAAGTCTTGCAACCTTTTTTCAAGTCAAGTCTAAAGTCATAAAATTAATGACTCGAGTCTGACTCGAGTCCAAGTCATGTGACTCGAGTCCACACCTCTGGTCAGAGGGCCTGGTGGCGCCAGTGTCCGGCAGCCTCGCCTCTGTCAGTGCGCCCCAGGGTGGCTGTGGCTACAATGTAGCTTACCTGTGTGTGAATGTGTGTGTGAATGGGCGGATGACTGAATGTAGTGTAAAGCGCTTTGGGGTCCTTAGGGACTAAGTAAAGCGCTATACAAGTAACAGGGCCACTCATCCATGAAAGTGACCAATAGATGATGATCTTTACCACCTAACAGGATGCAAGTGGTATGCAACACGTGTGGCAAATCCATCTAGCCCTCGAGCACAGTCTGGCTGAAGACCCTTTAGGTCAGGGGTGTCAAACTCCTGTCCTCCAGGGCCAATGTCCTGAAACTTTTAAATGCGTCCCCGTTGTATAGAACTTGACTGCATGCTGAGGAGGCAACCCCCAACCATACTCAAGTAAATTTAAGTAAATGTAAATGTTTGGAAAAATGAACTTCTACAGAGTCTTGCTAATGACCTATTATATTTATTCAGGTCTGTCACAGCAGGGACACATGGAAAAGTTTCAGGACATCGGCCTTCGAGGACTGGAGTTTGACACCCGTGCTTTAGGTGATCACTGTGTATAAGTTTGATTAAATTAAGACGAATACCGTAGGAGCAATAGCGATTTATGTGAACTGTGGACAGACGGACAACAAAGACTTGGCCATGGCGTAACTTCACTGGTCCTTTGGTTGGATGACTCGTTAAATATATGAAAATGTGTTTTCTAATAGAAAGCAGAAACACAAATCCCTCCATCTGACCACAACTGTAGCTGCAGCTGGCCACCTACATCTCCAATACTTTAACATTCCCAGGGGGAGACACTCACTGGTAAAATGTTTCATACATTTATAGATATAATTTAGGATCATCCTATTTTTCAAAATGCAAAAATAAATAAACTAATAAAAACCCTTCAGGATACGTGTCAGACTGCAACAAATCCACTGTGCTGATTATTTTAGCAGTTTTGAGTTTTCTGGCAACATGTTTCTTATTTCAGAACATCTGGACGAGTACCTGAAGTCGATGGTGTTGAGTCCGATGAGCGTGTCGGCTAACAGCCCAGCTTCCTCTCCCAGCATGATTGCTCCGTCCTCATAAAACCTCCTGCGGCCAACACACATCAGTAAGACTCACTGTCTATACAAACGTGGAGTAGTGGGCAAAGACTGAGTGCGTAGGTTACAGCTTTCATTAACACAACTATAACTGGATTGAGAGTGACTGTTTGTTTAGACCTGCTGGTTCGGAAGTCTCTCAGTGCAAATGTGATGTACTCTGAAAGTCTTTTCTCCATCAGGACGACTCTGATCCACGCCCTGCCCTGCAGAGACAAACAGGTGACATAAAGCTGTTAGTGGAAGCTTCTGATATTTGAATTAAAAAACAGCTACACGTCTAAATGTGCCTGTAAAATACGTGGCCGTTAACCATGCGGCTGTTTGCTCTCCATCACAAGTTTGCCCTTTGTTCTTTTCCCAAGAGGACAATGGAAAGCAGAGCAAATGATGATGCACTGATTCAGCATTGTGTGTGCTGCAGGTCTGGATACGCTGACTTTGCCTTCTATTCTGCAGTTTTCCTAAATCAAATATGTTGTTCAAAAAAATGATCACTTTCTGAAAAATAGTGCTTCAGAATAATCAAATCAGATCAATAGACAGTTTTATTATTACCTTCGCTCTCGATGATCGCACATTTTCCATGCTCTCAATGCTTCGGATACAGTTATGAGGTACTTTACTGCAGGCAGCTTTTATGTAATCCCAGAAACTCCGAGGAGTCTCGTAGCCGAACCAAGACATCTGACCTGAGAGGAAAAAAAGAAAAGAAAAAGAAAGAAACAAGCATTTGTATGAGCATGCATGTGCATTCATACGGAATGACCGCCACAGTCAAAAGAAGATTTCCAGTTATATTTAACAATCCTGTTTCTGCTCTGGGACGTCAAGAAAAGCTGAAGGTGAGGAGGAGCAGACAGAGCTGACGCTGATGAACTCTGACAGCACGGGTTAAGGCCGTTAAACACCGAGCGTGCTGCCAAAAAATGACACAAAATTCAAACGTGTTGTGTAACGTAGATACACACTGAAAGTATTGCGATTTTACGGAAAATTGTTTTTAAAATGAAGTCAGAATTAAGTCATGATGAGCAGGTCCTGATGTTTCTAAAGAAGAAAAGGAAAAAATGGAAGTTCTGGGTTCCTCCGATTCTCACAAGAAGACAGCACATTGAGAATTTCATGGTTTGATCCCGGAGTTAAAGCTGTATCACAGCCCAACTGCTGCAAGAGGACTGTCCCATCCCAGGAAGCTTCAGGTAAGTGACGGAAGTGACGGGTAGCTTAGAATTTAACAAACAATTTTTCAAGCTTCAATTATACCAAATATATTAATCAACTGTCAAATAACTAACCACGTCTGCTTAATCATTTCCAACACCCTGGAGGACAGCGGGGAGAGTTTAGACGCTCTCCAAGATTACATCAGCCGGTACTTTAAGGGTATAGTAATGAAGAAGACCCTGGCCAAAAATGAGATCCCGTCATCAAAAAGAAGTTGCCCAGTAGACTTCCCTGGCACAACATCGCCTGTCGGCAAAGACTTTACTGACATCCTGGAGTCAATCGATAAGCGATTGTCCAGCTTTGATGTGAGGCTGTCCCTGGCAGAGATTTTACACCGGGAATTTAAATCCCTGAGAGAATCCCTGAGTTCAGCCAGCAGCAAGTGGAAAGGCTCGCTGCTGAAAATGCCACGCTACGGGACTCGGTCAAGTGTCTTACCGAAAATGTGAACAAGCTTAAACATAGAAAATAAAAAAATAAAAGAGACTGTTATTGATCTACAAGCCCGTAGCATGAAAGATGTTTTTCTGTTTTCTGGTATCCCAGAATCTGCTGGAGAGGACACGGAAGCAACGGTGAAAAGCTTCATTAAAGCCCACCTGAAGCTGCCGGAGGACACCGTGAAGAACATCACCTTCGAAAGAGTCCATCGTATCAGGGCTAAGAGGTCGGGGCTGGGAGTCCACGCCCTGTTGTGGCCAAATTCTGCCATTTCAAGCAGAGGGAGCAGGTGAAGAGTCGCGACAGGGAGCTGAAAGGACTTCAGCGTCAACGACCAAGGTCCTGTTCCCAGTCCGAGGCGGCTTCATTCAGAAGGGCTCCCACGCTGTCACTGCCAGGGACCGGCTCTACGTGGACGGACAGACCCCGGCACCACTCTGTGGCTGTGTTAACTTCACTCCAGATAAGAGCCTGCTGCATTTTTTTTCTGCTTTCTCCCTCTCTTGCATAACTAATCTGTTTAAGTTATTAATATCAATTTGCTAATTCAATGTGATGTCATAGCAGATAAAACCCCATAATTCTCCATTAATGCGTTAATTACAATGTTTTCTTTTCTCTTTTCTTTCTTTTTCATCCCTCCCTCCCACCCTTTTCCTGGGTTTTCTTCCTTCTCCTTTCTTCCACTGCATCGATCACCTGTTTCCCTGAACAGTCACAAACAACACCCTCTATTTCTACTCATTCACACAGTGCGATCACGCACACAGACATATAGGACACACATACTCAAGCGCGTTTAAGCTTGCTCATATTAGTTCATATGCGCACACACATAGTCAAACTTACGGAGCATCTCGCCACACATTTTTCTTCTTTCTATTTACAAACCAGTGATGTATTTCCATTTTCCTCACCCTCATCCATGAATCTTCTCTGAGGTTCTCCTCTTTTCCTCCTGCTTGGCATCTCCATCTTCAACATCCTTTGTACCCACTATCCCCCCACTGCACACGTCCAAACCATCCAAGCCTGGCCTCTCTCACTCTCTCCACCTGAGCTCTCTGATGTCTTCATTTCTAATCTTGTATATCCTCCTGTCTTTTTTGTTAGGGCATCACAGTAGGTCTCATGTGACATCCTGATATGATGCATGTCTTGGAGATGGCGCCGCTAACAAAAAGAGGCCCAAATACTGTTGATACTTGATACTTACCTGGTAAATTAAAACTGAGTTGCTCACATCTAAACAAACCTGAATGTATATTTGCAGATTGAAGCACACAAGAGGTTGAGGTATCCTCCGCTACACATCATGTATCTCTCCCATCAGCTCATCAAATAAAGGCAAAATTACATCTAATTCTGCTAATGTGTGCAGGCTTTTACAGCTGCGCCGCTCTGTTACCTTTGAGTCGATGGCTGAGGATGTGCTCCACGATGGAAACAAAGTTAATGAACTCTGGAGATGAGTCATCTATGGTCTCGAAACAGGAGCGGTCCAGCAGAGTCTTCACTGAAAACCTGAACATAAAAAGCAGATACACGGGTATCAAAATCAATCACTGGGTCTGTGTTTTAAAGGGACACTGCACCAATGTTGCCTGTATAAACAGACTCAGCTCCAGAAGGAGAGCTACGTGACTGTAAATGTAGAGGAAAGGCTTGCATTGAAACGTCCAGGAAGAGTCTTTGAAGGTAAAGTTCACTTACCAGATGGGGGAGAACAATAGCTGCTTTATGTCACACTTGTTTTTTGAATCTTAAACAATTAAGTGCTTAAAGTTAGGATGTGTCAGTCTCTGCTTTTTACCACTGAGGTTTACGCGTGAGATATGAATTCCCACTTTTCCACACCGACATCCAAACAGCCACAGTGGCAAAACACTTTTCTTGTTGCCGAACGCCGTCCAAGACGAGGATAAACGCCGACAGACGAGGCGTCTGCAGTGATCTAGTCCAGAGCTCGGGACTCGTTAACACAGTATCTCAAAAGCCCACGAGAACAAACAAATCGTAATTAACCACCACACTTAACATTTGCCAATTACAAGGCAGAGAAAATAAACACATGGCCTCAGCACTTGTAACGAGGCCTTTGATTAATCCCCTCTGATGAAACCAGCCGTGATGTGCAGCCCACTATGACAGTCTACCGACTCTGCCTAATTTCATTGCAACTGATTACGCAGGAAGGAAAGTTAATAGAGAAAGCCGCGATGTGTCACTGTGTGCGTGTGCTTTATGAAACTGGCCGGTGTGTGTGTAATCTAACTTCATATCGCACCCTGCCTCTCTTTCTCCCTGCCGTTGCTTAGCAGCAGGGTGATCACCAAGTGTGAAAGCGGGTTAAAAACTGACGGATTTCCAGCAGTAAAAGCCTTAAATTAATCACACATCACGTACTTTAACTTTCAGACACCATGGGGGAAAAAAAAATAAATCAACAGCCCAGCTCACAAAAGGCCAGACACAATTTCCTCTCTGTGCAGCGCTTATCCTGTCAGGTGTAACTGCCACCTGAAAAAACTTTCAATGTAGACTTCCAGTCAGCGTGACAACAGCAGAAAATCTAAATGTTCTCACACACACACACACACACACAGGGGTGTTTAAACTTTAACTGACGTGTCGCTGAAGTCAGTCGCACGGTATTGATGCTAAACTAGATGAAGTCGTGAGACTCTTGTTTCTAGGCGACTTACAACAATAACCGATGTCGACTGTATTTTGTTGCCAATCTTTGTGACTTAGAAAAGTTTCTCATGATGTGACAGCTCATTAATTATCACTTCTTCTGTAATGATCAGAAAGTTAAACGTGAACATCTGAGTACACTCCATGATTCACTAACTTTGTACAATAACTTTTATCAGCAATAGCTTAATAATCATTTTCTGTATGATGCTGTCAGTGTCTCACAGAAGATTTTTGGCCCAGGCTTCCTTACTATGTTGCTTTGCTTCACTGAGGTTTACCAGTATTCATTTATGCACAGCTCTCTTAAGGTCCCACCACAGCATTTCTGTCAGGTTGAAGTCTGGACTTTCACCGGGCCATTTCAGCACCTTGATTCTTTTTGTTTTTAAGCCGTTCTGTTGCAGATTTGCTGCTGTGATTAGGATCACAGGAGCCAGTTTTGACTTTTTGTGGTCATGTCAAAGACTACAAGGAGCTCAGGTACTGTGGCTGCAAAACAAGCCCACTCTTTTACCATGACTCTGTGCACATGTGTTTAAAGCAAAAAATCACAAAGATATCAACCATGCAGAGCCTCTGGCAAGCCCACAGTGCGTCCACACACATCATTTGGGAACAGGGATCATTTTAATTTTTTCCCCATTTCTGTTTTAAGCTGGCAGCACAGTGATTAGTACTACCACCTCAGAGCAAGAGGGTCCTGCTCTGAGGTGCTAGTACTCTAAACCCACTGGCTGGCCGGTGCCTTTCTGTGTGGAGTTTGCATTTTCTCCCCATGCCTCTCTCTGGCTTCATCTCCCAGTCCAAAGACATGCAGAAAAGGTTCGTTCAATTCAACTTTATTTATATAGCAGCAAATCAAAACAACAGACACCTCAAAGTGCTTATAATGTAATGTGCAGACGCTCCAACAATAAAGAGTAACCCCAACAATCAAATGACCCCTTTTGAGCAAGCACTTGGCAACAGTGAGAAGGACATTCTTGATGCATGCTCAATCATCCAGGTAAGTAAATCCCACAAGGTTGATTCTGTTCCTCTGGACGTTGTGTTTAGTGGGAGAAATGTTTTGTCACTCATCCAAGTGACTTCTTCAGTCTCAGCTGACTGCGGGTTTCCCAAACCTTAGAAACAGGACATTTGCACAATGACTGAAACTAGCATCACTGAAGGAACAATGGGCTGGGAGGTCATTTCCTTGATCATTAATATGCAAATTGTCATGACCAGTGATCAACAACCACTGATAAAAGCCCACTGATCATTAATCAATGGTTTTTCCCCATCCTGTTTATAAGGTTGGGGAAAGACTTCTTCAGTCAAGAAGTCACTTGGAGGAGAGACGAAACGTTTCTCCCACTGAAAACGCTACATCCAGATCAATGGAATCAACCTTTTGGGAGTGGGAAGGAAAAACTCCCTTTTAACAGGAAGAAACCTCCAGCAGAACCAGACTCAGGGAGGGACGGTGAGGTAGGAATGTTTATATGTGTCTATGTGTTAGCCCTGGGACAGACTGCCAACCCGTCCAGGGTGAAGAAGCCCTCTCACCCTATAACAACTGGCACATGCTCAACCCACCGATGACCCTGACTTGGATAAGCATGAGAAAATGAATGGATGGATTCTGCTCTAAGTACTTACAACGATGAGTCTGTGTTTTAACTATACTGGTAAGTGTAACAGGTAAAACTCGAGTGACAGCATAAACAAATATAAAGCTGGCGTTTACGGTCTCAGGGCAAACACTGAAGCCAGCAGGCTGTCGGTGATCTCGGTTTACTTTCCTTTATTTGCTGTGACCCTCACCGTTTACTCATTTACTGCAGCGGGAGAAAAAAAGAGAGACTGCTGAGTAATTTGTTATCATGTTGAAGACAGCAGAGCATCTAAAATAGAGAGATTTCACTGATTTATCTGTACATGCATAACATTTTTACTTTACATTTACATGACTACATTTACTGTGTTTATATAGATACATTTATCTAAATGTATATCATTTTAGGAGTACAGTTCATTAGTCTGCCGTCTTCCTCTCTTGATTTGATTGTTTTGTCAGAAAAATGGAAAATGCAACAACGAGCCCAATTTAACATTCAAATTGCTCATTTTCTGCAAACAACAGTCACTGAAGCCAAATCTGTATCTGTATCATTTCTGCTTGAAAACCCACGATTAATCCATTATTGGCATCTTTTGTTCAGGATTTCTCTGTTTTCTCTCCTCTCTTTGTGCCAATCAGTGAGATAATGGCTGTAGCGGAGGCAGGAAGAGCTGGGAAAGTATGAGCACCTGTGTCCAATTACCTTCCTTTCAAGTGACCAATATCAGAAGGTCTGCCGCCGCACCCGACACTCCTGAAGCTTCAAAACACTGTTAGTCATTTTGTAACTGGATTTGTTCGCCAGCTATTAAAACAAGGCTGAGCTGACAGCATTTTTATCAGTTTGTTTTCGGAGTCGTTACGCTCCCTTGGTGCCAAAATACAGACACCTCCGCATCTTCTCTTCCCTCTGCCTCAAAAACACCACAGGGTCGGTAACTGACATCTGCCAGCAAAACCAAAAAAGGACCACAAATCAATACCTGGAGCGGGGTGTTTTTCACTAAAGCTGGCAGAGACAGGAGGAGAACCTGACCGGTGACATGTGTGCACACCTTGGCATCGATCGCGCTCATATTCCCCCCACATTCAACATCTATTCGCTTATAAATGTTTTGAGGGAATTGGTTTCATGTGTAGGAGTTTTAACTGAAAATGCTGCTAAATAAAATGTCTGGGAAGGTTCATTTGTGTGTATACGGGTAACAAAAATCCAAAAAAAAATGTAAACTTTTTTTGTGTGTGTCAAAAAATGTATTTGGGGGGTTATTTCTAGATTTCTGGCTTTAACTCTCCACTGGAGTGAGCTGAAATGTGATGGCATGAATGTTTAAGGAAGGGTTGTAAAGCTGGGGTGGGTGGACGGATGAGGAAAAATGTAATTATCCTGCTGTGCAAAATAAGCATCATCATAACAGACCTGAGATCATCTCTGTTTTTAAACCCACCCAGCAGACAGTCAGTGACTTTCCCTTCCTCAGCTCTGTATGTACATTAGCTCATAGTGTAACTGAAGGATGGAGCAGGGCTGTAATCCTGCAACCTTAAAAGCCAACCTTTAATAAATGCATGCACCTGACTCTGAAATTAAATTATCTGCCATCATGAATTCAGCTGCAGACTCTGTTTCGTCCTCCCTGTCGTTAAAGCACTGAGGAGCATGAGGGGTTCCCACCTGCACACGGTCAGCAGGTTTTTCCTCTCCACCACGGCACTCCTGCCTGCACCGCGCTTGCGAACGGGATGGAGACCCACGCCGAGCGACGCCATCCCCGGGCTTGAGTCCGTGGCTGGTCCCCGTGAGCTGTCCACGGCTCCGGTGCGCCAGGGAACGACCAGCTGTCTACGTCCGTCTGTCTGTGAGGGGGACAGAGGATGCTCCACTGAAGGAGGGGCCCGAAAACTGTGATAAGTCACGCTAGGATCTTCCTGTTGGAACTTTCAAAATAAGAGCTTGTGCAACCGACCAGAAAATCATAACTATTTAACACAATTCTCTATTTATACTTCTTTTTATTATATTATATTATATTATATTATATTATATTATATTATATTAAGTACTGTGCAAAAATCTCGAGCCACCCTAAAATCTATAAAAAACTATTTTATAGTTGTCAAACTGTGTTATCGTTAAAAAAAATTTAACGATTATTTTCTAAGCTGTTACCTGTAAACACAACACTGGTTCATCCCTTGAGTTACATGTCGTTGTAATGCTTGCGTTATTCATTGGTCAATGTTAAGTGCTTTAAGAAACAAAAACCAATCCAATGAAAATGATCAGCATCCATGTGTTCTTCTTCTTTCTTCTTCTCGGTTTAGGTTCAAAGGATGGGCCGAGACAGAGTGAAACGTCCAAAGAAAAACCCCTGAAATAACTTCAGGAAGCCAATTAGTCAAGACCACCTTAAAATTACAAGAAGCTCTGACTCCTCCTTTATTATTAAATATAATAAAGGAAATGTGTTATTATAATTAAGGTAGAGCCATAAATTATTATGTGGAAAATATATAAACCCTAAAGTATAACCAAATAATACAAAAATATATATATATTTTTCATCTCTGGTCATACTGGCTGCACATAAATAAAAGAGTTGTTTGTTTGTTATAATAAAGATTTCCTTTCAAAATCCCATCGCCTGACCTCTGTGTGATGAGTTTCTGTGTATCATCCGACCAGATGATAGACTGAGCTTCTGTGTGAGTAACAGGGATTTCATACCATAATCATGAACGGTATTACTATAGTGTTTTTATATTTAACATCTTAAAACTCACATGTGCTTCTGTTCATGTTTCCTGCAGGCTCTTATAATGATCTCTTTCACTTGCGTCGAAGGGGGGAGGGCGTCCTCTAGTGGTTTTGAACGAAAACAGCAGACTCTTCCTTTTCACCAAAATCCCATCTATGCGCTCTTCTTCGTTCTTCTCCTCTGTTTCATTTCTTCCACTTTCTACATAGCAGAGTTGAAGGAATGAGTTGTTAAAAGGGTAGATAAAGACCACAGATGCATAATGGGTTAGTCCTTTGGGTCTGGACCTCTCAAGACCTGCTTACAATGACACTTTCCATAGGCAGGGGGTTTTTTTGGACGCGCTTTGTTAAAGGGCGTTTTAGCATTTGCACTTCACAGAGAAACATTTTACATTTCACTTACAGCACTAAATGAACGTTCAGATAAAAGACAAAGCCCCTACAATCAGTAAACCAGTTGGTCGGGACCTTTTGGACTGGTCACACAGCTCAGCAGCTGGCTGCCTTTGACATACTTCAAATATCACGGAGTTCTTTAAAAGTGATTTCCTTCTAAATCCTTTAAAGTGTGTCTGTGTGTGTGTTTGTGTACATATTGAGTATTTTAGGGCTCACATACTTGGACAAAACAACCTGCATTCCTGTAAAGTAGTTATATCATTCATTTACATACACAGGAGTAGCTGTGATATGATATAATGCTCTATAACGATCAGTCATTGAGCCTTTCTCTGGTGTCTTTATGTACCTTAGTTTGGGGGATCTCTCTGGGGTTCTTTTGGTTCTTTTTTGAGGGGGGGGGGGGGGGGTTGTATTTTTTTTTTTTTTTTTTTTTTTGAATCACTGGTGTCTTAATGAATGACAGAACTTATCTGGACAGTAGATGCTGCTGCTTTCTCATAAGCCTACCATAGAGCATGTTTTTAAGAATACTTTCACTTTCCATACTTTTAAGAGAATCTTAAACAGTAAAACTGCCTTTTAAAACACTTTAAAACAACTCAATAGGCTTTCTCATCGATTGTGCTTATTAACATTCTGTTGATTGTGGAAAAGTTCAGTTTAACTAAGCTTGTTTGCTATGTATGACTTGTAAACCATTTATTTTTTAGGATCCCTGAGCTAATTTCCATCATTACATGATGACTAATTGCAATGAGTAAACATCAGGAACAATATTTCATGGACTTCCAAACAAGTCCACTTATAGGTTGTCAGCTTAATTTGCCTCAGAAAGTAAAGGTGCTGTGGATAAACCAATGTGAACCTTTATTCAGGTTGATGTCACAGTCAAAAGAGCAAGGTCCATGAGAGAACAAAACACTTAGACAAGGAAAACACTAAAAAAAAAACTCAAGACAGGGACTGAGGGATACACAGGAAACACATGAAGGTAATGAGGGTAGTGGACACAGCAGACACACCTGAAAGTAACAAGGTGAGGACACAGGCAAAGCTAAAGGGAAAACAGAGGCTAACAAAGTAAAATAGACAAACACAGAAACAAAGACTGGACTCAGCTGCAGCTTTACAGATTTTATCGTAAAAGTGTAGCGAGTATTGAATGAGTAGGTAAGACCTTATTTGTCTGGTCCTCATGCAGGTGATTCAGAGAGGCAACTGGCAGGTAGACAGGATTCCTGGAAGGTGGAGTGGGCAGGTGAGCTACAGGTGTTTTCTTAGGTTTTTCCTTACAGGTGGAGTAACCAGCTGGGAGGATTGGTTAAACTGAACTGAAAGTGTCCATTAATCACTTTAAAGCGAAAGCAGTCCTGTAAGGAAGAGGACTCCCTTACTACATTTATTTATATTATATTATCCGTATAGCACTTTAGAGCACACCTTTCACTTTATTAAAAGCACCTTATCAAGCACTTTATTTAGCATTGCACTTTAAACATGGATTTGCACAGTAAAACATTTGCACACAAGAAGTTTAATTATTTATTGACTATTTATTGGGAATTTTAAAATCAGTTGGTAGCCTTGTTTCAGATCCTGCACAGCTGCTCCTCATCAAGGAATGTGGTGGTTGTCTGTCAGGAGAGAAGAAGGGTGATTGAGATTGTGATTAAGGTTTACCAGTAAGGAAAACTAATGCAAATGTGTGTGTGAAATCTAGGAATAAAAGTGGTGCAAATAAGTGTTTGTAAGATAATGATTACTCACCTTTCTTGCCTGTGTCCTCTTCAAGGTGTTTGGGCAAATGTTTCCCTGGGGGTCCAGACACCATTTAAAGGTTCCGGGAGAGACCATTGGTAAAGAGAGTGTGGTGAATCTTTTTGTGCTTGGGGTTTCTGGGTTTTTATAATATTGGGTTTGGTGTAACATTAAAGTGTGAACTATATGAAAATGTGAAATGTATTTATGTATTTATTTATTCTAATTGATATATTGTATACTGTGGTGGAAGGTTGGGATTTAAGAATTTACCTGAGAGTGGAAGAATGGGTTAGTCTGTGACAGCTGAACATATTTAAGGCTGCCAGTTGTCATTAGAGAGGGTGGATTTGTGCTGCGAAGAAGCTCGATGAGTTAATTGTTGTAAGGAGAGCTGTATAGCAAATAAATATGTTTGTTCCACTACACTTGCCTTGGTCCATCTCACTGTGTTTCCAGCCTCTAAGGGCCGCCCTGTTACAAGTCCAAAGAAAAAGGGCAGTTCTGCAGGCTTTAAGTGGATCACTGTTAAACAGATTTAATATGATAATTATTATTTTGAGAGGCCTACAAGCCGGTCCTTAAATACAATAATACGCTGCCAAAAATATTCACTCATCTGCCTTCACATGCACATGAACATGAGTGACATCCCATTCTTAACCCATAGTTATTATGATTTCAGCCCACCCTTTGTCACTATAACAGCTTCAGCTCTTCTGAGAAGGCTTTCCACAGTTTTAGGACTGTGTTTAGGGGAATTTTTGACCAGTGCATTTGTGAGGTCAGACACCGATGTTGGACGAGAAGTCAAGCTCTTACACATCCTTACGAACCTTGCTTTGGTCACTGGTTACAGTCATGCTGGAACAGGGAGGGGCCATCCCCAAACTGTTGCCACAAAGTTGGGAGCATGAAATTGTCCAAAATGTGTTGGTATGCTGAAGCATTAAGTTCCTTTCACTGGAACAAAGGGACCAAACTGAACTCGTGGAAACTGCCAAACCCAGTCTCATCCATCAGACTGCCAGATGGAGAAGCATGAACACATCTCCACTGCTCTAGAGTCCAGCGCCGGCATGCTTTACTGCATCCGACATTTTTCATTGCACTTGGTGATGTAAAGGTTGGATGGAGCTGCTCAGCCATAGGAACCCATTCCTGAAGCTCTCTACACACTGTTCTTGAGTTAACCTGAAAGCCACATGAGCTTTGGAGGTCTGTAGCAGCTGACTGTGCAGACAGTTGGTGTCCCCTGTGCACCTCAGCATCCGCTGACCCTGCTCTGTGATTTTATGTGGTCTACCACTTCCTTAGCTGAGTTGCTGTCTTTCCCAATCACTTCCACTTTGTTATAATACCACTAACAGTTGACTGTGGAATATTTAGTAGTGAGGAAATTTCATGCCAGGACTTGTTGCACAGGTGGCATCCTATCACGGCACCTCGCTGGAATTCACTGAGCACCTGAGAGCAACCCACTCTTTCACAGATTTTTGTAGAAGTCTGCATGCCTCAGTGCTTGATTTTATACACCTGTGACCTTAGAAGTGAATCGAACACCTGAATTCAGTGATTCAGATTTGCAAGTGAATACTTTTGGCAATGTAGCATGAGCTGAGGCCTGCAAGGACCATGAAAGGGAAATAAATCAAGGCAAGAAACCAGACATAAGTAACAAGCTCTTAAGACTAAACTGAGAACATAATCATAAAGAAACCAGAGGATCTTTAATGTCTAAATGAGGATAACCCCCCCCCCGCTAGGACCTTAATGCTCCGCACTGTGACTCACAGCAATGCTCCCGGGTCAACCCTGACTTTGTGTTAAACTAATCCTAAAGTAATAATGGTATTTCTAACCACTTATATACCACAACTTTATCCTTTCAACAGCTACTGAAAGTTAGGGGACCTAGCTTCTATCAGATATTTATATAGAGATCCTCCAGCTTAAAACTGTATTACCCTTCAAGGACCTGCAGTTCAAAAATGCGCCCCTTCGACAAACCCATCTATTCTCTGATTGGATAGTTAAATTTGTGATTGACATGACATTGACCAATCAAATGAAAGGAAGAAAAATAGGGTCAAAATTCGTACTTGTAACTTGAAACTTGAGTGCAGAGTTTCACACATAATTTTTGGCTAAGTCCACACACAAATTCTTTTTACACATACAAATCCTGATTTACAAGTACAAAATATTTATGACCACAATTTGAGCCCATACGGTTTGGATATTTCTGCTGTTTTCTCACGGGCCCTGGTATAATGCAAGCATGTCACTGCTATTTTACATATGTGTATTGTTAATTGTATCTCATAATCAAATTATCTGGATTTTCCATTTATTTATTTGTATTCTTGAGCCAGGTTATTTGTTTTGTTTTGTTCTGCTATGTTGATTTTGTTTTATTTAACGATGGTGTCAGTGTAAAGTTTAAAACTCCGTAAATACATGGAAGGAAAAAACAAATACGTCATCAGTGTCTTTGTGGTTTTAGCTTCAGACCATTAACCTCTGCAAAGCAAGCATCTGCACTTTTTAAATGTGTGAACTGAAACTCTGATAAACCACAAACCTGATCATTGCCACGCTATCAGGAAAGAGCAGATCACACACTGGTTATGGCATGCTACACTGCACCCACAGCTGCCCTGGGGCGCACTGACAGAGGCAAGGCTGCCGGACACTGGCACCACTGGGCCCTCTGACCAGTCTAAGTCTAAAAAAACAAACAAACTAATATGTAGTTGTGTGTTTCATAATACATGTATGAAAAATGTTAACATTTTTCCAAATGAAAATTTAATTTTCATGAACATGGCAATAACTCGGAATAAACAAGCACTAAAAAGACAAGAGCCTTTTCCCTTTTAGCTCAAAGCCTTACATACTTGAGGGATAAATGGCAAACCAGGAGAGCAAACACAAAAGCTCAGAGTATTTAAAAAACAAAATGAACAAAACAATGGAAAAGGCTCATGGTAGTCCATTACTCTACGTTATCGTGTTTTACTTACACTTTTCAGTTGTAGTTACTGACAATAAATAATATTGATTAGTATAAATAATGATTTTAGTACAAGATACTGATGAGTATAGATGCCTTTTTCTCAAATATTTTGATTCAATTTTAAACAAAAATATTAAGTACATGCAAAGAAGGTATTCTGTGAACCACATACTGAATTTTTTGTCTGAGATAAATGTAAATAAATACCTTAATTTAACACAAACGCGTACGTTAACATTTTAGACATTTATTTCAACTTATCAAACTCAAATAATTACTAAAAGGATATTCATAGATTTTATCAGGCTCATCTAACTTATATTTATAGTGATATTTAATAAGCCTCTGAATTACTTTTTAGAGTGACACATATGTGGGAGATGTACACAACGTCACCCTCTGCGTAGAAAGCACAAATCCTACTGTTTTATATGTCAGGGTTCACGTCCCTCATGCGTAAGCAGATACCATAACCTGCATCAGTTACCGTTAGTGACAGACACAATTCTTTTTTGGGGGATCTTCTGCAATTACTTAGAAATCTATCTTAACTGCCTCTCGCCCCGCCGTTTCCTGTTGTTCTCTCTTAGCAGCGCAAACGCACGCAATGCTCTCTGGAAATCTGCACAAAGCTTCCTGTTCTGCACAATTTCAATCTTGCTAAGCAATGACCTATGACACAGTTTATAACTGAAGAGTGGCCTCTAATATACTGGCCTGTTATTAAATGCATAAAACAAAATACACAGCAAATAAGCACTAGAAAATATATTTTCCTAATAACTACTTTATCTAAAGTTTGGGGCACTTGTCCTGACTTGTCCTGGTTCACAAGATAAAGCAGGTGGATAATCAGACAACTAAGGGGCTTATTGATTTTCTATTTTTACTTTTTAGTGAAACACATCATTGGGCAATGCATAATAAAATACACTCACAGGTCACTTTATTTGGTCCACCTTGCTACTATAGGGCTGGATGTCCTGTTTGTCTTCAGAACTGTTTTAAATCTTTATGACAGAGATTCAACGAGGGGCTGGAAACATTCCTCAGAGATTTCAATCCATGTCAACATGACAGCATCATACAGCCGCCTCAGATTTGTTGGCTGAGCATCTGTCCTGAGAATCTTCGGTTTAGTTGCTACTAAGGAGCACAAAGTCACCTAGAAAATACTCCTACACTTTACACCATCACCTCAACCATAACCCTGAACCACTGATATAAGACAGGATGGTTTTATTCTTTCATGTTGTTTACACCAAGTTCTGACCAGGGAACGTGCTTCCACTCTATTCTACTCCACTGTCTGATTTGGTGAATCAGTGTGAAGTAGAGGAATGAATGAATGAATCTCTCGAATATTTGGTTTGCATTTAAGATGTCTCATCTTTGCACAATATCTTCAACATCTTCACCAGCTTCACCTGGAAAGATTTTTGAACAGGTGAGCCTTGTGAAAATGCTGACTGACAGAGATTCTTGTCTTCTTTATGTACTCTTGTCTAATTGTATTCACCTGTAGTAATTCATATAATGGCAACATGGCAGTGTGAAAGATTTCAAAATTCAAAAACATCTCCGCTCGTGAGGACTGCTTTACCTGAAGAGGTTCATTACTGTTCATAATGACCTGAGCGCACTTAACCCCGGTTATAGAGGACAGTGTAAATCAAGTCTTTACTTCAGCCACCTTGGCCATTAAACACAGACATTTCACCCGTGGAAAGCTTTGGTTTGTTTTCCGCTGCTGTTTAGTTGTGACACTCAGACAAAGTGTTAAAATCACAGGAAGGAAACATATGAACGGTGGGCTCATACAGTAGAGAGCCAGTGACGAATAATAACTAATAATTAAATATGATAGATATGACATCAGATATTTCCTGTTAGCATTCCTTTGATGTTACCAAACACAAAGATTAGAGGACACAATGTGCAGCTACTGTATGTAAACATGGAGGTCACGCGATGCAGGTGTTGCTGAGTTAGTTATATCAGTAGAAATGACTCCTTGGATTAACTCAGAGCTTCCCAAAGTGTGGGGCCCGCCCTCTAGGGGGGGGGGGCGCAGAGCCATTGCGGGGGGGCGCAGTATGAAAAGGGGGGGAAAAAACCCAAAAAACGCTTGGACACTGGTGCCCACACAAACGCAAAGCAGGAGATGAAGCATAGCTGAATATGTTTCCAAACCAACTTCATTCTAAGCCAATATGGTGAAGCATATCTTCCCTTTGGTTTCACCTGCACAAGTGCCAAGGTAGGTCTCCCCTGCATAATTGGTTTTCCCTGCATCGGGAGCACGCGCTGGGCTCTTCAAATCAAGGACAAACAGTATCCCACATTCTTGATTTTTAGTTCACAAACACTTCTTGTAATGACTAAGTACTGACATTTTGGAGATGTTAGCTCTTTATACAGTAAAGTTACAGCGGGATACAAATAATATCAGGCTGATCCTGCCACAATTTGTTCCCCCGGTTCAAATCACGGACTAACAGTATCCTACAGTTGTTTATGTTTTTAAACCTATTTTGCACAGAGAGGCATTTTTTGAAAAATGTATTGATATCAATGTTGAATATTATTACACAGGGAAAAAAACAACTACATGTAAAATAATTACATCATGACGCCTCTGCCTTTCTAAATGGAGGGACAGTAACTGCGCGTATATGTAAGCGTGTAAAACCTGAAGATAGTCAGATTAACAGTAACAGTATTTTGTCTCTATCTGCCATTCTGCAATTCATCTCATGTAAACAATAACGTGCGCACAGCATGACGTGAAAAAAGGCACATACCTTTGACGTTGTGTGACGAACTCTGTATTCCTCATCCACACATAAACGTAAAAAAGGAGTTTTAAAAAATCTCCGTTTTGGGTGATTCGAAACGCCATTTACGTGTGGACGAAAGGTCCAAACGCACAGAAACAGCTGCGTTTTCAAAAATACCCATGTAGGTGTGGACGTAGCGTACAAGAGTTAGTAGTTTATTTTATTACTACCTGTAATTTATTTCAGTTTACTTGTATTTGCTTAATTGTTTACTAAATGTTTGAGGTGTGAAATAAACCGCAATGGAGCAAAATATGGGTGTGTCTGTTTGGAGGATGTGTTTGTGTGTGCTTGTGCGCGTGCACATACATTTTTCTTGTAAAACAAAGGGGGGCCTAGCAAAAAAAAGTTTGGGAACAACTGGATTAACTTTTAGTTTTCGCAGTATGAGCTCAGCTTGTGTCACATGCAATGTTCCCTCTAAGCTGCGTGCGTGCGCAATTGCGCACTGCTGGCACGGTCTCTGCGCACAAAAAATCTGCGCTGTGCACAAAAAAAAAATCGAACCTGAATTGAAATTAAAATTAAAACTTTAACAATTCAGTTTTGCAGTGTTAATCAGTAAGTGACTGGCTGCTCCCATATGGGATTAGAACGATGCCACCTTATCCCATAGTCCAGCCAATCACGCGATTCACATTCGTATATACGCAGCTAATCAACATCGTTGACAGGCTATGACAGCGTCCTTATGTGCCGACACCGGTGTTTTAGCTAGCAAAGCAGCGTGGCTGATGAGGAGTGAAGAAGCCACATTAATGACAACGTGTACAACCATTGGAGATGTGAGCAGGTCAGACGGAACAACTGACGGAAAAAGTGTGGACTTTATACCAGTTTTTTAATTGTGTTGATAGGCCACGTAAAACCAGAGTTATGATAGGAATGACGAGGTAAGTGACGGAAGTGACGGGAAAAGGTAAGCGACCCATGTTGTAGGTGACGTCAGACGCCGGAGATTTGGCGGGAAAAAAAGCGAATGGTAACGTAGAATTTAACAAAGTTTCTTTAAGCTTCAAGTATACCAAATATACTAATCAATTGTCATATAACTAACAACATCTGTCCTATCATCTCTAACACCCTGGAGGACAACGGGGAGAGTTTAGACGCTCTCCAAGATTACATCGACCAGTGCTTCCAAGATTTAGTAATGAAGAAGGCTCAGAGTGCATCTTCCCCGGCCAAAATTGAGACACCGTCATCGAAGAGATGTCGCCCGGCAGACTCCCCGGCACAACATTGCCTGCCAGCAAAGACATTGCAGACATCCTGGAGTCAATCGACAAGCGATTGTCCAGTTTCGATGCGAGGCTGTCGCTGGTGGAGATTTTACACCGTGAATTTAAATCTCTGAAAGAATCCCTGGAGTTCAGCCAGCAGCAGGTGGAAATGCTTGCCGCTGAAAATGCCACGCTACGGGAGTCAGTCAAATCTCTCACCGATAATGTGACCCAGCTAAACATAGAAAATAAAAAAATAAAAGAGTCTGTTATCGATCTACAAGCCCGTAGCATGCGAGACAACCTTGTGTTTTCCGGTATTCCAGAATCTGCCAGAGAGGACGCGGAAGCAACTGTGAAAAGCTTCATTAAAACCCACCTGAAGCTGCCGGAGGACACCGTAAAGAACATCACCTTCGAAAGAGTGCATCGCTTGGGCGCCGACCGGGAGACCACGTCCAATTGTGGCCAAATTCGGCCAATTAAAACAGAAGGAACAGGTGAAGAGTCGCGGCAGGGAGCTGAAAGGAACGGACTTCAGCGTGAACGACCAGTTCCCCAAAGAGATCCTGGAATGACGCAAAGTCCTGTTCCCAGTTCGACGTAGCTTCATCCAGAGAGGCTCCCGCGCTGTCATCGCCGTGGACCGGCTCTACGTGGACGGACAGCTCTACCGCGACCCCAGCACCACTCCGTGGTTATATTGACTGCACTCCAGATAAGAACCCGCTACACTCTTTTCTTATTCACTCACACTCTCTCCTTTAACATGTGTTTAACCTAGTAATATCAGTATGATGTCATAGCAGATATAACACCGTCACCCTTCGTCATTGCTTTGATTGGAATGTTTCCATTTCTTTTCTTTTTTTATGTTGTCGCTCACCGTTCTCGTGGTTTCTTTCTTTCTCTTTTCTTTCACTGCGGTGATCACCTACTTCCCCACTCACCTACAAGCAACACCCTCTATTTCTGCATATTCACACACCACAATTATGCAAACACATGCGCTCAACGGCAGCACATTTACAACAGCCTCACAGCGCACACAGACTTATAGGACACACGCAAGCCACGCTTGCTCATATTAGTGAATATACACACACATAGTCAGACTTATGGAGCCTCTCACCACACATTTTTTTTCTCTTTCTATTTACAAACAAGTGATGTTTCCACATTCTCTTCACCCGTCTAAACGAAACACCCAGCGTACATCATTAGACATACACACACAATTATGGGCACACTAAGGTTTGTCACATGGAATGTAAATGGAGCTGGCACCAGAGGAAAGAGGTTAAAGATATTTAACCAGCTTAAAAAACTACAGGCAGATGTTGTTTTATTACAAGAGACTCACAGGCCTGTCACAGGTTTAAACGAACTTAAAACACCTGAGTTTCCTAATGTGTTTGCAGCCTGTTATAATTCTAGACAAAGGGGAGTAGCAATTTTAATACATACAAATGTTAATTTTACAGTACTCGATACAGTTATAGATCCAGGTCGATTTCTAGCTAACCAGTTAAAAATAAATAAAGAAAAAACAACTATATGTGCTGTTAAAGATTTATCTAGGAACACAATATATGACCCTGGAAGAATAAACAACATTTTAGGATTTCTATGAAACTTTATATTCACCACAAATAAACCTGTCTAAAAATGAAATTGATCAGTTTCTTGACAACGTAACTCTTCCAAAATTACTAGACAGTCAAGCAATGGCCCTGGATTCGCCACTGACGCCAGGTGAACTCCAGGAAGTGCTGATAAGTATGCCCAATAATAAGGCTCCAGGTCCAGACGGCTACCCTGCAGAATTCTACAAAGAATTCTGGACAATTTTGGCACCAGTATTCCACGGAATGTTGCAGGAAATCAAGGAAAATATGAATTCTGCCAACATTAGTCTCCTGCTAAAACCAGGCAAAATCCTTTATTTCCCTCAAGCTATCATCCAATATCCCTTATAAATGTAGACCTCAAAATAATCTGCAAAGCTCTCTCAAAAAGATTAGAGAAGATAACCCCCCTTTTAATTCATCCTGACCAAACTGGTTTCATAAAAGGTAGACACTCATCAACAAACACATGTAGATTACTTAATTTAATAGACTACTCATGCAGTAAAAACATTGAAACCACAATATTATCTCTAGATGCAGAAAAAGCGTTTGACAGAGTTAACTGGAAATTTTTATTTGCAACTTTACACAAATTTGGTTTTGGAAACTCTTTCATAAACTGGCTAAGAATATTATATAATTCCCCAACAGCTCGTATCAGAACAAATGACCAGACATCCTCCAGCTTCTGTCTCCTGAGGGGCACCAGACAGGGATGCCCACTCTCCCCTTCACTTTTTGCAATTTTTATCGAACCACTAGCAGCAGCATTTAGACAGGCTACAACAATTAAGGGCATAAAATGTAAGAACGTAGAACAAAATCAGTCTCTATGCGGATGATGTGTTGCTCTTTCTCCAAAACTCACAAACCAACCTCTCTGAGGTAATTACTCTAATAAACTGGTTTTCAAGAGTTTCAGATTATTCAATTAACTGGTCAAAATCTACAGTTCTTCCAATTAACTGCTCCTTCCATAATTCTTCTTCTGCCCCACTACAATCTGGAAATATTAAATATTTAGGTATTAATGTCTCTCCTAAGCTTTCAGACTTAACTAAATTAAACCACATCCCACTTCTAAAGAAAGTAGAAGGCGATCTGACTAGATGGAAATCTCTACCCATATCACTCATGGGAAGGGTCGCCACTATAAAAATGATGATCTTGCCAAAAATAAATTACTTATTTTCAATGATCCCGAACAAACCATCACAAGATTGGTTCAGATCTCTGGATTCGTATATTTCTAAATTCCTTTGGAAAGATAAACCTCCGCGTGTCAGCTTAAAAACGCTACAAAGAACCAAGGATAAAGGAGGATTAGATCTGCCTAATTTTCAACAATACTTCTTAGCCAATAGGCTTCAGTTCATCTCAGGATGGTTAAAACATACCTTCTTAGATGAGCCCCGGCTAGATGTTGAACAGGCACTATGCAATAATCTAGAGATTTCAGACCTACCATTTATCAGCTCAAACATCAAAAGACATGAATGCTTTAAAAGCATCAACATCAGCTCTTCTCTGACAGCATGGTGGGAGTTTCTAAAAATAACAGTCTTCATTAATCCCATGCAAACATACACCTATCTGGAACAACCCTGACATATTACAAAACAATAATATGATTAATTTTCCAGAATGGAGTGGTAAAGGAATTAAATACTTAGAACATATATTAGAAGGAACAGACTTTATTCCACTTGACAGTTCTATCCCCCATACAATATGGGATCAACAAGAAAAGACTTTTAGAATATCAACAAATTAAATCCATAGTAAAAAAGAAATTTAACCTCAGTCAAGTTGAATTACAAACACCACCAAGTGCGGTACACTTTCTTACTCTTAAATCCCCCAAATTATTGTCTAAAATATTCGGAACACTTTCTAAAATAGATGAATCAATATCCCTTCCTATTGCAAAGTGGGAAGCAGATTTATCAGTCAGCTTAGACCAAAACTTCTGGTCTCAGGTATGCTTAAAAACCTTTAAATTGATTAGAAATCCCAGTCTGCAATTAATACAATACAAAATACTACATAGAGTGCACTATACAGGTCATCGGATGTTCCAGATGGGCTTTACATCTTCCAACAACTGCTCACACTGTCAAGGCAATACACCAGACAATTACATCCACGCTCTTTGGTTCTGTCCACTAGTGCAGAAGTTTTGGCGCGGGATATGTGAAGACTTATCAAAGTGTCTGAAATGTAAAATTCCAACCTGCCCTTTAGTGTGCTTGTTGAGCAAATTGGATGATGTCACTACAGAAACTAATACAGTCCACATGGTTTTTACTGCCCTATGCAGTGCCAAGAAAACGGTCCTCATGAACTGGAAAAATAAAAATAATCTTAATTCTAGCCAATATAGAAACCATCTAATAGATCACGTTAGTCTCGATACAGCCTCTGCCACCACATTAGATCAATCCCTCTGGGCTCCTTTGATCGGCTCCATCACCTAACGGAGGTGGGGGGGTCGTGGTTTGGTCCCGCCTTAGCTATTGTGGTTGATGTGGAGGTTGGGACGGGCTTAGGGCAACTGGAGAATCCCTAGGGAGGTTATCCCTGGAGGGCTTAACCCGGGGGTTGTGGTCATAACCTGGTTAGTGGCTCTGGTTGCTCTTAGAGGGTGTTCTCCTCGTGGCTGCGTGCAGCAGGGCTGGGGGAGGGTTGGTGCTGGCGGACGTAGGTTACTGGCCTGGTAGCCTGGCTGCCCCTGAGTGGATCCGGGGCAGGCGTGGGGGCTTGGGGTTCGGGGGTGCTTTGCCTCCGTGCTAGGGCTCTGGCTGGGCCTTGGGGGCTTCGGTCCTCGTTGGTGTGTCGCCGAGGTTGTGGGCGGGTGGGTGCACGGGGCTCAGCCCTGGCGCAGGGGCCTCTGGTGCATCGGCCTAACTGGGGGGCTCTTCAACTGGCAGGGAGGTTGTTCCATCCTTGCAGGAGTCCACTCTGCAGGTGGGGGAGAGACATAGGAGAGGTGGAGAATAAACTTAACCTAGGTGTCTATTTTCTTGTGTAGTCTGGGAGATGATTGAATGTTGGGGTGGGTACAGTTTCCTCTGCGGTGGGGTCGGGTGGGCTGCCCTGGGTCCTGTGGGGCTTGGCGGTGCTGCTGCCGTAGGCCCCGGTCTGGATGGGTCTGGGCTCCCTTGCCTTGGTGGGCGCCAAAGGACGGGGGTACCTACTGGGGTCAGCGGGGAGCTGGCCCTAGGAGGGGCATCTTGCCCCTCCCTTCTTTTCCTCCCCATCCCTGGCTGCCTCCCTCTTCCCGCTCCACCACACCCACCCACACAAGTAGGGCCTTGTGTGTACATGTCCATTTATGTCTATCCTTACGTTGGGGAGTGCTGAGTATTTGTATATGTGTGCATAAGGGTGGGAATGCATGTTTGGGTCTGTGTGTGCCTGTTTGTCTGTGTTTATATGTCAGGTCGGGTCTTAGACTTCACCTCTCTGTGAACTCCCAGGCCCTCCAAAGTATGGAGGCCTATCTCCCCTCACCACACTCCCTGCCGGTGACTAATGCCCTCAGGGGTCGGTGCGTTGGTGGTTCTTGGTGTCCAGGGCTGGGCGCTCAGGTATGTACCAGCTCACTCCCGGTGGCTACTTGGCGGGGCCTGGCGCCTGTTGCTCGGTCAGGCCTCTTCCGGGGCGTAGGGGGCCCTCGGGCCTCCGGCCTCTGGGCCTGCGGCTCGGTTCACTCTGGCACAGCTGGCTGCCCGCAGAGCTGGTGGGCACGCCAGTGCAGCCCCCTCTGGCTTCTGCTCTGTGGCTACTGGGTGACCCTCGTCTGGGGCTCTCCTCAGCTCTTCCCAGGAGGGTGGCACGGATGCCCCTCCGGTGGTCCTCCTTGGGCTCTCGCACTCTGGGGCCTCTGGATGTCTGGAGCCTGGATCTCCTCCATGCCTGCTTCATGCCCTGGGGGACGGGGCTATGGCCCTCCACACCCTCTAGCAGACCGTTACATGGGGAAACCTTTTGAATACAAGCGCGCTGATCCACACAGGTGTGCACACGGGTGTTCACTGTTCATAGACATAAACTACACCTTTCTTGGCTGCTACTTCAAAGCACATTGTGCGCTGTCGGTCCTGCGTGCTGCACAACAACATTCAATATTTAGTATTTACTGCTGTTTACACTTAGCTAGATTAATGCGATGGTGTTGTGTTTAGTATGTTGCTTTGTTTTTTTTGCTTGTTTTCTCTTCTTTTTCTCTCAACAGGTGATCCAGGAGATTTTTTTCTTTCTCTTTTTAAGTGCCCTTTCTCACTGTCCCTCTTCCCTTCTGTTTTTCTTTTCCTTCATCTTTCTTTCTCCCTTTTCTATCCCCCAGTCATGTCTGTCCCGTCTGTAACAACTGAAAATAAAATAAAATAAATAATAACAACAAAGGTCGATCAAATGGACCGATACGGCAAGGCTGTGATGATCCATTTGGCAAAGTAAATTCATTGGGCATCCTTGTTGGTCTTCAGACAACAATTCTGACGGCTAAAGAACCAAATGGGACAGGCAAAAAAAACAAACAAACAAACAAAAATGTATATATATATATATATATATATATATATATATGTATGCAATGTTTGGTTTTCTTCCTGAATACTATCGTTGTTTATATTTACTGCGGGAAGAAACGGTAAAAACTGCGTTTTATAAGGAAAACGCTCAAAAGCACTCTCGCCTGTGAGAAAAGCCAAAACCAAAAAAACCCCACCCTTTTCCTCGGTCGAAGAATGTACCATGTCGACCAATCAAAAAATGATATGGCAACATGGCATTTAGTTGTTTAGGGAGGGAGAAGTTTTAGGAGTGACGGCGGTGTTTTGAGATGTGAGAGATTTGCGACATTAAGTGCAAATCTTGTGTTGTTAGTGTGTAGTGTAGTCAATAGTTTTGTTGTGTGTGTCAGAACAACGAGGCGACTGCTAAATGTTACAGGTGTTACAGGAGTGATACATCTCCTGTTGTCAGGCCTGCAGGTATCAGGCTTTTGATGTTCTCCTTTATCTCATAGTGGACAGAAATTAAACAGTCGGATTCCCCTGGTCCACACCAGTTTTAAGCCAGCTGCTAGGCGCCAGCCGAGGCGACCCGCCAAGACGCCCCCGCGAAGGGGACCTGACGGGCACCGCAGCTGAGGTGGTTCGTGAGAAGGGCCCGGCGCGCGTTCAGAGTCGCCGCCAGCCACCGCCGACTGCATCCCCTCGCCGGCCCGCCTTCCACGCCGTACGACACGCGAGGCACTGCAGACGCGAGGCGGGCCGCGCAACGCGCTTCCAGCGGCGGAGAGAGGAGGGCGACGGAGCGACTGCTCCCCCAGCCGCGGCACGAGCTCAGCCCCGCTTCGCACCCCAGCCCAACCAACCTAGCCCTTAGAGCCAATCCTTATCCCGAAGTTACGGATCTGACTTGCCGACTTCCCTTAGCTGCCTTGTTCTAACATGCCAGAGGCTGTTCACCTTGGAGACCTGCTGCGGATATGGGTACGGTCTGGCGTGAGACTTACACCTTCTTCCTCTTCTCTCCAGAGCATACCTCCACCTCTCCAGGCTGTCCTTCATCTGCTCTCTGGTCTCACTACAGATCATAGTCCAAAGAGACTCCTACCTGACCTCATCTGTCAGTCTGTCCACAACCTCGCCTTGAACTCCAACTCCTACAGCACACATCGCCACCATCTCACTCTCCTCCTACATGTCTCTTCTTCAGTCACCTTTCTTACTCACTATGTGTTAATAGACCTCTCTGCATCGAATCATACTTGTTATTAATCTCTGGCTCTCTTCCACAGCATGTCTTTTGTCCTGTCTTCTTTCTCTCACCCCAACCAGTCGCGGCAGATGGCGCCCCTCCCTGAGCCTGGTTCTGCTGGAGGTTTTCCTTCCCATTGTCACCAAAGTGCTTGCTCATATGGGTGATTGTTGGGATTTTCTCTGATGTGTTATGATCTACCTTACAATCAGTGTTGGGGAGTAACGGAATACATGTACCGCCGTTACGTATTTAAAATACAAAATATGAGTTTGCTGAAATAAAGGGATTACACGGCGGTACTTTCCTGTTTCATATGTTCGGCTATGCCCTTTCTATTTTTGGTTTCCACGCCTCAAACAAAACACGCATTAAGAGGCTCTTATGTCTGTGTCTCAATCTCGCGACCCATGTCACCCCTACTTGCGGCTCGCATAATGACGTGAAGAAATATTTTTAAAAAATTATTCACAAAAATGATTTAATATGAAGGCAATAGGCAGAGTGTTACAGGCATCGCCCTAAAGAATGTAAGTAAGTAAAGTTAATTTATTAAGCGCTTTTCATAGACAGGTAGTCACAAAGCGCTGTACACAAAGATTAAAATAAACAGTATGATAAATAGCAAAATGCGCAATATAATAAATAATGTAGCTTCATGGGCAGTCCATGCTGCAGGGAGAATGGACTGCCATACCCGTGATGTGTCTGTGAGCGAGGGAGGGAGAAAAAGGAAAAGTACAAGCTGTCACCGACCAGAAGCACGAGATGGAAGCATGCAAATATAATAATAACCACTGCAGCCAAAAAGAGTGCCTGACGAGCCCAGTTGTAAGTAAGCTATTAAGACTCGGCTGTACACTTTTTTGTGTTTTTCTCCGAAACAATAAATTCAGTTGGAGCAGCTTTTCAACGCCTCTCTCTGTCTCTCACTAGCAAAGTTGACCCAGACAATAAAGTAAAGCTAGTTTTCAGCTACGAGCCCGACACAGAACCCAACGTATTAGCCAGAGGTCCCTTTACTACGGTTTGGAGCCGCGGACCTGTTTTATATACGCGCGGAATAGTTTTCGATACGAGAGCGCTGCAAAAAGTGCGGACTTACCTAACGTCAACCTACTGTTACTTGTTTTATATTAAGATTTAAAAATCTAGTCGGTATTGGTATGGCGAGTAACCTTCAGTAAAAGTCATAATTCACACAGCAATAGTACATTCATGTAGTTGTAAAAAGCATGATAATATAATAGGTAATCCAAAGTATTCAGAATACGTTACTGTCATTGAGTAACGTAACGGAATACGTTACAAAATACATTTTGGGGCATGTATTCTGTAATCTGTAGTGGAATACATTTTAAAAGTAACCTTCCCAACACTGCTTACAATATAAAGTGAATTGAGGCAAATGTTGTTGTGATGTGGCACACAAGGATGGCATCCTATCATATGGTTTCTGACCTTCTCTATACTTCTCCATCAACACTTTCAAAGGAAACATCACATCTGCGGCACTCTTTATCAGCATGAAGTCATACTGCTGCTCACTGTTTGTCAATTCTCTTATTAACTTTAGTTCAACAACTCTTTCTCATATCTTCATGGTATGTTTCGTCAGCTTTATCCCTCTGTAGTTACTACATCACATTTTTGTCTTGAAAATCAGTACCAGTACCCTTCTTCTCCCTTCTCCAGATGTCCTCTCACTCTCCAAGACTTTGAGAAACAATCTGTTTAAAAACTCCAGTCCCCTTTGTTCTAGACATCCCCATACCTCCACAGGTACGTCATTTGGACAAACCACTCTTCATCCTCTTCATAACTGCCCTCACTTCCTCCTTACTAATAGATAGATACTTTAGAATAGAACAGGATACGGTTTATTGTAAATATATACATGTACAATGAGATTCAGAGTTATTGATCCCACAAGGGAAATTGTAATCCTCTGACTTCCTGATCACTAACTTTCCTCCCCTCTCTCATTTTCTTCAACTATCAAACAAGGCCACCACTCAATCATTACTCAGTCACTCCTTTAAAAGAAATACCACATCTTATCGCAGCATCTCATCTTATCTTATGTAACAAGAAACTTTGGTCTGTCCCAAAAGACAAAATAACGTTAAAATAAAGAAAAATAAAAAAAGATTAAGATCACAGCAAAGTGGAGTGAAATCACTGCCCTTCTTACAGTCTTCATGGTCTGTTTTTTGCACTAACTTGGTATAAATAAAAATACAATAAAACAAACTATTTATCACGGTATTTACCACAAACTTCAGCACCTGAAGCCACGCCCCCTCACAGCTGCTGACAGACAGCGGTCAATAATTGGCTGTTCTCCAAACATGGTGGGACACGCTCCGACCGTCCGGCATTTAAAAAGAAAGAGCAGGCCAGAAGGAGACGTTCATAAGTCATTTCTCTGATCAGGGGATAACACTTCAGTTCTCCCATCGACTAGACGCCCTAAAGCCACGTGAGGAGCAGAGAGTGTGAGGGAGGAGGAGAAGGAAGAGTGTGCGCGAGTTTGTGTGCGTGCGTGTGGTCGACATCTCTGTCCACAGAGAGCAGGGAAGAACAGCAGCGGGAAAAAACGGTGGGTCTGTACTCTTTTCTACACATTTTACTTAGCTTTTATTTGACTGTGAGAGCCACCACGATGGTTTTATACTTGAACCACGTCAGAGACAGAGGCGGTGATGGTGCTGGAAATAAACCGCAGTCTGAGCTTCTGCTATGGGCAGAAATCTGAATTTGAATAAGTTAAATTCGAATTTGAATTGCTCGGATTGAATCTGAATTGTAACTTGAATAAATGCTTTTAAAAACTGAATATGAATTAGCCTAATTTGAAATTCAATTTATTGTTTTGAAAATGATCATAACTAAATTGAAATTGAATTTTATATTTTGAAAATGAATTCATTTGCTTTGAAACCGTATTTTATCCTTTAAAAATTTAGCTCTCGAATAATTTCAGATTCACTTCTCACCATCAGTGGCGGTCCTAGCCTGTTTGGCGCCCCGGGCCAACACTACCTCTGGTGCCCCCCCACCCCAATTGTTACACCCTTTTTACACATGCTCTTTTAATATTCTTGTCAATTTTCTTGATATTTATTTATAATCACCTCTGTTAATCCTTGATATTTATAATTGAGTGATCTGTATATATTAGTGCTATTTCTTAAATGGGTAAAATCTGTAACACAATGGATTGTTTGGAGTTTAGTCTGTTACTGTTACTGTTTTTACCATTTCTTCTTGGGGCAAATGTAACCCACATTATTTCCTTAGGGATTAATAAAGTATTCTGATTCTGATTGTTTCAGGATGACCTGCCATTATCCAATGACACATCTGCTTACCTGTATCTTTTGCTCGTTTCTCCTCCTCCTCTTTTCTCTTTTTTCTAAACTGAGGACCTGATGGCTTTGAACTTTTCTTGTCCATCTTCCATTGGTTTTAATTTTGCACTCCAGTATGAACACCCATCCCCCAACTCAAGGATCACCACAACATAACCTAATAGACCTACACCTTAGTTCACAGATTCACTTTGTCTAGGGTTTATTTCTGGGATTTTGCACAACCCAGGATTCAAATCATGAATACTTAATGGGCTTGGATTTACCACATCATGAATAAAATGTGCTCTATTTGGAAGCAGCTGCTCCCCTCCCCTTTCGACAGGTTGTGTGTGTGAGACTTTAAATCATCAAACTGTAAATTATAAATTTTAAATTGCTATTGATCCCTTTAACCCTGGTCCTTATTTTCTTACTCTTATATTTATTGTTTGTTTACTTGCACTGCTGTAACTGGAGCCTCGTCCTCTCGTCTCTCTATATACTGGACTGTATGTAGCGGAGATGACAATAAAGTTTACTTTGACTTCAGCAGAGAGCAGGCACACTGAGGGCTCTCGCCAGTAGCGGTTTTAGATACGGGCGACACGGGCGGTTGCCCGGGGCGGCATCGTGATGGGGGGCGGCATCATGGGCATCGGCAAAAAAAAAAAAAAAAAAAAAAAAAATGCTCGTACTCATGCTGCCCCGACGGCAGTCAGCGCATATTGGGAATGGCATAGGCACCGATCGGTTTTCTATCGCCCATTTGCTGGGAGTAAGGGCGCCCTCTGTTTGCGAGGAGCGCCTGCTGCTTGCGGCACAGGGAGGAGAGGGCAGGGCGGTGGGGGATTCTCTGGCTGGCTGGAGCAGCATCTAATAACCAACTCGCAAAATAAAACAAAATAAAAACAAAACAACAAACACGAAAACACCGGACATTATGATACAGACTTATAATTTGCACCGATGTTTTTTCAAAATTCTATACACGAAAAGTGAGCGCGAGAGCCCTCGGTGCGCCTGCTCGCTGCTGAAGTCAAAGTAAACTTTATTGTCATCTCCGCTATATACAGTCCAGCATATAGAGACGAGACGACGAGGCTCCAGTTACAGCAGTGCAAATAAACGAACAATAAATATAGTAGAGTAAGAAAATAAATATACACTTTAGGACTCGGGGTAAAGGGATCAATAACAATTTAAAATGTATAATTTACAGTTTGATGATTTAAAGTCTCACACATAACCCGTCGAAAGGGGAGGAGGCCCGGCTGCTTTCAAATAGAGCACATTTCATTCATAATGTTGTAAATCCAAGCCCATTATGTATTCATGATTTGAATCCTGGGTTGTGCAAAATCCCAGAAATGCACCCTAGACAAAGTGAATCTGTGAACTAAGGTGTAGGTCTGTTAGGTTACGTTGTGGTGATCCTCTGGTTGAGGGATGGGTGTTCATACTGGAGTGCAAAATTAAAACCAATGGAAGATGGACAAGAAAAGTTCAAAGCCATCAGGTGCTCAGTTTAGAAAAAAGAGAAAAGAAGAGGAGAAGAAACGAACAAAAGGGAGAGTGTTTGTTGGTTTGTTTTTATTTTGTTTTATTTTGCGAGTTGGTTATTAGATGCTGCTCCAGCCAGCGAGTGAATCCCCCGCCGCCCCGCCCTCTCCTCCCTGTGCCGCAAGCAGCAGGCGCACCTCACTAACGGAGGGCGCCCTTACTCCCAGCAAATGGGCGATAGAAAACCGATCGGTGGCTATGCCATTCCCAATATGGCATCATGTCGCGGCAGCATGAATACAAGTATTTTTTTTTTTTTTTTTTTTTTTTTTGCCGATGCCCGTGATGCAGTCCCCCACCACGATGCTGCCCTGGGCAACCGCCCGTGTCGCCCGTATCAAAAACCGCTACTGCTCACCATTCAATTTCAGTTCCAAAATTTGGTTTTTTGGGACTTATATCCGGTGTTCCAGATTAACTGGCGTCGCAGATTAACTGGATTTGGTCGAACAGGTGTGTGGCAGACCTGCGTTCAGTAGCAGTTTTTGATACGGGCGACACGGACGGTTGCCCGGGGCGGCATCACGGGCATCGGCAAAAAAAAAAAAATGTACTCTTATTCGGGCAGTGAATACAAGTTTCCTGTAATTTCTGAGGAATTTTACAGTAAATCTGGGTGAAACTTGGCACAGAGGTACAGTAGGTGTCCCAGAGGAGAGATGTGTTGAAAGTTGGACATCAACTACTAAGGATGATTTTTAATTAATTTTTGAAGTTTACATAATTGTAGTGTATTAACTGTATTGCATTGAATACAAGTTTCCTGTAATTTGAGGAATTTTACAGTAAATCTGGGTGAAACTTGGCACAGAGGTACAGTAGGTGTCCCAGAGGAGGATTGTGTTGAAAGCTTAGCATCAACTGTTAAGAATGATTTTTAATGAATTTTTGAATATGCAACCAGACTGTCACGATGGCTGTAATGGGCTGTTCCATTGCAATTTGTGTGCGCGCGTGCACGTGCGCGCGGGTCTAGGCTTTCAATCGGGATATAAAGCGAAAAGGCGCTACCGTAAAGACTGGTGTAAAAGCGCAAGGAAATTTATGCGGCGGATAAGAAGCGGCTGGCTTGACCGCGGCTCACAAATGACGGCTCACTTGACCGCGGTGAAAGAATAGACATGATGGACATTGCACAGCTGGCTAGCTTCATCCGTGGAGAGGAAATATTGAACATTAAATCGATGCACGGGACAACGACAGGAAAAGACTTTTTTTTTTAAAACGTATGTCAAAGTGTAACCGACATGAAACTGCCAAACTTGTTGGACTTACAACAGATGGAGCGCCGGTGTTGTGCGCTGAAAAAAGCGGGCTAGTCAGCAGGATGCGAGTAAAGATGCAGGAAGAGAACTGTACCGGTGAGTTATCAGCATATCACTGCATGATACACCAGGAAAGGCTGTGTGGTAAAGTCCTAAAAATGGAGCATGTAATGATCACCGTAACACAAACCGTAAATTTTATCTGAGCTAAAAGTTTAAATCACTGTCAGTTTCAGTCTTTTATGTGGGAAATAGATTCAGAGTTTGCCGACATTCCTTGTCATACAGAGGTCCGTTTGCTGAGTTGGGGAAAAGTTCTCAATAGTTTTTGAGCTCAGCAAGGAAATCTGTCAGTTCATGGACATGGCACGTATGATGCGGTGAAGGCATTTCAAGTGAAGCTGTCACAGATGCACCAGTGCAACTTGCCTCACTTTCCCTGTTGCATGTTGAACCAAGTCAGCGGACTTTGCTGAACTGCACCTGTGCAGATTCAGATGGAGCTGCAGTGTAATGATACACTCAAGGCAAAGTACGACACTGAATGGCCCGCACAGTTTATTAGTTCCATTCCTGAAGCAATGCCCCAGCTCAGTCTACATGCGGCTCGAACCTTGTGTATGCTTTCATTTATTTTTTCTGGGGTTTTTGGCAGCATGTTCATATTTCTAACTTGCATAATTTTGACAGGATATATTTTTATGAAGAGCAAAATATTTAAAGTTTATTTTGTTAAGTTTATTTAATCTGGAATAATATTCCTGTCTGTTTTTATTCATATTTATGTTTAAAAAACATTGTTTTAGTGTGTTCAATAAATGTTTATCTTGTTTGGCCCGCGACCTAAAGTGTGCCTTGAGTTTTGGCCCCCTGTGCAATTGAGTTTGACACCCCTGCTGAATGGGCTCATCAAGAGGATCTGAGGATTCAGGAGTGAAGTAAGATTAAAAGCCAGGAGATGGCAGTAATGCAACATTTTTGGATGCAAGCTGCTGTTAAACATGGAAGAAGAAGAAGCGGACCAAAAGTGTTACTGATGGGAATCTACAGCATCCTAAACTGAATTAAGACTTCAGAAGTCATTTGTCATGTCGAATGACCAGTGGATAAACTCTCAGGTTGGTAATAAATGTATTACATGTATAAGAACAAGTGTCATGTTAAAAAATGATATCCGTACAGTAACTTTTATGCTTATTGTAGCTGTTAGCTAAAAACGCTAATTTAGCGTAGTTTGCCTTGGATTCAGCTTTGACAAACAAATATGATCGACTGTTTCTAGTAGAATTCCAAAGTTGTCATCTTGTACCCTGTCAGAGCCCTGTATGCTTGCAGAGACCCCTACAGTAGGGAAACATGCAAACCGGTGTCCAAACCTTTGTATTTTAGCTTTATTTATGTCTTACACAGCATCCCAACTCTTTAGCCAACTTGATAACTTTAGCTAAAGTGAATAGTTAGTCTAATTCATTAGTGCAGCATTACTGGATCACCTCTGTTTGAAGTGATATAATATGATATACAACTATCACTGAAACAGCAAACTCTCTAAATAAACAAACAACACTTCTCATTCTCTAAACATTTGGCCACAGCTGTAGATTACACTATCAGTGCTTGTTCACTCTTGACAATAATTACATTTCTAAATTCTCTTTGTGCATTTACAGGTAAACAATATCTAATATTTTATCTAATCTGGAATCTGGAATAATATTGCTGCTTTGTCTTTGAAAAGGTGAAGAGCCTGAGGCCGGTGACAGTCCAGTTCTACTCTAAGTACATCCTTACGGTGGCTCACAGGACAAGGCCACATTCCTGTCCTGCCAGAAGAGAAGAGAAACTTCAGAGTCTTCATGCAGTTCAACCACACCTATCATATTCCGTATGACAGGGGTCTCAAACTCCAGTCCTCGAGGGCCGGTGTCATGCAGCTTTTCCATGTGTCCCTGGTGCAACACACCTGAATACAATTAGTAGGTCATTAGCAAGAGTATAGAACTTGACTGCATGCTGAGGTGGCAACCCCTAACCTTACTCAAGTAAATTTAAGTAAATGTATGTATTTGGAAACACATACTTCTAAAAATACTTTTATTGCACCATGTGCATTCACTCATGAGTTGCTGTAACATGAGTCAAATGGCTGAATTGCCAACTCAGCATGCAGTCAAGTTCTATAGTCTTGCTAATGACCTACTAGGTGTGTTGTAACAGGGACACATGGAAAAGTTGCAGGACAGCGGCCCTCGAGGACTGGAGTTTGAGACCCTTGCTGTATGGTGTTCATGCAGTTTTCTACCCCACAGTTACAGCATGTCTGACTGCCTGTTCAGCATATGCAAAAATATATGATGAGTTTAAGCATGTGATGAAAAAGGCCTTCCATTATGGTGTTTGTCATCACATGTCACAGACATCTGGATGATCATTTGGAATAAACAAAAAACTTGTTACTTCATCTTTTGTCATTATTATTATTATTATTATTATTATTATTATTATCATTGTTGTTGTTCTTATTTTACATTTTTCATTGTTAGGCATTAGGTTTATTTGTAGTTAGGGCTGCTTGATTATGGCAAAAATGATAATCACGATTATTTTCACTGAAATTGAGATCTCGATTATTTGACGATATTTATTTAACAATGTATTGAATAATGGCTTTAAAGATTGTCAAAAAATAATATAAAATAGTGTGCAAATACTGATAACAGTGCAAATGTTTGCAATATAAATGAAAAATGTAAACATCTATGTTTAGTGAACTTCAAAATACTGCACAATATTTGATCCACGTCTGACTCCGCGAACCCATAATGTTTCCACACCACTGAAGTCGTTTTACCTCTCTTTTCAACCAACGGCATTCTTTCTTCAGCAGCCATTATCCTCTCCTCTCCAAATAACTTCTGCTTAGCTTTCCGAGCTTCCCTCGGGTCCTTTTAATTGTTGTGACGCGTGTTCGAAACGCAGAGAGGTGCGCTCGATTTGCCACACGGAGCAGCACGAGAGTAAAGCACGAGGGAGGTGCTAATAATCGGCTCAGTCATTTTTAATGATCGTTGAAAACCCAGATTGTAATTTAGATTAAAATTCGATTAATTGAGCAGCCCTATTTGTAGTAGTCCTTTCCAACTTCTTTCCCTCTTCCATGTTACTGTGTCAGCTTGTCAGCATCTATTTGGGGTTGGGAGTGGAACAGAAAGTAAGGAAATCCAAAGTGCCATTAAAACCAGGAGAGGCTCTTATATTTCAGAAGAAGGGATTAATTCAAAAGAAATGACCTCAATGCCATATTTTATTTAGGAACCCTAGAGAGCACTTTGCAAAATAACACATTCTTATAATTTCACCCTCAGATGAGCCAAGCTACGACTGTCAGGAAAGGTGATGTAGGTACAGAGCATGTGAGAGTGGTTAAGTTAATGTCTCTTGTCTAGATGAAGGCACAAGAGGGATCAATGGCAAGGCATAGAGATTCCGTATCTTCAGTCTTCAGTGGACACTCCATTTCTGGCACAAAACACCTGTAAAAGATGGTCGATTTAGGAGGTGACCCGACAACTTCAGCCCGTCAAACATAGCAATGGAGCAGTATGTTTATATAAAAAAACAAAACAAAAAAAAACCTAATTAAGCATGCACTCAGTACCCTAAGAATTATTATGGTAGTTAAACACAGTGATAGTCACATATCATATCACTTCAAACAGAGGTGATCCAGTAATGCTGCACTAATGAATTAGACTAACTATTCAATTTAGCTAAATTTATTAAGTTAGCTAAAGAGTTGGGATGCTGTGTAAGACATAAATAAAGCTAAAATACAAAGGTTTGGACACCAGTTTGCATGTTTCCCTACTGTAGGGGTCTCTGCAAGCATACAGGGCTGTGACAGGGTACAAGATGACAACTTTGGAATTCTACTAGAAACAGTCGATCATATTTGTCAAAGCTGAATCCAAACTATGCTAAATTAGCGTTTTTTAGCTAACAGCTACAATAAGCATAAAAGTTACTGTACAGCTATCATTTTTTAACATGACGCTTGTTCTTATACATGTAATACATTTATTACGAACCTGAGAGTTTATCCGCTGGTCATTCGACATGACGAATGACTTCTGAAGTCTTAATTTAGCTCAAGGTGCTGTAGATTCCCATCAGTAACACTCTCGGTCCGCTAGTAAAACGTAGTTCAATTAATCTTAGTGGTGTGCGGATCGATATTGAAATATCGATTCTTCCGATACTAGTAATTTATGTTCTAGAATCGATTCTCATATTAAAATATCAATATTTTAGTACTCTGGGGGTAAATTTGTAGTTTTTCCCATTGGAACGCAGTGGAAAGACACTATATCATTCAGATCGTCTAAATAATCTTATGCCTTTCATTGTCATATGCGAAACACGGCTGTATAAATGTGTGGCAGCCCCTGGCATGTGCACTGCACTCACAACAATGGCTGAGCATAAACGGAGTCATGTGTGGACGATACCTCCACAAACAGCCAAGACGCGGTTTGCGATACATGTGGCAAGACCACTAACCTCTTCAAACACCTCAGAGTAAATCATATCACAGAATATGATGAGCTTATGTTGAGGCGAACTGAAGAGGAGGAGAGGGACAGGTGCTGCTAGGGCGAGACAGACGTCCCTTGCGGAGTCCTTTAGAGCTGCAGGCAGGCAACATGCTCAAATAGCGCACAACTTCAGGTTTTTTATTTCTATATGATTATTCTGCATTATTAAGCAATGAGAAAAAGTAGTCTGATGTCCTGTAATCATTATGAAGCTATATTATTATTACAATTACATAATGCAATTATATATTATGAAATACAATGAAACATTAAGTTTTTGTACAAAGTATCGGTATCGGATCAGTATCGTCATACCACCCTGAATTTTACTTGGTATCGGATCGGAAAGGAAATCAGTAGTATCGCACATCACTAATTAATCTGTGCTTGATTACTCTTAAACCTGAACCGGATGTAAGTCCCAAAAAACTGAATTGTAGAACTGAAACGGAATGGTGAGAAGTGAATCTGAAATTATTCGAGAGCTAAATTTTTAAAGGATAAAATACGGTTTAATGGCAAATGAATTCATTTTCAAAATATAACATTCAATTTCAATTTAGTGATGATCATTTTCAAACCAATAAATTGAATTTCACATTAGGCTAGTTCAGAGGTTCCCAAAGTGTGGGGCCCGCCCCCTAGGGGGGGCGCAGAGCCATTGCAGGGGGGCGCAGTATGAAAAGGAAAAAAAAAAAAAAAAAAAAGCGCTTGGACACTGTGGACAGGTTTTTGACGGGGCTCCCACACAAACGCAAAGCAGGAGATGAAGCATCGCCAGATATGTTTCCAAACCAACTTCCTTCCAAGCCAAAGACAGGAAAATATGGTGAAGCATATCTTCTCTTTGGCTTCACCTGCACAAGTGCCAAGGTAGGGCTCCCCTGCAAAATTAGTTTCCCTGCGTCGGGAGCAGCGCTGTGCTCTCCAAATCACGGACAAACAGTATCCCACATTCTTGATTTTTAGTTCACAAACACTTCTTGTAATAACTAACTACCCCTGACAGGAGTAGTTAGTTATTACAAGAAGTGTTTGTGAACTAAAAATCAAGAGCTAACATGATGTTAGCTCTTTATACAGTAAAGTTACAGTGGGATACAAATAATATCAGGCTGATCCTGCCGTAATTTGTTCCCCCTGTTCAAATCACGGACAAACAGTATCCCACAGCTGTTTATGTGTTTAAACCCATTTTGCACAGGGAGGCGTTTTTTGAAAAATGTAGATAGCAATGTTGAATATTATTACACAGGAGAAAAACAACTACACGTAAAATAATTACACCATGACGCCTCTGCCTTTCTAAATGGGGGGACAGTAACTGCGTGTGTATATGTAAGCGTGTAAAACCTGAAGATAGTCAGATTAACAGTATTTTGTCTCTATCTGCTATTCTGCAATTCATCTCATGTAAACAATAACGTGCGCACAGCGTGACGTGAAAAAAGGCACATCCCTTTGATGTGACGAACTCTGTAATCCTCGTCCACACTTAAACGCAAAAAAGGAGTTTTAAATAATCTCCGTTTTCGGTGAATCGCAACGCCGTTTACGTGTGGACAAAAGGCCCAAGCGCATAGAAACAGCTGAGTTTTCAAAAATACCCGTGTAGGTGTGGACGTAGCGTAAAAGAGTTAGTAGTATATTTTATTATACCTGTAATTTATTGCCGTTTACTTGTATTTGCTTAATTGTTTACTAAATGTTTGAGGTGTGAAATAAACCGCAATGGAGCAAAATATGGGTGTGTGTGTTTGGAGGATGTGTTTGTACGGGGGGGGGGGGCGCGAACATTTGTCTTGTAAAAAAGGAGGGCCTGGCAAAAAAAGTTTGGGAACCACTGGGCTAGTTCATTTTCAATTTTTAAAAGCATTTATTCAAGTTACAATTCAGATTCAATCCAAGCAATTCAAATTTGAATTTAACTTATTCAAATTCAGTTTCTGATGACACAGATTTCTGCCCATATTCTGCGGTTTCATTTTAGGTAAAAATGTTGAAATCCGGAAAAAACCCCGAAGCTGTGTAAAACTGTTGGCGTCTAAAAACGTATTAACTCGTTTAACATGTGATTTTTAAGTGGTAAAATTCAATGTTTTTTGAAGGTCTTAGCTCTTTACACTGAAATGTAAAACAAATTTAAAATGAGATATACTTTTATATCGATAAGTGAATGATTTATACTGTTATCACAATGCTCTACTTGTACTTTAAGCAACTTCCCTAAAGCAAATTATATCATTTTAATATTTAAAGAAGACTAGCTGATAGACTAACTGTTGTTGTTGAGGGGGGGCATTTTTTTCTTCCAAATCCATCCAACAGGCACCCTGGTTTTCACGGACTTACTGTACTTTGACATTTTCCACTCCTCAAATTCCTCCTGATTTCAGTTTTGTAAAGGCTTAAATTCGCAAACTGTGTTTTATTGCAGGTATTCCAAAGTGTAAAGGCATGTTTATGGGATGGCTTTTATTTTGACAGGACCCAGCCATGGAGAGGGAGCAGATGGAAATGTCTGCAGCCAAACCCCAACAAAATGGAAATACAGGGTAAAAAGAAAAGACTCTAAATTCCTAAAATCACCTTTCTACTGATTACGTGACGGTTTGACTTGAGTCAAACTCTTGAAGTAGTTCATTTTTTGTTTTTTTTCTTTAAATCGGTGCTTGAACTTTTAAGGGATTTTGAGCTTTGAAATTGAAAATTTGGGAGATATTTGACATCATGCTATTTATGAATTCTCCAGGGAGACTGAAAAAGATGACTCAAAGAAAGGGAAGAAGAAGAAAAAGGAGAAGCCTCCTAAGATGCCCATGGTTAGCCCCATCAAAGTGGTAGGTTCATCTTCATACTAATCACCTGCTGCCAGAAAAAACAAACAGGTTATACACTTATTTTTCTCCAAGGCTCATTTTATTGTTTTTTATTTTCTGGTGTGTAAAGTTTTCTTCATTGGAGTGTGCGTGTGTACATGTGAAGACAAACTGGGAGCAGCAGTGTTTTAAGCTGGTTTGACTCTTTATAGTTATCTTGTAAGACTGTAAATTCTTACAAGCATAACAGCAAGGTGTGTGTGCTGAACGGGGAAGAGAGGATGGGAGTGAGGCACATCCTCCCGTTGTTTCAGTGAACTCCACCAGACCCCTGCAGGGAGGAGATGAAAGCTGCTTTCAGTTGAACTTTTTCCCACTAAATTTTTTTTTTTTTCTGTGTGCAGTTTAGGTTTGCAGACCGCTGGGATGTCTTAATGATTATAGCTGGGACGGTGATGTCAATGGCAAACGGCGTAGTGCTTCCACTCATGTTCATTGTCCTTGGCGACATGACGGACAGCTTCATAGCGCAGGCAGCCAGTGAGTTTCAGATGCAGGCGTGTGTGCACACAGGTAGCTCGGCAATAATAATTAAGGGGTAAAATGACTCTTTTGTTCTTCCTTCCTGTGTCCTCAGATTCCACAAACAGCACCTTAGAAAAGGAAATGACTGGGTAAGACATCACAGCCTGACACCTCATAGCTGCCTCATCAGGCGGAGAGACTGACTGAAGCAGATTTATCAGACCGCATCTGTCACTTGTCCTCTCCCAGCCATGCCATATACTTCTCCATCATGGGAGCTGGGGTGCTGGTTGCAGCCTACCTACAGGTGGCCCTCTGGGCCCTGGCAGCCGGTCGGCAGGTCAAACGCATCCGCATCCTGTTTTTCCACCAAATCATGCGGCAAGACATTGGCTGGTTTGACGTCAATGAGACGGGAGAGCTCAACACGCGTCTCACAGAGTGGGTAACAGATGAGAAGTGTGTGATTTTAAAGGTCCCACAGCGCTGTGTGTTAATTAAACATGCTAGAAGTATATTCAGCAGCTATGCAGATCTCTAACTTTCTGAAACTGAAGGATGCTTTGAATAAATGGCATTATGGAGATGAGTGTGTCTGTCATTTGTATTTGAAAGTATCTGACTTTTCAAAACTGGAGCTTGATGTTTATATGTGCATGTGCAGTGACGTCTATAAGATCCAAGAAGGTATCGGTGACAAGGTGGGGATGCTGCTCCAGGGTTTCACCAGCTTTGTTGTGTCTTTTATCATCGGCTTGAGCAAAGGCTGGAAGCTCACTCTGGTCATCCTGGCTGTGAGCCCCGTGCTTGGCATTTCTGCTGCTCTTTTCAGTATGGTAAGCTGCTGCAGAAGTTTATTCCTGTGTTTCTGATGCTTAAAACACCCTGGGCTCTGTATGCATCACCACCTTTTGTCTGTGTACAGGTGCTCACATCGTTCACCAGTAAAGAGCAGACTGCATATGCTAAAGCCGGTGCTGTAGCCGAGGAGGTGATCTCTTCAATCAGGACTGTGTTTGCCTTCAGTGGTCAAGAGAAGGAGATTGAGAGGTGTCGTGTCTTTAACTGTTATCAACCGCCTCAAATGCCATTATTTGTGCAGATGTGGTCAGTCTTGGCAGAAATCCACTGTTTGTGGAGTTTAAAAATGTGTTTTATACTATATTTGCCCCTAACTGTGCTCTTTGTGTTGCACTCTAGATATCATAAGAACCTAGAGGATGCTAAGAGGATGGGAATAAAGAAGGCGATCTCTGCTAACATTTCCATGGGTGTCACCTTCCTCTTTATTTACCTGTCCTATGCTCTGGCCTTCTGGTATGGCAGTACACTCATCCTGAATGGAGAGTACACGATTGGAACCGTACTCACTGTGAGTAGATTTGTCACCTGTTAGTTTGTACAGTAAACATGCACGTGACTTGGAGGTTTTACTGTGTCTAACACCAGTGCGCTTTTTTATTTTTATTTTTTAAAGGTCTTCTTTTCTGTGCTCATTGGCGCTTTCTCACTGGGACAGACCTCTCCCAACATCCAGACCTTTGCGAGTGCTCGGGGAGCTGCGTATAAAGTATACAACATCATTGATCACGTAAGAAGTGCAATGTTTTTCACTCAACGCTTACTTTTTTCTTTTTTCACCCATTCATGTTGTTGCCCTGTTGCCACTTTGTATTACCAAACATGCTGCTTTACGGTGGCGCTCCGGTGAGCTGCTTTGATGCTGCCAGCAACCTGGAGCTGGATTTTGCTGTAATTGGAGCTCCTGCTGTTTGAAGACACCGCAGGTCATTCAGTTGACGTTGCACAGCTGTGGCTATTGTAAATTTCTTCCATTCGCTGAATCAGACTCATTTCGAAAAAGTAATTAAAACTCGAGTATGATCATCAGTTTCGCAGACACTGTGAAGATGGCGGATAGTGTTTTGTGAAATGAGCTTTAGTAGAATTTAAAAGGGGCTCCTATGGCCACAGAAGCTTGGAGCATAACCAGTCTGTTTAACTGAGCCACTTGAAGAATGGCTTGCAGGGTCAACTCCTGCCTGTTGCTATTCTGGGGCGGGGCTATGTTTAGCTTGTGCTGCACGTGTTTGTCTCTGTGTATAACTACAGACTCATGCTAGTTTAGAAATGCAGATAAAGGATGGCCCCATCTGAGAAACTGCAGCCTGAGCAGCACTTTTGTTTGCACACAAACAGAAATGCACACAACCTCAAGCAAAAAAAAATGGGGATCTTCTCTGAAACGTGTTCCTTGCTCCAGACTTGAAGGGGAGGATATTAAGCCTTTGAAAGTCACTTCTGTTTTACCTGTTTTCACACTGAAATCATTTCTTGTATTGTGGCTACTTCTTATTCTTATGTTCAAGGGTGAAGTGCTAAAGGGTGAGGCTTCCAGGTGAGACATAAGTCAAATTCTGCCAAAACAGAGCTCAGCTTTTGTCAGCTGCAAGGCAAAAGGGAGAATAACAGAAGATGCAGTGAAAACGTAAAGCGCTGTGAAAATAAACATTGTGCTTTCTGAACGCGCTCATCTGAAACTGAAGGGCTAACAGCATTTCCTCCCATTGTTTCTTTGAGGTTATGAAAAGAATAAGCCCTGTTCTGCTGTATTAGTTCGGCCTCTTAGAAGTGAAATCTGCAGTAATTGATTCTCTTCTCGACAGGTCCCCAGTATCGACAGTTATTCAGAGGCTGGCTACAAACCTGAATCCATCAAAGGAGACATCGAGTTCAAGAACGTCCACTTCAGCTACCCCTCCAGGGACGATATCAAAGTATGTTCTCATAGCCGCTGTATACTGTACTTTAAAATGCTAAAATAGCATGCTGACATTTTTATATCCCCAAACTCATGTTGTCTGTAGGTGTTAAATGGCCTGAACTTGACTGTGAAGAGGGGGCAGACCTTTGCCTTGGTGGGAAGCAGTGGCTGTGGTAAAAGTACCACAATCCAGCTGCTGCAGCGGTTCTACGATCCTCAGGAAGGAAACGTAAGTGGGACCTCAAGTACTTTGAAGTGCAAGATGTACAAATCAGGTCAGTCCTGTGCAGACTTAACCGTTCAGAAATCAGACCTTTATATTTATTTTTGTCTTTTTCAATTTTAACAGCTTAAAGCCTAAAGTAGATGATAAGGTGGATTTCTTTTAAAGAACTTTGTTTATTTTGGACACTCCTTATGAAAGTTGAGTCTGTTTGCTTAAATACAGTAAACTGGTTTGTTTGCTTCTGTGTATAAAGGGCTCCGCATAAACTAGTAAATGGAAACAGCGAATCTACACAACGGTGTAAACTGAGTGTCGTGTGTGTCCATGTAGGTGTTTGTTGACGGTCACGATCTTCGTTCTCTTAACGTCCGACACCTGAGGGAGATGATCGGGGTGGTGAGCCAGGAGCCCATCCTCTTTGGCACCACCATCACCGAGAACATCCGATATGGCCGAACCGATGTGACGCAGGAGGAGATCGAACAAGCTGCCAAGGAAGCAAATGCTTATGACTTCATTATGAAGCTACCCGATGTAGGCCAATACTTACAATTCCTCTGTCCCTGTAAATGATTGATCACCACTTGCTAATCATTGGACTCTCTGTGTTGAGCAGAAGTTTGAGACTCTGGTGGGAGATCGGGGGACTCAGATGAGCGGAGGACAAAAGCAGAGGATCGCCATCGCCCGAGCTTTAGTCCGCAACCCCAAAATCCTCCTGTTGGATGAAGCCACATCTGCGCTCGATGCTGAGAGTGAGACCATCGTGCAGGCGGCGCTTGATAAGGTACGGATCAACGGTTACTTTATTCTCGTTTCAAGGCCACTGTAAATAAATAAATAAAGACAGAGCAGAAATGTTAACTCATGTCCAGAGGAGCATTCCGCTCAATCTGACTTGATTCATAGTCTTGTATAAATGTCTCCCGCATGGATTGTGGATTTGAGCCATGGTACACACAAACCTATCCTCCTGCAATAATTTAAGTTTATGTTAAATGCTTGAGAGCAGCATGCTAGTAACATTTAACTTGGTGTAACACGCAAACTCGCCCGTGTGCAGGTCCGGTTGGGTCGAACCACACTAATCGTGGCTCACCGCCTTTCAACAATCAGAAACGCTGATGTTATTGCCGGCTTCAAAGATGGCAAGGTTGTAGAGGTGGGAACTCACAGCGAGCTGATGGAAGGAAGGGGAGTCTACCAAACGCTGGTCTCAATGCAGGTAATTTTTGCACACAGGCAGTTTTAGCAGATGGGAACTTCAACAGCACCCAGTCTTTATTTGTTTGTTTTGCATTTGTGGTTTTCCTCCTGAAGACGTTTCAGAAAAATGCGGAGGAGGAGCATGAACAGTCTGCAGATGAGAGAAGCCCAGGAATCAGGTCGTTGTCTGAGTCTTCTCTCTTCAAGAGGAAGAGCACAAAAGGCGCATCCTTTAAAGCTTCAGAAGGAGACAAAGAGGAAAAGGAAAAGTTGACTGGTGATAACTTGGAGGTGAGCAAACACCTAAATCCTTCTATCAGTAAAGGAATGTGAAGTAAATATGGAAAAATCTATTCTTAGTCTAAGATGTTGTTTAAATTTTTTTATTATTATTTTGACTTGGATGAGTGTTCACACCTCCTCTTACTTTTTCTGCCAAGTAATAATTGAATTATACAGTACTATTTATTTTAAAACTTGGAGCTGCAATTTATTCTCTTAGGCAGTTTCTTTAAGTAGTCTTCAGGAAACGTTCTCCAGGCTTCTTGAAGGACATTCAAAACTCTTCTTTGGATGTTTGCTGCCTTTTGTTCTGTCAAGATGATCCCACACTGATTCGATAATGTTGGTTTGGGCTCCCTAGCCTGATGATGATCTATTGTATGTTTCTATCAACTATGCTTTTACTGCATTAGCAATGTGTTTGGGACATTTTCATGCTGAGAATCTACTTATACACACCATTCATTCATCACTTGAGTTAGAAGCCTTTTTAATCTTTCCTCCTGTCTACAGGATGAAGACGTTCCCCCTGTGTCGTTCCTCAAAGTGATGGCTCTGAACACTTCAGAGCTGCCATACATTCTGTTGGGGACCCTTTGTGCCATTATCAATGGTGCAATACAGCCTGCGTTTGCCGTCGTCTTCTCAAAGATCATCAATGTAGGTTACTCTTTATAACATGTTCGTGTTGAATGGAGGTATTTTCAGCAACTGTAGAAAGCTTGATCTTTTTATCTCCCCTCAGGTGTTTATAGAACCGGACCAAGACGTTGTCAGACAAAGATCAGTTTTCTTTTCCCTCATGTTTGCTGCTATTGGAGCAGTTTCCTTTGTCACCATGTTTCTACAGGTATGCAAACACACACATGCAGTTGATGGAAGGGGGTTTGTGGTAAACTTGGTAAACTCTGTTATATCCTGCTAGTAAGTAATAAATAAAAAGGTTAAAAATGAAAGGGAAATGGTAACACATGTCCCTGTCAAACTTTAGGAGAGTGCACACAAGTTTAAAGGATGCTGGTGTTGCAGCATAAACACATGCGGATGATGTGACACGTGTGCTAATGTCATGGGGGGTTGTTTTTTTGGGTTTTTTGGGTTTTTTTAAACAGGGTTTCTGTTTTGGTAAATCTGGAGAGGTCCTCACCTTGAAGCTGAGACTGGGGGCCTTTAAGTCCATGATGAGGCAGGTATGTAAGTGACAATGTCAAATGAGAGTGCAGGGAGGATGTTGTTGAAAAATAAATTTCTTTTGGTGGCTAAAGTGAACCAATTATCTACATGGCAGCCATAATGAAAGCTGGTCAGGTCCTTCAGTGCTTCTTTCAAATCTCCTTTGCAGGATCTGGGCTGGTTTGACCAACCCAAAAACAGTGTTGGTGCGCTCACTACGAGACTGGCCACAGATGCAGCCCAAGTGCAGGGGGTAAGCTTGAACAACAGCCCAACAGCTGGCCAAAGGTTGCCAAAGGCTCACACTAAAGTGTCAAATCATCCATTTAGGCTGCAGGCGTGCGTATGGCCATGCTCGCTCAGAACTTCGCCAACATGGGCACCGGTTTGATCTTGGGTTTTGTGTACGGCTGGGAGCTGACTCTGCTGCTCCTGTCTCTGGTGCCCATCATTGCAGTGGCTGGAGCCATTCAGATGAAGATGCTTGCTGGACACGCTGCTGAAGACAAGAAGGAGCTGGAGAAGGCTGGAAAGGTGAGGATTGGGTGCGAGATGTGCCAGAGTGAAAGTAAAAATTCCTCACGGCTCAGTCTGTTGAAACTCTGAACTCATGAGATATTTGCATTGCGTCTCTGCAGATTGCCACAGAGGCCATCGAGAACATCCGCACCGTGGTCTGCCTCACAAGAGAGGAAAAGTTTGAAGCTTTGTATCAGGAGAACCTCGACGTGCCCTACAAGTAGGATAATTTGTACCACAGGGACCTGATTGCTCAATTATACGCTGTTGGGTCTGCGCTTCCACAGGCCCCGCTGGTTTAGAAACTTATTCCCGTTAACGACAAGCAAGGAAACAAGACGAACATCTTTAACCGGTTTTTACTTGCTAGCAAGGGAGGCCCGCTCGGTGTCTCAGGAAAGCACTCTGAATCCAACCACAGACAACCTCGACTCTGGCCTTTTATTGAAAACAGTTACAATACACACAAGCACCTCCCATTGTAAACCCCCCCATGGTTCTAAAAGATAAGGCACTATGTGTGTATGTGTGTGCACGTGTGTGTGTGTGTGTGTGTGTGTGTATGTAAGTGTGTGTTTGTGTTTTGGGGGTGCGTTTGTGTGACCTCCTGCTCACCAAAAGGGTCAAAAAAGCAGGAAGCTTACTACACAAGAAAACAGAACCTTCAGATAGGATGTGCCTATAATAAAACACTACAGCCTCCCCCACCAACAAACTGGTTGGAGAGGTGGTCAGAGACAAAGGAATGTCTTTGATCATGCTGTTTGAACTAAGACTTACAAATTTAAGTAACACAATGATAACATTTAACAGTTTGATTCCAACATACGCTCTTCAAGTTCTGATGCCACCTTTCTCATGTTTTTACAGAAACTCAAAGAAAATGGCACACATCTACGGCCTCACCTTCTCCTTTTCCCAGGCGATGATCTATTTCGCATATGCGGCCTGTTTCCGTTTTGGTGCTTGGCTCATTATAGCTGGAAGGATGGATGTCGAAGATGTCTTCCTGTGAGTGAACTGAGACATTGTCTGTTAATCTCCTCATGAAGATACAAGCCAGACCTGACAGTTTGCATGGCGGGTAACATCCAAACAAAGCATTTCTGATGGACAGAACCTGTTCATGTGGCTGTTAATCATTACCTTAGTCAGAAGCACATGAAGAGCCTCAGCTTGGGGGGTTGGGGTGGCTTTTAAATGTACACTGTGACAGATACTTGTGGTAATACATCAGACTCTCCTTTGCTGGGAGGAGCCACTGCTTTCATTGTGTGGATGCCCTCAAAGGCATCCACACTATTGAGTTCCTATTTCTCTTTATTGTGTGGATGCCCTCAAAGGGCTTCCACACTATTGAGTTCCTGTTTTAAACTTTATTCTTCAAGTTGCTGCCCCGTTTTTCGGCACTTAACTACTCCCTCAGTTTTCAGCCGATTTTCTCCGTTCAAACTCTAAACTGTTCTGCTATTTCTGCTAATTCCGGCTATATCTTTTGGTGTTTATTACTATTATACTTTTTAAAATATTACACTTTTTTCCTTTAATTTGTCCCATTGAAATGAATGGGAAACTTCCACAATTCTGCTAAAACTTGCTTGTCTTTGAAACTTAACTACGTCCTCATGCCTTTCACCTAGAAACTCCATTCAAACTTTAAAATGTTCTCAGATTATTGGGCTATTCCTGTCTGATTCAGCTTTTTCAGATCTTCTACCGTTTTAATCTTATCTCTCTTTAAGTTTTCAGTTGCAAAATTGTGATTTTTCAGAAAATACATGCGTTGCTATGGTTGCTATGCAATTAAGTCAGAGTGAGTGCTGGTCCGTTCTGAATTTTCTCTTCATGTCTAAACAACTTCTTGCTACTCGCTCAATTTCCACTCAACCCCCACAAATTATACATCAAAACGTAGGTATTTTTGCTGGCTTTCAGACAATGTCACTATCTTTATTGTGAGATTTACCGTTTTTTCGCAATTTGCCTCGGAGTGACACATGGTCTGACAACTCCCCATTCAAAGTGTATGGGGAGGTTTTGAAATTCAGAGCTGAAATTCTGTAACGGGAGGCATTTTCAAATCACCATATCTCCTTAATAAAGCAAAGTTAGGACATGAGGCTTGTGCCAATATATCTTCAGACACTGCTGACACTCACAGTGGAAGCAGTTTTTACAATTATCTTACCGTTGAGCAATGAATTACGTGTGTTTGAGGGGTGGAAATCTGTCCTCCTCTCAGTTTTCAAACTCCAAAAATGAAGCCGTTTCTTTTTTTTTTTTTTTTTTTTTTTTTTCTTTTTTCTGGTCAGACGTGTTCCTTGGTGGGTGTGTCGTTGATTGAGAAAAAATGAGTAGACACACGTTCGTTCACACCGTTTTTTAAGAATCTTTTTCATTTTGTAGGTTATTTTGAATGTGTTAAAATAACATTCGGTAAAATAATGTAAAGAAGAACGAGACTCCTCAGCCCTGATGCAGTCAGAAATTAAGGAAAAGGCCTGAAATCCAGCCTTTGGGGGTGTAATGTAGCACAGAGTGACAGAGTTATATGTAAGTGCTTTTGCTGATAGTTATTTCTGCTCTAATCACATCAGAAATGTAATCAAAATATAATCAAGAATTAATAAAGTCAAACAAGAAAATAATCACTACAAATAAATAATTCTAATAACCTTTTTTTTTTTTTTTTTTTTTTTTTTTTAATTAAAAATGAAGCCGTTTCTTCTCTCGTCATATCTCCGCGACGGAGGTACAAAGAGCAATGAAAATCGCAGTCAAAGTACACCAAAGTCCGCTGATTCACCCAGTACAAGAATTATGCCGCTAGTTTTTGAGTTACACGACGTTTTGTAACTCCAAAAAACGGCGTTTTTCGCCTCTCACCGCGATCTAATTCTGACTCCTCAAGTCTCTGTGTTTTAGACGCCCGCCCCCTTTCCAGGTGGCGCAATCAGTAATGACACGGCTCTGCAGCTCAAAGGTCGTGGGTTTAATCCCACCTTGGTTAACATTTTTTTTTTCACTACAAATGAGTAGTGCAAAAACATACTATGTCTGCAACATCACAGTATATCTGTTATGTTATAGTATTACTACTAAGTCAGAGTATTTCTGCCAATTCGTAGTATTTGTACTAAATCATACTACTCGTGCCAAATCATAGTATTCAAATCAAAATATAGTATTTGTAACAAAGCATTGTATTTGTAGGAAGTATAATATTTCTGCCAAATCATAGAATTACTGCAATTTCATAGTAATTTTGAGGAATCCCTTTTGTTATAGTATTACTTCTAAGTCATAGTATTTCTGATTTGTCATAGTATTTGTACTGAAACATAGTATTTTTGCCAAATCATAGTATTACTGCTATTTCATAGTATTTGAGTGAAATTAGTGTTTCTGCAAAAACATTGTATTTCTGCTAAATCATAGTGTCTGCCAAATCATAGTATTTGTGCCAAATTATGGGATTTTGCCAAAACATGGTACTTGTGCCAAATTATAGTATTTGTGCCCAATTAATATTTCTGTTATGTTATAGTATTACTACTAAGTTGTAGAATTTCTGTTCTGTTCTGCCAAATCATAGTATTACGGCTATTTCAAAGTGTTTGAGTGAAATTACAGTGTTTCTGCAAAAACATATTTCTGCTAAATCATAGTATTTCTATTATCTTAAAGTACTTGCACTCAATTATAGTATTTGTGCCAAAGTTTAGTATTTCTGCCAAATCATATTATCTCTGCTAAATCATAGTGTCTGCCAAATCATAATATTTGTGCCTAAGCGCAGCATTTGTACCAAAACATAGTATTGCTGCTATATCATAGTATTTGAGCCAAATCATAGTATATGTCCTAAAACATAGTATTACTGCCAAATCATAGTATTTGTCCTAAAGCATAGTATTTCAACAAAATCACAGTATTTCTGCTATGTTATAGTATTTGTGCTTGTAGAAAAACCCTTTGTTATTGTGAGCTACATTACCCAGCAGCCTCTGAGCAGTGAGGGAATTCATGGGACTTCTGAGCTAGATGGTCTTCCTTCGTTCCTGGGCTAACGATTGAGGAGAGAGCTGCTGGGAAGGGGAGCAAATAGCCCATCCTGTATTTGTTGGGGATGGTGTGTGTCACATAAACGTGAGTTAATGTTCCATGCTTAAGATGTTTACATAGGTCATCTCTTCTGTTGGAGTGCCCTCTTGTGGCGCCTTTTGTGTAGTGCCTTAGTAAACGTGAACACTGCAAAGAAGTGGTATCAGACTGGTTTGTAGTGGAGGAATTTGTTGCCAGTTTCTTTCATCTTTAATCCGTATTCATGTTGTAATGTAGTAGTACCACAATATGGCAGAAACACTATGTTTTGGCACAAATACTTTGATTTAGTATACTTTAGCTTCTTCAGCTTCTTCACCCCTTTTAAGCAAAATTTTCATTTTTTTCACCCCTTTTCAGCACAAATTCCAGCTTTTTTGGCTGTATTCAGAAAAAAGACAACTCTTTTGAGCAGAAACTCTGCTGATTCATCTCTTTTCAGCGCAAGTTTCTGCTTCTTTGCCTCTTTTCTGCAGAAATTCTGCTGATTCACCTCTTTTCTGCAAAATTTTCAGCCTTTTCACCTCTTCTCAGCACAATTCTCAGCAGCTTCTGCTCATTTTAGCAGAATTGTCAGTCTCTCCTCCTGTTTTTTGAGAGAATGAGTTTGAGAATGAGAATGAGTTTAGCTCAGTGAGATGAGTGGCTGCCTTGAGACCAGGAGGGCCAGGTTCAAATCCTGCTCAGGGCAACGTTTTTTTTCACCACTTTTCAGCAAAAATTTCTCCGTCTTTACCCCTTTCAGTAGAATTTTTGGCTTTTCACCACTTTTCAGCAAAAAATTTCTGCTTCTTCACCTGTTTTCAGAAGAATTTTCAGTTTCTTCACCGCCATATAACTTTTTGCAAGTTTTCAACTTTTTCAGCTTTTTCAGAAGGCAACTCCAGCGTTAAGGCATCCACACAGCATTTTCACAGGAAATGCAAATTTTTTCTAGTTTATATTGTGTTGCATAAACTGGAAAATCCAAAGTTCATGGCAAACCGAAGCCTCAGAGTCCATAAAAGAAGAAAATATTAACTCATTACCTCTTAATGAACACTGTACACCCAACTGAGGCTGCCTTGCTTTGAAGTTAGGAAGACGAAGCGCTAGCATCTTTAAAATATCAGTTTGGATACTAGTTTATAGGAAATTTTAGGCACATGCCCCCTTCCTGATTTCTTGGGGTTTTTTGTTTTTGTAAATGTTTCAGTGATGTTGAACATGACTTTTGTACATTTGTTGGTGCGACAGATCCACAAATCAAATTTGAAGTCATTTTAACACACCCAGACCTTCATTTATTGTATTTACAGTTGTGGACAAAAGTTCACATCCACTCATCGTGGGGATGAGTATAATTTTGAGCTTTCTATTGTCTCTGAGCTTTTTTGTTTTTCCCACTCTCCAGGATGGAATGATTGTGCAGAATTACTATAGTAAAGTGAATTTTGGAGGCTCCACACAGGCTCCAATATATACAAACAACCCCACTAATGTTTGGTTAAATGTGCCTTAGAAAGTTGCACTTCAACCAGACCCCTTTGGTAACCATAAACGAGCCTCTGGCATCGTTTAATCACTCCTTGGCAGGATTGGTAGAGCCCATTTTAGTTTGCTTAAATTCAGGTCTGTGCCAGGAAAGCAAAAATAACCCAAGTTTTCAATAGGACTGAGGTTTGTGCTTTGGGACAGTCGTGTCATAAACTTAATGTTAGCCTGCTTTATCCGTTCTAAACCAGTTTTAATCTGTGTTTGGCATTATTGCCCTGGTCAACCATATAGTTGTTGATTTGAGATGAAGTTGAATGTGGAGGTGGTTCTGCTTATTCATTAGTCCAGCCAATTTATGCAGTATTAATACTGTCACTGACAGAACAGAGCATGATGGTACCACCACCACACTGGTTCAGTGCTAATATATTGTTTTTGGGTTTGAAAGCCTCAACTTTACGCTTCCAAAGTTTTGTTGTGGTGGGTAAATGGCTCATTCTTCTCTCGTCTGACCAGAAAACTTTTCTCCAGGAGACATTCACTTGTCCACATGGGCGTCTGCCATTTTCAGTTGAGCTCAAAGGTATTGACTTTTGAGCAGAGGCTTTGGCGCCCTCTCAGTCAATAGTGATGTAAAACACACCTAACTGTGGACAGTGGTGCTGGTGTTCCAGCAGTTTCCAGTTCATGGCAGGCTTCAGACTTTGTGGTTCCTGGGTTGTTCTTGAACACCTTAACCAGGTTCCTCTCATCTCACACTAATGGTTTGGGTCTTCTTCCAGTTCTTGGCAAAGTGGTGACGCAATATTAAAGGCCTCAAAATTACCATTAAATTAATGCCCACGATGAGTAAATGCAAACTTCTGACTACAGCTGTTGTAGGCATAAACTCGTCAGTCGGTTCATCATTATCGGCAGGACCGAGCAGTGCAAACTCATCTTTAAGATTATCAGTAATTACAAACATGCTGGGCACACAGATGTCGTAGGTTCGTGTTAGCTTAGCCTTATGTAATCCTGTGTCACACCCCACTGACAGCGAAGCTAATGTGTTTAACTTTCCTCTCCCAGTGTGATTTCAGCCATTCTGTTTGGTGCCATGGCCGTCGGTCAAGTCAACTCCTTCGCTCCAAACTACGCGAAGGCCAAACTGTCTGCTGCCCACATCATGATGCTGTTAAACAAGGAGCCTGCCATTGATAACCTGTCAAAGGACGGAGACTGTCCGGTACATGACGCAAAGCCCCGCGCACCAAACATGGCTTTAGAAAAGTGATATTTTACCACATATCTAACTGATTCTCTTCTTCCAGGACCAATTTGATGGTAATGTGACCTTTGAGAGGGTCAAGTTTAATTATCCTTCACGTCCTGATGTACCCATCCTGCAAGGGCTGAATCTGAGTGTGAAGAAGGGAGAGACTCTGGCCTTGGTGGGAAGCAGCGGCTGTGGGAAGAGCACCACCATCCAGCTGCTGGAGAGGTTCTATGACCCGCTGGATGGGAAAGTGGTGAGAAAACAACTGCACGCCCACGCTCTGTGCACTACCTCACACTGATGCCTCTTCACCTACTGACAGTTGGGTAATGATTAGCTGCCCAGTGCTTTCCAGTACTCTGCTGTCCATGTAACGGGTGCTCTTATCTGGATTACTGCATAAACATTTATCTGGTTGAGAGGGAAATGAATACTGTGCCTGTTGTCTCGCGGCCTGTTGTCACATGGCGTTTTTAAACACCATGTGCACCATTGCAGGTTTTCTAGTACATTTGTGTTTGTCACTTAAAAAAAAAAAAACTCTGGCAAAATAAGTCATTAACTGAATTTCTACATCGATTCAGAATTGATGTAAAACCAATGATCAGAGTTAACTTTAAGTAAGAAGTGACAAGTTCTTCAGCTAAACAAGCTTTTAGCCATTAACAAATCAGACATTTCCTTCAGGGCTTGGTGATTAAAACGATGTTGCAAATATCAAATGAATGCTCAGTCCATGTGGTAAAAAAGACACAAGCGTGCACCACTGCCTGAGCCTATTTGTGCTACTCTTTCTCCTTCAGGTGTTGGACAAATCTGATGCCAAAAACTTGAACATTCACTGGTTGAGGTCCCAGATAGGCATCGTCTCCCAGGAGCCCGTGCTGTTCGACTGCTCTTTGGCTGAAAACATTGCCTATGGAGACAACAGCCGCAAAGTCAGCATGGACGAGATAGAAGCAGCGGCCAAAGCAGCCAACATTCACAACTTCATAGAGGGTTTGCCACTGGTAATGTCATTATACTATTTTATAGAACATTCCATGTAAAGATAAGGGTCAAATCCAGCGTCAATAAAACAGACTGGGTGGATAAAGAGGTGGTCAAAAAAAGCAGAGTCAGGATTACAGCAAGAAAGGAGGCTGAAACACTGAATCTAACCAAAGGTGGAATCTGATGTCCAACTTTGTTTTTAATGCTTCACAAATCTGCCTAGAGCTCCCTCTGCCCAGCTATCACAGGGTTTTACTGTGAGGGAAGTTCAGTACAGCCAGGATGTCTTTGTGTTGCCCTCAAAACCTAAAGCCTTAGAACGAGTCTCAACTTTATGCTGTTTCTGATTCAGGCTGTGCACACTGACACTTGATGGCTGCTATAAAATGATCTCTGAGTGTCACCTACTGCAGAGATTTTTATCATATCACATGATGATAAAATGATGATAAACATCTAAAGAAGATTAAAATGTAACCATAAGAGGAAACACTGCTGCAGATAAAATAATAGATGACTACAAGAAATCATTAATTGATGATTTATTGCCTAGAAAGCTAACTATACACTTCAAGTTTGTTTTTTTTGTTGTTTTATGCTTTCTCAGTACTGCTGGTTTTTGAGGCGATGTTTCATATTAGAAACAAACGAAGATCAATTTAAATTTGAAACTTCTGAAATTTCTTCGATACACTGTTTAAGGCTCGTCGTCCAGAAAGCTCAGATGGTATTTCTTTTGCTTTTTACGTCCTTTAAAATGTTGAATTTGCTGCTTGTATTTGACAAGCAGTTAACTGGTCAAAGTGCTCTGGTCAGGAGGCAGACTGAAACTTGATAGTAATGTGGTGGTTTCAAAGCATTTTGCTGATGAACTGTAGACTAGATGCTGGTCTGTGGTTTTTAAGGGTTCTGGGATCTTGCCACCAATTTAAAATCTTAGTTTAAAAACATAAAGCACTAATCAAAAAGCACTATACAAACTGTTGGGTTTGCTGTCAGTATCGAGTCATCTTTGAGTAATTCTTTCAGCCCTGTATTGTATTATTGTAGGGTCTTTACCTTACAATAGGCAACTGTTGTTATTTAGCATTGAATAGAGCTCCATCTTTTTGTAAGGGTCTCGTGCCTTTCTGTTTCTGCTCAACTACATTAACCCCCAAGATGAACAAGGTTGGGTTTATAACATTTATTCCACTCTCGTGGACCTGAAATATTTTGTCATGATAAAGCTGTAGATGAAAAGTTGGTGTGATTGCCCCCAGGTTTCTTTAAGATGTTGTAAAGATAAGGCTTCATAGGTCAGATGGAGATGCTGTAAAGGGGACCATTAGTCAGCTAAAATGAAAAATTGTGAAATGCTATGCGAAAGTTACAGCAACAATGCAAGTCTCCTAAAGAGGCCTTTGTGAAAAACCTTTGTTGAAAAACCTTTGATCAGTGTTTTTACTGCTGTGATAAACAAACTTGGTGGCGCTTTATTTTTCCACCTGCAGGTTGAAAAGCATAACTGGGATGGAAATGGCAGCTCAGACAGAACACAATTGGTGTAGCAAGGTGGATGCTGTGGAGGTTGGGTCTAAAGGGTTTATTGCTAAATCTACAACTAGGCTCCTACAGAGAGTGGGGGTGTGAGGGCAGGTCTTTCAACGAGCAGTCAAGTCACTCTGAGGGTGCTGAACGAAGCAGCAGCTGGTTGTGGATCAAGAGACAGGAGTACAGCTAGGCTGGGACATTAAGGGGTAATAAAAGGGGGCACATTAGGAGGTGTCATGGGCATAAAATCAATGTAACACTGAGGACAGTGACCACCTGACAATCCCAGTGAAGTGGTTTACCTCCTCTCCCATTCAAGACACCAGAGGAATCTGTACTGATTACTGGAGGCCTTGTATCATTAAGCCTTATAATCAGTCAACAAATGTGAATGCTAATCATGCAGGAGGCCAGCTGAAGATGAATGTGTTATTGTGCATGTGAAAATGATTTCCTGACAGCGTTTTAATAACTTGGCAATAAATGTAGCATTTATTATTAAACCTCAAAGTACACTTTCAAATTTCAAGTACACTTTAAGAAATTTGTCAGCTGTGAGGAGTGATTGAATCCATGCTTTGTTTTGACCATCTATAGTAACACAACTATGCCCCCTCATTGTTTTGTTTTGTCCCCCCCCATGAGCAGAAATATGACACGCAGGCAGGTGATAAGGGGACACAGCTGTCAGGTGGTCAGAAGCAGCGAATAGCCATAGCCCGAGCCATCCTCCGCAACCCCAAACTGCTGCTACTGGATGAGGCCACTTCTGCACTGGACACTGAGAGCGAGAAGGTGAGCACATCTTTCCATTTTCACCTGTAATGCTTGTCAGGGAGATTAAGTAAATGGTGAGTAAAGTCACCAGCTTATACAAACGACTGCTGCAGCTAAAATCCACACGCAAGAAAATGGGAACAAACTCAGACTGGGGGGAAATGTTGGGCTGAGAGAGTTCACATTAAACTTGAGGATGGGAGGAATACAGGAAAGTAGCCATGTTGATAAAGATGACAGCTCTGGTTTAAATTGAAACCATTGTCAGTGCTGAAAACATTCATTGTAGGAGCTCTTATGAGGCCATGCTCTCTCTGTAGGTGGTGCAGGAGGCTCTGGACCAGGCCAGCAAGGGCAGGACGTGCATCATCGTGGCCCACCGTCTGTCCACCATCCAGAACGCAGACCGCATTGCTGTATTCCAGGGAGGAGTCGTGGTGGAGCAGGGGACGCATCAGCAGCTGCTGGCAAAGAAGGGGGTCTACCACATGCTTGTCAACAGACAGATGGGACACGGTGATAAATAACCCATAGTGTCCATAATGTTGAGAGTTCTGGATTATACACTGGTGCCTTGGATCATCACTCCTCCCATGCAGCTTCAGACAGTGGCTCCTGTGGCTTAAACCTAAATGTATAAAGTCTGTTTTGTGCGTACTCACTGTTGGTGGATACAAGTTGATTAATGTGTGCTTTTCCTGCTCAGCTAAGCGGCAGATTTGGCTTTTAAAGAGCCTTTTTGTGCAAGTAGGAAAAGTGACCTTTGAGGTAGATATTTTTACTTGTAGGAACACTGGAATTAAAAATGGCTGCATTCTTTTTCTTTTTCTTTTTAAATGGGCTAAACAAGTAAATGCAATGACCAGTCCTCTTTGTTCGTTTGTCTATGCCAGGGGTCGGCAACCCTGGGCACGCGCGCCACAGCTGGCACACGAAGGGTTAACTGATGGCACGACCATAGCTGGACTGGCCATCGGACATTTGCTTGGTGGGCCGATGGTGATTTTTCATTTTTATGGGCCGATGATTTTTTCTTATTTATTTTTTTTTGTAACGGTATAAACAATGAAAGGTGGTGGATTGTCCAGATGCTGGCCGGTGTGTAAAAATAACTCAGTTGTTTGTGGAAGCTCTGCCATAGCCACCACCAGAGGCCAGCAGGTGGATGAGGGAAAGGGGAGGTAGGAGGAGGAGAGACCCGAGGGGGCCGCCGGTCCGAGTGTCAGGTGAACTGAACTTCAGGTAAGAAGTTATGACCTGCAGTCTGTCTGGGTCAGATATAAACCAAGTTTAGGTGTAGTTTATTTTCGTTATGCTGACTTTTTCGTACCGTGTACTAGCTAGCATGACGGAGTTTCTATACAGCTGGGCGGGTGCTATGATGTTACTGATAGTGAACTTTATTTTATTCATAAGGTTAGTTAGTAGAGTTGCCAACCGTCCCGTAAAAAACGGAATCGTCCCGTATTCAGAGAAAATATTACGCGTTTTGTATTGAGCTGAAAAGGAACGCAGTTTGTCCCGTACTTCAGCTAGAATGGAAAAGACACAAAGGTGGAGTTCTTCTGTCTTTACGCTGTCAGCTGCCTCTTCTTCTCTCATTCTCTCCCCCTCCATCTCCTGTTGCTACTTCAATCATGAAACTGATCAATGATCAGCTGATCGGCTTTTCTGACACAAGTCCCGTCTGTTTGTTTATCGCCCACTTTGCGCCAGAAAGAGGAAACCAGCGGATGTCGTGCTAAATAACAGCAGCAGGTTTAAGCTTGATCAGCTGTTGTTAGAATTTATTTAATATTAATTTCTAGTATCAGTTGATGTTTGCTGGAGCCACAGCTGTAAAAGCTGCTGGTCATGATATTGGTTTGGATATGTGGTGAGAGGGAAACATGAAGATGAAACTAGGAGATGTCCTTACTGAATCATCAGAGCTGAACAGGTGATGGAGAAACAGGTTTACCTTTTAGGTGACATGAATGAGTTGAAGGGAAGTTATGAACTGTTTCTGAGAGACAAATAACACCAGCATCCTTTTCTAAGTAGCTGACAGCTGGTAACTGTGCATATACCAATAAGACAGTGTACATCACTGTCACAACAGCGTTTGCTTTCATTCAGGCTTTATGGCTTTAATACCTGGTGGGCCAGTCTCTAGTCAAAATGCCCGGGCCGATTTTTTTGTCCTAGTCCAGCCCTGGGCACGACACACAGTAAATTAATCTGAGAGGGTGCATTAAAAAATAAATGGCCGGGCCAGCAGTGCACATCACAAATTAGCTCGCATAGAAATATTAGTTATGCCGCTTCTTAATGACGGTATCTTATCTAACAACCCCAACTACCAGATTCAACTTGTAATTGTCTAAAAATAACAGCCTACCAGTGAGAGGGACGTTGCTAGCTGGCAGTTTTTTCAAGTGATGTTGAAATTTCCACATTCCGACACTTCAAATGCTTCAGGAGCTGTCACTACCTGACAAGTTTAACTGTCTTCAGAACATTGCAGAGGCCTTATTGACAGTATTTGGCTCTACATATCTATGTGAGCAGATTTTCTCTCACATGAAGAGTGTCCTCAGGTATCTGTCTGAATGCTGGACACTTGGAGACCTGTGTCTCCACTTGGAGACCTGTGTCTCCAAGTAGGAGACCAGAGATCACATTAACATGTGTATCTCTGTATTAACAAACATGCCATATTGGCCCAGTTTATTTTTCTTATCATTGGTGTGAGGAGACCATAAATAGCATTTGCATTTTCTGTTGTACAGTTCATTTGCTGTTATGGAGTTTTTGTTATGGATAAAAAGTGTCTTTTTTTGTTTCAAAATAGCTGATAACTATTCGCTGATAGCTGCCAACATCTGCGAACAAATATAATGCTATAAAGTTGTTCTATATAGTGTGTAACTGTTAATATAGAGCGTTATTAAATTTATTGCTAATGCGGTCATATGGCACATTGACTTCTGAGGAAATTTTAGATGGCACTCATCATCAGAAAGGTTACCTACCCCTGGTCTATGCACTGTGGTTTTATGCCTCTGAGGGGATCATCACTGTCTGGAGTCAGTTTTGGGTAAAATCTTTAATATTTATACTGTAAGTTATGACTCAGTTCAGCGTCTTGGATTGAGTTGGAGGACCAAAGTGCCTGAGCAGTTAAAGCCTGGGAAATCCTGCACAAATGTTAATTTTCATTTGCAAAGTTTCTGTGGAATTCACTTAAAATGTAATTTTGTTTCTATTTTTTCTTTCTTTTCTTTTTTTTTTTTAAGAGGACGTGCTGCTTTGTAACTGTTAATGTTTTATATTCAAATAAAGGTTAAAGCAAGTGTGGACATCTTCGAACTTTATTCTCAGAAAATTTGACTAAAAATTGACTACAGCTTCCCTCAAAGTGGTACAATCACAGTGAAATTTCACCTTATCAAAGCAATAATCACGTTGGTGTGAGGCTCCAAATGTAGAAAGTGTTTCAACAGATTTTTACGTCAGCCACTCTTTGAAACCCAAAGTAAACACCGTCACCAACATTTGGACATGAAAATAAAAACAAAGTTGCATAGTGTGTAGAAGGAAACGGTACCTCGAGAAACTGGAAGTCAAACCTTGGCTTTAACAAACTTACACGAGTCATGCCTACTTCTCTCTTTTAATGAGTTTAAATTAGCCCAGTGTGTGCACTTCATGTGATGGGGTACATTCACGTCCTCTTGTGGTATTCAAGTGCATTTCCTTTATCTGTAGGCACTGTTTTGACAAGACGATCAAATATTTGTCCAAACAATAGTCAGTAGAAGCTTGTTTCTGCCATCCATTAGTAAAAATTTCAAGTTCTTTAAGAGTGAAGTAGAAATGTTGAATTAACTCTGCAAAAGCTTCAGAAACGAGCTTCCATACACAGTGTTACGATTCAGTAGTGTTTAACTTTACTCTGCTTCAGTTCAAGCCTAACAGCTCTTTCCTACGATTACTGGCAAAGGGCTTTTTCACAGTGAAAACTAAGGCAAACAGTTAGGAGTCGTTCGCCACTTAGCGGTTAACATTTTATCTTAAAATGTGGAATAATACTGTCAGGATTTCAAACTAAACAGTCAAAATAAAAATGAACGTTAAATCAGGAAGGAAAAAAAAAAAAGAGTACACACCCAAAAGAACAGTTTACGCAATGTTAATGACTACATAAAATCTTGAGTAATTTACGTTTACATTAAAAAAAAAAATACGAGGTACAGAGTCTGCACCTTTTGCATTGATTCCCCCAGAACCCCAGAACTGTAGTGTAGCCCACCAGACTGGACGACAGCACGAAGTTACCACCACCGCCACTGCAGACACAAACACAACAATCACAGACAGAAACCTGATGCACTGGCTTTGCTCTGCAGCAGCTACTCTGGAGAAGCAGATTTCTGGATACTGCACTGTACTGGGATTTAATATTTAATAAAAATTATTTCCAATAGATCTTATATTATAAACTAGTAGATCAGACATGTAATTTATTGCTTTCATGTGATAAATCAGCTCTGGGTGGCGTACCTCTTTGCGTAAAGGGGATCCATAAATAATTCTGGGGTTGGAAGTCCCTCCTCCTTGGCAATAAGATACAGCCCCAGAAGATGCCTGTCAAAACCTGGCAACAATATCACACGACCGCATGAAGTAGGGCATAAAAACTCAAAGAGACTACAAATATGGTTCTTTGTGATGTCAGCAGCCTTGGTTCAGCCCGCAAGTCCTACATAGGGAAGCTGACGGGCTAACCGATTTTGTACAACAGATAAATGTAGATGTTGAACAAAAGCAGATTTTTACTGGCTCAGAAGAGTCCAGTGGGGGATGTAGCAGCTCCATTTTGCTCAATCAGACAAACAAAAATTAAGCCAACAAGTTTAATGACAGAAACAAAACTACCAGTGATCAAAGTCATTGTTTTATTGATGATACTTTGGCCCTACACCTCTATTCTGCACACTGCTTGTAGCTGCATGTCAAATCTGAGACTAAAACGGGACACTTCACCCTACAGGGCCAAGTGTAGTCAGGAAAAAGCACGAAGCAGGAATCACAAAGTGAACTAACCTTGTCCTTCCTGTGCTTCAGCCATCAGGTCGTTGTGTCTACTGAAGGCTTGCAGCATGGCCTTCCAACTGACGTCATCCTGAGAGGAAAACGTTTAGGTCGAATATGAGATTGCTTCTTCTCTCACCTGCTCTTCTGTGATTTTCCCAAATACTGTCACACACTCACATTGCATGTGGGGTGAGCTTATCAAAGGATAGCAGATGGTGTCATGAAAGTCAAAGGCAGTCCATCGAAATATTAAGAGTGTGACTTTGGATTTTTTGACTGATAAGTGTAATTAAACAAGGATAATACGCTGTGGGTCCTGTATATATGTGCCATATAAGAAATATGGCACATGTCGCAGGGCTAACACACATGCACAGACAATCATTCGCACTCACATTCACATCTATGGGCAATTTAGAGTAACCAATTAACCTATCCCCACGAAGGCCATGTCCACACTAATAAGTTTTTGTTTGAAAACGCATCTTTCTCTCCGTTTTGGCCTTCCGTCTACACTAAGATGGTGTTTTGGTCAAGGAAAACGAAGTGTTTTGAAAACGCTCTCCAAAGCGGATACATTTGAAAACGCCGTTTTTGCGTCACAGTGTGGACAGCGAACCTGGAGCCTTTTTGAAAACGATGACACATTTCAGTCAGGAATCTGGAGTACCCGGAGAGAACCCACACAAACACGGGGAGAACATGCAAATTCCACACAGAAAGACACCGGCCTGATGGTGGATTTGAATCAGGACCATCTTGCTGTGAGGCAACAGTGCTAACCACCTTGTTTAGCATTTAAAATGGATTTTGCCATTAGAGTTTTTCAGTCAAAGATTCTCTGTTTTGTTTCCAAAAACAGGTTTAAATGAAAATTCGTGGATGTTAACCAAACCCAAATCATACCCCCTCATACCAGATCATTCACCAGGGATTATTTATCTCTTAGCATCTGCACAAAGACTTTCAAAATAAGTGCTTGTGTGGAAGTTCTCACACTTAGAAATAGCAGGATTGTAAACATAGTGTGCGTGCACTGTGCTGTGTGACAGTTTTACAAACTTACCATCATGAGCTGGTTGTATTCATACAGCACTCACAGTAGCCGCCTCGTTTCTTTTCTCTGTTCTTCTTTCGTCCATGAGCTCTCTCCTCACTTACTGAGGCTTTCACACCTCTGTTTCCAGAGTAGCCGAGAGGATTAGCAAATGAAAAAAAAGTTTAGTATTTTGAAAAACTCTTCATGAGGGCATTTAAGACCTTTTGAGCAGCTCCAGCAGTACCATTTACAATTGCATGGTTCAGAACTTTTCAGACCCAGAGCTATGATCAGAGATAGCCTTACACCTATCATGGGCATGACTGTCATGATATTTTCAGGCTTTTAAGGATTTCCTTGATAATTTTCCACGGTCAAATGATTAAAATACCATGACATTCATGCCCATGATGACCTGATATTAGTTTTTGATCAATTTACATAAGACACATGGGGAAACTGTGACTGCACTCCATAGCATATTTAAAATGTTTAAGCAGCACTCGGTATAAAATTGCTGGGGTTAAAGTGGCAAGAAAATTTTTAAAAAGGAAGGGGACATACCTTTGTCCCTGCTGTTTGTTTGCAGGAGGATCCTACATATAGGATTTTCACACCCCACTCCAGGGCATTTGACAGGATCTTGTTTACTTGAATCCTTTCCTAAAAACAAACAAGTGTGTATTAGCAGAGCAATTAAAAGCCCTCAGTAAATATCATTCATGTTGACAAAACAAACCTGCTCTTTCACTACTTTCTCCACCAGAGACTTCCCTCGGCTTGTAACAAACTGCAAAACAACAACAGATAATGCAAGAGACAACTTCGTAACCATTTCCACGTTAAAAGGTGCTATGTTATTGAGTTAGTTTTTAAATTGAACAAATGTAATATTATTTATCTGAAGCTTTGTCTTTTATGAACGTTACAGCCGTCCAATTATCGATAGCTTCAAAAACAGAGGTGTTGATGTGAAACGGAATACTCTCCAAACCTGGCAACGCAAAAAATACGCAAAATGTGGCGTTTCACCACTATTATCAAACTAAAGTAAATTATACGAAGACAATTATATCAGTACATTTTGTCATTTACAATAACTTTAATGTAGTATACATGCACGTTTAGTGTCATTTTATCTGAAGGTACAAAAATAAATACAATTATTAAAGTCAAGGAATGTGCTCAGCTGGAATTTAAATTATGTCATCACGCGCTGTTGGCGTCGGGAACTACCCTGCTGCAATTTCACACGTGTTTATGCTTTCAAATACCCCCCCCCACACATACACACACACACACACACCCACACACACATGTAACTTCAGTTAAATCGACTGTGACAGCGAAAACTAAATTGTGTTTTTGTTGATGCTGCTGATAAATAAATTTGGTTATAAGTGTTTTTTTTTAACACTCTGGGTTTGTTAAAAAAAAAAAATCACCATTCCTTCAGCTTGTTCGTGGCCAAAAGTGTCCATGTGTTATGTTTTTGTTTCTTTGCTACTTTTTCTGCATAAAGGTTTATTCATAAATATAAAATAGTCATTACTTTTTACATTTTTAATCCTTCAAACACCTTTTTCTAGTACAATGCACTTGTTTGAAGACAACCTCAAAACTCACCATTTCATATATCAGCAGTGCTACTGGAAATTATTGTACAGTGGTCCCGCTATTACGCGGTTCACCTTTCTCGGACGCGCTGTTTGGCTGATTTTTTTTTTTTTTTTTTTTTTTTTTGTTACCATAGCGACCAGAGAGCATCGACGCTCTCAATGTTGTTGGCGCATTTCAGGAGGACGCTGCTAATAAAGTTACACAATTACACAGCTGAATTCGCGTTTATTATTATATTTACAAAATGCCACAGTTTTTGTCTTTGTCTGTATCATTTTATTTTGTTGTATTTATCCACGACACCTTAAAGGCCGGTCCGTGAAAATATTGTCTGACATTAAACTGGTCCGTGGTGCAAAAAAGGTTGTACAGTACAGAATGCGTTTAGCTTGTCGAATTTATATAAATCTTCGATCGCTAGCAGTGTAACTCTGAAGTGCTGTACTGTATGTTTGTAAGTTTTCTCCCCAACAAACACAACAATGCCGACGAAAAGTTTTGCACGGTTTCATTTTATAATACTGGACTTATGTTTCTATGAAGGTTTGAAGGTTTGAAGAGTGTTTAAACAAAAGAGAAAAGTGTGAAAATGTTCATGCCTGTCTGAGAAAAGTGTATAAAGCATGTACTGAGGGGTTTTACAGTCTTAAAACATCTATAATAATTGTAAAAACTAAAGTTGGCCACTTCGCGGATTTCACCTATACCGCGGGGTATTTTTAGAACGTAACACCAGCGATAAACGAGGGACCGCTGTATTATTAATAGTAGAGGCTGGGACATCTAATTGACTAACATCAACATTGATTTATTATGCACTATTATTTTTGTTCAAGGAGAGCAAAAAATATAAAACAGCTTGTTCGTTGCCAAAAATGGCCACCTTTTGTGTATGTTCACAAAATGCTGTAAAATGTATATTTATTAAAACATTTATCTACTTTTACCGACTTGACTCTTTAAATTAGCACCAGTCCTTTTCATCAAAACCAAAATTTTATCTACATTCTTTTTTTTAACTCTTTAAATGTCAGTTAGGCTCTATATTACCAGTAACTTTTGTCATGGGTTCAAAATATTGGGGATGGATACAGGAGGAAAACCAAAATAACAACACTGGTCCGGCCAGGTCAAGTCAAACGATGATTTTAATGAACACACGTGTGGGAGATGAACACTGCACGCAGACAGCATAGATCTCTCTCCGAAAACCACACAACAATAGTTTTTATGAAAATCAGGGTATTGGAACGCCCCCTCATGCGTAAAGTAGGTACAATACAATCAATGTGTACAACTTTTAACACATTAAAAGAACATCTTCTTCTTCCCGAGGCCAGATCCTTCCCAGTAATCTTCTAACTCTGCTTATCCCCTGGAACAAATAGTCTCTCCTGCAAGCATAATCAAACAGCTACAAGGCTTTGCAGATTGTTATTTAAATATTTGAACTCTCCCCTCCACATGAGTTTAACTACTGCTTGTGTGTGTGCGTGTGTGCCTCGACCTCAGCATTCACTCTGTCTATAAGGACAGAGGCCAACTCTTCATGTGTGCAATAACCTAACTGAAACCATACATGTAATATGTTGAATAAATGTTCTAATCAAATGCCACTACTCAAAGCTTAATAAAAGGATATAAATGAATAAAGGATCATGATGAATAACATGGTATATGTGTTTTGTAAGCATGTGCGGCCTTCTACGCTCTACGTCACTTCACTCAATAGATCAGCCAGACATCCCGCTGACTGTAGCTTTTAACCCTTACTGACGTGAGCACAACTCCATAATAAGCACCAAGCGGCAATATGTATAAAGATGATCATGATTACACCTGCAATGAAAGATTATATGATTATACCAACACCTGTAAATAGAAGATTAACATGAGGTTATAACAATCACTGTAATACAAACGTTAATGTAATGTCAATAGCTTCAATAAATGCTTTAATGCAGTGCTTATTATATGATTCTGATGCAATGATAAAATAACAGTAAAATACCTCCTCTCACTTTTCAGAAAAAAAGGTGATAAAGTCCTAATGGTTTCATAAATCTTCCTCTTTTTTTCATATAAGCATCGGGGACAAGGCTGTCTTGCAATTGTTGAGGTCACTAGTGTGCGCCCTATTTCTTCCAGGATCACTCTTCATTTGTAGGTTTTAGTGGACTCCTAGTACTGTGAAGTGGTTTTCATGGGACAAAGGCATTGTATTCCAAGATCTGGGAGATTGTAGAAATGAGCAGGAATGCCCGTATTACGGTGGCTGGGAAGTGCAAATCACATTTACAACATCAACAACAAAATAACATTTCCGAAAAAACTTCTACATTAAAAAAAAATAAATAAATAAAAAAAATTGACAACAAAATAACATTTCAGAAAACACTTTTACATAAAAAAAAAAACAAATTAACAAATCCAAAAATTAACAAGTGGCTCTTGATGGAAAGGGATCGTCTGAAATACCGGAAGTGACTAAACGATTAGGCTTACTCCATATTTTTAGTACAGAAAAGTGATTTGTAGTCAGCTAAACAGCTTTTCAGAGAAGTAGTGTTCAGTTAATGTTTGAAGAGATTTTACAAAAGAGTATGGGTGAGATAATGATGTTCAGATTTTTAAATGTCACGGGGATTTTCTTAAGAGAATATCCAGGCCTTAAAACCGTCATGGTCCACACTCCAACCCAGCAGGTGGCGGTAAAGCGCCATTAAATTAGCGACAGAAGAAGAAGCAGCAGCTAAACGCTAGTGATGTGAGATACCACTGATTTCCTTTCCGATCCAATACCAAGTAAAATTCAGGGTGGTATCGACGATACTGATCCGATACCAATACTTTGTACAAAAACTTAATGTTTCATTGTATTTCATAATACAATATATAATTGCATTATGTAATTGTAATAATAATATAATAATATAGCTTCATAATGATTACAGGACATCAGACTACTTGTTCTCATTGCTTAATAATGCAGAATAATCATATAGAAATAAAAAACCTTAAGTTGTGCGTTATTTGAGCATGTTGCCTGCCTGCAGCACTAAAGGACTCCGCGAGAGACGTCTGTCTCGCCCTAGCAGCACCTGTCCCTCTCCTCCTCTTCAGTTCGCCTCAAATAAAGCTCATCATATTCTGTGATATGATTTACTCTGAGGTGTTTGACAAGGTTAGTGGTGTTGCCACAGCACCTCACTATCTTGCCACATGTATCGCAAACCGCGTCTTGGCTGTTTGTGGAGGTAACATCCACACATGACTCTGTTTACGCTCAGCCATTGTTGTGAGCGCACCCGCCGCCAGGGGCTGCGACGCATTTATACAGTCGTGTTTCTCATATGACAATGAAAGGCGTAAGAGGAAGTAGTTCCTTCCAATTTAGACGATCCAAATGATATAGTTTCTTTCCACTGCGTTGCTTTTAATGGGAAAAACTACAAATTTACCCCAGAGTACTAAAATATTGATATTTTAATATGAGAATCGATTCTAGAACATAAATTACTGGTATCGGAAGAATCGATATTTCAATATCGATCCGCACACCACTAGTTGGAAGGACGGTAACGCCATAAGAAACATGCTTAAAAGCAGTTTAAAAGAAAAAGGACGGTACAGAGACAGATTGCGTCCGGATGCGAAGAGACGGTACTTGCAGAAAATAGCGTGCATTGGAAATGTGGACCCGTATGAAATATGGCAGTGGAGTATAAACCCTGAAGACCTACGCTATTGACGTAGCCTGATATATTTTCGTACCTTGTCTGTGGAATCAGCGCGTACAAGGTGAACCAGTTTCGCAATTATAAATCTCTGGAGGGACACATCCAATTCACCAAAGATTGGGTACAAGATTTGTGAGTACGTCGTCATTCAAACAAAGGTAAGTCAGCTTGAGTACTGCGAGTAAAATGCGTTTGATTTTCCCCCGAACATTCAAATTAGTGCAAGCATAGATTCATTCATGAAGGGGAAATTACAGTGAGAACATGTGGAGGCTCTGTTAGAGGGATAACATAGTGAGTTCAGTGCATTGATGTGATATTGTCCTGAAGGTTTTAGTTATTCTGTATGGTTAAAGAAATTGCAATGATTTATTAATGTTTATTATAAATAATCCTATATATATCTTGCTTCCGTGTTTGTGTCCTGTGTCACTAAAAATACATTTTATTTTAGTTTTATACATTGATTAATGACCTGCAGAATCTCCTTATCATATTAGGTTTCCATAATTGTCACTTAAAGTCCAACTTTATGCTTTCTCCATCTTGAAAGTGATTACATCCTTGCATTACATACTTTAGGTTCATTTTCTGCAGGCGGGTTTCTGAAAGAGAACAGGCAGATTTGGAATATAACTTGCAGCGTTCTATAGATGGATACATTAAAAAAATGAAAAATTACATGTATGTGCTAACTTTCTAAACACTTTGTTACATTTATGATAAAGTAGATTAAACACATTTGTGTCAGCCTTGGCTCATTAAAGTTCTTGTCTTTAGATGAACTGTGTATGTTTCAGGTACTGCAGTCTAAAAGACTGAATGAACCAGCATTGCAGCCATGGGTCATTGTGAGCATCACAGGGAAGGTTGAAGCCGCCCACTGCACCTGTATGGCCAGAGTCGTGGAGACCTGCACCCATGTCGCTGCTCTTCTGTTTAAAGTAGAAGCAACAGTGCGGATCCGTGGCACAAGAACTGTTACAGGTGAACCTGCATACTGGGTTTTGCCTGATAATATGACCAAGATACAGCCAGAGGTTGGCCATAAGATAGACTTCTCCTCTTCAGCTGCCCCAAAAAAGGCTCTCAATCAAAACATAAACAGACCATCCGTATTGAAAGGTAAAAGGAGCCGTCCTCAAAAAAGAAAAATCCCACCTGCTACTGTGGAGGAGTTGTCACTGCTATTGGATACTTTGCTGGAACACAGTAAAGCTGTGGGTTGTGGGAATGACCCATAGTGTTTTATCTAGGGGTCTAGATTTATGCCTGAAGCGCGCTGCCATGTAAATAATTTGCATTTAATGAATATGTACTGACTGAGTACCACTGTTCAAAAGTTGAATAAAGAAACAAACAAATTTTTGCCTTTTTTAAAAAATTAAAACCACTTTATAGAACATCACATCAGTTACAATGTAGAATCCATGTCATTTATAGTTTACAAATGACAAAATGTTTACACAAAATCATGACAGTGTTTACATGAATATCACCCACTACTAACACTACTTAATTTACTGTATCTTTTGAAAAATTACCGCTATCTATACAGCACAAGACTTAAGAATATTTAACAAGAGCAAGTTTCATTTTTCCCTGGTTTTACTACCACACTGTTCACCAAAACGCAGCAAACCTTCACCATCTTATCCAGAAGGGTCACCTCTTCACCCTCACATGGAAGAAGTAATCTGATTGGCATGGTGGTATGTTTGAAGCAAGGATTTCGGAGTGCCCCTTATGTAGCGCTGGAACCCAGTCACGATGTGTTTCATCCATTTCATAGGCTGGTTTCCCTGCAATAATGCCAAATAATTAGCAACTCTATAAATAGAACGTAGTTCTGCAAAATCACTCATTAGAATGTTTGTTCTAATTTGCTATGACCTCAGAGCGCATTGAAAATAAAACTAATAGGCTATAAAGAGTGATATGAACATATTTAGAACTTACCGGAATGAAAATGTCTGGAGCACACCAACAGATATTTGGAGATGGAAGAGAACTGGATATCAGCTCGTCTCACAGCTGCTATTCAGACTAGACGCCTTCTTTTGGTAACATCCAATACATGAGCTGCCTCGTGTTGCTTCCGGGTGGGGAAAGAATGAAAAGATAAATCATGTCAGCAAACGTCTAGATACTAACTTCTCACAGCGCTTCGTTACATTTATTACCCTGACGGTGCTCGCTGCACTAGATAAATGGAAAATGTTTTGCCCGTTTTGTGGCGTTAGCTTCAGCCTCTTCACTCCTTTTTGTGCATCCCGCATTTAGTAGTGATGTGCGGATCGATACTGAAATATCGATTCCTCCGATACCAATCATTTATGTTCTAGAATCGATTCTCACATTAAAATATCGATATTATAGTAATTTAGGGTAAATTTGTAGTTTATCATTAACAGGAACACAGTGGAAAGAAACCGAGATGCGGTTTGTGATACATGTGGCAAGAAAGTGAGATGTTGTGGCAACACCACTAACCTTGTCAAACACCTATGACAAGCGTATGTTGAGGCGAACTGAAGAGAAGGAGTGGACAGGGACAGGTGATGCTAGGGCGAGACAGACGTCTCTTGCGGAGTCCTTTAGTGCTGCAGGCAGGCAAGACGTTCAAATAGTGTACAACTTCAGTTTTTTTATTTCTATATGATGAATTCTGCATTATTAAGTGATAAAAACAAGTAATCTGATGTCCTGTAATCATTATGACGCTATAATTTGAGATACAATAAATAAAATAAGTTTTTGTACAAAGTATCGGTATCGGATCAGTATCGTTGGTACCACCTTGAATTTTACGTGGTATCGGATCGGAAAGGAAATCAGTGGTATCACACATCACTAGTGATAAGTCACGCTAGGATCTTCCTGTTGGAACTTTCAAAATAAGAGCTTGTGCAAACCGACAGGAAAATCACAAATATTTAACACAGTTATCTATTTATATTATATTATATTATATTATATTATATTAAGTATTGTGCAAAAATCTCGAGCCACTCTAAAATCTATAAAAAAAAACGTCGTATAGTTGTCAAACTGTGTTATCGTTAGAATTTTTAATGGTTAAACTAAAGAAATGGAAATAAATGAGTTTTTGTGACAGGCTGCTAGTAAGAGTGCCTAAAGATACGATTTATAATTGATTATTTTCTAAGCTGTTACCTGTAAACACAACACTGGTTCATCCCTTGAGTTACATGTCTTTGTAATTCTTGCGTTATTCATTTGTCAGTGTTAAGTGCTTTAAGAAGCAAAAACCAATCCAATGAAAATGGTCAGCATCCATGTGTTCTTCTTCTTTCTTCTTCTCTGTTTGGGTACAAAGGATGGACCGAGACAGAGTTAAAAAAAAAACACAAAAAACCCCCCAAACAGCCAACGTCCAAAGAAAAACCCTGAAATAACTTCAGGAAGCCTATTAGTCAAGATCACCTTAAAATTACAAGACGCTCTGACTCCTTTATTATTAAATATAATGAAGAAAGTGTGTTATTGTAATTAAGACAGAGCTATAAATTATTATGTGGAAAAGATATAAACCCGAAAGTATAACCGAATAATACAAAAAAAACAAAAAACAAAAAACAACATTTTCTTTTTCATCTCTGGTCATACTGGCTGCACATAAATAAAATACTTGTTTGTTGTTTTAATAAAGATTTCCTTTCAAAATCCCCTTGCCTGACCTCTGTTTCTGTGTATCATCCGACCAGATGATAGACTGAACTTCTGTGTGTGTAACAGGGATTTCATACCATAATCATGAACGGTATTACTACAGTGTTTTTATATTTATTAACATCTTAAAACTCACATGTGCTTCTGTTCATGTTTCCTGCAGGCTCTTATAATGATCTCTTTCACTTGCGTCGAACGGGGGAGGGCGCCCTCTAGTGGTTTTAAATGAAAACGGCAGACTCTTCCTTTTCACCAAAATCCCATCCATGCGCTCTTCTTCGTTCTTCTCCTCTGTTTCCTTCTTTCCACTTTCTACATAGCAGAGTTGAAGGAATGACTTGTTAAAAAGGGTAAATAAAGACCACAGATGCATGATGGGTTAGTCCTTTGGGTCTGGACCTCTCACACTGGACCATGAAGACCTGCTTACAATGACACTTTCCATAGGCAGGGGTTTTTTTTGGACGCGCTTTGTTTAAGGGCGTTTTAGCATTTGCACTTCACAGAGAAACATTTTACATTTCACTTACAACACTAAATGAACGTTCAGATGAAGGACAAAGCCCCTACAATCAGTAAATCAGTATACATCAAATATCACGGAGTTCTTTAAAAGGGATTTCCTTCTAAATCTTTTAAAGTGTGTCTGTTTGTCTACATATTGAGTATTTTAGGGCTCACATACTTGGACAAAACAACCTGCAATCCTGTAAAGTAGTTGTATCAGTCATCTACATACACAGGAGTAGCTGTGATATGATATAATGCTCTATAACGATCAGTCATTGAGCCTTTCTCTGGTGTCTTTATGTACCTTAGTTTGAGGGACCTCTTTGTGGTTCTTTTTTTTGGGGGGGGTGGGGGGGGGATTTTGTGTGATTTATTTTAAGCAATTTTTTTGTGTTTGTTTGTTTGTTTGGTTTTTGTTTTCTTTTTTGAATCACTGGTGTCTTAATGAATGACAAACCTTATCTGGACAGTAGATGCTGCTGCTTTCTCATAAGCCTACCATAGAGCATGTTTTTAAGAATACTTTCACTTTCCATACTTTTAAGAAAATCTTAAACAGTAAAACTGCCTTTTAAAACACTTTAAAACAACTTAATAGGCTTTTTCATCCATTGTGCTTATTAACATTCTGTTGATTGTGGAAAAGTTCAGTTTAACTAAGCTTGTTTGCTATGTATGACTTGTAAACCATTTATTTTTAGGATCCCTGAGCTAATTTCCATCTTAATATGATGAGTAATTGCAATGAGTAAACATCAGGAACAATATTTCATGGACTTCCAAACAAGTCCACTTATAGGTTGTCAGCTTAATTTGCCTCAGAAAGTAAAGGTGCTGTGGATAAACCAATGTGAACCTTTATTCAGGTTGATGTCACAGTCAAAAGAGCAAGGTCCATGAGAGAACAAATTTGTCTGGTCCTCATGCAGGTGATTCAGAGAGGCAGCTGGCAGGTAGACAAGATTCCTGGAAGGTGGAGTGGGCAGGTGAGCTACAGGTACATATTTTTCCTTACAGGTGGAGTAACCAGCTGGGAGGATTGGTTAAACTGAACTGAAAGTGTCCATTAATTATTTTAAAGCAAAAACAGTCCAAAGAAAAAGGGCAGTTCTGCAGGCTTTAAGTGGATCACTGTTGAACAGATTTAATATGATAATTATTATTTTGAGAGGCCTACAAGCCGGTCCTTAAATACAATAATACGCTGCCAAAAGTATTCACTCATCTGCCTTCACATGCACATGAACACGAGTGACATCCCATTCTTAACCCATAGTTATTATGATTTCAGCCCACCCTTTGTCACTATAACAGCTTCAGCTCTACTGAGAAGGCTTTCCACAGATTTAGCAGTGTGTTTAGGGGAATTTTTGACCAGTGCATTTGTGAGGTCAGACACCGATGTTGGACACCGATGTTGGACGAGAAGTCAAGCTCTTACACATCTTTACGAACCTTGCTTTGGTCACTGGTTACAGTCATGCTGGAACAGGGAGGGGCCATCCCCAAACTGTTGCCACAAAGTTGGGAGCATGAAATTGTCCAAAATGTGTTGGTATGCTGAAGCATTAAGTTCCTTTCACTGGAACAAAGGGACCAAACTGAACTCGTGGAAACTGCCAAACCCAGTCTCATCCATCAGACTGCCAGATGGAGAAGCATGAGCACATCTCCACTGCTCTAGAGTCCAGCGCCGGCATGCTTTACTGCATCCGACATTTTACATTGCACTTAGTGGTGTAAGAGTTGGATGCAGCTGCTCGGCCCTAGAAACCCATTCCTGAAGCTCTCTACACACTGTTCTTGAGTTAACCTGAAAGCCACATGAGCTTTGGAGGTCTGTAGCAACTGACAATTCAATTTTTCAATTCAATTTTATTTATATAGCGCCAAATCACAACAACAGTCGCCTCAAGGTGCCTTATATTGCACAGTAGATTGTACAACAATATATAGAGAGAAAAACCTAACAATCATATGACCCCCTATGAGCAAGCACTTTGGTGACAGTGGGAAGGAAAAACTCCCTTTTAACAAGAAGAAACCTACAGCAGAACCAGGCTCAGGGAGGGGCGGGGCCATCTGCTGCGACCGGTTGGGGTGAGAGAAGGAAGACAGGATAAAGACATGCTGTGGAAGAGAGACAGAGATTAATAACAGGTCTGATTCAATGCAGAGAGGTCTGTTAACACATAGTGAGTGAGAAAGGTGACTGGAAAGGAAAAACTCAATGCATCATGGGAATCCCCCGGCAGCCTACGTCTATTGCAGCACAACTAAGGGAGGATTCAGGGTCACCTGGTCCAGCCCTAACTATATGCTTTAGCAAAAAGGAAAGTTTTATGCAGACAGTTGGTGTCCCCTGTGCACCTCAGCATCCGCTGACCCTGCTCTGTGATTTTATGTGGTCTACCACTTCCTTAGCTGAGTTGCTGTCATTCCCAATCACTTCCACTTTGTTATGATATCACTAACAGTTGACTATGGAATATTTAGTAGTGAGGAAATTTCATGCCAGGACTTCTTGCTTGCTTGATATTATACACCTGTGACCTTGGAAGTGAATCGAACACATGAATTCAGTGATTCGGATTTGCAAGTGAATACTTTTGGCAATATAGTGTAGCATGAGCTGAGGCCTGCAAGGACTATGAAAGGGAAATAAATCAAGGCAAGGAATCAGACATAAGTAACAAGCTCTAAAGACTAAACTGAGAAGATAATCATAAAGAAACCAGAGGATCTTTAATGTCTAAATGAGGATAAAAACTCCAAAGGCGCTCAAGACCAAAGGGGAAACCCACCAAAAAATCCAAATATGGAAGAAAAATACCAAATGTACTAAAGCTACTTCTATGACCTCCCTCTCTTATTCCACGTGAAATAAAATTTGCCTACCAAGCATCATTTCAGTTCCTCAGTTACACAAGCGATACTTTTTTCTCTGGTTGTGAGATATTAAAATGTGAATAAAACTTGGTGGGCAGGGGTTTAACAAATACGTCATCAGTGTCTTTGTGGTTTTAGCTTCAGACCATTAACCTCTGCAAAGCAAGCATCTGCACTTTTTAAACATGTGAACTGAAACTCTGATAAACCACAAACCTGATAATTGTCACGTTATCAGGAAAGAGCAGATCGTGCCTTAAAAGGATGCAATGTGACACTGTTGTAAACATGACCCTCATACCTCATACCTGCACTGCTGCTAAGATAAATGAATTCTCCATCTCTGATGTAAAATCTTACTGACGCGATTACAAATTAAACATTGGTAAAACCAGAAGTTTGAGTTTACCATTGTTTAGTTTATTGTTCACAATAAATTATATTCCTTTGGTATATTTTGTATTTGCTTGGGGAAGGGTGGGGGAGGGGACGCCATGCTGTGGAATCTTTGTCTTTATGGCGCTTTATCTGTGAGTCACACAAAGTCAAAGTTTAACAGGAAATGAAATCATGGATGTGATGTGACTGTAAACAAATAAACTAACATTTTAGACCTTTTAAGGCTAACGCGGTGAAGATTTTAATCGCTCGTGTGTCTCTTGTAAAATTATACCGTGACCTACCAGTCCTGAATACTGAACTCTGACACATACTGACTTTATATAACCACAATATAAAATGAGAAATGATAAGCTGCACAAATAAAGGCAAAATTCACACACGAAATGATAACTAAGAATTAGACTGTAGAGTATTATTATCCTGAAATAATTCCATGCCACTGAGAGAGAATATCTGTGTTTCTGTGTTTTATCAGGAAAATAAATGATCAGAGTTCAAGGAGCATTTTATCACAGTAACTGGTGTAACTTTAACTACTTTATATGAAGTTTGGGGAACTTGTCCTGACTTGTCTCAGGTTCACAAGATAAAGCGGGTGGATAATCAGAAAACTAATGGGCTTATTGATTTTCTATTTTTACTTTTTAGTGAAACATTATTGGGCAATGCACAATAAAATACACTCACAGGTCACTTTATTAGGTTCACCTTGCTACTACAGGGCTGGACGCCCTGTTTGCTTTCAGAACAGCTTTAATTCTTCATGACAGAGATTCAACGAGGTGCCAGAAACATTCCTCAGAGATTTCAATCCATATCAACATGTCAGCATCATACAGCCGCTTCAGATTTGTTGGCTGAGCATCCGTCATGAGAATCTGCGGTTTAGTTGCTACTAAGGAGCACAAAGGCACCTAGAAAATACTCCCACACTTTACACCATCACCTCAACCATAACCCTGAACCACTGATATAAGACAGGATGGTTTTATTCCTTCATGTTGGTTACACCAAGTTCTGACCAGGCAACGTGCTTCCACTCTATTCTACTCCACTGTCTGATTTTGGTGAACCCGTGTGAACTGTAGCCTGTTTCTTGTTCTTAGCTCACAGTAGAGGAATCAATAAATGAATCTCAGATATATTGTTGCTCTAATGTTTGGTTTGCATTTAAGATGTCTCATTTTTGCACAATATCTTTAACATCTTCACCAGCTTCACCTGGAAAGATTTTTGAACAGGTGAGCCTTGTGAAAATGTTGACTGACAGAAATTCTTGTCTTCTTTATGTACTTGAAAAAAGTCTCTTGTCTAATTGTATTCACCTGCTGTAGTAATCCATATAATGGAAATATGGGAATGTGAAAGTTCAAAAACATATGCGCTCGTGAGGACTGCTTTACCTGCAGAAGTTCATTGCTGTTCATAATGATACCTGAGATCAGAATGCACTTAACCCCAGTGAGAGAGGACAGTGTGAATCAAGTCTTCACTTCAGCCACCTTGGAAAGCTTTGGTTTGTTTTCAGCTGCTGTTTTGTTGTGACACTCAGACAAAATGTTAAAATCACAGGAAGGAAACATATGAACGGTGGGCTCATACAGTAGAGCGCCAGTGATGAATAATAGCTAATAATTAAATATGATAGATATGACATCAGATATTTCCTGTTAGCATTCCTTTGATGTTACCAAACACAAAGGTTAGAGGACACAATGTGCAGCTACTGTATGTAAACATGGAGGTCACGCGATGCAGGTGTTGCTGAGAGTTAGTTATATCAGTAGAAATGACTTCTTGGATTAACTTTTAGTTTTCGCAGTATGAGCTCAGCTTGTGTCACATGATTTGCAGAGGGAGCTGCTGCTGCTCTGGTTTCCCTGAGGGTGAAGCGAAGGATGAAATGAGGGTGTGTTGCCTGACTGTGCTTCATTAGAACTAGCAAAAGCAGAGTCATTGTGGTCATTGGAAATATTTTTTTTTAGCAGACACAAGAGAACTGTTTGTAAATCACTCAACCTCAGCATAAATATGTGACTGCAGAATAAACAAAACCCTCTGCATGTCCTCCTTCACTACATCCTGGAGTCCCTCCTGCCTGGCAGCTCCATCTTCAACATCCTTTGTCCAGTATATACACTGTCCCTCGTCTGCACGTGTGCAAACCATCTCAGACTCACTTCTCTAACTTTGTCTCCAAACTGCTCAACCTGAGCCATTTCTGTGGTGTACCCATTTTTAATCTTACCATGTTGTAAATCTTCCATTTACCTCTTACTGCCATCCTTCTGTCATAAATCACTCCTGACACTCATCTCCGCCCACTCCACCCTGCCTGCACTCTCTTCTTCACCTCTCTTTGTCTGTTGTTTTTGAACCCAAGTATTTAAACTCATCCACCTTCACTAATCTTTACACCCTGCATCTGTTACACCTGCCTCCCTCTCATTCACACTTACTTCCATTCGTCTTCTGCTGCTGCTCACTGATTGTCAATTCTCTTATTAACTTTAGTTCAGCAACTCTTTCTCATATCTTCGTGGTATGTTTCGTCAGCTTTATTCATTACTCAGTCACTCCTTTTAAAGAAATAACACATCTTGTCGCAGCATCTCATCTTATCTTATGTAACAAGAAACTTTGGTCTGTCCCAAAAGACAAAATAACGTTAAACGTAAAAAAAAATTAGATCACAGCAAAGTGGAGTGAAATCACTGCCCTTCTTACAGCCTTCATGGTCTGTTTTTTGCACTAACTTGGTATAAATAAAAATACAATAAAACAAACTGTTTATCACGGTATTTACCACAAACTTCAGCACCTGAAGCCACGCCCCCTCACAACTGCTGACAGACAGCGGTCAATAATTGGCTGTTCTCCAAACATGGTGGGACACGCTCCGACCGTCCGGCATTTAAAAAGAAAGAGCAGGCCAGAAGGAGACGTTCACAAGTCATTTCTCTGATCAGGGGATAACACTTCAGTTCTCCCATCGACTTAGACGTCATAAGGCCACGTGAGGAGCAGAGAGCGTGCGGGAGGAGGAAGAGGAAGAGTGTGCGCGAGTTTGTGCGCGTGCGTCTGGTCGACATCTGTCCGCAGAGAGCAGGGAAGAACAGCAGCGGGGAAAACCGGTGAGTCTCTTTTCTACACATTTTACTTAGCTTTTATTTGACTGTGAGAGCCACGACGATGGTTTTATACTTGAACCACGTCAGAGACAGAGGCGGTGCCGGTGCTGGAAATAAACCGCAGTCTGAGCTTCTGCGGTTTCATTTTAGGTAAAAATGTTGAAACCCGAAAAACCCGAAACTGTGTAAAACTGTAGGCGTCTAAAAACTTATTAACTCGGTTAACATGTGATTTAAATGGTAAAATTAAATGTTTTTTCAGTGTCTTAGCTCTTTACACTGTTGCCGTTTTCAAAGCTGCTTGAAGGGAAATGTAAAACAAATTTAAAATGATATATACTGTAAATTGTATAAAAATGAATAAAATGAATAAAATAAAATGAATATATTCCCCAAGTTTCTTTATCTTTTTCAATGTATCCCACTTTACCTTCCAAAATCATTTTTTAAATCTGTTGATAAAGCTCTGATCTCATTTATATGGGATGGGAAAAAAACCTAGAATACGCCTGGATCTGTTACAGAGGCCTAAAAACCTAGGCGGCTTAGCACTTCCAAATTTTCGCCATTACTATTGGGCCTCAAATGTTCAAAAAATCATATACTGGCTCAATACCCCTGATGAAGACTGGTGCCAAATTGAAGCAGCGTCTTGCATCTCCACTTCTCTTAGAGCCTTGGTCACCTCCAGCCTTCCAATTTCCTCATGGCAGCACACCACCAGTCTTATAGTTAATAACACTCTCAAAATATGGGCTCAATTTCGAAAGAACTTTGGGTTTGAAAATCTTCTCCATTTAACCCCTATACACAATAATCACCTTTTCCTTCCCGCCAGATTAGACTCTGAATTTGCTCTGTGGCAGAGACGAGGCCTCCATAACTTTTCTGACATGTACATAGACGGTGTCTTGGCAAGTTTTCAGGATTTGTCACACAAATTTGACCTCCCTCGGTCCAGCTTATTTAGATACTTTCAAGTTCGCCATTTCCTTCAGAATCATAACCCCGACTTTCCAAATATAATTCCATCTACTGCTGTAGATGATCTGTTGAAACTGACATTTAAGCCTAAAGGCCTTATCTCAAGAATTAATAATTGTATAGCCTCCTTTAAGAATATAACAATGCTAAAGATTAAAGCGGACTGGGAGAATGAGCTGGGGGTGGACTCAGAGGAGGAGATTTGGGAGAGCGCTCTTTTAAGAGTAAACAACAGCACTTTTTGTGCTAAATTAAACATCATACAGTTCAAGATTCTACACCGCATTCACTACTCCAAGGCAAGATTGGCCAGAATATTTCCAAACATAGATGCAAGCTGTGAGAGTTGTAGAAATCCCTCTGCAGATCTAACACACATGTTTTGGTCATGTCCTACTTTAAAAGCCTACTGGTCAACAATTTTCAATACACTGTCCGAAGCATTGAATGTTGAGCTTCAACCCAATGCAGTTAAGGGTATATTTGGTGTCACAGAGAGAGGACATAGAACATTAAGGAAGAGTCATAAAAACATAATCGCTTTTACTACATTGCTTGCACGCAGAAGGATATTGTTGCATTGGAAGTCAAAAAAGCCACCCAAAGCGGCTTTGTGGTTTAGTGACCTGACACAATTTATACAGCTGGAAAAGATAAAGTACGCTCTCAAGGGGTCGAAGGAGAGGTTTTTTGTTGTTTGGGATACAGTGCTAAAACATTTAGAGAAAATTAAAACCATACCCACCTGAAAAAGGCTTGACAGCTTCCATAAATCCTTGTTTTTGTGTGTGATTGGGATTAATTTTGTGCAAACTATTCCCCTTTAAGTGCACATCTTCAAATACGGTAAATTTCCTTGTACTTCATTTAAATTCATTTTATTCATTAATTCATTTTATTGATTTATTTATTTACTTTTTCCCCTCTGGATCGGTGTCCAATATGTTCTTGGGGTGGGGTAAATATGTAAAAAGGAGCATTGTGGCCTTGCTATATGTATGTCTTTGTACTACATTGTTGATGCTCAATTTAAAAAAAAAAAATAAATAAATAAAATAGATGGATGAATGATTTATACTGTTATCACAATGCTGTACTTGTACTTTACCCAACTTCCTTAAAGCAAATTATATCATTTCGATGTTTAAAGAGGACTAACTGATAGGGTAACTGTTGTTGAGGGGGGAATTTTTTTTCTCTTCCAAATCCATCCAACAGGCAGAATATCTGCACCCTGGTTTTCACGGACTTACTGTACTTTGACTTTTTCCACCCCTCAAATTCCTCCTAATTTCAGTTTTGTAAAGGCTTAACCTCGCAGACTGTGTTTTATTGCAGGTTTAACGTATTCTAAAGGGCAAAGGCATGTTTATGGGATAGCTTTTATTTTGACAGGACCCAGCCATGGAGAAGGAGCAGATGGAAATGTCCGCAGCCAAACCCCATCAAAATGGAAATACAGGGTAAAAAAAAGACTAAATTACTAAAATCACTTTTCTACTGATTACGTGCTACACAGATGTATAGGAAAGCTCCTGATGGGTGTGCTTGACTGATATCAATTATGATTTGATGTGAAACCGGAGCTGAACCAGACAGTTTGACTTGAGTCAAACTTCTGAAGTATTTTTTTTTTTCTTTTTTTAAAAAAAATCTGTGCTTGATTTTAAGCTTTGAAACGGAAAACTTGGGAGATATTTGACATCATGTTATTTATGAATTCTCCAGGGAGACTGAAAAAGATGACTCGAAGAAAGGGAAGAAGAAGAAAAAGGAGAAGCCTCCTAAGATGCCCATGGTTAGCCCCATCAAAGTGGTAGGTTCATCTTCATACTAATCACCTGCTGCCAGAAAAAAACAGGTTATACACTTATTTTTCTTCAAGGCTCATTTTATTGTTTTTTTTTTTTTTTTTTTTAATTTTCTGGTGTGGAAATTGTTTTTCTTTATTGGAGTGTGCATGTGAAGACAAACTGGGAGCAGCAGTGTTTTCAGCTGGTTTGACTGTTTATAGTTATCTTGTAAGACTGTAAATTCTTACAAGCATAACAGCAAGGTGTGTGTGCTGAACGGGGAAGTCAGGAGAGGATGGGAGTGAGGCACATCCTCTCGTTGTTTCAGTGAACTCCACCAGACCCCTGCAGGGAGGAGATGAAAGCTGCTTTCAGTTGAACTTTTTCCCACTAAATTTATTTATTTTTTTTCTGTGTGCAGTTTAGGTTTGCAGACCGCTGGGATGTCTTAATGATTATAGTTGGGACGGTGATGTCAATGGCAAACGGCGTAGTGCTTCCACTCATGTGCATCGTCTTTGGCGACATGACGGACAGCTTCATAGCGCAGGCAGCCAGTGAGTTTCAGATGCAGGCGTGTGTGCACACGGCTAGCACGGCAATAATCATTAAGGGGTAAAATGACTCTTTTGTTCTTCCTTCCTGTGTCCTCAGATTCCACAAACAGCACCTTAGAAGAGGAAATGACTGGGTAAGACATCACAGCCTGACACCTCATAGCTGCCTCATCAGGTGGAGAGACTGACTGAAGTAGATTTATCAGACCGCATCTGTCACTTGTCCTCTCCCAGCCATGCCATATACTTCTCTATCATGGGAGCTGGGGTGCTGGTTGCAGCCTACCTACAGGTGGCCCTCTGGACCCTGGCAGCCGGTCGGCAGGTCAAACGCATCCGCATCCTGTTTTTCCACCAAATCATGCGGCAAGACATTGGCTGGTTTGACGTCAATGAGACGGGAGAGCTCAACACGCGTCTCACAGAGTGGGTAACAGATGAGAAGTGTGTGATTTTAAAGGTCCCACAGCGCTGTGTGTTAATTAAACATGTTAGAAGTATATTCAGCAGCTATGCAGATCTCTAACTTTCTGAAACTGAAGGATGCTTTGAATAAATGGCATTATGGAGATGAGTGTGTCTGTCATTTGTATTTGAAAGTATCTGACTTTTCAAAACTGGAGCTTGATGTTTATATGTGCATGTGCAGTGACGTCTATAAGATCCAAGAAGGTATCGGTGACAAGGTGGGGATGCTAATCCAGGGTTTCACCAGCTTTGTTGTGTCTTTTATCATCGGCTTGAGCAAAGGCTGGAAGCTCACTCTGGTCATCCTGGCTGTGAGCCCCGTGCTTGGCATTTCTGCTGCTTTTTTCAGTATGGTAAGCTGCTGCAGAAGTTTATTCCTGTGTTTCTGATGCTTAAAACACCCTGGGCTCTGTATGCATCACCACCTTTTGTCTGTGTACAGGTGCTCACATCGTTCACCAGTAAAGAGCAGACTGCATATGCTAAAGCCGGTGCTGTAGCCGAGGAGGTGATCTCTTCAATCAGGACTGTGTTTGCCTTCAGTGGTCAAGAGAAGGAGATTGAGAGGTGTCGTGTCTTTAACTGTTATCAACAGCCTGAAAATGGCATTATTTGTGCAGATGTGGTCAGTCTTGGCAGAAATCCACTGTTTGTGGAGTTTAAAAATGTGTTTTATACTATATTTGCCCCTAACTGTGCTCTTTGTGTTGCACTCTAGATATCATAAGAACCTAGAGGATGCTAAGAGGATGGGAATAAAGAAGGCGATCTCTGCTAACATTTCCATGGGTGTCACCTTCCTCTTTATTTACCTGTCCTATGCTCTGGCCTTCTGGTATGGCAGTACACTCATCCTGAATGGAGAGTACACGATTGGAACTGTACTCACTGTGAGTAGATTTGTCACCTGTTAGTTTGTACAGTAAACATGCACGTGACTTGGAGGTTTTTGCTGCGACTAACACCAGTGCGCATTTTTATTTTTTCTCCTCAAAAAGGTCTTCTTTTCTGTGCTCATTGGTGCTTTCTCACTGGGACAGACCTCTCCCAACATCCAGACCTTTGCGAGTGCTCGGGGAGCTGCGTATAAAGTGTACAACATCATTGATCACGTAAGAAGTGCAATGTTTTTCACTCAGCGCTTACTTTTTTCTTTTTTCACCCATTCATGTTGTTGCCCTGTTGCCACTTTGTATTACCAAACATGCTACTTTACGGTGGCGCTCCGGTGAGCTGCTTTGATGCTGCCAGCAACCTGGAGCTGGATTTTGCTGTAATTGGAGCTCCTGCTGTTCATTCAGTTGACGTTGCACAGCTGTGGCTATTGTAAATTTCTTCCACTTGCTGAATCAGACTCATTTCCAAAAAATAATTAAAACTCGAGTATGATCATCAGTTTTGCAGACACTGTGAAGATGGTGGAAAGTGTTTTGTGAAATGAGCTTTAGTAGAATTTAAAAGGGGCTCCTATGGCCACAGACGCTTGGAGCGTAACCAGTCTGTTTAGCTGAGCCACTTGAAGGATGGCTTGCAGGGTCAACTCCTGCCTGTTGCTATTCTGGGACGGGGCTATGTTTAGCTTGTGCTGCACGTGTTTGTCTCTGTGTATAACTACAGACTCATGCTAGTTTAGAAATGCAGATAAAGGATGGCTTCATCTGAGAAACTGCAGGCTGAGCAGCACTTTTGTTTGCACACTAACAGAAATGCACACAACCTCAAGCAAAAAAACAAATGGGATCTTCTCTGAAACGTGTTCCTTGCTCCAGACTTGAAGGGGAGGATATTAAGCCTTTGAAAGTCACTTCTGTTTTACCTGTTTTCACACTGAAATCATTTCTTGTATTGTGGCTACTTCTTATTCTTATGTTCAAGGGTGAAGTGCTAAAGGATGAGGCTTCCAGGTGAGACATAAGTGTCAAATTCTGCCAAAACAGAGCTCAGCTTTTGTCAGCTGCAAGGCAAAAGGGAGAATAACAGAGCTGTGCAACAGGAGATGCAGTGAAAACGTAAAGCGCTGTGAAAATAAACATTGTGCTTTCTGAACGCGCTCAGCTGAAACTGAAGGGCTAACAGCATTTCCTTCCATTGTTTCTTTGAGGTTATGAAAAGAATAAGCCCTGTTCTGCTGTATTAGTTCGGCCTCTTAGAAGTGAAATCTGCAGTAATTGATTCTCTTCTCGACAGGTCCCCAGTATCGACAGTTATTCAGAGGCTGGCTACAAACCTGAATCCATCAAAGGAGACATCGAGTTCAAGAACGTCCACTTCAGCTACCCCTCCAGGGACGATATCAAAGTATGTTCTCATAGCCGCTGTATACTGTACTTTAAAATGCTAAAATAGTATGCTGACAGTTTTATATCCCCAAACTCGTGTTGTCTGTAGGTGTTAAATGGCCTGAACTTGACTGTGAAGAGGGGGCAGACCTTTGCCTTGGTGGGAAGCAGTGGCTGTGGTAAAAGTACCACAATCCAGCTGCTGCAGCGGTTCTACGATCCTCAGGAAGGAAACGTAAGTGGGACCTCAAGTACTTTGAAGTGCAAGATGTACAAATCAGGTCAGTCCTGTGCAGACTTAACCGTTCAGAAATCAGACCTTTATATTTATTTTTGTCTTTTTTAACAACTTAAAGCCTAAAGTAGATGATAAGGTGGATTTTCTTTTAAAGAACTTTGTTTATTTTGGACACTCCTTATGAAAGTTGAGTCTGTTTGCTTAAATACAGTAAACTGGTTTGTTTGCTTCTGTGTATAAAGGGCTCCACATAAACTAGTAAATGGAAACGGCGAATCTACACAACGGTGTAAACTGAGTGTCGTGTGTGTCCATGTAGGTGTTAGTTGACGGTCACGATCTTCGTTCTCTTAACGTCCGACACCTGAGGGAGATGATCGGGGTGGTGAGCCAGGAGCCCATCCTCTTTGCCACCACCATCACAGAGAACATCCGATATGGCCGAACCGATGTGACGCAGGAGGAGATCGTACAAGCTGCCAAGGAAGCAAACGCTTATGACTTCATTATGAAGCTACCCGATGTAGGGCAACACTTGCAATTCCTCTGTCCCTGTAAATGATTGATCACCACTTGCTAATCATTGGACTCTCTGTGTTGAGCAGAAGTTTGAGACTCTGGTGGGAGATCGGGGGACTCAGATGAGCGGAGGACAAAAGCAGAGGATCGCCATCGCCCGAGCTTTAGTCCGCAACCCCAAAATCCTCCTGTTGGATGAAGCCACATCTGCGCTCGATGCTGAGAGTGAGACCATCGTGCAGGCGGCGCTTGATAAGGTACGGATCAACGGTTACTTTATTCTCGTTTCAAGGCCACTGTAAATAAATAAATAAAGACAGAGCAGAAATGTTAACTCATGTCCAGAGGAGCAATCCGCTCAATCTGACTTGATTCATAGTCTTGTATAAATGTCTCCCGCATGGATTGTGGATTTGAGCCATGGTACACATAAACCTACCCTCCTGCAATAATTTAAGTTTATGTTAAATGCTTGAGAGCAGCATGCTAGTAACATTTAACTTGGTGTAACACGCAAACTCGCCCGTGTGCAGGTCCGGTTGGGTCGAACCACACTAATCGTGGCTCACCGCCTTTCAACAATCAGAAACGCTGATGTTATTGCCGGCTTCAGAGATGGCAAGGTTGTAGAGGTGGGAACTCACAGCGAGCTGATGGAAGGAAGGGGAGTCTACCAAACGCTGGTCTCCATGCAGGTAATTTTTGCACACAGGCAGTTTTAGCAGATGGGAACTTCAACAGCACCCAGTCTTTATTTGTTTGTTTTGCATTTGTGGTTTTCCTCCTGAAGACGTTTCAGAAAAATGCAGAGGAGGAGCATGAGCAGTCTGCAGATGAGAGAAGCCCAGGAATCAGGTCGTTGTCTGAGTCTTCTCTCTTCAAGAGGAAGAGCACAAAAGGCGCATCCTTTAAAGCTTCAGAAGGAGACAAAGAGGAAAAGGAAAAGTTGACTGGTGATAACTTGGAGGTGAGCAAACACCTAAATCCTTCTATCAATAAAGGAATGTGAAGTAAATATGAAAAAATCTATTCTTAGTCTAAGATTGTTTAATTTTTTTTATTATTATTTTGACTTGGATGAGTGTTCACACCTCCTCTTACCTTTTCTGGCAAGTAATAATTGAATTATACAGTACTATTTATTTTAAAACTTGGGGCTGCAATTTATTCTCTTAGGCAGTTTCTTTAAGTAGTCTTCAGGAAACGTTCTCCAGGCTTCTTGAAGGACATTCAAAACTCTTCTTTGGATGTTTGCTGATCCCACACTGATTCAATAATTTTGGTTTGGGCTTCCTAGACTGATGATGATCTATTGTATGTTTCTATCAACTATGCTTTTACTGCATTAGCAATGTGTTTGGGATCATTTTCATGCTGAGAATCTACTTATACACACCATTCATTCATCACTTGAGTTAGATGCCTTTTTAATCTTTCCTCCTGTCTGCAGGATGAAGACGTTCCCCCTGTGTCGTTCCTCAAAGTGATGGCTCTGAACAGTTCAGAGCTGCCATACATTCTTTTGGGGACCCTTTGTGCCATCGTCAATGGTGCAATACAGCCTGCGTTTGCAGTCATCTTCTCAAAGATCATCAATGTAGGTTACTCTTGATAACAGGTTCGTGTTAAATGGAGGTGTTTTCAGCAACTGTAGAAAGCTTGATCTTTTTATCTCCCCTCAGGTGTTTGCAGAACCGGACCAAGACGTTGTCAGACAAAGATCAGTTTTCTTTTCCCTCATGTTTGCTGCTATTGGAGCAGGTTCCTTTGTCACCATGTTTCTACAGGTATGCAAATGCACACATGCAGTTGATGGAAGGGGGTTTGTGGTAAACTTGGTAAACTCTGTTATATCCTGCTAGTAAGTAATAAATAAAAAGGTTAAAAATGAAAGGGAAATGGTCACACAGGTCCCTGTCAAATTTTAGGAGAGTACACACAAGTTTAAAGGATGCTGGTGTTGCAGCATAAATGCATGCGGATGATGTGACACGTGTGCTAATGTCATGGGGGGTTGTTTTTTGTTTTTTAAACAGGGTTTCTGTTTTGGTAAATCTGGAGAGGTCCTCACCTTGAAGCTGAGACTGAGGGCCTTTAAGTCCATGATGAGGCAGGTATGTAAGTGACAAAGTCAAATGAGAGTGCAGGGAGGATGTTGTTGAAAAATAATTTCTTTTGGTGGCTAAAGTGAACAAATTATCTACATGGCAGCCATAATGAAAGCTGGTCAGGTCCTTCAGTGCTTCTTTCAAATCTCCTTTGCAGGATCTGGGCTGGTTTGACCAACCCAAAAACAGTGTTGGTGCGCTCACTACGAGACTGGCCACAGATGCAGCCCAAGTGCAGGGGGTAAGCTTGAACAACAGCCCAACAGCTGGCCAAAGGTTGCCAAAGGCTCACACTAAAGTGTCAAATCATCCATTTAGGCCGCAGGCGTGCGTATGGCCACGCTCGCTCAGAACTTCGCCAACATGGGCACCGGTTTGATCTTGGGTTTTGTGTACGGCTGGGAGCTGACTCTGCTGCTCCTGTCTCTGGTGCCCATCATTGGAGTGGCTGGAGCCATTCAGATGAAGATGCTTGGCGGACACGCTGCTGAAGACAAGAAGGAGCTGGAGAAGGCTGGAAAGGTGAGGATTGGGTGCGAGATGTGCCAGAGTGAAAGTACAAATTCCTCACGGCTCAGTCTGAAACTCTGAACTCATGAGATATTTGCATTGGGTCTCTGCAGATTGCCACAGAGGCCATCGAGAACATCCGCACCGTGGTCTGCCTCACAAGAGAGGAAAAGTTTGAAGCTTTGTATCAGGAGAACCTCGACGTGCCCTACAAGTAGGATAATTTGTACCACAGGGACCTGATTGCTCAATTATACGCTCTTTAAGTTCTGATGCCACCTTTCTCGTGTTTTTACAGAAACTCAAAGAAAATGGCACACATCTACGGCCTCACCTTCTCCTTTTCCCAGGCGATGATCTATTTCGCATATGCGGCCTGTTTCCGTTTTGGTGCTTGGCTCGTTATAGCTGGAAGGATGGATGTCGAAGGTGTCTTCCTGTGAGTGAACTGAGACATTGGCTTGTATCTTCATGAGGAGATTAACAAACAGACCTGACAGTTTGCATGGCGGGTAACATCCAAACAAAGCATTTCTGATGGACAGAACCTGTTCATGTGGCTGTTAATAATCATCTTAGTCAGAAGCACATGAAGAGCCTCAGCGTGGGGTGGTTGGGGTGGCTTTCAAATGTACACTGTGACAGATACTTGTGCTAATACATCAGACTCTCTTTTGCTGGGAGGAGCCACTGCTTTCATTTATATTGTGTGTCATAAACTGGGAAGTCCAAAGTTCATGGCAAACCGAAGCCTCAGAGTCCATAAAAGAAGAAAATATTACCTCTTTACATTTTAATGAACACTGTACACCCAACTGAGGCTGCCTTGCTTTGAAGTTAGGCAGACGAAGCGCTAGCATCTTTAAAATATCAGTTTGGATACTAGTTTATAGGAAATTTTAGGCACATGCCCCCTTCCTGATTTCTTGGGGTTTTTTGTTTTTGTAAATGTTTCAGTGCTGTTGAAAATGACTTTTGTACATTTGTTGGTGCGACAGATCCACAAATCAAATTTGAAGTCATTTTAACACACCTAGACCTTCATTTATTGTATTTACAGTTGTGGACAAAAGTTCACATCCACTCATCGTGGGCATGAGTATAATTTTTTTTTTAGCTTCTATTGATTTATTGTCTCTGAGCTTTTTTGTTTTTCCCACTCTCCAGGATGGAATGATTGTGCAGCATTACTGTAGTAAAGTGAATTTTGGATCCACACAGGCTCCAGTATATACAAACAACCCCACTAATGTTTGGTTAAATGTAACTTAGAAAGTTGCACTTCAACCAGACCCCTTTGGTAACCATAAACGAGCCTCTGGCATCGTTTAATCACTCCTTGGCAGGATTGGTAGAGCCCATTTTAGTTTGCTTAAATTCAGGTTTGTGCCAGGAAAGCAAAAATAACCCAAGTTTTCAATAGGACTGAGGTTTGTGCTTTGGGACAGTCGTGTCATAAACTTAATGTTAGCCTGCTTTATCCATTCTAAACCAGTTTTAATCTGTGTTTGGCATTATTGCCCTGGTCAACCATATAGTTGATTTGAGGTGGAGGTGGTTCTGCTCATTCATTAGTCCAGCCAATTTATGCAGTATTAATACTGTCACTGACAGAACAGCCCTGTAGCATGATGGTACCACCACCACACTGGTTCAGTGCTAATATATTGTTTTTGGGTTTGAAAGCCTCAACTTTACGCTTCCAAAGTTTTGTTGTGGTGGGTAAACGGCTCATTCTTCTCTCGTCTGACCAGAAAACTTTTCTCCAGGAGACATTTGCTTGTCCACATGGGCGTCTGCCATTTTCAGTCGAGCTCAAAGGTATTGACTTTTGAGCAGAGGCTTTGGCGCCCTCTCAGTCAATGGTGATGTAAAACACACCTAACTGTGGACAGTGGTGCTGGTGTTCCAGCAGTTTCCAGTTCATGGCAGGCTTCAGACTTTGTGGTTCCTGGGTTGTTCTTGAACACCTTAACCAGGTCCCTCTCATCTCAGACTGACTGTTTGGGTCTTCTTCCAGTTCTTGGCAAAGTGGTGACGCAATATTAAAGGCCTCAAAATTACCATTAAATTAATGCCCACGATGAGTAAATGCAAACTTCTGACTACAGCTGTTGTAGGCATAAACTCGTCAGTCGGTTCATCATTATCGGCGGGACCGAGCAGTGCAAACTCATCTTTAAGATTATCAGTAATTACAAACATGCTGGGCACACAGATGTCGTAGGTTCGTGTTAGCTTAGCCTTATGTAATCCTGTTTCACACCCCACTGACAGCGAAGCTAATGTGTTTAACTTTCCTCTCCCAGTGTGATTTCAGCCATTCTGTTCGGTGCCATGGCGTCGTCATTTCGTCATAGGAACGTCTGCACATCTGCTGTCAAGTCAGGTACATGACGCAAAGCCCCGCGCACCAAACACGGCTTTAGAAAAGTGATATTTTACCACATATCTAACTGATTCTCTTCTTCCAGGACCAATTTGATGGTAATGTGACCTTTGAGAAGGTCAAGTTTAATTATCCTTCACGTCCTGATGTACCCATCCTGCAAGGGCTGAATCTGAGTGTGAAGAAGGGAGAGACTCTGGCCTTGGTGGGAAGCAGCGGCTGTGGGAAGAGCACCACCATCCAGCTGCTGGAGAGGTTCTATGACCCGCTGGATGGGAAAGTGGTGAGAAAACAACTGCACGCCCACGCTCTGTGCACTACCTCACACTGATGCCTCTTCACCTACTGACAGTTGGGTAATGATTAGCTGCCCAGTGCTTTCCAGTACTCTGCTGTTATGAAGTCCATGTAACAGGTGCTCTTATCTGGATTACTGCATAAACATTTATCTGGTTGAGAGGGAAATGAATACTGTTGTCTGTTGTCTCGTGTCCTGTTGTCACATGGCGTTTTTAAACACCATGTGCACCATTGCAGGTTTTCTAGTACGTTTGTGTTTGTCACTTAAAAAAAAATATATAAAAAAATAAAAAATTCTGGCAAAATAAGTCATTAACTGAATTTCTACATCAATTCAGAACTGATGTAAAACCAATGATCAGAGTTAACTTTAAGTAAGAAGTGACAAGTTCTTCAGCTAAACAAGCTTTTAGCCATTAACGAATCAGACATTTCCTTCAGGGCTTGGTGATTAAATGGATGTTGCAAATATCAAATGAATGCTCAGTCCATGTGGTAAAAAAGACACAAGCGTGCACCACTGCCTGAGCCTATTTGTGCTACTCTTTCTCCTTCAGGCGTTGGACAAATCTGATGCCAAAAACTTGAACATTCACTGGTTGAGGTCCCAGATAGGCATCGTCTCCCAGGAGCCCGTGCTGTTCGACTGCTCTTTGGCTGAAAACATTGCCTATGGAGACAACAGCCGCAAAGTCAGCATGGACGAGATAGAGGCAGCGGCCAAAGCAGCCAACATTCACAACTTCATAGAGGGTTTGCCACTGGTAATGTCATTATACTATTATACTCAATACAGCCAGGATGTCTTTGTGTTGCCCTCAAAACCTAAAGCCTTAGAACGAGTCTCAACTTTATGCTGTTTCTGATTCAGGCTGTGCACACTGACACTTGATGGCTGCTATAAAATGATCTCTGAGTGTCACCTGCTCCAGAGATTTTTATCATATCACATGATGAGAAACATCTAAAGAAGATTAAAATGTAACCGTAAGAGGCAACACTGCTGCAGATGAGATAATAGATGACTACAAGAAATCATGAATTGATGATTTATTGCCTGGAGAGCTAACTATACACTGCAAGTTTATTTTTTGTTGTTTTATGCTCTCCCAGTACTGCTGGTTTTTGATGTGATGGTTTCACATTAGAAACAAACGAAGATCAATTTAACTTTGAAACTTCTGAAATTTCTTCGATACAGTGTTTAAGGCTCGTCATCCAGATCGCTCAGATGGCATTTCTTTTGCTTTTTACATCCTTTAAAATGTTGAATTTGCTGCTTGTATTTGACAGGCAGTTAACTGGTCAGTGCTGACACTTCAAAGTGCTCTGGTCAGGAGGCAGACTGAAACTTGATAGTAATGTGGTGGTTTCAAAGCATTTTGCTGATGAACTGTAGACTAGATGCTGGTCTGTGGTTTTTAAGGGTTCTGGGATCTTGCCACCAATTTAAAATCTTAAAATATTAGTTTAAAAGTATAAAGCACTAATCAAAAAGCACTATACAAACTGTTGGGTTTGCTGTCAGTATCGAGTCATCTTTGAGTAATTCTTTCAGCCCTGTATTGTATTATTGTAGGGTCTTTATCTTACAATATGAAGTGATTTGAGGCAACTGTTGTTATTTGGCATTGAATAGAGCTCCATCGTTTTGTAAGGGTCTCGTGCCTTTCTGTTTCTGCTCAACTACATTAACCCCCAAGATGAACAAGGTTGAGTTTATAACATTTATTCCACTCTCGTGGACCTGAAATATTTTGTCATGATAAAGCTGTAGATGAAAGGTTGGTGTGATTGCCCACAGGTTTCTTTAAGATGTTGTAAAGATAAGGCTTCATAGGTCAGATGGAGATGCTGTAAAGGGGACCGTTAGTCAGCTAAAATGAGAAATTGTGAAATGGCGTGCAAAAGTAATTACAGCAACAATGCAAGTCTCCTAAAGAGGCCTTTGTGAAAAACCTCTGTTGAAAAACCTTTGATCAGTGTTTTTACTGCTGTGATAAACAAACTTGGTGGCGCTTTATTTTTCCACCTGCAGGCTGTTAGGAGAGACGGGATCCATCCCACTTTGGATGGAGCAGCTGTCATTTCTAGAAATATGGAGAAATTTATTAAACCCCCCAAAATATGACTATCCAGAGTTGGGACCAGGAAGCAGAGTATCAGTCTTACACGCCTCTCTGCAGCTTTTCTCCTCCTGTTACTACCCCCCCCCCCCCCAAAACCCCATCTCCATAGAGACTGTGTCAGCTCCCAAACAGGCAAAAGACAAACTAAAAAAACAGCAATAAACAACTTAAACATAAAAAATGACAAAGAAAGAACAAAGTATCCACATCTGAACCAAAGAGTAAAACAGTGAAATGTGGATTATTAAATATTAGGTCTCTCGCCTCCAAGTCTCTGTTGGTACATGACTTAATAATTGATCAACAAATCGATTTCCTCTGCCTTACAGAAACCTGGTTACAACAGGATGATTATGTTAGTTTAAATGACTCAACACCCCCGAGTCATTCTAACTACCAGAAATCTCGAAGCACAGGCCGAGGGGGCGGTGTGGCAGCAATTTTTCATACCAGCCTATTAATTAACGAAAGACCAAGACAGACTTTTAATTCATTTGAAAGCCTGATGCTTAGCCTTGTCCACCCCAGCTGTAAAACTCAGAAACCAGTCTTACTTGTTATCATATATCGTCCACCTGGGCCTTACACAGAGTTTCTCTCTGATTTCTCAGACTTTTTAGCTGATGTAGTGCTCAGATAAAATAATTATTGTGGATGATTTTAACATTCATGTAGATGCTAAAAATGACAGCCTCAACATGGCATTTAATCGGTTATTAGACTCGATTGGCTTCTCTCAAAATGTAAAAGAACCCACCCACCACTTTAATCACACTCTAGATCTTGTTTTAACATATGGCATAGAAACTGAACATTTAACAGTGTTTCCTGAAAACCCTCTGCTGTCTGATCATTTCCTGATAACATTTACAAGAATTGATTACACAGCAGTGGAGAGTAGACTTCATCACAGTAGATGTCTTTCTGAAAGCGCTGTAACTAAGTTTAAGAATATAATCCACCCACTGTTATCATCTTCAATGCCCTGTACCAACATAGAGCAGAGCAGCTACCTGAATACTACCCCAACAGAGGTCGATTATCTTGTTAATTATTTTACCTCCTCACTACGTACGACTCTGGATACTGTAGCTCCTGTGAAAACTAAGGCCTCAAATCCGAAGTACCTGACTCCATGGTATAATTCTCAAACACGTAGCCTAAAGCAGATAACTCGTAAGCTGGAGAGGAAATGGCGTGTCACAAATTTAGAGGATCATCATTTAGCCTGGAGAAATAGTTTGCTGCTTTATAAGAAAGCCCTCCGCAAAGCCAGAACATCTTACTATTCATCACTGATTGAAGAAAATAAGAACAACCCCAGGTTTCTCTTCAGCACTGTAGCCAGGCTGACAAAAGGTCAGAGCTCTACTGAGGCAACAATCCCTTTAACGCTAACTAGTAATGACTTCATGAACTTCTTCACAAATAAAATTTTTATCATTAGAGAAAAAATTACCAATAATCATCCCACAGATGTAATATTATCTACAGCTTCTTTTAGTACCATCGATGTTAAGTTAGACTCTTTTTCTCCAATTGATCTTTCTGAGTTAACTTCAATAATTAATTCCTCCAAACCATCAACGTGTCTTTTAGACCCCATTCCTACAAAACTACTCAAACAAGTCCTGCCATTAATTAATGCTTCAATCTTAAATATGATCAACTTAACTCTAATAATCGGCTATGTACCACAGGCCTTCAAGCTGGCTGTAGTTAAACCTTTACTTAAAAAGCCATCTCTAGACCCAGCTGTCTTAGCTAATTATAGGCCAATCTCCAACCTTCCTTTCATATCAAAAATCCTTGAAAGAGTAGTTGTCAAACAGCTAACAGATCATCTGCAGAGGAATGGCTTATTTGAAGAGTTTCAGTCAGGTTTCAGAGCTCATCACAGCACAGAAACAGCTTTAGTGAAGGTTACAAATGATCTTCTTATGGCCTCTGACAGTCAATCAATCAAAGCTTTATTCGTCACATGCAGGTTGCCCTGCAGTGAAATGGGACCCCCCCCGACCTTACACATACAACACAGACATTACATGGGGATACCGGTCGGAGATTGGTAGCATTAGAGAAAAACATTGAAATGTACATTACAATGGGGAAAGTACAAGAGGAAAAAAAGAGACCCCTACTCATGCTGTGCTTCCATGGTAGGACAGCATGAGAACAGGAAACAAAAAACTCCTCTGCACAAAAAAGCACATGAATGTCCACAGCACAACATTATGAAGGACATGACAAGCCACGGGGATGGGTGGGGGGTGAGGAGTTATCCGAAGCGAACACAGCAGCCGCCCTGCACAGCGCTATCATTCCAGCGCGGCACATAGACCCGCCGTGTTCCCCCGCAGGAAACAAGCATCGAAGGCGTTTGGAAAGGGCATGGGATGGGAAGGAACAGTCACAACATAGTCGTTATCAGGGATTGTTTTTGATCGGCTCCAGCCTTGAGCCCGCAGCTGGCGCCGAAGGGGTAGCCGTATAATGATGGTGATTTTTCTTTTGCAAACAACTCATACCTCGTCCAATCGTTTCAATCCCAGCGGGCAGCCTTGTGGGGATTTGGACAGCCGGCTCCGCTCTCTCAATTTTCCGATAAGCCAGGGCCAAGCCAGCTCCGATCAGCAAGAACCCTGGACTCATCTCTGTGCTTGTCCTGCTAGACCTCAGTGCTGCGTTTGATACTGTTGACCATAATATTCTTTTAGCGCGATTAGAGCACAGTGTAGGTATTACAGGTACTGCACTGCAGTGGTTTGTATCATATCTATCTAATAGACTCCAGTTTGTGCATGTAAATGGAGAGTCCTCTTCACACACGAAGGTCAATTATGGTGTTCCACAGGGTTCAGTGCTAGCACCAATTCTGTTTACATTATACATGCTTCCCTTAGGAAGCATAGGAAACTTGGTGGCGCTTTATTTTTCCACCTGCAGGTTGAAAAGCATAACTGGGATGGAAATGGCAGCTCAGACGGAACACAATTGGTGGGCAGGCCTTTCAACGAGCAGTCAAGTCACTGAGGGTGCTGAACGAAGCAGCAGCTGGTTGTGGATCAAGAGACGGGAGTACAGCTAGGCTGGGACATTAAGGGGTAATAAAAGGGGGCACATTAGGAGGTGTCATGGGCATAAAATCGAATAGTTATGTCTATAACTTCTGTTCCCTGAAGGAGAGGAACGAGGTACAACACATAAGTATGGGATATCACGCCCTCGCGTGTCCTGGCTGAAGAAACCTTTATTCACGCCTTTAAGGCAGATGACGTGTGATGACACTTGCATGGCCCCGCCTGCACATATAGCCGCTGTCGTCACAGTCATCCCTCAGTTCGATAGCCGCTCTTCACCGAGCCAAACTGCTCGGTGGGGCCACCTTGTGTTGTACCTCGTTCCTCTCCTTCAGGGAACAGAAGTTATAGACATAACTATTCGTTCCCTTTCAGTCGATTCACTCGGTACAACACATAAGTATGGGACATATATACACGCCCCACAGAGCAGCCACCGAACCGGAATCGGGCCACCACTTCCTTAGTGAGTGGTAGACCCAGCAGAAAGGACAGTATGAGCCACCGAAGGGGCTGTAACGTCCAACCGATAAAACTGCACAAAAGTGTGCGGTGATGCCCAACTAGCTGCCGCACAAATATCAGCTACAGGCACCCCTTTAAAAAGAGCCCATGAGGTTGCCATCCCCCTGGTGGAATGAGCTCTCACCCCGTGGGGCAAAGCAAGACCTCTGGTGCCGTATGCCAGTGAGATAGCTTCTATAATCCAGTGGGACAGCCTCTGTTTGGACAGAGCTCTACCTCTATTTGGATTGGCGAAGCAGACAAACAGCTGGTCACATAAACGCACATTCTGAGTGCGCTCAATGTAGGTGCGTAGCACACGCACTGGACAAAGAGAATGCATCCTCCTCTGCTCCTCAGATGCAAAAGGAGGGGAGCAAAAGCTCAGCAACTCAAACTCCATTGAGCTATAAGATGCAGGCATGATCTTGGGAAAATAGGCAGCATTTGGACGCAATACGACCTTGTGGCCATCAGGAGAAAACTGTGTGCAGGCAGGATGCACGGACAGCGCATGAAGGTCACCCACTCGCTTTGCCGAAGCCAAAGCGAGAAGTAATGCAGTCTTATATGAAAGAAATTTCATATCCACAGACTCGATGGGTTCAAACGGGGGGCTACAAAGGGCCTCCAGCACCAAAGACAAGTCCCAAGCAGGGACACTGGACTTAAGCACGGGTCTCAGCCGGCGAACCCCTTTCAGAAAACGTATGGCGAGGGGATGTGCACCTGGTGTCACCCCGTCAAAGCCAATATGACAAGCAGATATAGCTGCTAAATAAACCTTAATTGTCGAAAATGAAAGGCCCTTATCCAGCAGCTCCTGCAGGAATGTCAAAACATCCACAATAGAGCACTGAAATGGGAGAGGGTGGCGGTCCTGGCACCATTGCTCGAAGGCTCGCCATTTGTAAGCGTACAAGCCTCTAGTAGATGAGGCCCTAGCGCTCTGGATTGTCGCTATCACACTGGGTGGCAAACCCTTAGCAATCAAGTTTAGCCTCTCAGCAGGTAAGCATGAAGGCGCCACAGATCTGGGCGCGGATGAAACACTTCTCCTCCCGCCTGAGAGAGGAGATCCCTGCGGAGAGGAAGCTGCCAAGGACTCGCTGCTAGCAGGCTGATTATCTCTGCATACCACGACCTTGTGGGCCACCAAGGGGCCACTAGAATCAGAGAGAGGGAATGCCGACGCACTCTCTCTAGAACTGGAGATATCATTTCCACTGGGGGAAATGCATACAGGAGCACATCTGGCCATTGGTGCGCTAGCGCGTCCAAGCCCAAGGGTGCATCGTGGTCGATTATGGAGAAGAACAGGGGGCAGTGAGTATTTACCCTGGAAGCAAAAAGATCTATTTGCACCTTGCCAAATAGATCCCAAATCTGAGCCACTATTAAAGGGTGTAACCTCCATTCTCTCACCAGAGGACCCCCCCTGGAGAGAAGGTCCGGCCCCAGGTTCAGGTGGCCCGGGACATGGGTGGCTCTCAGAGACAGAAAATGAACACTGCACCATAACAGCAGAGAGCGAGACAGCTTTAACAGGGGAAGAGAGCGTGTTCCTCCCTGCCTGTTTATGTAAGACACCACTGTTGAATTGTCCGTCCTGACTAAGACATGCTGGCCCTCCAGGACTGGACGGAAATGCTTTAGAGCTAAGAACACTGCTAACAGCTCTAAGTGGTTGATGTGTAGCTGGCGCTGAGCTGCGGACCAGATCCCTCTCACTGATGCACCCTCGCACAGCGCTCCCCACCCTCTTAGGGAAGCATCTGTGGACACCACCTTGCGAAACAACACCCTCCCAATCCGAGAGCCCTGATGCAGCAGCCTGGGCTCCCTCCAAGGACGGAGAGCTAGCATGCAAGACGCGGTTACCGGCAGCCTCCTCCAGAGGTGACGCGATGCACACAGGCGGTGAGAGAGAGTCCAGCGTTGAAACGCTCTCATTTTTAACAGTCCAAGTGGCACTACGGCGATCATAGATGCCATCATGCCCAACAAGCGTAATATCGTCTGGAAACGCAGTCTGCGTCCCAGCTGAAACTGAGCGAGGCAGCGATGAAACGCGGCCACTCTGTGCTCCGGCAAACGTGCGCGGCTGGAAAGCGAGCATATTTCCAAACCGAGGAAAGAAATCTGCTGACTAGGGATTAGCGAGCTCTTTTGAAAGTTCACAGAGAAACCCAGTGTCTGAATGTGTGACAGAACCAGTGACAGCTGTGTCTCCGCCTGCTCTCTGGAGCAAGCTACGAGAGCCCAGTCGTCTAGATAGGCTAAGATGCGGATGCCTCTCTCTCTGAGGGGCGCTAGCGCTGCTTCGGCACATTTCGTAAAGGTGTGAGGAGCGAGCGACAGCCCGAACGTCAGCACTAGGTATTCGTAGGCTACGCCCTCGAATGCAAACCTCAGAAACTGCCTGTGTTTCGGGTGTATAGCCACATGAAAATAAGCATCTGTTAGATCGATTGTCGCAAACCAATCTCCCGGGCCGACTGCATTCAAGAGCTGTCTGAGTGTTAGCATCTTGAACCTGTACGTACGTAGATACGTGTTCAAGACTCGCAGGTCGAGGATGGGACGAAGCCCTCCCCCTCTTTTCGGAACAACAAAATAGCGGCTGTACCAACCTTTGTCTGTCTCCGAAGCGGGGACCACTCGTATTGCTCTTTTCTGCAATAGCGCCTCTATTTCCTCTCTGAGTATCATGGCCGCCTCGGTGTTGACAGTCGTATTTACGACTCCCTGGAAACGAGGCGGCTTGACCCGGAACTGCAACCGGTAACCCATGGCAACGGTTCGCAGCACCCACGGAGAGGGGGCGCAAGCGCGCCACTGAGGGAAGCGAGCAGCCAGCCCGCTGACCTGCAGCACCGTCGGCGGGGCGTTGTCGCCCCCCAGTGTGTCTGCAGGGGACTGCATCACCTGCCTGACCTGGCTCATTCTGCCCGCAGGCTGAGCATTTGTGATTGTTTGAGAATAAACAACACTCTTTATTGATTGTAACATGGGAACATGTACATTCATACATTTTGTTGGAGGCACCTTTTCTGGGGCACAACAAAGAAAAACAGCGGGAACACTTGATGTGGTCACCTGAACATTTAACACACCTGAACAGGGAGTTACCTGAGGCATTTTGTGAGCAGGGGTTTTGTGCTTGGGAGACTGTGTTAGGAAAGTGCAGCGCCTTCTGGGGCTGACAACCTGAACAGAACTTAAGCGGCACCTCTTGGGCGGCAACAGAGGGGTAAAAGCAGCATCTCCCTGCTGCTGGACCCCTTCTCCACTCGAAACCACAGCTAGGAGGGCTGAGGCTTCTTCCTCCTGGGCGTCGGGTCCCGCCGGGGGCCCGAGGGTGGGCCTCTGCTCCAGGCCGACTGGCGTGGAGCTCGGGCCGGAGGATGTGCTCTCGCTGGCGGCGCACCCACTTCAGCAGTGGGCGCCGGTCTCTTGCCAGTCGGCAGAGGAGCGGCGGGCCTGTGAGAGCTAGCTGCGGGCTTGGGCTTCGGCTGACGTCTGGGGATGATGTCGCGCAGAGCTTCCGTCTGCTTCTTCCTCAGATCGAATCTAGCCTGAATGGCTTCAAGTGAATGTCCGAATAACCCAGCCGCAGACACTGGTGCGTCCAGATATACAGCTCTGTCCCTATCCGGGACGTCAGAGAGGGTCAGCCACAGGTGCCTCTGCGCCACTACTGTCGAAGCCATCCCTCTGCCCAGGGAGAGCGCTGCACGGAGGATGTAATCTGTGGCGACTCTGACCTCGTTAAGAAGAGGTGCCAGCGGGCTGTCATCAGGAACCAGCGATCCGAGCTCCGCCAGGCACATTGCCTGGTACGTCTGGAGCATGGTGATGGAGCTCATGGCGCGAGCAGTGCCGGCCTGAGCCCGATAAATCTTCTCCAGCTGCGAAGCAGAGAATCTGCAGTGCTTGGACGGCAGAGTTGCGGGGCCGCCGACACCATGGTTATGGGACGGGGCCAGATAAGCAGCCAGAGACGGCTCCATAGGGGGTGGGTTAGCTAAGCCAGCCCCCTCGGCGCCGTCCAACTCCATGTACTGTCCATAGCCGGGCACAGTGACGCGGGTAGACAGAGGTTTGTCCCATGATGCTGTTAGCTCGCAGAGAAAGTCTGGGAACATGGGAAGGCAGTTTTTGGCCGTTGCGGGCTCCGGTGGGAGGAAAAAACCCGCGAACCGCGACGGCTTCTGAGCTGGCGGAGGAGAGGGCCAGTCCACCTGCAGCTTCTCAGCAGCACGGCGAAACAGGGAGAAAAGAGAGGTGTCATCGTGGCCGACCGGCGCAGCAGCGGCGGCACGTTGGGCCGACACTGAGCTCTCCTGCTCATCCTCCGACAAACCATGGATGTCCAGGCCGATGTCCAGCACGTCATCGTCTTCCCGGGGAGCGCTGGCGGGCTTCAACCCAGGCTGAAGCCCGTCAGCGCTCCTGCATGGTTCCGGCTCGTCATCGGCTAACCCGTCAACATATTCCATGTGGTCAGCCCAGCTAATTGCGGGGACATCGACCGGGAAATCCTCGTCTTCGGACTCGGACGAAGCCGGGGCTCCAGACTCGGAAAGGAAAGGGTCATGCCGTGCGACAGCCGAGCGTCCCAGCACTTTTTCCACAAACGTCACCCGTCTTTCCAGGGTCGAGCGCCGGAGCTGGCGACAAAACGCACAGGCTTCGGGCTCCGTCAACGCTCTCCTAGCGTGGACGATCCCCAGGCAGACAGGGCAGGCATCGTGCTGGTCGCTGTCGTGCAAACAGAAACCGCATCCCTGAGGACAGGGGCGAACAGAAGATTTCTGCTTTGCTCGCTTCGGTTTGGAGTCCATTCCAAAACGCAAAGCGAAACGCTGCACAGGAAAAACTTGAAATTAGCGCTCCGCGGGCAGCCTACACACCAACTGGGCGGTGGAGGCTAACACCAACAGGGGCAGTTAAGCTAAGTTCAAGTCGGCAGACAACGGAGCTAACTAGCAGCAGCTAGCTAGCCCAACTCAGCAGAGGTGTTCTCAGCGAGGTGAAGAGCGTAAGAACTGAGGGATGACCGTGATGACAGCGGCTATATGTGCAGGCGGGGCCGTGCACGTGTCATCACACGTCATCTGCCTTAAAGGCGTGAATAAAGGTTTCTTCAGCCAGGACACGCGAGGGCGTGATATCCCATACTTATGTGTTGTACCGAGTGAATCGACTGAAAGGGAACAATGTAACACTGAGGACGGTGACCACCTGACAATCCCAGTGAAGTGGTTTACCTCCTCTCCCATTCAAGACACCAGAGGAATCTGTACTGATTACTGGAGGCCTTGTATCATTAAGCCTTATAATCAGTCAACAAATTTGAATGGTAATCATGCAGGAGGCCAGCTGAAGATGAATGTGTTATTGTGCATGTGAAAATGATTTCCTGCCAGCATTTTAATAACTTGGCAATAAATGTAGCATTTATTATTAAACCTCAAAGTACACTTTAAGAAATTTGTCAGCTGTGAGGAGTGATTGGATTCATGCTTTGTATTGTTTTGACCATCTATAGTAACACAACTATGCCCCCTCATTGTGTTTGTTTGTTTTTGCCCCCCCCCAATGAGCAGAAATATGACACACAGGCAGGTGATAAGGGGACACAGCTGTCAGGTGGTCAGAAGCAGCGAATAGCCATAGCCCGAGCCATCCTCCGCAACCCCAAGCTGCTGCTGCTGGATGAGGCCACTTCTGCACTGGACACTGAGAGCGAGAAGGTGAGCACATCTTTCCATTTTCACCTGTAATGCTTGTCAGGGAGATTAAGTAAATGGTGAGTAAAGTCACCAGCTCATACAAACGACTGCTGCAGCTAAAATCCACACGCAAGAAAATGGGAACAAACTCAGACTGGTGGAAATGTTGGGCTGAGCGAGTTCACATTAAACTTGATGGGAGGAATACAGGAAAGTAGCCATGTTGATAAAGATGACAGCTCTGGTTTAAATTGAAACCATCATCAGTGCTGAAAACATTCATTGTAGGAGCTCTTATGAGGCCATGCTCTCTCTGTAGGTGGTGCAGGAGGCTCTGGACCAGGCCAGCAAGGGCAGGACGTGCATCATCGTGGCCCACCGTCTGTCCACCATCCAGAACGCAGACCGCATTGCTGTATTCCAGGGAGGAGTCGTGGTGGAGCAGGGGACGCATCAGCAGCTGCTGGCAAAGAAGGGGGTCTACCACATGCTTGTCAACAGACAGATGGGACACGGTGATAAATAACCCGTAGTGTCCATAATCTTTAGAGTTCTGGATTATACACTGGTCCCTTGGATCATCACTCCTCCATGCAGATTCAGACAGTGGCTCCTGTAGCTTAAACTTAAATGTATAAAGTCTGAATTCTGATTGGCCTTAACTTTTGCATGTCTTTCCCACAAGAGATTTTTGACATGTGTGGGGTGCAAGTGTAAATGGGGATGGGTATCGCTTAGGTTTTATCCAATACCAGTGCCAAACCGGTACTTTTGAAACGGTGCCGGTGCTCAAACCGGTGCTTAAAGAATGGAGAACACAAACTTAGTCCAAAAACCTCATGTTTAGCTGTGTTTTGGGGTTTTTTTGGGGTTTTTTTTTGTTGTTGTTGTTTTTTTGTTTTTTTTGTTGTTTTTTTGTAAAAAGATAACAATGTTAGCCTTTTCTGTAGCTATAGGGCATATATGGTATCACTCTTGGCTGGAAGCAGTGTTTAAACAATGGAAAAAAACACAAACTGTCCAAAAACCTCTCATGTTTAGCTGTTTTCCACTTTTTCTTTGGTCATTTTAGCCTTTTTGGCCAGGGTGAAGGGAGTATCTGCCATCACACAAGAAGACAGCCGCATGTAACTACGACGCTGTTTGCTAGTTCACCTTACATGCATTAATGTAATAACGTGGTTAGCCTACTCAATGTAAATTACACATGAACAACATTAAGCTACTCACGCAGAGAAGAACGGCTGCTGCTGCCATCATCATCCATCATCATTTCTGCTACACTGGCAGGGCTAGGGGCCAGGACTCTCCTCTTCGGGTTCTTGAGGGATGTTGCTAACTCCGGGTCCGATAACAGGCACCACACCCGCAGTAGATGTGCTCGGTGTGAGATCTTGCAGCAAGCTATCAAATATGGTGCATTTCTCGGCTTTTAAAAAAAAAAAACCCGCTATGCGTCGCCAGGTGTTTCATCAGATTCGAGGTGTTACCTCCTTTGCACAGTATCACCTTAAAGCGCTTGTTGCAGGCTGCTGAGTTTGCATCTTTTGCTGTGAAGTACAGCAAGACTTTTGACCGCTTCGCCTTGGGCATTTTTCATCTGTAGCTCTGCTCTAAAAGAACTTACGTACCTGAGCCCGCCTACTATCCTTGGAAAGGTAAAATGATTGGCTAGAATCCAAAGTGTATGACATCTCAGGGGGAAAAAAGCACTGAAATGTGTGCTGCTTTTCGGTCTGGTTACTACCGTTTATGTCAGAATGGCACCGGATACCGGTACCCATCCCTAGGTGTAAATGGTAAAACTGATTTGTTTTTGGGTTTTTTGTGCGTACTTACTGTTGGTGGATACAAGTTGATTAATGTGTGCTTTTCCTGCTTAGCTAAGCGGCAGATTTGGCTTTTAAAGAGCCTTTTTGTGCAAGTAGGAAAAGTGACCTTTTGAGGTAGATATTTTTACTTGTAGGGAGAACACTGGAATTAAAAATGGCTGCATTCCTTTTTTTTTTTTTTTTTTTTTTTTTTTTTTTTTCTCCTTTTTAAATGAGCTAAACAAATAAATGCAATGACCAGTCCTCTTTGTTCGTTTGTCTATGCACTGTGGTTTTATGCCTCTCACGATGGGATCATCACTGTCTGGAATCGTTTTGGGCAAAATCTTTAATATTTGTACTGTAAGTTATGACTCAGTTCAGCATCTTGGATTGAGTTGGAGGACCAAAGTGCCTGAGCAGTTAAAGCCTGGGAAATGCTGCGCAAATGTTAATTTTCATTTGCAAAGTTTCTGTGGAATTCACTTAAAATGTAATTTTGTTTCTATTTTTTAGAGGATGTGCTGCTTTGTAACTGTTAATGTTTTATATTCAAATAAAGGTTAAGAAAGCAAGTGTGGACATATTCGAACTTCGAACGAGATTGACAGACCACGTGACTTTCGCGCATTGCTTTGTGGGTACCCGTGGCAACAAAATCAAAACACTGCATCAAGCGCTAGTATTTCCAGCACCGGTAATCATTAATTCTGCGGTTTTAATCCCTATTTGTATTTTATTTGCCCCAAAAACAATTATGTACAAAACGACGGAGAACACGGCAGGTCCGTACAAAGACAGACTTGACGAAAAGGCAAAAAAAAAAAGGACGAGGAAAAAAAATCAAAGGAGTGAAAGGGTTAGACCCATACGAGCATACAGAGTGGAGTAAGGACGTTAGCGTGCTGCCCAGCTTTCATCACGGACATATTTATTATTATATGGTCCTAAGTGTGAGTGCATACACTCACAAAATGTTTAGTAACTTCAGATCCCTGTAACAAGCCCAGGTCCAGTTTACTTTGGTGATTTGGACTATTCCGTTTCACAGCTGTTGTTAAATTCTTTTCCTTTGCGTTTGCCTGTACAGGAGATAATCTATTTGTCATTTCAGGTTGTAGTATTACACAACATTTTCAGATCTAATAGAAATAAAATGAGTTTCACTTTAGAACAACACGCAGCAACACTACACATGAGCGGGAGGAGGGAGGTATGGGGTCTTCACACACCCCCGTTCTCTACTAGCCATCGGGGCGGGGGGGCTGGGAGGAGGTGTTGGCCGTCCGATTGGCCTCCCTGCTGCTACGGAGCCTGGGGCGGTCTGCTTGCCTCCACCCCGGGGGAAAGGGTCACATATCTTGGGTCTGGGTGCCGTTTCCCCCTCTGGGGGCGAGGGTACCTGGACCCGGGGCATAGAGTATGTTTGGGGAGTATGATTGTGTGTACATGTCTATGTATGTCTGTCCCTACGTTGGGTGAGTGCTGAGTGTTTGTATATGTGTGCATGAGGGTGGGAAAGCATGTTTATGTCTGTGTGTGCCTGTTTGTCTGTGTCTATATGTCAGGTCGGGTCTTAGACTCCACCTCCCTGGGTACTCCCAGGCCCTCCAAGTGTGGAGGCCTATCTCCCCTCACCACACTCCCTGCTGGTAACTGATGCCCTCAGGGGTTGGTGCATTGGTGGTTCTTGGTGTCCGGGGCTGGGCGCTCAGGTATGCACCAGCTCACTCCCGGTGGCTACTTGGCGGGGCCTGGTGCCTGTCGCTCGGTCAGGCCTCTTCCGGAGCAAAGGGGGCCCTCGGGCCTCCGGCCTCGGGGCCTGCAACTCGGTTCACTCTGGCACAGCTGGCTGCCGGCAGAGCCGGTGGGCACGCCGGTGCAGCCCCCTCTGGCTTCTGCTCCGTGGCTACTGGGTGACCCCCTCGTCTGGGGATCTCCTCAGCCCTTCCCAGGAAGGTGGCACGGATGCCCCTCCGGTGGTCCTCCTTGGGCTCTCGCACTCTGGGGCCTCTGGATGTCTGGAGCCTGGATCTCCTCCATACCTGCTTCATGCCCTGGGGGACGGGGCTATGGGCCTCCACACCCTCTAGCAGACCGTTACATGGGGAAACCTTTTGTATACAAGCGCGTTGATCCACACAGGTGTACACACGGGTGTTCACTGTTCGTAGACAAACTACACCTTTCTTAGCTGCTACTTCAAAGCACATTGTGCGCTGTCTGTCCTGCGTGCTGCACAACAACTTTCAATATTTAGTATTTACTGCTGTTCACACTTAGCTAGATTAATGTGATGGTGTTGTGTTTAGTATGTTGCTTTTTTTTTTTTTTTTTTTTTTTTTTTTTTTTTTTTGGCTTGTCTTCTCCTTTTTCTCTCAACAGGTGATCCAGGAGATTTTTTTTTTTTTCTTTCTCTTTGTCTTTGTAAGTGCCCTTTCTCACTGTCCCTTTTCCCTTCTGTTTTTCTTTTCCTTCCTCTCTTTCTTTCTCCCTTTCCTATCCCCCAGTCATGTCTGTCCCATCTGTAACAACTGAAAATAAAATAAATAAAAATAACAAAGTTTGATCAAATGGACCAATACGGCAATGCCATGATGATCCATTTGGCAAAATAAATCCATTTGGTATCCTTGTTGGTCTTCAGACAACAATTCTGACGGCTTAAGAACCAAATGGGACAGACAAAAAAAAAAAAAGAAAAAAGAAATAAAATGAGTGTTTCGTAATTCAATTTATTGTCTTTATTTATAACTGGCATTAATGGTTCATTCTATTATAGAATCTTACAAGAAAGAGGCAAAATTGTATTCCATTATGCTTTATTAGCTGCTTCAGTAAAAAAAAAATCAACAATGCAAAAAAAAAAAAAACAACACTGCAAATCAACATACTGGAAAATAGTTATTCATCACTTGATTGTTTTAATACAACCCTTGGGCACATATATGCGGGACGTTTCGTGGCTGTTTTGATATCGCGCGCTCTCTTAACCGATCAAATCTCGCTGTGGTAGCAGCTTTAAACTCAGTATGACCCAGGTTGATAGAGGGTGCCCAGTCTGGATCGCATTCCAGCATTTTGTAGGCTGGTTTTTCCTACTAAACAACATTAGCCCACAAAGCCACAATGAACAAAGCAGCATAGCACAACGAATTCAATTCAAATCAATATAAGACTTATTTGTAACCTACATCAACAATTATGTTATGATAAATTACGTAATAACTACAACAGAAGACTTACCTTTGTGGAAATGCTTGGAGCAGACTAACATGTGAGCTCGAGTGTTCTGAGACATTATATTTGGTCTTCCAATGGCTGCAATCCAGGCCATCCGTCAGCTTTTGTTTCATGGGAAACATGGCTTGAACAATTTCTCTTCCACGACGTAATCCAATAAAAAAACCAATCTCTTTACCCGTTGGCTTCCCGTGGCTGTCATGCGACCGGCTATTGCAGTTAATAATACAACAGCTTCTTGCCATTTTTTGTTTCTTATTATCGCTGTGTGACTGCTTTCATGTGAAAGCCTGCGTGTGCTGGTACCGCTTGCCACGCGTTCCCAGAATCCTTTGCGGTTTTACCCCGGAATGACGTCACATTTTTCAATCTGTGTCCCACGCTCCGGAGTATGCATTTTGAGACCTATTATGTCACAGCGACGCGACGACGGCTGTCCCAATCCGAAGTGTACTCCAAAGCTGTGTCCCAAAACGTCGGCTGCATCCTCCGGAGGCCGCATTTGAAGGCCAATTACGTCACAGCCAGGTGACGAAGGCTGTCCCAAATCATCGACTCCTTCAAATCCTGCCTGTCACTACACGATTCCGGTACAGATCGGGTAGTGACACGTGTCACCACCCTTCAAATTTGAGGAAATCGACAGCGCATTTGGAGTACACTTCGGATTGGGACAGTTGTCATCGCGTCGCTGTGACGTAATAGGTCTCAAAATGCATACTCCGGAGCGTGCGGTCGCTGGATTGGGACACAGCCATAGGGAAGCTGACAGGCTAAACGATTTTGTGCAACAGATAAATGTAGATGTTGAACTAAAGCAGATTTTTACTGGCTCAGAAGAGTCCAGTGGAGGATGTAGCAGCTCCATTTTGCTCAATCAGGCAAACAAAAATTAAGCTAACAAGTCTAATAACAGAAACAAAACTACCAGTGATCAAAGTCATTGTTTTATTGATGATACTTTGACCCTACACCTCTATTCTGCACACTGCTTGTAGGGGAGGGTGTCCTGTTTCTTTTGAGGATGTAGTGTGGAGGGTCAGCTGGCTACCTGTCAGCTGCACCTCGAATCTGAGACTAAAACAGGACACTTCACCCTACAGGGCCGAGTGTAGTCAGGAAAAAGCACGAAGCAGGAATCACAAAGTGAACTAACCTTGTCCTTCCTGTGCTTCAGCCATCAGGTTGTTGTGTCTACTGAAGGCTTGCAGCATGGCCTTCCTCCTGACACCATCCTGAGAGGAAAACGTTTAGGTCGAATATGAGATTGCTTCTTCTCTCACCTGCTCTTCTGTGATTTTCCCAAATACCGTCACACACTCACACTCACATTGCATTTGAGTTACTGTTACTGATAGCAGCTTGGAGCAGTCTGGCTATTCTCCTCTGACATGAAGAAAACATTTTTGACCAGAGGACTGCTGCTCACTGGATATTTTCTGCTTGTGTGGAAAAATCCCGTTAGATCAGCAGTTTCTGAAATACTCAGACCAGCCTGTCTGATTAGATATTTGCATGAACGATTAGGTGTACCCAACAGAGTGGCCGGTGTGTGTACGCAGCTTCATAGTTCATATGTTAAGTTAACACAAAAGCAAGGTGACAAAATGCAAGTTTCAGCCAGTGAACGTAACCAAATAATGTCTCACCTCTCCAAGCTGTTTGATGTCACTCTCCAACATTTCTGCGACTCTGTTTGATGGCAGGTCCAGGTAAAACACTTTTCCAGCAAAAGGCTTGACTTGTGTGGGAACTGATGTACGTTTCGCCTGACTCAGCGTCACCTTGTCACTAGTATGTCCACCTTTTCCTGAATAACAGTATAGCACAAGAAGAAGACTTAAATGTTAAACCATTTTACAAGTGAGTTTTACAGCAAGTTTTCCAGACACGGATTAAACATAAACAAAAAGAGAGATTGAATTAGGATCTCCAATGACAAACTTGAGACTTAAAGCATGTTTTATATCAAGTTTATCCTTACTTGAATTAGAAGCTAAGTAAATAAAGGAGCCTATATCAACTGTTTTAACATTCAAGTCAATCTGGTTCAAAAGAGACTATTTCTAAGGAAATTAACAATCAAATAACTTCACAAAAGATCCATTAGCGTTACATTCGTGCGTTACGGTGTTAGCTATTCGCTAGTTTGGTTAAATCTACGTTTTAATTTTTAAATGCAAAACACGGAAAAAGTCGCGGCTGGTGTAACACGGAAATAAACGCTACAGGTACCTTGCCAGCTGGGTCCCGGGTGCCTCTGACTGCGTTTTGTCTTCATTTTATTCTCTTTCATCGAGAAAAGGCTGCTTTTCTTATCCTTCCATCTTGAGTTAACATACTCCACAAAGGCCTCGTCAGTCCTCTGTGTGTAAACAAAAGAAAACGCATATTTGAAAAATTAGACGCAAAATGCAAGGAAACAATGGTCTATTACATAGTAATGCATAAACAAAATGTAACATTAACATGACATTAACATTAGCTGAGGCAGAGTGCTCGCTGTCCCCATGTTAATCAATTTTAATGGTCTTAAATGTAAACTTAACGTACGTTCACAGTAGTGGTGGGCGGATCGATCCAAATATCGATAGTATCGATACCAAGTCAGCATCGGTATCGGATCAATACTAGCCTGGTGAGATCGATTCTTTACTTTGAGTTCTGCTCGTTTCGCCGCTCCTGTGTCAGCGAAGAGCAGGCACACTTTGCTCCCTCTCCCCCACTCTTATGTTTCGAGTGTTGCGCTGTCACGTCACGTGACTTAGACACTTTGGGGTTTTTTAAGTTGTTTATATATTAATTATATTTTTACCAGTTGTTTTTGTTGTTGAGAATTGTAATTGTAATTTTTGTATTTTAGTTTAGTTTATAGTTCAGTATTTATTTAAATTTGTTTACTGGTTTGCGTGCACTTAGGATTTAAAAAAAAAAGAAAGAAAAAAAAAAAGATTGCCACCACCCCAGACCCGATGGCATTTTCATTCTTCGCAGCATCATTTATTCTTACAATAATCACACGGTTGCTGTAACAGTACATTCAATGGCTGCAGCTCTCCTGCTGCCAGCTGTACACATCACCACCACCAAAACTGCAGCGGCATTGCAGAACACGCCCCGCCACATACCTCGACCTCCGTCTCCAGCTTGGCATATTAGAAAAGTGGCGATTTTTGGCACTAATGGCTTGCCATATTGGCAGGTCCCGCTGGCGCGCCAGCCTCCGGTTCACCCCGAGCCGCGCGCTGTCCACCCTTAATCACACGGGTGCTGTGACAGTACATTCAACGGCTGCAGCTCTCCTGCTGCCAGCTATACACATCACCGCCGAAAACAACAAAAGCACAAGCAGCGCACAGGTTTTAAGCCGGCGAGGCATGATTGTAGATGCCGTGAAGGTGAGTCCATCTCACCTGCAGCGGCATCGCAGACCACGACCCGCCACAATAATAAAGCATTTTTAATTTAATTATAAATAAATTATTTCTCCTAATTATGTCCTGGGTTTTAACTATTTAATAATAAAAAGGGAAACATCACAAAAAACACTTAAGTTCATGACAATTAATTGCGATTTAGCAATTCAATGACGCATCCACCTTATTTATTGAAAAGTATCGGTATTAGTATCGGCGATACTGGCCCGTATTTAATTGGTATCCGATCGATACCAAAATATGCAGTATAGCACACCACTATGCTCCACTGAAGGAGGGGCCGAAAACTGTGATAAGTCACGCTAGGATCTTCCTGTTGGAACTTTCAAAATAAGAGCTTGTGCAACCGACCGGAAAATCACAAATATTTAAGAGAGTTCTCTATTTATATTATATTATATTAAGTACTGTGCAAAAATCTTGAGCCACTCTAAAATCTGTAAAAAACTATCTTATAATTGTCAAACTGTGTTATCGTTATTATTAATGGATTAAACTAAAGAAATGGAAATAAATGAGTTTTTGTGACAGGCTGCTAGTAACAGTGCCTAAAGATACGATTTATAATTGATTATTTTCTAAGCTGTTACCTGTAAACACAACACTGGTTCATCCCTTGAGTTACATGTCTTTGTAATGCTTGCGTTATTCATTGGTCAGTGTTAAGTGCTTTAAGAAACAAAAACCAATCCAATGAAAATGGTCAGCATCCATGTGTTCTTCTTCTTCTTTCTTCTTCTCTGTTTGGGTACAAAGGATGGGCCGAGACAGAGTGGGGAAAAAAAGGAAAAAAAAGAGAGAAAAAAAACAGCCAACGTCCAAAGAAAAACCCTGAAATAACTTCAGGAAGCCTATTGGTCAAGACCACCTTAAAATTACAAGACGCTCTGACTCCTCCTTTATTATTACATATAATAAAGAAAATCTGTTATTATAATTAAGACAGAGCTATAAATTATTATGTGGAAAAGATATGAACCCGAAAGTATAACCGAATAATACAAAAAAACCCAACATTTTCTTTTTCATCTCTGGTCATACTGGCTGCACATAAATAAAATACTTGTTTGTTGTTTTAATAAAGATTTCCTTTCAAAATATCATAGCCTGACCTCTGTGTGATGAGTTTCTGTGTATCATCCGACCAGATGATAGACTGAGCTTCTGTGTGAGTAACAGGGATTTCATACCATTATCATGAACGGTATTACTACAGTGTTTTTATATTTAACATCTTAAAACTCACATGTGCTTCTGTTCATGTTTCCTGCAGGCTCTTATAATGATCTCTTTCACTTGCGTCGAACGGGGGAGGGCGCCCTCTAGTGGTTTTAAATGAAAACAGCAGACTCTTCCTTTTCACCAAAATCCCATCCATGCGCTCTTCTTCGTTCTTCTCCTCTGTTTCCTTCTTTCCACTTTCTACATAGCAGAGTTGAATTAATGAGTTGTTAAAAAGGGTAGATAAAGACCACAGATGCATGATGGGTTAGTCCTTTGGGTCTGGACCTCTCACACTGGACCCCTGAAGACCTGCTTACAATGACACTTTCCATAAGATAAGAATAACTTTATTTATCCCGAGGGAAATTCTTTTGTCATATACATGCTCAAAGCAGCAAGAGAGACAGAGGAACAGATGAATAAGATATACAATATATACAATAAAGAATGGTAGTATACAGTAATATACAGTAGGATAGTGCAAAATATAGTATCAAATAGGCAGGGTTTTTTGGATGCGCTTTGTTTAAGGGCATTTTGGCATTTGCACTTCACAGAGAAACATTTTACATTTCACTTACAACACTAAATGACAGTTCAGATAAAGGACAAAGCCCTTACAATCAGTAAACCAGTTGGTCGGGACCTTTTGGACTGGTCACACAGCTCAGCAGCTGGCTGCCTTTGACATACTTCAAATATCACGGAGTTCTTTAAAAGGGATTTCCTTCTAAATCCTTTAAAGTGTGTCTGTGTGTGTGTTTGTGTACATATTGAGTATTTTAGGGCTCACATACTTGGACAAAACAACCTGCATTCCTGTAAAGTAGTTATATCATTCATTTACATACACAGGAATAGCTGTGATATGATATAATGCTCTATAACGATCAGTCATTGAGCCTTTCTCTGGTGTCTTTATGTACCTTCGTTTGAGGGACCTCTTTGGGGTTCTTTTTGTTCTTTTTTGAGGGACAGATTTTTGTGTGATTTATTTTAAGCTGTTTTTTTTTTTCTTTTTTGTTTTGAAAACTTATCTGGACAGTAGATGCTGCTGCTTTCTCATAAGCCTACCATAGAGCATGTTTTTAAGAAAACTTTCACTTTCCATACTTTTAAGAAACTCTTAAACAGTAAAACTGCCTTTTAAAACACTTTAAAACAACTCAATAGGCTTTCTCATTGATTGTGCTTATTAACATTCTGTTGATTGTGGAAAAGAAACAAAGAAACAAAGACTGGACTCAGCTGCAGCTTTACAGATTTTATCATAAAAGTGTAGCGAATATTGAATTATTATTATTTGTCTGGTCCTCATGCAGGTGATACAGAGAGGCAGCTGGCAGGTAGACAGGATTCCAGGAAGGTGGAGTGGGCAGGTGAGCTACAGGTACATATTTTTCCTTACAGGTGGAGTAACCAGCTGGGAGGATTGGTTAAACTAAACTGAAAGTGTCCATTAATCATTTTAAAGCAAAAGCAGTCCAAAGAAAAAGGGCAGTTCTGCAGGCTTTAAGTGGATCACTGTTGAACAGATTTAATATGATAATTATTATTTTGAGAGGCCTACAAGCCGGTCCTTAAATACGCTGCCAAAAGTATTCACTCATCTGCCTTCACATGCACATGAACATGAGTGACATCCAATGTTCCCTCTAAGCTGCGCGCGTGCGCAATTGCGCACTGCTGGCACGGTCTCTGCGCACAGAAAATCTGCGTTGCGCACAAAAAAAAAAATCTAACCTGAATTGAAATTAAAATTAATACTTTAACAATTCAGTTTTGCACTGTTAGTCAGTAAGTGACTGCCTGCTCCCGTATGGGATTAGAACGATGCCACCTTATCCCACAGTCTTGATTTGATTTGATATACCTTTATTAGTCCCACAAGGGGAAATTTCATAAGGCTGCCGACCTATTGCACGCAATGGCGGTGCCATCTTACCCTCCGACCATACATACATTACACAAAAACATCACATGGGGAAGACAGAGAAGGCAGAGAGTTAGTTATATCAGTAGAAATGACTCCTTGGATTAACTTTTAGTTTTCGCAGTATGAGCTCAGCTTGTGTCACATGATTTGCAGAGGGAGCTGCTGCTGCTCTGGTTTCCCTGAGGGTGAAGCGAAGGATGAAATGAGGGTGTGTTGCCTGACTGTGCTTCATTAGAACTAGCAAAAGCAGAGTCATTGTGGTCATTTGAAATATTTTTTTTTTAGCAGACACAAGAGAACTGTTTGTAAATCACTCAACCTCAGCAGAATAAACAAAACCCTCTGCATGTCCTCCTTCACTACATCCTGGAGTCCCTCCTGCCTGGCAGCTCCATCTTCAACATCCTTTGTCCAGCATATACACTGTCCCTCATCTGCACGTGTGCAAACCATCTCAGACTCACTTCTCTAACTTTGTCTCCAAACTGCTCAACCTGAGCCATTTCTGTGGTGCACCCATTTTTAATCTTACCATGTTGTAAATCTTCCATTTACCTCTTACTGCCATCCTTCTGTCATAAATCACTCCTGACACTCATCTCCGCCCACTCCACCCTATCTGCAATGTCTTCTTCACCTCTCTTGTGCACTGTCTGTTGTTTTTGAACCTAAGTATTTAAACTCATCCACCTTCACTAATCTTTACACCCTGCATCTGTTACACCTGCCTCCCTCTCATTCACACTTAGTTTCATTCGTCTTCTCTGCAGAGCATACCTCCACCTCTCCAGGCTGTCCTTCATCTGCTCTCTAGTCTCACTACAGATCATAGTCCAAAGAGACTCATACCTGACCTCATCTGTCAGTCTGTCCACAACCTCGCCTTGAACTCCAACTCCTACAGCACACATCACCACCATCTCACTGTCCTCCTACATGTCTCTTCTTCAGTCACCTTTCTTACTCACTATGTGTTAATAGACCTCTCTGCATTGAATCATACTTGTTATTAATCTCTGTCTCTCTTCCACAGCATGTCTTTTGTCCTGTCTTCCTTCTCTCACCCCAACCGGTCACAGCAGATGGCCCCGCCCCACCCTGAGCCTGGTTCTGCTGGAGGTTTCTTCCTGTTAAAAGGGAGTTTTTCCTTCCCACTATCACCAAAGCGCTGGCTTATTGTTGGGGTTTTCTCTGTGTTTTTTTTTGGTTTTTTTTGTTTTTTTATTTAGAATTTCCCAGAAACAAAGAAAATACATTTTTTAAATAAGGAACGTAATATAAAACAACCTATAAGAACACAAATAAACAAAAATAAACAAGTAATCAAAAATGAACAAATGGGTGTACCGTCTAGTTAATATATGTATATATACATATATATACATACACACATATACACACATACATACATACACATATATACACAGAGCAGTTCAAAAATATAGCGTACAGAATTACAGATTCAAACAAAATCGAGTCTCCTTGACAAAATGTAATGTTTCCATTTATCCCAAATCTCAATAAATGTGTCATATTGAAATCTGTTAGAGAAGGTAATTTTTTCCATTTTAAACCACCCATAAACAGTCTCATGCCAGTCATTTAGTGATGGAATTTTCACACTTAGCCATTTCTTAGTATTAGTCTTTCGGGCAGCCAGACTCAGAATACCATATAACAGCTTGGACATTTTATCTACATTTACTGAGTATAAATATCCAAACAAAAGTTCATCCCAATTAAAGGGGAGTTGCATACTAAAAATGGTCTGTAACTCAGAGTGAATCGATACCCAAAACGTGTTGATCAATGGGCAAGACCAAAACAAGTGGAAGTGTTTTATTCCTTGGGCCCCACAGTTTCTCCAGCAGCTAGAGTGATTAGAATAATGTTTACTTTGTGCAGGTGTAATAAAAAACCTACAGAGACTCTTCCAACCAAAACATCTCCATATATTAGAACTAGAAATTCTCCACTGAAAGGCACACTGCTGATACCAGATGTCAATTGAAATTGCCATATTTGTTTCCCTTTCCCATTTTTGTTTAATGTAGATAGTATTCAACTTCTTAACCTCTTGTAAACCCTTGTACAGTCTAGAAATCACCTTGAGGCCAGGATCTGCATGGTAAGCCTTGACAAATATATTCAAAACGGGAAGAGAGAAAAGATCTGTTCTCTTAGGTATAAAGTTATGTAGATGATGCCTGATTTGAAGAAACCTGAAAAAATCCGTATTGCTTAACTGGTATTGATCTTTTACTGATTGGAAGTCCCTAAGAGTTCTCTTATCATAAAACATACAATATGCCCTAAGCCTTGCCCTGCCCATTTTTTATATCTCGCGTCTAACTTATTGGGTAAAAAATCAAGATCATAAGCGCACCATCTTAAGATCCTGGCCTCTTCATTCTAATCATTCTTATTAAGAAATTGTAACCAGAGTTTTAAAGGCAAGTTAATCCATTGGTTTCCTTGATTAATTTGTTTTTTAATAAGTGTCACATCACCTAAGCTTGCCTGAATTGGAAAATCTCTTGAGGCAACTGTTTCTATTTCTTTCCATCTTGCTTGGTAGTCTACATTGCACCAACACACTAGGATCCTCAGTTGAGCTGAAACATAATAATCTTTCAAACATGGGAACCCCAACCCCCCTTTATCTTTAGCCAGCTGGATAGTTTGGTACTTAATCCGTGGTCTTTTCCCCTGCCATATGAACCTGGAAATTATTTTGTCCCACTCCTGAAATTGTTTATCAGTTATTTCAACTGGGAGTGTTAGGAACAGATAAAGCATCCTAGGCAAGATGTTCATTTTGACTGTATCAATGCGTGACTCAAAATTTAAAATTGGTATTAAGTTCCATCTTTTAATATCCTCATTTATTTTATAACACAAAGGTTTAAAATTTGCATGATATATTTTAGAGAGATCTTTAGTGATATTTACTCCAAGATACTTCATTTGCTCCAACTCCCAATTCAAATTAACTTTAGACTTAATTTCCTGATTTGGCTTATAATTAAAAGTTAATATCTGAGTCTTCGATATATTTAGTTTATAACCTGATAGTGAGCTAAAGGTCTCCAGAAGTGAAAACAGCTTGGGGAAAGTAATATTTGGATTTGTCAAGTAAATCAAAATATCATCAGCAAACAAGGAAATCTTATGTTCTCGACCCATGATCTTGACTCCAGTAATATTAATGCTTTGTATAACACTTTGACTCAGGGCCTCTATGAAAAGGACAAATAGTGGAGGACTAAATGGACAACCCTGGCATGTCCCTCTCTGTAGATCAAAAAAATTAGAAAGCGCCCCGTGGACTTTGATTTTTGCCCTTGGTGATTTATATAGTGCTTGGATGATCATGATAAACGATTGATGAAATCCAAACTTCCCCATAACTTTGTATAGAAATTCCCAATTAACCCGATCAAAAGCCTTTTCAGCATCTAAGCTCATAAGGACCATCTGAATTTTATTTTTAACTACATAATCAATAACACGTAATGTTCGGCGAACATTATCTTGTGTTTGTCTCTGCTTAATAAAACCAGAACAAGAATAAAATCTGAACAAGAATATTTTAAATTCTTTTGGCAAGAAAGTATGTAAATATCTTATAGTCCTGGTTAAGAACACTAATAGGGCGGTAATTTCCACAGTCAAGCCTGTCCTTTCCTTCTTTAGCTATTAAGGAAATAGATGCCTCATTCCATGATGGGGGAATTACGGTGTGTTCACACCGAACGCGATAGAGGCGAGCGAAAACGCCCCAAACGCCCCTAATATGACGCGTGCACATTCGCACCTCAACGCGTGTCCAAGACAAATCCATCGCCTCAAAATTGCATCTTTCCACGCGCGTGGACCGGAAATGTGGGAGGAAGTTGTGCCAGATGTGTTGTGCTGCAGATGTCCTCTGAATAAACACATCATCTCGTTAGCGGAAATGTATTTGTACATCAGTGGGAAAATAGCGGGACAGTAGGCGGGCTTGCTAGCTTTTGCACGGTTTCATCGGGTCAGTCTGAACATTAAAAAGCAGAATGAATGACCTTACCAGGTTGCCCAATCTCCTCACTAATGTGCCTCCAAGCTAGGTCCTTTTTATTCCTGTCTCGGTAGAAGTAGCAACCAGCATCATTTAGCTCTGGATGATTAGCCACGGCACTGATGAGCTTTTCCTCCATACTGAATGACGAATGAAGGGCTTTGGCTGGATCTGCCCCTTTGACCTAGTTACAGCCACGTCACCAGGCTCCTGATTGGTTGTCGCGGCGCGATTTGACGCCGGAGTTCAGATTTTCCAACTCCAGCGGTTGGCGCGATACGCGTGTGTGCACAAAATGCAACACACAATCTGACACGCGTGGTTTTCTTCGCGAGTCAAACGCGCCCCACGCGCTACACTGACGCGCGTTTCACGCGTTTTGGCGTTTTCGCCACGCAAATCTGCCTCCGAATTTTCGCCGGACGCGCAATCGCGTGTCATCGCGCTCTTTCCATTGACTTTACATGTAAACCTGACGCTCTGGCCGCCTCTATCGCGTTCGGTGTGAACACATTTCCTTATGAAAGAGGAAACTCAGTAATTAGTTACTGATTAGTTTTTTCAAGTAACCAACACTGCTTTTATGGGGTTTTTATGGGGTTTAACGCTCTCCAGACATCTATAAGCCCTAAATCCTTTAAAATTAATTTAATATTTTTGGTTATTTTATTTCATCCCGGGCGTGTGGGTTTGATGAGTCTAAAGATGGATTGAGTCGAGCATTCAAATCTCCTCACAAAATTAGAAGACCTTGTGCCTCTACGACAATCATTTCAAAGACCTGTTTACCCCTTTACTAACACAAACCTCCCCTCCTTATCGCCTATTTCTTGAATGCATTCAAAATTTAACCTACTCGAAATTAAAATTACCACACCCCTTTTGGAACTCTGAGGACAAAAAGAAGAATACTGGTTAAATTTCCATTTCCTAAGTTTTTCATGCTCAAACTGTGGTAAGTGAGATTCCTGTAGAAAGGCAACGTCTATTCCTTCTCTTTTTATTTTTGACATGATTTTGCTTCTTTTAATATGATTCCCCAAGCCATTTACATTAAATGACACTACTTTAGTTACCTTACAAGGCATTATTGTACGACCTTATATGATTTTAATCTCTGAACATAACCAGAAATCGAAAAGTACACCCCAATGAAAAAAAAAAAAAAAAGGAAAAAAACAACATTATAGAAAAAAACATTGTACAACAAAAACATACAATCATGTTGACTTCCAGACACATAAACGCTATATTAGCTGTAATTGGTGAAGGAAAAACTCTTCTGTCAACTTTTGGAAGAGTGCCCTCTTCGGCACGCAGGCCGGAACCCCAGTGAGAGTGGACAGTGTGAGGACGGGTTTTCTCTGTTGTATTATGATAGGGTCTACCAAAGTGAATTGAAGCAACTGTTGTTGTGATTTGATGCTTCATAAATAAAACTGAATTGAATTGAATTGAATGTCCAGCACCACCCTCACATACATCTCTGCTACTTGTGACTTACTCATGGATACCACACTTTCTTGGCATCCTATCATATGTTTTCTGTAGATCCACAAGTACAGAGTGCAGCTCATTTTGATCTTCTCTATACTTCTCCATCAACACTTTCAAAGGAAACATGACTCTTTATCAGCATGAAGCCATACTGCTGCTCACTGTTTGTCAATTCTCTTATTAACTTTAGTTCAACAACTCTTTCTCATATCTTCATGGTATGTTTCGTCAGCTTTATCCCTCTGTAGTTACTACATCACCTTTGTTCTGGAAAATCAGTACCAGTACCCTTCTTCTCCCTTCTCCAGACGTCCTCTCACTCTCCAAGACTTTGAGAAACAATCTGTTTAAAAACTCCAGTCCCCTTTGTTCTAGACTTCCCCATACCTCCACAGGTACGTCATTTGGACAAACCACTCTTCATCCTCTTCATAACTGCCCTCACTTCCTCCTTACTAATAGATAGATACTTTAGAATAGAACAGGATACGGTTTATTGTAAATATATACATGTACAATGAGATTCAGAGATATTGATCCCACAAGGGAAATTGTAATCCCCTGACTTCCTGATCACTAACTTTCCTCCCCTCTCTCACTTTCTTCAATTATCAAACAAGGCCACCACTCAATCATTACTCAGTCACTCCTTTTAAAGAAATAACACATCTTGTCGCAGCATCTCATCTTATCTTATGTAACAAGAAACTTTGTCCCAAAAGACAAAATAACGTTAAACGTAAAAAAAAAAAAAAAAAAATTAAGATCACAGCAAAGTGGAGTGAAATCACTGCCCTTCTTACAGCCTTCATGGTCTGTTTTTTGCACTAACTTGGAATTAATAAAAATACAATAAAACAAACTGTTTATCACAGTATTTACCACAAACTTCAGCACCTGAAGCCACGCCCCTCACAACTGCTGACAGACAGCGGTCAATAATTGGCTGTTCTCCAAACATGGCGGGACACGCTCCGACCGTCCGGCATTTAAAAAGAAAGAGCAGGCCAGAAGGAGACGTTCATAAGTCATTTCTCTGATCAGGGGATAACACTTCAGTTCTCCCATCGACTAGACGTCCTAAAGCCACGTGAGGAGCAGAGAGCGTGAGGGAGGAGGAGGAGGAGGAGGAGGAGGAAGAGGAAAGGTGTGCGAGTGCGTGTGGTCGACATCTCTGTCCGCAGAGAGCAGGGACGAACAGCAGCGGGGAAAACCGGTGAGTCTCTTTTCTACACATTTTACTTAGCTTTTATTTGACTGTGAGAGCCACGACGATGGTTTTATACTTGAACCACGTCAGAGACAGAGGCGGTGATGGTGCTGGAAATAAACCGCAGTCTGAGCTTCTGCGGTTTCGTTTTAGGTAAAAATGTTGAAAGCTGCATGTCCAAAGACATGCAGCTTGTGGGGATAGGTTAATTGGATAATCGAAATTGTCACTAGGTGTGAATGTGAGAGTGAATGTGAGTGTGAATGGTTGTCTGTCCCTGTGTGTTGGCCCTGCGACAGACTGGCGACCTGTCCAGGGTGTACCCCGCCTCTCGCCCTGTGACAGCTGGGATAGGCTCCAGCGCCCCCCGCGACCCTGAAAAGGATAAGCGGAAGCGAATGGATGGATGGATGGATGGATGGATGGATGTTGAAATCCGGAAAACCCGAAGCTGTGTAAAACTGTCGGCGTCTAAAAACTTATTAACTTGGTTAACATGTGATTTTAAATGGTAAAATTAAATGTTTTTTCAGTGTCTTGGCTCTTTACACTGTTGCCGTTTTCAAAGCTGTTTGAAGGGAAATATAAAACAAATTTAAAATAATATATACTTTTATATCGGTAAGTGAATGATTTATACTGTTATCACAATGCTCTACTTGTACTTTACCCAACTTCCTTAAAGCAAATTATATCATTTCGATGTTTAAAGAGGACTAACTGATAGGGTAACTGTTGTTGAGGGGGGGGGGGGATTTTTTTCTCTCTTCCAAATCCATCCAACAGGCAGAATATCTGCACCCTGGTTTTCACGGACTTACTGTACTTTGACTTTTTCCACCCCTCAAATTCCTCCTAATTTCAGTTTTGTAAAGGCTTAACCTCGCAGACTGTGTTTTATTGCAGGTTTAACGTATTCTAAAGAGCAAAGGCATGTTTATGGGATGGCTTTTATTGACAGGACCCAGCCATGGAGAAGGAGCAGATGGAAATGTCCGCAGCCAAACCCCAACAAAATGGAAATACAGGGTAAAAAAAAGACTCTAAATTACTAAAATCACTTTTCTACTGATTACGTGCTACACAGATGTATAGGAAAGCTCCTGATGGGTGTGCTTGACTGATATCAATTATGATTTGATGTGAAACCGGAGCTGAACTAGACAGTTGGACTTGAGTCAAACTTCTGAAGTATTTTTTTTTCTTTTTTTTAAAAAAAATCTGTGCTGGATTTTAAGCTTTGAAATGGAAAACTTGGGAGATATTTGACATCATGTTATTTATGAATTCTCCAGGGAGACTGAAAAAGATGACTCAAAGAAAGGGAAGAAGAAGAAAAAGGAGAAGCCTCCTAAGATGCCCATGGTTAGCCCCATCAAAGTGGTAGGTTCATCTTCATACTAATCACCTGCTGCCAGAAAAAAACAGGTTATACACTTATTTTTCTTCAAGGCTCATTTGTATTTTTTATTTTTTTTATTTTCTGGTGTGTAAATTTTTCTTCATTGGAGTGTGCGTGTGTGCATGTGAAGACAAACTGGGAGCAGCAGTGTTTCAAGCTGGTTTGACTGTTTATAGTTATCTTGTAAGACTGTAAATTCTTACAAGCATAACAGCAAGGTGTGTGTGCTGAACGGAGAAGAGAGGATGGGAGTGAGGCACATCCTCCCGTTGTTTCAGTGAACTCCACCAGACCCCTGCAGGGAGGAGATGAAAGCTGCTTTCAGTTGAACTTTTTCCCACTAAATTTATTTATTTATTTTTTCTGTGTGCAGTTTAGGTTTGCAGACCGCTGGGATGTCTTAATGATTATAGCTGGGACGGTGATGTCAATGGCAAACGGCGTAGTGCTTCCACTCATGTGCATCGTCTTCGGCGACATGACGGACAGCTTCATAACAGCAGGCAGTGAGTTTCAGATGCAGGCGTGTGTGCACACAGGTAGCTCGGCAATAATAATTAAGAGGTAAAATGACTCTTTTGTTCTTCCTTCCTGTGTCCTCAGATTCCACAAACAGCACCTTAGAAGAGGAAATGACTGGGTAAGACATCACAGCCTGACACCTCATAGCTGCCTCATCAGGTGGAGAGACTGACTGAAGTAGATTTATCAGACCGCATCTGTCACTTGTCCTCTCCCAGCCATGCCATATACTTCTCCATCATGGGAGCTGGGGTGCTGGTTGCAGCCTACCTACAGGTGGCCCTCTGGGCCCTGGCAGCCGGTCGGCAGGTCAAACGCATCCGCGTCCTGTTTTTCCACCAAATCATGCGGCAAGACATTGGCTGGTTTGACGTCAATGAGACGGGAGAGCTCAACACGCGTCTCACAGAGTGGGTAACAGATGAGAAGTGTGTGATTTTAAAGGTCCCACAGCGCTGTGTGTTAATTAAACATGCTAGAAGTATATTCAGCAGCTATGCAGATCTCTAACTTTCTGAAACTGAAGGATGCTTTGAATAAATGGCATTATGGAGATGAATGTGTCTGTCATTTGTATTTGAAAGTATCTGACTTTTCAAAACTGGAGCTTGATGTTTATATGTGCATGTGCAGTGACGTCTATAAGATCCAAGAAGGTATCGGTGACAAGGTGGGGATGCTGCTCCAGGGTTTCACCAGCTTTGTTGTGTCTTTTATCATCGGCTTGAGCAAAGGCTGGAAGCTCACTCTGGTCATCCTGGCTGTGAGCCCCGTGCTTGGCATTTCTGCTGCTCTTTTCAGTATGGTAAGCTGCTGCAGAAGTTTATTCCTGTGTTTCTGATGCTTAAAACACCCTGGGCTCTGTATGCATCACCACCTTTTGTCTGTGTACAGGTGCTCACATCGTTCACCAGTAAAGAGCAGACTGCATATGCTAAAGCCGGTGCTGTAGCCGAGGAGGTGATCTCTTCAATCAGGACTGTGTTTGCCTTCAGTGGTCAAGAGAAGGAGATTGAGAGGTGTCGTGTCTTTAACTGTTATCAACAGCCTCAAATGGCATTATTTGTGCAGATGTGGTCAGTCTTGGCAGAAATCCACTGTTTGTGGAGTTTAAAAATGTATTTTATACTATATTTGCCCCTAACTGTGCTCTTTGTGTTGCACTCTAGATATCATAAGAACCTAGAGGATGCTAAGCAGTTGGGAATAAAGAAGGCGATCTCTGCTAACCTTTCCATGGGTGTCACCTTCCTCTTTATTTACCTGTCCTATGCTCTGGCCTTCTGGTATGGCAGTACACTCATCCTGAATGGAGAGTACACGATTGGAACCGTACTCACTGTGAGTAGATTTGTCACCTGTTAGCTTGTACAGTAAACATGCACGTGACTTGGAGGTTTTTGCTGCGACTAACACCAGTGCGCATTTTTATTTTTTCTCTTCTTCTCAAAAAGGTCTTCTTTTCTGTGCTCATTGGCGCTTTCTCACTGGGACAGACCTCTCCCAACATCCAGACCTTTGCGAGTGCTCGGGGAGCTGCGTATAAAGTGTACAACATCATTGATCACGTAAGAAGTGCAATGTTTTTCACTCAACGCTTTTTTTCTTTTTTCACCCATTCGTGTTGTTGCCACTTTGTATTACCAAACATGCTGCTTTACGGTGGCGCTCCGGTGAGCTGCTTTGATGCTGCCAGCAACCTGGAGCTGGATTTTGCTGTAATTGGAGCTCCTGCTGTTTGAAGACACCGCAGGTCATTCAGTTGACGTTGCACAGCCTTGGCTATTGTAAATTTCTTCCACTTGCTGAATCAGACTCATTTCCAAAAAGTAATTAAAACTCGAGTATGATCATCAGTTTTGCAGACACTGTGAAGATGGCGGATAGTGTTTTGTGAAATGAGATGTAGTAGAATTTAAAAGGGGCTCCTATGGCCACAGAAGCTTGGAGCATAACCAGTCTGTTTAGCTGAGCCACTTGAAGGATGGCTTGCAGGGTCAACTCCTGCCTGTTGCTATTCTGGGACGGGGCTATGTTTAGCTTGTGCTGCACGTGTTTGTCTCTGTGTATAACTACAGACTCATGCTAGTTTAGAAATGCAGATAAAGGATGGCTTCATCTGAGAAACTGCAGGCTGAGCAGCACTTTTGTTTGTACACAAACAGAAATGCACACAACCTCAAGCAAAAAAAAATGGGGATCTTCTCTGAAACGTGTTCCTTGCTCCAGACTTGAAGGGGAGGATATTAAGCCTTTGAAAGTCACTTCTGTTTTACCTGTTTTCACACTGAAATCATTTCTTGTATTGTGGCTACTTCTTATTCTTATGTTCAAGTCCTGAAGGGTGAGGCTTCCAGGTGAGACATAAGTGTCAAATTCTGCCAAAACAGAGCTCAGCTTTTGTCAGCTGCAAGGCAAAAGGGAGAATAACAGAGCTGTGCAACAGGAGATGCAGTGAAAACGCAAAGCCCTGTGAAAATAAACATTGTGCTTTCTGAACGCGCTCATCTGAAACTGAAGGGCTAACAGCATTTCCTCCCATTGTTTCTTTGAGGTTATGAAAAGAATAAGCCCTGTTCTGCTGTATTAGTTCGGCCTCTTAGAAGTGAAATCTGCAGTAATTGATTCTCTTCTCGACAGGTCCCCAGTATCGACAGTTATTCAGAGGCTGGCTACAAACCTGAATCCATCAAAGGAGACATCGAGTTCAAGAACGTCCACTTCAGCTACCCCTCCAGGGCCGATATCAAAGTATGTTCTCATAGCCGCTGTATACTGTACTTTAAAATGCTAAAATAGCATGCTGACAGTTTTATATCCCCAAACTCATGTTGTCTGTAGGTGTTAAATGGCCTGAACTTGACTGTGAAGAGGGGGCAGACCTTTGCCTTGGTGGGAAGCAGTGGCTGTGGTAAAAGTACCACAATCCAGCTGCTGCAGCGGTTCTACGATCCTCAGGAAGGAAACGTAAGTGGGACCTCAAGTACTTTGAAGTGCAAGATGTACAAATCAGGTCAGTCCTGTGCAGACTTAACCGTTCAGAAATCAGACCTTTATATTTATTTTTGTCTTTTTTAACAACTTAAAGCCTAAAGTAGATAAGGTGGATTTTCTTTTAAAGAACTTTGTTTATTTTGGACACTCCTTATGAAAATTGAGTCTGTTTGCTTACAGTGGCTTGCGAAAGTATTCGGCCCCCTTGAACTTTTCCACATTTTGTCACATTACAGCCACAAACATGAATCAATTTTATTGGAATTCCAGGTGAAAGACCAATACAAAGTGGTGTACACGTGAGAAGTGGAACGAAAATCAGACATGATTCCAAACATTTTTTACAAATAAATAACTGAAAAGTGGGGTGTGCATAATTATTCAGCCCCCTGAGTCAATACTTTGTAGAACCACCTTTTGCTGCAATTCCAGCTGCCAGTCTTTTAGGGTATGTCTCTATCAGCTTTGCACATCTAGAGACTGAAATCCTTGCCCATTCTTCTTTGCAAAACAGCTCCAGCTCAGTCAGATTAGATGGACAGCGTTTGTGAACAGCAGTTTTCAGATCTTGCCACAGATTCTCGATTGGATTTAGATCTGGACTTTGACTGGGCCATTCTAACACATGGATATGTTTTGTTTTAAACCATTCCATTGTTGCCCTGGCTTTATGTTCAGGGTCGTTGTCCTGCTGGAAGGTGAACCTCCGCCCCAGTCTCAAGTCTTTTGCAGACTCCAAGAGGTTTTCTTCCAAGATTGCCCTGTATTTGGCTCCATCCATCTTCCCATCAACTCTGACCAGCTTCCCTGTCCCTGCTGAAGAGAAGCACCCCCAGAGCATGATGCTGCCACCACCATATTTGACAGTGGGGATGGTGTGTTCAGAGTGATGTGCAGTGTTAGTTTTCCGCCACACATAGCGTTTTGCATTTTGGCCAAAAAGTTCCATTTTGGTCTCATCTGACCAGAGCACCTTCTTCCACATGTTTGCTGTGTCCCCCACATGGCTTGTGGCAAACTGCAAATGGGACTTCTTATGGTTTTCTGTTAACAATGGCTTTCTTCTTGCCACTCTTCCATAAAGATCAACTTTGTGCAGTGCACGACTAATAGTTGTCCTATGGACAGATTCCCCCACCTGAGCTGTAGATCTCTGCAGCTCGTCCAGAGTCACCATGGGCCTCTTGGCTGCATTTCTGATCAGCGCTCTCCTTGTTCGGCCTGTGAGTTTAGGTGGACGGCCTTGTCTTGGTAGGTTTACAGTTGTGCCATACTCCTTCCATTTCTGAATGATGGCTTGAACAGTGCTCCGTGGGATGTTCAAGGCTTTGTAGCCTAAGTCTGCTTTAAATTTCTCAATAACTTTATCCCTGACCTGTCTGCTGTGTTCTTTGGACTTCATGGTGTTGTTGCTCCCAATATTCTCTTAGACAACCTCTGAGGCCGTCACAGGGCAGTTGTGGAGCTGTTTTGCAAAAAAGAATGGGCAAGAATTTCAGTCTCTAGATGTGCAAAGCTGGTAGAGACATACCCTAAAAGACTGGCAGCTGTAATTGCAGCAAAAGGTGGTTCTACAAAGTATTGACTCAGGGGGCTGAATAATTACGCACACCCCACTTTTCAGTTATTTATTTGTAAAAAATGTTTGGAATCATGTCTGATTTCCGTTCCACTTCTCACGTGTACACCACTTTGTATTGGTCTTTCACCTGGAATTCCAATAACATTGATTCATGTTTGTGGCTGTAATGTGACAAAATGTGGGAAAGTTCAAGGGGGCCGAATACTTTTGCAAGCCACTGTAAATACAGTAAACTGGTTTGTTTGCTTCTGTGTATAAAGGGCTCCGCATAAACCAGTAAATGGAAACAGCGAATCTACACAACGGTGTAAACTGAGTGTCGTGTGTGTCCATGTAGGTGTTTGTTGACGGTCACGATCTTCGTTCTCTTAACGTCCGTCACCTGAGGGAGATGATCGGGGTGGTGAGCCAGGAGCCCATCCTCTTTGCCACCACCATCACAGAGAACATCCGATATGGCCGAACCGATGTGACGCAGGAGGAGATCGTACAAGCTGCCAAGGAAGCAAATGCTTATGACTTCATTATGAAGCTACCCGATGTAGGGCAACACTTACAATTCCTCTGTCCCTGTAAATGATTGATCACCACTTGCTAATCATTGGACTCTCTGTGTTGAGCAGAAGTTTGAGACTCTGGTGGGAGATCGGGGGACTCAGATGAGCGGAGGACAAAAGCAGAGGATCGCCATCGCCCGAGCTTTAGTCCGCAACCCCAAAATCCTCCTGTTGGATGAAGCCACATCTGCGCTCGATGCTGAGAGTGAGACCATCGTGCAGGCGGCGCTTGATAAGGTACGGATCAACGGTTACTTTATTCTCGTTTCAAGGCCACTGTAAAAAAAAAAAATAAAAATAAAGACAGAGCAGAAATGTTAACTCATGTCCAGAGGAGCAATCCGTTCGATCTGACTTGATTTGACTTGCAAACTCGCCCGTGTGCAGGTCCGGTTGGGTCGAACTACACTAATCGTGGCTCACCGCCTTTCAACAATCAGAAATGCTGATGTTATTGCCGGCTTCAGAGATGGCAAGGTTGTAGAGGTGGGAACTCACAGCGAGCTGATGGAAGGAAGGGGAGTCTACCAAACGCTGGTCTCCATGCAGGTAATTTTTGCACACAGGCAGTTTTAGCAGATGGGAACTTCAATAGCACCCAGTCTTTATTTGTTTGTTTTGCATTTGTGGTTTTCCTCCTGAAGACATTTCAGAAAAATGCGGAGGAGGAGCATGAGCAGTCTGCAGATGAGAGAAGCCCAGGAATCAGGTCGTTGTCTGAGTCTTCTCTCTTCAAGAGGAAGAGCACAAAAGGCGCATCCTTTAAAGCTTCAGAAGGAGACAAAGAGGAAAAGGAAAAGTTGACTGGTGATAACTTGGAGGTGAGCAAACACCTAAATCCTTCTATCAATAAAGGAATGTGAAGTAAATGTGTTTGGGATCATTTTCATGCTGAGAATCTGCTTATACACACCATTCATTCATCACTTGAGTTAGATGCCTTTTTAATCTTTCCTCCTGTCTACAGGATGAAGACGTTCCCCCTGTGTCGTTCCTCAAAGTGATGGCTCTGAACACTTCAGAGCTGCCATACATTCTGTTGGGGACCCTTTGTGCCATTATCAATGGTGCAATGCAGCCTGCGTTTGCCGTCGTCTTCTCAAAGATCATCAATGTAGGTTGCTCTTTATAACATGTTCGTGTTGAATGGAGGTGTTTTCAGCAACTGTAGAAAGCTTGATCTTTTTATCTCCCCTCAGGTGTTTATAGAACCGGACCAAGACGTTGTCAGACAAAGATCAGTTTTCTTTTCCCTCATGTTTGCTGCTATTGGAGCGGTTTCCTTTGTCACCATGTTTCTACAGGTATGCAAACACACACATGCAGTTGATGGAAGGGGGTTTGTGGTAAACTTGGTAAACTCTGTTATATCCTGCTAGTAAGTAATAAATAAAAAGGTTAAAAATGAAAGGGAAATGGTCACACAGGTCCCTGTCAAATTTTAGGAGAGTGCACACAAGTTTAAAGGATGCTGGTGTTGCAGTATAAACGCATGCGGATGATGTGACACGTGTGCTAATGTCATGGGGGGTTGTTTTTTTGTTTTTTAAACAGGGTTTCTGTTTTGGTAAATCTGGAGAGGTCCTCACCTTGAAGCTGAGACTGGGGGCCTTTAAGTCCATGATGAGGCAGGTATGTAAGTGACAATGTCAAATGAGAGTGCAGGGAGGATGTTGTTGAAAAATAAATTTCTTTTGGTGGCTAAAGTGAACCAATTATCTACATGGCAGCCATAATGAAAGCTGGTCAGGTCCTTCGGTGCTTCTTTCAAATCTCCTTTGCAGGATCTGGGCTGGTTTGACCAACCCAAAAACAGTGTTGGTGCGCTCACTACGAGACTGGCCACAGATGCAGCCCAAGTGCAGGGGGTAAGCTTGAACAACAGCCCAACAGCTGGCCAAAGGTTGCCAAAGGCTCACACTAAAGTGTCAAATCATCCATTTAGGCCGCAGGCGTGCGTATGGCCACGCTCGCTCAGAACTTCGCCAACATGGGCACCGGTTTGATCTTGGGTTTTGTGTACGGCTGGGAGCTGACTCTGCTGCTCCTGTCTCTGGTGCCCATCATTGCAGTGGCTGGAGCCATTGAGATGAAAATGCTTGCCGGACACGCTGCTGAAGACAAGAAGGAGCTGGAGAAGGCTGGAAAGGTGAGGATTGGGTGCGAGATGTGCCAGAGTGAAAGTACAAATTCCTCACGGCTCAGTCTGAAACTCTGAACTCATGAGATATTTGCATTGGGTCTCTGCAGATTGCCACAGAGGCCATCGAGAACATCCGCACCGTGGTCTGCCTCACAAGAGAGGAAAAGTTTGAAGCTTTGTATCAGGAGAACCTCGACGTGCCCTACAAGTAGGATAATTTGTACCACAGGGACCTGATTGCTCAATTATACGCTCTTTAAGTTCTGATGCCACCTTTCTCGTGTTTTTACAGAAACTCAAAGAAAATGGCACACATCTACGGCCTCACCTTCTCCTTTTCCCAGGCGATGATCTATTTCGCATATGCGGCCTGTTTCCGTTTTGGTGCTTGGCTCGTTATAGCTGGAAGGATGAGTGTCGAAGGTGTCTTCCTGTGAGTGAACTGAGACATTGGCTTGTATCTTCATGAGGAGATTAACAAACAGACCTGACAGTTTGCATGGCGGGTAACATCCAAACAAAGCATTTCTGATGGACAGAACCTGTTCATGTGGCTGTTAATAATCATCTTAGTCAGAAGCACATGAAGAGCCTCAGCGTGGGGGGGTTGGGGTGGCTTTCAAATGTACACTGTGACAGATACTTGTGGTAATAGATCAGACTCTCTTTTGCTGGGAGGAGCCACTGCTTTCATTTATATTGTGTTGCATAAACTGGGAAGTCCAAAGTTCATGGCAAACCAAAGCCTCAGAGTCCATAAAAGAAGAAAATATTAACTCATTACCTCTTAATGAACACTATGCACCCAACTGAGGCTGCCTTGCTTTGAAGTAAGGAAGACGAAGCGCTAGCATCTTTAAAATATCAGTTTGGATACTAGTTTATAGGAAATTTCAGGCACATGCCCCCTTCCTGATTTCTTGGGGTTTTTTGTTTTTGTAAATGTTTCAGTGATGTTGAAAATGACTTTTGTACATTTGTTGGTGCGACAGATCCACAAATCAAATTTGAAGTCATTTTAACACACCTAGACCTTCATTTATTGTATTTACAGTTGTGGACAAAAGTTCACATCCACTCATCGTGGGCATGAGTATAATTATTTTAACTTCTATTGATTTATTGTCTCTGAGCTTTTTTGTTTTTCCCACTCTCCAGGATGGAATGATTGTACAGCATTACTGTAGTAAAGTGAATTTTGGATCCACACAGGCTCCAGTATATACAAACAACCTCACTAAAGTTTGGTTAAATGTGCCTTAGAAAGTTGCACTTCAACCAGACCCCTTTGGTAACCATAAACGAGCCTCTGGCATCGTTTAATCACTCCTTGGCAGGATTGGTAGAGCCCATTTTAGTTTGCTTAAATTCAGGTTTGTGCCAGGAAAGCAAAAATAACCCAAGTTTTCAATAGGACTGAGGTTTGTGCTTTGGGACAGTCGTGTCATAAACTTAATGTTAGCCTGCTTTATCCATTCTAAACCAGTTTTAATCTGTGTTTGGCATTATTGCCCTGGTCAACCATATAGTTGTTGATTTGAGGTGGAGTTGAATGTGGAGGTGGTTCTGCTTATTCATTAGTCCAGCCAATTAATGCAGTATTAATACTGTCACTGACAGAACAGAGCATGATGGTACCACCACCACACTGGTTCAGTGCTAATATATTGTTTTTGGGTTTGAAAGCCTCAACTTTACGCTTCCAAAGTTTTGTTGTGGTGGGTAAACGGCTCATTCTTCTCTCGTCTGACCAGAAAACTTTTCTCCAGGAGACATTTGCTTGTCCACATGGGCGTCTGCCATTTTCAGTCGAGCTCAAAGGTATTGACTTTTGAGCAGAGGCTTTGGCGCCCTCTCAGTCAATAATGATGTAAAACACACCTAACTGTGGACAGTGGTGCTGGTGTTCCAGCAGTTTCCAGTTCATGGCAGGCTTCAGACTTTGTGGTTCCTGGGTTGTTCTTGAACACCTTAACCAGGTCCCTCTCATCTCAGACTGACTGTTTGGGTCTTCTTCCAGTTCTTGGCAAAGTGGTGACGCAACATTAAAGGCCTCAAAATTACCATTAAATTAATGCCCACGATGAGTAAATGCAAACTTCTGACTACAGCTGTAGGCATAAACTCGTCAGTCGGTTCATCATTATCGGCGGGACCGAGCAGCGCAAACTCATCTTTAAGATTATCAGTAATTACAAACATGCTGGGCACACAGATGTCGTAGGTTCGTGTTAGCTTAGCCTTATGTAATCCTGTTTCACACCCCACTGACAGCGAAGCTAATGTGTTTAACTTTCCTCTCCCAGTGTGATTTCAGCCGTTCTGTTCGGTGCCATGGCCGTCGGTCAAGTCAACTCCTTCGCTCCAAACTACGCGAAGGCCAAACTGTCTGCTGCCCACATCATGATGCTGTTAAACAAGGAGCCTGCCATTGATAATCTGTCAAAGGACGGAGACTGTCCGGTACATGACGCAAAGCCCCGCGCACCAAACATGGCTTTAGAAAAGTGATATTTTACCACATATCTAACTCTTTCTCTTCTTCCAGGACCAATTTGATGGTAATGTGACCTTTGAGAGGGTCAAGTTTAATTATCCTTCACGTCCTGATGTACCCATCCTGCAAGGGCTGAATCTGAGTGTGAAGAAGGGAGAGACTCTGGCCTTGGTGGGAAGCAGCGGCTGTGGGAAGAGCACCACCATCCAGCTGCTGGAGAGGTTCTATGACCCGCTGGATGGGAAAGTGGTGAGAAAACAACTGCACGCCCACGCTCTGTGCACTACCTCACACTGATGCCTCTTCACCTACTGACAGTTGGGTAATGATTAGCTGCCCAGTGCTTTCCAGTACTCTGCTGTTATGAAGTCCATGTAACGGGTGCTCTTATCTGGATTACTGCATAAACATTTATCTGGTTGAGAGGGAAATGAATACTGTGCCTGTTGTCTCGTGTCCTGTTGTCACATGGCGTTTTTAAACACCATGTGCACCATTGCAGGTTTTCTAGTACGTTTGTGTTTGTCACTAAAAAAAAAAAAAAAAAAAAAAAAAAAAAAAATTCTGGCAAAATAAGTCAATAACTGAATTTCTACATCAATTCAGAATTGATGTAAAACCAATGATCAGAGTTAACTTTAAGTAAGAAGTTCTTCAGCTAAACAAGCTTTTATCCATTAACAAATCAGACATTTCCTTCAGGGCTTGGTGATGAAAACGATGTTGCAAATATCAAATGAATGCTCAGTCCAGGTGGTAAAAAAGACAAGCGTGCACCACTGCCTGAGCCTATTTGTGCTACTCTTTCTCCTTCAGGTGTTGGACAAATCTGATGCCAAAAACTTGAACATTCACTGGTTGAGGTCCCAGATAGGCATCGTCTCCCAGGAGCCCGTGCTGTTCGACTGCTCTTTGGCTGAAAACATTGCCTATGGAGACAACAGCCGCAAAGTCAGCATGGACGAGATAGAGGCAGCGGCCAAAGCAGCCAACATTCACAACTTCATAGAGGGTTTGCCACTGGTAATGTCATTATACTATTTTATAGAACATTCCATGTAAAGATAAGGGTCAAATCCAGCGTCAATAAAACAGACTGGGTGGATAAAGAGGTGGTCAAAAAAAGCAGAGTCAGGATTACAGCAAGAAAGGAGGCTGAAACACTGAATCTAACCAAAGGTGGAATCTGATGTCCAGCTTTGTTTTTAATGCTTCACAAATCTGCCTAGAGCTCCCTCTGCCCAGCTATCACAGGGTTTTACTGTGAGGGAAGTTCAATACAGCCAGGATGTCTTGGTGTTGCCCTCAAAACCTAAAGCCTTAGAACGAGTCTCAACTTTATGCTTTTTCTGTTTCAGGCTGTGCACACTGACACTTGATGGCTGCTATAAAATGATCTCTGAGTGTCACCTACTCCAGAGATTTTTATCATATCACATGATGATAAAATAATGATAAACATCTAAAGAAGATTAAAAAAATGTAACCGTAAGAGGCAACACTGCTGCAGATAAGATAATAGATGACTACAAGAAATCATGAATTGATGATTTATTGCCTGGAGAGCTAACTATACACTGCAAGTTTGTTTTTTGTTGTTTTATGCTCTCCCAGTACTGCTGGTTTTTGATGTAATGGTTTCACATTAGAAACAAACGAAGATCAATTTAACTTTGAAACTTCTGAAATTTCTTCGATACAGTGTTTAAGGCTCATCATCCAGAAAGCTCAGATGGCATTTCTTTTGCTTTTTACGTCCTTTAAAATGTTGAATTTGCTGCTTGTATTTGACAGGCAGTTAACTGGTCAGTGCTGACACTTTAAAGTCTCTGGTCAGGAGGCAGACTGAAACTTGATAGTAATGTGGTGGTTTCAAAGCATTTTGCTGATGAACTGTAGACTAGATGCTGGTCTGTGGTTTTTAAGGGTTCTGGGATCTTGCCACCAATTTAAAATCTTAAAATATTAGTTTAAAAGTATAAAGCACTAATCAAAAAGCACTATACAAACTGTTGGGTTTGCTGTCAGTATCGAGTCATCATTGAGTAATTCTTTCAGCCCTGTATTGTATTATTGTAGGGTCTTTACCTTACAATATGAAGTGATTTGAGGCAACTGTTGTTATTTGGCATTGAATAGAGCTCCATCTTTTTGTAAGGGTCTCGTGCCTTTCTGTTTCTGCTCAACTACATTAACCCCCAAGATGAACAAGGTTGGGTTTAGTAACATTTATTCCACTCTCGTGGACCTGAAATATTTTGTCATGATAAAGCTGTAGATGAAAGGTTGGTGTGATTGCCCACAGGTTTCTTTAAGATGTTGTAAAGATAAGGCTTCATAGGTCAGATGGAGATGCTGTAAAGGGGACCGTTAGTCAGCTAAAACGAAAAATTGTGAAATGGTGTGCAAAAGTAATTACAGCAACAATGCAAGTCTCCTAAAGAGGCCTTTGTGAAAAACCTCTGTTGTAAAACCTTTGATCAGTGTTTTTACTGCTGTGATAAACAAACTTGGTGGCGCTTTATTTTTCAACCTGCAGGTTGAAAAGCATAACTGGGATGGAAATGGCAGCTCAGACAGAACACAATTGGTGTAGCAAGGTGGATCCTGTGGAGGTTGGGTGTAAAGGGTTTATTGCTAAATCTACAACTAGGCTCCTACAGAGAGTGGGGGTGTGAGGGCAGGCCTTTCAACGAGCAGTCAAGTCACTGAGGGTGCTGAACGAAGCAGCAGCTGGTTGTGGATCAAGAGACAGGAGTACAGCTAGGCTGGGACGTTAAGGGGTAATAAAAGGGGGCACATTAGGAGGTGTCATGGGCATAAAATCAATGTAACACTGAGGACAGTGACCACCTGACAATCCCAGTGAAGTGGTTTACCTCCTCTCCCATTCAAGACACCAGAGGAATCTGTACTGATTACTGGAGGCCTTGTATCATTAAGCCTTATAATCAGTCAACCGATCTGAATGGTAATCATGCAGGAGGCCAGCTGAAGATGAATGTGTTATTGTGCATGTGAAAATGATTTCCTGCCAGCATTTTAATAACTTGGCAATAAATGTAGCATTTATTATTAAACCTCAAAGTACACTTTAAGAAATTTGTCAGCTGTGAGGAGTGATTGGATCCATGGTTTGTTTTGACCATCTATAGTAACACAACTATGCCCCCTCATTGTGTGGTTTTTGTTTTTTGTTTTGTTTTTTTCCCCTTTCTTTCTTTCTCCATGAGCAGAAATATGACACGCAGGCAGGTGATAAGGGGACACAGCTGTCAGGTGGTCAGAAGCAGCGAATAGCCATAGCCCGAGCCATCCTCCGCAACCCCAAACTGCTGCTACTGGATGAGGCCACTTCTGCACTGGACACTGAGAGCGAGAAGGTGAGCACATCTTTCCATTTTCACCTGTAATGCTTGTCAGGGAGATTAAGTAAATGGTGAGCAAAGTCACCAGCTCATACAAACTACTGCTGCAGCTAAAATCCACATGCAAGAAAATGGGAACAAACTCAGACTGGCGGAAATGTTGGGCTGAGAGAGTTCACATTAAACTTGAGGATGGGAGGAATACAGGAAAGTAGCCATGTTGATAAAGATGACAGCTCTGGTTTAAATTGAAACCATCATCAGTGCTGAAAACATTCATTGTAGGAGCTCTTATGAGGCCATGCTCTCTCTGTAGGTGGTGCAGGAGGCTCTGGACCAGGCCAGCAAGGGCAGGACGTGCATCATCGTGGCCCACCGTCTGTCCACCATCCAGAACGCAGACCGCATTGCTGTATTCCAGGGAGGAGTCGTGGTGGAGCAGGGGACGCATCAGCAGCTGCTGGCAAAGAAGGGGGTCTACCACATGCTTGTCAACAGACAGATGGGACACGGTGACGAATAACCCATAGTGTCCATAATCTTTAGAGTTCTGGATTATACACTGGTGCCTTGGATCATCACTCCTCCCATGCAGCTTCAGACAGTCGCTCCTGTGGCTTAAACCTAAATGTATAAAGTCTGAATTCTGATTGGCCGTCACTTTTGCATGTCCTTCCCACAAGAGATTTTTGACATGTGTGGGGTGCAGGTGTAAACGGTAAAACTGATTTTTTTTTTTTTTTTTTTTTTTTTTTTGCGTACTCACTGTTGGTGGATACAAGTTGATTAATGATGTGTGCTTTTCCTGCTTAGCTAAGCAGTAGATTTGGCTTTTAAAGAGCCTTTTTGTGCAAGTAGGAAAAGTCACCTTTGAGGTAGATATTTTGACTTGTAGGGAGAACACTGGAATTAAAAATGGCTGCATTCTTTTTCTTTTTAAACGGGCTAAACAAGTAAATGCAATGACCAGTCCTCTTTGTTCGTTTGTCTATGCACTGTGGGTTTTATGCCTCTGACGATGGGATCATCACTGTCTGGAATAGTTTTGGGCAAAATCTTTAATATTTGTACTGTAAGTTATGACTCAGTTCAGCATCTTGGATTGAGTTGGAGGACCAAAGTGCCTGAGCAGTTAAAGCCTGGGAAATGCTGCGCAAATGTTAATTTTCATTTGCAAAATTTCTGTGGAATTCACTTAAAATGTAATTTTGTTTCTATTTTTTAGAGGATGTGCTGCTTTGTAACTGTTAATGTTTTATATTCAAATAAAGGTTAAAGCAAGTGTGGACATCTTCGAACTTTATTCTCAGAAAATTTGACTAGAAAATTTGACTACAGCTTCCCTCAAATTGGTACAATCACAGTGAAATTTCACCTCATCAAAGCAATAATCACGTTGGTGTGAGGCTCCAAATGTAGAAAGTGTTTCAACAGATTTTTACGTCAGCCACTCTTTGAAACCCAAAGTAAACACCGTCCCCAACATTTGGACATGAAAATAAAAACAAAGTTGCATAATGTGTAGACTGAATCGGTACTGGGAAACTGGAAGTCAAACCTTGGCTTTAACAAACTTGCACAAGTCGTGCCTACTTCTCTCTTTTAATGAGTTTAAATTAGCCCAGTGTGTGCACTTCATGTGATGGGGTACATTCACGTCCTCTTGTGGTATTCAAGTGCATTTCCTTTATCTGTAGGCACTGTTTTGACAAGACGATCAAATATTTGTCCACAATAGTCAGTAGAAGCATCCATTAGTACAAATTTCAGGTTGTTTTAGAGTGAAGTAGAAATGTTGAATTAACTCTGCAAAAGCTTCAGAAACGAGCTTCCACACAGTGTTACAATTCAGTAGTGTTTAACTTTACTCAGCTTCAGTTCAAGCCTAACAGCTCTTTCCTACGATTACTGGCAAAGGGTTTTTCCACAGTGAAAACTAAGGCAAACAGGAGTCGTTAGCCACTTAGCGGTTTACATTTTATCTTAAAATGTGGAATAATACTGTCAGGATTTCAAACTAAACAGTCAAAATAAAAACGAGCGTTGAATCAGGAAGGAAAAAAGAGCAGTACACACCCAAAAGAACAGTTTACACAATGTTAATAACTACATATAATCTTGAGTAATTTACGTTTACATTAAAAAAAAATACGAGGTACAGATTCTGCACCTTTTGCATTGATTCGTGCTGATCTAGCTGTCACCATTGAGTAGAACAACTACAAGTGCATTGATATTTAAAACAGGCTCTCTGTGGTACAACATGGACATCTAAATTGTCCTGTTTCCCTGCCTAAGTAGGTTTATAGCTGAGAAGTGGTGGCTAACTGGAGCATCTCATGCAGGCAGCTACTGAAGCTATTGAACAGTGATGGAGCATCCGTCTCATGGCAGGATTTCCACGCTGACATGGAGATCACAATCCTAGAAGGAAGAGGAGCGGAGATCTGAATACAGCTATTGAAAATCTCAGAGGAATTTTTCCAGCACTTTGTTGAGTCTGTCATGAAGAATTAAGACAGTTCTGCAGGTAAACCTGGGTGCAACACATTATTTGCAAAGAGTACCTAATAAAGTGTCCAGTAAGTGTATACATCTTTAGCTTGCTTTTTATAAATTCTACAGAACTGGCAAATCTCACATATGCAGCACAGGTTCACCAAAAACCCACCCACAGGTTTTCAGGTCAGTGAAAGCGCATTTCATTTGCTCACCTGTCATCCCTGATGCGGTAAAAGAAGCCGTAGCCATGGTGCACCATGGGAGCCACAGCCCCCAGAACTGTAGTGTAGCCCACCAGACTGGACGACAGCACGAAGTTACCCCCACCGCCACTGCAGACACAAACAACAGTCACAGACAGAAACCTGATGCACTGGCTTTGCTCTGCAGCAGCTACTCTGGAGAAGCAGATTTCTGGATACTGCACTGTAACATTCTGGGATTTAATATTTATTTAAACAGTTTCCAATAGATCTTATATTATAAACTAGTAGATCAGACATTTAATTTACTGCTTTCATGCGATAAATCAGCTCTGGGTGGCGTACCTCTTTGCGTAAAGGGGATCCATAAATAATTCTGGGGTTGGAAGTCCCTCCTCCTTGGCAATAAGATACAGCCCCAGAAGATGCCTGTCAAAACCTGACAACAATATCACACGACCGCATGAAGTAGGGCATAAAAACTCAAAGAGACTACAAATATGGTTCTTTGTGATGTCAGCAGCCTTGGCTCAGCCAGCAAGTCCTAAATAGGGAAGCAGACGGGCTAACCGATTTTGTAGCAGCTCCATTTTGCTCAATCAGACAAACAAAAATTAAGCCAACAAGTTTAATGACAGACACAAAACTACCAGTGATCAAAGTCATTGTTTTATTGATGATACTTTGGCCCTACACCTCTATTCTGCACACTGCTTGTAGCTGCACCTCAAATCTGAGACTAAAATGGGACACTTCACCCTACAGGGCCAAGTGTAGTCAGGAGCACGAAGCAGGAATCACAAAGTGAACTAACCTTGTCCTTCCTGTGCGTCAGCCATCAGGTCGTTGTGTCTACTGAAGGCTTGCAGCATGGCCTTCCTCCTGACGCCATCCTGAGAGGAAAAGGTTTAGGTCGAATATGAGATTGCTTCTTCTCTCGCCTGCTCTTCTGTGATTTTCCCAAATACTGTCACACACTCACATTGCATGTGGGGTCCGTCATGGTTTTACACCAATTCACGGCCTCCTGGGTGCAGGGGCGCATCGTCTCAGTCCTGCCATGATAAAACTTGCGCGTCATTGCCGTCTCATAACAACTTCCTGGCCTGTAAGAGGAAAGAAGACACCTTCAGGGCCACAGATGTCACTGATACTAATGATAATAAAAGTGTGTGCTTAACCACAGCTTACTTCTTGTGCAGTCTGTAGTAGGCCAGCTGCATCGCCAGCTGAACAAAAGTGTCTGGATGGAGCTTATTCTGTTTGATGGTGGATTTACCAAATGCTGTGAAAGCGTAACACACAACCTGGAGGTCCTGTGCCTGGAAAACCGAGAGAGAACCAATGGTTAGATGCTCTGGACCACACAGCAAACATCAGCATGACTGAGGACGCCTGCAAATAATCAATTTCCTATCTTATGTTTCTGCTGCTGTGCTTCTAATATGTTTTCATTGTTCAGCCACATGGAGTTTAACTCAATCAGATTTTCTTCTGCAGGAAAAGAAAATCAGTGGAAACAAGGCTGCACAACCATTTCGAATGTGAATTTTTTCAAATTTCAATCCTAACCTTGCATCACAGATTCAGTGTTTGGAGTTAATCTATGGAGGATTGTAGTTTCACCACAGCAGGAACAGCTCAACAACATCCACTGTCGTATTATTAGGCTGTTCAGAGGAGTGTCCTGTGTGCGTGTGTTTTCTCAGGTTTTTATATGTGCAGCTTGGTAAACTGTACCTTAATAACATCAAGAATTACACCCTGCTGTAAAGACACAGCAGTTCAAACTGTGCATCACACTGTCGCTGAAACCTGACTTTAAGACAATCACTGAAATGTATAAAGGTTATCACACTTGACTCTAATCTGCGGCTAAGAACAGAGAACACACAACATGAAAAGCTGTTCAATCAATAAAATTCATTTCACTTTGATCTACAGCAAACAGCAAGTTTCACATCTCTTATCTGTAGCTGTCATGTCACAAATAAACAGCATTAAACAGCACCAGGAGCATTAAAACAAACTGAAACTTAGACATTTTTTGATTAAGGATTTTCACCAGCATTAATCTGCAACTGTTGCATCTTACTGTATTTTTTTTACCCTTTTATTACCATCCTCTGATAATGTATCTGATTGCAGCGGGCGGTTCTCAAAGGGATCATTTTGTGTGGGTTGAAAGACAAGTCACATGACGTGTGAAAATTCCCTTTTTTTTATGTGAGCGCACTCAGAGCAGAAAGCCTAGCTTAAAAGAGAAAGTTACTGATGACTGTTGTTATAACCGTCATCTCCGTGTGGGGTTTTAGGTGTTGAAACTCCCTAATAATATTTTATCCATATATAAAGATAAAATTTTATTATATTCTTACATGACTATATTCTAGATCCTTTTTTTTATATTTCATATCTTTAGATTTATATTTATTTATTTTATGTTAGATTCATGTTGTGCAGTCTGATGGCGAGTAAAAGCACTGAATTTTTGCTGTGATATAAGTTCTGAATGACCATAAAGTGGCTTTTCTATGCTATTCTATTCTATTAGGTTTCTGTAAATGTGTTTTCACATCTTTCCTTGACAGAATTATGTTTTTTCCAGCAAGTTCATGGAAACGTGTCTATTCTGCCTATTCAAGTCAGCCTATTCAGTGTCATCAGGGGTTTTCTGAGGTTTCATTTGGGATTAACGATAGCTCACCGACTTGATGTGTTGCTTTTTGGCATGACTGATATCGTCGATGACTTTTTTATCCACAGTGAACACCAGCTCCTCGGGGAAGGACACTGGTCTGACTGCCTCTGAGCCCTGAAAATCCCAGACATGCATGTGTGTCAGAAAAATGAAAAGAATAGTCAGGAAATGTTTGACACAATGTGCACCATCAGTTGTTTACCTTCCATTTGCCCTCTGTAGCTCTGAGCTGTTGGTCCAAATACCAGCACATAGACACCAGCACCATAGCATCATACGGCGCATGCTGCAAAACAAGTCGAGTTTTTAAGGTATTAAAACAGCTGATTTTGGTTGGACTGCATGTTTCACTGACAAATTAATGAGTGCGATCATCCTGAATCTAAGCGCAGCTTTGTACGAACAAGCACACTCACATCACAATTGGATCCGAACGTGCCGTCTGAAAACACGATTGAGTTGTACGATTTGTCACCCCAGCGGATGGTGGGGTTGCCTGTGAGAGCTTCTGCGGTCATCTGAACTCAAAAGTACAAAATTTGGAAAGAAAATAAATAAACAAATCAGACAGAACTCTTTCTCATGATTTAAATAGCGAGTCATATTTTAGATCTGTGCAGTCCGTACATTTGAGTAGTTCTCTGGGGTAGAGTAGGGTTTCACTTCATCCAGAGAAATGACGAACAAGCTGCTCTGGATGGTCTCCAGGATGGTGTTATTGTGTGGATCGATGCTTATTAGATGCTCTCTGGCCTGCAGTAGAAGTAAACAAAGCGCTAATCATGAGATACGCCACAGTAACATAAGACCTTCTTCACAAACTATATTCACATTTTTTTTAAATCCTCCAAACATGAGCGCCCCTACCTTCGCCCAGCGAGTCCTCTCCTCTGAGGTGAGCGCGGCCACGCAGTCTCCCTCTGGCTCTGAGTCACAGCGCTCCTTCACATAGCTCAGCTGCCTGAAAAGGTAAACAAACACATGTTGCATCAGCCTTGTTTGCTCTTCACTCTGCAGCTTTAACCAAATTATACAAGACATCTGGAAGCGGAAGAAAATGAATGGATGGATTAGGCGATGAGTGAGCTGAGCCCATAATGATGAGCTTGTTAACTGTAGCTAGCAGTAATGACGGTGGTTTCTGCTGCACGGGTGGTACTGAATGAAACTCCACAAGACTCAAGCAGCTCATGTTAAAGCACTCTGTTAGATTAAAGGTGTAAATAACAAAAAATAAAACACTTTAATATGTAAAACAGACAAAAATAAATATTTTAGACTTCTGTATGTTTTATGTAACCTGAAAAACGCCAAACGACACGAAACGTAAACAGACTTCAACCTAAATGAAATGAAATGAACCTCCTGCATACTGGGGATCTTCTTGAAACTGAAGCAGAAAGGAAATGGTATACACCCCTAACTGATCTCACCAACATGTTGCGCTGACCAACGCATCAAGAAAGCTGATTGGTTCATCCAAACAAGCACTAGTCTGCTGCGTGTGACTAAAGGGGCTAAGTTTTTCAGCTCGCCTGGTTCTGCTGGAGGTCACCACTGTTGCCAAGTGCTTGCTCAAACGGCATCAACTGATAGTTGAGACTTATTTCAATATAAAAGCACCTTAAGTCAAACGTTGGGGTGAACTGGTACTATATAATCAAATGGAAAAAACTGAATTTTTCTTCTTTTTTTGAAACATTTTAAATAGATTCTCTAACTAATATTACTGCTCGCTGTACGATACTGATCATCCAAGAAGTCTGTGCCTCATTTTAGGTTAGTCCAATACTAGCCCTTAGCATCCGTACTATAACCTCTGAGTCGAAAAACCAACACAGCGCTAAAGTCCAAAACTGTGGGTGACATCACAGTGGTTTTATATGTTTTATATGTTTATGCATGTGAAACAACCCCCCTAGTGGACACATTGTACAACTACACTATGCTTTAAATCTGTATGCATATGAAGAAGGCAAATTGGTAGCATAATTTCAGGTTTCGTGTGATATATATATATTTTTTTTTTTTACTGCACCCTGAAGTCGTGGTAAAAAAACAAACAAACAAACAAAAAAACAGTAGGAACTTTCTGATGACGAGGCGCTTTTCTTTAGTAGTGCTACTTGTTTACTTCTACATAAATACAGAGTGTCATAAATACTTCTGCTAAAATATTTCCTCCATCTTTGCAACTCTCTGTAGGAGGGATGCAAAGAAACAGAAGCAAAATGCCATGTTATCCAAATGTGACCACACCCTCCCTGCTCCTCAGCTAATGCAGAGAGCTCTTTGGGCTAGGTAGTGGAGTACTCGTCAACAAGCTTTATAATATTGTTATTATTTTATTAAATCTTTCCTAAAGAAAGAGTTATGTCCCCTTTCTTTTGCTGCTGGTTCTGTTAAGGCTTACACATGCCAGATGTGTAAAATATGAGCAAATATTTTGTGCATAAAAAATATTTTTTGGATTCACTAATTCTTAATATGGCTTTTCATTTTGAACCAAACTTGATTTTTCAGATGTTTTACATGTGAATACACAGATCTGACCAATCAGAACACTGTGCTCACAGTTCAAAGCTGAAAGTACGCATAGTGCAATAATACTATTTTATCTCAGACAAAGCTAGATGCTGCTCTGGCTCTGAGATAAAATTGACCCCCTGACATCCTGAAACATCTAAAAACACAACACTTTCTCTCTGTATATACGCTACACAACAAGTTTGAATCTGAGACATTCAGAATCATGTCGCTTTTTGGCTGCGCTCACTGTGTAAAGGTCTTCAGTCTGTTTAGTCTGGATGCGACGTTTCTAATTGGGTTTTACTCTCAAGTGCGTTTAATCTTTACCTGAGAATTTCTGGAGGAGTGAGGATTTCTCCATCACAAAGTGCATCAAATGTGAATATCCTCCCCCGGCACATCACTACCAAATGGGAGGGGCACGGACCCTCACGCTCTGTGACACAGCACAGCATGCACGTTACACAAGGGTGACAAGCAAGCAGAGAAAAAGGGTCAAAGTGCCGCAGGTAAGTTTGCGGCAAAGATAAGAGCAGAGTTTATTTTACCTGTCTTGAAGTAGTTTCGAATGGTGTCTTTCTTCACTCCAGGTACTTTACAGGTGCAGAAGAGCATTCTGAACTGGTCCATGTCCAACGGCGTTTTCCCTGCTTTCTGAGGAGCCAGCCTCTCTCTAAAATAAGCAGTGATGGGGAAAGATTTAAATGTAAAAAAGACAGAGCAACACATCCTAAAACACAGCTTTCATACATGCGAGTGTGCCCATCTTACGTGCGAAGCAGGTTCCAGTACTGCAGTGTGTGCCATGTGATAATACTGGCCCTCTGCAGGTAAGTTCCCTCTGCAGGTGGCCAGCAGTGCTCCAGGTAGGGTGCTGGGCCACCAAAGTTCACATTGAGCTGAGAGGGGATGCGCACCTCCAGATACGCCGTGTCCAACCACCATTCTTCCAGCTGGAGGACAAAGCAAACAAAAACATCCCAAAACAGTCAACTGCATCACACTTGTAACTAAAGAGGAGATGCTAAAGACAAAAACAAGGCTTTCATAGCTCAAACACACACCCAGTTCTTCTTTGTCTTGGCTCTCTGGAGGAGTTTCTTGTGCAGCTCCTGGCCAACACCCGCTTGGAATTTCCTCACAGTCTCCTCCGTAGCTTTCAAGTCTTTCTCAGAGGCGAACGGACGAACTGAAGCACAATAAAGTGAAAACATGGAAGGTTAGTCCCTCTGTTAAACAAGGGCGCCAGCTTCTGGTCATTTTGTTTTGATGTAGTAACTGCTTTCAAAAACAACAAGTCTGATCGCACCTGTTTATTCAAAGGATTCTTTGTTTTGGTTTGTTTTTTACTTTACAGCAGAATGAGCAGAAAATATACAAATGAAACACATGAAATGATGCAGAGACAGAGATGTGCCAACAAAGCTAGAGTGCTTTGTTTTTCATTCACACTAATAAAGTTAGCTTACTGAATGATTTCTTTAGCCTTTGGTACAAAGAAAAAGTCCTATTCAATTTAATTCAACTGTATTTATATAGCGCCAAATCACAACAATCAAATCACTTGGTGACAGCAGGGAGGGAAAAAAGAAACAATCAAGTTACTCTTTCAATCAATGTTATTAGACAAACTGGTCATGAAAGAGAAACTGAAGACTCATCATTACTTTCATACAGTCAGTCTGAAACATTTTAACATTGTTTAAAGCAGGGGTGTCAAACATAAGGCTCGGGGGCCAGAACTGGCAGGGCAAAGACTCCAATCTAGCCCACTGGATGGCTTAGGAAAATGTGAAGGAGGACATAAAAGTTTGGACCTTCAGTGGTATTTTCACAAGTTTTACAGCTTTCCTACTGATAAAGAAATACCCCATGGGCGTTCATGCTATACCAAAGTAATTAAATTATAGCTTTCTGAAAAAATATCATTTACAGCTTAAATTTAAGCCCAGTCCTGCTGACAGATTTCATTCATTTACTACAGCAGCATTTCTACATAATGTAGAAAAACTAACAGATACTACTGAAATTGCTCTTCTTTGTCTCAGGAATTAAATGTGCAGTTAAACTTCTTTACACGGACAGGTCTGGCCCACGTAAGATCAAAGTGAGCTGTATGTGGCTCGTGATGTAAAATGGTTTAAAGTTTCCAAAAAGTTTAAAATGCTGTGATGAAACTGGTTCTCATTAGGTAGGACCACCCTGAGAAAATAAGGTGAAAAATTATGGTTAGAGTTATCGGCAGAAATGTGAAATTCTGACCGATGTTAAAGGTAAAAAGCAGGGCAATCAACCCCAAACACACCTAACCTAAATCCAGCTGTTTGACTGCGTTGCTTACGTGCTGACTGCTGGGTAAAGCTCAGGCTGATGATCACATTACACAGCTGGTTGAGAGAGTAACGAGAACAAAATGTGGCCACTTTGTAGAATTTCCACTTCTATTAATGGAAGTCCTTCTAATCCTCCTCACGACCAGCATAGAGATGGAGACCAAAGACAGCAAAGCGAGCTCTGTGTAGTGACCGAAAGAATGAGATCGCACATACAAGAGGTGGAAATGAGCTTTTTCTGAAGGGTGGCTTCAGTCATGAGGAGCTCAGAGTACTAGTGTAATTTTAATATCGATCCAATATCAAGTGATCCATAATTAATAAGCTATAATTATCCCATAAAGGCAGCTTATGTTGCGGAGTGCAGCATGTCATGATTTATGACATGAATCAACATCAATTTGCAAATTCTGGACACATTTTAATGACCAGTAAATCAATGATTTTTACTTTCCACAACAACAAGATAATGCACAACAATCATGCTATCATTGACCTGTTACCAGTACCAGCGTTGGTATCGATACTATCAATATTTGGATCAACCCTGGACAACAGAATTATCTCCACTGAAGATACCAACATAATGAATACTTGGCTGGATAGAAAAAGAAGGTGAAATACCAAAAACAGTAAGTCAGTGGGTGATATTTTTCTTTTAAGCGTGAGTGAAAGTGACCAATCATTATGAACTGCAAAAAGAGATCAAATTATTAAGGTGGCCTGCTTATGATCCTGATTTTAAGCCACCATTACAAGACATAAGATGCAGACAGTGGGTTTACTGGAGTATTACATCTATATCTTTAATTGCCAAGGGGTGGCATTTGCGGAGTCAGAAACATAAGTTGGAAAAACATGATTTTTACAGATATTTGCAGCTTTGTGATTACTTTTCCCCAAAAAAATTAAAGGTCCGTGTCCAAATAAAGTCCCTACTGTTATCCAAATATTCATGGATGCTTATAACTTAGGGGATAGAAATGGTCTAGTTAGTAAGTCGGCTGTACCGTAGTATTGTAACAATGAATAAGGACGAAACAAACTATGCTAAACAGCGCCGAGTAAAGGGACCGAACATTGTTATTACTGAAGAGGAATTGCTCCACACTTGGAAAACGTCTTCTTCCACCAGCTCTCACACCTGGAGGGACTTTTGTTGGAAAAACCAGACCCGCTTCTTTATCACTCCCAAGCAGAAGTCAAAACAGATAGGGACTCGACTGCTGCTCCAGTCAACTGAGGTTGTAGCTGAGGTATCTGACCAGCATACCTCCTGTGACTCCTTGGTGAAGTGTTTTGCAAATGTCCCACTAGAAGGGAGACCCCAGGGCAGATCCAGGACATGCTGGAGAGATTATTTCTCTCAGTTGGCTTGGGAACATCCAGATGAGCTGGAGGAGGTGTCGGGGGAGAGGGGAGGTCTGGCTGCCTCACTGCTTAGACTGCAGCCCCCGTCACCCAGATACAGAACATGGAAAATGGTTGGGTGGATGGATGGATACAGAAAATATTCATATATGTGTTTATAGGTGTTTCTAATGGTTTGAGTGCATATAAACTTGTTCTAAAACATTCACACATATATCTGATAACACCTGCTTCCTGCTACAGTTAAATCCTTAATCTTTTAGAAAATGACACAATTGTGCACACCACGACAGTGGATTTCAAATTAAGCAATGAAGATGTAACTGAAGTGCACAGCTTCAGCTTTGATTCACAGAGATTTTGCCATAACTGTTTAGCATTTGCAGTCATTGTCAGAGGCTCAGGGGTGCACAAATTAAAAGTTTAATTTAAATGAGTGTATGAAACCAACAGTTTGACTGTAAATTATGCTGGAAGGCTCACATAAATGAGCTAAAAACAAACTATTGCAAAAAATATATAAAACAAGACATTTTAAATAAGAAAATTAACACACATGCTATATTGATCCTAGTAGGTAAATATATGATCTACTGTGTGGAGGTTTGCACAAACGTATACACAACCAACACTAATCCAGTTTATATGCTATAGAAGAGTTATAAATTGATTATTAAGAAAAAAACAGCAGAATATTCGCAGAATATTAAACTCGATGCCTTAAAATTAGTAACCTTAAACTAACTAACCTTACCTTAAATTTTATTTAAATTTTTTTTTTAATTGGAGCAAGAAAAAATGAAAAAACTAACTTCAAAAAAGATTTTTCACTATGTAAATTAAAAATGCTCAAAAATCAGGCAGTAAACAAATATAAAACTGGGGTACAGTATGACTGTTTTTGTTCCAGTTCAGTGTTTAGTCCTAATATTGTATCATCTTTGGTGTTTGTTTTAGTGAAACGAAATGTAAAAAGCGTAGGATTATTTAAGCTTCAGCCTACACCTTTTGGTTAATAATTTGTGTTCTTCCCATTGAATTAAATTCTCAATTGTCAGCATTTATTTATTTACTTATTTAACATCTTATTTTATGTTGTTTTGAAAAAGAAACCGTGTGTCTGGAATCACAGACTAGAATCACTAACGCCTGCATCTAGTTAATAGAAAACCACAGACTCCACCTATGACACAGATAAGTTTCAAACAGATACGATATACGGACAACTGAAAGGTCACATGACAAATATTTACAAAAGCCTGGAAACTGACTAACTTGATGACAGCAGACATCCTACCTGCATCCAGGTACTTAGAAAGGCTGCTCTGCAGTGAGGGGACAGGCAGGGGTGGCAGACTGTTTTGGTACTGAAAGGTCTGCTCCGGCAGAGACTGAGACAGCTGATTTGCCATTTCTTACCTCCTGTCACAAAAGAAACATTACAGTGACATGAAGCAGAGCCTTTCCACGCTTTATATCACTGATATACCAGGGTGGGGACTTATATAATAGACAAACCTTGATAACACTAATTACTCTTTGTTTTTACCGGATACATTTAAAAGCAGTTATATATTTGTTTAATACTAAAAAATAACAGCACTATAAACCCTTTGAAGACCCTGTGATCATGACTGGTTTTGCTTTGAACACATTGCACTGTGATTCAGTCTCAAACACGAGCAGTTGCATACTGTGTCACAGTGACAGCTCATACATCTGACAGCTTTAACATGTTTCTGAACAAGGCTCAGTAAATTCTGAGCTCAGCTATCAGCACCCCATTAAAACTATTAAACTCCTACCTCTCCGTACTCGGGCAGAGACCTGTTAGTGCAAACGACCAAACTGTTTACAATAAACACTTAATAACCGGGTAACACTGAGCTGATAAGGTGCACTCGCTCGTCTCGCCCCTGTCGGGATTAATGTCGAGTGCGAAAGCAAACAATAGTTGAGGAGCAGCTCGTTAGCTTACTTTAGCTACACTGTAAACCTGGACCGTTAGCTCCCGTTGCTCACCTGCCGCGGGCTCTGTAGGCTTTCAGCGGAAATGTTGTGAACTTGTGCGGGTTTGGTTTCTTGTATAAGCCGGTGTAGCAGCCGTTCAGTTGTTGTGCTGGACTGCAGCTGCAGCCCTTCACCTTTACCCCACTAAACCATAGACTCAAGCCAGCCCGGAACAGCTCACTGCGCATGCGCGGGCAGTTGCCCTGGCTTGAATTACTTGTGAGTGAAATAATAAAGAGGCTTTGAAGGGTGAGGTCAGGCAGGCAGTGTGTGGCAACGACCTAAAACTTTAGAAAGATTAGGCCTGAAAATTACATGAAACCACACCACTCACCGGATACTTTATTAGGTACACCTGTTTATCTAATCAGCCAATCACACTGCACCTCAAAGCATTTAGGTACGTTGACGTGATCAAAAGGAGCTGCTGGAGTTCAAAGCGAGCATCAGAATGAAGGGGGGAAAGGTGATTTAAGCGATTTTGAATGTGGTGTGGTTGTTGATCCCAGATGGGCTGGTCTCAGTGTTTCAGGAAATGCAGATCTACTGGGATTTTCCAACACAGCCATCTCTACTGTAACTGAAATAACAACAGTATGCAGAAGAGCATCTCTAAAAGCAGATGAGCTTCAGCTGCAGAAGACCAAACGAGATGCCGCTCCTGTCAGCTATGAACAAGAAACTGAGGAAACATAGTTTACAGTCTGCACAGGCTCACCAAAATTAGACAACAGATGACTGGAAAAACATTGGCTGGTCTAATGAAACAACATGAAAGCATGGATCCAGCAGGATAATGGACTGTGTCACAAAACTAAAATAATCTCAAGCTGGTTTCTTGAACGTAACAATGAGTTCACTGTACCCAAACGGCCTCCACAGTCAGCAGATCTTAACACGAGAGAGCACTTTTGGGATGTGGTACAGTGGGAGATTTACATCATGGAAATCTGCAGCAACTGTGTGATGCTGTTATGTTGACATATTTTAAAACATTTCCAAAAAAGATGCCGGCAGCGGTCAGGACACCAGCAAAACAAAAACTAGAGAGAAACCAGTAAGGAGGATGAGGAGAGAGCAACCATCTGTGTCCACCACCTTCAAAACCATGAACTGTGGTGTTGCCTCTCCAGTGCACCTTTTGTCCACTTAGGTTTGCACCAAAGCCGGTGTTGGTATTCTATTCCATGTTTGGATCGAAGTTTAGTTCCAGCTAAGACAACTCTTTTAAGTATTAATAACTGTATGTCAATCAAAACTTCCCGTAATCGTTTGCACTGACCACAGTCGGGCCTCTTCACGACTTTAACACAAGTGATGAGGAATAAAACCTAAAATCCTTTCTCCATGTAAAGATTTTATGCAGGTTTTTTTTTCTCATTTTGTTCATCACCGTTTATCAATCCTTAACTGGCAAGCATCTCTTATGCATTAACATAAGAGGGACGTAACTGATGCCAACATTTAAAGCGATGGCAAAGAAAAATCAACCTCTCAATAAAAACAAGCACAAATGAAAGAAAGGAAACAGTGCAGAAAAAGGTTTAATCTTCAAAACGTGTTTGTTCGCATTTGCCAACATTTAAATTGTCCTGTTTTGATTCAAGCTACAAATCTAAGTCCAGTATGCAGTACATATAGAAAGATTAATATGTTAAAGACTGCATAGATATCATTAAAATGCATAAATCATTTGAGCTATGTAATTTAAAAAATCAGGATAGAAAGACATTTTTTTAAAAATCACATTATTGTGCAGAATTATTGCCTCTGGAAGCAAAGCTGCTCTTTTAAGTAAAGAGCAGCTTTGATTTAGTAGTTTGAATTAGTAGTCTGTTTTCATCGCTGCTGCCTCTTCAGTTCATGGACGTCTCACACCCCGTACTTGCTGATGACTTCTTTAGCCTTTGCGATGTAGGCCGACATGGCGTCCTCCTTGGACATTCCTGAAAGAGTTCAAATTACGAGTGATTTGGACTTAAATAATAATGTCTTAAAGGAGTTTTCTCCTATTAGTATACATGCTTAGAGAGCCTTTCACCCATAGCACTGAAAAGCTGGTTAAACTATGGGAGAAATTCTCATGATGAAGATGCTTAGAAAAGATCAGGTCTTTTTATTGGTAATAAATCTAAAAAAAAAAAAAAAGTATTTCCCCTGGCAGCACAGAACGCTTCCTTTAATGAGCTCAACAGGTTCCGATAAATCACCACCATGGAAGCTGGCATCTGGGTTGTGTTTTTGTTATGGTAACGTGGGCGATAGTAGCTCAAGAGTTGGCAGTTCGTCTTGTAATCGGAAGGTTGCCGGTTTGAGCCCCGGCTCGTACAGTCTCGGTCGTTGTGTCCTTGGGCAAGACACTTCACCCACTGCCTACTGGTGGTAGTCAGAGGGCCCGGTGGCGCCAGTGTCCAGCAGCCTCGCCTCTGTCAGTGCGCCCCAGGGCAGCTGTAGCTACAATTTAGCTTGCCATCACCAGTGTGTGAATGACTGAATGTAGTGTAAAGCGCTTTGGGGTCCTTAGGGATTAAGTAAAGCGCTATACAAATACAGGTCATTTACCATTTAAGTAAAGATATAAAACTTTAAAACACTGGATTTTTAAAAATCTGTATGTATATTTGTGCAGTGTTTTTGGGATCATTGTTGCCAGATTAGGTCACAGATTAGTTTTTTGGGGAATGACGTTGTTGGTGTAAAAATATGAAATTATTCCTGTCAAACTGTGTTATCTTTGGCCTTTTTCATAGCTTCAGCAAAAGACATGTGAACAAATGATGTGTTTGTGCAACAGGCTGCTAGTAACAAAGGGCCTAAAGATAACGATTAAAAATGGTACTTTGATCAGTTGTCTGTTATGTGTAGACGAAGCTCTCGTTCATTAGCTCGAGTTAGGTTACTATTTATTCCTTGAATGATTCAGTGTTAAATGGCTTAACAAATAAAACAGTTCCTCTGAAAATAGTCAGGTACAAGGACTGGACTGAAAATTAGCTAAAGGAGCAAACAATGTCCAAAGGCAAACTTTGAAAGACCTTCAGAAAGCCCGGAGAGCTATTGCTCAAGATCATTTACATTGTCTGAGTCATTGGAAGCAAAATACAAAGAAATGAGTGGTGCTCAACACCACCCTTTGACTCTTTGCACAAGTGTGATGTCACTAAAAATGAACCTATTACAACAAAATCTGCGTGTAGTCACCTTTTTCTCAAGTACTCAACACTAAACACAGACTTGCAGAAACAGCTCGTGTGCAGCTGAATCATGGAGTTGACCTGCAAATGCCTTAACTCAACATTTTTTGAGGGTAATTTTACTTTAAAAAATAAATTTAAAAAAATCAATGAATATGCGAGTAAAATTAAAAAGTTCCTGTGATGTTGGATGAAACTAAGTGGTGAAAATATTTGGATATTTTGACAATGACTAACTTCTAATTTCCTAAAAGTTACCTCCTGTGAGTCTTATTTGACACTGAACACACCTAATTTGGAGCAGATTCCTCCATGTTCGGAGTTGAGCTCATGCTCCACAAACATGTTTTACGAAATTCATTCTCATGATTTACACCTGTGGACTCAGCAGGTTTTGAGTACTAAATAGGCTACTCTGCAGGCAACCAGGAGGTGGAGCCCCACCAGTCTGCATGCATCCTTGCATCCAGTGAAGTGTAAATGTGTGTGTGTGGCTCGTAGTGTAAAAGAACCAGTTCTTTTACCTTATTTAGTACAGAAAAATACCAAAAACTGTTCCAGCTGTGAACTTGGGAAAAAATATCTGTCTCATATATCCTTGTATGATCTATAACCTGCTAATAAATCACTTTTCCAGCACCTTCAGTTAAAGTGTTTAGTTCTCATGGACAAATTTAACAATCACAAGCTTTCCTAACTCGTTACCTTTCCTCGACTCCCAGGCGTCCCACTTGGCCTTTCCTTTTAGGTCCAGCATTCCCGGTCTCTCTACAGTTGTGAAAGCACACAGAGAGGAGGAGAAAAAATCTGAACTTAGTGAACTCTTTATGGGAGTGATTCAGTTTCTCTGTAGCGGGTCCTACCAGTGTTAATGTCTCCAACAACCGCCTGTTTATAAAGGGCATACAGGAACAGCAGCTCCTCGTCTGTGGGCTTGGCCTTCACCTTCTTCACATCATCTGCTGCCTTGTCAAATTCTGCCTGCAGGTGACATGAACACTCTTTATGTTTACGATTAAATTTTCAGAAAACATAAGCAGTGTGTCTGTGATGGGAAAACACTGGACTGGAGGATTTCTTCTCTTTGCAATAAAGTCCAGCAGGAATGTAAAGTAATTACATCGAATACGAGAGTGTGCATATTAATGAGTTACAAGCACTGAATAAGAAATGTGAGTGTGGTATTCTAGGCACGGGGCAGTCCTGGGAAACTGATTGTTGCACAAGCTGGAGATAAACAATGGGCTTTTATATGAGACCAGAGCCTGTGTGCCTACTCAAATAATCTGCTTTTCAAAGGATCTGGGACACAGCAGAACTGATAATTATAGACCACAGGAACCATTTTTTATATGCACAAACACCTAAAAACCTTTTAACTCTTTACTGAGGTGACGCTGAAATATATAATGATCCAGCTCTGAATGCTGACGATTGGTCAAAAAGCGGATGTTTGTATATAGATCCAGTTTACCTCCACATGTTCTCATTTCTCACAGAGACAAACTCTAAATCTAGTGAATTTTCATCGGGAAATCTCTAAATTCTAAGAGCAGCATCAGGACCACTGAGCCGAGAGCATTAACGCGTTTAGGCACGACTTTCCTTCATCCACCCTTCACACGCCGTCAAAGATGGATGACTGCATACGGCCAGAAGACGGCATGCGCTGTTCGGTTCATCGCGACAATGTAGCATCTAATAAATAATAATAACAATAATAAAAGAGCAAAGAAACGCAGGATTTTACCTGGAGGGTCATCTTGGTAAAGGTAAAGGCTGGGAGCGCAGATGAATGTCCTGCCCTGAAGGGTTTTAAGCAGCAGTAATTGCAGCACAGCTGATCGATGCACTATTGAGAGTAAAGCAGAGGCTTGTAGGGGAGGGAGCAGACAGCTGCAGAGGTGCTGATTGGCTGCCTGTCACCCTCACTCACAGCGACACACACACGCACACGGACTTTAATAAAATGGGGAGATATAGTGGACTATGGCACCTAGTCCACTGACTACTGAGACTTTATGACGTGTCATTTGCAACAGTGTAATAAATTTAGGGAGATATAATCATATCAGTTCAGCAGGATTAATACAACCTCTACCACAATATGCTTCCTACACAGAACTCCGTGCAATAATATTATTTTAAAAATCTGCCCAAAATGCTGACTAATTTCATTACATATAAATTTTTGTATTATTATTATTAGATTTGATTTTTTGTTACACAAGTACAGTGTGAAGTGTTACCATTAATGGAGTCTGCTCAAATGAAATTTACTTGGTTCGTGCACATTCAGTTTATACGAAACACATTTCCCTTAACGATAAAGTATTTGAATAAATAAACCTTTGATTTTATATGTTTCATTTTTATTCATATTATTGCTTGGTGTTTATTGATCACCTTTGAGGGTATTTAAACTAATTGATTAATTGATTGAGAAAGGCCTCCTTTATATTTCCTGTGCTCGTGCACTTTTACTCCAGCTGATTCATGAAGGAGACTTCATGCACTTTTCCCTACATCAGACTCTACAGTGTCAGATAACAGTGTTCGCCGCCTCTTTAACTCCACTTTCACTGCCTTCGCTGACTCTTTGATGATTTGACTGTCATGTCGCCCTTTCACCGCTGTTCGGCGCTGTGGAGCTTTTTAAATAAAGTTATTTAAATTGAAACAAAATGGCAGCGCCCTGTGTGTCTCTCATGCAGCTGGGCTGAAGCTGTAAAGAAGACGAGGAGAAATGCGTTATCTGCTTTAACCACAGGTAACGGCGGCTGTGTTTGTTTTTAATGCTTCTGCAGAAGCGAAAGGTTTTTTATTAGAGCCGAAGAAGATCTGAAATTTAACGACATTTCCATGTGGGTTAAAGAAATGCGAAATAAAAACGTTGCTAATCGTATTAGTTTATAATGGCGTTGTTTGTTTGTTTAGTCTGATTTTTGGATACAAATTTTTAACAAATGTGATCTTGTTTTTCTCTATTTTATCCACTCATCTTAAAATGTCCTTTATTCCTCTTAGTCGTGTTTACTCTTTTCTGCTTTTACTTTTTTACCTTTTAAACAAACAAGGAAATAAAAAAAGATTCTGGTATGCGTTTTTTATATGTGAATAAGCTGTTTAACTCATCTTTGGCATTTCTGTGCTTTAATTTAACATCAGCAATGATTTACATTTACTGGCCAGTTCATTAGGTACATCTTCCTTGTGCTGGGTTGGACTCCCATTTGCCTTAAGAACTGCTTTTTTTTTCTTCATGAAAGATTCTTGGGGGATCAACATGTGATACGTGTTGACGATGTGAATCTCCTGTTCCACCAGATCACAAAGGTGCTCTATCTGATTGAGATCTGGTGATTGTGGAGGTTAGGTACAGTGAACTCATCTGATTGCCTTCACTACCAGTCAGGTGAACGGTGTACTTAATAAAGTGTCCAGTGATTGTATGCCAGACTCTAAAGCAGTTTTTCCTCTCTTTTCTTACAGTGTCGGTTGTTTTATGCTTCAAACAGTCATGGCAGCTCCCGGAAAGCCGACTAAAAAGGAAATCAAAAAGCAGACTCCAGCCAAGACCTCCTTCACCTCACCCTTTGCCTCAAAATGGAGCCCGCTCCCCCAAGAGGACATGCACTTCATCCTGAAAACTCTTAAGGACAAGTTGATCTCCATGGGTCTGGAAAAAAAAGAAGTGAAAGGGTTTCGCATATGGAGGAAAAAGAAAGGCAAAAAACCTGATGTCGCACCGGAACCTGTTCCCCAGGAGAGCGATTCCTCCAAAAACGGCTGGACAGATGTGGCAGCCAGACGGCAGCTGGCCATCGGCATCAACGAGGTGACCAAGGCTCTGGAGAGAAACGAACTCAGACTGCTGCTCGTGTGCAAGTCTGTCAAACCGAAACACATGACCAATCACCTGATCGCTCTGAGCGCCACCAGAGGAGTGCCGGCCTGCCAGGTGCCTCGCCTGAGCCAGAGCGTGTCGGAGCCGCTGGGGCTGAAAAGCGTGCTCGCCCTGGGGTTCAGACGGTGCTCCTCCAGTGACAATGGGGTGTTTACCGACACTGTCGATGCCATTAAGCCCAGAGTGCCTTCACTGGACATGGCATGGCTGCAAGGTGCTAAACCTGAAGAACCTGTTGCCATGGAGGAGGAGGAAGGTGGTGAAAGAAGGGGACAAAAAAGGAAACTGGAAAGTGAATATGAGGGGGTGTCAGAGTCTCCCTCCTCCTGCACTCTGCAGCCGCTCCAGGTGAAGAGAATCGTTGCTAACCCTGCAAAGAAGAAGAAAGGGAAGCCGAAGAAATAGCTGTAAAGTGAAAGAGAAACTTTAAGGACTGTTTGTTTAGCTCAGGAGTTTCCAGTGTTGTTTATTTTTGGGTTTTTGAACAGTGCTTGCAGCCTCAGTCTGGACATAACTTATGTGATTAGTTTATATAAAGAATTTCTGGAAGCTTAAAGAGAAAAAAAGGTTTTTGGGAACAAGGTTTAGACTTTTCTGCCAAGTATTTTTATCTGGGGAAGCCTCAGACCTTCAGGTTTGCATTCATTGTTTCAGCAGATTAGTAGCATTGCATATGGTTTCATGCATATTCATACAATTGAATATGATCTGACTGAAGTTTGAATTTCATTTTGTCCACAATTAAAGCCGGTCTGCACACATTGTTTTTTATAAAGGCAATTAAGTTTTTCCCGGTATTTTGATAGTGCTGTTTGTTTTAAATGGAGCTTGTAATATTTTACCCTCGAATGAAATATATTTCCTCTATATAATACAGAGGACTGCCATTAGACCACCAACATCTTGGAGCTGTTGTGCTGGATTGCTCAGGTACTAAGTAGAAAGTAGTAGTCTATTTATGTTGAAATGTAAGCAGAATTTTAGACCTCAGGTAGGCACAAATGAACCAACTTAATGATCATTTTCCAATTTTAATTTGCTGTAAATATCTATAGATGGACAAAGGTACTGGGAGATTACATCACTTGGTTGAATTGGGAATGTCTTGATCCCCTCCTGGGAGAGGGAGGTCTGAGTTCCTCTGCTTAGACTGCTGGTCCCGTGACCCGGATAAGCAGAAGATCGATGGCTGGAAGGGAAAGATTAAGATCAATAGAAAGATCCTTTATTAATCCTTTGCAGGAAATGACATTGCCTCTGCAGACACAGACATAACACCACACATCCCAAACAAAATATCAGCTCCATTACTTATTTCTGATAAAGTTAGTATGAATAAATAAAACTATCAATAACTAACATGGACTAACTACATGGATCTCTTCTCAAGTTTTTAGAGTCGCAGGAGAGCTGAACCTTATTCCAGCAGACATAGGGTGAGAGGCAGGGTATAGCAGCATGTCGCAGAGCTGAAACAGTGACAGTCATTTATACCTATGAGCAATTTAGAATCCCCAGTTAACCTAACCCCCACTAACTGCATGTCTTTGGACTGTGGGAGAAACCCGAGCACGCAGAGAGTACCCTGTGTTCTTGATAAAGAATTCCGAGTATCCATCTATCCATTCTCTTCTGCTTATCCTGTGTGAGGAAGCCAAAGTACCTGGAAGGAACACAGAAAAGATCCCAGCCTGATGGTGGAATTGAACTGAGGACCTTTTTGCTGTGAGGCAACAGTGCTAACCACCGTGCTGCCTGAATTACAAATACTTAAATTCAAAATATGTGCTGTGAAAAACTGTTTCGTGCAGTGCGTCACAAAGGAGTCATGACTCGTGTTCCTTTTTAAAGTGAGTTTATTCAATCAAATATCCATGCTGGTATAGCCGACGTGTGTTGAAACAGATTGTTATTTGCATGGGGTCATGTCTAAATGATGCTGGTACAAGTTCTTCAGCTTTTTCACAGCTTACAATGGAATTGAATAAAAATATTGTTCTTCAGTTAGAGAAAGCTTTATGACATTTCAAAAGTACACCCTCCCTCACCCCACCTCCAAACCTTAAAAAAACAAAACAAAAAACAACCTTTAAATAAGGCAGGTACTTCTGACCGAGTTCTCGCTAAAGGGCGTGGCTAGAAACATTGATGCTATAAATCAACGCAGCAGCGAAACAGACATGCTCAGAGTTCATTCAGACAGCTGCAAGCAACACATCTGTGACACAGCAACATCCATGAGGCACACAGCTTTGACTCAGCGACCCACTCTCAGTTAAATTAATGCCAGGAACACATTTGGAGAAGATAACGTCATTCAACCTTTAAGTGATTTAAAAAAACCAAAAAACATCTTTGAGCCCTGAAGCACCAACAGGACAAATATTTATCCTCTTCTGGCTAATCTATAAAGGGATGATTAGAAAAGTACATCAAATATTAACAATAAAGTCATTAAAATAAAAAGCAGCCTCTTTACCTCGCAAGTTAAGCAGAGCCCCGTGAACATTAAGGAACTAGAACATTTAAATTAACCAGCAGCTCCACCACAGACAAAAAAATAAAACAGTTTTATCAAAGATCCTCATCCAGCTCTTAAATCACAAATCTGACAGTCATGTTTGTTTTAAATATTGAAAAGGAGGAAAGAAATGATGCAAGACATTAAAAAAAAGAAAAAGGTACAGTTATAAATATCACAACTGTTTCACGCACTTAGCTGCACAACACATGTAGAAAAAAAAACAAACATACACAAAATACAGTACCATTAAAAAAAATAAACCCAGAGAAGTCAATGAAAGTGGATCTGGAGGAGAGGACACTTCAAGCTGATGCCACTGCACCCACCATTAAACGAGTCCTTTGTTTAATAAGCACAGCGTGTTTCCTCTGAAGCAGTTTATCCACTGCTGTGGGTGGCAGTGACCAAACTAACAGAAGATGTGCCCTGTTTGCTTTAACCGCTGCTGAACAGAGTCCTTCCAAAGTAAATAAACCTCTTTTGGCTCTAAACAGAAACTAAGTTTTTTTTGTATAAAATCGAAGTTTTTCCCCACGTTCACCGGCGTCATTCTCACTGCCCTGCTTATGCACTGACCAGACCAGCTCCTATTACTTCTAACTGAACAGCTTTACTAACTGGACAGCACACCACTGACATGCAAACAACCCTACGCTTGGGTTTGTTACTACAAAGAGTGTACAACCAAACATGTTGTTTTAATGTATTAAAAAACGCCAGCTCTAGAAACGGCTTTATAAGGTGAAAACGGCGCCCGTCCTTCGTAAAAACCACAGCTGTACAGATTCTAGCACAATCCCATCTGCTTTGAAACGAGGACCCATTTATTTTGTATGTTTAATAACTGAGAAATTGTGCTTCGTCTCTGCAATACATTCATTAAAAAAAAATAAACAAACCCCCAAACACTTTGAACAAACTCGGTGACTTCTACGCTACTCATGAGGAGAATACTTTGGATCAGCCCTCCCAAACCCCTCAAACTCACACTACACAAATAAATATGATCTGGCTTTAAATGTACAGTTAACTACCATATGCTCTTTAACAAAACACATGTATATCAATGCACCAGTGGGATGAATCCTTTTTTCCTCCCTCCCAGTGTTTGCAGTTTGTCATTTTAAAAGTTAAGATCAGCATTTCTAATTCTACTGAGGCCCAAAACAGCCAGCAGAGACACTCGACTGACCACACTGATATGAAACTGGAGCAATAATAAGTGCAGCAGGAGCAGGAAGGAGGAGGAGGAGGAGAAAGGGGTTCGGGAACAGTAACTGGACAGGATAAATAAAATTACAACAGTTGTTAATTATGTCAGGTCTTGCTTGCTTAGTTGATTATCATTTACATAGTTCCATGTAAGTAAAGTTAAATGACGTGCCGGTCCATTGGTGTCTACTGAGGAAGAAGAACTTAAAACAGAATACACAATGTCAAGGCATCCTCGAGTGTCAGACCGGTGTGTGTGTGTGTGTGTTTTAAACGTCAGCGCTTATGTCAGGAGCGTTGTGTCGTATGAGTATCTCAGGCATAGCATGACTTCACATTCAGGATGTTGGATGGTTTAAGAGTTTTCACCTCCGGGTGAACTGAGAATGTTTTTGATGATACAAGTGCCGAGTGAAAGCTCCACTCGGGCGCCAGGTTGGATTTACTGTCGCAGTTCTCATTGTCTAGCTCGGGCCACCTGCGTGTCCAGGTAAGGTATATCCAGAGATCGCTGAGAGCCTCCAGAGTTTATGCAGCTGCCGTGAAGAGAGCTGCTACTGAAGGACCAGGCCAACCTGAAACACACGGATCAAACTTTTTATGATCTGACGTAGGCTAGCAAAGCAGGTGCACATCATCACCCTCTACCTCCGTGTTTGACTGCTGGTATGAGGTGTTTGCACTGACAAACTCCGCTCTGGTCTCATTTGTCAAAAGCACACTGTTCCAGAAGTTCTGTGTTTTTTTTCCCCCAGATACATCTTTGCAATCAAAACTAGGCTTCCATGATCATGTCAGAGGACGATTTCTCCTAATCAGGCCTCTGTGGATTTGCTTCAAAGCTATAGAATTATTTGACTGTGAAGCTTGCACAATCAGGCACAAGAAGCACCTCTACTGAGATCTGAACCAAAGACTATTTCCACTTTTTCCACTAATTGTCATGCAGTCTCATCACAGGATGCTGACAAATAGTTGGTGTGTGATTACCACCTGAGACTGACCTTATCAGGGTCCATAGGGGGACATTTCCAGTTGTAGAGGTAATACTGCAGATTTCCATCTCCTATCCCAAACTTGAGCTTCTCCAGAAACATCTTATTCTCCATTAGGTCCAAGGCGTTGAACACATCAAAACCTTTCTGTTAAACACAAAGAATAAACACCATGATAACTAACACAGCAGCAAGAAAATGATCAAAAGTATCTGGAGAAACCTTGCTCTCAGTTTGCGTTTGTATACAGAGCTGAGAGTAGCCTTGCCAGCTGGTTGACACCAGGCCCGTACTACGAAGCAGGATTTTAGCTTATCCCAGTAACTTTGGGGGTTAACCCTGGGTTTTCTGCACTATGAAAGTGGTTCACTTCTTCCCAGGGTACATCGCCATGGTAACTTGTGTTGCAAACCTAACATGAGTTATATTCCAGTTATATCGCCTACTGACTGATCAAGTCTTGTGAAAATAGCTTCACCATTCATTTTATTAGTAATAAATACAGTTTCTTTCGTTAAATTTTATTTCTTGAGTTTTTTTAATCAATAATATCATGAATATAATCTGGACACCCATTTCTACTTGACTTCATATCAGTCACAGTTGGACTAAGCCTACATTTGAATTCTGTTTTTGTGTTTGTTCTTTACATGCTCTTAGACCATTCAACACCATTGAGGCTGCAGCTGAAAAAAAAACAAAAAAAACAAAGCAAAACAAAAAACAAGATCACGATATGCAAATCTGAACACTGGAATACTTGATTATAACCCATCAGATTCTCCCGTTTCTTAATGGTAAAGTTGTGATATTGGTAAGTCTGTTAACTCACACAATTGGCATTTTTTGTCAGCTTTTCTTTCTGCCATCAAAATAGGCTAAACTTTGTTTTTCCTCTCACACCCCTGACCTTTCTGCAGCAGCTGTGTCACCTGCATTCTCTATTGTGTGTAACCTCTTCATATTTTTCTAATATTACAGTTTATTCTTCCTTTGTAAAATGAGACCCTCAGCTTCCGATACAATAAAAAGTTTGACTGGTCAGACGTGCTTGTATCTAGATCCAGAAACTCTGAATCAACTTGAGTGCTGATGTTAGGGTAAGTGACTTGAGATAATAGAAAACTACCATGGAACTTGGTTCTCAGCACAGGGCTCTGATCTGGCCTCAAATAAATAAAGATCAGCCCGGGTCAGTCTCTCTCACTTTTATCCTCTACTGCACAAGTAAAATGTTGGATCTTACTCTCACTCCTCATCCATCTAACCAAACATCACTGACTCCCAATGATTTATAAGTCTTTGTAAAAAAAAAAAAAAAAGTACATAAACCATCTTGGTATTCATAAAATAAAATATCTATCCATCTATAATGAGTCTGGTCTGAAGTGTGCCATTTTTTCCCCCCTCACACGTGCGTCTTCCTGTTGTGCTGTAATCTCAGTTTATGTCACTGATCTCATCAGCTGTTGTCTTTGGTATTGGCAAGTGTTTAAAAGCAGAAAGTAAGATTACCAGTTTGGCCAGGATCAGTGCATCATTCATTAAGTCCAGTAGCGGGGTTTGTGTATGAACGTTGTAAAAAGAGTAAGCAGCCTTCAGGCTCCTATGGAGAGGGTGATGCATCACAGTCGAGGGCAAAGTGTAGAAACTAGTGAAATCTGTGAGAATGCCACCAGCACCCTGAGGGAAATAAAAACAAGAACAATGTCACTTTAAGTGCAGAAGAACCATCAACATCAGGCTGCAAATCTGAATCCACACACCTCTACTACATATGTGTCAATTATGTTGTCCTGTGGTAAGAACCAGTGAGCCACCTCCTCTTCTCCCATAGAAGGGGCAAGCTGGAAACGTCTCAAGTATCTCTGTAGCAGTTCAGTAACCTGACCGACGTCGCGCCTTTCCATCGGCCGCAGACCTGGAGTCTTGGTGCTCTGCACAGGGTGGAGAGAGCAAAAGGAAAATCTCTATGAGTTCCTGCTATCAACAGGAACAGCAAGATGCTGGACTTATGAGTGTAAGTGTTTACATCTGGTAGTCTGTAGAGTTTCATGGTTCTTTGCAGGGTCATGTTTCTGCTCAGATGGGAAAATTTAACTTCCACAAGCTTTCTAGGGTTCAAAGAGCGGTGCCAGTACCTGGGGATTAAAAAAAAAAAAAAGGAGACCAAGATTAAATAGAAAAAAGGAGTGCTTCCTGGATTCAAAACACTTCTACTAGATGTGCTCTTTAGAAGAGATACGAGATATAAGATATAAGAGATATAAGCTAACATATCAAAAAAAAACAACACACCAAGGCACTCTGTTTTCATTAAACAATTAAAATGCTTATATTCTCATGGCACTGAATGGCTGAATCTTTCTAGTGGTGTTCCACCAATAGCAAACCTACGGTTAAGAGTGGAAAACTTGACCAGTAAAGTACTGGTGGAGTTTTACTGGTGGAAAACATTCAGAGTAGACTCAGTTTTCCCCCATCAGAGCTTTAAGTTAAATATGACCATGCCGTGAGTATAAAGGTATTTTAATTTTATATGAAAAGAGAGTGGCTTGGAGTTTTCTATATTTTAACATGCTGCCTATGTGCAGCATGTGTGACTAGTGAATAACATACCTGCACGTAGACACAGGTTTAGGCAGCACAACTCCGGCGGTGTACACGGCCTGAAATATTCCTTCTAAGTTCACTCTCCTTGTTATCTCTCTGATGAGCACAGGAGCAACGCGCTTTGAACGCAGCTTCTTATGAACACACAGGAAGTTGATTTCTACCATCCTCTTCAGCCTGGAGCCACAAGCGAGAAAAGAAAAGAAAAGAAACAAAAGGATGGATTGAATGAGTAAAACACTTTCCCCATCACTGCTGTTCTCAAATGCATACGACAAGTAATGAGCACTCACGTGTCATAGACTCGTATATCTGCAGGGATGGCACTGATGAAGCCAACGAGCTTCTTATTTGAGGACACTCTCACTCCGCAATGCCACTGTGGTAACCAGCCCGGTGGACGTAAAGCCCTGAGAGGGGAACACGTGATTTTATTATAACTGCATACATTTAAAGCTACTGTACTGCATCATGTGACAAACATGAAAAAGCTTACCATTTAAGAAAGTTTGGAGAATAATCAAATCTGAACATGTTATCATCATCCTCCACATAATTTTCATTTAACAACGTGTACAATTCCTTCAGCTGCAAAAGAGTGTGACAATAAATCATTCTGTTTTGATTAATCTGATTAATCTCATTGGTGTATTTTAAACAAACACTGCACTTACGACATCTGCATTACTGAGATCCAAAGTGTCCCACATAAAGCCTTGAGGTAAAGAATATGGCTCCTGTCTGATGTTCTCTTTGTCAGCCTCAATTGGCCCGTGACTCGTCACAACTTCATCTGCAAAAATAGCACAGCCTTTTGTCAAAGGTTTGCAACTGTTTTCCAATCACCACACTTCCATGGGACCTCATAAAACTCCATGTCCTTAAACTGTGAGCAATGCACAAAACCGCTGATGGCATCAATCAGACTTTATATAAATCTGCTGCTTTTTGTCCTGCGTCGACCCCCACAGCCTGTGGCTGCACAAAGGCCTGACTCGTTGGGTCATGGCTGTTATGGAAACAGCTTGATCTAATGCTGCTGAGCATGCCCAGTGGGAATGCATGGACCCCTACTGTACATCGCAGCTGACATGTTTCTAAGAGACTGGCCTAAATCAGCAGACTGAGGAGATAAAACCAGCAGATGGCGCTGGTGCAGAAAGAAAAATGCAGAGAAAAATAATTTCTGTTAACAGAGGAAATAATACCAATTTAAACAGGAGTGCAGTTCATTTAAAGGAATTTAACTAAGTACTTACTTAATTTTGGGACAGGCTGAGTATCCCAGAACTGGTACTTGTGCTTGGCTGCCTCATCTATACTCTTTGCTGGACCCTGGCAGGACAGCAGCTCCATAGCTCTTTGGATGTCCTGCAGCTTCTGGATGGGCAGGCCAGGGTTCTGATTTAGAGTGGGGACACATACACAGATTACTTAATGTCTGTATCACTCAACCAAATACTGGATGCCTTAAATAATCTAAATGTAGACAAGAGGCAACATCAGAGTGCGTGCAAATAAACAGTCTTATAGTCATGTTTACACAAATCTTTTCCTGGACACGATACTCCCACTGAACAAGAGAAACCGGATTAATCATGTCACTGTATAAATGATTGATGAAGTCAATGGTCTTTAAGTTATAAATGCAAAAACCCAAATATGACAGTCCCTGTCATTAAATCATTTAGTTAAGCTTGATTTTCATTTTCTTTTATGCGATCAGAACATCAGAGTCTGGATGTAGTTATTGTTTATTTTTCTAAAGCAGTATGCAGTATGTAGAAATCTCACAGCTGGCTAAAAGTTTGTGATATATCCTTTTACCAAAATAAACTACCTCATTCCAGTATTATTACAGAATACAAACAGGGAGCATGCCAAGGCTGGAAAAACCTTACTGACCATGACACATTGACGGCAAACAAGCTGAATTCTGGGTTGTTGCTTTCCCTTTTCTTCCCCCTCCTCTTTCATTTTCAGCATATTAAAAGTAGCTTGTTTTGTATTGTATCCCCTGCCCTAAAAAAAGGGTGTGTGCACTCATTTCACTGGGTCATCATCACCATCATCATCACACCTTGATCTCCTGAGAGTCCGAGGCAGAGTCAGACTTGGCTCCCCCCGAGCTTGGCTTCTCTTTCTTCCTCTTCTGCTTCTTCTTCTTCCTCTTGGCCCCCAGCTCTCCCCCTGGACTGCTACAGACATGAAAACAAACGATGAGGATGGATGCTGGCTCTGCTAGACCCGCACACAGAGCTAACATTAGCTACCATAGCAACGAATGACAGCTCAGCTACTTAACGTTAGCTAGCTAGCGGTTTGTCTTAATGGTTGCCCGCCATGTCATTCAGTCGGAGAGCTTTAAAGAGGTCACAACGTTAAAAACAGTTCAAGACGGCCTGTGTTTGGTGTCTGCTAATACTAGCAGGCTCACTGCCTTAGCCGCTCACAAGCAGGCTGCCTGGAATAACGTTACTGCGTTTCCCCGAGCCGACCGGACAGGCCACCCCTCACCCTTGCATATGCTCATTCTCCTCCTCGTTGTCTCCGTCTATCCCGCAGGTGTCCTGGTCGTCCAGCTCCAGGCTCTGCTGACTGGCTGCGGATTCACTGTCCTCCGCCATCATAAAAATGTTTTAAAAATATAGTCAGCCACCGTTTAACAGAGCTAACGGGGAGCGGGCGAGAGATGGAAAAAACAAAGAAAATGTCGAAGGAAAGAGCGCCGCCTAGTGGCCAAAGGCGGGAACGCAGACCTGAGTTGCTGCCTTTAACACGAAGCCGAGTGGTACCCAAACTAGACTTTTACCTTATTTCAAACATTTAGCTATTTAAATGTTACAGACACTTTAGACACTTGTTTCTGATACTGAGAGGGAAAATAAATAGAAATTACAAATTACAGGAAATTACCCCCAAAAATGACAAAAATCTAAAATTACTTTTTTAAAATAATAAAATACCAAGTAAAAATAAATTGTATGTCAGTTTTTTAAAACTAGATACTGGGGTGTCTTCTGGACTATCAGCAAGTGTGTTCTAAATTCATACTATCAATGAGAAAAACACGTGCAAAGTAGCACTTTTGCAACTTCAACATTTTTAAACAAATTTAGGTAAACAAAACCATCCTGGAAAAGAACTGATGATGTAGCAGAAGAAACAAAAAGCCTAAAGGTTACAATTAAATAAAAAATACCTATTTAAATGTGCAAAAATATAACAACTCTGGAGTGCATAAGGCAGGTTTTGGACAGCAACTTTGGGGATTTGATATCATTTAGGATTATTCAGTTTTCTTATATCAAATACATACAAAAAAACAAAAACACAGATCCCTGTCAGTTAAGTTAATCTAATTAATCCGTTAATAAAAACCATCCTCAGTGAGTCTGGGACTGTTGACGTCCTTATGGAAGGCTGTAGTCAGGACCATTGAGGCATAACTGATATGTTTTTGTAGATATCTGACCTGATCTGAAAACAAGGATGAGAAATGTTTTTACCATTGTATGTTCTCAAGCTTTATAATGATTATGATAAGTACTACAAATAAAGTTGTGGTGAATAAATGGTGAAAATTACCCCAAAGGACATCTAATTTACGCTCAATGGCGATTTTGTTAGGTACACCTACTCTGTAATGCAAATATCTAATGGCAGTGGTTTGGCGCAATTAGGAATGCAAGCATGATCAAGATGACCTGTTGAAGTTCAAACCGAACATCAGAATAGAGAAGAAAAGTGATTTAAGTGAATTTGACATCGAGAACCACCCTGTGTGTAAACAGGCTGGTCTAGACAGGTCAATTTAGCAGTTTCTTAAACTGTCGATTTCCACACAACCATCTCTATAGAGTTTACAGAAAATGGTCGAGTGTGAGCGGCAGCTTTCTGGATGAAGAGGCCACAGGTCATGGCCAGATTGCTTTGAGTTGACAGCAACTCAAATAACCACTCGTTACGACCACGATATGCAGAAGCACAGCAGCAGCCCACATAGTCAGCTAAAAACAAAAAACTGAGTATACAGTCCAACACTGGACAACAGAAGATTGGAGCGAGTCTTGATTTCTGCTGCAACATCAGATGGTACTGACATAATTTGGAGTAAACAGCCATCCTGATTCTACGGTTCAGGCTGGTAGTGTAAAGGTGTGCGGGATATCTTCTTGGCAGCCGTTGTGCTCCTTAATACAAAGATCATATCGTCAAACAATGGTGTAACCGCAGATTCCCATCATGGATATGCAGCCACCTGAAAGCAAAAAGGGCTCCCAGCTGATTCCAGCAAGGTGTACCCAATAAAGTGGCCCGTGTGAATACATTTTAACTTTTATCTGGATTAGCGTATAAACAGTACTTTGTCCTCATAGTGTCCTTTAAATGCCCTCCCCTAAAAACACAGTTTTTGCTTTAAGAGATATAGAGGTTTAATTTTGCAAACAGATGCACACTCAGTTAATTCCAGTTTGGCTGTTTATTCAGAATAACAGGCTTCAAATATAATGCAAGCATCTGATTTACACACTCAAAGATACTGTATTGCTCATCCACCCTAAAAGGGGAGATTGCTGTGTGGGAAACTAAAAGAGAAAAGGCCATTCATAACACAAAGACACACATTATTTTGATAAGGCAGAGGTAAGGAAAGACTATACACACTCTGTAATATGGCTGCTTTGTCTATGTGAACCTTGACTGGATGCATGTTGATCAGTCAGCATCAACTCAGCCGCCACTGCAAAACACATTTCAGACAAACGTTCACCCACAAAACACAAAAATAAGAAAATGCACTGAAACGACCTGCAGTGTAGCTTCACATATCCAGTGCCACACGCACGCACACAGACACACAGACACACACACACACAAAAACAAAACATCTTTAACTGCTTACTCTGAGGGAGACTGAACTCTTGCTGATTACTGTAGAGGATTTTACGATTGCAGCAGCTGGTAGACATTTTCTGAGATGTCTGCAGTGTAGCTTGTTATACGCTAGTGCTGAGGAAAGTTTACTGCATGCTTTCTTTCACAAGCAGGAGAGAAAGTAAGGGCTGAGGTAGGAAGGAGGGGGAGGGCGGACGAAGGCAAAAGGAGGTGAGAAATAAATAAGGTAATCAGTTGCTGTAGAGTCAGGCTATTCAAAGGCACTTGGATCGTGGGTGAGTGGTTCAAATGGAGGTGAAACACAGCAAGCAAATACAGTTTGTATTTCAGGTGAAAGGCTATCGAGCGTTTGCTTTTATAGCTTGAACGTTAAGGTGGGTACGGAGGAAAAGCCCTTAACATATTTAAAAGAAAGAAAAAAATAGCCTATTCTCAGATAAAATACTTCATGTTTGGCAATTAAAATTATAATGATTAAAATTACAAAAAAAGGCATCAAGCAGCCATATAAAAGTTATGCATAGCCTTCAAAGCAAAACATAAAAAATACACCAGTCAGTGGTTCAACAGTTACAAAACCCTTCATACCAATATCCCTCACAACTAATTTGGGTGGCTTTGAAGTGGTATTACATCCTTACCCACCAGCATAGCGGTGTGTCACATTATCTGATTATGCTACAGAGCAGATAGTGGTTAAACCTCCTCAGTCCAGAAACTTTATCTCCCACAAAGCCTTCTGATAGGCTAGATTAAACTCTAGCAACATACCACCAACCGTTCAAAGTAAATCCCTCGAACACGGCTGCCCCGTTTTGCACAGATGTTTCATAATCGCAGACATCAGTCAGCGTGAACAAACCGGGGTTATAACTTTCAAACGAGTGTTGCTGCATGTTACTAGATTAAGCTAATGGACTGAGGCCAATATGGCTCAAGAAAGAAAGTTTTTTGTAGTCTTGGATTTTCCATGAACCACCCATCGACTGCTTCTACTACAGTTCATTTATGCTTGCAAGGCTATTTATTAAAAAGGCATATATTTGTTGTGCATAAAATATCCTAATTTCGTGCCTCCAGCGTCTTTATGTCTCCCCTCAGGCAATGTGTTCGCCACGCCTGACGAGTGGTCTGTTTACGTAGTGTTTCATGAAAAGTGAAGTACAACAGTGGTCATTAAGAGTCCAGCAGAAGTGTTCATTTCTCAACCAGATGGGGTCCCAGTGCTAAAATATTGATTCAGTGCTATATTAAGAACAAAAGGCTTCAATTTAAACACATATATCCTTCATGTTGTGGTCTGAGCAGAGGAGTCGTTGTGGTTAACGGACAGATTTACACTCTTTCAAGTCTGTTTCAAAGCAGAACCGACATGCACGTGTGTTTCCTGATTATTTTTCCTCCTCCTAGTACCTTTCCTTCTCCTCCTAGTGCCTGCAAAGATGGTGCCTCTGAAAGTGAAGTGTATTGAAAAATGGAGGAAATAAATCACAGTTGCACTCATCAGAATGGATGCATTCAGCCACATTAGTGGACAGGATTACCATTGAGCATGCCTCTAATGTGACTTTGTGAGTTGCTTAGTTTACTAGAAAATGCTCAAAACAGCAATAATAAGAACACGATGACACTTTAACCTCAACAACACTACTTCTGCTTGGAACAGGACACCTCATTCTTTGAGCATGAGTTGGAGGGGTGGGGTACAGCTCTCTCGGCAACACACAAATCCTGTTTTTAGCGGCAATGCTGTGCAGTGTGGTTATGCTTTTTTATCGCTGCTTTATGGCACGCATACTGAGACGCTCTCCCACGTCTTAAATGTTAAATATTTAGCGTACTTCTCATTTCAACTTGAAGATCAGTTTTCACTGAGATTTTGATTAAACCTGACTTAACTGTGCTCAACGTCTTGTTAACTTTGATTAATTTTTCCTAGAATGGGAAAGAGATTGTTTAATTAACGCTGATTTTTTTTTAAAACAGCATGGCAACTAAAAAAAGCTTTAAACTGGTGTTCTACTTTAAACAGACTTGGAAAAAAAAGTGAATCTTTCCTTTAATTGTCATCTGTGAATCATTTGAGGTTGAAGGCCAGCAGGGGTCGCTCCTCCCTCCTTTGCCAGGGGCTTTTCTTCTCCTCCTCTGCATCATCGTGTGCTGCGTCCTCATCCGGAGACACTGACAGCAGCGCGTGATCAGTCCTGAAAGTCACTCCCTCTGGAGTTGGAAGGGGTGGAGGAGAAGTAGGGGATGCAGAGGAAAGTGAGGGTGGCTCCTCCTGTATTTGTACTCCCTCAGCTGTTTTACCCACTGCATCCCCCTGCCCCTGATCCACTCTGTTACTCTCTGCTTTGTCTGACAAGACAGGTCCAGATTTGCTGCCCTTGTGGGTGCACTTCTCCTGCTCACAGCCTCCCACGTTCAGATCATCCACAAACACCAGCTGAGTGTAGGCCGAGGCTGGCGTCGGCCCCTTTGATCTGTCTTTCTCAAGCCCCCTTTCCTCCTGCTCAGCATCTCTTCCCCTGCGCCCCACTCTCGGCTCGTTCAGGTCCACACCCGAGTCCAAACTGGCATCGTTACAACTGCCATGCCTCCCTTGGCGGCTGCTACCTTGCTGACCTCCTGCACCTGGCGTGCTGTTGTTGTTGTTGTGGCACCCTGCCCGCTGGAGATCGATGTAGGAGTGGCGAATGTGAGCATTGGAGCGTCCATCCAAGGAGACAAACCAGGCTCGTGGGTGAGGCAGAGGCTTCCCTCCTCTCAGCTCCATTAAAGTCTTTTCAGCCAGCAAGGTGTCCTCGCTGTTTATTTCCACAAGACCCGACTCCCCGAGAGCTCCTGGAATAGACAGAGACTCTGACAGACCTGAGAGACCCTCGCCTTCACCCTGCTTTTTTGGACCTGGGTCACAGTCAGTGGGGGTTTGCCCCAGGGGCTGCTGGGAATGTGAGGCATTGAGCTCAGCCTGGATGGTCTCTAAGTCGCTCTGCTGGTCAGTCTGCAGCAGGAGGGCCTGACCAGACAGAGGGTGCTCCCCAGGCAGCCGCATGTAGTGTGCTGGGATTACAAGAGTGGGTCGCACTCTTGAGTAGCCTTCACCTCCACTCAGCAGATCTACAGAGCCGCAGCAGAGCAGCTGGCCTGGCCGGGAGAGCAACTGTGGACTGGGCCGCTCCAGGTGGTCCACAGACCGGGACAGAAGGTGGTCGGGAGCCCTGCACTCACCTCCCTCCCCTCTGCTGGGGGAGTGCGGAGGAGAGGAAGGGGAGATGCAATCAATAATCCCAACACTGCTAAGCTGTGTAGCTGACACTTGACCATGATTAGTGGATGACAATGCATCTGAAATCTGGTTGCTAGATGAACAGAAGGAGGTGTATGATTGACGGTAGCCCCTCTCTGTCCCCGATGACAGAGCAGCCTTCAGCTGAAACGTCTCCACAGACTGTCGGTAGTCTCGGCTGCGAGGGGTCAGATTGCCCAGAGATGATCCGTGGTGGCTGTTGTTGCCGAGAGAGGAGCGGCTGTGTTTGTTTTGATGGATAAGGCTGTGTTGACGTTGATTGTCTTGGTGCTCATATGAGGAAGGCTTGAGCATCGGAGTGGTCATGTCAGGCTCAGTCCCCGTGGAAACAAGCTCCAGCTGCACCTGAAGGCAACAACAAAATTTGGGTGTGAGAACGTTTTTAAATACATGAAGCAAACCATAAAAAACACTGTAGTTCAATTCCAAACATGTATAGTGCAATAGTGTGAGTAATTCATCTGTGTTTGGTCCCATGCTGATGTTCTTTTGTGTTAAGAAGGGTGAAGGAGGTGTGCTGCTATCCATAAACAAATAACAGCCTTTTGATTGGTTGAAAAATCAAAATGAGGGGGAAAAAAAGAAGCATAAACAGTGGCTGCAGCTGACAATTTTTAATATTTTGAAACACTCAGGTTCACTTTATTACAAAGAAGTTCTTTGTTATTATGACTCCTGTCTTCTCTGCTGCAGGGGCCAAGTTAAAGGACCAACAACACAAACGCAGCCACAGCACGATGAGCTCCACAGCAAAGCTCTGCACAGGACCAACAAACAACCATGCAGTGCACTTAAGGAGCACAGTTCAGTTCAGCATCGATACACGTTTTCCTTCATAGGGGCAAATCCAAGAAGTGATTGCCCCCTAAACCTAATAACTAGTTGGGCCACCCTTAGCAGCAACAAATGCAAGTAATTGTTTGCGATAACTGGCAGTGAGTCTTTTACAGCACTATGGAGGAATTTTGGGACACTCTTCTTTGCAGAATTGTTGTAATTCAGCCACATCGGAGGTTTTTCTGAGCTTGAACCACCTTTTTTAAGGTCATGCCACAGCATCTCAATCAGATTCAGGTCAGGACGCTGACTAGGCCAGTCTAAGTCTTTTGGAGTGGCAAAGCTTTCCCTAAGCCATTCAGAGGTGGACTTGCTGGTGTGTTTTGGATTATTGTCCTCCTGCAGAACCCAAATGCGCTTCAGCTTTAGATGGCTGGACATTCTCCTTCAGGATGATTTGGTAGAGAGCAGAATTTGTGGTTCCATTTACCACAGCAAGTCTTCCAGGTCTGGAGGCAGCAAAAGAGCCCCAGACAATCACACTACCACCACCACATTTTACTGTTGGTATGATGTTCCCTTTCTTTTCTGTGTTACTTTTATATCAGATGTAACAGGATTCAAACTGTTCAAACTTACTGTGCCAGTAATCAGGTGCCTGTTTATTGAACTGAACTCCGCTTTCAAAATCAGAGTGAATTCATGATTTAACTACAAGGACAATTACTTTTTCACACAGGACCAGACAAGTTTGGATAACTTTTCTCCCTTAATCAATGAAATCATCATCTAAAAACTGCATTTTAGTCGGGTTCTCTTTGTCTAATTTAAAAAATTGTGTGATGATCTGAAACACTGGAAAATATGCAGGGGGCAAACACTTTTTCACACCACTGTATATATGAAAACTGTTGAGTCACGCATTCACACAGTAATTAATGAGGTATAATAGTTAGTTTAACACTGTTGAACTACAGGTAACAGAATACCAGTTATTTGTAGGTTATTCATCCTGAAGCAACAGCGCATGTTTACCTAATGTCATGTAATGTAATGAGTAATGTAATGCAATTTCCTCATTTTATAAGGCTGTTAGACAGAATCAGTTTAAGGTTTGAGCTCTAACCTTTCCCATTAGAAATTGGTAGTGCACAGAGTGGTGAAATAAATATATCTACTAATTAACTAAAAAGATTACCTGCAGTAATTTTTAGCAGTTTTTTTCCTAATACATTAAAAAAACAAAAACAAATAGTGTCTCCAGCTGAGGTAGGCTACACATGATTGGTCTTTTTGTGCAAAATAAGAGTGAAATAATGTATCAGACGCCCTGTTTTAATCTAGTGCAGACTGATCCTGGAGTAGAAAGCCTGGGTGTACAAAGACAGCAAATGCAAAGAAAGTCTGGCTATGCAATACGTCCTTTAGAGAACATCCAAAATATTTAATATTTCGTGAAAGACTTAGGTGTGTTTTCCATTTCCAACACCTTTAAACAGTCATTAATGTGTAAACTCCTTAAACTGTGCCATCTGATCACTGAGCAAACACACCTCATTGCTGATGAGGTTCAGGTGAGACATGGACGTGGCTTGGTCCCTCTTGCTGCTGTCCAGTCCAGAGGACAGCGTAAGCTTGCGGTGAGACCCTCGTGGCTTCAAACAGCGACGTCTGGGTGAACACAGACACAGAGCACATTTAATCTTTAAAATCAGAATAATTACACACAAATGTTTCTAACAGTGAAAAATACATCCCTGACTTTTTGTTGGAACAATTTAAGACTGGACAACAGCGTTTATGAGGGCTTATATTTACTGTGTAGTGCAGCTGCCCGAGTCCAGATTGTTTACATTTGATCAACATAAAATTATATTACTGCCATGTGACTAACTCTGGAGAACTTTTATTAGTACAGGGCTTTGTTTTCTGGTACTGTTATCACAACTGAAGAACTAATAAACGTGTAAACCTAGGCAGACAGAAGGACGACAGATGGGGCTGGATTCAATAAAAAAGAAATGTATTCAAAAGAAGTATTGTTAATGTTCAGTTAAATGTGGCATACAAACACTCCCGCTCTTGAGATGAGATAAGCCCAAGCTGTCCTGTCGGCCTGCTAAGGTAAATTTTGGACTAATAACAGAGAAAAAACTCCCAAGTAGCAGTACACATGTTCTAGCTACAGACTGACATCATCTTCCCTAACTTAGATGCTAATCTGGAAACTCCTGCTATAGAGTGTGTAAAGGCAAAGTGCTTCACACACCTGCAGTAGTACAGCAGGAGGCAGAGCAGACAGAGCAGGATGAGAGCCATGCCTCCCAGTATGGCCAACAGAAACACAGTGTGGTACGTGCTGATGTCCTTCGCAACCATTGGACCTGTTACAAAGACGTGTTGTAGCACCAGAGAAAAAGCTGTTTGGTGGAAGTCTGCAGTCAAGTAAACCACATAAATGACAGAACAAAAATATATGTTTTGTGAAGTAAATTTAATTCTTGTCTATGGATTTTCTTACCGGTGTGTAGAGACGACATGGCGGCCACCCAATACCCCAGCTGAGGAACAATATAGGTTAGACTGAGCTGGTTTCCCGTCCTCTGCACTTGAGCCCAGCTGCTCTTTATCCAGATACCTGCAGACACACAAAAATCACAGTATGTGGAAACAAACTTTGTAAAAATTTCTCCGTGAGCACTGGCTGCAGCAACTGCTCACCTGCCTCCTCTTAATTATGTAAAGACGGGGCTGGATGGAGTTAAGACAGCTAATCTCTTAATGTGTTAGTACTAAATTATTTATGGTCAGGATCTTAGCCAAATGATAGCTGTTTGGATAAACCAGTCAACTTAATTACAGTATTTCACTCTGAAATAAGATATTCGGTCAAACAAGAGTGAAAGGTTCGTGTTCAAAGGTTTACAAGTTGGTAGTGAGGCCTACAATGTATGGCAGGGGTGGGCAACTCCAGGCCTCGAGAGCCAGTGTCCTGCAGGTTTTAGATGTGTCCTTGATCAAACACAGCTGATTTAAATGGCTAAATGACCTCCTCAACATGTCTTGAAGTTCTCTAGAGGCCTGCTAATGAACTAATCATGTGATTCAGGTGTGTTGACCCAGGGTGAGATCTAAAACCTGCCCTCAAAGCCTGGAGTTGCCCACCCCTGATGTATGGGTTGGACACGGTGACACTGACAGAAAAGGCAGCAGGTGGAGCTGGAGGTGGCAGAGGTGAAGCTGAAGATTGGGATTAAAAGAGTACATTATAATGGACAGCTCAGGTTGAGCAGTGTGGAGATAAAGTTAGAGAGGCAAGGCTGAGATGATATAGGGCAGGGGTGTCGAACTCGAGGCCTCGAGAGCCGGTGTCCTGCAGGTTTTAGATGTGTCCTTGATCAAACACAGCTGATTCAAATGGCTAAATGACCTCCTCAACATGTCTTCAAGTTCTCCAGAAGCCTGGTAATGAACTAATCATTTGATTCAGGTGTGTTGACCCAGGGTGAGATCTAAAACCTGCTGTGTTCCTGCTGTGGCCTGGAGTTCGACACCCTTCACTGTGGTGACGCTAAAGGGAACAGCTAAAGGGTGACCAAACACACCTTTTCTTTGACTAAAATCAACATTTGATAATGAAGCTTTGTAATGAACTGTCTAGTTAGCAGTGTACATGTCTGGTGGTACAGATTAAAAATAATAATTTTTAAAAAGTTTGAACTGCCACCTATACGCACAGCTTAATGTCTTCTACTGACTTATGACTTTCTTTGCTCTCTTCATAGCTGCAGATATCCTGATTAACGGCTCGAACGTCTGCCCTGACCTGTTCTAGAGACGGCAGTGTTTTGGTAGTACTTAATTCTCCCACAAGGAGGCAACATGTAGATAACAGTGTTACCCTATGAGCAGTGTACACTGAATACAATAGCGGATCTCCGCATAGCCAGAATGGAAAACCACTACAAAGCCAGAGGCATTGACTGATTGGCTCCCAGTAAATCTGCTTCAAGAGGAAAACACTGTGTTGTGCCTTTACACTTCCGATCCTCAGGCTCTCAGGGCTAATGCGGTGAGACCTACTTTGTTTCTATGTTTATACAAAGTTATATAACATCAAGTGGTTAGGAATATGCATCAATGTTAAAAAAAAAAAAAAAGAGGAAACAAAGGGTAAAGAGGATATTCAAAGAGGAAAGGCAAATATACAAGAGATGCTGACGGGGGGAAACATCACAAGCAGAGGAAACGAGGGGATAAACAGGAGGAGTGGAAGGAGAGATAAGGGAACAGGCACAAGAAACGGAAGAGAAATGAGAGCGAGGCTGTGTGACTCAGCACCACACACACAATCACACACCACTGTGCCCAGCCCTGCCCAGATTCACCCAGGTCCCTCTCTGAATCCTTTCCACAGGGGAGTCCTCTCTGTGTGGCTGACCTGTTTCATAGCTACAAATGACAGACCTGTTCCCACGCTTCGGTACAATACAGCACTGACAGACAGGAGGGCAGCTACTCAGACGCAAGGCAAACATTTATAAAGTCAATACAGCCCATATATTACTTCTGCTTCTTGCCCATTCATACAAAGCCAACATGGCCAGCCACAGAGTCGTCGGCTGATCTGAGCGAGCGGCGCTTATTTGCATCATCAGACTCCCGACTCGCACAAACAGGTGAACCTGATCTGTTTGTGTATGACATCACTCCTCCCCATGCCTGCTTGACATCAAACAATACATGACATGTCGCCAGTTGCACAAGTGAAACAGGTTTCCCTCTCTCTGTGTTCATGCCTCCTCCATGCGAGCACTTCATAAACAATACTAGCGTCTTTGTGAGGCTGCTATCCTCAGCCTTAAGTCTTCCACCCCGGGCACCAGATGGATTTCAAACTTCTTTTTGTCTGCTTATTATCTTCAGTTTAACACTCACACACATTTCACCCACTAAATGCTCAGTGAAGAAACTCAATCAGGAGATGGGCCGGTCTGTTGTGTTACTTATTTGGTGGGTTGCTAAGGAACATGAGATGTAGCCTGGAGAGGGGTCCGGGAACGGCTTCTTGTTGTGGAAATACTCGCAGCTACAGGCTGTGAGGAGGATACAAGTGTGTGTGTGTTCATTCAGCTTTAATGAAAGCCCTTTTTATAAGCCCTGGATGTTGATACTTTAGGCGCTTTAAAACAGACTCCTGAGATCCTGAAACTATCACAGGAGCCAATGTGGATCCTTTTTTTAATCAATGTAATATTCTGACGTATGATTACAGTTTTGATGAAAACTGCACAGCACAGACAGAAAATAAAGGTGAACTAATGAAGGAGAAATTCAAAATACTTGCCTTTCAAATGTTTTATTTTCTTTCTATCCGTTCATCTGCCCATCTAGATCTCACTAAACACTTCTAGTAGCAATCTTTAGACACTGTTTGGCCAAATAAATCAGAGCTCTAAAATGTTTATTGTGAAATGACTGTAGCATGAATGTAGTACACATATCATGACACGTGGGAAGTATGACATTTTTAGGATTTTAATCCAATTGTAAGATATCAGTAATAGTGATGAATTAACCAAGAAATATGCCCGGCCAGGAGTTCCCCTCAGCTCCACAAGAGGTTTCGGTATCTTTCAGTTCACAATTTTGTTTTTCAGGACTGGAAATTTACGACTTTTTTTTCCCACCCTTGCTGCTTTAATCAGTCCTTTTTCCAGCCATAGCAGACAGCTGCTTTCAGTGAAAAATTATCTGCTACAAGCACAGCACCAAACAACAGTGATAATATAATTAGGTGGAGAACAAACTGACACATTTACCAGCTGAAAACCAACGCTGACCTCAGAAAACAGAGCTTAAAGTAGAGTTAATGTTAAACAGAAGTAGACATAAGTGCACCTTCAAAATGATAATTTCATGAATGTCTACATAACATTTGCTAATACACTAGTATTCAGATTAATAGGTGGTCATGTCAATCTTATAATGTGTGTTTACAGCTTGTCTTAATTTTCCCCTAAATAATTCCAGTGGGTCCTAACAGAGCTTTTTCCTGCTGTTGTGAGGAAGCAGTGGGTCTGGCGAGATACTAATGTTCATGCTGAAGGAGGTTTTGTAATGCAGACACGTCTGAGTCAACTGATGATCGAATCACTGTCTTTAAGTGGAGCCTCTCTGAGAGGAACTGGGTGTGTCACAGTGCAGGAGGACTGAAAACAAAGATTTAAGATCGCAGAAGTAAATCAGAGCCCCCAGAGAGATTTGAAATGTCTCCGCTGCATGAGCCAACACCGCAGGGCTTTTAGCTATTGTTTAGTTCAAGATTTAACTGAGCCCGGGCAGATTATGGATCCACAGTCCAAACTTGTGATGTGAAGAGATTAATGTGTAGCTGTATGTTGGCAATTTTTATGATCGTATGAATAATTCTATTCATCACTCTGATACACAGCCACAAATTATGACCTGGCTGCACCATGTGAGCATGCACGTGGTTTGTGTTAATGCTTGTAATGTGCTCTTTTCACAAATAATTACAACATATCAGCTAGGGCAGGTCTCATTTAAACAGAAGTGAAGACTTCAGAGTTAAAAACTTCCTGAACTTAAACTTAGAAAGTCAGAAAAGCTTACGTGTGAGTTTCTGTTAATACATACCTAAGCGTGGGTCAAATCTCCAAGTAGGGAGGTGATCATTTTCCTTCAGGCCACTGTCAGGCGGGAGGGGCACAGAGAAGGTGATTGGCCCAGTCACCTGCAGCTCCACTCCATCGCCGGCCAACAGGTGAACAGAGATGGCTGCGACAGGAGTCAACTCGAACGTCTTCTCCGTGCCTGTGAGAGTGCAAACACGAGGGCGTGAGAGAGAAAAATGCAGGGAAAAGGAAAGGGAGCGGGAGTAAGGTGCACAGGAGGGGAAGCGGAGAAAGGAGCAGACAGCGGGGGAGGTAACATAAAACAGCTCAGATAAAGGAAGGTTGTCGGAGGAAGACAGACAGGAAAGAAAACAAGTGAAAGACAGGAAAGAAGGAAACGGGGTGGAGGGTGAAAAAAACTTGAAGACAGGATGGAAAGTGTCACAAAGCCGCCTCGAGGGAGAAGGTACGCTCTGTCGGGGGAGACAGTTTTGAAGGGGTATTTGACTCAAATGGAAAAAAAACAAAAAACGAGGCACACAAATCTTAAACGTACCCGACTGTTGCATGGTTTTTGGGATACTCATTTAAGGATTATGATGTATCAGCTCATATTCTTTATAAACAAATAAATTTATGAGATCGTTGTTTATCATTTTTCTAGCTGTGTTGTGAACTTGTCAAAAACATTGCCAGAGTCTGTCTTCTGGATGTTATGATAAGACCATTTGTAATTATCCATATTTTTGTATTTTGTTAAAAAATAAGCCATGTTTGCACATATTGATGAACATGTTTGTCATCACTCAGGCCAGTGTAGTCCATGCAATGTCAAGATGTGGATAAGGGTGCCTGAAAGCGTGTGGGCACGCGGCCTGTGTTAGAGCAGAGAGAAAACACGCACACACACAAACACACACAGGTTATTGTGTTTCAGGAGGTCAGATAGAGAGGGTAGTGTCTTTCTGATGAGCTGCTCCTGCTACTCTTCACGCCTCACCCTCTCTCAGCACATTTTTCCTCTGTCCCATTTCTATGAAGGTGTCTTTAACTATATGCTCTGACCTGTCAGTCTAACCTTTACCTGTGCTGTTGCCATTGAGCATCTCCAGGTGGGGAAAGTGCTGGATGTGTGAGGGGGAGCTTGCCACGGTGAGCAGCGCAGTCAGGTTGGCGTACGATGTGTTGGGAGGAAGACTGAGAGCTCTGTGTGGGAAACTAACCCTGGGCTGGACTCTTAAACCTGTGACACAGAAAACGAAACTGAGTTGTCATTTAAAATATTATTGAAATACTTCTGAGTATTAGTTGGATTATTGACACAGATTTAAACAAACAAAAATGTGGAGAAAGTGGGAATGACACCTAAAATTCTACGGAACTAATACAATTATACAAGAATATGGCAATTAATTCAGTTAGTATATAGCGTATAAGTATAGGATATATAAGGTAAAGGATGTATTCAGTCTCCCTATTAAATACGATGGAGCGATCTGAGCTTAAAACCTTGAAATCACCTGACCTCAAGAGTCCATCATGCACACTGATGTTTGTTTGAACATGTTTTACAAGGCAGCTTTATACTCCTAGTGCCTTCTTATATATTCAGACATCAAATTAAGCTTAATGGAGGCAGCTCTAGATCAATAACGCCCTGGTCGACTTTCTCTCCTGGCCAGTGTGATTCTCTTTTCTGATATTTTGCAATGAATTGTTTCTTTTTCATTTGTCATCATGGCTGCATGGCATCCAGTTTCTGTATGCTATTAATAAATTATAGATTAAAAACAATAAATTGAAAAAAAAAAAAAAAGCATGTAGTGGGATTCAGCAAGGTGATGTCATTGTGGTCCAACTGTGCCGAGTGCACATTCTTGAGCAGTGAGACATGGATCAAGCCGTTACACGAGTGTTCGCTGTGTTTGGGTTTCTCCTTGTGCTCAACATGATTTTGGAGCGTGCAGTATGAGCGACACTTTCACATTTCAGCCTAAAGCTCGTCCTAAAAATTCAGGTGTGAATGTTATTTCCTGTCTGCAGTTCTGTTTTTCAGAGAGGAAATGAGCCTGTTGCTGTTCTTTGTGTGCCCCCTTCCTTGACTCTTTTTGTGTTTTTCCCTCCACTTTTTTCTCACCTCATCTGTTCCTCCTTCTGTTGGACACTGCTCGGCCCATCCCCCCCTTCTCTCCCACTCTCTCCGCCCACAACTTCCCAATGCATACCACATTCCCTTCCTCCTCCTCTTCTCCTTTCCCCCTCTTTTATTATCCCTCCCTCTGCCACACGCCCGGGTTCATCACTCCCCTGGGTGTTCCAAGTTCACAGCGTCATGAAAGACGGTGCAGGACAGGGGGCTGGACTGTGCCCGGCTCAGGCACGTGCTATGGGCAGTGTGTATTCAAGAGGTTCATATGTTAATGGAGCCTGTATATTTATGTGAGAAATTTATTTGAGTCAGACAACACAGCTGACAAGTTAAATTACTCCCCTGTCGGCCAGAGACACACAAAAGAGTCAACAGACAAAGAGACCAAATTGATTTGCCTGAATGAAAAAGCCTTATCTAATGTAATTACACCCAAACAAAGAAGCGGAATAACAAAGACACGCTTGTGATTTATGTCTATATGGTGTGTTTTCTTTATATCAGGTATTGGATATTTTCCTGATAACAGACCATTTAATATAAAAGAGCATTTTTTATTACGAGTGTATTAATTGTGTAAAAAAAACAAAAACACTTGGCAATATCAAAATATCACTTTCATCACAACTTGAGTTCTCTTACAAACACTAAAACACTGAGGTTATTGTACTCTGTCCTAGATACTTACTCTGGCTGGTATGATCTTGGCCTTCAGTAACACTATGAGGAAACTTAGCAGTCATTTTTGACCACGGTATGTAGTTCAGTGAGGACATTAAACAAATATGTAGGACTGATTTCATGCATTTGAGCAATATCTCTAAATATAGAAACATCCTGTCTCGCAGTCATACTGAAAATATCGTGCATTTATTACTTCTAGGCTGGACTATATTATTATCAGGATGTCCTAAAAACCCACAGAAAAGCCTTCAGTTGATGCAAAATGCTGCAGTGAGAGTACTGACAGGGACTAGAAACTAAGAGCATATTTATCCCATATTGGCTTCTCTTCATTGGCTCCCGGTTAAATCCATAATCAAATTTAAGATCCTTCTCCTCACAAATAAAATCTTGAATAATCAGGCCTGATCATATCTTAAAGATCTCATAGTACCTAATTATCCTAACAGAGCACATCCCTCTCAGACTGCAGTCTTACTTGTGGTTCCCAGAGTACTTAAAAGTAGAATGGGAGGCAGAGCCTTCAGCTTTCAGGCTCCCAGTTTGGATTCTGGTGACAGATACCCTCTCTACTTTTAGGGTGAAGCTTGAAACTGTCCTTTTTCATAAGACTTATATTTAGGGCTGGATCAGGTGACCTTGAATCCTCCCTTAGTTATGTTGCAGTAGGTCTAGGCTGCTGGGGACTTCCCATGATGCACTAAGTATTTTTTCTTCACTCCTCTTTTTTCACTTTCATTGTGTTTAAACACTACTACTGTTTAGTTTAGTCATTATTAATTATTAAACTCTGGCTCTCTTACACAGTGTATCTTTTGTCCCGTCTTCCTCACCTCACCTACTAGTAGTAAATAAGTTTAGAGGGAACCAGAGCCTGGAACGCCCACAAGCAAATAGCGTTCAGCTTCAAAGTAATGCACGAAGCGTGAATCGCTTCCAGTAGGGATGCAGCTTTATGTGTTGCTAACAGGGAAATTGCAGTGTTTCCTCTAATGGAGCAACTATGTAACACAAACAATAATGCTTGGTTGAGTGATGTTTCTTCTTTAGTTTTTTTAATTTTTAAAATTTTTATTTATTAATCATGACAAATGTGGATACAGCAAATATCAGGTGATAATATCCATCTGCCGGTTGGGCTCTAAATGCAATCACGAGGTGGTGCAGATGTCTTTTCATGACCAATTTCACCCAGTAACACCCAACAACCACTTTGCAGCAGGTTTGGGAATACAGTTTCCCACAGTGACCTGTAGTTGCCATGGAGTCTGTGACCGGTCACCATTGTGACTGAGGCCTTATAAACATTATGACTGAGTCATTTCCTATGCATGTGTGTGTGCGCAGAGATAGTGCCAACATATCTGCCCAAGGTGTGATGGACCAAAATGTTATAATCTTTCTATTTCAATGAAATAATTCTATTTAAAAGTCTGATTTTCTTTAAAAACAATAAACTGTACACACACACACACACTTGCATACAAACACACACACAGTGTGTTCACCTTGTAATCCTGGAACAATCTCAACAACATCTTCGTACACCATCAGAGTAGCAGCTCTTTCTGGCAGCAGGTCCAGGCTAATGGATGAAAATACTAGAAGAGAAACAAAAACACACACACACAGTGTATAGGAATAACTTCACTATGAGATTAGAAACAAGCTCTAATCTACCACTTTACTAATCACTCTGAAACGCAAGTCATTAAATCATCTTTATGCATTTTTAATAGTCCTGCTTTCATCCTGTCTGCTGTGCAGGACCACAGTCTGACCCAGCAAACTGCACTTCTTTGCTCTTCCTTCCTTTTTTCCTCACTCGCCCATTGTTCAGAGCTGGTAAGCGTGATAATCCAATTGGCCGCCGTTCCGTTGGCTCATAATAACCCCCTCCCCACACACACACACACACACAATACTCCAGGCTCCTGGGAGGTATTTTGCGTGAGTGTGTGTTAGTGAAAGGGAAGCTTAAGCAGCCCCCTTGCTGGGTTTTGGCATCTAAAGCTATAAATTAGTAATGGAGCACTCCACTCATTAGCTCACACACCTGGCACAAAAATTGTACTTTTTTTCTTCACACACATAAAAACATAAAACATGAAAACAATAATCTGTTAATGCCACAGTTTAACAAGAATAGTGTCTCACTAATCTGGTTACTTCTCAAAATATATGTACGAGTTCTCAAATGCCGCACACACACACACCTACCAGGTAATCTGGAGGGAGTCCAGGGCACAGAGTTAGGCACATATCCCTGTTTAGTTGCAGTGACAACAAGCGGCGTCCCAAGGCGATAGGGAAAATGCAGATAAATGTTGCCGTCAGCTGATGAGGTTTCCGTTGTTAAAGAAGTACGATTGGCAAAAAGCTGTACAGTGGCTCCAACCAGGGGCTGGTGAGTGCTGGCATCGCTCAGGTGAACCTTCAGAGTCACCTCTGTGAAGACAAGAGTTCATTATTTGTAACGGTTGTAAGATGTGAAGTCTCCGTGAACAGTGATTGATAAACATACAAAAAAAACCACGAGGCTTCTATGATTACAGCCACCTAAAATGCCATCGTCTTAGCTATTTTCAGCGTCAGTGCCAGGCTTTTGGCCTACAAATCCAAATCCCAGCCAATCACACAGTGATGGCTGTCTGACCATTTCCTGGACTACCGCCAGTGGCACTTCCCCTCTAAAACAATAGGCCATTTCCCTCTCTCAAAGAAGCCTTGGAGCTGAAGGGGGAAAAAACAACTGCACATACAAACACCTTCTCCGACGGAGACGAAGAATAATTAAAACGTTAAAAGACATACGCTGTGTCCCGAAAGCTGCCTATGGAGTAATAATAATGTTCTGTATACACTATCACTTTTCAGGTAAGCCCTGAGGTATTGCACAACTAATTGGCTTGTGAATATCACTGCTGCAATGTATGCCCTGGAACTTTATCATAAAAAGTAAAAATGAAACGTTTCCACCTTCTATCGTCCATTAGCCTGAGTCATTCAGGACCACAAAAACTAGCCTTGATTTCAAAATATAGCAAACAATAAACAAGCCATGACCAGAGTGCTCTCAGGTTTAAATGCATCTCTTTTCCATCAAATGAGCTCTGTATAGTCTAGCCACCCAACCCATATTTCCACAAACTTTGAGCTGAACCACACTAATCAAGGTTGCACAATAAAATAAAGTCAACAGAATATGACACCTCCACTGATGTCATTATGGTTCAGACTTCAGATCAGGAAAAACCTGCTTTGTTCAGGACCAGTCTATTTTTATTTTTCTTGAAATACTCCGATAGAGTTTAATGGAGGTCATGCGAATGCGGTTTGGCGACATTAACAACCAACCAACCACTACCCATCAGGCTGTGCTTGAGATGGGTGCATGATTTTTTTTTTTTTTTTCATTTCCTGATATACCCTTCATTATCAGATATTATTTAAACAGTGAATCTTCACATATACCCGTGCTTCTCAGAGGAAAACAAACATAAATAAAGAGCTACGGCGCATATGTATCATTGTTTGTTGTTAATGATTGATAAAAATAGCAGGGTGTGTGAGGCATGACCTTCTATTGGCTTCAGAACTGGAGCATTCCACATAAAGTTTGAGAAGCAGTGACACATACGGTCATATTAAGTGAACTAAAGGAAGGTGCAATGTTAAATTTCCAAAGTGATTTTGAAATCAATATGCGGCACATCTATCTGATATCACACACTTCTTGCAGCACCATTCATACTGTGACACACTCAGATTGTCTTTCACTGCAGAAACTCTACATCAGCTGTCACATCTCCAAAGATATCTCTCTATTTCACTGCACTATTGCCTTAATTGAGAATTTCAACCTTAAGCTAACCTGCAGATCTTAAAGCAGGGAAGTCAAACACTCTGAAAAACAAATGTTAAAATTTAATCTTCACATTCCAGAGTCATCATAAAAAACTTGGTAGAGAGAGCACTATAATTCACAGCTACAAAAACCCACACCGTCCCCATCTTTGCACACATGACAATTTGCATCCTGTTTGGTCACAGGCTGACCCACGGTGGCTGAAAGGTTTTCCCCCCACCACTCCTCCCTCTACCATTACCAAAACATGCCCACCTCCCCCCCCATTCTCGCTGAATTTTGTCTTAATGCTTCCTTGAAACCTCACCCGCAGTGACACACACGGTAACACATACATGGCTTGACCAATCCCCCTCCCCCCACTGAGGGATCCTCTGGTCAGCGGGAAACCACTTTGACAATGTGAAGGAGAGAGTTCAGCACGAGTGCACGCTCCACCTAAAAAAAAAAACAAGCTCTGCACCAAATTATAACTTGGGAAGGGAGGAAGTTACAGGCTGCTTAGTACAAGAAAAGATCTGGCAGAGCAATGTGTCAGTTTCAAACCAAAACACATAATTATCCACAGGTGTAAAGATCCACTTCATTCCTGGGATTTCTTTTTTTAAACATTTGGACTGCGTCAGCAGAGAATTGGGAAACAAGCAGAATGGATTTCCCCATGACGGAAACCCTCCACTGCTTTCTCGAGTGTACTGGAGAGCTCTTGACCTCACTTCCTGTCCCACTCCCCCTGATATGCTGCTACGGGTACCAGCTGTGCTCGCTTAAAAAAAAAAAAAAAAAAAAAAATCCCCTGGGAGACTTCAAGACTGACATACACACACACACAAATGTAGTCCCCTCCCAGTCCTCGTCCAATAAATCAGTACCGAGGTGACATCATTGTTAAACAAGCTAAAAGTCTCCTCTGACCGCCCCGAGGGATGGCCAATACCCCCAATTCTCCAGCTAAACCTCCATAGCTGCTTCTCCCTATTTGTGTGTGCACTGAGCACCATATGGAGAATAAAGGCTTCAAAGAGTTTCCCCCTGACCAGCACTGCCATCTCAGACCAATTATCCCCAGCTCAGCAGCAAAAGCAGCAGGATAGCTGTGTGTACGTGAATGTGCTTGGATGCAAGAGATGCAACCAAGAGGTAAACAACAAGGAAGAGAGAATGAGTGTGCCTGATTTTTTCGTCCTTCTAGTTTGAATTAAGTTTGGGAGAGAGTGATCATTTCAGCCTTATGAAACTGAGGTGTGATAAATGAGGAATGGGTAGCATGGCTGGCCTCCACTGGGTGTGTGAGATGGTTTGGTGTTCTTCCAAGCAGAGCTGGGGGAAGCAGAAGCTTTCTGCACACGTGGTTTGGTTAAGTGAAGATATTTAATATGACAGCAGAAGGCATGCAAGCACTCAGTGCTCGTTATAATCAGCACTTTGTTACGAGCTACGCAAGTTTAAAGTGATGTCATTATAAAAACTTCCAAAGCATTCAGGCTCGTGAAGATATTTAACAGATGAAAACAGTATTCACATGTGAAGGTGAAGTATCATTGAATATATGGAGTTTCCAGTTGAGTTGATATACTTTAAATAACTGGTTACATTATTTACTGAGAAAATGAATTTTGCCATATCAGTTATGACAAGAACAGTATAATTTATGATATTCAGCTATAAGACATTTAAAAATTTTACAGTAACCAAAATGATATGACAGCAGTATCAGGTTTGGGTTTGGGACACGGTTCAGAGTGTTTTTCCCCCAAAATCTTCCAAAATCAGAGCCACGCCAGCTTTGTTAACTGTGTTCACCTTACTGTAAACTGACCTTTATTTCAGATGGTCAGAAATAACAAGAAAACAGGGTAAAACAGCTTTTTTGGCCTTTTGGCCTGCTATCCCACCAAAGCCCTGTCCTGATCCATGAAAAAACCCTGCAGCTGTTTGGTTTTTGTGGTTAAGTCAAAAACGAAAAAATAAACAACAAAAAAAGGTCTTGGCCAGCATTGGCAAAAAATAACCTAAGATATCCCTCACCTCTATTAAAAATTGTGGGTAATTTCAGATTCTGGGAAAATATACTGCACTTCCTGCACTTCCTGCACAAAATACAGTGTGCCTCACACTGGCTTCTGTCATGCTGTACAAATTCAGTAAATTTTCAGTTTCCTATGTTTAACCAACTAACAGGTAGGGAATGAATTAAAATGAGTGTTCTTTGTTCTGCCATCTTTGGGACCATGTTAGGAAGCAAGTCCACCACACAGATATCAGGATGTTTTTGTAATCTGGCTAAACTATAAAAGGGATTATAGTCTGATGTGGACAGGAATGCCTCAAAGCTAGTCCTGGAACAGTCCTGGTATTTATAAACTCAGAGCCAAGCACTTCAATTTGTCACTTGGACTCAAGCGGACTTCAAATACTCATAAACCCAGAAATTATAACTCAACTTTATGCCCAACAACTTTTTCGACAAGATGTCAACTGAACAGGTCAACCCAGATCTTCCCAAATCTAGCTATGATCATTGTTACTGGCCACCATCAGACCGACAACACGTAATTGCAGATATATTTTGAAGCACGTGCCTAGCACCTAACTTGTGTCTAGTTAGCTCAAAATTGTGTTGGGCACCTGAAGTAAAAACATTCAATTAAACACCTTATAAACCAATCGGAGCCTGATGGAATACAAAACTGCTTAAGCTTTACACATTTTCTGTTGTGCTACACAGGATAGTTTAATCTCCTCTGTTATAGAGACTGTGACATGCTGATGTACTTCATCACGATCAAACATGGCAGCAACAAACTTGCATGGCTCAAAACAAAAGTAGGTTAAAGTTGAATGAAGTCTATGGAATGATAACGAAAATAAAAATCACTGAAACTCCAAGATTGTGTCTGTTAAAATGTCTGTGTCAAAAATAACTATTTTTAAAAAATATAAAAAGAGAGAAACTCAAATCCTCCAGTTTCCTTGTTTAAGCTACTTCAATGACTATTATGCTATTTTCTGTTAACGTGTAATTCTCATTGTCAAATGACTGGGAAATGGTTACAGCTCTAAAGTGGTTCAAGAAAACTGTGACATCAAGGGGGTAATTTCACCGTCTCAAGCAGAAGCACATGGCTGATTACGAGAAGGCCGAGAAATCATGTGAGAAACTGGAAGAAACAATAAAAATCACACACGTGCTGCCCTCGAATAGGCGGGACAACAGAGCATTTACATAAAGGAAATCTGTGTTTCAGAGGAGCAATGTGAATATTGTTGCAAACGTAAACAGCAATGCTATCATATTATTATTTTAAGAATGTTGGGCAAAAACCCCCCCAAACAATTCATGACTTAGGCAAATCAAAAACAGTTTTAGGACTATATGGTCTACACCATGCATGCCTTTTCAACCTTAGGCACCAATAGACTGTTGTTTTTGTTTCTGGGTTTAATAGCTTGTCTAACCACAACAAACAGGCATCACAATTACTGTGGCTATTATTTTACCCTTCAGATAAACAACAAACATCTGTGGTGATCTTACAAAGAACAAAATAGAGGCATAAATGTACAAGACAGCATGAATCACTGACAGGGACACTGGATACACACACACAAAAACTGCAAAACAGGACCTTGACATGTCACGGCATGAAACACTCAGGTGCAAACGAAAAATAATACACAGTATTGTTCAAAAGTCCTCAGCCACCCCTCTTTTCTTTTTATTTCATTTCCAAGAAGCCCAAATTTCTTGTAATTTTTAGAGTTGTCATGAGCAATAGCTCCAAACCTACTCCTTGTATCTGATTATTTTTAGAGAATGTTCTTTTTTTTTGTTTATTAAGCTACTAAACACCGATCCATGAATCCTTCAAGCATAAAAAGGCAACAGCTAATGGAAATGTGGCAAAGAACCAATTTTTAAATTATATTTTAGGCACTTTGTTATTAGCAACCTGTCACAAAAACATATTTTCTTCCCATTTCTTTAGCTGAATCTATGCAAAAATACCAAAGATAACACACTTTGACAGACAAACTTATTTTTGCACTAATTTGAGCAAACTGGACATGTGGAGGACAAAAGAAATGTTAAACCAAAAAGAAAAAACTACAGCAGAGAAACAGTATCTAAAGTCAAGTCTTTCAGAAAAGGTCTCAGTGGAGGATGGCTGTCAAGAAGTTATTCGTCTTGGGAAACAGGGAGAAAAAGCTGAGGTATGCCACATTACACAAAACTGGACTGAAATAATCAATGACAGGTCTGAAGGAGGGATCCAAAAATGACAATTTTTGGTTAAAACTGTCAACAATATGTAGAGGGGAGGGAAAGAGAGAGGTACAACAGTGAGTGTCAACAGACCTCTGTAAAACATGGTGGAGACGGTCATGGTTTAAGGCTGCATTTCAGCCAGTAAAGTTGGAGATCTTGTCAAAATTGATGGAATTATGAGTATCACCAAATCTGCATCCACCATGCAGTACCATCTGAAAATGGTCCGACTGACAACAGCTTCATATTTCAACATGAAAATGATCCCAAACATGCTTCCAGTGCAGTAAAAGCTAACCTGGACAGAAAAAACACTATGAGTCATGGATTGGCCTCCCCAGAGCCCAGACCTCAATATTACTGAAGCAGTGTGGGATCATGTTGACTGTGAACGGAACAAAAGGCAGCCAACATCCAAAAAAAGAGCTTCCAATGTCCTTCAAGAAGCCTGGAGAACTATTCCTAAAGACTACTTAAGGACATTACAAGAAAGCTGATCTTAAAAGGTTCAGGCAGCAATAAAGAATAAAGGTGGTCATGCCAAATATTGACTTTCAAGCTTGTTAAAATTGTACAAACTCTGTTTTTGCCTCATACACTGCATTCCTATCTATGTTTGCACATATTTCCATAAATCACTGCACCCATTTCTCTTTTTTTATTGCTAAATGTAAAGATATGAGGGGTGGTTCAAGACTCTTGCACAGTATTATAAGTCACTATCTGCTGATCTTAAGCTATGCCGTTGCAAGCAAAGAAACCAGCTATCAGTAGGTTCAGCCTGCTATTTTCTCTAAACTGGATTAAAAGTAAGATTAGGTAATGATTGTCAATCCCATTAACTCAGCAGGGGACAAAGCAACCGCGTTACAGCATGGTTGAGAGGGGTAAATGGGCCCGCTTTATTTTACCTCAGTAAATATATAGGTCAAATACTGTACTCTGTACTACTGCAATACTCCTCTTTGGCCAAGCAGGTCATTCACCCTGTCTGTAAATGCAGTGCGTTCTCATGACCTCCCTGAAGCAGGCTGATGTTAACACTCACGCCAGCATCTTGTGATTAAAATCAAGCTTGGCTAGCTGGTGACAATATGATTTGATTGGTGTATTTCCTGGCAGCCCTTGTCCAGCTTCAGCAAATGTTTGTCTGTTTCAGATGCAACGCCATGCCTATTAAGGACAGCAGTAATGTGAGTGAGATCTATATCTGCGGGTAGATCGTCTGTCTGGCTCCACTCATCCATACTTGCTGGACAGTGTAGGAGAAATCCTCAGCATCGACCTGAACGCACCCCCCCGGGAACAAGCGAAGGTCAATCTGAGGCGAAATGAAAACCAGAGGAAGAGAGAAAGAAAAGGGAAAGGAACAAGAGTGCAGATAGAGGCTGGGATCGACTTCAAAGTGCCCCAATCTTGCGAGTTATCAAAACATCTACGCCCTGTTTTTACCTCAAACAAGAGCTGCTTGTTGTGATAATAAACGAGCCATTTTCATGCCTGATCACAAACCTTAAACCTAAACTAGGTTAGAATCTCCCAAGCTATAATAACAGTTATAAAACATCAGGAAATAATCACAATTTAAAGGAAAACCAGAGTCCAGCATTGCACTTTTTCAACTCTGACTGATTTACAGTGACAGTTTCTGTATGTTTTCATTTGCACTCCTGGTGTAGTGAAAGAACCGCATGTAGGCCACCCCCTATTAAAAAAGAAAAACCTAAGCGAACACAGACGACTGATGTTTGTGTGCTTGTGCAGTGAGAGATAAAAGCGATGGGTTAAACAGATGTGGCTCCACATTAGTAGCTCGTATGACAAGGTAACTTTGAAGTCAGAGACTGAATGAGAAGCCAGCAGATTGCTGTGATTTATAATTGCTTTGAAACTTTGCTGCTGTGGCAAAAGGATGCTGTTTGACACACTGAGGAGCGTGTTTCTTGAAAAGTTTGCTGTACAGATCTAACTGAAGGGAAATTAACGTGCACGTTCCCCTGTTTTTCCTTTCTTTTTCTTTTTTTAAACAGAAGGCACTAATGTGGTTTCACTTTGCCCTTAATATTTGTAATACTGTTGCAATGCAGTGGTCAGATGTTGAATGTAAACCGTGAGCTTTTAATGATTTCTTTGAACTGCTACTTTTTCTTAGGGGGAATAATTCCAAAGCGTACATCTTACATGACTTTAAAAAAAACAACACAACAACAAAAACTGTGTGCACAAGTTTGAATCTGTTGTTGAATGTACCCCCCTGTGTTATTCCCTAATAACACACAGGGTCAAAGCCAGAAACAGTTTTTTATGAGACAAAGAGAACCTGCATATTGTTAGATTGGAAAACCTACAATAGCATTAATTGCTTTCCTCATATTCATCAAAATAACTGCCAGCTAATTTTCTGTCACTCTACCAATTGGATCACTTATGCCATTTAGTACATTTTATGCTAGTTTTTACATGCTTTGTTTACAGTAAATGCTGCATCTACACTGTCCAAACAGGCCCTTCTTACGTCAGACATCCTCACAACGTTTACTACAATCTGTTTTATAAACACTAAGCAGCCATTATGAATTTGAGAAAACATAAGTTGATTAGTTGCCAGCTGATTGAGGAAGTGTAACTAGTAATATCAATTAACTCATTCCTCTTTAAAAAAAACAAACAAAAACAAAACTTTATTAACTTAACAAAAACAATACGCATGCACAAAACAGCTATAATCTAGCGATGAGATATTGTTATACAGAAATTTACATTTTTAGCACACATTAATATTAAAGTGACCAACTGTTGATGAGAAAACGTGAGTGGACTCTTGTTTTCATTCCCTTTTAAGGCATTTCAGTTACGAACATAATCTGCATACTTATCATTAATCAAAAGTACTCAACTACAAGATTTACTTTAACAATATATAATCTCTAGGTACTGATATACTTGCAACAGGACTCCTGAGTAAGGTCGATGGTTGCAGTCTCTGTGACTCGAACCACGACCCCTTACATTTAAGGAACACAGACACACAGCTACCTTCTTCCAAAAATGCCATGTTACCTTTAAAAAAAAAACAACAAAAAACACGTAAACCTGACTTTGTTCAGGTTTGCTATGATATACAGACACAAACACCTGGTTAAAAGCGACTTTACTAAACGCAGCAGTGTTGTAAATGATAAATCACAGCAGCTGGACAACATGAGGGCACGTCTCCGATCATAACAAAGTATTTTTTAAAAATGTTTAAACCGCACAAATCTGATATAAAACGACCTGAAATGGTTTTAACCCCTTAAACACAGCACCGTGGTTATAATTAAGCATCTGCAGCGCCGCACAGACGGAGAAGTTTTCGCTCTCCGTTAGCTTACACGCTAACGTTAGCCAAGTTTAGATCACATCAGCATCCGAGCTGCTAGCGGCACCGTTTGGCCTCCACAACAATCAACGAGCCGCTTTCACTGGCAAAAAAAAACCTCGCACGCACTTCTTACCTTGTGTAGCCGTGTCCTCCTGTAATGTTTTGGTAGCAGCTTTGGAGAAAAGGTGTCCGAAAAGGCAGAGTAGAATCGCGGCGGTCCTGCTCCGGTCCACAGCCCGCATCGTTGCAGATGTGTTTAACAACGCAAACGGTTCGAGGAACAAAGTGGAAATCAAACCCGTGTCTGCTAAAAACTCACTGTTCCCCCACGGCACCGCTTATCCCACAAACCAGGCGACTCTCCATGTTCAGCAGCTTCAGCAGCCACGATTTTCCGCCTGTAAAGCTGCCTTTCTCCTGCCCCGCTGTGCATCCCCCTTTCGGTCGCCTTTTTTCTTTTTTTCTCATCGATGGGTCAGGGTGGAAGACGGCCCCATTCCTCTGAGCCACATGCCCCAGAACGGCACCAACAGGCGGCTTCTCCCACACGCAGCACCGCTACCGTCCACGGACCTCCAGCGCCTCCACCTGCCAGCCGAAGTTTTTACAACTTTTACTTTCTAGGAACAGAAAAAGGCTTACAAGGGGCAACAATGAATTTTTTGTTTTTTGTAAATTTATGGGGGGGAAATGAAAAGAAATATAAATTTCTAGCAGTTTAAATTCAATAACTAAATGTCACAGTGACTCTAGAAATACAGTTTCAATATAAAATTATCCGGAAAATAGATTGTGCACTTTGACCCTTTATTCTCTAACATATAACATCTAATCTTCACCTTATACAGCACTGTGCAAACATTTTCAGTGTCACCTCACATTTCTTTATTTTGCTTCCATGTTGTTGTTTTTAACCCAATCGTCTCCAGTGTTGTGTCTACACATAAAAGACAACGAAGCAAAGAACACATTGTATCTTTAGGCACTTTGTCATAAGCAGCCTGTTACAAAAAGAAAAACTCGTCTTTTTTTTCATGAAAAAAATGCAAAAGATTACACAGTACGATAGGCATACAACAAAACAAGAGACAGCCAACATCAACAAAAGAGTGAAATACAAGACACCTGGAAGACTGCTTTAAGTAATTTTATGTACAATGTTTTCATTCATGTTTGCATATTTCAATAAATGCATTTTTCCAGCAAAATATAAAGAAATATGGGGTGACTCAAGACTTTTCCACAGTACTGTAAATATCCAAATTCCATGTCCAACAGTGACCCTTCGTATGTTTTTACTGGAAACTTCAGTTACGAACATAATCTGCATACTTATCATTAATCAAAAGTACTCAACTACAAGATTTACTTTAACAATATATAATCTCTAGGTACTGATATACTTGCAACAGGACTCCTGAGTAAGGTCGATGGTTGCAGTCTCTGTGACTTGAACCACGACCCCTTACATTTAAGGAACACAGACACACAGCTACCTTCTTCCAAAAATGCCATGTTACCTTTAAAAAAAACACGTAAACCTGACTTTGTTCAGGTTTGCTATGATATACAGACACAAACACCTGGTTTATATGGTTTACTTGGTTTATATTGCTGGTAGACTGAATCATGTCACAGCTATGAATAAAAATATATATTTGCATTCATCATATTTCATTTTGTTTGTGTTGGAGACTCTGTCAGTTTGTCATGGCACACTGGGACAGTGAATACTATGGGGCTGAGCTGTTATCAGTGTATTAGCCTTTTCGTTGAAAAGAGCCCATGTGCAACACATCTGCAACATTAGAGTGTTCTTTGTTTTTGCTCCACAGCCAGGACATCAAGATCTAGAGGTTTCCTTACCATCTAATCACTATTTAATGCCCGGTTTTTCTTTAGAAAATATAAAACATGTACATAGTTGAATAGATTAAGTACTACTGTATTTGAGCCAAAACAGTCAAATTCCTCATGCTGCATGTTTGCTTTTTGTGCCAAAAGCCTCTAGTGACTGACTCAGTTTAATATTCTTTTAACATGCAAAGCCTTGTTGAAATACTTGGTGCTACGTCAGGTGGACACAAACACTCTTACAGTGTCCTTCAAAACATTGCCCTGGGACACCCTGATCACAGATTATGTTTAGTTATGGCTCTCTCGGCTTCATGTCCCCAAGCATGTAGGAGAATTTTTCTGTCAGTCGGAGTTCAAAGACAGATCAAACTCTCCACCAGGCGGTGATAAGTTGACAGCTCTGCTCCTCTTCACTCAGGTGTACAAAGGATTTAGCTGCAGGTCTGACGACATGGCAACAGATTGGTCATATCACCTGTTCAACAAATGGGAACTGTGAGTTTCCTGTTCCAGAACAGTGATTGGAGTAAGTTCAATCAACTTTGAGTATGTTCATTCAGAGTTAAGCAAGTAAGTCACCATTGCAACGGGGAAATGAAGCGCAGGACCTCCATTTTTGGATAGAGGAATACGAACAAGTGTCAGCGCAGACCATGATATAAAAACAGGAAGAAAAACAGAGCAATTTAATCAGTTTGTGCCACTTTGTCATCATCACATCAAAGACAGAATAAAGTTTGAGATAAAATCTATACATTTTGTCAGTGCTCATCGTTTAGCCAGCAAGAACTTTGATCAGATAAAGCTGTATCCTAACTTTACATTTGATTTTACAGCTAATTATTCAGCCGAAACCTGACAGGACAAACTGTAGGAAACAAAAAGTAAAGATCAAATGTGGAGAAAACGTTGGGACACCTGATTAGATCAGTTACCCAGATCACAACAGACTCCAGACAGACACACCCTTGGTAATTCCGATAAATAAAGCAGTTGAACCAGTCTGAAACTAAAATAATTTTTGGAATCTTAGTATAGTAGTGGAAGTCTAGTATAAGGAAATTAAACAGAAGAGAAATGTAGCCGTTATTTTCCCAAGAAACTTGCTTTTGCCTTTGCTTTTTACTTTCTTTTTTGCCACGTTTATGTAATACGAATCCATCTTTCCTCCCTCCCTCTCTCTCTCTCTTTCTGTCTAGCTATCTTTATATAAAGTTGCATTAGTATGTCAGCATAAATGGAGTCACATTTTGTCATGTAATTTCAAATGCAAATTTTCAAAGACCTCAACAAATATGAGCGAACAAACAAACTGTTTCTTTGCAGTTTGTCACAGTTGCTGTATTTCCCAAGGAGACAAAAATGCCAATATGTCACACTCAGTCCAGGGTCTTATTTACACTCACTAAATTCTACCTGTTATATGGGCTTTATAGTGTGTAGAGGCAGGAAATCAGCCATGGGGTTCTGCTTATATCTTGTTGAATTCAGTTGGTTAAATCCGCAAAGAACAGCTCACAGAACAAATTTAATCGGAATTTTCTCCAGTTACTCGTTTGTTTTACTCCACCCCAGGACCTGTTCTGGTCATATGACTCACTGTGACGTTCCCTGTTGGCAGCAGTGGTAAAGTTAAAACCCTACTGCACCACTCAGTCTGCTGTCACTGATGTCACATCACACAACAGATATGAAGCACGCTCCTCTCTTAATCCTCATACTCAACAACTTCTGTGTCTTCTCACAGAGTAAGTAAGTTTTAAGCTAACAATCTATTCCAACTTCTTTGTTCTGGAGCATGCAGTTCATGTGCTAGTTGAGACATGTTAAGCACCCAGAGTAATTTTTTGTTTCTGTTACTCAAGAATGCAAATGCCTGAAAAGACATTATTAGACATAAACTGTACATATTTGCGATCATATGACTTGACATCTATGCTTTTCAGTTTTAACCACAGTTTTGTTTTTCAGTTCCCCATGAAATGACCTACGTAGTGGGCTGTTTCGTCCAAGGCCTGACAGAGGTTCAGTTTGAGTTTGATGGCGAAGAGTTTTTATACGCTGATTTCCCAAAAGAAGAGATTGTCTACACTGTTCCCAAATTTATTTTTCCCGATCCGAGTCATGTTTTGGTGGGTTTGAGTATCCTTAAAGATGCTTTGGACAACAGGGACTGGTGTTTAATAATTACTAAAATTGCTGCAATGGAAGAGAAGTATCCACCAGAAGAAAAAGGTAAATCAACCTCAGCATCAATCTCTGTACAGACATGATTGAGAAAATGCTGAGGAAAGTTTTATTTGTGTTTTTACCTCCTCTAGACCCTCCAGAGATTGTCCTCTTCTCTTCTGACAAAGTCGAGCTGGGAGTAGAAAACAGCCTGATCTGCTTGGTGAATCATTTCTACCCACCTTCCATCAATGTTACCTGGACCAAAAATGGCCATCCGGTGTCCACGGGGGTGTCACTCAGTCGGTATTTCCCTAATAAAGATCAAACCTTCCACCAGTTGTCCACTCTGACATTCACACCGAGTGAAGGAGACTTTTACAGCTGCACTGTTGAGCACTCGGCACTGGAAACACCCCAAACAAGAATCTGGGGTAAATATTTGACCTTATGAAGGCACTAAAAACAGAAATTTCATTGTGTCTGTAATGACTTATATTGTATTTAACTTTTTTAACTTTCTCTACAGAAGCTGAGGTCACGAACAGTGATCAAAGTCTTGGACCAGTTATTTTCTGTGGAGTGGGACTGAGTCTGGGCTTACTGGGAATCACAGTCGGAGTATTTTTCTTTGTAAAGGGACACCAACGACAGTAACTTCTCTGCAGTTAAATATAGTCAGCATATGATAAACAAACACTATATTATTTCTGCACAGTACCATTTAAAGCCAATAAAGTTAACACACACAAAACAAATGCAGTAAGTCAACATGTGATAGAGACTAAATGTGAGTTTGTACAATGTGTACATGTTTAATAAACTTCGATGTACATCATGTAAATCAGTTGTATTTTTGATTTTGTCTTCTTTGATATCTTAACCACATAACTTGTAGAGATTGTGCTTCATATTAACCTATAACTGCTATTTTTGTTTATACTTTGCATATACATATATTTAATAAAAAATTTTATACAAAAACATGATAAAGTGATTCAAAGCTTTTTGTATTCTGTGTTTCTTTTTGTGTTTTACATAAATACTATAATCTACCAATACAAAACTTGCTTTACTAGTAATGTGTAATGTTCTGTTTTGTTGTATTAGTCACGATCAAAAAAAAATTCTGAGTTCTCCATTTGACTGAAGTGGCACCATGAAAAAAAATGCTGGTTCAAAATCTTTACTTCCCTGATTTTTAAACAAATGTATTTTTTACTTCTTTTTTTTTTCATCGGTAATCTGAGATTTTTTGCAAAATAACTGAGGAGGTAATATGAGACCCAGTGACAACATGAGCACTGAAATCAAAACAATACATTTCGGGAACTCAACTTCCTGAATTTTACAACTCAGTGCCAACTTTAACTACTGTTGTCAAGGTGTGATGATTCAGTCACCTCGCTCTTATTTACCAGACAGCATGTCTCGTACTCACAGTTTTCTTCCTTTCCTCGTGCTGTTGCTGGTCTTTTCAACAGAAGGTAAGTTACACTTTTTATTTATACTGCTGATCAAAGTGATACAACAGACTCAAATAGCTACTTAGCAGCTATCTGTTTAGCTGTAGGATCTGATGTGTGATGATAGGATATACATTTAACTAACCATGTTAACTACTGTTTGTTGGAAAACATTTTTCAGGCGCTCTCTTTGGATATTATATGGCTCATTGCCAGTTTACTTCCCCTGATGGCCACGATGCCGTGTACGTGGAGCAGTTTTACTTTAATAAGGTGCTAGAATGTCAATACAACAGCAGTGTGGGGAAAGTAGTCGGTTACACAAAGAACGGAATAGAATTTGCAGATAAGCTCAACGGTGACAAGGACTTTATGAAACATGAGGTATGGAAATCAAACCTTTGCAAAAGAAATGTCCAAATGTTTTACGATGGACTCCAGAATTCAGGTAATTTAACAAATCATCACAGAAATTATCTTGAAACTGTGTCTCTTACTCTCTGTCTACAAAGAAAGTAAAGTTTTGTTTTAATGAGTTGTGTGCATTGAATGTTTCCTCTAGTCGAGCCCTACGTTTGGCTGAGGTCTGTGGATGCAGCAGACAGCAGACATCCAAGCATGCTCGTCTGCAGCGCGTACAACTTTTACCCAAAACAAATCAAATTGACGTGGCTCAGGGACGGAAAGCAGACAACAACTGATGTGACTTCCATGGAGGAGCTGCCAAATGGAAACTGGCTCTATCAGATCCACTCCTACTTGGAGTATACACCCACACCTGAGGAAAAAATCTCATGCATGGTTGAGCATGCAAGCCTCAGGAAGCCCATGATATATGACTGGGGTAAGACAGTATTCAATGCTACCTGTATCTGATCTTTAGATTAGAAAATCACACAGTATTTCATTAGTTACTTCATTTTACAGGTTTACACACGTAAATCCACTCAGTGAGAGTTTAAACATAAAATATGACTACCTGCTACTAAATGCAACTGATTCAGATGTAAACTTTATGGTTGTTGTTTGAGTAAAACACGAAACTTGAAGATGTCAGAGTGAGACATGCGATGTTATAAAAGGCGTTTCACACTATTTTTGACATGTTTACCTAAAGCCAGGTAACTTAATAATAAGTAAATGCCACTTACAGTTACTCCAAATCATTTAAGTACATTTTTCTAACGGTATTTCTGTATTTTCACTGTCGTAACTGATTATCATTCAAATATGACTTTGCTTTCTTTGTGGATATATCAACATTTTCCAGCATACATTCCTTTGACATTATCTGAGAGAACACCAACAGGGAATTCACAGAGTAAAAGGCCCATGCTGCCACACATTAAAAACGGCCAAGAGGATTTAGCGACATAGCGGTGATGTGGTTAACACTGTCACCAATTTCCTGGTTTAAAACTTCTAGTTGGCCAGGCCTTTCTGTATGGAGTTTGCATTTTTTCCCTGTGCGTGTGTGGGCTTCCTCTAGTTACTCCAGCTTCCTCCTAAAGTCCAAAGACAAGCATGTTACTCTAGGTCAGCTGGCGCTTCTAAACTGGCCATCCACGTGAGGACGATTAATAAAATACTGCATGAATGTACAACACATTGTAGTCTAATGCACTTTAGAGTTATCAATAATATAAAAATAGTGTCATCGAATTGACTCGTGATTCATATATTTGATATATATCAGTGTAAAATATGTAGATGTAATCTGCTGCTGATGGTAAATGTGTTTTCAGAACCATCGCCTGACTCAGGGAGAGATAAGATTGCTGTTGGTGCAGCAGGGCTGCTGCTGGGTTTGGTGTTTTCAGTTGCTGGGCTCATTTACTACAAGAAGAAATCCAGTGGTGAGTGATTCTTTCTAATAAACATAAAACAATACTTGTGTGATGACAGCACCCACTGATAAGATCTATTGATAAAGATGTTGAACCTTTCTGCAGAGCGGGTCGCGGTGTCAACAACCGAGGTAGATGTTTATATTTAACAGTTATTTTTCCATCACTTTGAAACAGATGTGGAAACATCTACCAGACTATAATAAATCTGTTTTTATTTTTTCTGCAGGTTTTATACCCTGATGTCACACTTTGAGTCGGAGCAGCCTTTTGGATTTCACTGAGATTTTGGTTTCAATGATGTAAAACGTTGTGGTCAACTTGTCTTTAAACTGCCGTCTGAGCTTTTCACAGAGACTCACATCATCCACATTTTCTCCTCACACTGTAAACTTGATCCAAACTCTGCATCACATCAGCTGAGCTTCCACCAGCAAACAGCTGTGTGCTGTTTCCTGTCTGCTTTGTTTTGGAAAGAAGAATTGACAAAGTGAATGTAATATGATGGGTTTTTTTTTTTTTTTTTAGCTTACTCTACTGCCCTCAAGTGGCCAAAAATCAGTTAATGCAGGTAAACCTTCAGCACATGTTGAAAATGGCAGCTGTAAAGCACTGCTGGGTGGAAACAGGAAATGGGCAGTAAGGGCATAACATTTGGGGATTGCAGAGAAAATGTGTAATTATTCAAATTCATGTTTGTCTAATCTGTGTAACAAACACATATGTCATCCTATCTTTCTATCCCAGCTACCCTGGTGTGGATGGTAAATCAATTTTCTGCATTAATGTCGTTTAAATACTGATAATAAATAAAACACTTGGATTTGCTTAAAAATTCCATCCATGTGTGGTTGAGGACATACATTCACAGGCCATTTCATTAGGTACATCCATTTAACTGCTCCCATAACACAAATATTTAATTAGCTAATCACATGGCAGCATCTTAATGCACTTAGGCATGAAAACATGGTCAAATCAAAAGGGAGACAGGTGATTTAACCAACTTAAAAATGACATGGATGTTGGTGCCAGACTGGAGTGTTCCCAGAAGTACTGATTCTTCCACAGAGAATGGTCTGAAAAAGAGAAAATATCCCATCAGCAGCAGTTCTTTGAGTTTAAATGTCTTGCTGATGTCAGAGGTCAGAGCAGAATGGCTTTGGGCTCATAGGAAGGCCACAGTAACTAAAATAACCACTCGTTACAACCAAAGTTTGCAAAAAAAAAAAAAAAGAAAAAGCACTGCAGCAGCAGAAGACCACACCAAGTACCACACCTGACAGCTAAGAACAGGAACAGTTCTTACAGAATCAAAAGTGGACAATAGAAGATTGGAAAACTGCTGCCTGGTCTGATGAGTTGATTTCTGCTGCAACAGTCAGATGGTAGAGGCAGAACGTGGTGTAAAAAACATGAAAACCTGGATTCACCCTACCTTGTATCAACAGTTCAGCTTGCTGGTGGTGTAATAATGCATAAATAAATTTTATACAAAACCACGATAAAGTGATTCAAAGCTTTTTGTATTCTGTGTGTTTCTCTTTGTGGTTTACATAAATACTATAATCTACCAATACAAAATTTGCTTTACTAGTAATGTGTAATGTTTTGTTTTGTTTTATTAATTACACTTAGAAAATATATATATCCTGAGTTCTCCATTTGACTGAAGTGGCACCATGAAAAAAAATGCTGGTTCAAAATCTTTACTTCCAGATTTTTAACCAAATGTATTTTTTTACTTCTTTTTTCCCCATCAGTAATCTTTATGCAAAATAACTGAGGGGGTAATATGAGACCCAGTGACAACATGAGCACTGAAATCAAAACAATACATTTCAGGAACTCAACTTCCTGATTTTTACAACTCAGTGCCAACTTTAACTACTGTTGTCAAGGTGTGATGATTCAGTCACCTCGCTCTTATTTACCAGACAGCATGTCTCGTACTGACAGTTTTCTTCCTTTCCTCGTGCTGTTGCTGGTCTTTTCAACAGAAGGTAAGTTACACTTTTTATTTATACTGCTGATCAAAGTGATACAACAGACTCAAATAGCTACTTAGCAGCTATCTGTTTAGCTGTAGGATCTGATGTGTGATGATAGGATATACATTTAACTAACCATGTTAACTACTGTTTGTTGGAAAACATTTTTCAGGCGCTCTCTTTGGATATTATATGGCTCATTGCCAGTTTACTTCCCCTGACGGCCACGATGCCGTGTACGTGGAGCAGTTTTACTTTAATAAGGTGTTAGAAGGCCAATACAACAGCAGTGTGGGGAAAGTAGTCGGTTACACAAAGAACGGAATAGAAGTTGCAGATAAGCTCAACGGTGACAAGGACTTTATGAAACATGAGGTATGGAAATCAAACCTTTGCAAAAGAAATGTCCCACTGATTTATGATGAGCTCCAGAATTCAGGTAATTTTCACAAAACATCACAGCAATTATCTTAAAACTGTCTCTCTTTCTTTCTGTCTAAAAAGAAAGTAAAGTTTTGTTTTAATGACTTGGATGTTTCCTCTAGTCGAGCCCTACGTTTGGCTGAGGTCTGTGGATGCAGCAGACAGCAGACATCCAAGCATGCTCGTCTGCAGCGCGTACAACTTTTACCCAAAACAAATCAAATTGACGTGGCTCAGGGACGGAAAGCAGACAACAACTGATGTGACTTCCACAGAGGAGCTGCCAAATGGAAACTGGCTCTATCAGATCCACTCCTTCTTGGAGTATACACCCACACCTGAGGAAAAAATCTCATGCATGGTTGAGCATGCAACCCTCATGAAGCCCATGATATATGACTGGGGTAAGAGAGTATTTAATGCTACCTGTATCTGAGTTTTAGATTAGAAAATTACACAGTATTTCATTAGTTACTTCATTTTACAGGTTTGCACATCTAAATAAACTCAGTGAGAGTTTAACCATAAAATATAGTTAGCTGATACTAAATGACACTGAACCAGATGCAAATTTTCTGTTTTTTGTTTGCGTAAAACAAGAACCTTGAAGATGTCAGCTTAAGACAAGAGATGTTATAAAAAGTGTTTCATGCTATTTTGGACAAGTTAACTTAAAGCAAATTTACTTAATAATAAGTAAATTCCACTTACATTTACTCCAAATAGTTTAAGTACATTTTTCTACCGGTATTTCTGTATTTTCACTGTCGTAACTGATTATCATTCAAATGTGACTTCGCTTTATTGTTGGATCTATACTATCAACATTTTTCAGCATGCATTCCTTTGACATTTTATGAGAAAACATCAACGGAGAATTCACAGAGTAGAAGGCCGAGTTTGCCACACATTAAAAACGGCCGAGAGGATTTAGCGACATAGCGGTGATGTGGTTAACACTGTCACCTCACAGCAAGCAGGTTCCTGGTTTGAAACTCCTGGTTGGCCAGGCCTTTCTGTATGCAGTTTCTCCCTGTGCGTGTGTGGGCTTCCTCTAGTTACTCCAGCTTCCTCCTAAAGTCCAAAGACAGGCATGTTACTCTAGGTCAGCTGGCGCTTCTAAACTGGCCATCCACGTGAAGATGATTAAGAAAATACTGCATGAATGTACAACACACTGTAGTCTAATGAACTTTAGACTTACTAATAATATAAAAGTAGTGCTATCAAATTGACTCGTGATTCATATATTTGATATATATCAGTGTAAAATATGTAGATGTAATCTGCTGCTGATGATAAATGTGTTTTCAGAACCATCGCCTGACTCAGGGAGAGATAAGATTGCTGTTGGTGCAGCAGGGCTGCTGCTGGGTTTGGTGTTTTCAGTTGCTGGGCTCATTTACTACAAGAAGAAATCCAGTGGTGAGTGATTCTTTCTAATAAACATAAAACAATACTTGTGATAAGGTTTAATGATATAAATGTTGAACCTTTCTGCAGGGCGGGTCGCGGTGTCAACAACCGAGGTAGATGTTTATATTTAACAGTTATTTTTCCATCACTTTGAAACAGATGTGGAAACATCTACCAGACTATAATAAATCTGTTTTTATTTTTTCTGCAGGTTTTATACCCCGATGTCACACTTTGAGTCGGAGCAGCCTTTTGAATTTCACTGAGATTTTGGTTTCAATGATGTAAAACGTTGTGGTCAACTTGTCTTTAAACTGCCGTCTGAGCTTTTCACAGAGACTCACATCATCCACATTTTCTCCTCACACTGTAAACTTGATCCAAACTCTGCATCACATTAGCTGAGCTTCCACCAGCAAACAGCTGTGTGCTGTTTCCTGTCTGCTTTGTTTTGGAAAGAAGAATTGACAAAGTAAATGTAATATGATGGGTTTTTTTTTTTTTTTTTTTAGCTTACTCTACCGCCCTCAAGTGGCCAAAAATCAGTTAATGCAGGTAAACCTTCAGCACATATTGAAAATGGCAGCTGTAAAGCACTGCTGGGTGGAAACAGGAAATGGGCAGTAAGGGCATAACATTTGGGAATTGCAGAGAAAATGTGTAATTATTCAAATTCATGTTTGTCTAATCTGTATAACAAACACATATGTCATCCTATCTTTCTATCCCAGCTACCCTGGTGTGGATGGTAAATCAATTCTTTTTGCATTAATGTCGTTTAACTACTGATAATAAATAAAACACTTGCATTTGCTTAAACATTCCATTCATGTGTGGTTGAGGATATACATCCACAGGCCATTTCTTTAGGTACATCCATTTAACTGCTTGGTAACAGAAATATTTAATTAGCTAATCACATGGTAGCACCTTAATGCACTTGGGCATGTAAACATGGTCAAATCAAAAGGGAGACAGGTGATTTAACCAACTTAAAAATGACATGGATGTTGGTGCCAGACTGGAGTGTTCCCAGAAGTACTGATTCTTCCACAGAGAATGGTCTGAAAAAGAGAAAATATCCCATCAGTGGCAGTTCTTTGAGTTTAAATGTCTTGCTGATGTCAGAGGTCAGAGCAGAATGGCTTTGGGCTCATAGGAAGGCCACAGTAACTAAAATAACCACTCGTTACAACCAAAGTTTGCAAAAAAAAAAAGAAAAAGAAAAAGAAAAGAAAAAGCACTGCAGCAGCAGAAGACCACACCGAGTACCACACCTGACAGCTAAGAACAGGAACAGTTCTTACAGAATCACAAGTGGACAATAGAAGATTGGAAAACTGATGCCTGGTCTGATGAGTTGATTTCTGCTGCAACATTCAGATGGTAGAGTCATAACTTGTTGTTAAAAAAAAATAAAAACCTGGATTCACCCTACCTTGTATCAACAGTTCAGCCTGCTGGTGGTATAACAATGCTTGTGATATTTTTCTTAACATTATGACCACCACCTTCTGATGGCTGCTTCCACCAGGATAACACACCATGTCACAAAGCTGAGATCATCTCAAACTGGTTTCTTGAACACTAAATTTAGTTCACTGTCCTCAAATGGCCTCCAAGTAAATATAGATGTCAATCCAACAGAGAACCTTTGGAATGTGGTGGATCAGGAAATTCACATCATGGTTGTTTAGTTAACACATCTGTAGCAACTGTGTGATGCTGTCATGTCAATATAGACTGACATCTCTGAGGCATCTGTGCCATCAAACATTAAAGCAGCTCTGAAGGCAACCTGATACTAGTAAGTTATACCTAATAAAAGGGCTGCTGAGTGAAAAATAATGCGCTTTTTGCAAATAAAACAAGCTGTCCCCAGTTAGAAAATATACAAATAATTCATCTTTCCTTATTGTAAAAACTTGATACATTATAGGAGGAAGACTAGCCCACAGGGACAGTGATACAATGTAATATTCAGCCAGAAAACCAGTCATGTGGATGTTACTTTGATCCTTAACGTAGATTAAACATTGATGGAGAGCATTTACTGCACATGCACTTTTCAGTCAATAACATTCACTGTTGGCAGTGAATTCTGTGCAGGATGACACACCCTGCCACACCGAAAATATAGCTCAGGAATGATTTGTTTGATGTCTTTGTTCTGAAACAGCAATTCCAAAAATAAAGAAAAACATTCAATGAAGAGCTCCAAAGAGAAATTTTTTTTCTCTAACTTATTACTACTCACTATAAAACACTGTAAGCTGGTTAAGCGTAAAAACTTAACTCTGCTGTTGCTTGGAAATGTTTTCAAGTAAGTAAACTTTTTTAAAAAAGGAACAGACTTTAGGCTAATTGAAGTCAGGTTTGCCAGTAATCATTGGATCAGCTGTTCCACCAAAGTCAAAAAACCCCACAAAGGCAGAGAAGAAGCAGCCAGAAACCGTGACGTAAACAGTGCAGTGAAAGGAAACTTTACTACAAATCTCCTTTGGAAATATTTAAGAAAAATGGAAATGCCTCCAGCGTGGCTGAAAGTACAGAGTCATTTTGGTGAGAACATAAGAAGTCCATAGGGACCCGTGAACCCTGCAGCTGTGGACACGCACTTCATTCATTATACACCACTTCTGCTTTTAGGGTTTTTACTACTTCTTTACTACTCTACTAATTCAAACGTACAGATTTCGGTGGAGTAACGTGGATAAAACCAGCATGGTTTCATTATTATTAAATGCGAACCACAATTCAAGTGAGTATGAGAGACACAGATTTTTCTCTCCAAACTACAAGAGGGAAAGGATTTTATACCCGTGTGTGTGTGTGTGTGTGTGTGTGTGTGTGCCTATAAGCAAGGTCTTCAGCTTATAGTGCCATTTTTTTTTTTTTTTTTTTTTTTTAACGGTTCCTCTTTTTTGAGGAAACTAAGCATGTGACCCATCTTAGACAGAACAAAAACCTCAGAATGAGCTTCAACAGCAGGATAAGGAAGTCGGAAAGTATTGAAACGTGGAGCAGAATTGCGGTAAAGCCGAAAAGATGGTGTAATAAATTTCATAACATCATGTGAATTTCGGAGGGAACTTTTCTGTATGACAATGATTGCATGAAAGTTATGTAGCTACTGGCAAACGATCTCTCTGAGGTATCTCACCTGTACAACCAGTTAGACTGCTCTATTATCATCAGTGGTCATGTGCTAAGAAGGTGTAGCCGGGCTTTATTGTTAACTGACCCTGAAAGACATCATAGCTTGCACTTTGTTCGGTTTGGACCAGTGCGGGAATTTCCGATGATGGCCACCTGCAGCTCACACATGAGGCGCTCTGCTCTCGTAATCCTGCTGCTCAACAGCTTCTATGTCTTCTCTCAAAGTAAGGATGAATTTCTAATTGACTCCTTTACTTATACTATTCAATGTATGTTTGAATTTTCTCAACTTGTGGCTATATTTGTTAAAACAGCAAAACAAGTCGTCTGGTAACTTGAAGTTTCTTGTTCACTAATACTACTGTGAGGTTAACAATAACAACCCAGCTTCACTGGCATGTATTTCAAAAACAGATCGGCATACTTGACTCTGCACAGATTTTTACATCCACTGCTCCTCCTGATGCAGTCCTATTTTTCTGTGCAGTAGTACATTAGATCATTACCTGCACTGAATGAGGTTAGGATTGTGCTTCACCCTGGGTTCATTCATGTGTTAACCTACAAGCTGAACACTCTGGAAACACACGATTTGATATGTTACGTGTCTCAGAGGGAACAATTTTCACTTTTTGTAACAAAATTTTCCTTGAGTTTGTTATTGATTCCTGCTGTCTTACTCTTTATATTGTATGTACAGTGACAATAAAGGGCTATTCTGTGCTACTCTATTCATACTAATACATTTATTGTTATTCTCTTGTTTGCATTTTTTTTGTCTTTTTTCTCAGTTTCACATGAAATTACCTATGTCGTGGCCTGCTTTGTTGATGGGAGAACTGAGACACAGTATGAATTTGATGCTGAGGAGCTTATGTATGTGGATTTCGAGAGACACGAAGTTGTATACACGGTGCCCAGGTATTTCATATTTAACCCAAGTGAAACATTTCAGGATTTGAATGTATATAACAATGCAAAAAAAGCCAGAAGAACATGTCCAGCACTTCTGTCATACTGGACGGTAGAGGAGAAAAATCCACCTGAAGATAAAGGTAAAGGATTTTTATTCTTGTGTTGACTTCATGTTATAACATTGCTAAAAACATCTGATGATGTTAATTGTGTTTGATCCTACCACAGACCCCCCTGAGAGCATGCTTTACCCTGCAGATGAAGTCGAGCTGGGAGTTGAAAACAGTCTGATCTGCTTTGTGAATTACTTTTATCCACCTTCCATCAATGTCAGCTGGACCAAAAACGGCCATCCAGTGTCTGAGGGGGTGTCGCTCAGTCGGTATTTTCCCAATAAAGATCAAACCTTCCACCAGTTCTCAACTCTGGTGTTCACCCCGAGCGAGGGCGACATTTACAGCTGCACCGTGGTGCACTCGGCACTGGAGACACCCCAAACAAGAATCTGGGGTAAATATTTGCCCCAATGAATAAAAATAAAATGAAAAGATTTGTTTACTGTTGTCAGTAATTATAATGCTTTTTTTTTCTTCTTCTGCAGAAACAGAAATAATGAAAAGCCATGAAAGTCCTGGACTGGATGTTTTCTGTGCAGTGGGCCTGACTCTGGGTCTGCTGGGAGTCGCAACGGGAACATTTTTAATTGTCAAAGGACTTGAAAACAAAAAAATGTCTCAATCTTAGAGAGATTATATGCATGAAAATCACACAAATAAACACAACAAAACTGGGGCACAAAGTCATGGATCACTCAATAAAGAATTCAACATTTAGGTCAGTCTAAAGGTTAAAAATGAACTGTAATGAAACAGTATGCACTAATTGCATCCAATCTTTATTGTGAGAAATGTTTCAGATTCACACAGGAAATTCAAAAGGCCATTTGACTTTTTGTTTCCTTATTTAAATTACTTTACTGCTGTTTGCTTGGGCTGTTGCAGCACTTTTAGCTAACATGTAGTCATTATCTGCAGTAGTAGTAGCAGTGTAGTGGTTTGAACTTTCCCCTAACAGGCAGAAGATCTCTGGTTTGATCCTGGCAGGAGACACAAATCCCTTGGGGGTTGTGTCAGGAAGGGCAGAAACGTTTGCCAAGTAAGAGATATGGAGCTACTGGCTATGCTTGAGACACGAAAGCAGTGAGAAGTGGCTTGTTATTATGAATTTTAAATAAAATGTGCTAAAACAGAGTCTCTAGGAGGCAGCAGTAAAATGTAACAAGGTTTTCTCGAGTAGTGAAGACTGGATTTAAATTTTTTGCATTATATGCACAATAAATATAGTTTGCCATACCTGGGCAATGAAGCTCATTTTTGTCTGTGACTAAACACCAACTGTATTGTTTATGTAACTTTGGTTGTTATTTAATCTTCTTTTCTGTACCAGCGAAATAAAGAAATCTTTGTTGAAAAAAATGACTGTATTGTCTTTCAGCTCTTTATCTTTGGTTAATAAACCTGTAAAGCTCTGATGTTCCATTAAATAAACACATCGGCCATTAAAATCAGTATTATTACAAATAAATAAAAACATATTTCCTGATATGCTGACAGCAGTCAAAAATGTGGATATCAGCTGCTAGCCTGCTGGTGTTCAGATAAATGCAAAACCAATAAGTTTTATAAAATCAAATATAAATCTTTTCAGTAACTTCAAACTTGAGCAATGGTTGTTATGGGTTGTGTTTAATAATTCAAAAGAATCAGGGTAAAGTCTGTGGATATTACATAAAAATTACGACTTGTTACAGAATTGTCTGTGTTTAAAAAAAAAGCTTTACTGTCTGCACAAATCCGACAATAAAATTAAATCATGTCCCACAGAGCACCACGCCTACTAAAAACCTGCATAAAAAATGCTGTTGCTCAATCTGGCGCTTCACTTCCTTCTGCTACAAGATCAGACTTCTTCCTATTTTCATTCGTGATTCCTATTTTTTCATCATGCATATTCGCTGCACTTTACTGCTAACAAGTGTGTTCCTCTTATTTTCAAGAGCAGGTAGGTAACTTTAAGATAGTAGCTGTGTATCGGTCTTACAGTAAGAACAGAAAAGACGTTTGATTCATTTTTTACATTTATTTAGTAAACACAAGCTAACGTTTAAGATTGTTGAACTGGAGCTTGTGTTGTGTGTGAGAAGACAACACACATGAGCATTTCGGCATCAGCTAATTGTTGACTTTGTGTTACAGATGCTTACTTTGGTTACGGGTTGATCCGTTGCCTGTTTACTTCCAAAGATGATGTTGTTTATCTGGCACAGATCTACTTTAATAAGGTGCTTATGGGTCAGTACAACAGCACTTTGGGGAAATATGTTGGCTACACAGAGAAACTGAAAGAAGTTGCAGATGAACTCAACAAAAAATGAACGTTTCTTGGAACAAGAAAAAAAAGAACGAACAGAAGTGCAGAACCAACATCCCGCTAGTGTTTAATGTGCTTTCAAGACCAGGTGAGCATAGAAAAACTCTGAAACTCTAATGATGTTTTAGATTACAGCAGCCATTGATAGTCACACTTTTTATTTCTGTGACATCAATAAAGCACTAGGTAACAGCTTGGTGCTCTACAGGGACTATCCCTAAAATGTTTTTTAAGTACACGAGAAAAAGTTTGCTGGTGACTGAATCAGTGACTGAATCCTGTGACTGGTAAGTTTTTGAAAATTACTAACAGTGCTGCAGTGTTTGCACTGTCGCCTCACAGAAAGAAGGTTCCTAATTAAAAATCCAACCTGTGGATCTGTGTGGAGTTATCATTACCTCCCTGTGTTCAACTTCCTTAAACACTCCAAACTGATGAATTACCAATGAATGAAAATCTCTCCTGATTATTGCGCCATCTCTTTTAAATATTGAAAGTGAAAACACTTTCATAAAGGAAACACCCCTGCGTGCTTAGTTACTGCTCCTCAGCCCTCTTGATGCATTTTGGGAATTAAGATGTCCCTCTGTTAACCTTGGTCACAAGCAGGAAGATGGAGGGACAAATTAGAGAAATGAGAAAAGCCTAGAGTGAAAGTAAAAAGCACAGAGGACACGAAAGAAAAAGCAGTTCCCAAAATAAAACAGTTAGTAGAAACAACAGAACTAACAGAAAATTCATGACCAGGAAACAAGGAGACAGAAAGGCGAGGAATGTCAGCGAAAGTTCGAAAAAAGATACCACAAAACAGACAACCACTGAGTGACACACACCCAAGCCATCTGCCATGAACAGTCAGGGGTGAGAGAAGAGAGACAGGACAAAAGACACACCGTGGAAGAGAGCTAGAGATGAATCTGAAGATCTGAATCCAATGATTAAATGCAGAGTGGTTCATTAATACAAACAGGGTGAAAACAGGTGAGTGAAGAAGAAATGCTAAGTGCATCAACAGAAACAGCCGGCAGTCTAGACCTATTGTAGCATAACTAAGGGAGCGTTCCGAGTCACATGATCCAGCCCTAATTATAAGCTTAATCAAAAAGAGGGTTTTCTGGGAATACTGTTAAATGTTTAATGCCACATTTCCAATACGATACAGATTAATGTGGTGGGTGGGGTCTTTTACATTTTGAGAGAATTGAGTCTACTAACAGGTTAAATGAAATTTTGAGGCTGTCATTTTCAGCATATACATGGATATTAAAATGACCTACTATAATTATTTTATCAGAGCTGAGGACTAAATTAGAAAGTCTAAGATTTCACCTAGGAACTGTGAGTAAGGGCCATGCGAATGATAGTTGACAACAAATAAAACTGTTTTCTGAGTTTTCCGATTAGAGTTTACAATGCTAAGAGTTCTGCTTTGAAATGAAATCTATGAAGTTGTAAATCTGGATCTATGGTTCAAGCGCTTGAGTGGACGATTGCTGCCACTCCTCCTCTTTGGTCTGTGCTTTGAGGATTCTGACAGTTAGTATGGCTCAGAGGATTGATGAATTTAAACTAACATATTCATACTGCTGTAACCAAGTCTCTGTAATAGGAGCAAATCAATATGTTTGTCAATTATTAAATCACTTACTCACAAGGGCTTAGAAGACAGAGACCTAATGTTTAATACTACATATTTAACTGTTTACCCTTTAGTGCACTTGAGGGTTCTTTGTTGTGCTTTCTTTGTCAATTTTTAAATTTAAATCTGATTTTTGGTTTGCTTTTTCGGAGCACGCATCCTCTATTGGAATAGAGCATGACAGGTGAAAAAAAGCTGCAGAGAAGCATACAAGGCTCATTACAGAAACTGTGTTATTGCTGCCTAATCAGTGTTAACTGATGGTATTTAATTTTATACCAAATCGTTCTGACTGTCTGTTCTTTCCACAAGTTGAGCCCACAGTCAAGCTGAGGTTAGTTGAGTCACCAGACAGCGAACATCCAGGCATGCTCATGTGCAGCGCGTACAACTTTTATCCCAAACACATCAAACTGACGTGGCTGAGGGACGGAAAGGAGGTAACTACTGATGTCACGTCCACTGAGGAGCTACCCAATGGAAACTGGCTCTACCAGATTCACTCCCACCTGGAGATTATACCCAAACCCGGAGAGAACATCAGCTGCATGGTGGAGCACGCCAGCCTCATGGAGCCCAAATTTTATGACTGGGGTAAGACAGTGAAAGGAGGAAAGCTTATTGTTGGACCTCATTCTGGTTTATGATATTGTAAATAAATAAGACGTACAAAATTCACAGTATATAAATGTAATATAGTGATATACGTGTTTTCAGATCCAACATCTGAGGCACAGAAGAATAAGATTGCTATAGGTGTAGCAGGGCTGCTGCTGGGTTTGGTGTTTGTACTCAGCGGAGCTGTTTTCTACAAGCGGAACACTACAAGTGAGAAACATGACAAACATGACCTCCTTAATGTCTCTATCTGTAACTTGAGCAATTATATTAGTGAATTTAAGGACTAACTAGTTTACTTGCTCTGTAGGTAACAAGCTGTTTACTCTAACAGTCATTATTTCCACATCTAACTCTACCACACCTTGTAGCAGCTGCAATTTTAACACATTAACACAAAATTATTGTTATTTAAATGGATCAATTTTAACTCTGTCTTCTTTTTATTATTGTATAGGCCGGATTTTGGTGCCAACAAGTTAATCTACCTGTTTGGAGGTGCTGTCTGAAGGTGGAATCATCTAAGAAACAATGGCAGCAAATGGAAAACATTTCATTTTGAGTTTGCCAACTGGGAAAAGATACTTTGTCCACTCAGACTGGAGAATTCAGAAATATTCCGCAAAAAATAAACATATGACTTAAGAATTTTGTTTATAAAACATCACAACTAAATTAACAATGTAACTAATAATTTAATTAATTTATTTAGATTTCTCAGAGTCTGGGCTTTAAATGTTCATGTTGACAGAGATGCTGCTGTTTTGAAGGTCTACTTGATCATGAAATGTTTTATTAATATTACTGAAATTGTTAAAAATGTATATATCTGGGGCTTGGATAAAAGAGTTATATATTTTATTAATCTAGTCATTCAGTTATTCTAACAAGCTGATTTATTTACAGACTTAATGTGAAACTGCAATGTGCAATATGTTCTTCATTTTCTTGTTCCAGCTGTTTTAACTTAAAGATTTTATGCTTTTCTTTGTCAAGTGTGAACTGGATACCTTTGGGTTCGTAGTTCCCTAGGGCCCAGCTGTTCAAAACCAATGTGGCAGGATTATTTGATGTGAAATATCAAAATTAACCTGATCCCAGCAGGAGGCTGAATTTGGTCTGGATTACAAAGGAAAAATGAAACAAAAACTCAAAAGGAAAAGAAAAATAGAACTGGTATACTGAATTTTTTTCACCACTATTTTTACATTTTGTATTAAGTGGTATATTTACATAATGATATATTTTCATACATTTATTTCATAATTGCATTGATGATGCCTTCTTAACGATGAGTTTTAAATATATAAAATATACGATAAACTGAGTTGTGTGGTGAAGTCATCACGTTAACTTTAAAAAGGTTATGAATTAAGAATTTTAAAGGTGAACTTGAAACTTGAAGATGTCAGCTTAAGACAAGAGATGTTATAAAAGGTGTTTCATGCTATTGTGGACATGTTTACTTAAAGCAAGTTAACGTAATAATAAGTAAATTCCACTTACATTTACTCCAAATAGTTTAAGTACATTTTTCTACCCGTATTTCTGTATTTTCACGGTCATAACTGATTATCATTTACATGTGACTTCGCTTTATTGTTGGATCTATACTATCAACATTTTTCAGCATGCATTCCTTTGACATCTTATGAGAGAACATCAACAGGGACAGAGTAAAAGGTCGAGGTTGCCACACATTAAAAATGGCCAAGAGGATTTAGCGCAGGGGTCCCCAATCCCAGTCCGTGAGGGCCGTTGTCCCTGCAGGTTTTAGATCTCACCCTGGGTCAACACACCTGAATCACATGATTAGTTCATTACCAGGCCTCTGGAGAACTTCAAGGCATGTTGAGAAGGTAATTTATCCATTTAAATCAGCTGTGTTGGATCAAGGACACATCTAAAACCTGCAGGGACACCAGCCCTCGTGGACTGGGATTGGGGACCCCTGATTTAGCGTCATAGTGGTGATGTGGTTAACACTGTCACCTCACAGCAAGCAGGTTCCTGGTTTGAAACTCCTGGTTGGCCAGGCTTTTCTGTATGCAGTTTCTCCCTGTGCGTGTGTGGGCTTCCTCTAGTTACTCCAGCTTCCTCCTAAAGTCCAAAGACAGGCATGTTACTCTAGGTCAGCTGGCGCTTCTAAACTGGCCATCCACGTGAGGATGATTAATAAAATACTGCATGAATGTACAACACACTGTAGTCTAATGAACTTTAGAGTTATTAATAATATAAAAGAAGTTTCATCTAAATGTGAATACATTACATTACAACATCAAAGGACTCTGTAGTCATTAGAAAAAGGATTATCTAATCAGAAAAGTGAAAAATTCATATATTTATTTATTAAACATCAGTGTAAAATATGTAGATGTAATATGCTGGTGATGGTAAATGTGTTTTCAGAACCATCGCCTGACTCAGGGAGAGATAAGATTGCTGTTGGTGCAGCAGGGCTGCTGCTGGGTTTGGTGTTTTCAGTTGCTGGGCTCATTTACTACAAGAAGAAATCGAGTGGTGAGTGATTCTTTCTAATAAACATAAAACAATGTTTTTGTCATGACAGCACCCACTGATAAGATCTATTGATAAAGATGTTGAACCTTTCTGCAGAGCGGGTCGCGGCGTCAACAACCGAGGTAGATGTTTATATTTAACAGTTATTTTTCCATCACTTTGAAACAGATGTGGAAACATCTTCCAGACTATAATAAATCTGTTTTTATTTTTTCTGCAGGTTTTATACCCTGATGTCACACTTTGAGTCGGAGCAGCCTTTTGGATTTCACTGAGATTTTGGTCCCGATTACATAAAATGTTGTCGTCGACTTCCTTGTCTTTAAACTCCCGTCTGAGCTTTTCACAGAGACTCACATCATCCACATTTTCTCCTCACACTGTAAACTTGATCCAAACTCTGCATCACATTAGCTGAGCTTCCACCAGCAAACAGCTGTGTGCTGTTTCCTGTCTGCTTTGTTTTGGAAAGAAGAATTGACAAAGTGAATGTAACATTATGGGTTTTTATTTTTAGCTTACTCTACTGCCCTCAAGTGGCCAAAAATCAGTTAATGCAGGTAAACCTTCAGCACATATTGAAAATGGCAGCTGTAAAGCACTGCTGGGTGGAAACAGGAAATGGGCAGTAAGGGCATAACATTTGGGGATTGCAGAGAAAACGTGTAATTATTCAAATTCATGTTTGTCTAATCTGTATAACAAACACATATGTCATCCTATCCCAGCTACCCTGGTGTGGATGGTAAATCAATTTTCAGCATTAATGTCATTTACCTACTGATATTAAATCTAAAACTTTTGTTTGCTTAAACATTTCATCCAGGTATGGTTGGGGGTATTCATTCACAGGCCATTTTATTATGTACACCTATTTAACTGCTCAGTAACAGAAATATTTAATTAGCTAATCACATGGCAGCACCTTAATGTACTTAGGCACGAGCAATGTTCCCTCTAATTTTTCATGTGTCTGAGCGAACACACAAACTCCCTGAGCGGTCCCTTGGACCACTGTGAGCGACATCAGACGTGTGCACTGTGGTCACGCCAGCATCGAATCCATCCAAGTTACATGGTTTATTAAAATAATCAAATTACAGCATTTACATTTATGTTAGACTACTTTTAATTAACTGCTTTAGCCCACTTACAATGAAAATTTAAAAAAATCTTGTTCATGACCTGTGTAGTATGTTAACACTATTGGAAGGAAAAATAACTTGAACTCCAATTTTGAAAACACAACTTTCTTTCTTTCTTTCTTTCTTTCTTTTTTTAATATAAAGCTCTGACTTGTATTATGAGTCTGAGTCTGTGGTCTGGGAGAGAGTCCTGTAACTCTCTGTCTGCAAAATACAGTATATAATGACCAATGTTGGGCAATTAATTATATAGTTACCTCTTCAAAAAAGTAACCGAGTTATGCAAACAAAGTATTTTGCAGCTATTTACCTAAAAATGCAGCCAAGGCGTTTTTTAAATAAACATTTCAAACTATTTACAGAACAATCAGGTGTTCTACGTCAAATCTGATGCCACACAAATTATTTGTGCCACTCCAAAAAATAATTTCTGTCCACTATGAAATAAAGGAGAACAACAGCCTGATACCTGCAGGCCTGACAACAGGAGATGTATCACTCCTGTAACACCTGTAACATTCAGTACTCCTTCATTGTTCTGACACACACAACAAAACTATAGACTACACTACACACTAACTACACAAGATTTGCGCTAAACGTCTCAAATCTCTCACATCTCAAAACACCGCCGTCACTCCTAAAACTTACCCCCAGCTCAGTGCCATTTTGCCATAGTATTTTTTGATTGGTCGACATGGTACATTTTTCCACCAATAGGAAAGGGGTTTTGGTTTTTTGGTTTTGCTCACAGGCAGAGAGTGCTTTCGAACGTTTTCCTTATAAAACGCAGTTTTTACCGTTTCTTCCTGCAGTAAATATAAACAACGATAGTATTCAGGAAGAAAAACAAACATGTATTTTTAGCATAACTCTGGTTTTACGTGGCCTATCAACACAATTTAAAAACTGGTATAAAGTCCACACTTTTCCGTCAGTCGTTCCGTCTGACCTGCTCACATCTCCAATGGTTGTACACGTTGTAATTAACGTGGCTTCACTCCACATCAGCCATGCCGCGTTGCTAGCTAAAACACCGGTGTTGGCACATAAGGACGCTGTCATAGCCTGTCAACGACGTTGATTAGCTGCGTATATACGAATGTGAATCGCGTGATTGGCTGGACTATGGGATAAGGTGGCTTCTAATCCCATACGGGAGCAGCCAGTCACTTACTGACTAACAGTGCAAAACAGAATTTTAATTTCAATTCAGGTTAGATTTTTTTTTTTTTGTGCGCAACGCAGACTTTCTGTGCACAGAGACCGTGCCAGCAGTGCGCAATTGGGACAGGTGATTTAAGTAACTTGAATATGACATGGTTGTTGGTACCAGACTGGAGTGTTTCCAAAACTACTGATGTACTGAGATTTTTCCATCTATCTAAAAGGTTTGGGTTTCGTCTGAAAAAGAGAAAATATCTCATCAGCAGCAGTTCTTTGGGTTTAAATGTCTTGCTGATGTCAGAGGTCAGAACAGAATGGCTTTGGGCTCATAGGAAGGCCACAGTAACTAAAATAACCACTCGTTACAACCAAAGTTTGTAAAAGAGAACTGCAGCAGCAGAAGACCACACCGAGTGCCACACCTGTCAGATAAGAACAGGAACAGTTCTTACAGACTCAAAAGTGGACAGTAGAAGATTTGAAAACTGATGCCTGGTCTGATGAGTTGATTTCTGCTGCAACATTCAGATGGTAGAGTCATAACTTGTTGTTAAAAAAATAAAAACCTGGATTCACCCTACATTGTATCAACAGTTCAAGCCACTGCTGGTGTAATAATGCTTGTGATATTTTCTTAACATTATGACCACCACCTTCTGATGGCTGCTTCCACCAAGATAACACACCATGTCACAAGGCTCAGATCATCTCCAAATGGTTTCTGGAACACTAAACTTAGTTTACTGTCTTCAAATGGCCTCCAAGTGAATAGATGTCAGTCTAACAGAGCACCTTTGGGATGTGGTGGATCAGGAGATTCACATCATGGTTGTTTAGCTAACACATCTGTAGCAACTGTGTGATGCTGTCATGTCAATATGGACCGAAATCTCTGAGGCATCTGTGCCATCAAACATTAAAGCAGCTTTGAAGGCAACCTGATACTAGTAAGTTATACCTAATAAAAGGGCTGCTAAGTGAAAATGTAAAAAAAAAAAATACTTACAAAGGATCTAATCATTTTGTCTGACATGCTTTTTGCAAATAAAACAACCTTGGCCTGGTTAGAAAATATTAAAATAATCAATCTTTCCTTATTGTAAAAACTTCAACCATTATAGGAGGAAGACTGGCCCACAGGGGCAGTGATACAGTGTAATATTCAGCTGGAAAACCAGTCATGTGGATGTTACTTTAATCCTTAATGTAGATTACCGAGGTACCCCTGAGCAAGGTACCGTCCCTACACACTGCTCCCCGGGTGCCCAATGGCTGCCCACTGCTTCACTGAGTGAATAGGTTAAATGCAGAGAGGAAGAGTGTTTACTGTACATGCAATTTTCAGTCTATAACATTCGCTGAAACTATAGTTCAGGAATGATTTGTTTGATGTCTTTTTTCTGAAACAGCAAGTCCGAAAATAAAGAAAAGCATTCAATAAAGAGCTCCAATAAAGAAAAAAGTGTTTATTTTAAAACTAGGCTTAGCACATATCTGTGAAATAGCCCAAATAGTTTAAGTCTAAAGAGGTTAAAGAGTTCACTTGACTTAGGAACATTTTTTGCTTAAACTTATTAATACTCACTATAAAACACTGTAAGCCAATTAAACTTAAAAACTTAACTCTGCTGTTGCTTGGAAATGTTTATAAAGAAGTAAACTTGAAAAAAAAGGGAACAGACTTCAGCCCATTTACATACACTTTGTGCTGCCTGAGGTTTGCCAGTAATCACTGGATCAGCTGTTCCACCAAACTCAACAAAAAACTGACAGAGGAAGAGAAGAAGAAGCAGCCAGAAACCATGATGTTAACAATGCAGTGAAAGGAAACTTCACTACAAATCTCCTTTGGAAATATTTAAGAAAAATGGAAATGTCTCCAGCGTGTCTAAAAGTACAGAGTCATTTTGGTGAGAACATGAGAAATCCAGAGGCACCTGTGAACCCTGCAACTGTGGACACTCACTTCATTCATTATACACCACTTCTGCTTTTAGGGTTTTTACTACTTCTGTATACTCAATCAATTCAAACGTACAGATTTCTGTGGAGTAACGTGGATAAAACCATCATCATTTCCAGCATGGTTTTATTATTATTATATGGGAAACACAAATTAATTGAGTATAAGAAAAACACAGCTTATAGTGTAATATTTTTGTTTTTTTTTTACGGTTCCAATTTTTTGAGGAAACTAAGCATGTGACCCATCTTAGACAGAACAAAAACCTCAGAATGAGCTTCAACAGCAGAATAAGGAAGTTGGAAAGTATTGAAACGTGGAGCAGAATTGTGGGAAAGCCGAAAAGATGGTTTAATAAATTTCATAACATCGTGTGAATTTCTTAGGCAACTTTTCTGTATGACAATGATTGCACGAAAGTTATGTAGTTACTGGCAAACGATCTCTCTGAGGTATCTCACCTGTACAACCGGTTAGACTGCTCTATTACCATCAGTGGTCATGTGCTAAGAAGGTGTAGCCGGGCTTTATTGTTAACTGACCCTGAAAGAGATCATAGCTTGCACTTTGTTCGGTTTGGACCAGTGCGGGAATTTCCGATGATGGCCACCTGCAGCTCACACATGAGGCGCTCTGCTCTCGTAATCCTGCTGCTCAACAGCTTCTGTGTCTTCTCTCAAAGTAAGGATGAATTTCTAATTTACTCCTTTACTTATACTATTCAATGTATGTTTGAATTTTCTCCAATTGTGGCTATATTTTGTTAAAATAGCAAAACAAGTCGTCTGGTAACTTGAATTTTCTTGTTCACTAATACTACTGTGAGGTTAACAATAACAACCCAGCTTCACTGGCATGTATTTCATCACTGCTCTTCCTGATGCAGTCCTATTTTTCTGTGTAGTATTATATTAGATCATTAACTGCACTGCATGAGGTTAGGATTGTGCTTCACCCTGGGTTCATTTGTGCGATAACTTGCATTACAAGCCAAACACTCTGGAAACACATGATTTGATGTTATGAAATGTGGTACGTGTTTCCTTTATTTTCCTTGAGTTTGTTATTGATTCCTGCTGTCTTACTCTTTATATTTTATGTACAGTGACAATAAAGGGCTATTCTGTTCTGTTCTATTCATACTAATACATTTATTGTTATTCTCTTGTTTGCTTGCTTGTTTGTTTGTTTTTTGTCTTTTTTCTCAGTTTCACATGAAATTACCTATGTCGTGGCCTGCTCTGATGATGGGAGAACTGAGGCACAGTTGGAATTTGATGCTGAGGAGCTTTTGTATACAGATTTCGAGAGACACGAAGTTGTATACACGGTGCCCCGGTATTTTATATTTAACCCAAGTGAAACATTTCAGGATTTGAATGTATATAACAATGCACTCAAAGCCAAGAGAGCATGTCCAGCACTTCTGTCATACTGGACAGTAGAGGAGAAAAATCCACCTGAAGTTAAAGGTAAAGAATTTTTATTCTTGTGTTGACTTCATGTTATAACATTGCTAAAAACATCTGATGATGTTAATTGTGTTTGATCCTACCACAGACCCCCCTGAGAGCATGCTTTACCCTGCAGATGAAGTCGAGCTGGGAGTTGAAAACAGTCTGATCTGCTTTGTGAATTACTTTTATCCACCTTCCATCAATGTCAGCTGGACCAAAAATGGCCATCCAGTGTCTGAGGGGGTGTCGCTCAGTCGGTATTTTCCCAATAAAGATCAAACCTTCCACCAGTTCTCAACTCTGGTGTTCACCCCGAGCGAGGGCGACATTTACAGCTGCACCGTGGCGCACTCGGCACTGGAGACACCCCAAACAAGAATCTGGGGTAAATATTTGCCCTAATGAATAAAATTAAAATGAAACGATTTGTTTACTGTTGTCAGTAATTATAATGCTCGTTTTTTCTTCTTCTGCAGAAACAGAAATAATGAAAAGCCATGAAAGTCCTGGACTGGATGTTTTCTGTGCAGTGGGCCTGACTCTGGGTCTGCTGGGAGTCGTAACGGGAACATTTTTAATTGTCAAAGGACTTGAAAACAAAAAAATGTCTCAATCTTAGAGAGATTATATGCATGAAAATCACATAAATAAACACAACAAAACTGGGGCACAAAGTCATGGATCACTCAATAAAGAATTCAACATTTAGGTCAGTCTAAAGGTTAAAAATGAACTGTAATGAAACAGTATGCACTAATTGCATCCAATCTTTATTGTGAGAAATGTTTCAGATTCACACAGGAAATTCAAAAGGCCATTTGACTTTTTGTTTCCTTATTTAAATTACTTTACTGCTGTTTGCTTGGGCTGTTGCAGCACTTTTAGCTAACATGTAGTCATTATCTGCAGTAGTAGTAGCAGTGTAGTGGTTTGAACTTTCCCCTAACAGGCAGAAGATCTCTGGTTTGATCCTGGCAGGAGACACAAATCCCTTGGGGGTTGTGTCAGGAAGGGCAGAAACGTTTGCCAAGTAAGAGATATGGAGCTACTGGCTATGCTTGAGACACGAAAGCAGTGAGAAGTGGCTTGTTATTATGAATTTTAAATAAAATGTGCTAAAACAGAGTCTCTAGGAGGCAGCAGTAAAATGTAACAAGGTTTTCTCGAGTAGTGAAGACTGGATTTAAATTTTTTGCATTATATGCACAATAAATATAGTTTGCCATACCTGGGCAATGAAGCTCATTTTTGTCTGTGACTAAACACCAACTGTATTGTTTATATAACTTTGGTTGTTATTTAATCTTCTTTTCTGTACCAGCGAAATAAAGAAATCTTTGTTGAAAAAAATGACTGTATTGTCTTTCAGCTCTTTATCTTTGGTTAATAAACCTGTAAAGCTCTGATGTTCCATTAAATAAACACATCGGCCATTAAAATCAGTATTATTACCAGTGTTGGGTAAGTTACTTTAAATTAGTAACTTAGTTACATTACTAGTTACTTCTCTAAAAAAGTAACTCAGTTACTTCAAGTTACTCGTTACTTTCAAAGTAACTAGTTACTAGGGAAAGTAACTTTGGTTTTACTCAGAATTCTCTTGTTAATGTGTTGCTTCCGTAACTGGATACCCAGCAAGATTGCCAGTCTTCTAGCTTGCTTACTTGCCACAAGTGCACTGTGCCACCTACCAATAGAAAGGAAAAAATAATGTGCACATTTCCACGAGAGAAATCCCACGCCTGGACCGTCGTTGACCGCCGCCATGATTCTAGCCTGCTTTTTACATCCAACACAAAAACTGCAGTCGTGGTCCTTTTGATTGTACTCAGAACTTGGAAATTCTGCCTTCTGAATAGGAAGATGTAGGTAACACCAGACTGCAGATGAGCTGCATACAGAGCTGGACTGGGACAAAAAAATCATCCCGGGCATTTTGACTAGAGACCGGCCCACCATTATAGGAAAAATCATAAAGCCTTTGAATGAAAATAAACACTGTTGTGACAGTGATGTACACTGTTCTGATGGTATATATGTATCAATCTATCAATTGTTTGTTGTAAGACTCAGATAATTATTTTTTTTAAAGCGAGACATTTTAAATGAGAATAATAAAGAAAACTATTTTCTTGTGCCCCCCTTTCCCTGTTAATGCCCTACATGGACCCCTGGCAAAAATTTGCTAGACCCGCCCCTGCACAGTTACCAGCTGTCAGCTACATAGAAAAGGATCTTGGTGTTATTTGTCTCTCAGAAACAGTTCATAACTTCCCTTCAACTCATTCATGTCACCTAAAAGGTAAACCTGTTTCTCCATCACCTGTTCAGCTCTGATGATTCAGTAAGGACATCTCCTGGTTTCATCTGCATGTGTCCCTCTCACCAGATAACCAAACCAATATCATGACCAGCAGCTTTACAGCTGTGGCTCCAACAAACATCAGCTGATACTAGCAATTAATATTAAATAAATTCTAACAACAGCTGATCAAGCTTAAACGTGCTGCTGTTGTTTAACGCGACATCCCGCGGTTTCCTCTTTCTGGCGCAAAGTGGGCGATAAACAAACAAGAGAGAAAAGCCGATCAGCTGATCATTGATCAGTTTCGTGATTGAAGTAGAAACAGGAGAGGGGGAGGAGAGAATGAGAGAAGAAGTGGCAGCTGTGCAGCTTCAGCTTTGTGTCTTTTTCATTGTAGCTGAAGTCCGGGACAAACTGTGTTCCTTTTCACCTCAGTACGAAACGCGTAATATTTTATCTGAATACCAGACGATTCTGTTTTTTACTGGACGGTTGGCAACTCTAATAATTAACCGTATGAACAAAATAAAGTTCAACATCAGTAACATAGCACCCACCCAGCTGTATAGAAACTCCGTCATGCTAGCTAGCACGCAGTACGAAAATGTCAGCATACCGAAAATAAACTCCACCTAAACTTGGTTTATATCTGACCCAGATAGACTGCAGGTCATAACTTCTTACCTGAAGTTCAGTTCACCTGACACTCTCGGACCGGCGGCCGCTTCGGGTCTCTCCTCTTGCCTCCCTTTTCCTTCATCCACCTGCTGGCTTTCACCACTTGCTAATGTTATTGAATCTGTGGAAGCTCCGCGATATCCACCACACGAAGTAACGAGTAACGAGCCTATCTAAATCCCAGTAACGAGTAACGCGTTCCTGGTTTTGGCATAATAACTAGTTACCGTGCTCGTTACCACAATAATAACGTAGTTACTGTAACGCGTTACTTAATAACGCGTTAGTCCCAACACTGATTATTACAAATAAATAAAAACATATTTCCTGATATGCTGACAGCAGTCAAAAATGTGGATATCAGCTGCTAGCCTGCTGGTGTTCAGATAAATGCAAAACCAATAAGTTTCATAAAATCAAATATAAATCTTTTTAGTAACTTCAAACTTGAGCAATGGTTGTTATGGGTTGTGTTTAATAATTCAAAAGAATCAGGGCAAAGTCTGTGGATATTACATAAAAATTATGACTTGTTACAGAATTGTTTGTGTTTAAAAAAAGCTTTACTGTCTGCACAAATCCGACAATAGAAGTAAATCATGTCCCACAGAGCACCACGCCTACTAAAAACCTGCATAAAAAATGCTGTTGCTCAATCTGGCGATTCACTTCCTTCTGCTACAAGATCAGACTTCTTCCTATTTTCATTCCTATTTTTTCACCATGCATATTCGCTGCACTTTACTTCTAACAAGTGTGTTCCTCTTATTTTCAAGAGCAGGTAGGTAACTTTAAGATAGTAGCTGTGTATCGGTCTTACAGTAAAAATAAAAAAGACGTTTGATTTATTTTTTTTAGAGAAATTAAACACAAGCTTACATTTAAGATTGTTGAACTGGAGCTTGTGTTGTGTGTGAGAAGACAACACACATGAGCATTTCGGCATCAGCTAATTGTTGACTTTGTGTTACAGATGCTTACTTTGGTTACGGGTTGATCCGTTGCCTGTTTACTTCCAAAGATGATGTTGTTTATCTGGCACAGATCTACTTTAATAAGGTGCTTCAGGTTCAGTACAACAGCACTTTGGGGAAACATGTCGGCTACACAGAGAAAATGAAGGAAGTTGCAGACGAACTCAACAAAAACAAACGTTTCTTGGAACAAGAAAAAAAGAACGAACAGGAGTGCAGAACCAACATCCCGCTAGTGTTTAATGTGCTTTCAAGACCAGGTGAGCATAGAAAAACTCTGAAACTCTAATGATGTTTTAGATTACAGCAGCCATTGATAGTTACACTTTTTATTTCTGTGACATCAATAAAGCACTAGGTAACAGCTTGGTGCTCTACAGGGACTATCCCTAAAATGTTTTTTAAGTACATGAGAAAAAGATTGCTGCTGACTGAATCAGTGACTGAATCCTGTGACTGGTAAGTGTTTGAAAATTACTAATTTGTGGCACAGTGCTGCAGGGTTTTGCACTGTCGCCTCATAGAGTGAAGGTTCTTAGTTTGAACCCGAACTATGGATCAGTGTGGTGTTATCATTACCTCCCTGTGTTCAACTTCCTTAAACATGTCCAAGCTGATGAATTGCATGATGAATAAAAAGCTCTCCTGATTTGTCAAATGTTTAATGCCACATTTCAGAACAAGATCCAGATCAAACTGGTGGTCTGTCATTTTCAGCATATACATGGATATTAAAATGACCTACTATAATTATTTTATCAGAGCTGAGGACTAAATTAGAAAGTCTAAGATTTCACCTAGGAACTGTGAGTAAGGGCCATGCGAATGATAGTTGACAACAAATAAAACTGTTTTCTGAGTTTTCCGATTAGAGTTTACAATGCTAAGAGTTCTGCTTTGAAATGAAATCTATGAAGTTGTAAATCTGGATCTATGGTTAAAAAGCTTGAGTGGACGATTGCTGCCACTCCTCCTCTTTGGTCTGTGCTTTGAGGATTCTGACAGTTAGTATGGCTCAGAGGATTGATGAATTTAAACTAACATATTCATACTGCTGTAACCAAGTCTCTGTAATAAGAGCAAATCAATATGGTTGTGAAGTAATAAATCATTTACTCACAAGGGCTTAGAAGATTAATACTACATATTTAACTGTTTTACTCTTTAGTGCAACTTGAGGGTTGTGCTTTGTTGTGCTTTCTTTGTCAATTTTTAAATTTAAATCTGATTTTTGGTTTGCTTTTTGGCCGACTGGGAGCACGCATCCTCTATTGGAATAGAGGATGACAGGAAAATAGAAGCTGCAGAGAAGCATATAAGGCTCGTTACAGAAACTGTGTTATTGCTGCCTAATCAGTGTTAACTGATGGTATTTAATTTTATACCAAATCGTTCTGACTGTCTGTTCTTTTCACAAGTTGAGCCCACAGTCAAGCTGAGGTTAGTTGAGTCACCAGAAAGCAAACATCCTGGCATGTTCATGTGCAGCGTGTACAACTTTTATCCCAAACACATCAAACTGACGTGGCTGAGGGACGGAAAGGAGGCAACTACTGATGTCACGTCCACTGAGGAGCTACCCAATGGAAACTGGCTCTACCAGATTCACTCCTACCTGGAGATTATACCCAAACCCGGAGAGAACATCAGCTGCATGGTGGAGCACGCCAGCCTCATGGAGCCCAAATTTTATGACTGGGGTAAGACAGTGAAAGGAGGAAAGCTTATTCTTGGACCTCATCCTGGTTTATGATATTGCTATTAAATAAGACATATTAAATTCACAGTATATAAATGTAATATAGTGATATACGTGTTTTCAGATCCAACATCTGAGGCACAGAAGAATAAGATTGCTATAGGTGTAGCAGGGCTGCTGCTGGGTTTGATGTTTGTACTCAGTGGAGCTGTTTTCTACAAGCGGAACACTACAAGTGAGAAACATGACAAACATGACCTCCTTAATGTCTCTATCTGTAACTTGAGCAATTATATTAGTGAATTTAAGGACTAACTAGTTTACTTGCTCTGTAGGTAACAAGCTGTTTACTCTAACAGTCATTATTTCCACATCTAACTCTACCACACCTTGTAGCAGCTGCAATTTTAATACATTAACACAAAATTATTGTTATTTAAATGGATCAATTTTAACTCTGTCTTCTTTTTATTATTGTATAGGCCGGATTTTGGTGCCAACAAGTTAATCTACCTGTTTGGAGGTGCTGTCTGAAGGTGGAATCATCTAAGAAACAATGGCAGCAAATGAAAAAAATTTCATTTTGAGTTTGCCAACTGGGAAAAGATACTTTGTCCACTCAGACTGGAGAATTCAGAAATATTCCGCAAAAAATAAACATATGACTTAAGAATTTTGTTTATAAAACATCACAACTAAATTAACAATGTAACTAATAATTTAATTAATTTATTTAGATTTCTCAGAGTCTGGGCTTTAAATGTTCATGTTGACAGAGATGCTGCTGTTTTGAAGGTCTACTTGATCATGAAATGTTTTATTAATATTACTGAAATTGTTAAAAATGTATATATCTGGGGCTTGGATAAAAGAGTTATATATTTTATTAATCTAGTCATTCAGTTATTCTAACAAGCTGATTTATTTACAGACTTAATGTGAAACTGCAATGTGCAATATGTTCTTCATTTTCTTGTTCCAGCTGTTTTAACTTAAAGATTTTATGCTTTTCTTTGTCAAGTGTGAACTGGATACCTTTGGGTTCGTAGTTCCCTAGGGCCCAGCTGTTCAAAACCAATGTGGCAGGATTATTTGATGTGAAATATCAAAATTAACCTGATCCCAGCAGGAGGCTGAATTTGGTCTGGATTACAAAGGAAAAATGAAACAAAAACTCAAAAGGAAAAGAAAAATAGAACTGGTATACTGAATTTTTTTCACCACTATTTTTACATTTTGTATTAAGTGGTATATTTACATAATGATATATTTTCATACATTTATTTCATAATTGTATTGATGATGCCTTCTTCATTATAAGTTTTAAATATATAAAATATATGATAAACTGAGTTGTGTGGTGAAGTCATGACTAACTAACGTTAACTAAAAAGGTTATGAATTAAGAATTTTAAAAGTGATCACAGTAGGTAATAGTAAAATCATTAAAAACTTAAATCTATGCATATGATTTTAATGTTTGCTGCCATCTGCTGGTCATTTGTTAGTTTAGTAAGTTGGGCCAATCGCAGTAAAGACAAACACTGCAGAGCGTGTGTTGCTGCACAAAAGCAAACAGAGATGTTCATGTTTGTGAAACATGGTGGCAGTAGCATCATGGTGTAGTGCGTCTCAACAGCAGAGGCAGGAAGAGCTGATGGAGAAGCCAAATAAGTCTGAAGTCCTTTTTCAGGTAAAGTATTTACAATAGACAAAATAATCGTCTCAAGGCGGTTTATATTAAAAGGTAAAACCTACAATAACACATACAGAGAACAACCCAACAATCATATGACCCCTATGAGCAAGCACATTTGGGGATAGTGGGAAGGAAGAACTCCCTTTTGTCAGGAAGAAACCTCCAACAGAACCAGGCTCAGAGAGGGGCAGCCATCTGCCGTGACCAGGGTGAGGGGTGGAAGACAGGACAAAGACATTAATCAATCAATCAATGCAGAGAGGTCTATTAACATCCAGCCCTAACTATATACTTGGCAACAAGGAAAGTTTTAAGCCTAATCTTAAAAGCAGAGATAGTGTCACGTCCGGTGTGGCAGACGTGTGGAGTTTGTAGAAAAGGACCCAAAATGCGGCAGCTATGGTGCAGGTGAGTATTGATTGACAGGAGTGGAAACAAACAGCGATGGCGGGGGAACATGAAACTGGAACCTAAACTGGGCAGAGCTAACAAAACAAACCTGAACGAAGATGCAGGGAGGTACGGGGAAATACACCGAGAGGCGGACGGAGAGACGCAGGAAGAGCGAGGTGAACAACACAGATGAACCAGCAACGAGGACAGGTGAACACACACTATAAATACACACCAGTAATCAGGGGATGGGAAACAGGAGGGAAACACACCTGGGAAACATAACAGCTGACGGGGCAGGGGAAACGTAAACAGAACGCGCTGACATAAGACAGAGACCTTCAAAGTAAAACAGGAAACACATGCACGTAATGACACAAACTCAGAGACGTGGACTAAACATAGAGACCTACTACACTAAGGGGATGCACAAGCAGGGAAGACACCAAACAGAGGGAACACCACTAAACCCTAGGAAACCCAAAACAACAGTCATAATACAAACCAATAACACTGGGTCACCGACCCAGGACCATGACAGATAGTATCTGTCTCCCAAATACAAATTGGAAGCTGGTTCCAAATATGAGGGGCCTGAAAGCTAAAGGCTCTGCCTCACACTCTACTTTTAAATACTCTAGGAACCACAAGCAAGCCCATAGTCCGAGAGTGAAATGTGATATGGTACTATAGGGTCATTAAGATAAGATGGGGCCTAATTATTCAAGACCTTGTATGTGAGGAACAGGATCTTGAATTCAATTCTGGATTTAACAGGGAGCCAATGAAGGGAAGCCAGTATAGGGGAAATATGCTCTCTCTTTCTCGTACTTGTCAGTACTCTTGCTGCAGCATTTTGGATTAACTGAAGGGTTTTCAGGGAGTTTTTATGGCATCCTGATAATAACGAATTACAGTAGTCCAGCCTAGAAGCAATAAATGCATGAACTAGTTTTTCAGCGTCACTCTGAGACAGGATATTTCTAATTTTAGAGATATTGCGCAAATGGAACAAAGCAGTCCTACATATTTTTTAATACGTGCACCGAAGGACATTTCCTGATCTAAAATGACTCCAAGGTTCCTTGCAGCGTTACTGGAGGCCAAGGTAATGTCATCAAGTGTAAGAATTTGGTTAGATACTATATTTCTAAGATTTTCAGGGCAGAGTATAATAACCTTGGTTTTATCTGAAATTAGAAGCAGAAAATTTGAGGTCATCCAGATCTTTTTGTCTTTAAGACATTCCTGCAGTTTAACTAATTGGTGTGTGTTACCTGGCTTCATGGATAGATAAAGCTGGGTGTCATCCACATAGCAGTGAAAATGTATGCTATGCCTTCTGATGATACTACCTAAGGAAGCATGTATAATGTAAACAGAATTGGTTCTAGCACGGAACCCTGTGGAACTCCATAATTAACCTCAGTGTGTGAAGAGGACTCTCCATTTACATTAATAAACTGGAGTGTATTAGATATGATACAACGCAGCGCAGTACTTGTAATACCTACAGCATGCTCTAATCGCTCTAATAGAATATTATGGTCTAGCAGGACAAGCACAGAGATGAGTCCACTGTCAGAGCGCCATAAGAAGATCATTTGTAACCTTCACTAAAGCTGTTTCTGTGCTGTACTGTAAATGCCAGGTGGATGCTTCTCACCTGGCACTGACAACTGAGATAAACAGTGAACTGACAGCCTTTCAGAGATAGCGAAAAAGCTCTGGGGCGAATCTGGTCCAGAGTCACTTTCATATCTGAATACACTCACTACAGATGGTAGGTGGCCAGAGTTTTTGAAGTGACTCTGGGATCAAAACATAAAGTACTGAAAACTATTTAACTGACCATTACTTGATTGCATTTGTTTATTTTTTTTAAACAGTAGTGGAAATACGTTGGTCAGCTGCAGCTGTTGTGTGGGGCATTCTAAATTTTGTGTTTTTGATCTCTCTTGTCTGACTGAAACATGTTTGTCCTACATTGGCCACTGTAGTTAGGGTAATGTACTTGAAATGGGGTGGGTAAGAAAGCAGAACTGACAGCTATCTGCTGACATCTAGTGGTTCCCGCTTGTTACACATTGTGTAACTTTACAGACCTCACAGCACCATACTATTTTAACAGAGCCCATTGCTCTCAGACTGCAGGAAAGACAGCTTCATCAATTCAGTCATCTGATCTCAACCCAACAGAGCATGCCTTTTAGATTAGATCAGATAAAACTCTATTAATCCCTCGGGTGGGTTCCTCCAGGAAATTCTGTATAATTGCAGAAGAATTTTAGTTTTTGAAGACAAGACTTAAGGCAGAGAGACCCCCAGGCAAGCAACACTGAAAACAGCTACAGTAAAGGCCTGGATGAGCATCTCAAATGACTAGACTTCAGGCCTTTATTGACTGCAAAGGAATCATCCAAGTGCTAAAAACTAACCTTATATTTAAACGGATGTTAGTTTTTCTAGTTATCGTTTATCTCTCGCTGAATTAAATCTGACAGAATGCTGTTCAATAACACCGCAGTAAGAGAGTCATGTTGCAAAAATATGTACAACCTTACAACCAAAATATTACCAGACAGACCAACCAGTAAGGTACCTGCGAGGATGCCTTTTGGCCTTTTGGGCCTGCAGAGGCAGTGTGATGCTATATAATATTCTGCTAAGAAACCTTGATTACCAATCTTCATATTGATATTACTTATGTAGGCCCAGTTAGTTTTTTTGCTTTAGCTTATCATCAGACTCTTTAAAAACCAATCTGGTTAAACCCGAACAACTTAAATTCCTCCACTAAGTGGTTTTAATGAAGTAAACTTTAAAAAGAGACTTGTCAAAGCATTTAATGTGTTGTTGTTAAAACAAACTCAGTAACATGCCAGCAAAGGCAGAAAAGAAGAAGCCAGAAACTATGAGGTAAACAGTGCAGTTTGGTAAACAGTGATTCAAATCTTCTTTGCAGATGTTTATGAGAATGGAATGTTTCAAAGTATGTTGTGCATTTTAGTGCGAAGGACTGGATGTAACTTCTTTCGCTACCAAAGTAAATCCACAGGGACGTGCGAACCCTGCAGCTGTGATTGCGACACCTTGGTCCTGACACACCAACTTCTGCTTTTTGGGTTTATGCTACTTGTGTGTAGTCATTCTTATCACACGTGTTACAAATGCTATAAGGAAGTTAGAAAGTTTTGGACTAAAACTGTGGTAAAAACTGAGGAATTTGGTGTATTACCGCATAACCTTGTCTAATTTCTCATATTTCTGGCTGATGATGCAAGAACTGTTTATGTAATTACTGACAAATTCAGAATGTCTCAGTTACAGGAAGGAACCTAGAAAGTAAGGTGTGATGAGTCTGTTATTTTCATTGACCTCACAGAGATTAAATGTGTGACCTTGAATTGGACAAGTGTGGAATTTTCTGACAATGGCCACTTGCAGCTCACACATGAAGCGTCCTGTGGTCATAGTCCTAAGGCCCAACAGTTTCTGCGCCTTCTCACAAACGAAGAATTAGTGTCTGACACTCTTCACCTTTCAAATTTCACCTTTCAATGGGCGTCTTTTGATGTTTCTCTAGACAACCAAATACCCGAGAATTAAACAGAACTGCCTTGTTTGTTTAATTTTCTATTGACATAAATGTATACATTTATTATTTAGGTTTTTTTCTCAGTTGCAATAGTGACCTGTTTTGACAATGATATAGGTTAAGTAAATTCAACGCTAAAGAGCTTTTTTTATGTTGATTATGAAAGACACGGGGTTGTATACACAGTGCCCACATATCTTATGATTAACCCAAGTCAAATATCTGGAGATCTGAGAACACCATAGAGTAAAGCAGAAAAATCTACCAGAGGAAAAAGGTACATGAGTTTTACTGCTATGTTTACTTCATTTATCTTTGGTGTAACATAACTGGTAAGATATGATGGATCTTAGTTGTTTTTAAACCCACCACAGACCCCCCTGAGAGCATCCTCTGCCTTGCTGAAGAAGTTGAGCTGGGGGTTGAAAATAGCCTGATCTGCTTTGTGAATCATTTCTACCCACCTTCCATCAATTTCAGCTAAACCAAAAACGGCCATCCAGTGTCTGAGAGGGTGTCGTTCAGTCGGTATGTTCCCAATAAAGATCAAATCTTCCACCAGTTCTCAACTCTGACATTTAGCCTGAGCGAGGGCGACATTTACAGCTGCACCGCGGAGCACTGGAGACACCCCAAACAAGACTCTGGGGTAAATATTTAGTCTTATGAATAAAACAAAAATTTAAAAAAAAAGTTTTTACTTTTGTCAGTAATGACAATATTGCAGGTATCTTTTTAATTGTCAAAGGACTTAAAAGAAAAACTAATCAATAATAATAATCAATCTATTATATGCATAAAACTCTCACAAATAAACACAATTAGCTGCGCAGTATTAAGATACAAACATCAGACCTGCAGCAGTAATTTTTCTTCATGGTTAATTAAACAAATAATTCAACAAAGCAGCAGCCAGGTGCTGATAATCAAATATACTTGATCCAGTAATCATGAGCAAGTGTGAGCACCTCCATAAAATCTGAGGTTTTGACAGTTTTTCGGTCTCGAGCATTCAGGTGTGTGTGAATACAATCCGAAGAAGAAAAAACATCACCAGTGATCTTAGAGAAGCAATGGCTGCTGCTCGTCAGCCTGGGAAGGATTATAAGATCATTTCAAAACAATCTGAAGTCCATCATTGTGCAGTGAGAAAGATTATGAAATACTGTGGCGAGACATTAGGAAAGCTGTGCATAAGCGAACAGCCGCAAACCTCTGAACTGGAGCAACATTGCAAGGATGAATGGGCCAAAATTCCTCCACGACGATGTCAGAGACGTATAGTCATACAGGTTGTTCCTCTTAAAGTTGGTTCTGCAAACTATTGAGCCGCTGTGTGTACTTTTGTTTAGTTTTCCATACACGTCTACATTTTGGCTTAATGTTTGTTAAATAAATAATGACACTGTGTAATTTGTCACATATTGTTGTTGCTGCTGAGGACCAAGTTATTTTAAACTGAAAGAGGGCGTTACTGCTAGGAATTTACTCCAACTTGAAATACATAACACGATATGCTAGAGTTCTGATTTTGGAACTAAATTCCTTGTTTGCACTGTAATAAATTGTCATAGCAGAGAAATGAAGTAAATTTTGAATACTAATTCATCTCAAGCACAGTTTTTTCTTTTATCATTTACAAAAACCTTCTTTTTTCTTTCCATGATAAAGGCACCACTGCTTGGATATGAAACTTTTATGGCCTTCCTGTATGTGGTTTAAAAAACAGTTTAAACCAGCTTCAGGTGAAATTTTACATAAGTTTTTACAGTCTGCACAAATCCAGCAGTTAGGGTGAAAATAAATCACACCACATACATACACAGAGCACCACGCCTACTCTTTAAAAAGTTTATTGTTACTCAAGCTGCAGATTCACTTCCTTATGCGAGAAGATCAGATTGATTGCTACTTTCATTCGTGATTTCGTGTTCGTCACCATGCACACTCACAACTTTTTGATACTACCACATGTGCTCTTGATATTTTCAACAGCGGGTAAGTAACTTTAATATAAAAACTGTATTGTTTGTGTTACAACAATACAACAATAATATCATTAGAGAAATAAAAATACAAGCAAACCTTAAACTGGAGCTTTAGTTGTGTGTGAGAAGATAAAAAACATGAGCATTTCCACATCGGCTAATTGTTGGCTTTGTGTTACAGATGCTTACTTTGGTTACGGTGTGGTTCGTTGCCTGTTTACTTCTAAAGATGATGTTGTTTATCTGGCACAAGTCTACTTGAATAAGATGCTTCTGGGTCAGTACAACAGCTCTTTGGGGAAATATGTCGGCTACACAGAGAAAACTAAAGAAATTGCAGATAATCTCAACAAAAACAAAGGTTTCCTGGAACATGAGAAAAAGAACAAAGAGAAGTGCAGAACTAACATCCCACTCGTGTTGGACATTCTTTCAAGACCAGGTGAGCACAGATGAAACTCTAATGATGTTTTAGGGTTCAGCAGCCTGCTCACTCTGGGCTCTCTTTAGAAACAACTTGGTTCTTTAGAGCGGCTTTTCTGGAAACGTTTTTAGAACTTTATGAGCAAATGATTGCAGGAATCTGTTCATCAAGTGTGCTGAAAGAAGTGTTCAGATCATTTCCTTAGTGAAAAGCATTCATGTATCATTGTAGAAACACCTGCAATGGTTTTTTTTTAGAATCAGGACAACATACACGGCAAAATGCAGCTCCTGAAACTCTTCATCTGTTCCACTGTTACAAATGTCTGACTGTAATCTAAATAATTACAGAAACTTAGTGTTATTGGTCCAGTATCAGTGTATTAACTGACGATATTTCATTTTATATTAAATAGTTCTGTCTGTTCTTTCCTCCAGTGAAGCCCAGTGTCAGGCTGAGGTTAGTTGAGTCAGCAGACAGCAAACATCCAGGCTTGTTCATGTGCAGCGCGTACAACTTTTATCCCAAACAAATCAAACTGACGTGGCTGAGGGATGGAAAGGAGGCAACATCTAATGTGACGTCCACTGATGAACTACCCAACGGAAACTGGCTCTACCAGATTCACTCCTACATCGAGATTTCATCGAAACCTGGAGAGAAAATCAGCTGCGTGGTGGAGCATGCCAGTCTCACAGAGCCCAAGGTTATTGACTGGGGTAAGAGAGTGATTGGAGGAAGGTTTATCAGTAGACCTCATATTGGTGTTATCCTTCTAGTATAAGACATATTAAATAAGTGTGCACATCTAACACAATGATAAATGTGTTTTTAGTGCCAATAACTGAAGCAGGGAAGAATAAGATTGCTGTTGGTGCAGCAGGGCTGCTGCTGGGTTTGGTGTTTCCAATTATTGGAGTAATTTTCTACAAGAGGAAGACCACAGGTGAGACACATCACCAAAAATAACCTCGAACGACAAAATCTGAAACTGTAACCTGGGTAATTGCATTAGTTAATGTAAGCAGTGTGCTGATTATTCCCCATTTTACTCTAACAGTCATTATTCCCACTTATAACTCTGTCGCGGTTACCGTAGCAGCTGCAGTTTTACTTTAACGTCTTAACATATTAACAGAAAATGTCTGCAATCTAAAATGAACAAATTTCAACTCTGTTGATTTTTATTTATTCTACAGGCCTATCTGACTGAAATAATGGAAAAAATGAGGTTTAAGGTGGATTAAATGCCCTGCAACAGGCTGGTGACCTCTCCAGGTACCCTACCTCTCACCCCGTGACACCTGGGCTCCAGCCCCACCACCACTCTGAAGTAGTTAAGCGATGGAAGGATGGAGATTAAATCAGACTTTTACACTCAGATTGAAATGCATAAAATTATTTATGATATATATTTTTTTTTTTAATAATTTTAATGACTGAACATTGTGAATTTGTGAGTTAATAAAAGATGTCCTTACTTTGGCCACTGAAGTTGGTCAGTTAAAAAATATTCAGGAAGAAAACAGATGAAGTTTGTGACTTGTTGTTATTGTTATTCATAATCTCATATGCTGTGGCTTACACTAGTGTTAAACGAGTGAGGTGAAGTTTCAGGGAAAAGTTAACAGTTGTGACTTTTATGAACCATCACTATAAATTAAAAAAGGCAAGTTGAACTTTTATATTTGCATTCATATTATATTTATATATTTCATTAATTTATGTAGATTTCCCTGTGCTGTAAATGTTCTTGTCAGTGACGTCGCTGTATTGAAAGTCTGCAACCATTTTCACTTAGATGAAATGATAGTGACTACAAATTTAAATATTTATATATTTTTCTACATTCAGTCATTCTGACAAGTTGTAAAAATTATGCCACGTCATGATAACACCAGCTGGACATGTCACCAAACAGGACGAACCCTGTTAGCATGTGCCATCTAACGAATAAAAGCAAAAATAATGAGCTCCAGATTAAATTTAAGGTAAGCTATAAAGAAGCGGTGTGTCTGTTATGAATGCTGACATTGAGTTTATACAGGTTACAATGAGACGCTGTAAGAACAGCCTTTCTCTAAGCTCATACTTATAACTCATATACTTCTCTTGCAAACAAATATGCTAACTGGCTACTTTTTGAGTCAAATGTGAGGCTATCTTTGTCACACAGAAAACCATTACTGCTAGAAGTTCTTCTTTATAAGCTTTTGTACTTGCTATGTATTTGGTTTTGGCTTAGTTTTTGTTCATTAAATAATGACTTGGTGTGATATGCCATGTGTTGTTGTTTATTTGAGGATGTATTCAGCCAAGAACTCCACAGAATACAATAAAAAATGAATTGAAATAACAGAGCAGGGCTACAGACCACTAGAAGACGACCAACTCTGTGGCTGTGAGTATTTATGAAGTCAGGTGAGCAGCAGAAATCAGTAAAATCTCAATATCAAATGTTCATGAATATTAAAGTCAAATTACTGAAGTGTCCTGATTTTGTGTCATCATAGCCGACACATATAATGTCTCTACAATAAAATCAGCTGTGTTAAAGACATTGGTTTAATGGTTTTGGATACTGAAAAATACTTTAAAGCAGGTTTTCATAAACAGAACTCTGCTGAGTTATCTGTGCTCATTTTTCTCTCTCAATTCATATATCGACATTCCCACAGGTTTAAAAGCTGAATTTAGAGAAATCTGCGAGAAGTCTGATTAATCTTCTTTATCTACTTTATCTCCCCAGTTCGTCATCCTTTTCACCCTCTCTGTGTTTGCTTTTTTATTTTGACAGTCTCCCGTCCTGTGTTCAGTGTGTTGCCATGTTGACAGTTTGGGACAGCTGTGTTGGGGGTGTGGGGGGACAGCTGTGTGGGGGGACAGCTGTGTTGTTGTTCAGTGTGTTCAGTTTTTCTTCCTCTGTGTCTCATTGTGTCTGATTACTTCCAGCTGTGATCCCTCCTGTTTCCCATCCTCTAACTGTCTTCTGTGTATTTATGTCCTCTGTCATCCTCTGCTTGTTGTTGTGTTGTCCCACATTGCTGTGTTTCCTCTGTGCTTCTCGGATTCCTTGTAATTCCTAGTTTCCAGTTTTAGGTTTTAGTTTCCTTCTATTTAGTGTTTGGATTTTACAGCAAATAAAATCTTTTCTTTATCCCTCTGTGTTATGAGTCCTGGGTTTGGGTCCTACTCCTGCCTGCCACAAAGCGCATCTTGACAAAAAGAGAGCTTTTCCTTCCTGCCATCACAAATTGCTTGCTGGTAGGGTGTCATTTGATTGTTGAGGTTTTCTCCAGAATACTGAACGGCCTTTACCTTACAATATAAAGCACCTTGAAGCGACTGTTGTGATTTGGCGCTATATAAATAAGCCAGAATTGAATTACTGCGTTAATGTGGTCTGCAGGGTTTTAGGGTTATAAATACATCAGGGAGGACCAGCTTGCTTTCAGAGATTCCCAGCTAGAATCATATTCCTAAAGGCCAACAAATGGGAGCATGTGTGGGTTTTTTTTGTTTTGTTTTGTTTTTGTTTTGTTTTGTTTTGATTTTTGTTTGTTTGTTGGTTTTTTGTTTTTTTTGCTTTGCTTTGTTTTATTCTTTGCTTCGAGCCCTGTGTACAGGAGCTGCATCCTAAAAGATCTTTTGTTAAAAGGGTTGGCGTAATATGCTTCAGCCAATACCTTTTGATTAGCCTTGTCTCGTGCTTTCTTGCTTTGTGGTAATCTTTATTCTGTATTTACTGAGATATTTGAATGCTAATCAATAAATCAAAATATCAATGTGAATACTTTGTCTTTTATACATTTTTAATTCATTATTATTTCAATTTACTGGAATAATGGTCACTGTCTTGCAGCAAATTTTATATTATTAATCTCTAAAAAATTAATTTCACAAAAAAATTCATAAAACAAGTATTAAAAACATCAGTAAAACAAATATTTATTGGTGGTAGTCCAAAGAGGCTAAACTGGAAGACCGACACAGGGGATGAGCAGGCTTTATCTCATAATTAAGCTGAGATCTTTGATATGAGCAACAAAATGTTTTATGAGATTTTCTGTTCCTCAGTTGTGGTGAGTGCGTGTACTTTACTGTGGTCTGCTGGGGAAGCAGCGTCAGAGCTGATAGACCCAACAGACTTAATAAACGGATCAGGAAAGTCCGCTCTGTGATTGGCTGATCACTGAACAAACTGTTATCGATCACGGATAATCACAGGCACATGTTCACATTTTTCACATGTAGTAACTTGTGGTATCAAATATCACAACAGCCTGAGGGCAACACATCTGTCCATCGAAGAATCAACTGTTCTCACATGTTAACGGTTTATTTTAACCCCACACCCTTATTTATTTAGTTATTTGTTCTCTCTGTTTGGACTGAATAGAGTCACACGTATCCACATAATGCACATCCACATAACCACACAACTCATTCTTACACACAGACACACAAAAACACACCAACTTTAATTAAATATGAAACATGTAGTATTGCATTGTATTCTAATGAGTTACAAAATATTCTGCTAATTTAAGTACTGTATAGCTAATCTAACTGCTGTAACAGAGGAGTTTCATAGCCCTGTGATAAATAAATATCCTATCTTAGTGTCAGGAGTGTTGTCTCTAAACGCAGTATATATCTATAATCTGTTGTTTGTGAACGCAGTATATATCAGTATATATCTTTATTTGCTTGAAACTTCTGTCCAAAGTGCGCTCTAGTGCGTCACATGTCTGTAAGACTGCGCAGAGGGCTTCAGGACCCACAGTCCCCTAATGCGCCTGCGCTCTGTGAAACGATGAGCCGCTTCGGGTTTTATTTTATTTTTCTCTTCTTGTTGATCAAAAGCCCGAGTCTGATTCTCTTCCTGTGTTTCGCCATTTATGTTTACATCCACTACCGGACGCGATAAAAAAAAATGAGTGGAGGGAGAAATAAAGACTGAAAGTGATGAGGGCTGCAGATAAACAACAAACAGCGTCACGGCTCTCTCGTCCTTGTCACTGCATCTCTGCAGGCGTCAGACTGCAGTGATGGACTGTGCTGTTCCCGTTCCGGAGGTCGAGCCGAGAAGCATCACCAAAACACCGGAGCGGTTACGTTACCGAGCGGCGATAAGACGCAGGAGCCTCTTATAAGCTCAGATAGGGAACCAGGCGGAGGGTTCGTGAAGGCAGTCTGCTCATGAGCACCAGAGAAGGAGCCACACCAGCGGGTAAGGCTGATAGAAGTCCCTATCTACACAGTTTGCTTACGGTAGCTCGATGGAGACTTTGTCTTTTTTTTCTTTTTCTTTTAAAAAAATAAATAAATAAATACTGTATTCTTCTAGTTCACTTTGTTCTGCTCCACCTGAACAGGTGGTGTTAAATAAATACACGGGAGTAGGTTTGGCTTTATAGGGGGGGGGGGGGTATCATGAAGAGGTTTGAGGATCCTTCCCCCAAAAGTTTGTGCATCTAAACCCAATCTCCTCAATTCTGGTGAATTTTATTATAGAGCATTTGTATTATGTTTGGAATTTCAGCAATTTTTATGCAAAAAAAACCCTTTTTTAAAAAAAAAAATCACGTTTAATTGGCCACCTTTGTCTGTTACTCAACATTGTATTTGTTTCATTATTACTAAAAATATGCTTTAAGCTATTTAAATGTGTTTAAATACTATATTTACATATAAAAACTGTAACTGTCATAAATAATTATCAAATAATTTCCAACAAGAAATCCAAGCGTATAATGTTGAAATACAGCTTCCTAGTATCCCCTGCTACACCAATGTTCCAATTCCCTATACAAAGTTACCAGGAAAGTAGATTAAAACAGAGAAATTCATGATAGAAACACTAAATTTATCACAACAGCGATGTTATTGGTGTGCGTTGTGCAGGGTTATCTCTACGCTTCGAAGATAAATTCAATTCTTTTTTATTTATCACAGCTCAGATGTGATTTGGCAGGTTTTCTAACACATATATGCATCGCTGTTGTAGGATAAACTTAAGCAATCTTCTCAGCTGTGTAACTGAAACTCAGGATTAGTTAGCAAAAATATTTCTAAAAACCAAACAACACTATCCAGGGGGTCAGAACTTTGTTATTTTCTGGATTATATGTTCTCATATCAAACCACCTCCTCCTTTTATCCTGCTGCAAACTGAGAACACTGTGTGTCTGAAATAATTACGTTTACCACATATTTCATGGTTTTTAAGTTAAATAGACCCACCCTTGATGGAGGCATTTCTCACTGAGTAATGTTATGAGTTCTAAATATACGACACCTTTGCACTTAGACCTATACTCAAGGACCGTACGGTACTTAAGGACACATTTGAACTATTTGTATATTTTCATGCCAAACTGCTTTGGACTTGTACTCCTCTGTCCATCCAGCTTTATTTTCGCAGTTGACATTTTCAACAACAGAAAAATGTTCGCCTTTCTTGTGTCATCCTGTACTTGTCAAGTCTTTGATTCTGTTAGTGATTCAATTTTTTATCATATTTTATTGTGAGTTATTCATCTGCTTTATCTTACTCCTGTCTCATTGTCTTTCATTGTCAGTCCTTGTCTTTGGGTTTGATTTCAGTCCTTGTGGTAATATCTGTTAACCGTACCAGTGTGTTACCTGCCTGTTTTAGATGTCATTTTTGTTCGCTTGTGATGTTTATGTGGATTGACTTTTTGCTTTGCCTTGCCTTTTGGACTTTGTTTCATGGACTAAGGCTCATTATTTGTTTAATCCTGCCTGACTTCTGAGTCTGAATGAGGGTTTTTAACCTCCACACTGTGAATGCTCCCGACCAGCAAACTGCAAAACTTTTGCTTTTATAGAAGTGCTCATGCTTGGTGATGATCAATTAATTAAGTACATTTGATGAGCAGGACCTGGCTGCTACTTACACTCTTAATTTCTATGGAAGCATTAAGCATCCAATTAGTTTTTCAAACTTTCTTTCTCTAATGACTGCATATCTAAGGTTTAATATTAAGTCGCACTTTGTTTTTTTTGTTGTTCTCCATAGTTCACCTCAACACATAGGAGTGACCCTGCCATTTGCACTGATGGGTCTGAGTCTGTCACGTTGGTTTTACAGCAGGACAGCCAACAGGCCTCCCTTTTCGTCATCAGCGTTCCTCCCACTGGCTGTCCCAACCTCCTCTCGCCTTGCGGTTACGCTGAACTCCCCTCCAGTTTCCCCAGGAGACAGTCATTCACATTGGAGCACAGTCCACCGCTCTCTTCACTTCCAGCTGTCCCCCTGCAAACAGGAAGCGACCCGCTCACCCGCTGAGCTTAGCAGCGATGGCGTGAGGGCGGAGATAGGAGTGAAGAGTGGGCTTCATGTCTGGGAGGTGGTGTGGAGGCCTGAACACAGAGGGACTCATGCCGTTGTGGGCATTTCGAGGCAGGACTGTCCCCTGCAGTCTTCAGGGTACAATGTGCTGGTGGGGGCAGACTCACAGTCCTGGGGATGGGAGCTCAAAACCAATCAGCTCTGGCATGGTGGACAAACTCTGAAGCTTTACCCAGAAAATGGGAGTAGGAGGAGGAGTCACTCTGAGGTGGCAGGTGATTCAAAGTCACAGTCCTCGTCTTCATCAAACGCAAAGATGGCACAAACACCTCTCCTCATTCCTGAGCGTGTCCTGCTGGTTCTGGATGCCGATGCCGGGACTCTGGGGTTTGTTGTCAATGGCAGCTTCCTTGGCGTAGCTTTTAAGGACCTCCCTCGAGATGTGGAGCTGTTCCCAGCAGTGAGCAGTGTGAGAGGAGGAGCCTGCATTCGACTGCGCTACCTGAATGGTTCTACACGTGAGTGCCTCATTTATTTATTTGTCTTTGTACGAAGAAATATAAAGATAAAACACAGCCTTATACTAAACTATGTTGTTTCTGGCTTGTTCTCAGGAGATCCTCCAACCCTCATGGCTTTATGCGTACTGTCGATTCGTCAGAATTTAGGACAGAAGAGGTTAAAACATACGGACAATTTGCCTCTACCCCCTTTTCTCCAGCGCTGTCTGGCTCCCAGTCATTAATCTTCCATGCAAACGGACAAGATGGATACTTTTGTCAGTTACTGCAGTTTACCTAGGATCCATGCCCTTTTCTATGAAATACTGATGTAAATTCTGTAAATCTTACATTATATGCACAAGTATAATTATTTTTATCTTATTTACTACAAATGTGTATGTTTATAGATGTTTTGTAATATTTTTTAAAAGAAATTTGGGGGATTTAGGGGCAGTTCTGTTTGGTACAGGTCTGGTTTCTTCTTTTGTGCATCTAATAAATGAGCTGTTACAAGTGATTTTTATACTTTTCCTGTCCTTTCACAAACCACAAGGATGGCTTAGCAGAGGTATAGAGGGTTTTGACAATACAGCTTACATCCAATAAGGATTATAAAATTATTTGTATGAAAATACTGATGTAATGTTTTCAACCAGCATAAGAAGCCAAGTACAGTGGCAGGATAGATATATATTTACATTTGTCTCATATACAGGTGTACTCATATTATTCCTGCATACTGGTACATGCCCATGCTTCCAAACATTTGTTTGTAGTTGTACTTTAGGTTATATTGTTACATTAGCAATAGTACATCCTCTTTAATTCTAAGGCTTTATCAATCAGGACATACCAGGTTCTAATATATTTTAAATACAACTTTAAAAACAACAGCACATAATATTTTATATCACGTCATTACGTAACAAAAACTAGACCACAATGTAGAAGCAGTGTGTGAAAAACTAAGCACAGCCCACGATTCCATTGCTTATAAAACCACCTTTAGCAGCAATAACTTGAAGTAGCGGTTTTCTATATTACTTCATCAGTCTCTCGCATCATTCTGGATGAATTTGGGAACTTACAGCATTGCATCACAGCTCAAGCTCCCCTAAGGTCCCAGCACAGCATCTGAATCAGGTTTTTTGATCTGATCTTGGGGTTAATTTCCTGGGACATCAAGTCCTGTGACGATTGGCAACTATTTTCAGTGTTTTCCATTTGTGAATAATCTTCCTCACTGTAGAATAATGGAGTTTAGATTGTTTGGAAATTACCTTATAACCCGCCCCACAGTTACTTCTTTAAGATGATTGCTGATGTTTTTCCTCCTTGACATTGTGTTAACACACACTGTAATGATCCAGGCCAAGAAACTGCCAAAAAAATTAAGCGCTCTCACACTTACTGATGATCAGTTAATCAGTCACCTGGCTGCTTTGTAATTATTTTTTCACACACTTCTTTATTTTGGCTTCGTTTTTGTTAAATAAATAATCAAACAGTGTAATATGTTGTGTTGTTGCTCACCTGCTAAGAACCAGATGCTCACTCTGCAGGTGGCAGACAAACAACTAGAAGTTTGCTAATTCTGCTGATCGATGCTTGAATGCAGGACATTTTTAAATCCTTAGTATCATACAGACACCTCCTCTCCATCGACGTAATACACAAGAATGTCGTGTTTGGAGTCCTACCAGGAGTGTATGCAGTAATACCATCAGCTGTACACTCCAACCATCAACCACCACACACCTATGCTACAGAGAGACAGATAGCTAGACACACATCTAGCATAACAAGTAGATGAGCTTTGATTATAATTCGAGGGATAAAACAAAATAAATAAATGTGAACCGCCCTAAACTGTACTTTTAACAAAGGGCTAAATGAAAAAAACCAAACAACGTTTCATAGGTTGAAAGAGCTTTCTGAACTGATTAATTGTACAGAACTAATAGCGAGAGAGAGAGAGAAATGTGGTTGTTATGGCAACCGGGAAGGCGCCTTTGAGCACTTGAAGGTGAGTTTGTGGAAAACAAGCACTGTTAAAGCTTGTTAAAGTTATTTTATCAGCCTCATTTCTGTTATAAGCTGGACTCTGCAAGTTATATAAAATATTTATTGACGTGGCATTTATTGAAGTGGCAGTACTCTAAAACAGAAATTTAATTATATAGCCGGTTTCTAAATAAGAATATAAGTAAGTTATAGTTAACTTAAACGAGCTAGCTTACATCGTTAGCCCAATAAGCTAACTGGAGCTACAATAATTTCAATTATTATCATAATAATGTCTGTAATATCAATTCCATATTTTGTTTTTATCTTTAAAGGACCCCATAGCGAGTTTCCAAAAATAATTTTTGTCTGACTTGCAGTTTAGCTGTTTTAAGAAGCCATGGTGTTCTTTAAGCATCAGTAGTAGTAAGCTATTTTCAGTGAAAAAGCTCTAAAAACCCACATTATACTCCCTGCCCAGCACTAAAGTGCAAGGCAGACAGCCTTGGACAGCCTGTTAATGAGAGTGGCTCATTTAGCAGTTAAATGGCTCCATATTTCCCTAAGGAGGCAGAAAAGACAGAGGAGAAGAAGAAAAAACATAAAACATAATGAATATTGGATTTATCGGGTGACTCCAAATTACTTTAATCTGAGTTGTCCTTGTAGAATTAATTATTCATGGCAGCAGTTCTGGATAACCTCAGAGAAGGAGGTGTGGTTTTTGGACCTTCTGGCATTAGTTTTGATGAAGAAGATGAGGAGGACTCTCCTGCAGTAAGCGCTGATTTTCACATTCACCAGCAGCACTCATTTAATGTTATATGGGAGTTATATGAGAGTTTGAGGGCAGTCAAACTTACATGTTTGCATGTCTGTTTTCCAGGTTTTACTGAGTGTTTTGGTCCAGCATGGGCAGGTGGGTCTCTGCTTCTATGACAGTCAGGACTCATCTTTACACTACATGCCGGACACGCCTGACAACCAAGAGCTCCACCTACTGGTCAGAGGTAAGCAATGCACCTGTATGAGGCAGGTATTGTAGAATGGATACACTTATCTCCACACAATAGTAAATTGTAAAACCCTCAGGGAGACTTACAGTATGTGTTAAAACAACACTTGTGTTGCCATAAAATCTCTTTTTTTCTTTGTTTTGCAGTCATTCAGGAGGTTAGTCCCCATGTAATTATCACCAGTGCAAAGCAGGAGCGCTCCATGACTCGCTTTTTGCAACAGCTAGGTGAGCTTTGGGAGATGATACTTATCTTACCATGAAAGAGGGAAAACAGAAAGACCTTTTAGACAGTTTCCTTTAGACGTGGTGTAGTACATGTAGTCTGGGTCAGAGGAATGAGGTTGAAGTATGTCTGACACTGAAACCAGCCTGTGTGGTAAGTCAGTGGTGCAGTTTTTAAACATCCTGTTCCCGGGGTGGCTGTGGCTCTACTAATTGGAAGGTCGTGGTTTGATCCCTGGCTCCTTAAGTATGCATGTCGAAGTATCCTTGGGCAAGACACCGAACCCATTACAATGTGAGTGTTGTGAGGCTTGCACTAAGAAAATACTTTGAGTGCTCAAATAAAGTAAAAAAGTGCTATATAAGTGCCAGCCATAACCAAAGTACCCCAAATGGCAAGCCAAACTTTCAAAGCACACTTGTATTCATATCTGTGGTAAACAGCCTCCATGTCATCTTTTGAATATTCTGTAAGAGGAAGGTATTTTTAATAACATATTTTTACAGTCACAACCTAGTACAACAGCTATTTTACATTCTTCTGTGGTTTACGCCACAGAAGAATGGATCCCCATCCCCAACAAATGTTATCCTGCTCTCTGTTAGTCAGACTCTTTGAAGTCTGCTAATGTAGTCGCACTGATGAAATTGCTTCTCAAAAAGAGGTCATCATGGTGAACAGAACAAAACCCAAAAATGTTTTCAGCAACCCAGATTTTCATTACTTCTTATTCCCGATAAACAAAAAGTATTCATCTATTTTCTGCTTGCAAAAATATAAACAAAACCAAGTGATTGGATTGATTCAGATCTAACAGCAAAAGCTGTCTAAAGTGAACCTTTTGATTAAATGACCTGAGTCAAATTAGTAGCCCCACTGCTCACCCTAGTGGTGAGTTTATCAAATAAATCTGCAATATGGCTTTTAGAATAGAAAATGTAAGTTTAATTCATTACCTTTACAGTTCTAATAATAAAGTCTGGTTGACATAAAATTCCCAGTCACAACATTTTTGAACTACTGATTAGTGTAATGTTTTATGTAGCCCTTACTGTGTTCACTAAAGTGACAACATTTTTTCTCTGTTGCTTCTCAGGTTCAAACCCACACTACAGACCAGAGGTGGTCACGTATCCATATGTTGACTTTGGTAAACACATTCTTGTAATACTCTCTTCCGCAATCATTTAGAAGAAATCTAGCATGAAATTGCACAGTTTTCCAGCTTCATTTTGTATCAATGTTGAAGGTCTGGAGGTCAGTAAGCAAAGGTTGCTCTCTGCCCATCTGCCTTTCCTCCCCGCCTGCATTTCCGAGAGAGACAAACTGTCCTACCTCTCCTCCTGTATCTCCTTTGACTCGTCCCTGATGGTGAGCCAGCTGTCTACATACAACATTATCCTATCCATCAGTCATGGTTCTGCAGGAGATGATCATTTTCGTGTGTGTGTGTGTGTGTACATCTGTGGGATAGCTGAGGGCAGTGGGTGCCCTGCTGAAATGTCTGGACAGGAGGAGAGTGGGAGTGGAGTTGGAAGACAGCAGTGTTGGAGTACCCATCCTGCAGTTTCACGCCTACACACTGTGAGACTTGCATAAATGTAGCACTCACACACACGCACACACAGAGAACTGTGATTACACATTATAATGAGAACCCTGAAACCATTTTTTCAGCGAAGTGCGAAATTTCATTGGCCTGTTTTTAGTCGGTCAGACGTGCTGCAGAAGCATGAATTTGTCCAACTGTGTTTTAATAGCACAAGTGCATCTCCTTCCTGCCTGTCTAGCAAACCAGAACAGCCTAACGCCATTCAGAAGTATTCATGAATAAAAAATGTTGCTTCTCTTTTTCTTCTCATTGTAGTAAAGGAATGGTGTACATTGACTCAGACACATACAGGTAAGTGTATAAACTGTCTTTGTCCTACATAGGCCCCTAAAAGCTAATACTGATCTCCTACAATTTTCATGAATTGTTTCTTGTAGAACAACTGAGCCTACCAAGCAACTGCTCAATTCAATTGAAATCAGGTTTACTTGTTTAGGAAACTTTTAGGAGTTTCTTTTGCTTTTTCTGTTCTGTTCTTTATCTGTTCTGACATTGTTTTACAGTTTTTGAAATTTCAGCTTTGTGTTGTGACTGTTTATCTTTTGTTGGTACTTTTGTTGTTTTGAATATATTTTATCCAAATTCAGCAAAACATGGAAACTCACTAAGGGCTTTATCATGGTATTAAGAGAGGAAACAAACAAACACAGGACACAGAAACAAATGTCAAAAACTGAAGCATAAAGAATTAAAAACCACGCACAATAGAACTATAACCTCAATGAGTTCACCCAATGAGTTCACACTGTACTCACATAGCCTCCAAAGTCTCTATATCTCAATCCAGTAGAGCACCTTGGAGATGTAATGAAAATGAATAATCACATTATGTGTAGCTTACAAATTTCCAGAAATTATGTGAGGCTGTCATCTCAATATGGACCAAAACCGCTAAGAAATGTTTTCAGCACTTTTTTAAATCTATGCCACAAAGAATTAGGGTAGATCTGAAGGGAAAAGTATAACTAATGAAGTAGCTGGTGAATCTAATATACACAAAAGGCTGATTGCACATTGGTACACAGGAAGAGTAGTCGATCAAAATGAAGCATAATAACAAAATAAGTAAGGAAGTGGAAAACAAGGTAGAAAAATGTGCAAACACACAGACAAGACAAAGGGAGGCAACAGTGGGGACACTCCTTCTTGGAAATACAAGAAGAAATAACAGTAAAATAAAAGTTCACCAACAACATTACAAGAAAACGGGACAATGACAGGTTTTATGTTTGTTCCAGTGTTCTGCAGATCTTCAAATCAGAACTCCACCCATCAGTCTACAAGCTGCATTCAGGAGAAAAGGAGGGACTCAGTCTCTATGGTATGTATAGTAGTTAGTGCATTATCACTCTTTCTTATCCAGTTGTGTTTACACCGAGTATTGTGTGTGTGTCACAGGGATCCTGAACCGCTGCAAGTGCAAGTTTGGCTCCAAACTGTTACGGTAAGAAAGTACAATTACACACATACACAGTAAGTTATTGATCGTCTTTGAATAATATAAAGGTAGTTTTGGCTTGCAGCATAATAAGCAAAATTAAATGTCCTAGCAGCAAATAAAAAGATGATTTAATTAGCAAATAAATTTGTGAAAAAAATCCTACACAGTTACAAACACTATCATAGCAACAAACAATAAACAGTCGAGTTTCTTTCATGTATTTTTACAAACAAACCGTAGTGCTGAAGTTCTGCAAGATATGAAATTTGAGTTTGTATAAAGCAGATTTTATTTATAGACAAGATGCACCGTTTGTTTTTTTACTAGTATAATAATGCTGTATTTTTGTAGTATTGAATGTTGATGGTAAAACACCCCTATTTTCAGGTAATTTTGCATTTCATCAACAAACTGTGGTTTCTTGAGGGTTGCTTGTTTGTACTACTACTGTGGCATCGTGTCTTCTGTCAGTCAGTGGTTTCTGCAGCCTACACAGGACCTGAAAGTGTTAAAAAGGAGGCAGGAAGTGATACGTTTCTTCACGTCTCCTCAGAACTCAGACTCCCTGAGAACCCTGCAGTCATCGCTACGCAACATCAGAAACATACCTGTAACCTGTCTATCATTTCTCACTTAATTACACCCTTACCTACAGATTCATCACCTAACCACTGATATGACAACTACCTAAATCCAGTTTGTGTCTGTGTGCTGTAGACTCTTCTAAGGCGGATGACTCTCTCTCTCACCAAAGTTACTGACTGGCAGAGCCTCTACAAGGTTGGAGCTACAGGACAGTTTTACTAAGCACACCTTTTCCATGTGACAGGTTCTGTTAAATGTTCAACAAAGTGTGTGTTTGTCAGACGGTGTACAGTGCAGTGTGTATCAGGGACACAGCGCGTCACCTGCCTCAGTCCATTCAGCTGTTTCGTGATATCAGTGAAGGGTTCTCTGATGATCTCAACTATATCACCTCCCTCATCAGCAGAGTTGTGAGTTCCTCCATAAAATCACACCTATTGTCTTAATCACATTTGGCGCCTTTGTTAAGTGTTAATAGACTTCTGATGTGTGATGTAGGTGGATTTTGAAGCCAGCTTGGCAGACAACCGCTTCACAGTCAAACCGAATGTGGATCCTGCCATTGATGAGAGTAAATACCTGTTTTAGGTGTAAGCCCATGTGAACTTTGTATGACTGTTGACCTAAACCCATAATTACACTCTCCCTCTTCCAGAGAAGAGGAGGATGATGGGGCTGTCTGACTTCCTGACGGATGTTGCCAGAAGAGAACTTGAACACCTGGATGCTCGAATCCCATCCTGCTGTGTCATCTACATCCCTGTGGTCCAAGATTTAATTCTGGCACACACAATGCTTTCTCAATTTTTTATTTTTTTTATTTTTTTTTTACAAACTCATCTGTCTGCAGTATTTCAAAAAAGTATTTCCCCCTTCCTGACTTCTTATTTCAGATGATTAAACAAATTTTAGTGTTAGACAAAGATAAACAGTAAATGCATAACACAATTTTAAAATGATGCTTTCATTTATTAAAGGAACAAACCTACCAGGCTCTGTGAAAAAGTAATTGCCCCCTAAATCTAATAACTGGTTGTGGCGCCCTTGACAGCAAGAACTGAATTCAAATGGTTGCATTAACTGACAGTGAGTCTTTCACATCACTGTGGGGTAATTTTGGCCAACTCTTCTTTGCTAAATTATGTTAATTCAGTCACATTGGAGGGTTTTTGCAAAGCACCATTACACTACTACCAACATGTTCGACTCTTGGTCTGATGTTTTCTTTTACTGAAATACTGTTTTAGTTTCACCCTAGATGTAACGGGACTAAAAACTTCTAAAAAGTTCGCTTTTTTTCTCGTCAGTCCACAGAATATTTTTCCAAAAGTCTCTGGGATTATCAAGATGTTTTCTGACAAATGTGAGATGAGCCTTTGTGTTGAATCATGAATGTAACTGAGGCAAGTGAGTAGATGTTGTTCTGGGTTCTTTTGTGACATCCTGGAAGAGTCGTTGATGCGCTCTTGAAGTAATTTTGGTAGGGCGGCCACTCCTAGAAAGGTTTAGCACTCTTAATTTGTGGTTAATGCCTCTCACTGGTTCACAGGAGTCCTAAAGCCTTAGAAATCGCTTTGTAACCCTTTCCAGACAGATAGACATCAATGACTTTGTTTCTCAGCTGTTTCTTTAGATTTTGGTGTGGTGTGTTGCTTTATGAGATCTTTTAGCCTACTTCACTTTGTCAAACACATTCTATTTTAGTGATTTCTTTAGTCAGCAGGTCTAATTTTGTATTTATTGACATTAACTTTGTCTAATATTAAAATTTGTCTGATGATCTGAAACATGTAACTGTGAAAAATATGGGGAAAAAACCCCTAAGAAATCAAGAAAGGGGCAGATGCTCTTTCACAGCACTGTATACTGCAGTATTTCTTTGATTTATTGATGATCAGATATTGAAGAGATTGTTACTCTGGACCATCCGTATATATCTTAGTACCTTTTATGTGTGAAACTCTCTGTACAGATTGGATTCTTGCTGTCTGTGCCTCGACTGCCTAATATGGTAGAGAAAAAGGATTTTGAGATGGAGGGACTTGATTTTTTGGTATGTTCATGATTGTATCTAACGATTACATTGTTTACACACTTCTGTGGTGTTTATTCCATATATACAATATATGTTTTTTTCTATATGTCTGTGTGTGGGCTAGTTTCTTTCAGACAACCGGCTCCACTACCGCAGCCAGAGAACCAGGGAGCTCAACGAGTTCCTCGGAGACTTGCACTGCGACATTAGAGGTCTTTTACTTTCACCCACAAAACAGTCACATCACAGGCGTGTTTCTGACATTTTTATGAGGGAAAAACTGTGCAATTCTCAAGATACTACCTTGATCACAAACCTCCTGTTTGTCAGACATGGAGATGGCAGTCATGGCACATTTGCAGAGCGCAGTCCTTGAAAGGAGCGATTCCCTCTTTAAGGTTCGTGTTCATCACTGCAGATTCCAGGGTTTAACACATGACTCCCACTCTGTTTAAAAGATTGCTGGCATCAAAGTGATGCTTTTGATGTGTGTAGGTGGGTTTTGTTGTGATTAACTGTGTGCTTCCTCTGGTTGGATTGAGTTGTTTACTTTGATTATGAAACAGACTCTGATCCCATTACAAGTTATTTTTTAACTGCTGTGATACTTGTCTATTGATGTATGAGTGCTGCACTATGTGACTGCAGCTATTCTAAACAATATTATTTTTGAGGGAACAATGAACATAGAGAAAAAATGTATTTGTGGTCAAAATGTAACCCTAAAAACTTTTAATAATATTGCAACTTAAAAGATTTAAAAGAAATAATTTAAAAGAAATACTGAGTTCAATAAAGAGGAGTAACACAGTCTGCTTCTTTGTTGACTACATCTTTGTTGACTATATCGACAGAGAAGACTGTAGGTAGGAAGGAAGGTCTGTTGGATTCTAACAGCTCTTCTGTTCAGGATATTAAAGGCGTTTAATCTTTACATTCTATAGGTTCTTGATCTCGCTGCTGAGCTAGACTGTCTGATGGCGATGAGCAGCGCCTCCCAGGAGTACAATTACACCTCGCCCAAGCTAGCCAGCAACAGGAAGATAACGATCACACAGGGCAGGCAAGCGCTGACACACAAGAGGAAAAATTGTTACTGCGGTACAAGGGTGTACTTTTTTGTATTTACTGTTTTTTTGTTTGTTTGTTTTGGGGGGGCTTGTTTTTGTCCAGGCACCCACTGTTGGAGCTGTGCTCTCCTGTGTTTGTGGCCAACTCCTTCCACAGCTCTGAGTCTGAGGGCAGAGTCAAAATAATCACCGGACCCAACTCATCCGGAAAGAGCATCTACCTCAAACAGGTAGGGCTGTCTGTTTATGACAAGTACAAAGAAATCTAATACTAATACTAATCATTTCAAAAACATACAGAATAATCAACTTACTCATTTTTTGTGTCAGCTGCTGCATCACCAACACTTTTAACGTGTCTGTACACCACTGTGTTCTTGCCTAAGTCAGCTATCTCTTTACCGGCTGATGTTCTGTGTACATTCTCATCCAAGTCATGGTAGTCTTAACCGCCTGACTTTGGAAGTCATCCTGATCGTGGAACCACTCTGTCATTATGTGAGTTGTTGTGGTCAGAAGGTGAGTCAGAGACTCTCAGGATGAACTCAAAGGTGACAACACCACAAGGTCTTGAAAACTTGGGACTTGCCAACAGCTGAAGGAGCTTTTTGGATGAGAGGTCAAATATCTCAGGCGCCTATTTTTTGGTGGTTTTAGGGCTGTTTGCGCATGTCTCCCTCCCCTTACCCACAACTAGTTGCAAATGATAGCTTCCCCTCCCTGACCCTGGTGCTGCCAGATATTTCTTCCTGTTAAAAGGGAGTTTTTCCTTTCCACTGTCACCAAGTGCTTGCTCACAGGGATCATCTGACTGCTGGGGTTTTTTCTCTTTTACCTTACAATAAAAAGCCCCTTGAGGCAAATGTTGTTGTGATTTGGAACTATATAAATAAAAATGAATTGAACTAACCTGAATTTTATTTTGTTCTTCTTGTGTGATCCCAAGTGACGAGCTTCTATGAGCCAAATAGCCAAAAAAGATGACATTCAAAAGACAAAAAAATAATCAGCATTATTGCACATAATTTGCCTTTTTGTCTCAGCAGCTGCATTTGCACTTTAGAAAAGATCCACAACATTTATCTATTTCCGTTCCACACTATTTTTACTTTATTAGTTATTTAATCAGGCATCGCTCCGAAATTTACAACCTCATCAGAAAAATATTTAGATTTCCATAATAACAAAGAGACACCTCAGTTTTTGAAACTTAACACTTAACTTAACCTGCTTTCTGTTTTGATTTTGGCAGGTGGGTCTGATTGTGTTCATGGCTCTGATTGGCTCAGACGTGCCTGCAAAGGAGGCAGAGATTGGTCTAGTGGACGGGATCTTTACGTGCATGCAGAGCAGAGAGTCCGTGTCTGTGGGCCTTAGCACCTTCATGATAGACCTCAACCAGGTATCTCATGCACACACAAAAACACAGAAATTTCATGATCACAAGCAGCTCCCACTGTGTGTGTGTAGGTGTACAAATGAAATATATGAACTTTCATCACTGCTCTTCTCATGCTCCACTCCCACTCTCCACCTGTCAATTTTTTTAAGCAACCACTGCCTACAGCAATGAGACACACACACACACACAACCAATAAAACGCAAAGTGTAGTCTAACAGTTTGCATCTCTTTTCTCTAGATGGCACAGGCTCTTAACAGCAGTACTGGCAACTCGCTAGTCCTCATCGATGAATTCGGAAAAGGAACTAACACAGTAAGAACAGACTGTCCCAGCACTTCGTGAATTGAACACATATGCACAAGCGTAAAAGGGGAAACACTATGTCATTAATGTTACACACCTGAAACCAGTCACAAGTTTAGAGCTGCAGCACAAACAGACTCTGGGTTCAGCCAAACATGTGTCACCTATTAGCAAGAAAATAGCAGCAGCTGTGTGGACCTACAGACTTAGAAGTGTTATTTTGCACCTTCTACGGGCAGTTTTGAAACTTTGTATGTGCATACATACACACATACTTATACACACAAAGCATTTTAATCCATCTCTGTGTACCATGTTGTACTGAGGAGGGATGAGAAACTCCAGTTATGTTCTAGAGAGTAAACAGGTGTGAGAGGCAGAAACCAACAGAAAGAACGAGCAAAATATCAGTGTAGGATAACTTCCATCTTAATCCAGTTAACATGTGTGTATAATAAAAAATTTTATTATTACAATGTGAAAACAATTTGATAATTTGAAGTATTAGTCACTATAATGGACTAAATCTGCAGCTCCCCTCAGTTGCCTCAGAGCTTTGTAATGAGCTTCAGTGGATCGTTAAGCTTTTCTGTCTCCGTTCACTTTCACTGCTCTAACTTTGCTGCACACTAACTAATAAACACCACAGAGGGGCACTGGACAGCTACACACACAGAAATGTGAATTTAAAAAGAGGAAATATTGACTATTATCTTGAATATAGCTAATGTCACTATGAAACTGCTGGATTTGTCAGTTTTGTAACCATGGTTCTTTCTCTGGTTTGGCCAAAAACTTTTCAAAAAATCAGAAAAAAGAAACTGAAGTCTCCCTCCTGATAACATGCATGCAAAGACTGGGTGATGCCTGACTTTCCCAGTGTACTTTTGTCTTTTTGCTGCACATGGTTGGAAAAAGACAGAATTTCCAGTGAACAGATCTACATCTGCTGATCTTATCTGCTACTGCGGTTACTTTACTGCTTTGTAATTGTTTCAGGTATCCAAACATGGATATAAACATTCCTGTGTGCACCAATAAATACATTCCTGCACATCTTTCAGTTGTACATCCATGATATGAATTTCCTATGGGTGCACTGGAATCATAGAGAAATACATTCGAGTCATGGTTTTTCACTCTCTATCTGCATTTAATTATTAGTTGTTATTATTAATCTCTGGCTCTGTTGAACATTGTTAGTATATTCAAGTAGACTGTGGCATTTTAATGTCAGTTGGTATCAAGGAGCTCAAAGCGTGCCAGTAAATAATCCCCCATACAATTACACCTCCAGCAGCAGCCTGAACCACTGATACAAGGCAGAATGGATTCATGCTTTTATGTTATTTATGCTTCTGACCTTACTTTCCAAATGCTGCAGGAGAAACCGAGACTCATCACACCAGAGAATTTTCAAATTTTCAGTTGTCCAACTTCGGTGAGCCTGTGTGAATTGTAGCCTCAGTTTAATGTTAACATACAGGACAGCTATATGTTAATTTTTCATTTTCAGACCATTTCAGACTAATCACCTGTCTTCCTCATTCTGATACTCAGTTTGAATTTCAGCAGGTCTTCTTGACCATGTCTACATGTGATTGGCTGATTACATATTTGCATTAACAAGTAGATGAACAGGTGTACCTGTACGATATTTAATATGGTTGGATGATTAAAAGCAGTAAAAGAGATTAGCATTAGGTAAACTGACATTTTTTACTAACACCTTGAACAAAGAGCAAGGAGGGCATCTGGTGGGTGGACTATTTACATCCACAAATTTAAAACTGAGGTCCCGTTTTTTTCCTGACAGCATCCCACTATCACTAAAAATATTATTAAATCCTAGTTGTCGCTGTGCAGGTGGACGGACTGTCCTTGCTGGCTGCATCGATCTCTTACTGGCTGGGGAAGGCCCTGGGGGATGTTCCTCACGTTCTGGTGGCTACTAACTTCCACAGTGTGGTGCAGCTGAGTTTGTTACCATCCTCGGCCCTGCTGTCTCTTCTGGTACTGAGAAACTTTGAGAGTGATTAAAAAAAACTTCTGTAAAGTTTAAAAATGGTAAACTAAATTGCTACAGAAAAATGTTTACAACGGAAACATCCAAATGACCAATTAGGTAATAAGATTTGTTTTACCCCATTTCACAAGTATGACTAATAATTTGGGTGTATGTGTGCGTCTGGTATGTGTGTTTGTGTGTGTTAGACCCTAGAGACAGCAGTGGACGGAGATGAGTTGGTGTTTTTGTACCAACTAAAGGAAGGGATCTGCCAGTCCAGCTATGCTGCCAACATTGCTACACTGGCGGGCCTGCCAACTTCCCTTGTACAGAGAGCAGTGGAGGTAAACACACACACACACACGCACACATACAGAAATAGGCTGACAGACTGACTGATTTTTGTGTTTGTTAAGGTGTCTGAGCTGTACAGGGCAGGAAGGCCCATTAAACGCACTGAAAAAGCATCCTTGGAAGAAGAGACAAAGAGGTTTGCTAAACTTAAGCAACACAAAGTTACACACAGTTAAAAGCAGTGTGTGAAATGTTTCTGTTTGTGGGCAACAGGTGCCAGTTTGTTGTGGAGAAGTTCCTTAGCTTGAACCTGGAGGACAAAGATTTGGATGTGCAGAGGTTCTTGAAGGAAGAGCTCCTGCCCTCTGCTGGAGATCTATTGAACCGCAGCTGAATGCTTCAGGCTTTGCTGCAAACACGCTTCCGTTCATTCATTCGTAAATGTTTTGGGTTGGTGTTGGAAGAACGCCGGGGCAAAATACATAGTGACACAACCTTTATTGCAAGAAACACTGCAAAAAAACCCCAAAACAAAACAAAAAAGCAGCACAGTTTTTTATGTTTAAGTACCATATTCACACTTAAAAAATATGAACTGTAACGCCAAAAAGGGTTTCTGTAATATATAATAAATGATCTTTTATGCTATAACCATCCAACGTCTTCTTAGTCATTCATAAAAAAGTTCTGTAAATCTGGCGGTTTTTCTTCACCATATGGTTGAAGTCCTTTCAGCATCACTTCACACAGTCTGTAATAAATAATAAACAAGTTCTACTTTATTATGATGATGCTGATTCTTCAGTAAACCAGGTAGTTAGAGCCACTGTGATATACATCAGTGCGCAGATGGAAAGTTTGCTCGCTGAGTTGCAGAAGGGCGTGTCGCAACAGTGTTTGGTCATCGCAAAGATGGTGTTGTTTGGAAAGATCTCAAAGGTCGTCTCCACCTCGCACTCCTCTGCCTGGGTACACCCCAGCATCTTTATATCCAAAGCATCAGCTGGGGAGTAGCATAGAGTCATGATCAGTGTGTATTTTATAACCAATAACCTTCACATCTTTTCTCATATTTGTCATATATTATTTGGTAAACACACACCTGCCCCTCCCCCGGCCTGTGTAGCAGCGCTCCCCCAAGATTGCATTTGGTTTCGGTCGTGTAGCAGGCATCCCAGAAGCCTAAATCACAGCGGAAGCACTCCAGATGCTCCTCCTCTGCTTCGAATGCCACCGAGTCCATTAGCTGCTCTACCTGCTCCTTTTCCTCACCTGAGCCCAAAGAATAACACTGAATGCACAATGAGTTTTACTGAACATGCTGCTAAAGGAGATTCATCTGAACAACTAAACAGGGAAATGTGTCCATTATGGACACAGTTGACGAAGATGACGAGGGTTTTTTCTGCATGCCAAATATTTTGGCCTCCCACCATTGAAAAATCATCAGGGCTTAATGATAAAAATATGTACTTTTTTTCAAATTTGGGATCAATTTTTTTGAGTTGAAACACATTTTAAAACAGCCAAAAATAAGAGGAAAATGCAAAGACCTTAATTACATGCCAACCAACCAAAGGTCTATGAATGTGGCTGATACAGGAAATGCAGATTTATTATGCTTTATTTAAATTTGTATAAGCAGATAAGCACCATTGCTGGTAACCAGGACACTGAACATAATCAGGTAACAGTCAAGAGAAAGACTCAAATACAACTAAGAACAGAAAAAATGAAGTTATAAACAGGCTAAAGTCAATAAAATACTTTGGGTTTCTCAGTTTTTATGTAATAGCCTTTTTGGCACATTAATATTCAGGGTTGCTGGATGTGTGAAATACTGCAGGACTGTTACAGGATATCAAGCCAAACTCATGGCCAGCAAACTGCTGAGCACTTGAGCATCTCAGAAATGCTTTGTTTATTCTGCAGCAGTCTGGAATTTGTTTCTTGAGTGCGTTATTCAGGGAGTGCTCCAAGTCATAGGCCAGCATCATGTTTGTATTAACCGCACAGATACTGGGATTAATGGAAAACTTCAGCAGGGGAACATAATGCAGGCAGGGGACAATACCTCAGTTATTCCTACTGTGATGTACTCTTGGAGCCCTCAGAATCATGCCACTAGTTTTACAAGATTTTCTTAGTGTCTTAAAACAAAACTGAAGATTGTTAATAAGCTTATCATCAGGGTCCTGTTTTATTCTAAAGATCACCTTTGAGGAGACAACAGCATATCATGATACAGAGAGCTTTGGTTGCCAAATGGCTGACTTTAGTGCTGCGATTGGCTGCTGTCGGCAAAAGGGACTAATCTCTTCCTCAGAGTAATCGGATGCATTTTGGTGAGACAATCCTTATCCCCTGTCATCTTGTTAACCCGGTGCCAGCTCGGGTGAATGAGCAAAACAAAAGAGTACCGAGGTGGGGGGTCATTATGAGGAAGGGCCAGGCTTACTTTTTATAACCTAAGGTCCAAAGTCCACTCTTATTCAACAGTTTAAGGGGTAACGCCTGTCTAATACAGTGCAACACAGCCCTATAATAAGTTTTTCCTTAGTGCACATTATAATAGACTTTTTTTTGAGGTCATGGTTTCACTTGAAGGTAATTTTGGAGGATTTTAACCAAACTCTCATGCTGCTACATTGTGCAGTGGGTCTCTTTAGGTCTCGACCTCTCTAAAACCGTTTTAACAAAGGTTGATCACTAAAGTCTTCATGATGGGAGGATTTATTGTAGAGTTGTGACTATTTTATGAAGTCACAAACATTTGTATTTCTATCTTGCCTTACACTGCAGCAGACTGAATACAGTTCAGTTTTCCACCAGTTTGAAGCAGTCGTCTTACACTATGGGAATCTGGGGCAGTTTGTGTGATGCTTTATCAGGCTAGTTTATTTAGTAATAAAATAATGTGCAGATTAATCAGCAATGAAAATACTTTTTAGTTACAGACCAAATGTATCACAGGACAGCTTATTAGGTGATCTCAACATTATTGATATGATATAAATTAATGCAGTCATTAAAGCCAGTGAGAATCTGACAAGCTATCAGTCAAAAACACAAATACTTTTTAGGGTCAGCTGTTGGACTCTTAAGTGAAATATAAAGAAAATGTCCTTAAAAAGCATTAGAGCACTAAAAATAACACCTGCTATAGACTCGGGTACTCTGTCAGCTTACCTTGAGCAGGTGTGAGAATCATGATGGCAAAAACACACAATATGACGCCTTTCATTTTGAGTGGGATGCTTCCTCCACCGACTCCACCATGAGGACTGCTGAGGTGGCCGGAGGGTGGAGGGAATTGGATTAGTAAGGAAAGCACCTGTCACCTGCGCGACACCAATCACAGCTGCTAGAAGGGTGCTGACGATCAAACAAGTGACGTTTCTGGGAATAACTGCAGAGATGTGCACTGAAACCTGCAGTGGAGAAGGAGTTTACATCTCCTAAAATGTCACAAAATGGCATTTTGTTTTTTGGCAGTTTTTCAAGAGAAAATACAGCATCAGTGTCACAAATATAACCAAGAAGGTGACACGTGCCTTTGTTTCTAATGAGCAAATTACTTCAAAGGTTAAGATTCCTCCACATGGGTAAAAAACGTGTTCCTGATTTATAACAAAGATTTCTGAGCTGAGCTGAGCTGAGCCCGCCTTTCTGTTTTGATGTTTTGTTACTTTTGAAGTTCCTCAGTAACGGAAATCATTTCACCAACAGAGAAACGGTGATCAGAGCTTCTCTCGCGTGTTAAGGAGCAGAGAAATTGCATGAACCTGAGTCAGCGCAGGGTTAAGCAGCTTATAGCCACCCGTCCGTCTGCTCAGATATGTATCAATGCACACACACACACACACACACACACACACACGCTGGCCTCTCAGAGGAGTGCATTCGATTCAGCTATATTCTCAATGCAGCATTAAGATCTGTGCAGCTGACTTATGTAACACGTGCCCCACACACACACACACAGCGACACACAGAAATACACATGAGAAGATTTATTAAATTGTGTGGTGCTGCAGTGTTTGTATACACATAAATCTGCTGAAGGGATTCCCCCTGTCCTGTGAATCAATCCCTCTGTATATGCAACATTTATCTGAACAGACTTACTTGTGTAATTAACTCAGTTACATGACTCACTGCAACAATTCTTAGCATCAAACTTTCTTTTTTAAAAAGAAAGGCTCCAGATGCTGAATTATAAAAGTTTGTTGCCTTACTTTGGATCATGTGATAGTAAATGTAATGTCCTGAAGGCATCTGACAACTTTATGACTCGTATGGAAGATGTAATTTGTGGTGCTTTATTGGATTATGCACACACGCTGCTGTTATTTAGCCTCCTCTCTCTGATTCAGATGGACAAGCAGAAGTAGCACCTGATGTGTAGTGTAACACAATACAAACTCCATTGCACCACAAACTGCAGGCTCCCAAAATCACAATGCGGTCGAATAAAAAGCTCTGAATAAAAACATTTGCAGGGGGAAGGATTTATTGCAACACTGTTGTGTGCTTGGTTTACTTAAAATTGAAAACCAAAAACCAAAAAAAACAACAACAAACTGGCAGTCGAGTGCAACATGACAATGTGCAGATAAAATGGTAATAAAAGTTGGAAGTTACAGCTCTACAGTGCATCGTCTTTCCCTCCAAATGTAAACACATCGGATCATCTCACGCGCCGCAAAGCACTCGCGCAGCCGACATGTGAGAAGAGAGCGAACACAGAGCTGCTTTTCTGAGAGGCATGAGTGCGAAGGAGGCTGCTTGCAGCATGTTGCAAGATTCAGACACGTCCCTCCCCCACCCCCGACCACCACCACCACCGGCTCATCTCTGCAGCTGAAATATACATCCAGCATACTGTACCTACACAAAAGCCCTCCAGTGAGTCTGTCTGTGTGTGTGACACACAGATGGGTGCTGGTTTTAAGTGAGTGAAATGTGTGGCTGCAAATTACTGTACACTGCTCAGACTTCGGTCGTCGCCTGGATCCCATCATGGGCCGAAACAAGGAAATACTCAGCAGTCCTACAGCACCTATAAAACCCTTCACACTGATCCCCAGTGTAATTAAAGACTGGAGGAGAAAATGCTGGCGATAATTAAAATGAAACCCCCTCCTCTTCCTCCTCCTCCTCTTTCCCTGTTCAAACATTCTCACTTTGGCTTAATTGTAGCTGCTAACATTTCCCTCTGCATTGTTTTGCCCTATTTTTTTCGCCACTTCTCGGCTTTTGCGGGAGCCAAGGATGGAGACGGAGGATGGAGTATTTGAATAAAGCGTGGGAATCGGATGATGACAAGAGAGGAGATGAAAGGTCGTGATGGGTGGGAGAGGGAGGCTTCAATTACTCCACTCGCAGGACTTGTTTTTCTCACTTAAGCCACGTCAGGAATAACTCATAACAGCCTCACCAGATTTTTTTTTGTGTCTTTTTTGTGTCAAGTTGTTGCTCTTTTTCTTTCCATAGAGCCTGTGATTGAAAGTCTTTAAGATCTCGCCTCGCCGCGGCTGAGAAAAAGGAAAAAACTGAGCAGCTGACTGTAGGAATTTAAAAAGAAATGTTGAATTACAGTTAAAAAAAAAAAAAGAAAGATCCTGCATGTGTGCAGAGCACCAGCTGGTATTTATAGAGTGGCTGTAGGTGTCGAGTGAGAGGAGTGTGGCCTTATGTGCTTCTCTTGTTTGTACCAAGACACAATTTCCTCAGATAAAGAGCAGATTACACTTATGTATGAGATAAGATAAAGACTTATTTGAGACCTAATCTGGCTCATCCTCTTTTACTGAACCTCTCCAGCAAGCAAATGTAGACCTCTGCAGAGAAGCAGAAGGAGGGAGAGGGGAGAGGAGACGGAGTCCATCTCCCAGTATGGCACCCAAATAACTTTTCAGCAAACCTCCTCACGTCCTAATATGGTCAATCCAGTGGTGGCTTTAGGGATTTTTGGGCACGGTTGAGTTCAAAGACAACAAGATGGTGAGTTGACATCAAACAGCACAGCTCCAATCTTTCAAATGTGGGTGAGTCAGAGAGCGATGTAGGACAAAAACACCCTTCACAGACAGTGACTCAGAGCAACAGCGCCATTCGGAGGCACTATAACATACCCCAAAAACATTTCATCTGTTTATTGAGGAGTGCATAGTCTTGTGTATCTGCACGTGAAACCTTTAAGTCTGTCTCATCATGCATATTTCATGAGACAGTGGAAGAGGGGGGGCAGCATGGGGTTCAGAGTTGAGGTGGCACAGAAGGGTCTGTCCGTACGTTGAAGTTGATTTCACTAGAGTTGCAGGAGTCTGAGAAGACGGGGGAGTGAGAGATGGACAGGCAGGGGGAGGGAGGGTGAGGAGTTGGCTCCTGGTGGTGCAGAACTCGGGCCAGCAGGGTTGACCTTCCCTCCTTCTCCTCCTCATTTCTGTCTTCATCCTCTTTATCTTTACCTTGTGCATCCGGAGGAGGTGGCTCTGAGGCTCTGCTGCTAATGCTGTGTCTGTTCAAATGAGGAAGAGGAGGGTCTGAGAGGGGGAGTATGTGGGCTGGAGCGGCCCAGGTCCCCTGTTCTCCTTCTTTACACTCCCACTGCTCTTGGCACCCGAAGCTGGGTTGCTCCTGGGAATCCTCACAAAAGCTTCCTCCCTTCAGATCCTCCAGGTCGTCGGGTTTCTCTCGCCTGCGGACTTCACGGTCCCGGTTCTCGTACAGCAGCGTGGCGGCGCAGATGAAGATGAAGAGGCCAACTCCCATGACCACGGGGCCAGCCAGTTTCATCCTGTCCACGGGGGTGGTGCCGCGCCGCCCCACGGGCTTCGGTTCTGCAGAGACGTAGCCCGCCACTGCTACACTCATCCCACCAGCACCACCATTACGCCCAGCAGGAGCCACCAACCTGGGGCAGAAGCCAGGGGCAGTTTGGTTTGGAGGGCTTTGCTTTTCCTCAGGTGTCTGTGGCACTCCGGGGGGCAGGCAGGTGAGGAGTGGGAAGAGTGGGAAGAGGCAGGGCTGCAGACTGGAGTGTCAGCTGTCATCGTCTGGATTCAGACTGAGAGGAGAGGAGAGAGGCATCAGAAAATAAAGGAATGAAACATGAAAGCGCTGGATGCAGCATCAGCGGGAGAGCGCTGGAGCTGTTGGGGAGAAGACAATTTAGCCTGCACCGCACACAACAGGAAATAGCTGCTTTAATAAGACATGTGGCTCAGTTAATGAGATGCCAAGCCTTCCGCAGCTCCGCTGGTGTCTCTGAGGAGCTCATGAACCACCACCATCAATGACTGACCCCGTTCAAGACCTTATGATTTCACTTCACGATCTCACTGCGGCTAAAAAACAAACTGGAGTTACATCCCTGCGCTAACTGCTCCAACTGAACTCATAATTTATTCCTCCCCCCGACTCTGCCCGAGGCAAGTGGACCTAACCGGGGGATCCGAACGCAGATGATCAAGTTTGCTTTTACGCATCCGTGTTAAACAGAATATTTTGAGTCATTTTGCTCGACAGCACTGTTGCTCACTACACCAATCCACTTCCTGCTGTTTTAACGCAGTGTGTGTGCAGTCGGAGTGGGTACTTGCCTTGTTTTGGACGTAAATCCGAAGCAGAAACTGGCTCCTCGGCATTATCAAAATAAATAGCGCTGACTTATTCCTCCCACTCCTCCACTTTGATCCGGAGGATTCCGCACTTTAACCCAATTCCTCCTCACATGAAGACCTTTTTCATCCATGGATTGACTGCGCGTGCCGCGCGGAAACGGAGCCTGAAACGAGGCTTTTATAGTAAAATAAGAGTCTTGATAAAAGTGGTGCAAAGCTGCTCTGCCTCTCCGTCTCTGCGCTGCTTGTGCGTCTGTGCAGCCTGTGTTCCGATATGTGTGTGTGCGTGTGTGTGTGTGTGTGAAGAGGAGGGGTCGTGGGAATCTCTGGCTGGTCCAGGCCAGTCCCACGGTAAACCCGGTTATTTATTCTCTGCGATCATCACCACCCATCAAGAAGTTTTTCAAAGCGGAATATGTAAGTGCATAAAATACAAAAATTGCAGAAACGTACCCTCCCATAATAAAACGAGCACATATATATAGATGGAAAGAGAGAGACATTTTTTTTAAATAGATATTTTTGTTCTAGGTGGGATTTTCTTGTTAAGTAGCCCCTGGAAAAATGTGTCTGTCTATATACAGCTGGGCCCATCATTTTTAGGACAAGGACACGTTTTTTGTAGTTTTCCTTCTGCACACCACTACTCTATATTTTACATCAAACATGTGACTGAAGCGCTGACGTTCTGCTTTAATTCAAGCAGGGGTTTTTTGTTTGTTTGTTTTTGTTTTTTTAATGTAGCATAACCTGTTTAGCATTTACAGGATTTATACACAGTCTCCTGTTTTCAGAGCATCGTATGTAATTGTACAATTGACTTTTAAGCAGTTTAATGTCCAGGCAAGGCCTGTCCCTTTGTTGTTTCATGACAAATTTAGCAAGCTTAACATCTGAAGTTGATTCAAAGTGTTACATTTGTATTTTACAGCTTTTCATTATAATTTTAAATTTGAGGCTAAAATGGATGTCAGTGCAAGTGAGCGAGGCCATCAAGCTTACATATATAACCTTATTAGAGAGACAGCAAAACATTTTAGGAGAGGCCAAAACAACAACCTGGAACATCCTTGAAAAGAAGAAAGGCCTGAAAAACAGAAGACAACTAAAGGGCATGATGACTGATATATTTCCATAGTTAACAAAAGCAACTTCACAACATCTAACCGAGTCAGGAACACTCTCGAGGACCATTGTCATGGTCCAGGATCAAGAGACAGCTTCATGAATGGAAATGCAGGAGAGAAACAGCTCATGATCTGAAGCGGACCACATCATCTGTCAAACACGGTGGAGGTAGTGTTATGGTACGTGCATATGTATGTCTGCCAGTGGAAGTGAGTCACCAGTGTTTACTGAGGATGTGACTGCTGATATAAACAGCAGGATGAATTTTGAAGAGTACTCTCTGCTCAGATTCAGCCAAATGCTGCAAAACTGATCAGACACGCCTCACAGTGCAAATGGAACATGACTCAAAGCAAACTGCAAAAGAAACCCAAGAGTCTCCAAGGCAAAGACATGGGACATTATTCAGTGGCCAAGTCAGTCACCTGATTTCTGTCCAACAGAGCTGCTTTTCATTTCATTAAATACAAAACTGAATTCAGACAGACCCACAAACAAGAAGGTGTCTGCAGTAAAGGCCTGCCCGAGACTTCAAAAGATTTTCCCCGAAGTATTACAAACAGTCCTCAGATTTAAAATTATGTTAGTTTGCCAAATTACTTTCAAGCCTCTGAAAATTGGGGGAATGTGTATAAAATGGCTGTGAATCCTAAAATGAGTTTTATTAAAGCAACTTATTTAAACCTGAAACATTGCACTTCAGTCACATTTTGACTGTTTCAATTAAAATCCACTAAAACTAACAAAACTGTGTAATTGTCCAAAAAATTACAGACCTAACTTTATGCACCCTGCTCCGATTAAGTGCCCCTTACTTAATTAAACACAAGCTTATTCGGAAAAAAACAAACAAACCAACAAAATAATTAATGTCCAAACTCTAGTTTAGCACCTTTAAGCATTTAAGCCCAGATTTCCTAGCTAGTCCATCTTGTTAGTGGTAACTTGCGTTGTGGATAAGGTCAAACAAAAACGGTATCTAAACACTGTATCACAGTCCAGCAGCCCGATGGAGTGAAGTTCATGGTTAATACAACATTTTTAAACTTGTGAAAATCTACTCAGGATATAAATATGGGGGATTTCAGGTCCATTTTGTAAGCGATGGCTCCGTTTGTGGTGAAGATAGAATGAGTCACACCGGGCCAACAGATGTAGCTTTTACATCATCACAAACACATTTTGTTTCATCCACTCAGAGCTCATTTGCGGTTCTTTACAGTTCAGATGAAAACAGGAATAGAAGTATTAAAGATACCTGAAAGCTTCTGGGTTACGAGTGTAAGATTCAGGCCATGCGCAGCAGTGGTTTTGTGTGACTTTCAGCCTGCTGCAGATGTGCCACATGTGTTTCAATCAGCAATCTGGTTTGTGGGTAAGTCTGCATGTGGGCCATATGTGGGCAAGACACAGGAAGTGAGTTCTAGGTTTGGGGGCCACTGTGACCTGACTGTGACCTGCCTCCAGCATGATGTTACGGATGGCTCTGCCTCTTGACCAAATGTTTTTCTCTGATTTAAAAAAAAGTACCTTAAACAGGAAACAGATGCTTTGATGTTCCAGTTCTTACTCTCTGCGTTAATTTTCCATCACAGATTTGAAAAGTCTGGAGCGAATTTACTGAATAATTACGATGCCACTTTGACATTAATACAAACTGGAGGCTTGCCTATCATGAATTTAGCATTTTTCCCATCTGCAGCCTAAATAATGTAACATACAGAAATAAATGGAAGTCAATGACTGCATGGCACAAAACACAGCATGCAAACAATGTTTACCGCAGCCTAAAAACACATATCCAGTGAACATCAACTAAATTAAAAAAAATGCACACCTATATAGTCTGCAAGTGATTTCTTAGGTACAGCTGTTCAGCTGCTCTTTTAATGCAAATATAGGATCAGGCAATCACATTGGCAGCAACTCGCTGCATTTAGGCATGTAGACACGATCAAGACTGTGGAAGAAATACAATTTAAGCAACTCTGGAAGTGGCATGGTTGTTGACGTCAGACGGGCTGCTTTATTTATTTCACAAACTGCTGATCTGCTGGGATTTTTCCACACAACCATCTGTAGAGTTTACAGAGAATGATCTGAGAAAGGAGAAAATATCCAGTGAGCAGCAGTTCTCCGGGTGAAAGCTCACACCAGGTGCCCCTGCTCTCAACTGAGTTCTAGGTTTGTGGGCCACTGAGACCTGACTGCAGCGTGATGTTACGGATGGCTCTGCCAAATGTGATCAAATTTATCTCTTAGATTTAAAAAAACAATAATTTAAACAGGATGTTCCAGTTCTTACTGACTCTGCATTAAATTTCCATCACAGATTTGAAAAGTCTGGAGCAAATTTACTGAATAATTACGATGCCACTGACATTTGACATTGTCGGCTAAGAACAAAAAACTTAAGCTACATAGTTCACACGGGATCAATGGTCTGATGAGTCTTGATTTCTGCTGCAACAGCCTGATGCTGAGGTCAGAATTTGGTGTAAACAACATGAAAGCATGGATCCATCCTGCCTTGTAGCAATGCTTCAGCCTGCTATTGGTCCCATTGTGAGGCTGGCATTTTTGTGGCACACTTTGAGCCTCTTGGTACCAACTGAGCATCATTTCAATGGCACAGTCTACCTCAGCGTTGTTGCTGACCTGGCCTGTTATGACCACATCGTAACTTTCGTCTAGCAGTACAACACACCATATCCCAAGGCCCAACTAATAAATGTTTCTTGAACATAACAATGAATTCACAAAGAGCACCTCTGGAATGTGGTTGGAACAGGGGATTCACAGCTGACCAATCTGCAGCAACTGTGTGATGCTGTCATGTCAATATGGACCAAAATCTCTAAGGGACGTTTCCAGCACCTTGTTGAATCTGTGCCATGAAGTAATAAAAGGGGTCCAACCTGGTACTAGCTCTGTGAGCGTAGAGTTGAGTTTTAGATCGTCTGTGCAAGTGTGTGGGAGAGGGTGAAATGTCCAGAGTCAAATGAGGACAGCCGACAGTGTGCATCTCATTTATTTTCACCCATTCAGACTTTCCAAACAGCCAGAGCTACCTCGGAGCCAGAATGGCGTACCATTAACCCCTTAAATTACAATACATAAATAAAAGCTGTTTGCATATAAACAGTTGCTGATGTACACATTCCAACTTGCTGAAGTACACGCAGATTTACAAGGACACTGAACATGTTTGTTGTGGGTGTTTTCTTTCCTCTTTCTCCAAAACTATGAAGCGAGGCTCTTTCTTTTTTGTTTTTTTAAAGTTTACTGCCACAGCGTCCTCTCCTGTAGAGGAGCCTTTGCATATCCAAACAGGAGTAAACTCTGCTAGCTGTATACTATTTACACTGTAAAAAGACCAGAGGTTAATCTGAACCAAGAACACTGTGACCAGAAACAACAAAACTGAAAGCTGTGTTTAACATTCATATTCATGGAGCGTTCCCAAAAAAACACAAGTAGAAGAACAGAGCTTGCTCCACCTTAAAAAAAACTCCAAGCTTCCTTAATTTAACAGTTAGCCCTTGGCCCTGCTTGTCACAAAACTCCTCCCTCCCCCCCTGCAACGACCAACCAACACAAGCGGGATAGTAGGAAATTGCATCCTCACTTCTCAAACACACTTTTACACACTCGCACACAAACACACACTTTTAACCATCCCATCCCTCCTCATTCAACTTAAGCTCCAAATTCACTCGCGCCCTTTGGGCCCGTGGAGTGGCCCTCTTTCTCCATCTAGAGGAGAAAAGATGAACTACATAGTGCTTCTGCTCCACTGGATTTCACATTTAAAAATGTCCCACCGCCTCACGATTGTATTCTGCAGCTTAAAAAAACAACAAACAAAAGAAAAAAACAAAACAAAACAATGTGTGTTCTCAAGTAAGTCGCAACACAAAAAACGTTTCATTACAGCTCAGATTTAAAACAATGCAACTGAACTGTGACGCAAAATCCAATTTGTTGGCTGTACAATGTTAAGAAACCTTGAAGGTGCTTGTAGCTTCTTCTTCTCCTCCTTTTTTGTTTTTTTTAAAGAGTCAGTAAACAAACACGATATAAGTTAAGGGTTCCTCGGGGTATGATGGAAAACTCTCCCTCAGGCTGACCAGGGCCGTCCATCATGGAGAGAGGAGGGAGGAGAGATGGACATTTTTTTGAGATGATGGCTTCCGCTTGTTTCTCTTGTGTAGCTGCACCGTCACAGAGCTCAACAAGTTAAACTTGTTCTGACAATTAAAAAAAAACAAAAAAACAAAACAAAAACAAAGTCTTTACTCGAGCGTCGAGGAGCAAGTCCCACTGGAGTCGTGTTCTACTCTTCATCGGCGTTCTTCAACATGAGGATGGAGTTGTAGATCTTCAGAGCGGGTCCTAACTTGATTGACAGGATCTTGACGATGTCTGCTTGTGTGAGCAGCAGGAAGGCCTCGCCATCGATTTGCTGAAGAGGAAAAAAATCAAGGAAAGGCTTTGTTACTTTAAAAGACTTTCTATTGTACGCTGGGTGACGCACAAACAGTATGAACGCACCTCACCTCTAATGCTAGAAGCACCAGGAGGGGTCAAAGCAACAGCAACACTTCTTAACTTTTAAAGTACGATTTGACAAAATAAGAATTTAGGATCAACTTTTAGGTGTGTTATTAGTTTTGTCAAAGATTTCGATTGTTTCACTACAGGTCATGAAGTACCTTTGTTCATTTTCTAGTAATTTTTATCTTAAAAATGTCAAACTGTGTCTGTTCTTTGCATTATTGGATAAACGGTCACCAAACGATTGATAGCCAGCGTTAACAAAGCAGGCCATAGAAAGTCACCAGCATCACCCCTAACTAAGTGTCTGCAGTGAGCCAGGTTTTCCTCTCATAGCGGCGAGGTTTGCTGGATTTGGGGAAAGAGTCTGTTTATTTGCTGTTTACTTGTCAGAAACCGTTTAGTAAACTTAATTTTTCAGACAGTTTTGAGCGATACTACAGACAGTGAAGTTAGCATAAACACCAGGAACACTGGAAAGTCTGGTTGTTCTCGACTGCATCACTGTTTGGCTGTTTTTGTGCAGCCGGGATTCTCGGTCTGCCTCATGGGCTGGCTTTTTTCCGTGCTGCGTCGCTTTTGTCTAAACGTCGAAATTCAGCCGAGCAACATTTTGAAAGGTACGTCTGAAAATTGAAAGTCTGAACCTGGAAACTGTTTCCACTGACAGTCCCCTAAATCAGTCTCACTAAGTCCTCTGATCAGCCTTTCAGAGTTCCCCATCTTAGAGTTTGTTAAACCTGCCTTCTTACTGTAGCTGTGTCATTTAAATAAAGTTAAACTAAACAAAATTAAACTTTAAAAAAAAGCTAATTTTTACAGAACAAACGTGGCTGACATTTTTATTGTTTTATAAAAATCACTAAGGGTTTCTTTGCCATTGGTTAACATGCAACGTAAATCTGAACTAGCACCGGGATTTACATTAGAGTGGACATGTGAATTGTTTTGGAAGCACTAAAACTGAGGCTTTTTTTCTCTCATTTTTCAGTAGAACCTTAATGTTATGAAAATATATGCAAGATGAAAAAGCTGGAGACTGCATGAAATTATGCAGTCAGCAAAAAGGTGTCCGAGAAGACTGCACACCATGACTGATGCAAAAGAACAACATCTACGATTTAATGTGCAGCTATTTTTAAGCCAGCTTTACGCCAGACTTCAGACCACACACACACACACAGACTGAACTGATGAAGTTGTTTATTGCTGCCACTTGTATTCCCTTGTTTATTTATTTATTTATGCATGCTTTCTTCACATGTTCTCAAATGCAAAATAGGGACCTCTCACTTGTTCCCTTCACAGGAAATGAGCGAGAGCTTTCTGACCAGCTGCTGATAAACAAAAGTGGCACCCAAAGCAGCTGCTGGATTAGAGAATAACCTCATTCATATCAGCAGGGTTGATATTCTGAACAATGCTAGGAAATAATGGGAAAGCTAAACTGATTGAACCTCGGTCAGTTAGGTATTGTCCGAAGTCCTTAGTTGATAAATTACTCAGTTAAATAACATATAAGGACTGATCCAGAAAAAAAGAAATGAATAACCTTCAACAGCATCTGCCTCATATCCAAAGCAAGTTCTAAATTGATTTGTCTAACGATAAAGCATTAAACAATAACCAACAATGAGCAGTTATTAGTTAAAACTCTGTTTAAAGCTGTTTTCTGTGCTGGGCACCAGCATCTCAAAGCAAAACAAATGAGTGTGTACTTCTTACAGAAAGGTTGTGTGGGCGAGAGCCAAAACATCCACGACCATTATCCCACTCTAGTAATGTAAAATACAGTGGGTGGATGAACAGGCAGCGACATGCCACACGGCCAGAGGGCATCAGCTCGGGTTCGAGTCTGACCCGTGGCCCTTTGCTGCATGTCTTCCCTCTCTCTCTCCCCACTTTCCTGTCTGTCTTCACTGCTTCACTATCCAATAAAGACAAAAGACCAAAAAAATAATGTAGAGAAAAAAACAAAGGCTGTAATTCGCTGTAAACCAACCGATGCTGAATCCGCCATCAAAATAAGGTTCATCTAATTCTGTTTTGGTGATCTCCTCTGCTCCCTGTTTCACTGTATGTGTTTACACACTGAGAGAAAACACACACACACAGATTGAAACAGAGAGCAGAAGACACCAGTAACACAACACGCTACACAAGTGCACATAAATCAGTTAGGAGGTTGGGACTGCGCCTCCTCCTCCCATGCAAGGCAAATGTATTAAACACTATTCGTTTCAACGGTCGCCGCAGCACATCATCTGCCTCCACCTCACCCTGTTCCCACCACCCTCTCCTGTCACACCAAGCTTCTGCACGTCCTCCTTCACTACATCCATGATCTCTTTCTGAGGTCTTCCTCTTTTCCTCCTGCCTTGCAGTCCTTATTCAACAGCCTTTGTCCAGTATGTCTACTGTCCCTCCTCTCCTACATGTCCAAACCATCTCAGCCTTGCTGCTCTAACTCTGTCTCCAACCGCTCCACCTCATTTGTCCCTCTGATGTATTCATTTCTGATCTTGCACGTTCAGGTCACTCCCAGTGAAATCTTAACATTTCCAGCTTGGCCTCCTGTCTTTTTGTCTGAGCCGCCCTCATACGTTACAGCAGGTCTCAGCACCCTCTTGTAAATCCTCCCACTTCACTCTGACATGGATCCCCCTACATAAAACACATTTTAATTTTAAATTGTTCTAACTGTTCTGGAATATCTGCTGAACTCTCCAGACTACACTCTGGAGTGTTTCCGCTGAATTATATTCTGTGATGGCATGTGTGATGGTACTGTACCTACATGCCCCCCCCGCAAAAAACAACAAAAACTCAGCTGTGCTTTCTTAGATGAATTATCAATAATACATCTTGACAATAATCAGAGCCATGATCAGCTACTTCTTCAGTGACTCCATCGTACTGCAGACAAAACTCCAACTGCAGTAAGCAAAGTCTGTCCCTGTTGTGCTCTGAGGCCTCAGTAAACTTGGTGTAGCAGCACATGGGTCAGTTCTCCATCTGCTGCAGGTTCTGGTTAGAGTTTCCCTCCAGCTCACAGAGCATCATCCACACTGGGGAGGTGGGAATTTTTCTGACCGCACGATAAGACACTTTCTACAGAGCCAGCTGACTGATATTGATGACAGTGGCTAATTAGCCCGCCAACAGGGTAACAAAAGACGTGAAGGGACGGAGCCTGCCTGTTAGTGTTGGCTCAACTTTAAAAATAAAAGTGAGCGGACTGTCTGCTACCACTTAGATCACAGAGGCGTCGATCCTTCAGAAGTTTCAGTGTTCATGCCATGTGGCTTTTACTTTCACTCTCACTTCTTTTTACAAACCATCCTGAAGTGCTTACCTCTGTTTTAAATGTAGCAGCGTGTTCTTTACACCCTGGAAGCCCTTTGACGAAACCAGCCACCTGAAGAACAAAGAAAATAAACATACAGCAAACAGCTTCAGACAAACGCAGGATGTCGATCAATGCGTGTTTATCTACTAATCGTGATTCTTTACATGCCTCTATTGACCCTCACTCGTTCACCTGACTGCTAGAATGAAGGCTCCAGCACACACCGCGACACCCAGAAAAGCCCTTACTGAATATTCATGCACAGTTGCGGTCTCCCTGAACAACTAGCCGCCTTCATGTTGGATGAGTGGATTCAGAGTTTGTGTGCCTGCTTTTCTTGTGTTTACACAGTCTGAGTGTCTAAGCATGTCTAACCTCCTCGGCGCTCCAAGTGGCCACTCTCTTGGCAGTCAGCCCCAGGACCTCAGGCAGCAGCTGGCAGTGTTTGTCCCAGCAAAGAGCCACCCGATGGGGAGGCGAGGCAGAGATGCCGGGGGAGAACACCGACTCGTGGAGCGCCTGCTGGAAGGAGATGGCCTCTGGAGAGGCTGAGGAGAGTTAAGAGGAGTCAATGGGAGGAAGTGAGGGTGTGAGGCAGACGATTCATTGTGCACTTTTTCCCCCTGCTTACCTTTACTATCGCCAATCTCCTCTTTGACATAGTGCATTTTCAGGTATTTGGGAACTGGAGCTGTCCTGAAATGAAGACCAACAACAGAATGACTCCTTGAAACAAACAAATCATCTCAGGCGCAGCGTGGTGTGAGGCTATCGTGAGCGACAGGTACCGTTTAGGCCTTGTTCCATTGTGGCTTTGCTCACTGGCTCCACTCTGTGCCTCTGCCTGGCTACTGCGTCCAGTGCGCTCAGCTTCCACCGTCGCCGGTTTCCTAGCAACACAGTTAATCATTGCTCAGGTACAAACCACTACATATAGTTGCATGCAAATCCCCTGATATGATAGGAGCTGTTAAAGTATGTCGGCAAAGGATTGAACCTGTTCTGGGCGTCCTCCGCTCCTTCGGGTTGATCTTGCGTCGAGGAGTTTTGCGTTGTGTTGTTTGCATTTGGGTCAGGGCGTCGGCCACGAGGATGAGGCCCGCTGAGGGCGGGAGGCCGCTCTCCGCTGAGACGGTCTGGCAGCAAACCCTCTTTGTTCAGATTCACCTCTGAGTACGGACAGCTCACCTGACTGCACACAGAGACACAAACATCGCTGGGACAGACTGCCTTTTGTTTTTTTAAACTCCAGTAAGAGGTTATAACACAGACGACAGAAAGGCAGTTAATATCGCCTCACCTTGCCCTCCTACATACAGACAAACACACAAGTAACACATGTAGAGTGCTGGCAGCCCACACAAAAAAACGCAACATTTGAGAACCTGGAGACTTCTCCTTTTTAAGTTACTGTTAAGACATGGTTACTACACCTTAATATAACAATGTGACATTACCTGACGACTGACAGGAGAAACAAAAATGGAAATTGTGATATTTTATTGAAATCCGTTTGGAAAGTGGCGCACTTAAGAGTGTTAAAAGTATTTTAAAAACAGGATAGAAAGGCAACACTGCAGCGACTGAGAAACTATGACAAATATTCCCTGAGGTAAACCGGCAGAGCAATTGGGGAAATGCATAAAACATCTTAAATGAAAATGGAGATGTAAGACATAAGAGTTGCAACAAAAGACGACTGTGAAAGGTTGAGCTACGAACGTGTAGTGAGTCCCATAGCGAGGTCCCCTGATGTGCCCAACGCCGTTGCATCCCGGGGTAGGACATCCTTGTCCTGGAGCAGTCAATAAATCACTGGAGCCTGAAATACACACACACACACACACACACACACGGGAAACTTAATAAAACTATTCTGAATTCATTATACATTCCTCTTAATGTCTTATCCAAGTAAAATAAAGGCAGAGATCAAGTGTGCTGACTCATCTGTTGAAATTAGAAATCTGGCAACCTCACCCTCAGCACCCAGCAGGACAGACAAGGACAGTCTGTGTGTCTGTGTGTGTGTGAGTGTGAGAGAGAGTCGTAAAATGTGTCACACCGTTAGGATATTGTAGTGGGTGTCCAGTTTTTTGACACCACCCGACAGGATGAAGATCTGGGCAGTCGGTTTCCACCCAATAGTCATACTCTGAACTCCAGCCATCAAAGTGGATCTGCAGGAGAAGAAGGACGGGAAGGTAAACAGGAATTTAAACAAAGGCTGAGCCCAGAAAAAAATCAAAAAGCGCTGCAATGAAGAGACATCTCCCACCTTTAGTCTGTGGTCCTCTGTGTCTGCTATAGTGGCAACACGAATGAGCATGGGATTCCTCTTATCAACAGCTTCTACTTTCATCCCAACCTGGAAACCGTGCAGAGGTCGCTGGAAAAAACACAGAATCACGTGACTGTATTTAGACTACTGTAGCACAGTACCGTAAATATCTGCATACTCGTATACCGTACCACTTTGAAAGCTCGTGCAGGAGCCGCCTGTGTGCCTGTCTCCTCCAGGTATTTCTCCCATGAGAAACTCTTTGGTTCCTTACATTCTAAAGAGAGGAGATAAAGACTCATTAGATGCACTGGATACTGCAGACAGACACCATGTAAACAAAGCTATTTCTACAGGCGTGACAACAACATCCAGCAGGTTCAAAATAGGTGGCAACATGGGCATCGATAGGAAATGACATCTTACAATTAATACACTTAACATGAGCACACTTACTTTCTACAGAATAATTAATCTGTGGCTTTATTATCAGATTTTACTATTTCAAGATTCAAGATTTTTTTTTTTTTTTTGCCATTTTTATTTGTTTTATTTAGCATTTTTTATTTAGCTGGCCTTTAATTAATCATCTCAGATCTTGGGTTGAGTTGGGTCCTACAGTATATTACATTCATACTGACTCACATGTGTCTTGGTCTGTCTTACCAGCTGGAGTTGTGAGTGTTAGCTCAGCCTCTTCACAGTAACCCACAGGGTGGATGTATGGACTGCTGGCATCACACCTTAAAACAAACACAAGTAAACGATAACACCGGAGGTTTTGAAAGAAATATTCACCAATAAAAAGGTTTAGAAACTCTGTAGTTACAACGCTAGTCTGTTTATTTAAAATACGGTGGCATGCTGTCTTCAGTAGACAGGCACTAAATTAGCACTGCTTTCACACAGATTCAAATCTCCAGCTGCCCTCAAGGCAGACCGGCGAACATCTCTGGGTAATAATCTCTCACCAGTAATCATGTGTGTCATCCCAGTTGTCAAAATGAATGAGCAGGCGGTTGTCGACAACGGCAGCAATTGTTGCTACACAGATCAAAGCAGGATTCTTCCTGTCAACCGCCTCCAGTTTCATCCCAGCTCTAAACCCGGATGGAGTCACGGACTAAAAACAAACAAACAAAAAGACCATACGCATTTAGCCAATTTAGCCACACGGAGCCTACAAAATCCACTGAATCACAGAACCATCTGACAGCTTCAGATGTGTTTAACACTCACTGTGTTGAGGCTCTTAAAAAGGTGTTTCGGGGCCAGCTGACCCCTGCAGTTCTTCACGTACGTGCTCCAGTTGAACTCTCCATCCTTACAGCCTGCAACACGACAAGCCCAGTCAGCTGAGTTGTGACCCAACTTTGTTAAAAAAATAAAAAATAAAAATTCTACCTTGAATTTCATGTTTATTGGTGGTATTCTTGTTACCTTTAGGCAACAATAACTTGTGTCCGTTCTTCTCACACCAGCCGGCTGGTTTCAAATCCCACGAATCGGCGTTAGCCCAGAAGTCATAGCATTCTGGATATCCATCAAAGTGGAGCCTCACCCTGTAACCTTGGATCTGGGATGCAAAGAGAGGCAGGCATCCATGAGTGAAAGTCTTTATCTAGAGAAATGTTACAGCGTATATGTTCCATAGTCAAGCATTAGCATTAATACCTCTGCAACACTGAGCACACAGAATAGAGACGGGTGAGCCGGGTCAAGTCCCTCCAGCTTCATCCCCACCTTAAAACTGTTCCTGCTTTGTGGAAACGACTGGTGCTGCAAGAATAATAACAGCACAGGTCAGTTAAACAAGACTGTGAGTTTATACTTAACGGGGTACAAATGGCAGGTATATGCAGGTTTTTACCTCTTTGAATAGTTTAACTGGAGCAGCGACGGCTCTCTCCTCTTCGAGGTAAGAAGGCCAGCTCCATGCCCGTTTCTTATTGGGTGGGGCAGCAACTAAAGGTTGGGTGAACAAATAGTGACATATTATGTGTTGTATTAAGTGTATGCCAATGACACACAATGCATATAAAACCATGAATACGTGGATGTATTTAAGGCAGTCTAACAATTTTCTTTCTATCGAAGTCCCTAAATAAAAATGGGCAAAAACAGCATGCTCATAATATTGGTTTAAGTCTAACCAAATTAATAAAAACTCATTCTTCATTCCTGCTTTCTGTCGCTCTGAGAAATAACATTGCCTGTAGGTTTCATGAATTGGAAGATAATGCAAATGCTAATCAGAAAATCTGACAATCGAATCAGAGGACAGTCTCGAAAGCTGAGAATGTATCACCAGATAAACAACACAACAATAAACTGATGTAGGGCATTAACAGATTCTAATAATGTTTAGTTTCATCATACCCAGCTTGGCAATTTTGGCTCCTCTCCTGCCCTTTGTAGCTTTAGCCTTTTCCTACAAGAAAAAAGCAGAATGAGCAAAACGTGTTACACAGGACTATCACAACCCTTCTCATCCTGTAAGATGAGAGGAAACTTAAGCCTGAACATCTGGTATGTATGTAGCTCTGAAGGTGACCACCGAACACAAGTGTTGAAGGTATATTCCTCACCTCTGGTTCTTCTTGGTTTTCTTCCTCTTCATCACCAGAGTCCATGTAGATCTTCCTCTTTTTGCGCACACGTTTGCCAAGTCTCTCTCCTTCTACTGCCTGACCCTCCCGTGCTTCTCCCGGAGACGATCTTCACAAACACAAAGAAGGTCCACATGAAGCAAAAAATATTAAGTTAATCTAAAAAAAAAAATATTGTTTTTTTAATCAGGGGAGGGCATTATTAGAGGCATGATTTTACCTGCCACTGGAAGGCTGGGCACAAGCTGAGCAGCAGAATTTCCCCTGCAGGAGGGCATCCCCAGGAGCACGGCCACCGCAGGCCCGGCACCTTGACAGCTCCCCATTTGAGCCCAAGTTTGCACTAGAACCAACTTCAACACTGGGCCCAACCTCCACACTGGGGCCCTCCATACTGGGTCCTTCCTCTAAAGACAAAAGCACAGGACCAGGAGCTAAAAGACGGAGGAGAAAGAAGGGCTGAAACTGAGGCCAAAACGTAGCGTAGAGTTTAAAAACCAAACAGTGAAAGTCTTCATTATAACAATGACAATCATGTGCCATCATACCTTTAGCTTGAGACAGTCCTGGTTTACTCTGATTGGTTGAAGCTTTGCTTGTCCCTGTCTGTGATTGGCCTTCAGGTGGAGGGGTGGGCGTGTGAGATGGTGCGGGGTCCAAGGTCTCACTGTTAGGCTCTACCTCCTGCCCTTTGACCTCTAAATCTGTGACAATCTCATAAGTCTTAAACTCTGTCACGCGGAACTGAAAAAAAGAGAGACATTCCTATCAGCCAAGTTGGTGTGCCACTATGGTCCCGATTAAGAGTTCAGCCTGAGAAACAGCTATACATATAGCCTCCTCCCCCTATAAACAAATATTTGCACAAGCAGGAAAGAACCTGGACCAAAAAACAAAACAAAACAAAAAAATCTCTTTTGTACCCTGATATCACTGCCTCGCAGCGTTGCAATGCCATCCTGCCAGTCAAACGCACTTGAAATGTCAAACTCAGCTCCCTGGGAGGGGCCATCACTGGGTGGAGTGTCAGTCATTCCCACTCTGCTGATATGACCGACCTGCAAAGAGTCACATGGAAAGGCATGGTATTATGTGCACAGTGTGCACCTCTGACTTTTACGCTTCTGTTTTCTAGCCCTATTGTTTCCCTGTGCATGATAACTGCAGTGAGGCAGGCGGTCCTCTACGGCTTCATCAGCGAACTGATTGCGATCACAAATGCAGTTTTTTATTCCTCCCTGCACTTGTAAACAGCTTTGCGCAGCATCACCACTAGATGGCGACTGCGCGCTGGCGTGCAGGATACACCATGCACTTCGATTTCAGACAAAACAGTCAATAATAATATTGTTTTGCCGGCCAACTATCAGAGAAATGCGAGCACAAACGACCCCATTAGGGTAAACCTTTGTCCAGATCATTGACAAAGAAGTGGAAAGACGTCTCAACTTTAAGTTAACCAGACAAGTTCGTCTTTTCCTTGTTTTAACAGTATCTCTTAAAACCGACTGCTTGCCTGGCAAGGACCAAGTGAGAGGCTCATTTGTTTATCAGCTGTAAGGAGAACACTGTTTTCTGCACTCACTGGCCAAACTTAAAAACGTCTTTATCTGCTTAATAATACGATATAACGTTTTAGTCCCGACGCATGTTCAACACTGAATTAAGGTTTTATTTTCTGCTTGCATCGTGGTCACAACCGTGTCAAAAGTAAACAACAATCAGAGCTCCTGGATCTCGGTTGGGTTAGACTTTGCATCCCATGCCTCAGTTTTATTCTAGCCATAAATAAAGTGTATGTAAGAGCGCCCATGATTAGCATTCGTCTTATACAAAATGGCGGAGCATAGGAAGAGGCCACCAACACGTTTAAACTATGTTAATTACTCAAGTTACCATTTTAAACAAATGCTGCAAAGCTGCTACACGTTAAACAAAAGCAAACGCTTGCTGTGTAATTTCCTGACTTGATGTTTTCATTCACTCTGGCCGTTTTTCTTCACTTTCCCCTTGTCACGGAATGTCAGCCCAGGTTGCTAGCTAGCGCTGACATAAAGCTAACAGTCGCTAGCTCCACTCAGTTAATATGAACTGAAGGCTGCTATAGAGGGCTAACCGTAGCATTGAGACTGGATGCAGAGCCAGCTATAAGGACGATCTGTAATAAATAAGTTTCCCGGTTAATAACAATAGGAAAACGCATTTGCAAAACGCAGATACATCACAGAATATCACGCACACTCGTAACAACACCGCGATACTGTTACGAGCTTTAACATTGTTGCTTGATTAATTTCTTCAATAGAAACTTGGAAAAAAACGATTTATTCTCGCCGTTTTAAATCAGAGTGAAAATAATGGAAACTGTCGCCAGTTTACAAAAACGAACGCCCGCTTTTCAAACGCCGTCCTCGTCAACGACAACAAATGATTATTAACGCCCGTATTGTTTAACAATTGTGGAACTCACCTCGTTTCTGTTTTAACTCTTATTTAGAGCTGGATAGAGTGGTGCGCATGCGCGCAAGACGCGCTGCCTGACACAACTTTGGGTCTCGGAAAAGTTAAGTTCACTATTGGTGGTCAATACCGGGCCTGCGTACGTTCATAACACGCCCCAAAACTCGATTTAGAATCGGTGTAACGAGAATTATCCGCTGGACAGGGGCTCCGGGTTCCCAAACCGCCTATAAAAGCCTTAAACCCGACTGTGTATGAGCATGGAGCACCGTGTCCCCCCCAGAAAGAGCCGTTGGGGAGCCGTTGTTTCCCCGATGGTCAAAAACTGGTCACTTCCCACTTTTTAAGCACACTCTGATCGCTGTAGTAGCTCGTTTGGGGCGGACATATTCAGGACACAAACGTTAATAAGAATACAACCACCGGCGCTAACTATGGATATAAACGCTCAGGCCTGTAAAATCACCTGAAAAACGACCACAATGGGGCTGCTACACACGAGACTGATGGATGGAGTGTACTGAGGTGTGTCAGTCTTAACGTAGCCTCTGATGCACTGAAATATCACCCGACTACAATAAGGGTGATGCCATCACGTTTCATCACACGGCGAGGCTGCTGGGTGCACGATATTTATTATTTATTTTATTTATCTATTACTGTGACAAATGATCAATTTAACTCAACACGTGACCACACAGGTGCCTCGTCTGGTCACCACACGGATATGGAAGTATGTGCTGGGTGCAAAATCACTCATATTCAACCAGAATATAAGCAGCTAACCTGCCGGTTTAAATCTCCTCCCATGCACGCTGGGCGGCTTTCCACGGTAAGGCTGCAGATGCGAGGTATACCCCCCCCCCAAATGGGAAACACCTGGGGTGGGTAATATAACAAATATCCACGACGATATACAACTGGCACATACAGAGGAAAGACTTTATTTTTTCAGTTAAAAACAAATAAAAAGGGCCGCCCTGATACGAGGTGAAACGAGTTCAGCTCGGCTGTAATAGCGGCGGCGCTGCTCCGCGTCTCCTGTTGGCCGCTAGATGGCGGTACGTGTCCACTTTGTTAGGAGGATAGCTGGGGGATTTAACCGGAGGTCGTGCAGCCTGCTGCAGCCCACGTTATTTGGGAATAAAACATTAAAGGGAAAACATGAGATGGCATTCAAAGGCAGAGCGGTCGACTCGAAGGTAAGACGGGGAGATCGTGTGGTGTGAGGTTATCCGACTGTCCTGTGGGTTTTCAGGCGTCTCTGTAAGCCGTGGATCGAAAGTGGGAATGATGTGCGGTTAAACAACAGAATAAGCTGGCTACGACAGCCTGTTTTAGATCTAATGTAAACACACACGTTAAATGTGTATATTATACCTCTTATATATTATAAACCAGAAGCAGGTCGGGCTGCAGCACATAAAAGAGCCTGCCTGTCTGCCTGCTTACAGACCACGCATATCCCTCCCACTGCGGGGATCTGCGTCTATAATACTGTGAGAGTGCAATCCTCAGCTTTAGGTTTGTGTTTGCTCATGTTGCGTTGTATGGAAAATATGTAGTGTTGACGGGGGAAAAAAAACTGTAAATTACGCCCCATTCTCTCTATCCATCCCAACAGACCGTGCTCCTCAACCTGCTGCTGTGTCTGCTCATATTTTACTCGCTTTTCTACATGATCGGGAGCGTCTGCTTTGGTGCCTTCAGGTGAGAGCCACGCACGCGCAAGGGATCGAAAGGAGGATTTGTCTCCTATAATAACTGGAAGTATATTGATGATTATATAAAATAGCAACAAATGTCAAGAAACAAATATATTTATTCAGAATCCAAATGTCAGGATTCTGAATAAAAAAGTCAATAATTTGACATTAATCTCAGAATTCTGAGTTTTTCTTAGAGTTCTAAAAGAGAAAGAAACATCAGAATTCTGAAATTAATGTTAGAATTCAGAAACTATTCTGAAATAATCTCAGAATTCTGAGCTTTTCTTTCTCATAGTTCTAATGTTAAGTTCAGAATTCTGAGATTAATGTCAGAATTCTGAGGCTATTCTGAAATTAATCTCAGAATTCTGAGATTTTTTTCTCGGAGTTCTAAAGTTAATTTCAGAATTCTGAGATTAATGTCAGAATTCTGAGGCTATTCTGAAATTAATCTCAGAATTCTGAGATTTTTTTCTATGATTTCTAAAGTTAATTTCAGAATTCTGAGATTAATGTCAGAATTCTAAAGGTTTCTAAAGGCTATTCTGAGATTGATCTCAGAATTCTGAAATTAACTTTAGAAATCATAGAAAAAAATCTCAGAATTCTGAGATTAATTTCAGAATAGCCTCAGAATTCTGACATTAATCTCAGAATTCTGAGATTTTTTTCTCTGAATTCTAAGATTAATCTCAGAATGATGCGTTTAAGTCAAAATCTCAGCATTCTGAGAAAAAAAGGTTACACCAATCACACAATTCACACCATTAAAAACAGACTAACTGCACTGCTATGCCATTTTTCTTTGACTACATTTAATAAGGGTTTTTTTTTATCCTTTTTAAATGTATGACATTATTGAATATTTTATTCCACAGAGCCTCTTTAATGTATTATATTCATTTTGGGTTTTTGTTGGTATGTTTTATTGTATTCCATTCAAACTGTTATATATTTTACTTTAATTTCATTCTTAATTTTTCTGTTTAAGCTCCTTTCTTTTGGTTAATTTTTTAACTTATTGACCTATTTGGTTTTGTCATATCGTATTATGCTCAAGATATTCTACTTTACTTATAGGTTATTCTGTATTATTTAATCTATTTACTCTTAGGTTATTCTACTTATTGGTCATTCTACTTTATTTAAGGTATTTACTAATAGGTCATTGTTCTTATAGGTTATCCTACTGTATTTAAGATATTTATTTTATAAATTATTATACTTATAGGGCATTCTACTTTAAGATATTTACTTATAGGTTGTGCTTTAATGTTTTGTTTGCTGTAACTTTATCATATCTCTCCTCTCAGGTTGGACCACTTTGACGGACTGATTCCTTTTGACTTTAAGACTGAACCGACTGAATCCAACTCCAAATACTTGGGTGAGCACACCTTATGCATGAATGCTCTCAACACAGAGTGGGAGCTTTATACACATAATGTATTTTATCTTTTTTTTTTCTAGTGAACCTCCTGTCCTTGGAGCTCACCTACTTTTGCAGTGGCCTTCTGTTTGCCGCAGTGGTGAGGAGGCGGGTTTGGGACTACGCTCTCACTGTCACACTGGTGCATGTAATGATCACCAGCCTAGGTGAGCAGAAATGTATCGGTGCATCTACCCAGGCTTGAATAACCAAATGTATTGTGTAATGACACGTTTTGTTTCCATGTTGCAGTAATGTTGGAGTTTCCTACCGTGTGGCAGTGGTGGCTGGCTTTAGGTAAGACAAACACCGCTGCCAGCTCATCGGTTACTGTCAGTCTTAACTTCATGAGGTTAGCTGTTTCAAATATGTCACTCTTCATTTTTCCCTAGGCAGTGGCTTGTTTCTGATGATTTGCAATGGTCAGTTGATTGCTTACTTCACATGCCAGAGTGAGCAGAGCTACGCATCCTTCAGCATCTACTGACAGACTGAAAGCCACCCTCCCTGTGTCCAAACTGTTCCACAGTCTTGTGAAGTGAGGTAGAAAGGATCAGAACAGATGCTCTCCTTTTTTCTCTTTTTTTTTTGAGGGGAAGACACCCATTAGGTTCTCCACGGTGATGGGCTTTTTCTGTTCGTCACTAAAATTAGACACCAAAACACCACACGTGAAGTCGGAGCTGGGGTCCAATTTGTGTTTTAGTGTTGCCAATAGGCTGGCATCCTGTTGTTTTTTAAATCTAAACGCCGCATGGAGATGCTTTCTGTATTTTGCTCTGTCACTATGCAGCAATAAAGCAGCCAGTGAAGTATTTTGAGTGCACTTGTAACCTGTGAATGTAATGGTAGAATGAGAATTTTGCAGTACACATTGTATATTTTAATATCCTGTAAATGCAGTGTGTTGAAAAATAAATCTACTCCAAACTGTTGAGTGCTTCATATGATGCATTAAAGCAGTGAGGATGCATGAAACAGTGACCAGCCTATTCCATCATCACAACCACATATTGAAATAACAGCAATAGCCAAAAAAACTAAACATCCAATGAAACATACAGTATGTTGCACTGTTAGCATAAAAATCTTTTTTGCTCAAGTTCTTAAAAATAGAAACCCACTTAAAAATTAATGACGTAAAAAAGAAACAACTGAACAAACACGCCCCCAGAGGATCCGGTGTTGTTATGAAACCGGCTCTGCTGCCAGGTACTCCACCGGGTTCATGTAGGAGAATCCCGGGAAGGCCTCGCTGACCCCGGCCTCCTGGCACCTGTCGTTCACACAGGCGGGTACAGGTTGTCGTGTGAACGCTGGGTCGATGTAACTGACATCACAAGGGCCCGCCTGAAGAGGAGAGAGGAGTGAGCCATGTTGCCTCGGTTAAAAACAAAAGCGCGCCGAGCTCATTTCTGATTCACTCGTACCACTTTTGGGATGAAAGGGGGTCTGATTTTTCTGGCCAGGAGGTCATCCCAGTTGATGGAGGCGAAGAAGGGATGTTCCTGCAGCTCTGCCTGGAAATACAGTAACAGTTAACCCTTCTGTGGCCTTGTTTCATCACTGTTTCTCTTCTTTTTAGCTGGGGCACTTACAATGTCACAGCTTGCTCCTAAGCGTCTGGAGACATCTCTTTCCAATAAGCCCTCCAACAGTGAGCAGGCAGCTTTAGAGATGCCGCTGCGTAGCTGCAGAGGGCCGTAAAGGATGTTCTGAAACATTTGCACTTTACTGCGACTATAAAATGGAGGCTGTGAGAGAGAAGTAGGGGAAGAGTGAGATGGATTAAGGTGAAGATGCTGATGATGTAAAGGAAAGAGATCACTGCACCTGGACTCACCAGTCCACAGATCATCTCAAAAGCCACCGTGCCAAGTCCCCACCAGTCCACAGCTGGGCTATATGGATAGCCGTGTAGCACCTCTGGAGCAAGGTACTCCGGAGTGCCACAGAAGGTGTGCATGATCCCACCTGTGGCCACACCTTCTTTACAAAGCCCAAAGTCAGTCAGCATCACGTGGCCCTCACTGTCCAGCAGGATGTTCTCAGGTTTCAGGTCTCTGCATAAAAACAAATAACACTGAGTCCTGCAAAATCTCACATCAGCTCTTGTTTCTTTGTTAGTTTCCTTTAGCTTCACATTGCTTTTCCTCACTCTTTACTTTTTAATGTGGTGCCGGAGAACATGGTGGATTTGAGGGGGAAAATTTCATTGGGATTTCACTACATGAATAAATCAAACACGCAGAACACGTTTAAATCAAACATGCACAAAGAAAGAGAGAGAGCACCGAGGCAAGAAAAACCTGGAAGGGTGACTATGCTGTGGCTTTTCTAATGCTGTGTTTTCATGCACACACACATATGCACACACACACACACACACACACACACACATATATGTGTATGTGTGTGTGTGTGTGTGTGTGTGTGTGTGTGTGCGTGTGTGTGTGTGTGTGTGCATATGTATATGTATGTATATACCTGTAGACAATGTTAAGAGAGTGGAGGTAGCCCAGTGCTGCAGCCATCTCTGCAGCATAGAAAGCAGCTCTGGGTTCTGGAAATGACCCCTCTCTCTGCAGGTGGTAGAAAAGCTGAAAGCAAAGTGAGGAATTCAACACAACAGCAACACCTGCACTTCTACAAACTCATAGCGTACATAACAACTAAACATCTGAATGCAGAATATTTTGAAATCCTTAATCTTATACACTCACCTCCCCTCCATTGACATAGTCCAGGACAAAGTACAGAGTGTTTGGTGTCTGGAAAGAGAAGTGGAGTCCCACCAGGAATGGATGCTGTAGTCCTTTCAGGAGTACACTCCTCTCAACCATCACATGCTTCTGCTACAGAGACACAACACATACATTAGATAGATAGACAGACAGACAGACAGACAGATAGATAGATAGATAGATAGATAGATAGATAGATAGATAGATAGATTACCTCTTTCCTCTTGACAATCAACTGTTTCTGGAGCACTTTCACGGCATAAACCCCCCCCTTGTTTTCTATGTCTTGCCAGCAGCACCTGTAAAAGTTTGAATTTTCACATTTAATCTCACAGCACCAACCTCAAACAGAGCAACTTACAAGGTCAACCAAATCTGGGGAAAAAAGTTCCCATCCGACCACATCAGCATCAGAAAAACACATTTTAAAAAACTGCAACCAACCACAACACAGCTGGTACATTTTTACCTATAACACAGCCAAGCTGAAGACAGTGTGGAGGAGTAAATGTAAGTAAGTCTCGTGTTTTTTGGCTTTGTTCTGGTATTAAAATATTTTTGGAAGCGTGCTCATTTGTTTATTCTTAAAAATTATGACATATCTAGGTCATGTATAGTGCTGTAATTTCATCATATGAGACGAAATATTGAGATGGTACAAGCCAGACCCACAAGCACAAGACAAATGGCTGAAATTAGTGAGAGAAAAAAATGTCCTGGAGCTGTTGACTCATCAGATAAGAATTCAAGAGGTACGATGTCTAGAGAAATGAAAGAAATGGACTGTGTTTATGTGTCAGAGACAGGGCGAGGACTGAAATATTGATGTTACAGGAACAAACTGCAGAGACGAGGCAAGCCAGGTTGTTCGTGAGTGGATGTAGGTGTTTTCTGTTTGTTTGTAAGTGATGAAAAAAGGAGAGTAAAAAAACTGCAACCAGCCGTTTTACAGTGATGAGTTAGATTTGGGACTATGTTAGAAAAGTATTTTTCACACAGAATGAATCACAGCTGGGAAATGAGCGATTCCTAAGCTAGAACTTGTTTTTGACCAGCCACCTCTCTGATATGATGATATGACCACCGAAAAATTGCCAGAAATTAACATCCAGGGTACCAGTGCTTGTTTGGTGCACTGATGCTTAAAGCTGTTCAATTGGAGTGGGTGTAAAACTGATTTAAAAGCAGGTTTAAACAGAGCCTAAATGTGTTTTTCTGTGCTGAGGATTCTGTGTGGATATCTCCTGTACTGAACAATAACAAAGCCTCATGTTCCAGACCACCCTGCATGCAATCAGCTGTCTTAAAGAGGGTCGGGGGGGTAGGTGCTGAGGGATTTTTTTTCCCCACCTTTCCAAAGCTTCCTCTGCCAATGACTTTGAGGTAGTCGAAGTCTGATGGCTTCATCCTGGTTAATACAACAGCAGAAAACAGTTAATAATGAACGGCCGAGTACGAATAAGTCATGCATAATGAATGGATGTGAATGCATGATTAGAAATAACTCTCAGGTTGCCTCTGGTGAAGCTCGTGAATGAGAAAAAAATGTTCTTGCCACGGTATTAAGTCAAGATTGTCCATCATTGACATCATAGACAAAATATTTCCAGATGTAAGGGGAGAAAATGACTTACTGTGAGGTTTCTGTGTTCGTGGAGCTCTGAGGAAAAGACATAGAGGGGCAGGATGGTCAGGAGGTCAGCTCAAGTTTCATCTTCTGTCAACACTCAGCAAATACTTTTAAAAAAAGTCTTCTCTATAAACTCACCGAACTAGATTTCTCTTCCTTCCTTCTCCCCGGTTTGCTTTGTCTCCGCAGGATTTTCTCAGTGTCCAGGCTTCAATCGGGAGATCAGACACAGAATATGAGGGTTTGTTTTATAAGGTTCAACACGAAGGAAAAAAGCTATGAAAAAATGACTGTTGCCAACTTACTGTTGGCAGAGGTGCTGGCTGGAAACAAATTTCTGCAAGAAGTCACTGAAGCCCACTTTCTTCCCCTTGAGCAGAGCTGTAGCACAGGAAGGGGGTTAGTCTCTTACATAAGAGGTCAACAGCTGTATTTACTCAGCAGAAGGTTGGTGTGACTTTAACACTGCACTTCTCTCAAGTTATCAAACTTCTCTAATTATCTGGAGACTTTCTGAACTTTTCAAGCCAAAATAAATAATTTTAACATTGTGGTATTTTATGCAGTAACTACTCTCTTTTGGCCTCTTTACCTTTATCTTTATATTAGATATTATACACGAGCTTGCTTTAAGATCAAAGGTAAAGTAAAGCTTATTTTAAACATTTATATTTAACGTTCTTACCTGAGAGAAACGAGACAAGGCCTTTCATCTTGGCATAGGTCATGGGCCTTTCTTGAGTCACTGTCATCTGGAAAAGAAAAAAAACGACCAGCTGCTTTTACTTGAAAAATAAAAATTAAAAAAGAAAAAACAGAGGAGCAGAGCGCAGGTAGCTGCTGCTGAAGGCACACGGGTAGACTGTCCGTCTCTGAGGTGCCCCGCTTGGCTCACTTCGCCCCTGACCTGCCGCTCAGTTTAAGGACCAGTGACGCAGGGAACACGCTGAATACCAGTGAAGCTGCGTTCAAGTGCCCTCGGAGATATCCAAAATATACTATGTGTGGACAACCCTAAGTTACGACCAGCCCCTGGCCAGCAGCATGTTTCATTTTTCCTCTGCAGCATCTGGGACTCTCGTTCCTGCTGCAGAGCTTAGATTGCATAAGCGTACACCAAAGCCTTTTAACATTTAAACGGTTTGCTGACTAATAGATGGTTAGCTGTCACCAGTGGAAAATATATCTGTAAATCAATTTTTTTAACATTAGAATTCCAGTAAACCAAAAACTGATCTACAGTTTTCTTTATTATTTATTAATAGTCAATAAATTCTTAATTTTTATTAGTAAAAGCAAAAATTAGGTCTACAAGTGTTTTTCATAATGTTTAAAGGAGATTTTCCAGTTCAGATCAACAACCCCATTTCAGACGTGTAACCATTATGTCACTGGAACAAAGAGAAAGACAAATTCTGACTATAAAGTAAGTAGTACTTTACATCTAGCTAATAGTCCCAATTGCAGTTAACTTACCACAAATTAGCCCACGTGGAATTATAACGTTATTTTCAGTGAAGTTACTGATGCCTCTAATGGGTATTTTTCACTAGCAAGAAGTTCATTGTTGATATCAAGAATGGACTTTTTTAATGGTGAAAAATTAAATGTAAATCCTTTACTAAGTTGTTAATATCGACACATGTCAGCTGATGTTACATTACATGTTAGCACTGCTGATGGATTGTACCCCGGTGTGCCATAAAGGCCTGGCTGGATGAGTCTGGTGTTGAAGAACATTGTTGGTCCACACAGGCCGTGACCTCAACCCCACTGAATACCTTTAAGATGATCCAAAGAGGAGAATGTGAGCCAGGACCAACATCAGCATCTGACCTCACAAATGCTCCTCTGAATAATGAATGTCCAAAAATTCCTATAAACATTCTCCAAAATCTTGAAGAAAACCCTTCCCATAAGAAGCTCTAAGTGTAATATGTAGGTGGCCCAGTATTTTTGTCCACATAACATGCTGTCAAAATGACCTCCTGGCACTTGAATGCAGCACAGGGGAATCATGCGCTCTCAGGCTGATATTCGGCCTGTGACTCAGGCCCATATGGTGATGTCAAGGGAACTTTTTAGTAACTTGTAACATCTTTTTTATGATCCTATTTATTACTGTATGGAAGCTTTCTAAGAAATTCCAGCCACCGACATTTAGAAACCACCAGTATGTCAATGAGTGGGTGACAGCACTAGTACTGCTACACTGTTGATACTGTATTTAGAATATCAGTTAAACTGAGAACAACCTGGTTCATGTTACTCCAGAAGGAATTTTATTCAGAGACATGATTTTTATGAGAGTGGATTCACTGCCCTCGGTTTCCTTTTCAACATATAGTGGCTCAGGGACACTATACCCCGGTGTCATGGCAGCTTTCCAATACATGACAAGTCTGTCATGCTGTCTCGTGGCTGCTGGATGTCTGAAGAACTGGCAAAGCCTGCTATGTCGTTAAAGAGTTTTATGCTTGTGATATCTGATCAAACCCGTTTTACATTCATAGTAGCTGCTTGTTCCAGATATGATTTACATACTGAGGCCGTGTGAAATTCAAATCTTCCTGTCTGAATTACATAATCTAAATTGATATGAACACGAAATTATATAATGAATGGAAATAGGAACCAGGTGGGTCTGGCACAGGTTGTGGTAAACAAATTCTTATGGAAGAGGCAGAGAGATTAGAAAGAGATGATAAGAGAAATTTTAAAGTGAGAAATCTTTACATGGTATGCTACACTGTAGTACTTGTGAGATGATTGAATAAATCCCACAGTGTACAGTTACCAGATGGAAATGATCAAAAGAGTGGTGTCAGCAATGAGAATAAGAGGGTGTGAATTAAATGGGACATGAAGTTCAGATACTGAAATAACATCGAGTTTGTCCCTCTGTCTCCAGTGTCTAAATTTGGAGCCGTGGGGTTCGGAGTAGAGCTGGTACAGGGTGTCTTGGTTGCTGTTGCAGAAAGTTGATCCTGGGATAGCAACAGGGGGAGGTTTCCTGTGGGGTGGGTGGGAGGAAGGGGAAAGCTAGAGACCCTGTGACCCCAACGTGAACCAGTCCATGCTGGTCTGATGGACTGCCCTCAGTGTGAAACCTCTTGTCCCATCACTCTGACGGCATGGGAACTGGTCAGAGCTGGTTTTACCTCTCCAGGTCACACTGAACACAGGTCACACATCTCAACACTCCAAAAGCAGTCCTAAAAGTGCATAAGCCCACAGCACAGATCAGCCTGCCCAACTGAACAGAGGAGGGTCTCTATGAAGTCATGGAACCGTGAAGCCAGGTGATCATGAAACCAGATAACAGGTTTAAACAGGCATATGCCTGTAAGTCGGGAATATTTTCAGGAAACTGTGTTTCCTAAAGTGTATTTGAGTACATTTTTCCTTGGTTTTCTGCTTGACATTTGCTCTTTAGTAACAAACTGAAGGTCTATTAATTTTAGGTTAAGTCAACTTGCCACATGCTGTATGACAAATGTACCAAAAGTGAACACAATGTAAATATAAATTTATATAACAAAATATACATACAGTTACAGTTAGAAATTTACATCCAGTCATTGTGGTATCAGTGTCATAACAACTTTGGTCTCTTAATGATTTCTATGAAGAAAAGGAGAGACTGAGTTAACTTATACAAAAGGTAATGAGGGAAGTGGGAGCAGGTAGGGAACACAGCTCCAGGCAGCTAACAAAATGAGACAGGGAAGTAAAAAAAACACAAAAAAAGAGCAGCACTTACCAAAATAAAACAGGAGGGAAGACAACTGAATGGGGAAATGGGATTAGCTTTACACAAATAAACATAGGAACAAGGAAGACAAAAGTAACTAACACAATGATAAGACTGAAGGAACAGAACGGGAATGCTAACAGGAACTAACAAACCCAAAGTCATCTATGACTAAACTAAGAGCACGAGGCCAAACGATAAGGAACCAATACTAAACATGAGGACATAACAAAACTCATAGGCACAAGGAAGTACAAAATAACACTATAACAAACTTTAAAATAATACAGAACATGAACTTCAATAACTTTGCAAAACCCAAAAGAAAACAATGGACAAACAAAAAAATCAAAACCAAGAGCCTAACACAGAGGGACCATAATAGTTCTTCTTCCAGGGTGGAATGATTGCACAGCTTTAATAACTTACAAGAAACAAGAGGTGGGCCCATAAGTCTGGATTTATTTAGGATTTTCCCTAATTCACACAGGGTCAAATTATCCACACAGGGTCAAATTATCCACACAGGGTCAAATATATACATATACCCCCCATTGCTTGACCACTCTTCTGGGAAAAATTGGTATAGTTCATTTCCTGTCACAAACCCAGCTTTAAAACAATCCACAACATTTCAATAAGTTTGAAGTCGGGACTTTGGGAAGTTAGCCTGTTTGATCCATTCCAAAACCAGTATTGATGTGTGTTTGGGATCATTGCCCTTTAACTGTGTCCAAGTTTCAACCCTCTATCTATTGAGTTCAGGTGAAGCTGAAGAATTTGAAGCCAATGCTCCTTTATTATTCCAACCACTTTGTGCAATACACCAGTAACACTAACAGCAAAACAGCCCCTGATCATGGTGCTACCACCACCATGCTTGACAGCTGGTACAGCGTCCATAGGTTTGAAAGCCTCACCTTTACCTCTCCAAACATGCCTCAAGGTATTATGACCAGAAAGCTCAATCTATATCTGGTCTGACCATTAAACGTTCCTTCAGACGGCTTTTGGATATCTATGCAGGAAGCTGAACATTTCAGTCAAGCTTGAGGGTTTAAAATTTGGAGCTTTGAATTTGGCTTACACTTTGGTTGGCATCCTCTCAGTCCATCCATGGTGGTGTAAAACTCTCTTCACTTTGGACAGTGACGCTTGACACATCAGAATAACTTGTAGTTACATACAATTATTTGAACAGATGATCCTGGAATCTGTAGTTGTTTAGAAATGGCTCCAAGAGACCTTCACAACTTGTGTAAATCCATAATTCTCCTTCTTAGATCTTTGCCGAGATCCTTGAAGTTTCACATTGTTCAGAGTATTGGTCAATCCAGTGATGGCTGTCAAACAAATCCTTTTCAAGTGGGCAAATACAAACTAACTGTTGTAGTCAATCATGTCAGTCACTAATGAGAAGTTAATAGGTCACGGGCTTATCAGCTTAAAAGACACCGTAGAACCTTCTTATTAAAAGATTTGAGTGTGTGTTTATGTGTCACAGTCTGGCAGAGGCAGACTGTATGGAGTGACGAAGAGGACCAAAAATGCAGACACGAATGAATGTAGAACAAAACCTGAATGTTAACAGAAAGCGAGCCGTTTATTAAGGCTCGTAAAACATTACAAAACAAAAGGCAGAGGTGAAGCTAAACAATAACCTAAACTGGGGAAACTAAAGATAAACATAAAAAACATGAAACCTGACATGGAACATGGCACAAACGACAACAGACAACCTGACACTAAACAAAGGACGACAGAGGACTTAAGTACACAGAGAAATAATGAGGGGATGGGGAACAGGTGGGTACACAGCTGGGACAAATCAGACCTAACGAAACAAGGGGAAGCAAAACTAGACACACTGGCATAGAACAGGGACTTTCACAATAAAACAGGAAACAGGATGAAACACAGACATGACAACATGAACTTGAAAACATGGACAAGACGACAAGAAACATGAAGTGAAACATAACTAAACTAAACCTAAGGCAACATTTTTGTTTTTTAAGGTAATTAAAGATGTATACTGTACAATCATTCCACCCTGGAAAACAAACAAATAACATTCACGCCCATGATGAGTGGATATTGACTTCTGACCACTGTATATCTTTTCTGCGTGATACCACCTGGCTGCATGAATTTGTTAATGTTGACTTATTAAGCTCCCTATTGTATCACATTTAGAGCTTGATTAATTGATCTATTTATTTCTTTTATTTATTTCTTCTTCTTTTTTACCATTCTGAGAAAAGTTGTTTAGTGATGTCATATTTCCTGTGTTTAGTGCTTCAGTTGTGAAGCACTAAACTTTGGGGAAAGTTGGGGAAAGTAATTTTTTACAAGCTAGAGTCAAAATCCAGAGACGCAAGGTTTTAAATCAAGTTTTTGAATCAAGTTATATATATATATATTCATATAATATATATAATATTCATATAGAGGGGAGGGGATGAAACATGTATACAAACTTTTATTTTGGATAGGCCTTTTTTAAAAAAAAAATGAAATTAATTATTCTAGAGTATGTGTTTATATTTAATTCATTAGTTTCGTTGACAAGGCTATCTCATACAACTGTGAGTCATCTAGTAGCAAAGGGCTGTTAGTTAACATCAGAGGGTGTTACTGAAACAGCATGCCACTTGTGGTCAGCAGTGTTATTGCTTTGATTTGTGTAATACTCACTGCCGTTGAACAAGCACTTGGTTGGCAGAACTTGGCACGCATCTCATCTCTGCCTGTTTCAGCTTACATATAGTACAAAGAATTAAAATCACTGTGCTGGAACATTTTAAGACAGGTTTTCACACATTATTACTTCATTACTCATTACTTTGCCATGCCATCATTACTTTTTAAATCTCTGTCTGAAGTGGGAATTTCAAATATTTTACACTTGCACATCATTACCACCAAACACCATGACAGTTAAAGACAGTTTTGTTTTTCCATGTCTCTCATATTTGGTCAGTATGAGTTACTGGAAGTGTATTTTTGTTATTATGTATTACTATGAGAGGACTTGGAGGAGGGAGCCGCAGTACTTCAAGTGTCCTGTAGATGGTGACATCAAGCCAGAAGATTTATTGAAGAATATAAAGTCTGATGAAGAACCTTGGAGGCTTTTCTTGTTTTTGTAATCCTAAAGTTGGACAAAAACCACCTTTTCCTTTTCCTGAGCAAGCAGCTTTATGAAATCATCAGTCTGCTGTTAGAAAAAACGATACATGTATTTGCACATTGCTGCAGTGCTTCTCCTGTTTTGAAACTAGAGCACTTCATTGAGCTTTAATACAGAATATTTCATGCCAACATGATTTTAAACTTCACATACTCTTAATTACCCTCAGTGGTGCACCTGTCATAAACTAAATAAATTAAAGATTAAAACTATTAAAGCTAATATTGAGTCCTGGATAAATAAATGGGAAGAATAACACTTCTAAACATATAATATGTGATCATGTATAATGTGTTGTTTTATTAGGTGGCTCTCTGTCTTAATTTGTGTATATATTTTTAGTTTTTGTGTCTGGTTTGAAAAAAAGATCTCAAACTTAATGAGACTTAATATATTATTATCTTATTATTATTATTATAAAAATAAAGCACAGTCAACTTTAATAATCACAAAAAAAGTAAACTGTAAAAAAATGTAATCTTTGAGTAGAGTAGAGTAAAGTGCAAACTTAAAACACTTTATTGTGTATTTTATATTCATGTCACTTTAAAATTTTGCAATAACGTTTGTTGTTCTGCTTTTAATTAATACGTAATTAATTTTGTTTTAATTGTTAAAAGATTTTTCAAGGCAATTATTTCATGATTCAGGCTTTGAGGGGTTAAAAATATAAAGTAAGATAAACTTTATTGTTACTGCAGCACAAGCGTACATGAAACTGGAAGCTTGTTAATGCAGGGCCTTGTTCTTGCAGGCTGCCTTTATATACAGTCTATGCTCCAGACTCTATTTCCTCTGCTTTGCCTGCGCGCCTCCCAGCGTGGGCGCGCAGAAAGGGGCGGGGCCGCGCGGAGTCAGCGCAGGGAGGGATGAGAAACTTGTCCCGGATATTTACCTACTTTACCTGGCTCCTCCGACAGGCCCCGTTCCGAGGTTTTCTCCGCGCACACTCCGGAGGGATATGACCCGTCTCTGAAGCGGCACCACTGAGGTAGTAAAGCCTTTTTTTTTTAAAGAAATGTCCTTTAAACCTTTCTCTTCCCAGAAAACATGAACTTGGCCAGGCTTTAGCGAGGACTGCGGTGGTTGGAGGAAAGTTTGCCAGTACTGTGCGTTCCTCCTGTTGGGTGTAGCAGCAGAAAAACTTTAGGCTGTCAACAGGTTCCTTGTTCGCGCTGTGGTACAAAGTACAGCGAGGTCACGACAGAGTTTATTATCGACAGGCTGAGACAGACGGAGCTCAGAAATGCGGGCCTAATACACTGAGACAGGCCCTGTTTGTTCAGTGATTTATCAGGTAAAGCAGCACAAACTGGGTTGTTTGAACTTTATCGTCTAAGTTTATCCACAGTACACGTTTGTAATTTGTGTGCTGGTAACGTTATAGCATAAGTATGCGTTATTACCACAATAAAATAGGCTAATCCGTCCCCAGTTCCCTCGTTTGTACGATTGAGCCACAACATATGAGTAATAGGTGCAAGATGCAAAGGACGCAGTGAAGCCACAGTCGCCACATGATGATGAATCTCCCTTTAAATCTAACATTTACTTGTTAATTCATCAGAGGTCTGCCTGTGAGCGGGTTGTTATGGAAAACCAGTCATCAGATTGACATAAGCTCTGCTCTAATATATTCAGAGTGTGTCACTGTGTTCAAACATTAACTCAGACATTGTGTGTTCTTTCAGAAACAGGCTTGCCAGATCCAGTAATCGGTTCACCTGGAAATTGAGGACTGCACACATGTAAGTATGTACATACACATGCAATGCTCACACATGGAGCGCAGTGTCAGAGTTGTTTTTACCTTTGAGCGTGCATGCACACAGACATATATGAATACATGCATGCATGCATGTGTGCATTTGTAGTGCATGTTTTTGTGTTCATGCATTCCTTCTCTGGTTGGTCTGGGATCAGTTGTAGTGCTGTCGATGGGGCGTGTTCAACTCTGAAAATGTTTAACATTCTTATCATTCAGCTGCCTGTGAAAGGCGGGGAGATGCAGAGAGAGTGAGAGAGAGCAGCAGGGAGAGGGAAGGGACATGTTCAGACCCAGGCCAAATAATAAGGGATTACACAAACCATGCACACATACACTTACAGTCACTCCTTCACATTCACAGTGCATTACTCACTGCAGTCTGATGCTCCATCAGGCACATATATTACTCACCACACAGTGTCATCCAGAAGGGAGGTGCTTTCTGTGGAAGACAACGGGCTGGAAACCTCTGACACTTTTGTGTGGTTTTGTGTGATTGTGTGTTTCCAGGTCCCCTCTCGGTGACAGGCTGAGGGCAGGGCGTTTGTCTTGAGAGGGAGGCAGAGTTACCCTGGTAACAGACATGCCAAAACCGGACCTGCTCTGCCTGGTTCAGCTGCTGGACGGCACTATCGAGACCTTCAGAGTCAGTGTGCGTAAGACACACACACACACACACACACACACACACACACGCAAACACACCCATAAACACACACTATGTCCCTTCTGAGGAGATTACATGTTACTTCTCTCTGCCTGTGCGTTCTGTTAATGATTGTTGTGTCACATGTGATGAAGTGGCAGACTATTCTTTCCTGTTCCCATTGATTCACATCTCTCACTCAACAATGCGACGTTGGTTCGAAGGGCACGCTCATCTCCTTCTAGTGATCGCCACACTTGAAGCCTTTAACGCTGTCGGCGTATCACATTGGCCTCTGATGGCAGTATACACACTGATAGGCGTGATAGTGCCTTCCAGGACAGGCTCTGTGCAGCATTTTTATGTGAACAATGGGAGAGCAGTGAGAGTGCTGTGGTCATAAAGAGCCTCCAATTCCAACTCTCCATTACTGTCTTTATTTGGCTCCTGTGCTGCTTCTGTTTGGATAAGGTTCGCCGACTTTCACTGAATCATTTCTAAGGGAGGCAGAGGCGGTTTAAACTGATCATCACCTGGATTTTGTGTCCAGATAGTGTGCATTGCTACAAAAGAAAAACACACCTTGTTTGCCGCAGTTTCTAGTAAACAAGGTCCTCTGGTGATGTGAATATGCTTCCTGTGACAGAAAGTGGGAAGAAAAAGAGAGAAGGAAATGCAGATGAGCTATAGGGTTGTCCCTCAGAGGGATTCATAAATCAGTGAACAGCATAAAGTACAGAATGTTGTGCTGCTGATGGGCTTTCTGAAGTCCCTGGATGTGTACATTATAAACATTATCTGATTTACTGATACATGCCAAGACACGCCACAGCAGGGGTCTGCACATGGTGTGCCAAGTCACATTGGTGTTCAGTAAAAAAAAGAAAAGCATCATAAAAAAGAAAGAAAAAAGTCTGCAGACACATTTTGGGCTGTGGTTGTGTAGCTCAAAATGTCATGAGCTGTGGCGACACAGGCTATGACAGGTGCTGGGTGTGACACCTGACATCTGGCCCATATTTGGCAGACCTGTGGCTGAGCTGTGGCAGTCACATACCTCAGTCAATTCTGTTCGTCAGTGTGAAATGTAGCCTAAAGAAAACTCAGATGTGGGCTGTGTATGAGCCAAGAAGACAATGCTTTCTGGGTTATGGCTTCAGCTGGACCGGGGATGACAGAGTAATTTTCTCAAGAAGGGAGAGTTGTAAACCAAAGATGAGTTCTGAGGAAAGGTGGATCTAAACCAAAACCATTGTTGGAATTTGTTGAAGTGCCTAATATGTTGAGAAATAAGCTTATGAAGCTTGCTGCAAAGCAAAACTTAATAGATCGAGATGATCAATAGTGCCTTTACCTGATAAGATCGATGGCATGCCTAATATTGTGTTAGCCCCACTTTTTGCTGTAAAAAGAGCCCTGAGCTGTTGAGACATGGACTCCACTAGGCTCCCTGAAGGTATGCTGTGGTTTCCAGGACCAAGATGTTAGCAACAGATCCTTTAAGTCCTGTAAGCTGTGAGGTGGAGCCTCTATGGATCGAGTTGTTTTTCCAGCACATCCCGCAGATGCTCGATTGGATTGAGGTCTGGGGAATTTAGAGCCCAAGTGAACACCTCAAACTCGTTTTTATGTTCCTCAAACCATTCCTTGTCAAACTCCCTCAAATGCTTACATTTGGCTATTATTCCTGCTTCTAACACATGAACAGCGTGTTTACCTGCTCCTGAATAAAAAACATGTGCAGTGATGAAGAGATAATCAGTGTTATTCTCTTCGCCTGTCAGCCGTCATAATGTTATGCCTGATCGGTGTATTTTTGTGTACAGATAAGCAACCGGAAAGTTTGGCTGGTTGTGATGCCGTTTGTTGTTGTTTCCATCTTTCAGAAGCAGGATGAAGGCGTGGTTCTGTTGGACCTAGTATGCGACCACCTGCGCCTGCAGGAGAGGCAGCTCTTCAGTCTGCAGATCAGAGAATCCAGCACAGCCATTGCCTCTATCACAGCCAACACACACTCTCCAGTGAGCTCAGTGTTCCTCTGCTGCACATTGCAACTGAGATTGTAATGTACTGCACATGCTGATTGCTGTTTAGTTGATGATAACCACGGGGCATACTTACATAAATGGTTTTATTTAGCCCCAGTTAGCCATTATACTTAATGAATGCCTTTCTTACAGAGATGGTTGGAGCCCGAGAAGCCCTTGAAGAAGCAGATAAAAGGTATCTCAGTTGTTTTGCCTGCAGAGAATTAACTGCCTTCAGCTGGAATTATGTTTCTAGCCATTTTAAATATAATTTAAATGCTTAGATAAAGAGAGAGTCTAATAGAAAAGAGGAACAGTTTAAGATTGAGGTGAACTTGTGCCCATGGATGTGTTCCACTTTTGACAAGCTGCTATTTCTCTGCAGGCCTCGTGTCCCCCTTTTATCTGAACTTTAGAGTACGATTCTTCATCTCTGATCCCAACTCTCTGCAGGATGAACAGACAAGGTTAGTACGTGACGCTTATCATAGATGGCTTTTTCATTTTTTCGACTGGGTTTTAGTAGTTTGGCTTACTCTCAAGTTGTGATGACTAGTCAATACTTTTATCGTCACTGGGATACAAAAATATGTGATAAACGCAACACAAAAGAAGGAATGCAGTGTAGTCGCTAAGAAAACCTGCCGGACAGAGAATGTTATATTTATACCAACAGCAGGATAGGTAGCTAGCAGTGGCTCCCTGGTTTGGTCCTGGGAAGAGACGCAGATCCCTTTGGGGGTTGCGTCAGGAAGGGCATCCGGTGTAAAAAATCTGCCAAGTCAAGCATGCTGAGCTACCCGCTGTGGCGACCCCCTTGTGAATAAGTGAAAGTAGCTTCAGAGGGATAATAGCTAGTGGGAAAATGAGAAAACCTCCCACTGCCTGAGTATTACAACATCAGTACCTTAGCCTCTCAGAAACTAAAGGACAAACCCTTGTTTGAGCTGTTACATCTAAAATGCACACTTCAGCATTTGCTTTTTTCATGTTATATTGTCATTACAGTATTATACAGTGTTACTGAATAACAGAGATTTTCTTTGCATCTTGCAGGCCTACTCCTAGGCCAAATAACTAGTTTCACGTGAAGCAGTGGCTCCTCCAAATGATGACTGCACGAGACGAAGAGACTTGCGGTATTCTAGCAGCTCTGTGAAACTTTGAGCTAAATGTTCTCGCTGACGGCGCTTATGTGCTCTGTTCGGCGTGAAGCGTTGGATAGAAAAGGGACCAGTTCATCAAAAATTGTTAGGATTGATCCTGAAGGCAACACGAATGTCTGAAAGTAGATTTTCAGTAACCTCAGCAGTTATTGAAACATTCAAAACAAAATCTGTAGCACCAGGTGATCCAAACTCACAGATATTTGATGGGTATTTTCTGTGTAAAACGTGTGATGCCATTCCCATTTGATCCTCAGTGAGAGATTTTACAGCGTAAGCGAAAAACCTGGAACAGTCAGGGGTGTTTTTGTGTGAGAAAATCTTTGTTGAAATATTTTAGTGTGACTGGAGCTTCTGACTCGTAGCCAGTAAGGCTAGCCTGCTGACATATTTAGCAGTACCAATAGGTCAAACCACTTCAAAGAGTTTTCTGTAGGCTACAGAACAAAGGTGTGGGTTGTTAAAAGTTCCTCTTGTCCTGTTCCTCCAGGCACCTGTACTTCCTCCAGATCAGGAGTGACATTAGAGAAGGACGGTTAGTAACAGAAAATCAAATTCAAGCATCCCCTCCCTTGTGCACAGCTTATGTTTAGTGTAATCATCGAATATGATTGCAGGTTGCAGTGCCCGCTGAGCGCAGCTGTAGTGCTGGCTTCTTATGCTGTGCAGTGTAAGTCTCACGATCTCTTCCTAGAAAAAAAACAAATGATTAATGGCTCAATAATAACCTTGTGAGTAATTATTCCTGTGAGGATGCTCTCGATCCTCTCAATTAGCAGCTCTTACAGTACACCAGATGTCAGGATACACGGATGTGTACTGCTGGTTATGTTGTTCTGTGTGGATGGATGCTCAGTGTCTCTTTCCACCATCTGCAGCGGAAATGGGAGATCACTGTCCGTCCTGGCTCCCTGGTTACCTCTCAAAATGCCACTTCATCCCTGAACAGGATGAAGACTTCCTATCTAAAGTGGAGGATCTGCATCCACAACACAAGTAATTAAGACAGTTCATTACATCTAGCCACCACTGAAATAATAATAAAAATGGCTGGTTTGTTGTGCAGTTAGTTGCTGTTGTTATATGTGACTGTGCGTGTTCTCAGAGGGCTTAAGAAGAGCGATGCGGAGCTGTGTTTTCTCAACACAGCACGGACGCTGGAGTTGTACGGAGTGGAGCTGCATGCTGCCACGGTACTGTGACTAAACTTTTAACATCTTGTATCGTGGTTTGACCTCTTCTTCTTCTTTTTAGATTTGATTGTTTTTGTCTTTTTCCTCAAACCTATCTTTCCCAGGACACCAACAATGCCCCTCTCATGGTGGGTTTGGCTTCAAGTGGTGTTGCAGTATTCTGTAATATGATTTGCTCCAGTTTCTTCCCGTGGTGAGTGATGGTCCTGCTTATCTTATTTTAATCAAGAATTTAATTTGGAGTACTATTACAACCTAATACTGCAGCTTTTATTTTGTTGTTGTGTTTGTTTGTTGTTTTGCGATGTAAATCCAGATATTTTTGCATTCCCAAAAGTTTTGAGTCACCCTTCGTTTCTTTATATGTTGCTAAGAAAATTTGATATGTGTGAAACATGTTCAAACCTAAAAAAAAGACAGTATTTGGTACAGCCACCTTTATTCTTCATCACAGCCTGAACTCTGTTGGGCAGCTTCCTTGTAGTCTTCAGCAATAGTTCTCCAGGCTTCTTGAAAGACATTCAAAGCTCTTCCGTGGATGTTGGCTTCCTTTTGTTCCATTTGCTGTCAACATGATCCCACACTGCTTTAATAATGTTGAGGTCTTGGCTCTGGGGAGGCCAATCCACGACTCATTGTCATTTTGAAAAATGAAGCTGTGGCCAATCAGACCCTTTCCACATTATATTGCATGGTGATCAAAGTCGGATGGTATTTTTCTGTGTTAATAATTCCTTCAATTTTGACAAGATCTTCAACAACACTGGCTGAAATTCCCAAACCATGACAGAGCTTCCACTGTTTTGTTACAAATGTCTGCAGACACCCACTGTTGTACCTCTCTCTTGACGTCCTCCATATATACTGATGATGATTTGAACCAAAATCTTCCTACTTGGATTCATGACTATACAAGACCTGTTGCCACTGATTTTCACCCTAGTTTGTCATACCTCAGCCTTTTCCTCCTGCTTCCATTTCTTACGAATGGATTGTCTGCCACCCTTCCACTGAGGCCATGTCTGATGAGGCTTCAGTAAACAGTAAGTTGATCAAATGAAGGGTCAGATGTATCTCTCTGGATTTTTTGCTGCTTTTTAAGGACATGACTTGGAAATACTTTTCATCTGCTGGAGTTTTTTTAGACCTGTCACTTCTTCGTTTCTAATCCACTTGTCCAGTTTCCTCAACAGTTTTAGGGACACAATGTCCACTACACCAAGATATGTCAAGTGTTCAGCTAATATCTCTTTGGGAATCAATTTTTGTGGTGCAAAAATACTATTTTATGCCTGTCGAACTTTGTTTTTCATAGATCATTTTTCATAGATCTAACTAAAGAAATTGGAACAATTCACATGTTCTTGCAACGGCCTGCTAGTAACAAAGAGCCTAAAGATATCATGTAAACTGGTTCTTTGTTAAATTTGCTGTTATGATGAAATGATCATCACATAACAGATGATTCACATATGATTCATAGTTCACTGTTAAGTGGCTTAACAGATAAAAAAACATTGTACTGAAAATGGTCAGGTACAAGAACACTGAAACTGAGTGAAAAAGCAGCCAATGTCCAAACACGTTCACAAAGCCTGGAGAACTATTGCTCAAGAGCACTTTGAAAATGATGACAAAGTCTGGCTGCTTGGAAGTAAAAAATTAATTTTTTTTTAAAGAAGTGGCTCAAGACTTTTGTACAGAAGTGTATATGTTATGTTTGCTGTTTGGTGTTGTTTTGATCTTGTCATGTGGCACTTTTTGGGTCTTATGTTTCTATGAAAGGTCATCTCTTTCTGTCTGTCTCTCTATGATTTTTCTTGTGATTCATCACCTTTCGACCAATCCCGTCATTTTGTTTCCACGCAGGGGGAACATCATCAAGATTTCTTTTAAGAGGAAACGCTTTGATATACATCTGAAACAAAAACACGTGAGTCCCCCTTTCAGTATTCCTTATTAATAGTTTGGAAATCTGCCCTCAGCAAACTCTTGCTCTTAATTACACTACACTCTTGGCTGGCATATCTGTTTTCTCTGTGGCACATGGAGATTTATGATTTATTTTTATTCTCCGTTGTGTGCACAGACGCACAGAAATATGGCATTGATTTTAATTTCCATAATTTTGGCACATTTTTGTCTCCATTTCTCTGCTTGACAGCTAATACATCATTCAGAAAATATGGCGATAGAAGTTTTTTTATCGCCAGTTAAAACTGCAACCTGAGCAGCATAAGTTGATGTGACCTTGAATGCTACAGTTTACAGTATTAAGACCCATTTAGAGCCTAAACTGTGCATGTTGCAGGGAGAAACCCAGGACTGTGAGGTGTCTCTGCTCCTGCCCTGCCCCAAGACCTGTAAGAACTTGTGGCGATCCTGCGTGGACCATCACTGCTTCTTTTCCTCTAACCGCTCTCCCAGGAGCTCCAGACTAAAAAAACACCACACTTCAGTCTTACAGAAAGCTGATCACACAGCACCTGGGCCTGGGCAACAGTAAACCTGAAAGGTGAGTCCTTGGACACCCAGCTGGTACTTATTCACAGGAAGGCAAAGAAATTTTAAGTTGATTTGACATTTCTGTCTTCGACTGCAGTGGACCAGTCTGCCAGCGAGTGGTCGGGGGGATGGTGTGGAACCCAGTCCTGAGGAGGTCGCTGTCATCGGAGCACCTGGAGACCAAGAGTCTGCCCTCCAGATCGCCCCCGAGCACCCCCAACTGGTACAGTCACCAGCACTAAGTTTTCAGCTGTGCTTCATATTAAACCTTTCTTCATTCCTCTTGTGCTATTTCCTGTAATGTGATTTTAAAAAAGTGACTGCTTTCTCCTGTCTGCGACAGGCGAAGTCCTCGAGTTCGCCACGGCATCCGTAAACCTCGCCCATCCTCGATGGAGCTGACCACTGACCTGAAAGACATGTCAGAGGGGGAAGATGTCTTCTACACATACCGGGCGTCTGTGAGCAGCTCCAAGACCAGTGAGGGGCAGGGTTCACCTCATCAGTTAGTACCTCTTATAACAGAAACGCTTTACCGAGCAGTCTAATAAAACAGACCTGCATCAGTAGGAATGTGTCAAAGTTTTCGGTTAATCTACAATGTTAAAAAAAATTCTGTTTATTTAATGTCTTTCAGCATTTCTGGCGATTATAACCCAGCAACAGATGACATTTCACTGCAAGCCGATGACAGCATAACAGACGAGGATAGCTTACCCCAGTTCAATAAGGTCTGTTATCTTACCATCAGCTCTGTGTATTTTGGTGTATTTATTCATGTGTGTGTATTCAGTATGTGTGTGTGTTGATTATGAGTTATCATCTATGCAGGGTGCTCCCGGTGACGGTGACTTGATGCTAATATGCATTGCCCCCGATAAGGAGGGCAAGTTTGGCTTTAATGTTAAGGTAGGTCTGTGCTTGTTATTCAGCCCACACACTCAGAGTTTTATGTTTTATTACTGCTGCACTCTTCCTCTGTTTAATTTTCTGATGCCTCCTCCTGTTAGGGTGGCGTTGATCAGAAGATGCCTCTAGCCATATCGCATGTTAAACCCGACTCACCGGTAAGAACGCACTCAGATGGCTCCTCAAATTTACATGAAAAAACAATGAGACATAAACACGTAATAAAAAATCAGCTTTGGCTTGTGGTTATGTATTTGTAAAGAAATAGAGCACTAATGATGAGCTAATTCATCAGATGAAATCTGCATGGGGAATATTCTGGTGCCAGCTTCTAAAATGTGTTATTAAGTGACATTTTTAATGATCTTTGTCATACCCAACAGAAAACATAAGGGACCCTGTTATGTTCATTTCCAGTTCCATGTTTCTATCCTGGGAGTTGACAAGTTCTTCTTCCTTGTTATATTGCCTCTTAAGATGACAATATGAGAAAATCTGTGCCAAGCATGAAATACTTTGGATACCTCGTGTTACGAGTCATCTCACTCCTGTGTTTTTACCTCATATGGCTACTTTTAAACATGCTGACCACAGTCTTTGAAATGTTGGCCATTTTTAATATGAACATTCGACACTGTAACTGTATAAATATGACAGGAAAATATAAAAATGTAATATTTTAGGGACTATTGACTGTTGGGGTAATTTGGTAGTTTAGGAAGTTAGGGTAGACGTTTTAAAATTTGCATGGTTAGTCCAATCATTTAGACTGATTTAATGCAGAGTGGCCGAGTGGAGCAGTGGTTAACACTGCTGCCTCACAGCTAGATGGTACTGGGTTTGAATCTATGAACCAGCTGCCTCCCTGTGTGGAGTTCCATCCATCCATCCATCTGCCTACGCTTATCCGGGTCCAGGTCACAGGGGCAGCAGCCTAAGAAGAGAAAACCCAGACCTCCCTCTCCGCAGTCACCTCCTACAGCTTGTCCGAGCTTATATCTATCGGCCAGGCCAGCCGAGAGATATAATCTCTCCAGCATGTCCTGGGTCTACCCCGAGGCCTCCTCCTGGTGGGACATGCCCGGAACACCTCACCCAGGAGGCATCCTTGTAAGCTTAACTGGTTCCTTTTGATGTAGAGGAGCAGCGGCTCTACTCTGAGCCCTTCCTGGACGGCTGAACTTCTCACCCTATCTCTAAGGAAGAGGCCAGCCACCCAAATAAGGAAGGTCATTTCTGCCACTTGTATCCGCGATCTCGTTCTTAGGGACGTAGATCGGCCGGTAAACTTTTACACTCAGCTTTCTCTCTTCACCACGATGGATTAGTGCTGCAGCCGCATTTCCCGCTCTCCCGAGATATTTACACTCCTTTACTTGGAGCAGGAACTCGTCCCCGACCCAGAGTAGGCACTCCACCCTGTTCCGGCTGAGGATCATGGCCAGATTTGGAGGTGCTGATTCTCATTCCCACCACTTCACACTTTCACCGTTCCAGTGCGAGCTGGAGGCCATCACCCGATGAAGCCAACAGAACCACATCATCCTTAAAAAGCAGAGATGAGATTCTGAGACCACCCGAGTGAAAGCCTTCTGCTACTTGGCTACGACTAGAAATTCTGTCCATAAAAATTATGAACAGAATCGGTGACAAAGGGCAGCCCTGGCGGATCCCATCACCCACTGGGATGATGGTATTGTGGCACAGAGAACTGCTGCTCCCTGTATAGTTTATTTTTATTTTTAGAATATTCTCTGTAAACCCTAGAGATGGTTGGGTTGGCTCAGATGAGTAGTTTCTGATATGATCACACCAGCCTGTCTGGCACCAACAACCGTGGCACGTTTAAAGTCCCTCTAAGGATCTTTCTCCCCCTTTTCTGATGCTCGGTTTGACCATATCTACATGTCTAAATGCACTGAGTTGCTGCCATGTGATTGACTATTTTCTATAAAATTGTGACCTGGCATACACTTTGTCTCTGGTGGACAAATTGTATGCCAGTAAGAATGTTTTTAAATCACCTTAAAAGCCAATGTTTACACTGACACTGCTATACACGACTCTCTGTTGTTTGTAGGCAGATCGAAGCGACCCCAAACTCATGGAAGGAGACCTGGTGGTGCTTATCAACGGTCGAGACATTTCTGAACACACACATGACCAGGTTGTCATGTTCATACGAGCCAGCAGAGAGTCGCACACCAGGCAGCTGACCTTGCTCATCAGACGTAAAGGTTTGTGTGTGTGTGTGTGTGTGTGTGTGTGTGTGTGTCGCTGTCAGAGAAAAGTGCTGAGACAGCATGTGATCCAAGTGTGCACTCTGTCCGTCATGTTTCAATGAATATTTATTACAGCCTTGAACTGTCCTTCTAAAACAGGTCCTGGCCGGGGTCCACCCCTGCTGCATTCGCTGCCCACCCTCACGCTCAACATCCAACCACAGGAAGAAAAGCCACGCTCACCTGGCCTGTCAGAGCGCCCCCCCACACTGGAGGAATCCATGAGGCAACTAGAGAGGGGGATACAGACAGGCTCACTCTGTTTCCATTTCGAGGTATTTAAGATGCAAATTGGAGCTGAATACTTGATTATTATTTTAAGGTGTACTATGTTCATAGACGTGAATGAATGACGAGCGGGCACGTTTGTGTTTTTATTTTTTTATTATTTTAAGCAGGATTTAGTTTGCCCCTCTCGGTTATGTGAGGGATCATAACAAGCTTTTAAGTGTTTGTGTTTGAACAGATGCTGGCCCTAATCTTCACTTGAATTTGATCCATGAAGATTTAAAGCCGAGACGCCGTGATTGGCCTGGAATTTGTAGTTTGTGTTTGTGTATGTTTCTCGGTGTGTTTACGTGCTTGTAATTTCTAGAATTTATACAGGAGGAAGCCCGGTTTGACACTGAGCTGTGCTCGGCTCCCTGAGAACGTGGAGAAGAATCGATATAGGGATGTTTTGCCTTGTAAGTGCTCCTGTTTCTTTGTTTATACTCTGCTGTTGGTCTCATCACAGCCGGGTGCTTCCCCATCCCTCAATCCCTCCCACCACCCACCTCTGTGCTGACTTACTAACCTTGATCTGGAAGTTTCTCCTGTGACTCCTCATGAAATTTAATTGGCTGAGCCTGGGGTCTGCTGACAGCTCTGTTGTGACCCTCTCACACTGCTGTCCTCCTCTACTTTCAGATGACACTACCAGAGTGGTGCTGCAGGGTAAGGAGGACTATATCAATGCCAGCCACATCACGGTAAATATCACTGATATGAAACTCTGTCTTGTTCATAGACTGTATATATAAAATTGAAATAGCCACTAGCCAAGTCTTAATTTAAATTCAAAATTGTGTCTGCACACGTGTTGATTTTATGGATGCAGAAGTGACCATACAGTACTGTGCCAAACCCCTCATTTCTTTAGATTTTGCTACCGAAATGGGAAATATGTGCAGTGATTTATTGAAACATGTCAAACATACATGAAAATACAGTATGTAAGGCAAAAACTGTCTGTACAGTTCAGTCACGCTTAAAATTCAATATTTGGATATGACCACCTTTATTCTTCAACACATCCTGACCTCTCTTAGTAAAGATGTCTTGCCATTTCTTTAAGTAGTCTTCAGAAATATTTCTCCAGACTTCTTGAAAGACATTAACTTTTCAAATGATGGATCAAAATCTGTATGTTCTACCCTACTTTCATTAAGATTCCCAACACTCCTGGCTGAAATGCAGACCCAGTTCGTGGCACATTATGCTCTCACAGTGGCTGGAGACACTCACTGTTGTACTTCTCTCCTGACCTCCTCCTGATTTATCACTGTATCCGAACTGTTGCCACTAATTTTCAGTCCAATCCTTCTGTACTTTGTCATACCTCAGCCTTTTCTCCCTGTTTCCCTTCCTTTCGAATGGGTTCTTGACAGCCACTCTTCACTGAGACCAGTTCTGATGAGGCGTCAGGTCTTTGCTGGATTTTTTCCTGTTTCTGAAAGACATGACTTTCAGATACTGTACATTTACTGAAGATATTTTTTAGACCTGCCACTTCTATACTATTTTATGTCTGTCAAACTGTGCTATCTTTAAATGGGAACAGATTATGTGTTTTTGCAACAAGCTGCTAGTAACAAAAGATCTAAATATATCATTTAAAATTGGTTCTGTGCCAAGTTTGCTGTTATGTGTAGACACAATACTGGTTCATGTTTTGGGTTAAGTCTTTTAGATCAGTGCTTGGTGGCTTCACAAACAAAAAATATTACTCTCAAAGTGGTCCAGGACTGGACTAAAGATGAGTGAAAAAGAAGCCCATGTCCAAAGAAAACCTTTGAACGACTTTCAGAAAGTGGGAAAAACAATTACTCCACCTTAAACCACCTTAAAAATGACAAAACAGTCAGGCTCCTCAGAGGCAGAAATATAAAGAAACTCTATTGGAACATATGATTGGAGCTCTAAGTTATGAAATTAATGCCTTGTACGGTTTAGCTTAAACTAACTAAAGAGACCAAAAGTACTTAATGCTGTAAACATGATCATTTAAGGAGGAGGAAGTCTGTGTGGACTGACTCACTCTTGGAGCAAGCCTCAAGTGGCCGCTATAGGAACTGCAGTTTTTTTGGCACTTCCACCTTTGCTTCTTTTTTCCGTGCACAGACGTTGCTGCTTGGGCTCGTCTCTGTTTGAGGTTTTAATGTAAACTCATCCACTCTGTGTGTCTTTGTGTGTGTATATGTGTGTGTGTGTGTGTGTTTCCTTGTATTTCTCTCAGGTGGCGCCCCCGGTGTCTGGTGTATGTTTACGTTACATTGCAGCTCAGGGTCCACTACCACAGACCTTCACTCACTTTTGGCAGACTGTTTGGGAGCAACAGACACACACCATCATCATGCTTACAACTCTAACAGAGAGGGGACGGGTATACATCATTTTATGCTTTTGGGCTTTTATCCTGTAAACAGCCACCGTTGTAAAGGAGTAAAGAGCGAACAGAGAGGGGAAACACTTGAAATTACACAACTCACAATCAGTGGTGCATTAACATAGTGATTACCGCGGTATTATTACATGCTGTTTCATGTTTAATTTGACACATGATTGCTATAATTGGAAGGTTCAGCGTTGATGTTGGCACACAGAAATGATCTATTTTGCACTGTTGTGAGTAATTACAGTGTTTCGCGGTGTACAGAATAGCTAAATATAAAGTGCGAGCGGGATGCCAATGAGATAAATAATTCGAGGGTGAAGGCGCATCCACACCGAGGCAGCGAGATATCAAGGTCTTGCTGAATGCACATGTCTCTGTCTCAGCTTGCCTGTTGCTTAGAAACCAGATGTTCTCATTAATTGATCATTTTCCTGATATTCATCAAGTCTCCTGAGTTTCTTTCTACTTGAGGATTGCACAGACGCACACACACACACATATTGACTCTCAGTTCGCATCCTGCTCCTGATGAATTGCTTTTGTTCCTTAGATTGCCAGGTGGAACATAGCATGCCGCTAATATGACTTTGATTTCTTGAGAGCAGAGCGCAGCTGATGTAGTAGCAGTAGTAAACTCTATCCTGATTCATGACTCATGCCAGAAGTAATGCAATTTGTTGGTGATGTCATACACTTTGCAGACCAAGTGCCACCAGTACTGGCCGCATCCGCCCGAAGCCAAGGATTATGGGCCCATGCGAGTGAAGTGCCACTCCGAGGAGTGTAACCTGGCGTATGTGACGCGACAGTTCACTCTGACACACACAGAGGTACAGTAGCAAAAGCAACTGCAACGGTTAATCGACTAGTTTTTCTTTTGTCTATCCTCTCAAACTGGCTGGCCCTCCCTGAGCCTGCTTCTTTTTGAGGGTTCTTCCTGTTAAAAGGGAGTTTTTCCTTCCCGCTGTCACCAAGTCCTTGTTCATAGAAGGGTTACTTGATTGTTGGGGTTTTCTCCAGCATCCTATGGGCTCTTTACTTTGGAGTATAAATTGTCTCGATTGTCTTGGCACTATGTATATAAACCTCAACTGAATTGAATTGAATTGTTGCTAAATCAGTCAACATAAAATAAAACTGCAACTATTTTGATAATTGAAAATATTATTTTAATTAAACTTCTCACATGCGGTAAAGTTGCTGTTCTCTGTGCTCTGGAAAATCAAGATTTTTTTCTTTTAATCAGTTTTGTCTCATAGGTCATAGACTGTATACAAAAGACAGACATACTAATCGCACTCATTGGTTTGTAAAGTCCTGTTTTGATTTTTTGCATTCACTTTTTTTTGGAGCCACAAATGATTATATGTTATGCAGCATACAAAAACCAGGCTAAAGCCCAAAATCCCCATTTCTTTCTTCTTTTTTTTTTCCACTTAAAATTTCAAAACGTTTAGATGACGTTGCAAACAGCACATTATATGTATCTATATGTTTGTTTTCTATTTTTTTAACTCCCTAATTATGTTTTTATTACACAGACAGGAAAACAAAACAAGCTAAAAGACCACTACTGCAATGTATGAGGGCAATCCCAAAAGTAAGGTCTCCTATTGTTTTAGAAATACAAACAACTGTTTATTTTCCATAATATTTACATCATTTTAAACCTTGAAGACTCTTTTCTTTTTCTACATAATCGCCATTTTGGTCGATGCATTTTTGTAGACGCTGTGGCAGTTTTACAATGCCCATGTCATACCTGCTCGCTGCCATGACAGAATCGCCTTCCGGAAAAATGTTCTTTCAACTCTGGGAACAGGTGGTATCACTGGGTCCGGACTGTAGGGTGGGTGGGTGATGAAGTTCCAACCGAAGTTTTGCAGGAGAGCGACAGTTTGACGGGCGACATGAGGGCGAGCAGTGTCGTGGAGAATGCTTACGCCCTTGCTCAGCATTCCTCTTCTCCAGTTCTGAAATGCCCTTCTGAGTTTTTCCACTGTTTAACAGTACTTGTCAGTGTTTATTGTGGTCCCAACAGGCAGAAAGTCAACCAACAATGCCCCCTTTCGGTACCAAAACACAGTTGTGCACTTCGCGCACTGTGCATAAGCATTCTCCACCACACCGCACGTCCACACGTCGCTCTCCTGCAAAACTTTGGCTGGAACTTCATCACCCACCCACCCTACAGTCCGGACCCAGTGACTACCACCTGTTCTCAGAGTTGAAAGAACATTTGTCCGGAAGGCGAACCTGCGGTGGCGGCGAGCGGGTATGACATGGGCATTGTAAAACTGCCACAGCGTCTACAAAAATGCATCAACTAAAATGGCGATTATGTAGAAACCTTTAAAATGATGTAAATATTATGGAAAATAAACGGTTGTTTGTATTTCTAAAACAATAGGAGACCTTACTTTTGGGATTGCCCTCGTAGTTTGACTCTAGATTGTACACAAGGTTTCCTTTGCCGGCAGCGTCCTCAGTTCATTGACAAACAGCAGTTTGTTTCTATTGTTTTCTAGTTAAGCTTTCTGCTCTAGATCTTAGTTCCATCGTTATCAGTGTCCAGTCATTGTTTGAGGCAAGATGATTTGGATTTATACCAATTCTTTGTAATTTTTTTTGCAGGCCACTAAAAGTATTTTACAAACCAGTGTTTTTAACCACAGAAGACAGAAACAGAAGACCTCAAGAGTAATGTGGAACCCATATTGTAGTATTTTACTTAGCAGCAAACAGATGTTTCTCCAGAATAACTTTATTTTGGGACAAAACATGTGCGAGTGATTGGCGTCCAAGTCTCAATACTCCCTCCAACATGGCTCTAACAGCTTGGAAAATTTGGTTCTGATATGTGGGATAGTAAAAAAAATTAAATCTGATATCTCTTGCCAAAAACTCACCACTTCCTTTGAGCCTGTGGATTAGTGTTGTGCACTTAACATTGAATGTCTGTCCTGTATTTTCTATGAATGTCTAACTTGAAACGGTGTCCATTCTCTGAATTATTCTGGTTTAGTAATGATGTAGATAGATAAATATTTACTTGTAGCCACTTGGTGTTATCACCACAGGCTAATGAGGGAAAAGTCACCAGCATCACGTGAGGGGAAAATTTTGCTGTTTTAGCTTCACGGCATGTGTGGCTGTGCTGAGCGGGGTTTCCCCCCCACAGCTGAGAGGTTTGCTGGACAAAGATTTGAGGGAAAATCTCAGCTTGTTTATTTGACGTTTATGCTTCAAAAACTGTTTAACAAACAACTGTTTTGTAACATAGTTTGGAGTGATGTTTGCAGAGGGTGAAGTTAAAGATAGCAAACACTGAAAATATTGGAAGGTTGGCTTGTTCTTCATTGCGTCATTGCATGGCTGTGTTTTTGTGCACAGTTGGGATTCTCAGTCTCTGTCTTGCTTTTGAGAGGATCAAGTATCAGTAGTAAATTGATTTGCAAAGTGCCAGCATAGGTTCTCAGTCAGTTCTCAGAGCTTGGAAAGAAGGCAGACGACTTCTTTCAGATTTGTGAAATCTAAGAGTTTCAAAACCAAATGGTGGAGAGTCCCAGGTATTTAAACCCTAATGGGGGTTTTCCCTACTATTAATGATGTTAATCATCATATGAGCCAAGGTTTATATAGAGGTGTGGGTCAGTACCATAAGAGGTTTCGTGTGAAACCACTGTGAAACTCCTTGAAAGAGGAGTAAGAGGCCATGTATGTCCACTGTGAACGACCATCATGGAACAGAGGGGGTGGCTTATCACACCAACTGTCAGCCATCTACAACACAGTTTTGAAATACCTTCCCAGGTGCCTCAACCCCCACTCACATCTTGCATTAGGTGACTAATAAAAATGTCCAAAACACAGCTCCTACTCAAAACTTTAAGCCTATGAAACAGTTAAACAGGTGAGTCATTTAAACATTTTACTCCGGTACAGTTATCACGACGGGACAAATTAGCAAAAGAGACTAAAACTGTTTTTGTACCAAGCTGAAGTTGGTCGTTTTAACATGGGTTTTTACCGAGATTAACTCACTTTTAGTTGGAGCCTCAAGTGGCGATTCAAGGAACTGCATTTTATCCACAGCAAAGTTCCCCCCTGCTCTCGTGTGCACGTGGAGCACGGAGAGGCATGACCGCAGTGACCCAACACATGGCTTTTCTTTTTATATGTTGCAGTAGCATGTATCATGCTCGTGCCATATGCCACATAACGGAGCTAACCACGGGGAGCTGCCAAACTTATCTGCAGCCAACATACAAGTCCCTTCCATGTGGGTGGTTTGGTCTGTATGTGTGCGTGGGTGGGTGGGCATGTGCATTAGCGAATACAGACAAATTACGTGGCCCCGTTTGTGTGTCGGTGGGAGTGGGCAGCTGTACTGACGTGAGGATCCTTGCGAGAAGTTGGTTTGTTTGATTGTAATATGGTAGATTATCAGATTAAAGGCTTTCACATCACCTTCCTGGGCGAGCAGGTAAATAAACAGATAATGCTCAAGGAGGCATGAAGTATGAATGCACACACATGCGTACACAGATACTGCTGCGTGGGCCCATCTGCTCCTCTGGCGCAGCGAGTTAATCCCTGCATGGAGTCACAGGAGTCACAGGCCACATGCCCATTATAAACTCTCAGCTCAGCCATTCTCTTCCCTGCCTTCACTTTTTTTCCCCTTTAGCTCTGGTCTTCTGTGCTCTCTACTCTCCACCTGTTTTCATCTCTCTCCGTCCCTCCCTCGCTTCCTAATCTCGGTGTCACCTACTGGCCACATGCTTGTTTTGCTCTGTTTTTTTTTTCCACTGCTCTCTCTGTGGTGTTTTGTTTCCTCTCATACTGAATAATGTCAGAGTATTTGAGCCTGCAGCCCCGTGCTGTGTAATGTGGGCATATTTCCCAAAAGGCTGCATGTTTATCATATTAAATACTGATTATGCAACGCTTTCATTTTCATATCTCTCATTATCTGTTTGTCATTTGTGTGTTCTGTTTTTTGTACACGTGTGTTTAGCTGGGCGAGGAACGTGCAGTCACACACCTGCAGTATGTCGCGTGGCCGGACCACGGCGTACCGGACGACCCTTCAGACTTCCTGCTGTTCATCAGCTCGGTCAGGGAGAGGAGGAAAGGTGAAGAGCCACTAATGGTACACTGCAGGTAACACACAAATACACACACACACACACACACACACACACACACACACACACACACATATATATACAAGGTATACTTAAACAGCCAGCACGCCCTGCACCTTCATGTCCTCTAAACTTAATACCGTGTTTGTTTTGAATTACATTTGCAGCGCTGGGATTGGGCGGACAGGTGTTCTGATCACCATGGAAACGGCGCTGAGTCAGTTGGACCAGGGTCAGCCGGTGTCCCCCCTGGACATTGTCAAAACACTGAGAGATCAACGAGCCATGATGGTTCAGACCACGGTACAGAGACAGAACAAGGATTTGTACTCTGTGATTGTTCTCTGCCTCATTAACCTCCTTATTTTATGATTTTATTATTATGATAATCTGTATCTGAAGAGATTTCCTAGCTGCTTTCTGTTTTTCTGTCTTTCCATTGGCTGTTTCACTGTAGACAGCTTAAAAGTTGCTCACAGTACTTTTAGTTACAACAATCATATGATCCTCTGTGAGCAAGCACTTTGGCAATGGTGGGAAGGAAAAACTTGCTTTTAACAGGAAGAAACCTCTGGTAGAACCAGGCTCAGGGAGCTGCAGTCATCTCCTGCAACCAGTTGGTGGCCAGGCAAGAAAGCCAGGACAACTGCAAGCTGTGGAAGAGAGCCATGGATTAAAGATCACACTTCCAAGAGGAAGTTCCAAACCTTGATTTCCTCCCCAGAGGGGCCCGCGTTTATTCAGCATCTCATTATGGTTGCTACATACCTGTAGCTCCTCGGCAAGCAGCTGATAGGTGAATGCCAGGATCATCCGAGACACCTCAAAAGGACCTGGAGCAGCTGTGCTCCGAATTAGAGACATTTAGCTCATTTCTGCATGAGGGTAAAGGATGGGTTCACATTAAATGTGCAGATATTATCTGGAAAATAATATTAAACTTAGCTAGCTGGTTTGGTTTATTAGAAGGCTTCTTGAATCCTGAAAGAATTCACCACCTTGTGAAACTCCACAGGAAGTTTTCAGAAAGAGAGAGAAGACTTACTGTTTCCAAAATTGCCCTTTTATATAAGCCCACTGTCACAGATGTGGACATCTGCTGGTTCCTGCCATCTGTAACTCTAATTAATTCGCAGAACCTTGTGACTGCCATTGTATAATACTGATGGCAGCTGATGAGAAGCTTCACTAGCACAAGCTGGGGTTGGAAGCCGTGCTCTGTAGCACCTCGGTGGTAGCTGTCGAAGGAGAGGAAAGGTGTTACTCGTTGCTTCAATTGGAGACAGTGCTGGGAATGTGGCAGACCTCCAGTCACAAGTATACTCCTGAGCCTCTGCTGCTACCACTATCACCCTTATTTTGGAAAGGAGAGCCACTCCCTGAGGATTCATCTCTGTGATGTTTTTGTGCTGATGGAACACTTCCTCAGGTTTCCCCCATATGTTTGTGTATCAGTAATGGAAACATGCACAGTCAGAGGACGTCCTTTAATGTTGGGAGAGAATGTGGGTGTTATTCTGTGCTTTTTGGGGGGGTGGGGTTCTTAAAATCCCATGAAAATCCTCATCTTTCTGGTCTTTGAGGCTTCTTAACCACCCAGACAGACTCTTACTGGTAATGCAGTTCTTTGAAAACAGGACGGAGATGAATTTCTTACAAATCAATTGCACTATCAGGCGTCTCAGTAGCTGTTTGAGAGCTTTTTATCAATCTCACCACAGCGCTGTTATTTTACTCACAGTGACATTGTTCTCTCGGTTACTCTTCTGATTTCCCTCTAATATCACACATGTGGGTTTGAGTATAATGTCTCCTTCCTCTGACTCTTCATCCTGGCACCATCATCATCAGAATTGCAAACTCACTGAACTGTGTCTTTTGGTAATGCGCTCTCTACGTGGAGTTTTCTTGACATTAAGAAAGTTATAGTATTTTGCCAGTATTATCACATCAGAAACTGCTTTGTTTCCAAGTAACTAATAATATTTTGTGTTTTTATTTGTTACAGTGTCAGTTCCAGTTCGTGTGTGAAGCCATTCTGCGAGTCTACAAAGAGAAACAGGAAAGAGCTGCAGCACCATAACCCAAGTCAGCACCAGGACCAGACAACCGCACTTTTCTGCCTTTTTCATAGCAGACGACTTCCACAGACCTACAGAGCTACAAAAAAACAAAAAAACAAAACAGATTAGACTCTTATAGGACAGGAGCACAGACATGGATAATGAGAGTGAACCTAGCTGCACAGCACAGCTGTTTGTGATCTGCCTGTCTGTGCAAGAATATGAATCTTACACCTTAGCCGGCCTTAGTTTTTGCTGAAAGTGCATTAAGTTTATAGAGGCTGTGGTCTCCATAGAGACTGATGTAAGACTGACGTGAGCTGCTGCTAATTTCTGAAGAAGAGGCCACTCGGGTTTGGTGCCTCTGCCTATTAAGCTACATGTGCCTTAGACTGATGCTTCTCAGTCAGTGGATCAAACGGAGGGGGGGAGCAGATTCTGACCGGGATCGTTGTAATCTGTAGTCTGTCCGTGAGTCCAGAGATGAAGATTAAGGCTGACTTTAGATCACTACAGCAGAAAAAGTCATGGTGGTGCAACACGCCAAATTCAGCACCGTCCATTACTATTAAATTATTAAAGACACACAATAAACACTGATTTATACCGATGTGTCTGCTTTTGTCCTTTACCGTAGCTGAAGAAATGTCTTGTGCACATCTTCCCACAGAATGAATTTGCACGCCGAGGTAAAAGGCGGCGCTCTTATTTAAGCTTCAGCTGGCATCACATCAGGGAAGCTATATCAGCATCACAAATCAGCCCAAATGGTGTGGTTATGACAAAATATTAGCAAACTGTATCACTGCTGGGAGGACTGCGGCATCTCTGCTGGTTCGTGATGATGATGATGATGTTTTAATGGGATGTGCCATTCACCATGCTGTGTTTTTTTTCTTTTTTCATGGGGATTCAGTGTGATGCTGTTTAAATCCCCCACTAATGAACATAATGCCACAAAATCTGTGAATAGTGTAATCAGAGGGTCATCGTTTCATTCATAAATGCATTCAGAGCCAACAGATCAACTCACAGAACTCATCACAGAAGAGAAGGAATGAGTCTGGAGCTTCCACAGGGCTCATATTTTCAGTCTGCTGTGTAAAGAAATGTATATATTTACAGTAGAGGAAGCTCCAGGGTGACAAAGTGAGGGAAAGTATAGAACGAGGTCATGTTTTAGGCAGTGTAACAGGAATAAAAACACTTGAAAAAGTAGGGCGTGTGCACTTATAAACTCGGAACATGAGAAAGAGTTAAACATATTTTTTCTACATTTTGTTCCTTTTCCAGATTTTTTTAAATTCTAGCTGTGCAGATGTTTCACAAACCCTGCATCTAATTATTAGTCTAATTAAATAAATAAAATAAAGCAGGTTAAATAAAAGCGTGATGGAAGGCGTGTAATGCCACTGGCTCTTTACAGATCTGATCTCTTATTTGTACTTTTTGCGTGCGTCAGTCTCATAATGTGTAACTTGTTTGCATCTGTTGGGTGTGTGAAGCACTTTGGAGTCGCATTACACTGCATGACAGATGCTGCACTAATAAAGTTTGATTGAAACTGTTATTGAATTACTTGTAAAGCGGTGGGTAGGACTCTGAAGAGCAGAGGGTTATAAATCATCATCATTATGCTGTAGAAAGCCCCCCCTGGAGCACCGCGGACCCCACCTTGGGAACCGCGTAATGATCTGCTCTGATTTATTCCCAGCCCTGGCGCGTCCATGGCAGACAGGTGGCGCTGGTTCGCCGGTGTTGATGGGTCGGCCAGTCGGGAGGAACAGAAGTTTGTTATGTGCTGTGTTTTTACGCAGGCGCAGATCACGCTGTTTGTCCAGTTCTCGCTGGTTGACTTTTACCTGTGAGGTAGACTAGTTTCGCTTCGCCGGTGGGAATAATCAGTAGCGACCGCCGCCGGGTCAAGTCCGGTCCAGAGGTGGTGAGACTTCCCTCCTCCCCCCTCGGCCCCTTGTGACTCAGGGGTCCCCACTGCGGAGCGTCGGACGGGATTTCTCCGGGATTTTAGAGTCGGTGCGCAACAGCGAGCGAAGCAGGAGGCAGGTGCACGGGAGAGGACAGGACAGGGGAAGGAAGAGGAGGAGGGCTGCTTGTATTTCCGCGACTCCTGTCGTTCACACAGGGCTGGATGATTGGAAATCAACTGGTTGGCTGCTCGGTGGTCGATCTGTGGTAGTTTCATTAGTATGCGGCTGGAGTCCCCCCCTGCTGCCGACATCCAGCCCGAGGACTGATCGGCAGCCCTGAAGTCTCCTCCGTGCCTGCTGAGTGACTCCTCGCCCCGGGGAGGAGGAGGTGGTGAAGGAGGCAGCAGTGACAGGACCCCGGCTGCAGCGACTGTTTCGCGGAGCAGTTTTCACGGACGCGGCGCGGACCTCCTCTCATCGTGGATCAAGAAGATGATGGGCTTTCTGCGCCGGACGTTCAGCCGCCGCTCCCTGAGCCGCTTCCAGCAGAGGGAGAGGGATGAGCGGGACGCTAAAGGAGGAGGAGGAGGAGGGGCAGGAGGGGTATCCGGGAACCCCCTGCTCCTGGCCCACCAGCAGCAGGTCGTCCACGCGCCCGCCGTGGTCACCGGGGGATCGTCGGTTCACATCCCGGCCGCCGGGACGGCGAGGACCACCATCACCTGTCGGGTCCTGCTGTTGGACGGCTCGGATGTCAATGTGGAATTGCCCGTGAGTGGCTCAAGTGGCAAGGCACATCAGTTGTGTATTCCCCCCACCTCCTCTGTCGTGGGGTCTTTGTGGATCTTCCTGGGGATCCTTGCAAAAAAAAATAAGAAACGCGAGGCAGATTTCCTGTCCTGAAATTTAACGAGCCCAGTTGTAGTTAGAGGACGTGTAAAACTGAGTATTTATTACAGCCTTTTACCTCTCTGTTTGTCTAACAGGCATGCAGTACAAATTAGGACCCGGGCAATTAGTCTTGCTGATTAATCCATGAGGGGGAGAGCAAGATTTTTTTTTGTTTGTTTATCTCCCCTCAGTTTAATTAACTGCCCAAATAAACGTGAAGACACTTTAATTTCTTTTCTGGCTCCTGGTGACTTCTGTTGGATTTAGACTTCACAGGGGTCAAGGAAATGAGAAGCTCTGAGACCTCATGTTGGAATGTGGGGCATTGTTTTTGGCACTTTTCACTACACAATACAAAAAACATGACCACAGAATAACCTTATCATTAGTCGTGCCCTCGGTTCGAACTGAAAACAGTGCACTCTGCACTTCTTTGGATTTTGGCACAGACCCTTTTACCAAAGTTTCAGTCCCTGTAGTATTTGTGTGCGTATCTGTGAGCACGTCTCTTCTTGTACAGTGAGTGGTTGCAGCTCCAGATGGTGTTATGATCATCCGATTCATCGCATTGCTTCCCCATTCTGACTGTTGGGAACTCTTAACTAACTCAGAGCTGAAGCTGCCCCCTCCTGTTTGCTCTTTTGCACATCTTCCTTTCACTTTCTTTTCTCTCTATTTGCTTGTATCTGATCTTCCTCAAGCAATCTCCGCTTTCCCCCACCTTCCCTCCCCTGTGCCATTCTCCCTCCTAATCTCCTTTTACACTCCCTCTGCTGCCTGCTCCCTTGCTCATCATTTTACTCTTTCACACTCTGCCTCCTCACTCTTCTCCTGTTCTTTCCCTCCTGTGCATCCTCCACCTCCCTCTGTCTCTCTCCATCCATCACCTTCTTCTCCTTTCTCTCTATTCCCCGACTCCCTGATCTGATTTACCACTGTGGGGACTCTGTGTCACAGACGAGTGCTACGAGCTGTGCGAGGGGGTAGGTGGGATGATGAGCGAGCGTGTGGGCCCGTGTGTGCGTAAGTGGCTTCTCATAAGATGTTTTCATTTTCAAGGTTGCGTGTGTCAGCGAAGCTGTTGCGTGCGTGCGTCACCTCCGAAACGCTCGGCCGTTGCATTGTGGCGTGGAGAGCCTTTCTCTCGTCCTGCGGCGAGATTACAGCTCCAACACAAAGCCGCCGCTTCTGCCAAGGCATTACAGTTGAAAGTGACACATGGCTCGACGAGCTGCCGGCTTAGTCACAGGTGTGTTGGAACAAGTTTGTTCATGTGCTCTTGTTGTTCCTACAAGTGCGCTGAACGGGGCTGAAATTCAACTAATGAGGGCTTTCAGTGTGTCACCTGAAACTGAGTGTAGGCCCGGAGACAACAGGAAGAACGAGCTGTTCACCTCGCTGCGCGTGACTCTGCGAGGCGCGTGATTGCACGTCCTCTTGATGGAGGTCACAATCAGCCCCTGTAAACAACGCACGCTGCAGAGAGAATGGACAGGAGCGATTTCTTTCTGTCCCCAATCCTTTAATACCACTGATTTCCTCACACATTCATACACCCACCAGGAAGTTTAGGCTGGTTATCAGGATCCAAAGTACAAGGCTGTCATCTTCCTACACACCCACTGTGTTTTATGTGGGTCAGACCAGGGTTAGGTCTTCATCCGGGGATGCTCGTAAAATGCTCTGATAAATTTAACGGCAAACGGCTGCAGTTTGTGCTTAGGTGCACCGACTCGTTGTCTTGGTTGTGTGTTTATAGGAAAGGCCTCAATAAGGGCCTTTCCCTCTGGGGCTTGTCCTTCTCATTTTGACCTGGACACACACACCTACACCCACTTACACGTCCAGTAAAAGTCATTTCTCCTCCCAATGTGATCACCAGGCCTGTTTCTAATTCACTTTTAAGACTGTGCTAACAGGTTGACGCCCCCAACTCAATTTTAAATCGATCCACCATGGAAGATCCGCTCAACACGACAGGAGAGAGAGTGTAAGAAATAACTAATTTCTCCTCCTGTGTTCTACTTTTGCTTTTCCCAGAGCAAGTCCAAAGGCCAGGACCTTTTCGACCAGATCATGTATCACATAGATTTGGTTGAGACAGAGTACTTTGGATTGCAGTTCATGGACATGGATCAAGTTTCAGTGAGTAACAAGCTCTCACGTCCATCAATGTGGAAAGCAAGCTGATGAAAATCATTCTCACCTCTCTATTCTTTGTGTCGCTCTCTCTCTTAGCACTGGTTGGATATGTCCAAGCCTATAAAGAAGCAGATCCGAGGTAAGCTCAGGTCGCCTCGGGCTGTTTTTCTAATTAGGACTATTTGCATGTGTGTAGGAAAATGTGCAGTGCGCTGTATGCGCATGTGGTAGCAGGTGAGTGGGGAGCAGGTGGAGCATTATCAAATGTTGACACAGTGATTACTATGTGCATTAGGAGCCGTAGCCTTGTTTGCTCACCAGCTTGTAACAGGGGGCTGAATGGTTCACGGGAGGTGGGGAGATGGATGTTGTACCTGTCGGCCGGTCGTTTATTCACAGGGTGGTAGGTCTGTAGCCTGAAAGTAACTCTGATCAATGTGGAAGGGAAGCAGGGAAGAAATATGAAAGTAGGTTGAAGCAAATTGGGAGATGAAAAGATTTCGGACCTCGTGGCAGTGATGGATGCAGCAGATGAAAAGACGACGAGACTAAACGTATGAAATAAATTCTGAGAAGATTTTATTTGATTGAATTATTCTCCGGCCTCGTCCCTTTCTGTCACACTCGCATATCTTTTTATCTTTCTCTCAGACGGTCCGCCGTACAAGCTGTTCTTCAGGGTGAAGTTTTACTCTTCAGAGCCAAATAACCTGCGTGAGGAATTTACAAGGTAAAAATACACACACACACACACACACACACACACACACACACACACACACACACGGTTTTCTCTTGAGCCTGGTGTAAAGGTCCAAAGGGGACGTGGGGCTAATTACTTTGCTGCTATGGGCAGATTCAAATCAAGGACAGAGACTTGTTAAAACAAATTATGTGTCAGACATGAGGAGCAGCCTTTGATACATCAATTGATTTATGTTGTCTTCGGGCGAGAGTCTCACTTGTTTGTTTTGCGGTTTTGTTCGCCGACAGGTATCTGTTTGTGTTGCAGCTTCGACAAGACATTCTGTCTGACAAGTAAGTTTCATCGTCACAGTTTGTGCACACAAATAATTCCAAATAAACCCACAGACGCACACACACACATGCATGACATATTAAGGACACCTCGTTAGTGTCAGGTTGGGATCCCCATGGCACAGATTCAACAAGGTGCTGGAAAGATTCCTCAGAGATTTTTGGTCCATATTGACATGATGGTGTCACACATGCTGCAGATTTGATATAAAGCTCCTGTTCCACCACATCTCAAAGGTGCTCTGTTGGATTGAGATCTGGTGAGGGGTAACCCTTGTCACATGGTGTGTAATCCTGGTGAGACCAGAGGAAGAGTACAGTGTCATCAAGAAATGATGGATACGGTCAATAAGAATGAACCATAAATAAAAAGCAGGATGGATCCATGCTTTCATGTTGTTTACGCCAAATTCTGACCCATCGGATCAGGCGACACTTTTTGTGGGAGCCTGAAAAGGATTATAACCTCGGTTTTCTGGTCTTAACTGACAGAAATCACATCTGGTGCAGTCTTCTGTTGCTGTAGCCCATCTGCTTCAAGGTTCGATGTGTTGTGCATTCAGAAATGCTCTTCTGCATTTCCTCTTAGTTACTGGAGTTACTGTTGCCTTCTAGTCATCTCGTACCAGTCTCACCATTCCCCTCTGCTCTGAAAGTCACTTAAGTCACATTTCTTCCCCATTCTGATGCTCAGTTTGAACTTCAGCAGGTCTTTTGTCATACATCCCTAAGTGCACTGAGTTGCTGCCATGTGATTGGCTCATTAGATACTTGCAAGCAGTTTAACAGGTTTACCTACTAAGGTATTGTTCTCTTTACACAGGAACAGCTGAATATTTTGTGAATATTTTCTTTATTGTAGAGAAGGTGAGAAAAACTGTTGCCACTCCTTTTTCGGTTAGCTCAGCTCATTGTTAAGTCACAAGTCATTTGTAGGTACTTCCTCTCCATTTATGAGGCCATCCGGCTCTCATCAGCAGCATTAAAACTGGAGTAAACACACTCACCTGTAGCGGCACGCACACAGGTCACCTACACTGGAGTTTGGGAGACTTGTGCACAGTGGCATCTGCTTCTGACTCACAAACACAGACCTGCCTGCACAAACACACACTTCAGACAGTGTGTTCCCCATCTCCCTCCTCCTGCCTCTATCTGGGCCATGGATCCCTGGAGTCCAGCTCTATTATAAAGCTCAAGATCAAGAACAGCAGAGGGCTGCTTATTTTAGCAAAAGGGTTGCGCCTCTCCTCCTTGACATGCTCACACACACACAGCGTAGGGCATTCAGCCACTTTTATGTCTCTCTGACACATGATAACGAGTACACATCGCACCATGGGCAGGACAGTGGTTTTGATTTCATGCAGTGTGTCACTCGCACTAAAAAACGCTCACCATCAGCATCTCTCTTTCTCTCTCCAGGTTGAAATGTCCGTATGATGTGGCTATAGAGCTTGCGGCATTTTGTTTACAAAGTAAGTAGACTTTGGAAACTCACTTTCAGTGTTTATTTTTACTCTTAAGCAGAGATTTATGTTCTCCGAGAACCTCATCAGTTATTACTCATAGTGTTAACAGTTTTCCAAACCCCGGTGTAACCTGTTAGATTGATTTGGACTGAGTGCAAAGCCATTAATATCCATTTATTTCACTGTGATAGGAAAACTGCTATTTATTTGTGGCATAATGCACTTGTGTTTACTTTGATATCTATGATATGCATCAGCAGAGACCCTGAGAACAGTACTACACTAAGCTCAGAATGATTTTGTGGCTCCAGTCCCTCCAGGTGCCTGACCTCTCCTCTCAAATGCCAAAGCTTTTTCACAGAAGCTAATAAACTCAAATATTCCATGTTACACCTACAGAAGGGGAAAGAGCGGTTGGAGCAGTTTTGCCAAAACTACTGTGACTGTGTGCGACAAACTTGTAATTTTATTGCTTTTCAAACGGTTGCTTCAAAGACGGCGATTAATCTATGACCACTCGTAGTCAGTCGCTGTCTTCAAAGCGACTGTGGTGCGTCTGGAGGACGATTAAACGGCAATAAGATGCAGTCACTCTGCTAAATTCAGTATATTCAGTTATCATTTTGTGATAATGCATTGAAACCAAAATGCCAGAATTGTCAATTTGCTGCAATCTGTTGTCGTCTAGTTCCACAAAAATTCACATTAAGTCCAACGAGAACCTCAATGATGTGAAACAGGCGTCCCTCTGCCAATAGTGACGTCCCTTTATTAAAAAGAGACTGAGCTCATCAGCTCAGAGTGACTCAGATTGATTGCAGCGTGTTTGTAATCTTGCTTTTTATAAATTAGACAGCTGTTACTTGATTAGGAATCAGTCTTAGTCAGACTGCAATTGTTTGGAGACAGATTGCCTCCCACCTGTGCAGTCACCCTGCAATCTAAAGTGGTCTCCACAGGTTTGTGCAATTGATTACTGATAAGCAAAAAAAAATTCAGTGTGGTTACCAGGCAACCACTATTTTTTTTTCTCGTCACAATGAGGTTACCGTCCTAATTTTAAGCTAGTGGGAGCGAGCCATTAGGTAAAATCAGTTAATATTAGTATTCCATATTGATGAGCGCTCTCAAAAAAGACTAATCAGCAAACTGTGGAGTAAAGTCTGTGGAGTAATCCACAGTGTAACAGCACCACAGGCATACCAGGGTCATTTTAGGTAAGAATATTTGCATATGTTCATATTTTTGCATCTGTGCGTCATTACTTTGTAAAATAAATCAAAAAACTTTCTTAATTTGAATCCATTTGCAGGGTAATTAATAATATTATGGCATAATCTATATGTTTTTATATTTTGGTTTCTAATACTCTAAACTGGCAGGCGGCACATTTGTCTGTTTAAAAATGAGAAGTCTAAGAAGGCTATTAAAAATGGTGTTTAAATGCTAATAATTTCAAAATAAACTACTCAATATACACTTTTTATTGATAAAATAACCAAAATGTATAAATACCAACAGTTTAAAAGCTGCTGAGATAATTAAAACCATTTTGTCCAGCAGTTTGTATCTTCTCAAATGCCAGGGTGGCACAACCATAAACATTTTATTTTGAAGTAATAGTAGTGAAAGTGATATTTAATTATACAGAGGACCCCTTGGACTCTATGTGGCTGTCTGAAAAGGCTTGTAGCTCTCTCTTAAACTGGATAGGAAACTTATCTATTATGCAGGCAGGTGCACTTTCCAAGTCAGGTGGCACAACCAATGTAAAAATAAATAAATAAATGAATAAATCTTTTAAAAATGGTGCTTTTGGTTCCAATTGCAAAAGTTAATATAGGTGTCCAAGCAACAGCCTGTTGAAACTGAAAATGGTTCCAAAAGTCAGGCGGCAAAAACCAGTTAGTCGAGTGCTGCAGCTGCAAGAAATGCAACGTAATTAAATGATTGATTTTATTTAAAGCTCTAAAATTAGTTATTAGTTATATTTAAAAGATGACACTTTTGAGAATCAACTTGTGCAAGTCGTGACCAGACTAAGGGATTTTAAACAGGAATGATGCACTTGGACACAAAAATATGCATTTCATGACCCAGAACCTCCAAAATTAAAGTCCCAAATTTTTATAAGAGGTGAAAAAAACAGCTGCAGTGTGTTATGGGTGTTCAATGAAAATCAAACTAAAGGAAATTATAACCATAAATGAACTGGAACTGCTCAGAGGAGGCGATGGCTGTTGTGTACCTGTGGCACATCCTGTTTACCACATGATGCCTGAGGCGTGATTTGGTTGGCTCCATGACAAAAAAAACACGCAAATGTTTCTGATATGTCTGAGATTTTTTCTTGTAAATACTTTTGGTTTTGTTGGGTTTTTGTTTTTCTTTTGTTGGGTTTTTTTGGTTTTGTTGTAGTTATTGTTGTTGTTGTTTGTTTTTTTACTGGGATGGTCATGCAATTAAGTGAAAGTCGCACCTCTAATTTACTCGGTAATGGCAATAAAGCCAGTGTCTATATAAAGCTTGCTAACAATAGTCACTACAAGCTACTGGCCTAACCAGACCAGCTGAGTCTGTAGCAATTTATTGTGTTGTTGCTTTCTATTCATTAACTAAAGCTTTGTTTGTAAGCGAAGGTCTGAATGCTGCTCACCTGATGTGCGTCTGTGCATGTGTACTTGAATTATCTGTACGCAGGTGAGCTGGGAGACTGCGACCCCTTGGAGCACTCTCCCGAGCTGGTGTCGGAGTTTCGTTTCACACCCAGACAGAGCGCGGCGATGGAGGCAGACATCTTCAACCAGTGGCTGACGCTCAGGTGAGGAGCCTGCTGTGTTTCTAGTCATCTTAAATTTGGGACCTTCTAAAACTAAAACCCAGGACACGTAAACATTTTTTTGCACCAGTTACCACAATACCTCTGCTGTGTCAAAGCAGCTTACTGGAGGGCATCCAGTTGACCTGAGCTGGTTTCTCTCCTCGCTGGATGGAACAAGTGGGGCAAAAAGTTGAGCACTGAGCAGCAAAGGAAGTCATTCTGCTGCAGCCTTTCAGCACCAACGTTTTCACTGACCGGGTGTCTGATTTCACCGTCCCTCTGTGCTCTCCTCCTCGGGCCTGGCTATCGCTGGTCTGTGTGAAGGATTATGGGATTAATCCCCGGAGGGTCTTGATTGATTCCGGGCAGTATTTAACCCAGCAGTGCACTGATTGCTCCCATCTCGGATTAGATTACATACGCGTACGCCGCACTTCACTGGGCCGACTCAGCCACGCAAGGACAGACCGAGTTCACTGAGTCATGCCTACACACAAAGACTGAATCAGGATGCAGACAGACAGTTACTCACTGAGCGTTTCCCTCAGAACTAACACCAATCTCCAGCAGAGGTCACGCGGCAAGCGTCGATTTTGATAGTTTTCTCCTTTTTTTTTCAACTGAGCTGCCAAATATAGTGGCCGGGGCTTCAGGTGATGGAGCGAGCGGTATTTTTGTTGTGAAAACTCACCATGGTGTCTGCTTTTATTTCCTCAGGGGAAAGAGCCCTTCTCAAGCAGAGATTTCTTTTCTCAACAAATGCAAGTGGCTGGAACTTTACGGAGTAGATATGCACTTTGTCAAGGTGCGTGAGTGTGTTTTATTAACACCAGTATCGGTTTTTGTGTGACACTGAAGTTCAGGTGTGTTAGAAATAAATGTGTGCTTGTTCGTCCGCAGGGCAGAGATGGAGGAGAATATGCACTGGGTCTCACTCCAACTGGCATCTTGGTATATGAGGGGGTCAGCAAAATCGGACTTTTCTTTTGGTAAGAGCACAACTCTCATCTTGTGTTTCCTGAAACGTGCTTATTTACATTTCTTATGTAAATGATTTTAACACAAAAATGTAAGAAAACACAAGCAGTGAACATTAGTTTCCTTACAAACTCCGTGAATGTAGGAAGACCGTACATTTCCAAAATTCCTAACCTTACTGATAGTTTTGTTTATTCATTATTCTGCCTTCATAAGTAATAATTCTTGTCGCTTATTTGCAAAACATGAATATCTCAAAAAGGAAGTGTTTCTGTGTTTTTGCCTTTACTTTTATAACTGTGTCATTGCAAATTTAGATTAGGAGAATTTGGCAGTTTAAACTCACCTGAGCGAAATAAGATGGTTTGAGGTGTCACCCTAGGCTCTGGAAATCCATGAAGGACCATTTATTTTTTCCACATTCTCAGTAAGCAAATACCTAACAACTAAAAACAATCCAGTAATTTCTCACAGTACTGTGCCAAAGTCTTGAGTCACTCCTCATTTCTCTGTGTTTGGATAGAAAAAGGGGAAATATGTGCAGCTGTTTATTGAAACACTTGCAAATATCATCGGAAGTACGGTTTTCGAGGCAAAAACAGAGTCTGGACAGTTCTGTTGCAGAATTATAGAAATGTCAGTGTTTGGTATGATCACCTTTACTATTCACACACAGTCTGGGCTCTCCTTACAACTTTCTTGTAGTCTTTGGGAATCGTTCTCCAGGCCTCTTTAAGGACATTCAAAGCTCTTCTTTGGATGATGGCAGCCTTTTGTTGTGTTCTATGTCAAAATGATCCCACACAGCTTCAATAATGTTATACCTGAACTCTGGTGAGGCCAGTGCATGACTGATATTGTTTCATTGTGCATGTTTTGCTGCACTGGCAGTGTGTTTGTGATCACTGTCATGTTGCAATATGAAGCTGTTGCCAATCAGATGCTTCCCAGATAGTAATGCAGGGTGTCTTAAAATTTGATGCTACTTTTCTTTGTTCATAATTTAATCAGTTTTTGACAAGAACCCCAACACCACTGTCTGAAATGCAGCTCCAAGCCATGACGGAGCCTCCACCGTGTTTCACAGATGAATGTAGATGCTCACAGTTGTACCTCTCTACTGACCTCCTTTATACACACTGACGATGTTTTTAACCCAAAAACTTCATGTTTGGATTGCTCACTCCATCAGACCTGTTGCCACTGATTAATTAACTCCAGTTCTAGTGTATTTTAGCGTACCTCAGCCTTCTCTCCCCGTTTCACTTCCTTTAAGAATGACTTTTTTGACAGCCGCCCTTCATTGACACCATTTCTGTTTAATGAACAGTAGATGGATCAACTGGAGCTCCACGAGCATTTCTCAGGTCCTGTGTCAGGTCTTTGCTGGATCTTTTTCCTATTTTACCGATCTACTTTCAGATTCTGTTTGTAGGGCATTCTCACCTTGGACTCCATGCTGAGATATGCCAAGATTTCATCTAATAGCTCTTCGGGAATCACCTTGTTTATGCCTGTGAAACTGTCTTATCTTTTTCATTTTCAAAAAGTTAAACTAAAGAAGTGTGTGTGTGTGTGTGTGTGTGTGTGTGTGTGTGTGTGTGCGTGCGTGTGCGTGGGGTGTGTGTGTGTGTGGGGGGGGGGGCTTAAAGATGCCTAAAGATACCATTTAAAATTGGTTCTTCAGGATAAACCAGTGTTTTGACTGTGATGTTAAGACACAACACTGGTTCATTCCTTGAGTGAGGTGCTGCTGTTATGCTTGAATGACTCATAGGTCAGTGTTGAGTGGATTAACAAATAACAGAAAAGCATTCCTCTGAAAATTGTCAGGAACAAGAACTGGACTGAAAATAAGTGAAGAAGAAGCCAATGTCCAAAGAAAACCCCTGAAAGACCTTCAGAAAGACCTGGAGAACTATTACTCGCCACTGCTTTGAAAATTAGAAACACGTCTCACTCCTTGGAAGCAAAATATATAAAAAAAAAATAAAAATAAGAGCTGACTCAAGACTTTTGCACAGAACACACAGAAAACAATGAAACTGGAAAAGGGAATCTCACAAATAGCTGATGTTTTAATATGTAGTTACATGTTGAATGAATGTAATTGATGACAGAAAAATAAACAGACACAAGAGTTTGTTCACGAAAATTAATTATTTATCTCTTCTGGCAAGTAAAAAAAAAAAAGCAGTAACTGTTTAAACTGTTACTTCTTCTGTCTGCTGCTATTCTGCTGCTAATTGAATTTGAGTTTCATCTCTTTTTGAACCACGTGTTTCTGGAGAGGCATGTGTCAACATTTACAACCTAGAGCCAATCAAAATGTGGCATAAGTGATAAAACATAAAGTGGGGCACCTGCTCAGCCTGGGTGGAGGGTGTGGACTGTGTAAACTTTGAAGGAAGGGCATGCCAGGAAAAAAGAGAGCTACTGAGAGCTGAGTATATGTTTGCCAAGTGGCAGGATGGGGTTTGGGAAGTGAAAAGAAATCCAAAATCACTCTGCGAGGAGCCGATGTTTCATACTGCATCCTCTCATCACCTGTCCCTCACTCGTACTTACACTCAAACTGTTGTGTCTCTTTGTGGGATGGTCATTCATCCGTGCGTCTTTGTGTGTTGCACAGGCCCAAAATCACTCGGCTGGACTTCAAAAGGAGTCGACTCACGTTGGTGGTGGTGGAGGACGACGATCAGGTTTGTGTCTTCACGTTGCATGCCGTGCCCGCGCGCAGTCATCTCTCAGGCTATTATGGTTATTCTCTGTTGTGTAGGGTCGGGAGCAGGAGCACACCTTCGTGTTCGAGCTGGCCAGCGCCAGGAGCTGCAAACACCTGTGGAAGTGTGCCGTGGAAAGTCACGCTTTCTTTCGCCTGCGCCAGCCGACGGCAGGCAGGGCCGGCCGCAGTGACTTCACGCGACTCGGGTCCCGCTTCAGATTCAGGTAGAGAGCAGCGACGGAGTCTCGCCTCCTCTGAGCAGTGTCTAATTGACTTGCTGAAGGGGGATAATAGAAGCTGGCACTCTCAGGTAGTTGTGGCCAGCACTCGTTAGCAGCATATGGGGAGTAATGTGTCACATAAAACAGAGCCTTTGTATCTATGGTTACAGGGTATCTATGGTTACACGGATCTGTTCCTATGGTGACTGAGATATTCCCTTTATATTGTTTGTTTTCTTGCGACTATTATCAGACATGGTCAAAGCAAATTCTCTCACTTGAAGGGCACTTCCTGTCATTTGTCGGAGCAGCTAAATCACAGCATTGTAAAAGCACTCTGTGGATTAAAAAAAGAAAAACACTTGTGTAACAGGTGGTGGAAGTAAAAACAGGAACAGTGGAACTGTGTGTAATGCAGTCTGACATAACAGTCATACCGGTGCCAACTTTAAGTCTTCATTCAGAGTTTTCATTATAGAAATTTTGAGATAAGCACGTTAGAAAGTTTATGTCAGTTTAAAAGAAATCCATGTGAAACTGCTCAGACTGAGAGCGATTTCTGTGTCAGTGGTTCTTAAAATTAAGTCAGGGGACACTCTGGGCTTAGGGAAAATGCTTATTTTATGTTGATAGTAACTGCAGGACTTACATTTAAAATGATTATTACAGTTTTGCCTCTGTACACCAACACGGTGAATTTTAAAACTACAGTGTCTACACTCTCTGCTCATTGTCAGCTAAATGCTGTAAAACAGCGGAAACGTATAACAACCCAAAGCATACTGCAAAACCAACGCAAGAGTTTCTAAAGCCAAAGTTGGTCAAGCTTTTCATTTATTAAATACAAAACTGAAGCAGAAAGTCCCACAAACAAGCAGTAAAGTGTGTCTCTGTAAACACAGGACTGTGCATAAAAACGGCTCTTAATTCTAAACAATTGATGAAAACTTTGGTTAAGCAAATTTAATTAAAGGTGTAAGCCTGAACTTTTTTCAGTTTATCATCCATTTATCGTCATTTGCACCAAAAGGAATAATCATCTAGAAACTCCATTTAAGTCTCCTCTGATGAACTGCATGAATTCAGTCAGACTGCAGCTCAGTTGCACTTTGACATTACTGTCGGTGCTTTTAGTAATAATCATTTCCACTCTTCACCCGCTTTTGCTGTGTGTTTGTCTCAGTGGGAAAACAGAGTACCAGGCCACTCATGGAGGCAGACTGAGGAGGGCCAGCACATTCGAGAGAAGGCCGAGCAGGCGCTACCCGTCCCGCACACAGTCGCTGGGCAAAGGTGAGTTTTATCTGCTCATACAAAACACGACTGAGTATCAGCGCCTGATTTGTGTTTTATGTGGCTGCGAGCGTTGTTATGAAGGCTCTGCGCTGTTTTAGTTCAGCATGTTTTTGGCTTTAAAATGTAAAAATTGCTGCAGAGAATAACTGTTGAACATATTGTTTTATTTTTCAGAGGAAAGGAAAAGTGGACCCCCTCTTTTTTTTTCTTTTTTTTTCAAGGGCTGTTCTTTTAAACAAATGTCCAATGCTAAGTGATAATTTGACAAGTTCAATAGGCTTAAAAGCAGCCCGGGTTTCTTTTCTAAAGAAAGTGCTCAGAAACTCTAGGTTGTTAGATTTAAGCGTCACAAAAGCACCTGCTGTACTCTTCACTCCTCCATAATTCCCACCTTCTGTGAGCTGCAGAGGCTTCAAAGGTCCAGCAGCCTGCAGCTCACTTTAATCTATCGCACATAAATGATCAAATGCACACTGCAAACTGTATTTACCTTGAGACTGTCGGTATTGACGTCCAAACACCTTTTATGTATTGGATTTGGATTCGTCACCCAGCCCCGGAATACGAATGAACCGAGAGTTGAGTGTTGGTAACAGCTCAGCATTGGAGTAATAACGTGTCTGCAGAGAGGCCAGACTGAACGGCACAGTTAGACCAGAGAGGGCATTTGAAAAATTGCACACAGACAAACTGCAGCTCTGCTTTTGACTTCTGTATTTTTCTGCTCTAATTGACCTTGTATCTCTCTCTCTGTCAGTTGCGATTTCACCAGCCAAGCCTCCACACATCAGGTAAAACAGACACAGACATAAATAATGCACGCATGCACTTTCAGATTATTGCATTCATTCCTCCTCCCCTAACCTTGACCTTAATCCACCTAACGGCCTGGCTAATCTTAACACAGAAACAGCCCTTTGTAAAAGAGAAGTTGTTGCTTTTGAGAGGGTTTACTTGTGCAGTGCACTCTGAAGTAATATATATGCACCTGCTTTAAAAACGAGTTATGATACAGATCTGATATCGCTGCTTTTTCCTCCACAGCTCTCACGCCAGCCCCAATCCAAGTCTGCATCAGGTAAGCGACCTCAGTTGACCCACTTTTCAAAAACTAACACAAGCAGCAGCCAGCGGTGTGCTTTGTCCCAGTAGCGACGCTTAATTTGAGCATCTCTTCGATCCTCTCCAGTACCAACACAACATTCCCATTGGTCACGAGCCCTGGCATCCACCCCACCCCACGCTCACTTCCTCAGTTTACCTGCAGCCCTCCAGACACACACCACCTCACAGGTAAGAGACAAAGGACAGGATTGTTGAAGAGCTTCAGGATGTGTCCACATGCTCTGTTTTTCATCACATTTCATGTCCCTCTTACACCTCATATGTTTGTTTGTCTTCCTGTGTGTCTCGTCTGCCTCCATCCGTGTGTGCGTTCCTCCATCAACCGTTCAGGCCTTCCTTTGAGGCTGAGAGTCCGGTGTCCATCGTTCCCCCCGTCCCGGAGCGAAAGAGCAGCATCGCCAAAGGATCCGTGGCTGTGGTTAACAGGGATAAGGTCATGACCGAACTTTGACCTCCCTCTTAACCCAGGAATCTATTTCAAAACTCACACTGGCACAGACTGGCAACCCCCAAAGAGAGACGCTCCAGTGACGGAGCTGTCGCCGTTCATCCTCGTGAAATGTCCCACGTCTTCATCCATTTGTCACATCATCTCATGTGTTTCAGTGTCTGCATACTAGAAAAAAAGCAAAAAAACCACACACCCATCAAGTGCAAAGGACTTTATCGAGCAGGATGGAGGTTTATAATGTTCAAGGGGGTCACGTGGAGAGAGAGCTGTGCAAAGACATCGGGTGAGGGGACTTGAAGTTATTTATTGTGGTTACGCAGCGGTGACACAGATCACGAAGGCGATCGAGGTAAAGAGCCTCTACACCTCTGATCGTTACAGTTTACTCATTCTGCGGGTCATAGCTCAGTTTTTATCATCACATCCTTTTAGACACAGTGTGCCTTCATCTTAATAATAAAGCTGCAATTACAGGATTTAAAAATGCACCACTCCTGTCGTTTAAAGGGGGCCTGTTATGTTCGTCCTTGTGTTTTTTCATATGCGCTGCGGATTATATGTTACGATGGAGGATTTTTCTTATTAAACACAGAGAAAGTTATAAATGAGTCAGCTCAAAACACTCAGATTTTTTTCCATATTATTTCCCTGTGATGTAATCGAGAGCGGATGTTCCTGCCTGCTGTTGAAACCTCCTGATTGGTGGGGCCATTGCAGGTTGTGCACAAATGACTGGCATCATCATGATTTTTGCAGGAAAAGAGTTTGCTAATGCTAATTTGCTGATGTTTAAATAAATAAATTATTATTATTCTTTTTTAATTGATTGCTTGAAAAATATAGGATTAAAGAGAGATGAGCTAAACAGCCTTATTCCAACAGGATGAACTGAGGAGCTGCACCAAGGTCCAGTATAAGATACATAAGGGTTATTTTCAACTCAAAGTCATGCATGAAGCTGGAAATGGGCATAATTGCTCCTCTGTAATGATAAAATAAGAATGTGGTGCATTTTTAAAGTCTTTTTGAGGATATTTTCAAATAATGTCGAAAGCATCTTGTATAAAAATCAAGATTGTGCCTGAGAATTTAGTTTATTTTCTTATGAAAATAATCACATGTGATTAGTTTTCTGTACAGTCACAGGGACGTTCAAACAGGAAGTTCTTAAATGTAACTTTAGGTGCTGTATTAGGTGGCAATTTGCTAAAATATAAGTAAAGTAAAAGCCAAAAAACAAGCTAGGAATTGTTGAAATAAGACGATATATTTTAATTTTGTTGCACTTTAATATTGTTATTATTTAATTATGGCTCTAAATGCCCAGTCGACATAGCTCTTATATTTCTCAGACACTCTGCTCTTTCCATTCAGACATTCAGCGTCATATTTAAGAAAGAAAAAAAAAAAGACGCCAGTGGAACAGAAATAAGACAAAGATAGGACTGGGTGTGATACGTTTGTGCCTTGCTTTGCTTGTGGATGTTTTATGTGATTATGGTTGCTGTGCTCAAATCTCAAATCTGCCTTTAAGAGTGCTTTTGTGTTTGTTTCTTTGTTCGTTTGCAGTAAATCGTGTGGCATCTAAATTATTTAAACTCACTTTTGAAATAAAGTGTTGTGAGTGCTGAATAAAGTGATTCTGAACAGGTGGAAGGGGTCCAGTCCTGCACTTAGTGAATGCTGGGTTAGGGATTAAGCTGCTTTGTGTATAATTTATAGTTTTCAGTGTGAACTTAGAAACATGAAGCTGAATCTTGCATTTGTGGTGTTGTCCTTTCAGAGTGAATATTTGTTTTTTGTTTTTATGAATAAACATTATATTAATGTTACATCAGGTTATGGATTTGCTAAATTAACCAAGTGTTTACAGAAGACGTGGTCGGTGTGTTGCTGTTATAGTGTGTCACCTTTTACTTTTGATGTTTACTCGAATCACATTATGCCTTTAGGACTGTTGCCGTATTGCTTCTGAAATAAAGGGTTTATGAGTGAAAATGCAGAAACTGCAAAGCCCATTCCTTCATTGTCTTACACCAGAGGTGTCAAACATAAGGCCCGGGATCAGAATCGGCCTGCAAACGAATTCAATCTGGCCCACTGGATGGCTTTGGAAGATGTAATACGAGTGTAAATTTTAGACTTTTAACTGTATTTTTCATAAGCTTTAAAGCTTTTCCCACTGATAAATACCCCCACATGGTTCTTTGTACTCTACTAATGAAGTAACACAAATGATTCAATAACAGATTTAACAGAAATTACATGTAATTTTACACACATTTTAGGTCCAAAGCAGTGTTTCTTTACCATGTAGAAAAGCAAATGTACTGTTGAAATTGCACTTCTGGTTTTGCGTTACACAGTCAGCTCAGCATCCACACAGGGAGGGTTACATTGCTGTGAAAAACTCAAGTCACGAGCTTGGATTTATTACACGATAATTACTTATTTGCGGTTCTTACACTTTTTGTCATATTTAAGTGCCATTTTGTTTGGGGGGGGTTGTTTGTGTTTTGATTGCATGTGCCATCTTCAGTTTCCCGCTGAGTGGGCTCGCTTCAGATCATCAGTTTAGCGTCGAGGAGAACGAGAACTCGTATTCTGGCAAGATCCACCACCGCCACCGTCGGCACACACACAGCCAGGACACGCTCTGCCACACGCACACCAAGAACAGTGAGTACTGTCAGCCTGAGGCTGGGCTGCACAAATCTGTGGTGTGTCTAGACGCCACGCTGATGCTTCTTGTCATGCTCGGTGCCGCCTGTTTGTCAGCTCTTTTTGTTTTTGAGGTTCACTTTGAGGACTTTGAGATGTAATGTTTCCACTACAGCGCGACAGAGTTTGATTTCAACTTTGTAAAAACAGATTTAAAGATGCACATGATATGAAAGCTGGATGATCCGAAATAAGGAATATGGTCCAACTGTCACCAAGTGCTTGCTCACAGGGGTTTTTTTTCTTTGTATTAATGTAGGATATTTACCTTAAAGCAACTGTTGTTTGAGCACTTGTATAAAGTTTTGGCAGTTTACTGGTTTGGACTATTCACCATAATCTACCCAGGAGTGGATGTTCCTGGAAAAATTTACCCCGAGGTCCAATGTACAAAAAAATCCAAAGAGCTACATCTCAGACTCTACAGGCCTCAGTTAGCATGTTAAATGTTCAAGTTCATGACAGCAAGTCTACAAGACTCCTGGAATAACGTCCTTTGGACACACGAGACCGAAATGGAGATTTTTGGTGAAAACACTTTGAACTTACTCCTCAATAGTGAAGGAGGGATGATTCTGGTTGTTTTTAAATGTGTCTAATGCAGTTTTAAATTGGGTTTCTGCTTTGAGATTATCAAACATAATTCAGTTGCCTTTTGCTGTAGTGAGCTAGGATACAAGTGAAGTAAACGTGGTTAAATACTGCTAATTTTTCTTGTGTTTGCACTCTTCACTTAAGTGCAGTTGTTTAAGGGCATTGTTTGTAAGTCGTGAAGCATCTGCAAACACATTAATATGGATTTAAAGTATCTCACGGTTCTCAAACTTTCTTTGACCTGCCACCAAAAAGCCCCCACCCAGCCAAAATTGATGTTAATCATTTAAAATACCATCAAATTGTGGTGAAATTAAGGACAGTCAAACTCTTGTGCCAGCGTAAATTGAATTATAAACCTTTTTAGATTATAGTCATTTTCCATCCCTGCTTTGTCAAACCATCTGTTGTGTCTTTACAGTAAAAAAGTGACTTGTTGTTTGTTTTTTCTCATTACAATTTGTCTCAATCAGAACGTCAGGCTCCTCCCTTCCCTGCAGATGAGTTCGACATCTCTCAGTCGCTGCTCAAGGCTTTGGAGTCTGAAAGCGATTCTCCTCCCTGGCCTTCGCTGCACATCAACATCGACAACAAGGTCAGTCACGTTTCCCACACGCTGTTTACTCACTGAGATTTAGTCTCCTGACCTCTCCTTGTTCTCCCGGCAGGGAGAGGAGAAGCAGCTGTCTGAAAAGTCTCTGCACCCTCCTGCTTCCCCAGCGATGCTCCCCGACCACCTCAAATGTAACATCCTCAAGGCCCAGATGGAGGCAGCCTTCAGAGTGAGTACCAAATAACGCTCGCCTTTGGCTATTTGACCTACATCCTGCGCACTTGGTGGTGTCACTAACAGCATATCTACGCATTTCTTCTCCACAATAAAGAAAGAAGCCCCAACAACACCCAGAGGGAAGAGCTCAACTGAGACCCTGAATGAGAGGCCAGTAGCTCTTTAACATGTTTAGACCTCTTTCTGAAAACACAACACAACTTACCCTCCTGAGTAACTGCTCTCATTTCCAGGTATCAGAGCTCCTCCCAAGACTCAGCGGCGTCCAGTCTGACAGCAGAAAAGACGCCCCACAGGCAAGATCGCAACCTGACGCCAGAGAGGCTCCAGCCCAAAGCCAACCCGAGCACCAACCGCAGGAAACGGCTGGTCCGGCAGTTCAGCTTGTAAGTACAGATCGCCTGCTGTGAGTGGAAAATGAATACTCCACAGAGTACTTGAAGCAGCAGCCGTGCTATCTCTGCTCTTTGATAGTGACATCTTGTTCAGAGCGATCTGCAGGTCGTGTAAGCCACTTATAGTCTCTCCATTTGTTGCTTATCAGTAACCATGAAGATGAAGATAATCTCCCTGAAGCACTCGCAGCCATCTCCTCCCAGAGTACAGCAAAGTCGGGTTCTAGCAGCTCATTGGACAAACAGATACAGCCGTCTATCTACCCACAGGTAACACACATCTTCGCACATGCACACACACACAGGCACTTTAAAAACCCTTTAAAACAGGTCTTTGTGTAGTACACTATGCTCCACTTATGGGGGGATTATTTCCACACCTCTCTGCATTATCTGTAATTATGTGTGTCTGTCTGTGTGTGGTGTGTGTGTGTGTGTGTCTACACTGATGTGTATTCCAGGGGGATAATATGCCAGCACTGGAGCTGGGTAGTCCATGCTGTCCCTCTCCTTCGCCCTCCCCTCATCTCTCCCCTTCTTACTACCGTAGCTCCATTCCTCACCTGGTTCCTTACCTTGCTGCCCATAATGACAGGTAAACGCACCTCCTCGCTCTTCTCTCTTGGACACTTTTATACAGCGCTGGTTTGCTCAAGTGCTGTATTGAAGCCTCAGGCTCTTGTTTGACGCTTGCACATGAAAAACAATCCCCTGTTTCAGTTAGTAACTGATGCTAAACTGTGAGGCCAAAGTGAAGAACCGTGTGACGCAGACAGGAGGATTTTCAGAGTGAGATTTGGGAAAACTCTGACTAATATTAAAAATCTTATTTCCATCATGTCAAAGCTGTAAACAAGAGCTGTCCGAGACTGCATAGCTCCACCAGTGCTGAAATGACCCTCCACGCCATGCATGAATTGAGCTTCTGGATCCAGAATAGTTTTTGATATTATTTCAAAAATATCAAGACAATATCTCACTATTTTTCCTGTTACAGTATGGTTACAGTTATCGTCAGAAGTTTACATCCACTCATCACGAGAATGAATGTCATGATAATTTGGGGCTTTTAATTTCTTTGAGCTGCTGTTTTTCCAAAGTGGAATGAGCATACGGCATACAGCACAAGTTTGAGTTTATTATTTTCTCTAATTCACACAGACTTACTTAAATCTTGTAATAAGTGGTGCCGACGGTTCTACAATGTCTTTTAACTTCACAAGGCCAAGACCTTTTAACTTGTCCTTATTGCTCGTGATTGACTGCAACTGGTAGTTTCATTGACTGACTAATACTCAGAACAACTCAGTGAGAATCTGAGGAGAAGAATAGTGGATTTAAACAAGCTGTGAAGGTCTCTTGGAGCCATTTCTAAACAACTGCAGATTTCAGGATCATCGGTTCAAACAGCTGTACACAAGAACAAGTTATTCGGATGTGTCTCCACTTTGCAAAGGTCTGGAAGAAGTGGTGTTAGCGGTAGCTGTTCCCCTGCTAGTGGTACCATCGCAAAGTGGATGGAATAATGAAGAAGGTGGACTACCTCCAAATTCTACAACTTTACCTCAAATCAACAGCTAGACAGTTTGATGATTATTTGTTCCAACAGGACAATGATCCCAAACACACATCAAAACTAGTTTGGAATGGATAAAGCAGGTCAACATTAAGCTTCTGGTACGGCGTTCCCAAAGTCCTGACCTCAACCTGATTGAAAATTCGTAGACTAGATCTGTTCCAGGAAATGAACTCTATGGATTCTGCCAAGAAGAGTGATTAAATATCGAGCCAGAATTATGCCAGGAGCTTGTTGAGGCTGCCAAAAATGTCTGGTCGAGATGCAACTTGCTAAATGGAAATTTAACCAAATATTAGTGGGTACATTTGAGCCTCTATGTATACTGTGGACTCTGTGAAGATTAAGAAAATCCAAAAGCAAATTTAAACTTGTGCATCCAATTCCCCAAATATGCTGTACAATCATTGCACCCTGGAAAACAAACAGTTCTAAGAAATCATTAAAAGCCCAGAATTACGGTGACATCACAAAAGACAAACAGACACACAAACTCACCCACATATTTATTTATTAGGGTGTAAATAGCAACCTTAAACCAATAATAAGCTAATGACACTGATTTATTTTTTTAACAGCTGCAGCAGAAGCTGAGCATAACAAACAATATCTGCATTTCAGTCAATGAAGTTCGAGATGGCCCCTTCAGTACAGCTTCAAAAATGGCGCCACTTATGGTTTTATAAACACGTGCGCCCTAGAACTGAAAACGAGCCTCCACTGAAGAGGTTAAGTTAAATTTTGGGGCAGTTCACTTTCATGCTACTTTAATTTTCTACATATATTTGGCAGCCGGGCTGCTTTGACCACTTTATAAAACATAATGCAGTGTAATAAAATCACATCAGCAATTCCAAAACCAATAAGATGATTATTTCTTTAGGAGGTGACAGAGAAGCTTGAAGGCTGAGCTACACATTCAGTAAAAACTCACTTAGGATAAAAGTCTAATTTTCTGACTTCATCTGTTTACCCATATATACAAATATGACGGTGTAATAGAAAGGTTGATGCTCCACCTTGCTGTGGTAGTGGCCTCTGTGGGCTGTGGTTGTTTGGTGGGCTACAGCTTCTCTTTAAAGTAGCTTCCATAATAAACAGCAACGTGGCGAGACAGCCAGCATCGCATTCTTCTCCAAAGTCCACGTTACTCAGGGCACGTTACACTCTAAGCAGTCCTACCATGGACTCAAGCAAGTAGGAACTATAATTGCCTTTCACGAGGTGCTACAATAATCAACTTAAAAGTTTCCCATAAAATTATAAAGTGCTAATTAAATAATCAATCACATAATAAACTCAATTACGCAACGACATTAAATAATATTGCACAACTTAATATGCACCACAAATTAATATAACCTAGAAAAATTAAATTAGAAGTACAATAACTAATCACACTGGAGACACAAACTTGATCAACTATAATGAGAAGTCCCATCAGAAGCAGTCGCAGCCTCTGGCTTCACTGAAAGTCACATGACTTGTTGTGGCGACGTTAGCCTTTTATGAACGTGCTGATTAGACGTTTAGCTCATTAGTCATTCCCTGCAGCCTTTAGATGACATGAAGTTCATGTTATCTAACACGATATACACCCACTGGCCACTTTGTTAGGTACACCTTTTCAACTGCACATTAACAAAATATCTAATCAGCCAATCACGTGGCAGCATTTGGACATGTTAAAGATGACTTCTTGAAGTTCAAACCGAGCCCCCAAATGGAGAAGAAGTGACTTAGAAGGTGGTATGGTTGTTGGTAACAGGCTGGTCTGAGTGTTCCAGTAACTGCAGATCTTCTGGGATTTTCCCACACAGTCATCTCTACGATTTAAAGAGTGATCTGAAAAAGAGGAAATTCTCTGGGTGAAAATGTCCTGCTGATAGAAGTCAGAGGAGAATAGCCAGACTGCTTTTAGCTGTGGGAAGGAAATAGTTACTCAAATAACCACTTGTTCCAACCAAGAAAAGCATCTCTGAACACGCAACACCTCAAACCTTGAAGCAGATGGGCTACAGCGGCAGAAGACCACACCAGGTTCCACTCAGCTAAGAACAGGAAAGTGAGGCTCCTGTTCACACAGGCTCACCAGAATTGGAAAATAGAAGATTGAAAAACTGTTGCTGGTCTATTTCTGACAACAACATGAAAACATCCACCCATCCTGCTCATATCAACGGTATCTGTGCATCATTTAAACACCACAGCCTGAAGACTGTTGCTACTGTGTCTGTCCGCTTCCAGCACGATAGCACACCACAGCTCAAATCATCTCAAACTGGCTTCTTAAACATGACGATGAGTTTGCTGCACTCGAATGACCTCCACAATCAGCAGATCTCAGTTCAATAGAGCAGCTTTTTAATGTGATGGAACAGGAGAGTCACATCATGGATGTAAAGCTGACATCCTGCAGTAATAGCGCGATGCTATCATGTCATGTGGGCCTAAAAATCTCTAAAGAATGTTTCCAGCACCTTGTTGTTCTGTGCCATGAAGAATTAAAGCAGCTCTGAAGGTAAAAACTGGTGCTAGCAAGGTGTACCTAACAAAGCGTCGGATGAGTGTAAGATCTGTGTATGAACAGCTTAAATTGCCACACAACTTCTTATCTTTGTCTTTGTAACGCAGACTTTGTGTTGTTTCTGTCATAGTTACTGTTGTAAAAATGTTTTTATTTTCTGTTATGAAAATGATATTTCACCTTGTTGCAGAAACAAAAGTTCAAGTCTAGAGCTGTTAAATCATATGTTCATGTCTGCAGCGGAGAAGAAATTAGGGTGGACAGAGAGAAGATCCTGAGAGCGCTCCTGATGACAGAGCTCTGAGACCTCGACCCTTCAGACGGAAGCTAAGAAGTCCCAAAGTCACTGGTGTCAGTCAGCATTTGTATACTTGCATTGCACATTTAGCAGTTATAAATCTATATTTGCATAAAGGCGGTTGTTATATTTGCTTAGTTGTTATTTTAGAAAGAAGGCTCTTTGTAATAACTGAACTGAACCTGTACAAAAAAGCGAAATGGAAACAAGTGGATTCACTCACATGCATTACAGACGAGCTACAGACTGTATTCCTGGTGCTGCCTGCATGATTAATATGTTTCCCTAAACGATTATCAGATTTTGCTTTGGACTTCTGTTTATGTGTGAGTTCATCCTCATCGTCTTTATCGCCGTGTCCGTGCTGATGCCTAAACTGTGTTTCAGACAGCGACTGTTGAAGCTTTGATCTCCATGTAAAAAGCTCTCCTGAAATGAAAGTCACTTCACTTTCAAATCAGTTTGTTCAAAATGTAAATAGTCATTGATATCCTGAGAACAGAGCAGGCGTTGTAAATGCTTACCTCAGTACTGTAATTCCTATATCAGATATCCATTTTTTACACGCAAAAAACATCTGCAGCATCTGTGGTTTTAAAGAAAATCCTGAACAGAGTGAGTTGAAAGTGAAAACTGGCAGAAGATCTCGACACCTCAGTCTCCGTGTGCCCACCAGGAGGCGCCAAAGCTCCTGTGGGGCAGCAGCCTTGATCTTGTGTTACAGGTGTTCATGGAAAACAGCTCGTGCGTCCCTTTGCTATGTTTTAAACATGCAGCTCAAAACCAAATCTGGCCTCAGAGGTCAGACCCTTGGAAATATTTTATTAGTGCGCAAAAAACAACAACTTCATTTCAGCCCTTCTTTGTCACAATCCGAGGCGGCACATGATCTGCGCCTGTACTGTATGTTGCTGATTGAGTTTTCCTACCTTGGACTGGATCTCAATAAAGGCCACATCATCGGTTTGACAACTCTGCAGCAGCATCTTTGTTTCTTTTCTTCCTCTGACATGGGAATGTGGCTCGGCCTCGCCCTGCCTGCCGGTTTGTTAGGTATGTGCCTCTCACCCTCCCTGCGATGAAACAAAAGATGTGTGCTGTGCGGGACTTTAGTGAGGTATCTGCCAGTGCGGTGAGTCAGCCTGTTAATTGTACCTCTGTTTTGTCAAGACCTCAGTGTTAGATAATTCATCTTCAAGGTGAGATGCAGCATGGCAGAAAGAGGGAGGAAGAGAAGAACTGCTTCGAAGTGAATCACACACTCTGCTGTAAATGATTCAGTGTTTAAAAAATGGGGGAAGCCTGCGGAGACTTCGGCGTTTGGCCCTCCCACCTGCTTTGAAACAACTGCAACATCATCCTTCATAATTTCTCAGCTCAACCTGCATTTCAAGCTTAAATTCTTCGTGGAATTTGTTTTTCTTACAAAGCTGCACATTAGGAGAGGAGGGGCGAGCAAACACCGCAGTTATGGAGAACACAACAAATGGGATCTTAAGCTATTCTGGCAACTGATATTTGAGAAATTAACAGGCACAGGAACAGTTAAAGGAAAAGAGGTGTTTCTACCATTTTTAATGGGCTCAGTCTTTTAAGATTGATTAACATTTAAGCATTAATAAAACAATGATTAACGTTTTTTACATTCTAAAAAAGAACAGTCATGAATTATTCATAAGTATTTATTTGTAACTAAAAGTGTGCCCTCTTGCACATCTATAGATTATAAAGTACTCCTACTTCGATTACAGGGCTTTGTTCCCTCACAACAAGTTTTACATAAGAACAGGACAAATTTAACCCGTTAACAGCTGAGCAGCTGGAGGAAGCCAATCACGTGAGCTAAAGTGACAGCCACGCCTTTAAAAATCAATGTTAAGTGGAATTTGAATGGTCTCCTGTTAACCACAAGGACAATGTGGTTAAGAAACAAACACCTGAAACTATATAAAACCTGTAGAAGCTTTTGTTCTGTCATTAAAATGCCCTTTGTTAGACTGCATTGGGGAATAAAGGAAGATGCCTTAGTAAAGACATTAGGCAGCTTCCTACAGTTAACTGTCACTACATACAAAAAGCTGTTCATTCTTTAATTCACTTCAGTTTCAGTTCTGTTTCTGTGTTAATTTTAATCTTCATTAACTATGTTGTATGTGTATTTGTGTCTCAGAGGCAAGATTCAGGAAAATCAGTACAAGTTTTGCAATAAAAACAGAACTTTCTATAAGCAGCTGACTCACAGTGTCTTGGACATCCACAATAAATATTCGTCTATCAAAGCCTCATAAGGCAAGTTTTGATTCAAATGTTTACCAAATTAACAAACAGTAAAATAAGGATATTTCCTCTAAATTAGTTTTCGAAGGACACAAAATCCTTTCAGTTATAATTTTTTAAAATTCCTTAAATGTGTTATATGTTTTGTACTTAACTATAATAACCTTGCTACAGGTCACATTGCAAAGGCGAAAATGATGACATACATGATGTTACATAAAGATAGGCAAAAATAGAAACCCGACTCCTTCACTTAATGTACTTAATGTGAAAGAGTGGGTAGACAGTTGAATACTTTGCCCTCCATGACTCTATATACTAAACCTCCACAGACCTTCTTTACTTCTCTCATTAGCGATATCTTAAAAGACCTGGAGCACTGCAGGTAGACTGTCCATCATATTGCAGCATGCAAAGTGACTGCATGCCCATCTTCTGATGCCAAGCTTCTGAAGCTCTCTGGGCTGGCCTCTATACATTTTTTGCTGAACTTCCAGCCATTCGTTGTGAATGTATGAGCCTTACATGAAAGTGCATGGCTTCTCAAATGAATTAAAGAACATGCTGCCTCAGGTGCTTAACTGTATCAACTACAACCAGGCAATGTGCACTGCACTGCATTTATGCCTGCAGCAGCTGCATGTTTTACTCCAGGCTGTATCTCTGTAGACCGCTGCAAATCTTCTCTGTCAGTCGTGCTGCGTCTAAACTATCAGCCTTTTGAAAATGTAAAAAACTCTCCATTATATTAATAATAAGTTCTTTTTTCTCCGTGTCATTGCTTCATCAACCTGACTTTTCAACTTCAACTTTATAACTGACTTTGTACGTATCACGAAAGAAGATGTCCAGTTGTGTCTCTGCTATTTGAAAAAAGATAGCGATAGCATTCAGATGACACGGACAGTGTTGTGCCAATAAGTGATTTCAGGTATTTGCTGAAAAAAATTATTGCCTGTGTTTAAACTGGCGTATAATCTATAAAACATATGTCAAACATACCTCATGAATGATATTAAGTGATACTTTCTAGACCCGCCCCCGCACAGGAAGTTTTTACCTATTATACACTTTTAAATAAACACTTTTATTTTCACTATAGCTCAGTGAAAGTGGCTCTGAAAACATTTATGCTGAGTGACATGGTTTTTTTGGGGGGTGGGGGCGACTTCATCCACATAAGTAAATCTTGCAAGGACAGGATATAAGATATAAGTGTGGAACATGAAAAAATTAAAGACCATCTCCTGCTAAATGTTAAATAACTAAAGTAATCCTCTTGTTATAAAAAAACAACCCTCCCTTTTCCTGATAGTTGTCTGTCCCTGACAAACCCTGGATTATTTTCTTAATAAAAGATTTTATTTAATCTACTCGGATTCTTTAAATCTAAGACATGCTGAGTTCAATAAATAAATAAAAAATTCTCTAAAATTCTTATATACGAGTGTAACTTCAGTGGATTTCTCCACAACATCTTACAACAACATCAAGGTGAGAAAAGCTTTGTCACATGGATTTAAAATATGTTCTTGCTGCTAGTTTGGACAGTGTGTGTGTGTGTGTTTTGTGAGTGGGAGACTAAGTGTTTTTAAAAGAGATCATTTGGGTGGGGTGCAGAAGATTGTATTACACAATGTAACTCTGCCCTGAGGGGGTCTGACATGGTTTTGTCTGCTTTCCTTCTCTCTTCCCACTTCCTGATCTATTTTCTGCTCTTTTCCACGCAGTAAAAAGAGAAGCCATCCTCTCACATAATGTGTTCAGTGTGTCTAGTTGACAATAGCTTCTTTGCTATAGCATGTGTACGCAGGCACCGCAGAGGTAATCGCTGAGGACAGTGAGAGGGAGTTCCCACAGTTTCGCCCTGAGCCACGTTGTGTCACGAGACAAGCTCCACCTGCATATTTGCACTCCTGCACTTTAAAAACCCCCATGAGACACAAACAGGAACATAACTACACGGCAAAGTAAAATGATCAGAAGGTAAACAGTGAAATCAAACAGCCGGAGGCTGACAAACTTGACATGTTATGTTTATTGTTTTTTTTTTTTGTTTTTTTTCCAGCATGCCTGCAGTAGGGCGTCCCGCGGAGGATTAAATCCTGCTGTTGGACATGCGTACAGAAACATGAAGCCCAAACATCAACTTTATGCTGAGCATAAACGGCATTTAAATTCACATGAAACATATCCGACACGTCCTTCATTTCCTTTCCTTTTCCCCTTTCCTAAAAATCTACAGGTTCAAAAGAAGTACGGTGATTAGATTTCTTAGAGCAACCTGTTTGTTCAATAACGTTCTCCAATAACAGCGTAGACAGTGGAAAGAAGACAAGGAAAGTGTGATGGACTGCTAAAAATATGTCACAGAAGTGGTCATAAACCGGCTCTGGCTTTTGACTCTCTGCACAGTAAGCTGAGAGCTTGTGATCTGAGCCCTCTTGAAGAATGCAAACTTGTAGTTAAATTACTGAGAAGTGGGACCGTCTTCTTTTCAGCTGAATCCAAATGCACAACAAGGCAACTTTGGTGTGGGGCAGCATGGAAAAATACCCATGTCAGGCACATAAAGGAGGGGGATAATGAAGTGTGAGATGTCACAGTTTTTGTAAATTGAGGCCTCCTAACAAGGTCCAGGCTATCAGACAAACTCACAGTGTAACATATAGGATATCATTCAAACATACTGCTATTATTTTCATTAGTAGTCTTATTGATTAGCAGTGCATTGATATTTGGCATTATGTAAACATCTTAAAGTTTCACTACTAACTTCTTCATGCACTAAAGCTTCCAATACAATCAGTGTGTACTGTATCAAACGTATATAAACACACAATGTACATACAATGTACTGCATTAACAGATTATGTAATAAAACATCTCAACACAGCCATGCGTAATACTCATTCTCATCTCTTTCACATTCACACACTTTCACTCTTCACAGAAAATCTTAAAGATTTAGCTCAATTGCTACTAAGTCATTCTTCTCTAGTTTGGCTAGCAAATATGTACCGTAATGATTACAATAGAACAGGTTAAAAAATCTCTATAAAGCTTTTAAAATACACAATGTGCAATATAAGATGAGAATGCTATCATTGGCTAAGGCCACAGAGAATTTGGTATAAAACACATTAATTTCTGTTTCTAAAGATATAAATAACACATCTAAAAGGCTATTTAAAAAAAAATCTAACAAGTCTTTGACATATACCAAATTATCACAGGACCTCTGCGTTCATGTGACCCTAGAGCAGGGTCAAATCCAAATACTGCCCCCCTGGCTTGGTCATGAGAGCAGGTAGTGACATAAGAGGAGCCTCACTTGAGCTGCACTGACCAATCAGACTGCTGCTCAGGAGGGAAACAGACTCTGCAGGATTCTGCGGAGAGAAGAAGAAGAACAAGGGTGAGGAAGGAGTTTTAGCCCCCAACAACAACAACAACAACAACAACAAAAGAGCACCTGCACCAGACGTTACCCATCACCTTCTCAATCACCTAAAGGCTAAAGCTGTTATTACACATCTATTACACTACCACATTGTGACAGCACCATCTGACCGTCGACTAAGCCCCGCCCCCTTAGGTATTGTGGCAATTGTTCTGTAAAGTAATTTTACTCTTTAGCTGGCCAGTTTTCCAGCAGACATTTTAGCGTGAAGCAGCAGGTAATCACAAATGTCTGAGAAAGAACGATAATTAATCATTACAGTGAACCTGGTTCTGCCGGAAGATTCTTCCTGCGAAAAGGGAGTTTTTTCTTCTCACTGTTGCCAAGTGCTTGCCCTTAGGGGGTCATGTGTTGTTGCAGTTTCCTTCTGTTATTGTAGGGTCTTTACCGTTTTGTTTTTATTAGTTTCTGTGTTCTTTTTAGTGTTTCAAATTATTATTTATCAGGTGGAAAATTTTAGAAGCTCAGAACAGCCGTTAAAATAAAAGCACATGACTCAAGTCAAGTGGATATCCCAGTCTTAACTATATACATTTTCATCCTTAGTTTTTTTTAGTTTTACGTACCCATAATATCCTTGTATAGATGTGTAAAACAGTCAAAAAAATGTACCTTTAATACCGCAACGTAACACTCAAAATGAGGACATATTACTGGTTATCTGGGTAAGAGAACAATTCAAACTTTAAAGCAGCTACTTTCACTGATTTTTATGTTGTTTACACTTCTGCTATTATGTTTCTGATGAAAGTGTCAGCACTGAGGAGTTTCTTGTGCCCACTATTCAACTTTCACGCTGTCTCGACATGCAGAAAAAGGACCATGCCTGTACAGTCAGAGGGGAGAGGGTTCAGTGGACGGTCAGTCGGCTATGTGGTGCTCAGTGTTTTCATTAAAGACTTCACGAGAGGACAGAAAAAAGGTTAAACAGACACCATGTCAAAACTCATGAAATACCTAAAAACCAAGAGATTTCCTCCAATTATTTAACCCAGTTAAAAGAAAATACCTGAAAATTCCCCATTTATGCGGAAAATGTTGTGTGGTGCCCTGTAAGCCCTGGTGACCAGTGAAACCACAGCTACAACACCTTTTCTAAATTAAATTCCCCTGACTGATCCCTCAGCCAATCCTTACCTGCCACCTGCCTCAGACACCTTAAATACACACCCATTCTTTGGGCTGCGTAAGCAATGTCCTGGTCGGGTCATGAGTGTGCACGGGCCCGTGGGCGTGCATGAAAGCATCCTCGGGAGCATACTGTGGCATGAGGAAGGGGGAGGAATGACAGAGATGGGGGCTGAGACACATGTAGCCATAGACACTAATCTAAAGGCCTTTAAAATACAGAAAACAAAACCCAGTCTGTCTCAATATGTTGCTTAAACTAGTCCTTATCATGTCATAATTTATCTTCAGATTCTTCGCACTCTTTCAGGTTTAAATAAGATCCGAGAATCTCCAGTTCAAGTTGAAGCAAGCAGCAATCCGTGTGTGACAAAACAGGGAGAGGAGACAGGATAAACTAGTTTGATAGCCTCTGGGCAAACACAGTGGATGCCTGACAATACACACCCATAATACAAGGAGATTTGAATACAACACTTTGGATCCTACAGTGAGGTATGAGAGCTCTGAAGGCACAGAAAATCTCCATTATAGGAACTACATTAATAAAATGTTAAGTGCACGGTGCATTTGAAGGACGCCACCTCTTACCTGGTAACCCTGCACTGCATTTATGAGCTCTTTAACTCCATTGCTGTTGTAGGTCAGACCGGGCATACGCACCAGGCCTCCCGGCGAGGCAATGGAGGAGGGGGAGGGGAAGAAACCTAAGGTGTTAGGTGAGCCAGGTGGACTGGAAAAGAAAAAAAAAGAAAACAACAAGAAGGAAAAAAGGAGAGAGACTGTTATCCTAAGTACAAAACCAGCATAAACATGTATCTTCTCAGAAAACACAACGCATGCAGCAGGATTCAGGAAAAACAAGACTGGGAGTAACTCTGGGTGTTGTCTTGAAGTGAGCTGCTCTCTCAGTCTCTGATGGCTCACCAAAGAGAACCAGAGGTCAATGCTTGTTTACCAAGTACTTTGATAACACAGACTTCAGTTATTAACTACCCTTGCCCCAGCCTTTCTCCTTGGCAGTACATGATTCAACCAAGTACAAAATGCTCCCCTTTTCCCACCAGAATCAACCTCTTTTTTTTTTTTAATGGGAAAAAACTTTATAGTTATTGCAAGTTTTACGTGTTTTTAATCACTCACTAATACACACAACATGTTTCAGTGAATGTAAAACTATTTTGATTTTGATTGATGCTATGCAGGCAGTTCAAAGAAGAAGATGACTAAGAATGAAGAAGATCAAGCGTGGATAACAGTTCTTATGCACATCCTGAACTTTTGCAGAGCTTTATGAGAGAAATATAAATATATGAATCACTCAAGTCCAACGCTCAGTCTTTAACCTGCCGGCCTTGCAGTACAAGGTGTGCATATCTTTATGAATAAAGCAAGTAAATAAGTGTCCAGCAGCTCTACATGGGCAGCTCCCTAAACCAAATGGACTATTTCCATTCACAGGGGTATGCCAGGACCGGGGAATCCCCCTCTTATGTGCTACATGTGAGAAATGGCAGCTCTGCCTGGATCTGAGAGTTTGTGTGAGAGCAACTTCACCCATCAGTAAACAACCCACAAGTAAACACCACCCGGCAGCCTCGGTTTAGCGTCGGTTGGCTCGTAAATGTCTTTATAGAAATTCAGGAGTGGTTGATTTAATGTGAGAAAGGAAGATTACTTAATGGGAGAAACACAACAGTAAGCTCTCACAAAGCATCAATGATATTTCAGATAAATGCTTACATATTTACAGATTCTCCGCTAAAACAGTGTGACTTCCTTCTTGAGATCGCAAGATTTTCAGAAAGCTTGACCTCTGTCAAGGTCACTGAGATTTGAACTCATCTGAGATTTTTAGTAGATATTACTATGGTAACAATTTGAAGCTCCTGCGTCGCCTTGTTCTCGAGTTATCGCATTCACAAACTTAGGCGTCCAGGCTGCCCGCACATCTGGCAGGATGCCGGCAATACCTGTGAGAATTCCTGCACACTGTTAAAATAATAACTTTCTGTGACCTTTATGCGAACTGATCAGACAAATCAAAACTTTTCAAACAGATAAATTCAAATAATAATTTCGGCAACGAAGCGAGTTTTCCCTTTGGACCTTCCTCCAACATACCTCTCACTTATTCACCAATGCAAATATTTAATATTTAAACATATTTTTTTAAAATATTTTCACAAGCTGAGCCATTTAATCTCTGATTCAATAAATCCCTTCATCTGTAACTACCACTGTTTACCTGGGGTAGTAGGCTGCGTAGTTCATGTATAGCTGAGCCGAGGCGGGGTAGTAGGCATGTCCTGGTGGTAGGGGGCGAGGAGCCAACACCACCTGCCCAATGGGAGGGTAGAGAGCAGCAGCAGCCTCTGGAGGTAGGACAGGTGGAGCAGGCGTGAAGGAGTATGATGGTGGCGATAAACCTGGCGAGGAGGAGCGCGAGAGGTAAAAGATTTTTAACCAGACAAACAGAGACACGCGTGAACAGAGTCACGGTGGAGAAGGCTGCAAGGTCATTGTTTGTCTTTTGGAGAGGTGCTCATGCAAATCTACAAACAATGACCCTCCATAACATCACTCAGCACCTGACACACTTTTCTATGTATGCACGTGGTAAACTGTGAAAACGTTGGCGTGTTGTACACTACGCTGGACCACCGATGGGCCTGTAACCTGTATGTTTCATTATTTCAGTATTTTATTATCACGTCTGTGTAATTTCCGAGCACGTATGATGCTTTTAATTTGCTCGACAGTTGTCAGTGTTTAGCAGCATCTACTGTGTTATACTTTCCTATATGCATTAATGCATAAAGTCTTCCAAGTATTAGATGTTAGCAAAATGAGAGCCACAGTGCTGACAGAGCACAGAGACACTGTCTAAATGCAGGGGACAGTGCCGCCTGAGCACTGTATCCTCCGTGCATAGTGATTCTGGCTATTCCTGCAGTCTGTGTGCATTTTCAACATTTAATTTCATCACATCATGGACCTTTTTAAAACCCGCATGTCTAGCCTTGAATCCCTGTGTTGTGTCCCTTTCACTCATGTGAACTATTTCATAATACATGGTTCATTAGACGTGTTATAATCCTCTCTTTTGAAAAACTAAGAGGCCACATTTATGGTGAAGGACTACACACACAGAGATCAACGCACCATCTACGCACCAGCGTTCAAATATGCCCACAGCTTTTACACAGCTCCTGATTGGACAAGCACAGGAGACACACGCACCAGAGGTGTGCCAGGCCATTGAGGCCTAATCCCACAACCACCTCTACTCATCTGATAAGATTAGAGAGATGTAAGCCATTTTTGATGTTTTATGAAGTTAGCTGGAATCAAACTGTCTTGCTTACACTTTCCCAACCCTTTCAGATTTTTATGAAATACTTCAGCAGTGTAAGAGAGTGGAATTTATGAGATCAACAAACATGCCACTAAAAACAAACTACAGTATTTTCATCTAAATGTGTGAACACAGGCAACAACTGAAAAAAGGATGGTTACCCCATTAGGTTTATTAGGTCATGCAGATGGGTAATTTAATCACACTAAATTACAAAGAGGTGACACACTCACATACACCGACACAAACTCTCAGACACACAGTTTTCGATCCTCCTGGTTAGACCAGATTTCCTCATCCTCCCACAGTTTGAGATTGGAGAAAAACCCAGCAACCCTGCCCAAGGCAGGAGCCCACCTACCCTGCAGTCCCGAAGCAACCCAGCTCCCAGCAGCACTTACGTCTTGACTTACATGGCGGCGGGCTGAGCCCTGTCCCACTCCTGCTCCGGGTGTGTGTGTGTGTATGCGTGTGCGAGAGCGAGCCTCCCATCAACACGAGGCCCATCTCCTCTGCGCTGCAGGGAAACACCTCCACGTAGCGGCTGTTGGCCCCACGCTGGCTGGACATCACATGCTTGTGAAGCCGCTGCGAGGCTTGGAGCGCTCGCTCAGCTGATGTCATCTGGATGAAGCAGTCACCTGACGGACGACCCTGAAAGCGGAGACGAATCAGAGATTACTCCGCAACACCTGTGAATTTGTGCTAGAAAGCATGTGAGTCAATGGGTGCGTCAGTGAGGGTGCTGCATGTACCTGCTGGTTGAGAACCATGTGCACTCCATGCGGTCTGATATCCTGTGTAAACTCGCCCAGGAAGGTGAGGATGTCCTCTATGCTCGCCGTGTACGGCAGCCCTCTCAGCCGCAGGCAGTCTCTTACTCCACCAGGAGGGGGCAGAAGCGACATCGTGGGGAGCACAGGCATCAGAGGGGCAGGGGCCACGGAGATCAGAGGGGTTGATGAGTACCTGTTTAGCACCTAAGACACAGTTTCAAATTACATACCCTGCCTAAAGCAAAAACCTACTGAGTACGCAGTGAAGCTTTAGGAAACCCTTTCTCCTCTAGTACTGACAGGTAAAAGTCACTAACTATAACTCAAAAGCAAACATCTGATGCACAACAAAGCCAAGTCCAAGCTGTGTTTAAATATGACGCAACGTCAGACAGGAGCTGGTGTGGTGCCAACAGGACACCAGCGTGTTTGCATTTCTGGAGAGGACCAATAAAGCTCCCGAGTGTCTCTCACACACACACACACATACACCACAAAAGGCCTCTGCATAGATATGTAGGTGGACTGTCTGCTTATCAGTCCAGAAAGATAAGAAAATGAATGCGTATGCATTCATGCCATGAGACATGAAGAGCAGTGGAGCACACAAAGAGCGAAAGAAAGTTCAAAAGAGAAAGGAGCAGCTAGAATAACCGTTTGTAGAGAAACATGCACACACAGTCCACCTTGTTTTACTGGTCCCCACCCATGAGCTTCTCTCCTATAATGCCTACAACTGCCTGAGAAGATAAGAAACACACCCTCGCATTGTCACTCTTTGCTGCTGTGCCCAAATAAACAAACACAGTTTTTCTCCTCTAAAAGCTACAAGTGAGTACACCATCACACAACCACACACCGTATAACAAAGCACAGAAACACCCCGGCGTACCTGCTGCACCTCTGCTGCCGTACTCTTAAAAAGCTCGATATATCTTTTCCCCAAGATTTCCTTGTGTTTCCTCAAGGCGCACTGAGCATGTTCTTCACAGGCAAATAAAACAAACGCGTCGCCGGTGGGACGTCCATCTGGGTAGCGAACAAACAGGATGCCGTCCTTTCCCCCGCTGACGGGACAGGTCTCTTTGAGTTCATCCTCTGGCGAGAAGAAGGCGAGCACCTGCTCGTGCGTGGCGGTGAAAGGGAGGCCTCGCATCCTCACTATGATCTGGTCCTCGCGGGAGAGGAACATTGCTACCTCATGAGACGTACCTGACACAGAGAAAATGACACGGGCACGCCCGTTCAACTGGTGTTAGTTGGCCTCCTTCTTCTGCAATTGATAAGAGTGATGCTAAATCTGACTTTTTAAGCCTCTGTGATTTTGAGTAATAGTCCAAATCTCTCATCTGTACGATGATAAACTTTAGCTTTACGTAATGAGGTCACTTCTGGTTTCTGGGAGGCGCTCATCATGTGAGTAAAATTATTAATATTCAGGTCAAACGACTCAGTGATGAGCAGTGCCTTGTTGACAAACTTATTGCCCTTAATAAAAAGGCTGTGTTGCCGTTAATACACAACGGGTATCACTGAGTCATAACTAACAGCTAATTATAATTTTCCTTTTAAGATTACAAGTGGCTTTAAGGAAAAACCCTAATGGACCTGGAGGCATTTACAAAGGTGCTGAAAGATTTTCAGATCCTAAAAATCATTATTACTAAATATATGAATTCAAGCTCATATAAGAAGCTGGTGAAGTATTAATAAAATAGCACCATAAAAGATCTCAAAGACTTAATTTAGTCCTCTTTTTCAAGTTAGTTTCACTATATACACACATAAACCAGGCGGCTGCAATTAAGCTAACAGATATATTAACTTCCCACCTCCTGCTATCTTCAGGAAGTCGTCTCCTGTTGCTTTATAAACCTGCCGATAGAGAGGAACAATGTTTAGTGATGGGACAATAATTTGGTGATGTGGCTGATTCTACTGTGTCCAGACGCGTTACCTCTATATATCTATTCCCCATGTGGTGTTTGTGTCTCTGCAACGCCAGCTCTCTGTGTTCCTCGCTCACAAAGCGAACCAGAGCTTCTCCATTCCTCCTCCCTTGAGCATTCAGGCACAACGCAACCCCTCCTCTAAAGAGCACAGCATATGAAGGGGTTTATAAAGCCTCTCTGAAAACCTCTGTCAGCAGCAGCTTTCTGGGTGTCATCAGTGATTTAAAAAAAGAGATGCTAAACAGTGTAAAGATATCAGCAACATACTTGGCGATGTTGAGACCTCTGAAGAATCGAGCGATATCCTGGTCAGAAGACTGCCACGGCAATCCTCTGGCTCGGATCACCGTGTTGTCGCACACTTTCTCCATTTTGCTGCTGCACACACAGATATTATTACAGGGGATTATCAGGGAATAAAAACAACGTGTATCTTTAATAAATGTTGCTCACCAAGTGCCGCTCTCGAACTTCTCATTAACTCTCTCTGGGTTAGAAAACGTGTGGCCTGCAACAGCAAAGCGACAGAGTCACCATGATAACACACACAGTAATCAAGCTGAGACAGTTTTTAAAAGGCAAAGCAAATGGCTGAAGTCTAAATCAGGTAAGACCTTACATTTCTTTTCATCTTAATTAATGGTTTGTTAAATGGCACGCTCAAAAGTGGCACTCCAAAATCTTGGATCATCAATTTTTTTAATGATTTTTTTTGAAAAATTAACATTTCAGTTATCCTCAAGAGAGGTTCTAATTAAGTTTCTATTTTAGTTCACAGCAGGGTCTTACTTAAAGTAACAGTTTTGGAACTCATCAGTAGTTAAATCGATTTACCTGACGTGTCGTGCTAATGTTACTCGGTAATGTACACGGTACTTACAAAATGGCTCGGATAGCAGTGCCAGGACAACGCTGGACATAAGCTGAAGCTGCTTTGTGGCTACTTCTGCAGGTAAAGGGACCGATGGATCCAGTGTGGCAGAGGGGTCCCACATGGTGGGCACATCAACAGGTATACCAAGAGCTGAGGAGGAGGTGGTTAAGGAGCCCAAGCAAGGGAGCGACAGTGTTATTAATCATGAATACGTCATGGTCCAGCAGGATTGGAGGTTTGTTTTCTTCTTTTTTTCCTCTCTCTCATTTTCTAAGTCCATTTTCAGTTTAGTTGGAGTTGTATGCTTTGAGTGGAGCCCACTCTCTCAGCCTTCTTCTACACCTGCTCTGAATCGCCTCATCAACCTGAAGTATTAAAAGGCAGGATATCCGCAAGATCGCTACACCGATCATGGTCGTAACCAGGCCCTCGGCCCTCTTTGTTGTTAAGTTCTAGTTAACCTCGCTTCTCTATTTGCCCTCTAATCTCTTGCTCCAAATTCTGCTTACGACTTATCCTCATTCCCGAGGAGCTCTGCTCAAACCACCAGGTAAACTCACCTGGCTGCCCATGCTCCACCACCGCCAGCCTTACCTCTCTCTAGATTCCTGCCTGCCTTCCTGTAACCCTCCTCCACGATTCACATCTGCAATCAAGTAAGCTTTTTTACCTGGATCACACAAACCAGGATGTTCATCTGCATTTAGAGAGGCCAGCACTAAATCCCTCTGTCCTCTCCAAAAGAAGATCCGGTTGTGTAGCAGCAGCGTCATTTGCCTGCTCCCAAATAATTTCTGTTGCTGGTTTAATAATTTTTTTAAAACTAAGTCTGATCTGTCTCCAAAAGTCTGATCTGTTTTTTCCCAAATCATGACAGAATAGACAGGTGTGTGAAAAAATGAAAAAAGTGAAAACAGAACAGCAGAAGACAAGGTTAGAGATACACATGTGTTTTTCTTCCTGTACCTGTGTGTGCGTTTGTTTGTGTGTGTGTGTGTGTGTGTGTGTGTGTGTGTGTGTGCGTTTGTGTGTGTGTGTGTGTGTGTGTATGGGGTTGGTCCTGTTGGGTAAACACACACTCTTTCACTAAGGGCTTAGTAAGGTGCTGCCACTCTTTCCTTATTTGCATTTCAAAACCTTTATCCCTACAGCCAACAGCTCAATGCACATGTGTTGTGGATTTTTGAGGGTAATGCAACGCACAGTATGAGAAAGAACCAATCAATCGGATCGAATCAATCAAGCAAAATAACAAGTGTCTCGAAATCCATGACGGCATAAACGGGTAACAGGACATGAAATGTTAATGTAAACAGGTGACGTGTTAAAAGGATACACTCTGCCATGGTGTGGACATTCAGAGCTTTGAGGTCAGGAGCGGGGAAGTGCTTCTTGAACTCCTTCCGAAGGTCAAAGAAAGAGTAGAAAGAGTCTGGGACCAGGATGTTCTAGAGAGGAATAAATTGTGTGAGTGAAAGGCCCATCAGCAGCTGCTCTTTTTATTGCTCTGATACTCATGTTTGCACAGGCCACAAGAGCATGCACTGCCTACTTCTTCTATCATTAACACACAGTTTTAAAACACTTGGGAGAAATTTCATCAGCCTCATTGTGTGCCTGTCTTTTATCTGCATGAGTGTACGGTATGCGCATGGGCGTGTGTCACCATAGTGGCTTCTCCTGTAGATCAACTTTCAGTGTTAACATTAAAGTTCAGCGGGCAGTGCGATGCTGACACAACACATCCCTCTGAGAGCGTCGAAGGCTCCCGCAGCAGCGAGCGAGCGAAACATCCGCCCCGGCTTGCTCACCTTGCTCGCTGCCTCGGGGTGAATCACTTGGCGGATGTGGAGCTGCCCGTCTGTACACAAACACACCGATGTGCCTGCGCCCGCGCTGTTCACCTCATTTGTCAGTTGCAGATGAAACTGTAAAAACATTTAGAGGTATGAACTTTAATACAGCTGCTTTAACCAGCGCTGTAACGGTAATTAGTAATCAATAAATGGCCTATTAATGGATTTCTGGCCACTTTGAAGACATTACCATGTTTAAAGCTTTATCAATGCTCGGTGCTTTGTACACACAGTCTGCTCCAGATCCATTCTCCTGTTCCACGCTCTCCTCCACCACATCCTCCTCCTCTTTTTCTTCTGTCGAGTCTGAGAGGTCAGGCTTTATGAGGAGCTCATTCACCTTGCCCAACTGGTTCAGAGAGGAAAAAAACAAGTCAGCCTTGAAACAGCAAGCCTAGCTAGAAACTCAGAGGCTTTGGAACAATATAATGAAACGAGCATGAAATATATGTGTTTGCTAAATAGATATTATCACAGTGGAATGCAGGAAAGGATCAATTTAAACGTCTTCCATGTAAGGGAGAAGGTTTTTTGTAATTAAAGAGAATAATGATTTCTGAACAGGTGTGTGTAAGCAGGAATCCCACAAAAATCCCCCTGGCACACCTTTCTTGCTGTTAATAGAGGTCTGACATTATGTATTGCAGTCCACCTGTCCACTCCTTTGAACACCACATTTCCTGCTTTGGAGTCTCGATGATTAGCAAAAAAGATCAAGCAGCCTACAAGTGAGTTGTTACCTTTTTGTTCTTTACATCCACGAGCTGCCAAACCAACTGCACGAGCTCCTTCTCGTCAGACCCCAGGAGATCTCCGCTCGCGCCAGATGTGGCGGTGAAAACCACCACCAGGTAGTCTACCTGCGCCGTCATCTGAATCTAAAACAGACCACAGAAAACTAATCTAATACTAAACGAGACTAAAAGGGACTCAAGATCAGCGGGATGTGAAACGCAAGCGGGACGCGGGAGGTAGAAACACCTTTACTCTGACACCTGAGCGCAAAGGTGGGTTCCGTAAATCCAAAGTTTCGTCGCGTGTGAGATTTTATGTGAAGCCTCCCGCAGTCACCATCGCGAAGCAATGGCTGAACGCTCACCGCTTTTGTAGTGAAGCTACCTGTGCGACCACGTGACCCCTTCACCTGGCCCCTCCCTCTTTCAGGTGGTTCAAAGTTTAGTACGTGGCAGCTCACGCAGGACAGAAAAGGTAATAAATAGTTATTAATATATAACAACAACGACAAAAATAAATAATAACATAATATTAATAATAAATGTGTTATATTTTAGTTACTATGCAGTTAATTATTAAAATAATGTAATAAATGTCTCCATAACAATTCAACAAATCGCATTCAAGTCTTAAAAAAAGGAATTGACAAGAAGAAGAAGTAAAAGAAGAAAAAGAAGCAGAAGAAGAAAAAATGCTCGTGAGAACATTTCGCATTTTATGCTGAAATACGGAAAAAAATTCCGTGAAATCCGTGTAAAAATGAAACAGTTAAAAAAAAACTTAAAAATACTAATACAGACCAAGTGAAGCTATCATGTTATTAAATCATAAAGTTATTAAATTATGACTTCGTGATATTTTGCTTCAATGAAAATATAAACTGAGTAATTGATTTAAATTTTTTTAAATAAAAAATAAAATTTCTTACAACAACAAAAGTATTCCAGAAAACGCTTGTCAACTTTTTTTCTCCTAAACAAATATAAATTTTCCAACTATATTTCTCATAACAACAACAACTATTACCACTACTACTACTACTACTATTGTTGTTGTTGTTGCTGTTGTTATTGTTGTTATTTTTAATTTTATTTATTTGCTTCAGGGTTGTTGGGGGTGGGTTGCTTACTCCGGAAGTATTCACTTTAATCCGGAAGTTTACCCCTGGCCCGGCCGATAGCACTGGAGCGATGGCGGGGGACCCTTCAACGGAGCTTCTTTTTCTGGATACGTTTAAGCATCAGAGTGCAGAGGTAGTGTTTTTTAACACTTAAACACACTCTTTTATGTTTACCCCATGACTACCTGCATTAAAAGTTAGTTTTAAGCGCATTCAGGAGTTTTGAGGAAGGATGCTTAACTTCCAGGCTAACGCTGTTAGCTAACATTAGCAGCGGTGTGATGTCATTATCCTGGTTTTAAGCGGCGATTACTGCACAGCTGTCCGATTATACAAAACGTGTGTTTTCGGTGTCAATGCAATCCTCATACATTAGCAGCTAAAAGAGTTGCCGTCTTTTGTGTCCTTGCACAGTTTGATTGATGGTTAGCCAGGTGGCTAATGCTACATCAACATTACAGTATCCCCAATATGTAGAGTGGCTAAGCATGTTTACCACGAAGCGGGAGTAAAAGTGACTTCTGCGGATGCCGGGGGCTATAAATTATGCATTTCACCATTGTTTGTATCAGTAATCATGTCTCCTTTGTTTCAGTTAACCAACATAGACGTGGTGCGCTTTCCCTGCGGGGTGCTGATCACAGAGGTGCGGGTCATTCCTCCAGGGATCAAAGCTCACAGTAACCTTCCTGACAGCAGAGCGTTTGGGTAAGATTCATCATGCCCGCATGAAAACTCATGCACACACTCATGGATCTTATTGCTACACCCAGTTAGGCTGAATGCATTCTAATCTAACAGCGTTGCCAGCATGTATATCGCACAGTTGTCTCAGTACTAATTGAGATACTGTACCTTTAAAAGGCAAACACCATACATGATTTCAGTGTGGCTACCGTCCTCATCAATGCAGTCTCCTAGTAAAGCAAAACACACTCTGAGTTTTATAGGACTCATTGGACCATTTCACCTATTAGTTGTGCAGAGAAACTATTAACTTCTGCATCAAACTGATAAGGTTTCATTTCAGAACAATGATTGCCTCAGATGAATCCATTGGTGTGTGCATGATAGTTAGAAAGTGCTTAAAGCCATAGGCTAAAGCACTTTGAGTCATGGGTTAAGTATGATTCAGACTTCTATGGGGAATCTTTGTAGAGTTTACAACACTCTACATAAATAACTGATGTCAATGCTGACATTGAAGCTTGTGCTGGTGCATTACTTGTTAATTACCTTGTGATGGTGTCCCTGTGTTTTATATGTGTTGCCAGCTGATAGAAATAAATGAAATGATGTGAATTTGTTTGGGTTCTTTTTTAAAGCTTTTTGAGGGGAGGGGGTGCATTTGTCTCTGTAGTTGCTCCACTCCTTTATACCTTCCCTCAAGTCCATTCCGATACTTTTGGTAATCTCCCTCCAGGAATTTGCTGACATTTTTGAGTCTTTATATTTCTGCTATGGTAATTTTTTCTTATACTGAAGTGACGATTGTTATTCTGTCACCGCTAAATTCAAAAACTGTGGTGCAAAAGTAGCCAGAAATTCACAGGAGGGATCAGTGGTACTGAACAGGCCAGTCACAATTGTTGTGGGTTGCGCTGACCAAACATTTAGTTACGTTTCTAGGGAGGTTATTGTCAGGTCACGGCATACGTTTCCCGCTAAAGCACAAATTTCCAGTTAGGGTAGAAAGGTGCCATTTAATTACCAGTCCATTTTCAGTGAAAGAGCTGACATGGTTGATAGCCGTGCTTGACATTTTACACACAGTGTTGTGCATTATGAATTTGGTTTCTGGGATACTGTAATGTTGATGTAAGTGTCTGAGGGAGAACATTCGGAAAGAGTTCATTAAACAGTGCTCCCATTCGGTCTGTAATTCTGATTTTAATTTTGGTATAACAAATACCTCTTTTCCACTAGCACCTGCTTGACTTGACTGGACTCACTCTATTCTGCTCTATTCGGGTTCTATTCTACTTAGTTTTAGTCTTTTGTCATTATAACTGTGTACCACCTCAATGTGGGTGGGCCCGTGATAGAAATGTGGCCCAAAAGTCGATTGATATCATTTGTACGTGCCACAAACACAACAGTGTTCAAGCTCCCTTTAGCACAAAAACATCTGAACCTCGTTGTTGGAGCACGGCGTTGGTTTGTTTGCATTTCCCTCGTTGCTGAGTTTTAAAAATGGCATGTTTGATTCTTGTGAAGGTGTCTCACTCATGACTAATCTGGTGATATCCCTCTCTGGCCAATCAATGACATGGAGTCTGTTAAGGTCAGGTTTTTAGCTGGACTCAAGTCGTTTGGAACCCTGGCCAAGTACTAAAATGTACCTGGTATTACCACTTAATGGAAAACCCTAAAACTGAGTCAAGTCGAGTAGGTGCTAGTGGATAAGAGGAAATACTCAATGGTGTCACCTTTGTCCCAATGCTAGAAATCAGAATTATATAAGAAAAGCAAACGTTGAATTGGTTTTGAGTTGCAAAAAACCTGGGGTCTTATTGCTAATGATATATTGCCTGTGGAGATGTTTTGGGGGTTGCTTTTTTTTTTTCTTTTTTTTTTTTCTCTTTTTGCTATGGATACCTGAGATAAATGTGTGTGTCTGGGGGAAATTGAGAAGCTTGTGTGAATAAAGAAGTGTGTGCATTTGATACCTGAGCTCCATTGTTGAACAGGTCCCAATTCCCCCCGAACCTGCTGAGTGATGTAATTTAGCTGAATGAACAGACTCAAGAATGCACAGTCCTCTAGCATTGGTATGCATTGTGGTAGTATTGATATTATGTTAAAGTGCATTTATTTTCTGGAAATCCATGATGTATAAGTAACGTCTGGTCCAAAGTTCTGCCATAAAAGCTACTTTTATCATAGCTACTGTGATCCATTTTTTGTTGATAGTCATAAAAGTTGAAATCAGTTTCATTTTTATACTGGGATCATTGCTGACGGTGGTGGTGGTGGCTTTTCTAATATTCTAACCCCCCCTATAAATTGCAACCACACCTTTAACTTTGACCTGAGTTATATAAGCGTTTTTAATGATGTCAGTAAAAACTGGGCTTTATAAGCTTCCTAAGGGTAGAATTTAGGCATTAAATTCTATTTGCGTACCTACAAAAGTAGCTACGACTCAGTGTTTAATATCACATTGCACATCGTAGCGTTGATGGGTAACTCATAGTTGTAAGGCCATCTGGATACTCGAACACCAAGTCTTGATTGTTTCACTTTTTTCTGTTTTCAGAGAGACTTCTCCTCATGCCTTCCAGTTGGAGCTGTTCTTCAATAATGTTACCAAACCCAACAGCCCCACCTTCCACAGACTGGGCAGGTGAGAATTATTTTCACTCTCCCCTCTCCTGTTGTGTTGCTTTAAACGGTTTCTCATTCTCTACCTCTCGATTTCCTGGTTCAATCTCAAAAAGTCTGTCTCACCTGTAGAACCAGTCACGGTAGCATCTGAGACCTGTTCTCATAAGCCGGCCGTGCACGCTCCCATATTCAGGTGTCTTTGTTCTTATGCTTGGTCAACTGGTCTCTCCAGAAACCCTGCCCACACTGCAGCAGAAAAAATGTCAAGGTGTCAGTGAAATAGGTGATTGGTGGAATGTTTGAGTCAAGTATTTTTGTTCTAACCTCATAACGACACAAGTGTATGCAGTAGCACCAGAGCATAAACCTCTACTTAAAGGTGTCCATTGTTTCACAGCTATTAAAAAAAAAAAAAAACAGCGCAAACATAACACACCCGACTTATTATCCCTACTGGGAAAGTTGGGAGGAGATTTTTCAAACCAGTGTGATTGCTTTCATAGTATCTTACGAATGTTTTAATAGATGTGAATATAATATTTATGAACAACATTTCTTAGATAAGAAATCAATCTAAAATGAAGCCTGATTAAGACCAACCCGTTTGACTTGTAAAACTCTCAAACTACTGTATCTGCTTGGAATAACTACCATATATGTTAGTATGTTGTGACCAGTTGAACCAGATAATTATAATTTTAGAAGAGGTCATCATGTCATGTGACCTGTCACATAAGAAGCCTTAACGGGGGGGTAATGCCTTTTATTAGAAGTAGTAAACAAGTAAGGGCAGAGTGCGATATAGAGCACGATGAGGGTGTATGTGTGTTTTAGACATAGCGACACAGCAATTATGTGCTAGTTTAAACTCACGTGCTGAAAATAAACACAGAGACTCATGAAGAACAAACATACGTGAGTTCAGGGTTAGTTTAGCACTGGTTTATATTAGCACTCTCGCTTTAACCTGCTCTGTCTTGCTTTCTGTCCTCAGTTTGGAATATGATGAAAACAAGTCCATTGTGTTCAGACCCAGCGGAAAGGTAAATGGTCATTCATAGACGAGTAGGTTTTTTAATTCTTCTTCCCACTCTGCTGATTTGTGGATAATTAAATGGATTTGTTCATGCAGGTGAATACAGATGGCCTAGTGTTGCGTGGCTGGTACACGACTCTGACTGTGGCGGTGTACGGGACAGCGGAGCGGCCACATGGACACGACCAAGACTCGCCTCCTCCCCCTCCACCACCACCCCCTCAACAGCCCAGCGGGCTCAAGAGGATCCTTAAACAAGGTGATTTAAAACTGACCGTCACGAGAAATACATTCATTCATTCATTGGGCAGAAACCTCCCCAAGACTAGGAAAAAAAATAGTGGTTGCTCAGTGATTGCAAACCTGTAAATCTCTTCTTCTCCCACATTTTCCTACTTTAAATTGTACTTTTAAGAGTGGGAAAAAGATGACCAGTACAATGGCAGCCCACCAAGACCAGCACCCAGAGGGCCTCGGACCCCACCTGGTCCTCCACCCCCGGATGATGATGATGAGGAGCAGGTTCAAATGACGGGTATGAACTATAATATATCTCACTATGTCAGCCGCTGTTAAAAAACGTATTTGGCTATTGCTTTAGCTGCTGAGACAGTGATTAGTAATAATAATAAAGTGTTTCTTTATATAGAAAAATTCTCCACATACAAAAAAAATAATGTAAAAGAAAACATAACGTCATATAAAACTCATTCTGTTTAGAGTTACGCTCAGTTCTTCCTCCCGCTAAGATAAGTCGTAAGTAGGTAAATTATTTATATAGCTCCTTGTAAGACCAGAACCAGTCAAAGTCTTTTAGAGAGGTGAAAAAAATAAGAGAGAGGGACTGGTAAGCTGTTCCAGTTTTGGCGCTGAGGTTATGAATCCCCCGTAGTTTTCAGAAAGGTACGTGAATCACTAGAAGACCTCTATCTGCAGACCTGAGGATCCTGCTTAGAGAATTGGGGTGGATAGACAGTACAAGTGGGCACCTCACCTCGTAAGGCTTTTAAAGTAAGAACCAAGAGTTTAAACTTATACCTAAGTTTAACCAGAACCCAGTGCAGATTCCTTAACAATGGGGTGATAAAATTTGTGGGTTAGAGTAGAGTGGGGAGATAGCTGTGCAGAAGAAATGTAACACATTCTCAATAAGAACGAAGTATCATTTATTAATGAGTTCTTGTTGTTTTTTTAAATAGGTTATACTCTGTATGTTTATGTGCCGTGTGTTGTTGTAAAATCTACAGTGGGCGAGGCCAAGGAAGAGCCGACCGAGGGCCGTGACGACTACCTGGAGAACGTGTCGCCTGAAAGATCGCTGCCCGCTGACGAGACGTACTCAGATGCTGAACAAGAAGAAGAGGCCGAGGAGGAGGAGGAAGAGGAGGAGCAGGAGGAGGAAGAAGATACACGGACTGAGGGGAGCGCGCCGGAGGAGGAGGACGAAGAAGAGGAGGAGGAGGATGAGGGTGAGGACGAGGAAGAGGAGATGGAGATGGAGGAAGGTAGGGGAGTTCTTATGCGAGAGTAGGATTGTCTGCAAACCCAAATGGACGCTTCTCCTCTAGAAAATCAACTCTGCTCGTGGTTGCCAGATATCTCGGGGATGGGGGTCCACGGGAGCAGGGTCCATTTGGGACTGAGAGTGAGAGAGTGTGTGCTCTGGCATGCTGCATCCATCTCAAACTGCTGGGTGGTGCAAACTCTCAGAACACCCCTGAGGGCGGCTCTGAAGGCTTATGGTTAGACTTCATAAGCCAACATGTGGATGTCTTCCTGACGCGACCTCACAGCCGTGGCTGAGTTTCTGTTGTACTTACGTCATGCATGCAAAACTAACCCTGCATGTTGTGAGTGATGCTGCCAGGTTTGTGAGTGTATGCAGCTGTGTATGAGAAAGGGACTAAATAGTTTCTGCTGGCCTCCTTATTCTCACTCGGTTTTATTTATATTCACATTATTATGAAGCAGATGATGTATTTTCATAATGCTTTTACAGTGAATAAACTCCCTCCTAAACAACCTTTCCACGTTCTTTTAGATAATGATGGCTATGAACAGATTTCCAGTGATGAGGACGATCTGGATAATGGCAGCTTCAAGTTGCAGAACTTTGACATGGACTACACTCCTGAGGATCTTGCATCTGTTCCACCGGTCCAGTACGACCCATATGAACGAGAACTCCGACCCTTGCTCTACTTCACGCCTCCATACAAGACTCGCTTTGATATACAGTTTGAGAAGGCCACTGTGGAGGAGCCCAAGGAGGCAGGTGGAGCAGAAGGACCAGCAGGCGGAGAGGAAGCTGAGGCTGTGGCTCAGCTGAAAGAACTTTTAGCTAGTATTGGTGATGACAGAGATGCACGCTGGGTCAGTGCTCTGGAAGAGGCTCCTGGACTTCTGGCCAAAGGGTTGGCTTATTTAGTTAAAAGGGGAGAGGGCGAGATAGAGGACTCTGTTAGAGTTTTAGTCCAGTGGACTCTCCAAGCTCTCAGTATGGAGGTTGCTCTCAAACAGCCCATTGCCCTTAACCTCAGACAGCTGAAGGCTGGTGCTAAGCTGCCTTCATACCTGGCAGAGTGTCCTCAGGGTCTCACGATGCTGCTGCATGAAGGGGTTCTGAATGTGCTGCTGGAGCTGCTCCATGCAGACCATGTCTCCTCCACACTGAAGCTGAGTATCCTAAGAGCTTTGGATGCTCTGATCAGCGCTCCTGCAGGGGTGGAGGCTTTCCTACATGCAGGAAATTCAGAGAAGAGTGGCTACCAGGTTAGCAAGAAATATCCAATCATCATTCATCTACCTTTATTTCCATCATGTACAGATGTTCTTGTTGGTTTCTAGAGAATAAATTGAATATTAAACCAGCTTTAAATTATGCACATCTAAATTAAGATGAAATAATCCATCTGACTGATCACGTCTGACCATCTATACTTTATCCTGCTTCACAGCGTCTAGTCCAGCTGTTCCTGCGTGAGGAAACGGTGCGGGTCATAACAGCTGGAAATGCCATATTACAGAAGAGCCACATGTATGAGGTGCTGGTTGACCTACAGCATGCAGCAGCTGCATTGAGTGAACCACAGCAGGTAACAACACCCATTCACACCCACACTTTCATATATGTTTCAGTGGCTGAGAATGTTTTTGTGGTAATCCTGACTGGCCGTCATCCTCAGGAGGAGATGGATGATGCAGAGAGCCCTATGGAAGAGGAGCCTTCGTTAAGCTCCACCGCTCTGAGTGAGGCAGAGCTCGATAGGTTGGCGGGTGCTTTGGAAGAGCTACATCACCTTCTAGAAACAGCCCCTCATTGCATGGTGCAACCTCCTGGGAAAGCCTTCCCCACTACTGCTAGAATTACGGGGCCACAGGAGAGGGACAACCCCTACCCATCACTGTATAGGTACATACTCAGACATAAGCATCACAGTGTAGCATAAATGTAAATATAGTTTAGACACATTAATAAATGTGTATTTTTGCCCTGGACCTCTTTCAGGTATATGCATGCATGTCATTTTCTGGAGAGCACAACAGTGGTGTTGTCAGCAGCTGCTGCAGCCGGCCATCTTGGGGTCACTCAAGCCGTCAGAGAGCTCCTGCGCTTCCTGTCGCTCACCCAGTCAGGGCTGCTCTTCCTTCTCGCCCAGCCCACACCCACCAACCTGCTGCTGCGCCTCCTGGCGTCGATGGCAGAGTCTGAGGCAGAGGAGAGCATGTGTACTGGGGGAGAAGCGGGTCTGATTGGGCCAGGGTGCGGTGAAGAGGGCTTTGGCGTGTGGCTGATACAGGCCCTACATGCTCTGCAAGGCGTGTCAGAACTCATGAGCCATGTGGCCACAGGAGGAGACGGTGGTGCAGGCCTAGATGAAGGTGACAATCCAGATATACTGGGCACACTCCATGCGCTTTACCTGATGACCTTTACGCAGACTGGACGCAGCGCAGTAGCCCATGTTTTCAGCCTGGATAACAACCTTTCCTGTCTGGTCACGCTGCTCCAGCACCACAGCAAGGACGGACAGGGGTACACTTGTTATTCCCTACCATTTCTTCTCCCCAACCTTTTTTCTTGTTCTCTGATTTGACTTCAGTATAAATTCATGTTTTTTTGTCTCTCTTACTCTGTTAGTGAGGGAAAGGCTCGCAAAGCGGTGACATATAACTACGCCTGCATGCTGGTCTTACTGGTGGTGCAGAATTCTAATGAGCTGCGGATGATGGAACAATATGCCGCTCCGCTGCTCTCTATAGCCAAGGCTGATGACACCAATGCCAAGTTACAGGGTAATTCTCATCAATGTCACACTCGTACACAACGCCAGCTCAAATATAGCTGGGATGCTGTAAAAAATGTAAATAATAACAGAATGGAACAATTTGCAAAGCTCATAAATGTCTATTTTATTCACAGAAGAACATAGAAAACAGCAAATGTTTAAACTGAGACATTTTAGTATTTCATGAAAAATATTAGCATATTTAGATTTCACAGAGCAGCATGTTTAAAAAAAATTGGGGGAGGGAAACAAAAGTTTGGAAAAGAGAAACAGCTTTAGGAACATTTTGCAGCTAATTAGGTCACCTGGCAACAGGTCAGTAACATGAGTGGGTATAAAAAACGCATCTTAGAGAGGCTGAGTTTCTTAGAAGTAAGAATGGGCAAAGGTCTGCAAAAACATGTAAATTTGTAAAGAATTTGACTGTCTCATCTTTAAATGATTGCAAGAATCTGGAGAAATCTCTGTGCGCAAGAAAATCAGTATCGCTGCCGCTGATCTCAGGTGGCACTGCATTAAAAACAGGCACGATTCTGTCATTGAAATCACTTCATGGGCTCATGAACGGTTCCAGAAATGTCATGCAGTGAAGAAGCCCTTTGTGAACATGATCCAGAAACACTGCTGTCTCCTCTGGGCCAAAGTTTGTTTAAAATGTACAGAGGTAAAGTGGAAAACACGGACTCAGTGTCCTCCAGACTAAAGAGATCATCTGGCTTGTTGTCAGTGCTCAGTACTCGCCTCCATCTCTTATGGTATGCCAGCTTACACATCAGGAAAGGTACCATGCATGCATGCTCCCACCCAGATGATTTCTTTTTCAGGGAATGCCTTGCATTTTTCAGCAAGACGATGCTGAACTGTTTGCTGCATCTGTTACAGCAGCATGGCTTCATAGGAGCAGAGTCTTGGTGCTGAACGGTCCTCTCTGCAGTCCAGACTTTTCACCAAATGAGAACATTTGTAGCATCATGAAAGCTAAAACGCCGCATCGAAAACTCGGGGCTGTTGAGCTGCTAAAATCTTATGTCAAACACGAATGGGACAACGGCTGGTCTCATCAGTTTCGAGATTTTGGACTGTTGTTTAAAGAGGGGATGTTACACAGTAAACATGTCTCAACGATGTCCCCCAAGCCTTAGTATATTGTTTACATTTTTTCTGTGGTGTGATCTTGATCCGATTTTCACCAAAATGAAATCAAGCTCATTGGTTTCTACCGTCACACAAGCCCTCAGGAGGAGAATAAAATGTGCGTTTATGAGATTTGCTTTGCAAATCATTGCATTCTGTTTTTATTTCTATTTTACACAGCATGTTGAATTTTTTTCAGTTGGGTTGGCTCATACTATATAACACAGTTTTAAATGTTTGAGTGTCTTTGTGTGTGCGTTTCTTCAGAGCTCAGTAAATGGTTGGAGCCAGTGGAGAAGCTTCGCTTTGAGATTGGCAGCATTCCCACCCTTATCGACTATATCAAACAGGTACAGAGCTCTCGCTCATTATACACTCTGCAAGGTAAAGTAAAGGAAATGTTTTGCTGCTTATAAGCATCTACACCAGCTGGTAAGGTGACTCACATCTCTGAAATCCACAGAAAAATCCAGGGGGATAAAAAAAAGTTAACATATGTCAAACAGTCACGTTTTTGGAACTCTTCACTGAAGTGCTCTGTGATGTATTTTTCAAAGCTGTTTGTCATCCTGAACATGGTTTTCTTTTGACTCCAGAATGTAGAAAACGTGTTAACTGCTGAGGGAACCGGGCTGGTTACTGCTCTGAGGGTCCTCTGTCACATCGCCTGCCCACCTCCTGCTGTAGAAGGTAAGGACCCCAAATATGATTTAGTTTTTATTCTGTTTGCTTTTTCATAGTTTTCACTTTATGTTGAGATATAAGATTAGATGGTTTATCAGCAGTTCCTCCTCCACTCCACAGGTCAGCAGAGGGATCTGAAGTGGAGCCTTGCAGGAGTCCAGCTTTTCTCTGGGGAGGGTCTCGATACGTGTGTGCGTGTCCTGCAGAAGCTATGCAGCGTGTTACTGCAGCCGTGGCGCGTGCACGGGCACATGGGTCCGACGCCGCAGCGCTGCATGATCCTCAGTATATGTATCAGCACGCTCCGGTTGCTCCGCACCATGCTCACCGAGCTGCTGCGCGGCGGAGCTTTCCAGTTCAGGGACACTCGCGTGGCCAGCGTGTTGGTGACGCTTCACATGATAGTGTGCTCCATTCCTGCTTCTGGGCGTCTCGATGGGGAGGAGACCAGAGTGCAAGTGCTCATTGTTGACGTCCTGCTCACCTTTACGCAGGGTGTTAATGAGGAGGTGTGTGTGGCATCAGATAACAGTTTTGATACTAAATGGGGCTTCAGTTGAGATTTTTAAGAGACACCATGTTTGTGTCTGCTACAGGTGACCCATACAGAAGAGACTCTGGCCAGCAACACGTGGTCTCTGATGCTAAAGGAGGTTTTGAGCTCACTTCTCAAAGCTCCTGAAGGCCTTTTCTCTGGTCTGACGCTGCTGTCTGAGCTTCTGCCTCTTCCACTGCCAATGCATAGCACTCAGGTAACTCTCTCTATCCTGCACTTTAACCTGCTCTGATATTCTTGTCTTCATACACACTTTAATATTAGAAGGACTTTGGCTCCACAGGTGATATCAGTCCAAGATGTGGCTGTAGCCTTAAACACAAGGAAGCTGTGGAGCATGCACATTCGTGCACAGTGGAAAGTGTTTTCCGAGGCGTTCAGATGTGTGTGCACCACCACCTGCCCTCCTCTCCTGGCCATACTCAGGAGAGTGTGCGTTCAGCTGGCAGACCTGTCTTCACCCACTGCAACACACATCATGAAGACCCTGCTGGAGCTCCTGCTGGAGGAGCTGCAGCCGTAAGTGAAGGATGCACAAACTCACACATCAACATAGCGTCTGTGTTTTTTCCTGTAAATCATATTTCAAATGTCTGTAACCTGTTACCTGCAGGGCAGAGGGGAAAACCGTCTCCTGGGGCCAGGTCCTGCGGCTTCTTTCTTTGATGGATACTCTGGTGTCTCAGAGAGCCTGTAAGAGTGCAACACTGCATCTGCTGTCCGGGTCAGTTTCTGGAGATGAACAGCTGGCCGACCTGTTCCCCTTGTTGTTGTCTCTGTTGGTTCCTCCAACGGATCACTCCATACATCAGCAGCAGTGCAGTGTACTAGTGGGGACAATATTACAGTCACTGTGTGACCAGGTAAAGGTGGAAGTACATATCAAATTAAAAAAAAAATCTTTTAATGGAAAAATACTAAAAACTGTAAAACTGTCTTCACCAGGACATTTCTCTCGTGGTGTCTCCACCTGGTGAAAGCTGTGTGTCAGAGGCTGAGCAGCTGGCCAATGCACTTCCGGGACGAGAGATGATGTCATCGGTGTGCAGTTCTCTGTTGGAGGTTTTGGGGAACGCAGAGAGCAGCGTGCCCCTCCTCCTCACCTGCATCAGGACTTTGACATTCCTCACAGAGCACGACTACGGACTCTACCACCTCAAAGTGTAAACAAGAACCGTTTCTTGTTTATTTGACATAACTGCTTCCCCACCAATACCACCCTGCCGTGTTGCTATAGCACACTGTGCCTTTCTCTTAGTTTACCTTGATTACCTCTGATTATCTCTGTTTCAGTGCTCTGAAGAAACATGGCGCTGGGCTGTGCTCGCTGCTGAAGAGGCTGGTGCTGTCCTTCAACAAAGACTCAGCAGATCTGCTCTCAGCTCTGCTCGACTTTCTCAGGCAGATCCTCCACACAGAACCAATAGTAAGTACTGCTTAGATGATCATTAAAATTCAGGATCTGTCCCTTTAGACTAACAGAGAACAAAGCAATACAGCAAACACAAATCACAACATAATAAATAAAACTGTATATTTGACAACAAAAACAGAAGAAAGGCTCAGCATTAGATTAAAGGTAATCTGTTTGAGAACAGAGCAGTTTTTCAAAAAAACAAATGAAGGAATATGTACAGCTAAATGATTAGTCTGGAGGAGCCCTAAACAATAAAAGCAAACAAACAATCCTCTTTAGAGACAGAGGGAGTCATAAAGAGGAGCTGATCAGAGCTGGTTGGTGTTTAATGAGAAGGGTAAGCAGCATCATTTTTTGTAAGTAAGGGTTAGTTCTGTGAAAAATATTTGGACAAAAGACTACAAAAGAGACTACAGCAAGGACGTCGCTTCTTTGAAAGCATTTCTCCTTGTCCTTACGGGTTCATGTTAGTAATTTAATTTTCCTTTTCTAAGAGTTTCCTTCTGCAGCCGCCTTAAAAAAGCTCTATTAATAATGCATCGCCTCACAGAAATGACCGGCTCTGCATAAAGGAAAGGCTTTTTCATTGCATATTTTGTCTTGCCCTTCTGATAATTGCTTCTTTTCTCTAGCTTTTTCCAGCTTATCTCCAATCATAGTTGCTCTTCATCCTGTATCTGTCCTCGTTTTAATCCAGTGTGCTGAAGAGGGTCACGGCTCGAGCGAGGATCCTGCTTTTGTTCCTCCACGGTTGCTGTCGGGCTCTGAAATGAAAGCTCTGCTCCAGTGGGAGGAGTCGGAGTCACATCCACTACCTGCTTTGGAAAAACAGATAGCGGTATGAAAGATGCACACAAGTACATTGTGTATCAAAATAAAGGTCCGGGCTGCCTTGACATCAAACAATGCTTTTGTGTGTGTCTTTAGAAACTATGTAAAGATGACGATTCCTTGGAGACCATGTTGGAGAACGTGATTGCTCTGAGGCAGACGTTGCAGGCGGCCACAGACACACCTCCTGCAGCTGACACCGAGCCCACTCTGCCAGCACCAGAAACACTCGGGGCCCAGTTTAATCACAGGTTGGTCCTCCGCGTGACGTATTAATACTGATTCATTTTCTCCTCATCACTTCGAGTTGTGAAGCTTATACAGCTGGAGCGAGGGAGGATGCCAGTTTGCGGTGGCAGATTGATTGAATCAGATATTCATAACAACAACCACTTACACATGAGCCACGTGAAAAATTAATGGGAACGGTAAACTGATCATTGCCCTGGGCGTTTTTTGTCTGTAGGACGGTTTTCATTCTGTCTGAAGCTCTGGATGAGCAGCTGAAGGCTCTGTGGTTCTCTCCGTTCCAGACTGATGACATTGAAACAGACCTTGATATGGTAAGTGTGTGTGTGTGTGTGTGTGTGTGTGTGTGTGTGTGTGCGCGCGCGCGCGTGTGTGTGTGTGTGTGTGTGTGTGTGTGTGTGTGTGCGTGTGTGAGCACATTTCCAAGAATCTCCAGAGCTTATGTTAGGCATGCAGATTTATGGATAATCATTTTTGGATGAATATTTGATTACAGCTTCTGTTTTATTCACTGTTTTATGCGTTTTTGTATTATTGCTTTTTTTATTTGATCTTTGTCGATGTGGAATTTGTCACATCACTCGCAGTTATGAAGCTTCTTTCCAGCCATCCTATTCTACTACTGAAACTCAGTTGTATCAAGTCAAAAAGAAATATTTGTTGCTGTTACTGTGTTAGCGTTAGTGGGAGCATCATGGTCTGTAAAAAAGTATTTGATTCACTGTGCAGCACATGCGTGTAACTAGTGATGGGGTGAGTGGTAGGGAGTGCAGTCATTTGAGAGGGGCTCAGACTAGAGCTGCTACTCCTCCACATCTAAGGGATCCAGTCCAGGGGGTTTGGGCATCTGACTAGGATGCCTCCTGGGCGCCTCCTGGGCGAGGTGTTCTGGGCATGTCTTGCCTGGTCTGGCCAGGGAACTTCTCGATAAGCTGGAGGGGGTGACTGGGGAGAGCGAGGTCTGATTTTCTCTGGGTTCGTGACCCAAGATAAGCAGAAGAGGATGGGATGGATGAAAAATGGCTACTATGACAGGAGGATTCAGTAGAATGAGTCCTATATTTTGGATATTTATATGAATATTTTATATCTACTACTACTATCCACTTCTTAGAGTCCTCTCACATATTTTAAGTACTTTCTGTTCAGTGCTTTGTTCTTCCTCTTCTTTTTTAAGTAAACGTTCTTTGCTTCTCTATGTTTAAGGGATTTAAAGGATTTTTTTAAGTTGAGGTTCTTTGCTTCTGTGGCTTGTAAGGAATTTGGAAATACCACAAGCAACAACATTACATGGTCTGTTTATGTTTTCTACATTATATGTATGATCACCTTTTTGTCTGTGTGGCAGGTGAAGGTGGATCTGGTGGGTCTGGCTCAGGAGTGTTGTCCAGAACTGGACCTGAAGGCAGAGCTGGAGCGCTCCTTCTTGTCTGAGCCGTCCTCTCCGGGTCACACAAAACCTACGAAAGGCTTCCGGCTGGGCAAACACAAACATGAGACATTCATTACGTCTAGGTACAGCGCCATTGTGATTTCTATATATTTTTATTCGCACAGAATCTAGTTTAAGATCAGTTTCATGGTGTCATCTTGTGCTTGTCTCTGCAGCGGGAAGTCTGACTACGTTGAGCCTGCAAAGAGAGCTCACATCATGGCTGCTCCTCGTGGCCGAGGAGGTCGAGGAGGGTTTGGGCAGAATGTCTCCCGACCGCACGATATCTTCCGCCTGCGCAAACAGAATACTTCCCGTCCTCCAAGCATGCACGTGGATGACTTTGTTGCAGCGGAGTTTAAAGACATTACGACCCCTCTAGGGCTTCTGCCTCCTAAGCGACCTCCAAAGAGCGCCCCCAAACCCCCCACCAGAGGGCTATTCACTGGTAACAGAGGCAGAGCTACTTTCCACAGCCAGACTCGCTTTTTCACTCCACCACAGCCTAAAGGTGTACTGCTGTCAGGTATGTACTATCAGATACGCACGAGTCTCATAGTTGCCAGGACATTGTCTCATAGTTGCCTCATCATTACATGCAGCACACAGCAGGGAATCCTCGTCATTATCCTGGGAAATACTGTGTTTAGTTTAGTCCTGCACAAACTGCAACTAAAATACATCAATTGGCCAGCAGAGGGTGACAAATCCCCCCTTTTTCCCGTTCTGTAGGAAACTACACTCGGAGAGAAGGAGGCCGAGGGTCATCGTGGAGCGGTCAGGTTCCAGCTGTTACTCACAGAGGGACCTACAGTGAACCCCGCGGAGGACAGAGCAACTTCACTCGAGGACCACTGCCTTCTCGGCAATCCCCTGCAAGTAAGGACCACACACACAGTCTTACATTTTATACCGCTCTCTTTTTCAGTCTTTTATGTTCTGTTTTATTGCATTTGTTTTACATTTTTATCGCTTTGACCTGTATTAAAGGTGTTATAGGGGGAAAAAAAAGTTTGATTCACTCGTTCCACACTTCAGGTGCGTATCGGCTGGCTCTTCGGGATCGAGCTCCACGCGGCAGAGGAGGTACCGGCCTGTCTTGGATTAGCGGCGGAGGAGGTGGCGGCGGTGCTGGGGGAGGTGCCGGGGAGGCGGTGGAGGGGGAAGAGGATCTCAGGGGAGCAAGTTCAGCGGTGGAGGAGGGAGCGGAGGTGGGAGGGGCAGACATGTTCGCTCCTTCACCAGGTAAATCCACCTGGACAATGACTGCAGCCTCTCACGGCAACAAAAGGGCCAATCAGGATATTATATATGCTGTCTCCATGGAAACGTGGTGGTATGATGTTGTCACAAATAATGTACAGACTGTGTTGATGTTTTCAGTTTTGTTATTATTAGCTGTATTCAGAAAATAAAAGTGATAGCAAAATGAGGCCTTTGTGTGTTTTTAAGGGAATGTCAAATAAATAAATCATCTGTGGTTCTCAGATAAAATGATTCAAATGTGATCCCTCTTGTGCTGTCTGTCGCTGTGTCTGCAGAATTATTCAGTTTTTCCCCAGTTTTTTTTTTTTTTTGTTGGTGGTGGTGTTTTTTGTTATTTCTAAGGCTGATCTCATTTAAAGCTACAAACCCTGAAACTGTTCGAAAAGGAGCACAAAACCAGTGGTATACAGGCACGGTTGATATTATGGAAACTTGAACTATGCGGTCATGTGGGACTAACATTAATATATCTTAAATAGGTGGAATATGTGACCTTTAAACCTTAAAAATTGGAACCATGAAATAATTGCCAGAAAATTCAATTTTTTTTGAAAATTCAGTTTTTATTGAACTTTCTCTCCCATTGAAAAAAATTCAACATAATTTTTTTTAAACTTGTCTATTTTTTGCATTCTCAATTTCACAAAAACCCACACTGAATCGTTATGGGGTTAACTTCAGTTGTAAAAATACAGGTTTGGTGATTCCAACTTCTTGAAGCTCACTGACGACACATTTAAAATGACGTCAGGTGGTTCAAAATAATGGTTTAGTCTGATGTCATGGTCAAATAATAATAATCTCTATTGGGGGTCTGAAGGAAATCCAACACACAAAGACCTGCTCTTTAAGCATTAAAAACACAGCGTAACAAAACCTTCCTTTTGTAACACGTTTTACCAAAACCCTAATTTTGTTGCTAAATAATAAAAAAATAAAGATTTCATATATTGCAGCTTTTTCAGATCACCGTCACCTCCCTGCTCTTCTTTTTGATGCAGTCCAAGGTCAGACTCCGGGTCCCACCCTTGCGCCCTCCCTCACCCAGCTGTGGTGATGGGGGTGGGCCTGATGCATGTGAAGCCTGGGCTGAATGCAGTGATAGACTGGAGGCATGTGAAGAAGCCTCTCTCTGTTGCTGTCTGGTTGGCTCGGTGTGGAGTTCCCAGCCTGATGTCTGTGCCTCTCCCTGATGCTGGTCCCTGGCTGCCTGTTCAGTGGGATTCTGGCTCCTGGTGGGCTGCAGGTCTCTGAGGAGCTCTAGCAGTTCTCTCTTTTCCAGCTCTGCCTCTGCCAGCTCTTGTCTCCTCAAACGCTCTGCACCTAGCAGCGCACGCATGTCACACATCACACGGGATAGCTGACCCTGCACAGACAGGATATGACGTGAAGCAATAGAGTAGTTTTACGTGTGATGCCAATTTCAGCCAGGCTTTAGCTCCTGGACAGATGTCCTCGCATTTGACTCTAGAACACTTTGGTTTACAGAGGAGTTCATGGTTAACTCAATGATTACAAGGTACATTCCAGTGAATACAAATCCAGCCCAAATTCACCACCACCACCACCACCACCATTGTGCTTCATAGTTAGTGTGACATGCTTGTGCTGATATGCTATGTTTGAGTTCCTCCAAATATTCATCTCATCTGTCCAGATTACATCGTCCCAGAACTCTTTGTTCAAACTTAAGCTGTGCTGCCATTTTTAAAGAGAAGATGCTTTCGCCTGCAACCCTTCCAAACACGCCATACTTAATTGTGCTGTCATGAACTTCAACTTTTAATAAGCTGCAGCATGTAGAGTCTGAGATGTAGTTTGAGGGGGTTTCTTTTGTTGTTGTTTTTACAGTTTCTCTCAGCACTGCACAGTCTGACACTGGGATATCCACTCCTGGGAAAACTGGCAACTGTCTTGAGTGTTTTCTGCTCATAAGTAATTTTCCTTGCTCTATAATTGTGGACTTCAAACTGTTTGGAAATTACCGTATAACCTTTCCCAGATTGTTTAATATCATTACTGATGTTATTCCCCATTGGCATTGTGTTAACACACATCTTATGTATGCTCCAAAACAGCAAACTGCCTGCTTCATTTAGAGATTTTCATGCCAATTAAGTGCATTTGATTATCTGCATGTGGCTTCATTTCCCTCTTAAATCCTGTGGATCCAGTAAAACTGTACATACACTGCTTCTGCATTTTGGCTTAGTTTTGTTATGTGATATGTCATTTAGCTGTGTAGTTCACCTAAGGTTGTATCTATTAACCTGCTATGGACCAGATTATTTTTGAAATGACCGATATGTGAATCCTCAGAAGAGGGTGTACATTTTACTACTGTGATTTTATGTGCATAAAAAAAGATCCATAAACTGCCTCCATTTATAGGCCTGAGCTCAGTCCAGACTTGTAAAAACATTTTGCTTTCAAACTTTCAGGATTTTTTCTACAACTGTTTAAATGATTTACAAAACACTACATTGTACTTTCATAGTAAATGTATCCCAAGGTCATAAATCTGCGCTTTAGTACTACTCATATAGTAAATCTGTTGCATTTATGTGGTAACATGGCATTTCACCTTGAGCTCCTCCACCTCGTTCTTCAGCTGAGACTCTTTCTGCACCATGTGTCTCCTCTGCGAGTCCAGCCGAGACTCCATCTCTCTTCTCACCTCTTCCACCTTGCACAGCATCTCCACCCTACAGTCGACATTTAATGAGACCACATTATGGTGGTGGTGTTACCTCTGAGTTTAGGCTTAGGAGACAGCACTGAGCTTACCTGAGCATCTCCACCTCAGTGCGCAGCTCCGCTACACAGTTATGTTGTGACTGGTCGATGGAGAGCAGCGTGTGGCCGCAACCATTGGGACACTCCCTGCTGCGAAAGCTACATTCTGACAGGTGAGCCTCCAAGCCCCGCCTCTCGACCTGCACGGGACAGCCTGAGAGGGAAAAGTCACAAGGGTGCAAATGCCTTGCATGGAGCCACCAGGTTATCAGTGTATAAGACAGGCTTCTAAAGCATCTTCACAAAGATGAAATTTATTTGCAGGCATGAATTTTTCCATAAAAATCATCTGTGTGTACGAGGAGGAGATAATCTACTAACACCACCAAAAATGTACTTTGTAAACACTTTGTGTATCCAAAGTAGAGTTATTAAATCTACAGTGTAGTCACAGATCACTGCAGTCACACAACAGCAGAAATTTCAGGTGATTTTAGTGACTTAAACTGCACAACGCATGCACACACACCGCATGTGATTCAACCTACCACAGTGGTAACATATGTACTCTCCACCTGCCAAAGACAGGTCACAGACACATGGTGAGCACAAAAGCGCACACTTGCACGTACATGTCTCAAACAGACCTTAAAATCCCTCATTAAAGAATGAATGAACGCCGACCCTCACACAGTGCTCTCTGTGTGAGGCTTGTGGGAGCTTTCAGTCCCAAAAGTGCACCTGTTCCTGGGGTAGCCAAGACAACAACAGGGCCCACCTGTTGTCCACCCCCACAGACGTTTCACATTACAGTTGTAACATACACATCCATGAGGATAGCAGTTTGACTTTTACTGTCATAAAGACTCATAAAAACACATTGCATGAATAGTGTTTTGTCCGGTGTGATGTTGTCATGTACCTGTGTTAGCGCAGGATATGAAGGCAAACTCGCACTCGTCCTCGTGTGAGTGGAGGCTCTCCAGGGAGCAGACCACCTCACACCCCTGTGCTGCATTCACACAGCGGATCTGCAGACGGTTCAGATCATTACGCATGTACCTGCAATCAAACCAACACAGACAGAAACTCTTACAGTGAGAAAAGCAGGATACTGTTATAATGCTACTGACTTGCATAAACTTATCTGCAAAACTTAAGAGTGCATGATTACGAGGAAGTGAAGGAAGCAGCACAACTGCAGGAGACGGAGACTGACCTGTACAGTGGTTTGAGGCTACCCACATCCAGTGGCAGTCTGTCCTCAGGACAGGAGTGGTGATGGACCAGCCAGGTGCTGATGCAGGAGCTGCAGTAAGCATGTTCGCAGGGTGCCTGGAGGGGGCGCTCCAGCACGTCTCGACACACACAGCACAGTAGACCCTCATTCACGTAACCTACAAACCTCTCCAGATCATAGCCCATCCTAATAAAAAAAAAAAAAAAAAAGTTAAACAGATTAAACAACACATGAGGAAAGCAGGAAGCAGTCTTGTTTCCTCATTTGTTTATTTTCTTTTTATCTTACCTCAGATGTCAACTTTCACTTCAACCAACTCCTTCTTCCTTCTTTCTGCAGGTTTTGACTCCACTTGTTCCTCCACGGGCAACCTGCCGTCCTATCTCTGCCACATCCTCGCTCTTAACACCATCAAGGTGAGGGTCTCCTCTCCTTTGAAGCCCTCCCCTACCTTTGAGAGTGCGTCTCTGTGGAGAGGTAACCCTGACAACAAGGGTTCAGGACACAGGAAGGCAGCTGTCAGACGGGACCAGATCAGATGAGAGAGACAGGCCGAATTACAGTAAAACACTGAACACTGAGTCTAAAGCAGACAAATTCTGCAGCAGTGTTGTTGTCTAGCTATTAAAAACCTGTGTTGCTGTTGTGAAGCATTCAGAGATTACTGCTGTCCTTCAGCTGTTTTTCTCTCTCTTAATGACCCACCCGATCCTAGGTTTCTCTCTCTCACTCTCTCTCTCTCTGAATGTGGGATTAAGATGGATTACACTCTCTCCCTCCATGATTGGATTACAGACTCAATATCAGATGGCCCAAGAATGGATGATCACAAAAATCAAAGAGCACCCCAAATGCCTGGACTCATCATCCTGTTCTCTTTATATCCTCTCAGTAAGACTTATAATCACACAAATAGTAATTCAAAATGACCCCGTACCAAGTAAAGCTCTCTTATGCATACATCCTCTGAAAAAGTATTTCCCCCTTCCTGGTTTCTTAGTTTTTTGTGTATTTTCACACTTAAATCTTTCAGATCATCAAACTAATTTTAATGTTAGACAAAGATCAATGCAAAATACAATTTAGATGATTTTATTTATTAATAAAAAAGCCATCCAAACCTACCTGACCCTATGTGAAAAAGTTATTGCCCCCTTTATTAAATCATGAATTAGCTTTGATTAACCACACCCGGGCCTGATTACTGTCAGACCTGAATCAATAAATCATTTAAACAGAACCTGTCTGACAAAGTGAAGTTGGGTGAAAGAGCTCAAATAGTAACACATCATGTCACCGTCTAAAGAAACCATGAACAGATGAGAAACAAAGTTTCATCTATCATCCTCGAAAGGGTTACAAAGTCATTTCTAAGACTTTGGGATGCCAGTGAACCATAGTGAAAGTCATTATACATACAGTAAATGGAGAAATCTTGATGATCCTCAAGACAAAAGTTTAACTTTCTGGAAGGTTTGAGTCTGGTTACTTCTGCATAAAATTAACTGCATAAAACTAACACTTCATTAAAAAGCATCATATCAACAGTCAAACATGGTGGTGATAGTGTAATGGTCTGGGGCTGCTTTCCTGCTTTAGGACCTGGATGATTTGCTGTAATTGATGGAACCATAAATTCTACTCTCTACCAGAAAATCCTGAAGGAGAATGTCCGTTCTTACCCTGAAGCTCAACCTCACTTGAATTATGCAGAAAGGTTTGGAGGTTTGGATAGGTTTTTCTCCCCCTTAATAAAGGTCCTGTCAGTATTATCATTTAATATCAGTATTAATAATTAATATTATTAAATATCAGTATAATTAAGTATTAGTGAAAATAACTTAATACAACTACTATATAAGTATTACTTTCAGGTACCCTCAAATTGAGTAATTTGCGGTAAATTTTGAGAAGTTGACACGTTTGCCTTAGCCTTGCAAAAAACATGTGAGGCGAGTTTACTGTGGTGGCTGTGCTAGTGAAATAAAATATTACGAACAGCAGCTTACTTAAACGGTTATACCAATATTTATATTTCCCAAATATTCCTCCTTTCACGCTTTCACTGTGATTTAATGAAGGGGTGAAGTGAGTAGTAGGTGAGCTCGATTCACAAGTTATCGATCGACCGGTTGCTGAAATTCAAGCGGGATATAGACTCCATTGAATGTGACGGCCAAACTGTAGGGACAGAAGAACCAAACGTACCCTTTCGTTTTAACCACGCCCATTTGTATTGGTTCGCCCAATCAGATTCTTCAAGCTGTTCAGCGGGAGAAACTGAACCGATGCTAGAGTCACTGAAGAGGAAAGACAAGACGAGTTCTGTTGCAATTGAGTTAAAGGCTGCAATGTCAGGTGTTTTCATCTAACTTTTAGCTCGTCGGGGTATGTACAATACGTTGTCACACATTATCTGACTTGATAATGAAGCCTAAATTAGACTTCCAACCGCGTTATTATCATCTTTATGCTAGTGTTAGCTAGCTGGCTGTGTAACAGGTTCATGTTGCTATCGAGAAATTATCGTGATATGCCGATTATTCCAGTATAAGCAGGAATTGAGGACGCGAAAAAGCTAGAAAGCCATCAGAGGGATAGTGACCCGAAGGATTTATGTATGATAAAAAAAGGATTGAGTGAGTTATGTTCGTCTCGATATGCACAGTTTACCCAGTGCAGAATTTACATATGCAAATAATCCAAGTTTTCATTTTTTTGCTATTAATAGAGACAAATCATTAGCTAGATGTGTTTAAATAATGCTAAAGGACTGTGACATTAAAAGGAAAAGTGTTGGAGTTGGATTTGTTTTGAGCTAACGAGATAGTTTTTGCTACATGCCTCCTACGAAGTTATTAAAGTGAGTACCTTTGAGGAAGGTGTTTTTTTTTCTTTTTTCTTTTTTTCCCCTGATATTAAACCGTTTGTAATAAGCGGTAATCATGCAGTAACGCCTCAAGGCAAGTCCAGGTGTTTGTTGGGATTTTGTGTCAACCAAATGTTACTGTATTTGCATAAAACGTAATGCATGAAATTTACTATATTAGTGTGCATAAATTCCCCTTATAGTTTGTGAGGAGGTAAAACTGATCACTGATCAGAAATATACACAAAAGAAGAGAAAAGCAGTCAGGAGGAAGCTACCCATCTTCTAGCTTTATATTAGTGTTTTATTACCGGATGAAACACTGACTTACAGGAGAATGAAACCCACAGTGCAAAAAATACATTTCACGATACTGAATCATATCTCAAGAGGGTTGAAAATTTTGATTTCAGAATGTGCTGTTTTCTGAGTCACTGATTAAACCGGTGCAATAATGTGCTAAGAAAAATAATATAATGGCAGTTATTAATCTGCTTGTATCGGTTGCTTTTTGTCTTTAGGAAAAAGAAAGATGCGGCGCTCTGGAGCTCCCAGCAAGCTCTTGGGTAATGCAGTGAAAAAGCCTCGATTTGTGCCACCTGGTGCATGTACTTCACTTTCTGTGGCTGAATCCAAGCCTCTGACCCCCAAACTTGGTTTAGGCAATGCACTGGATAAAGTAAGTTTTTTTTCTCAACATTTTTCCTACAGTCTTAAACCCTCAGTATTTGTCATCCTAATTTGATTATTTTCCATTATTTTTTTATCACACTCCCTTATATTAGGAATTCTCTTTTGTCCTTACCTCATTTCGCAGGTCCAGAGAAGCCTTGCAACACCAGGTGCAAGTAAAACAGAGTTTAACGTCCAGCCCGAAGCTGCCCCAGCCTTGTCAAAGGTTCTGGCTCGTGTTCTCAGTGCAACTGAGAGTAAGGAAAATGAGGCTGAGACAAAGCATCAGAACCCTGGATTAGGAGCCTCTGCCGAAGACTATAAACCAGCAGGTAAAAAACAAACAGCCATGTAAAGCCTTGTCTTTTTCTTGCCCCATCTTCTCACTTCTTATGTCCAATTTAATAATCATAGCAGCAATATAAAAACTCACAAATGTCAGTTGATTCCTGGAGGGAGATTCTCATAGTTTCAGCAATGTATATCAGGGAATGTGCAAAGACAAATATGGGGACAAATACGTTTGAGAGAGAGAGAGGGAAAAAAAAGACCATAACAAAGAGTGGAAGGCCAGGAGGGAAAGGAGTCTGATGAATCAGATGGACATAACATTGCTCATGATGACTTTTATATTTCTTTTAATTAAACGTAGTTATTTTTTTAAATCACACCCACAAATAGTGAAGGGTTGATGGTGTGATCACTGAGTTATTGCTACAACTTAGAGGTAGAGTTTCAGATAGAATTCTTCCTGTACCATGATTTAAATATTCCAGCTGTGCCTTGCACCATTTTTCTTGACTGAAAAGACTTCTGTGAAGAGTACACCTGTGTGTCTTTGTTCAAAGTTAATCCAGCAAGCATTCCCCTCTCCTTAAGGAGATGAGGAGATGCAATGTTTGAAAATGAGAAACGCTTCAAGATTTCCACCAGAAAACAAAATCATGGTTCCATTACAAGCTGTTATTTAAGCTGGATAGCTCCTAAATCAAAACAAGACTTCCAATTAGTTTTTAATTAAATGCAGGTGAGATTAAAAGCTAAACCAATTAACCCTGTGTGTTACAATGACAAAGACAGTGCAAGCCTCAGCATGCAGCATACCTGATGCCTCATTAGGTCTAGGTAGTTTAGTCATGAAGGTTCTACTGAAATAGCCGTTTCTGTTTCATTAGCTCTCAAGTGACCAAGCTGTGGGCTCCGTTATATTTTATACATTAATACTTTTTAATGGGACTATTCTTGTTTTTGATCATTTTACTTTATTTATGACATATATTCTAAAATGTGGTTAATTATGGTTTTCAATCGTTTTTATGTAGAAAGAATTTGGGTTAGCCTCAAGGCGTCTACAGCAATAAATCTATGCAAGGTTTCATTTTGCTTTATTGCTAATCATTTTTTTTGCATATTTGTCACACTTACATGTTTGACATCATCAAATACATTTTAACATTAGAAAAACACAACCCAAGTAAATACAAAATGAAGTGGGGGTTTTTTTTATGATGATTTTATTCATTAAGGGGAAAAAGCTGTCTAAACCTACCTGATCCTGTGTGAAAAAAGTAATTGCCCTTGAACTTAATAACTGCTTGTGCCATCCTTGGCAGCAAGAACTGCGATCAAGTGTTTGCGATAAGTAGCAATGAGTCTTTAACATCACTACGGAGGAATTTTGGCCCACTCTTCTTTGCAGAATTACTTTAGTTCAGCCACATTGGAGGGTTTTCCAGCATGAGTGGCCTGTTTAAGGTCATGTCGAAGCCTCTCAAACACATTTAAATCCAGACTTTGACTAGGACACTCCAAAACCGTCTTCTTCTTTTTCTTCTTTTTTTTTCTTTCTTTTTTGAGCCATTTTGAGCTGGTGTGTTTTGGATCAATTTCCTGCTGCAGAACCTGAGCTTAAGCTTCAGGGCTCAAAAGGATGGCCGGACATTCTCCTTCAGGATTTTCTGATAGAGAGCAGAATTCATGGTTCAATTGCAGCAAGTCGTCCATGTAGCCGCAGACCATCAGAGTACTGTACTACCACTTTTGACTGTTCGTACGATGCTCTTTTTATGAAATGCTGTGTTACGTCAGATGTAACGGGATTCAAACCTTCCAGAAGGCTCAACTTTTGTGTTGTCAGTCCACAGAATATTTTCCCAAAAGTCTCGAGGATCATCAAGATGTTTTTCTTTGGCAAATGTGAGACGAGCCTTTGTGATCTCTCTGGTCAGCAGTACTTTTCTCCTTGAACTCTCCTATGGATGCCTTCTCTTTCTTATTGTTGAATCATAAACTCTGACCTTAACTGAGGTGAGTGAGGCCTGCAATTCTTTAGATGCTGTTCTGGGTTCTTTTGTGACCTGCTGGATGACTCGTCAATGCACTCTTGGAGTAATTTTGGTAGACCAGTCACTCCTGGGAAGGTTCACCGCTGTTCAGTTTTCTTCATTTGTGGCCGTCAGCGTGGTTCACTGGAGTCCCAAAGCCAAAGCCTGACTGACAGCTGTGACAGTCAGTGACTTTGTTTCTTAGCTGTTTCTTTAGATCGTAGCATGATGTGTTGCTTTATCTTTGAACCTACTTCACTTTGTCAGACAGGTTTTAGTAACTCAGCAGGTCTGGCAGTAATCAGACCCGGGTGTAGACAGAGAAACTGAACTCAACTTTCTAAAAATTGTGGTTATTCAATTAATTTATGATTTTACAAGGGTGGCAGTTAATTTTTCATGTAGACTCGGATAACTTTTCCCCCTTAATACATTATAATTTAAAAACTACTTTTTGAATTTACTCAGGTTATTTTTGTCTAATATTTAAATTTGTTTGATGATCTGAAACATGTAAATGTGACAAATATGCAAAAGATGAGGAAGGGGGACAGATGTTGACACACTACTGCAATTTTTTTGCCTCGGGCAAAAAGCATCATGTATATTAATGTGTACATACAGAATAATACTGATTCTGTTGCCTTTTTAAAAGAAAGACAGAGATGATACAAACACTGTCACCTTGAACACAAAGCTCTGCTGTATCTTGAGCCACACCATCCACTTTGCATTCACAGCCACCCACAGTCCATATCAGTACATAAGAAGAAATAATAAATAGTAAATAAACAACACAAAAATGTGCAGTGACTAGAACACAAACCGGAAATTCCTCCAGGATTTCTACAAACAATATAATTATAATAATATACAAGATAATATATCATGTTTCTAAACCCTGACCCATAAAATAACTTTCCAACTTTTTAAAAATGTAGCATTTAATGACCCTTCTGACAAAAAAATTATGACGATGACGTTACTAATCACAAATATTTGGCTTGAGGTTGTCGGTCCTAAATGGATCATTCAGGATGTGAAGCTTTTTCATGTTTGCTGTGTAAAATGAGGTACGGCTGGCCCAAAAGAGAATTTACAGCTACTGGCCTGTCCATGTAATTTATAACACTGTGTTATAAATTACATGGACATCATCATCATCACCACCACAGTAGCGATTATTCCTCATAATATGCCCCACACGTACCAACCACTGCTGTTTAAATTCACTGTTATATTGGAAAGTCTAACTCGACCAAACCCCGTGCAGAGGCTGCAAGCAGACACTATAGTGAGATATAACGTTTATATAAATAGCATTCCGCTCTGTCTAATAATAACACACACACACACGCGCACACACAGGATAGATGTTAAACCGGGCGGGCGAAGGCTGAGTGACAGCAGGTCCAGCATTATGCAAATTAGCGGCCAGATTCGGACTGTGCTCGGGATCAGCGTCTCCTTCTCCTCCCCTTCCTCCTGTCGGAGCAGCCAGTGCCTCCGTTTTCCTTCCTGAGAACGCGCGGCGCGGGCACGCTTTTCTGACTGTGTTTTCGCACGCGCCCCACACACGTATTTAATCGACGGAGTCGCCGCGTGCGCTGCGGAGCTGGCGTTCCCCGTCTGCATTCAATCTACGCTGAAGCACGGCCAGAAGCGCGGGTTCCACGGACATGCGCAGCGCGCTCACAAACCCCTCCCCCCCGGTTCAGTTAGTTAAGCCGGCGCTGATTCAAAGCATCACTCACTTCAGGACGTTAGACATGTGACACTTTAACACCTTACAGTGTGCTGTTTGCAAACTGTTGTGGCACATGTGCGGAGGGCAGTGTCCCTCTGCAGCATTCCCTTTGTCACACTGTAGAGCCGGTGTGTCTCTGCTGTGCTCTGTGCTGTGCTCGGTTTGGGGTTTAGAGAGACCGAGCTGTAAGTAGGTCGGGCTGGGCTTAAGCGGCTTAGCTACGTCAGCCTAAGCTGGGAGGAATTCATCCAAAGCCCTCCGCGGTAGGCGGGGGCCTAAACGAGGCTGGCCTAGTTAAGCCTGATTCTTATTGTGTGCAGCACAGCCTGTTTTTGTTGTGCAACGTAGCTGAGAGGGAGTCCAGGAGTAGTGTGAGAATCCATGCACTTGTTAGACATAGCCTATGTTTGATTTGGAGAGGAAGAAGACAAAGGGGGGAAATGTGACATGTATCTGAGTTAGACCAGTGTTGGTGTGTCACCGTGGACCAGGAGAAGAGAGCGGCGGGGACTGAAAAAAAGACAGGTGGGAAGAGTGAGGAGCCCACACCACTGAGTGTGGTTACTAAAGGGTGACAGCCATAGGCCAGACTTGGTCTGCGTGAGCCCAGTATGCTAGAAGATGGCATCCAGCTCTGTGTTTTTGTCCAGTATGGTGGGTAAAGCCCGCTCCTCCAACTTCACCCTCTCTGAGAAGCTGGACCTGTTGAAGTTGGTCCGGCCTCACATCCGAATCCTGGAGGAGCACACCAACAAGCACGCGGTCATCGTGGACAAGAACAAGTGCTGGGACACTGTTGCTGAACAGTACAATGCCCTGGGAGGAGACAGACCCCATCGCACAGCTCAGGGCCTCCGGACCCTCTACAAGAGACTGAAGGAGTCAGCCAAGCAGGAAGTGATGCAGAGGAGACACGCCCAGCCAGAGTACAGAGCAAGCATCTCCGAGCCAACCAGGAGAATTATGGAGATGATCCCTCACCTGTTTCACCACGTGCCCATCCACGAAAAGGACCAGGCGCTGCGCAGGTACGGTTGCACTTATGAGAACACATACGCACACACACAAGCACACACACACACACAAAGATAAAGGATAGGATAACACAAGTCACATGAGAGTTTTGGACATACAGAGAGAGAGGAGGGGCTGCCGTTCATGCTCCCAAACCCAATCATATTACTCACTGCACTCTGTCAGGCTCAGGAGGACATACTGCATGACCTGCCATCATTTACTGGCTGCTCATCAGTACATTTGGAAAATACACAAGTCTGGTTTTCACATTGATAATTCTATCAGAAACTTGGCTCCAAAATAATTATTTAGCTCGTGTTCTCAGCGCTACAAAAAGTAAGACGGTGCTGAATATCCTCATGCTGGATTAAGAGAGTACGCAGAGGAGAAAAATACACTAAATAATTCAGTTTAAAAGGCAGTCATCACAGTTAGAAATCAGAATCCTAGTGATGGAATAAGAGTGGGATCAAAAACGCTTCACATGTGTGAGGTTGTAACCACCAAGACTTGTTGCCAAATCCTTTAATTTCCTTTCACTCCCTTTAATGTTCTCTGATCATTCACCTAATCCTTTGATTGATTTACCCACCTGCAGAGGTTTCAACACACTTCATATAAACAAGATGTAGACACCCAGTAAATGCTGCTTAAGCACTCCAGGCTCACATATTTATTTATTTATTTTATCTTGTTTCTCCCATTTGTAGATTAATATACAGCAAGCACAACTCTCCCATCGAACATCCTGGCAGCAGCTCCTCTCTGGCTGGACTTCAGGATTACTCCGCATCTGTCCCAAGTATCCCCCATGAGGTGGTCCAGCTGGACGCTGAAGAGGATGTAAAACCACCGCCAGACCTTCCCATCCTCCCATCGCACACAGGACCACGGCTGGAAGGGGGCCAGGAGCGAGAGGGAGAGCAGGACTTGGGCAGCATCCATGATTATGAAGCGTCGTTATCGCCGGCTCCTTCTTCTGTCAACATCCCTCTTTCCACCTCGCCGCTGCCCTTACGCCATGAGCTCTACCCCAACGACATCTACCCTCACCACGAGCCGGACAGGTTTCGGCCTCTGCACCTGGCCAAAGAGGAGCACGAGCTGGTGCTGGCCAATCACAGGAAGGTGGCCCTGTACCTGGAGGAGAAGAGAGAGGGGCTGAAGAGGAAGCAGGAACTGGAGGAGGAACTGCTGCGAGCCAAGATCAAAGTGGAGAAACTGAAGGCAGCCCGACTGAGACACGGACTGCCCGTTTCTCTATAACAAGTATCGACATGCACTTCTGTGGTCACTGTGAGAAAGGGAGGGGCTCTGAGTAGTACAGTTTTTAAAAAAAAAAAAGGAAAGAAAGAAAAGAGCGCTTTGGAGCAGTCACCTATTTTGTTTTATTTTGGTTGTGTGAGGTCAGTTTCAGGACTTGACTTTCTTTTGGAAACATAGTGCCTCGTACACACACAGATAACCTGTTTACGTCCTGCAGGATAATTAGGATAATAAGGTCTGCTGCCATCCGTCTTTGTTTGTGCTTGTCTGTGTTAAAAATGCATCATCGTGTCCATGAGTACCAAAAGTGGAGACGAACATCTATGTAATAAAACAAAGCTGACATCGGTAACACTGTGACAGGCCAATATGTATAAAAGTCCAAATTTTGGAAGGGAATATTTGTAGTATTGACTGATAATGTACCTCAGTGGTGCTCTTCCTGCCTACACCTACCACTAGTCTCTAATTACAGGAGTGCCAGGCATAAGGCATTAATGATCTTTATTGTCTAAGATTGTTGGAAAAATATGAATGTAAGAGTTAAAGCACTTGATGTCAGTGGGAGCGACGTGTTGTTATCTCTGTGTAAAGAACATTTCCACCCATTCTGGCATCTGTAGAAATCCACTTTCCACTAGAGGTTTTGGTTATCAAAACAGTTTTTGTAGCCGCTTTTATTCATTCTGTAGACTTCCTACAAAAACCATTCATGTCGCCACAAGAGAGCACTCCAGTAGCAAATTCTAGAGATACCAGGACTAAAGCACAAGGTAAACTTTTGAAGGCCTTAATCTGTTATTGTGATAACAAAAACGTTCGAGTGAGTAATTCTCGCTGGTTGCTGAACTGTTGGCCAGTTGCGCGAACAAAAGAAGGGAGGGGCCCTGATGGTTTTTGGTGTTACTGCTATTTATTGTGAGTTCAACATTGATTGTATTGTACTGTTGTTATACAAGTGTCGTCCATTTCTCTTACTGTTTGTCTATGCATTCACGTGTTTCTATTAAAAAGAAGATCCATTTTCCTCTGGTCCTCTGTTTATTTCGAAGTCACGTGTTCCACTTTTATAGGAAGTCTTTAATCCGTCTTCTAGAGGCTGATGAAAGATCATAAGGTGACCGCATCTGCTGACATTTGCATTGTTTCACGGTGCTAACTGTTTGAGCCTTGTACATGTTGTATTTTGTTCCCATGATAGGTGGAGCCAACAATGGCGTGTAGAAGCCTTTATGCTGAATAGCTTGATGCGCCAGTGACCTCTGCTGGTCAATTTCCTGTGTACATCTGGTGGATCTGACTTCGTTTTATGTCTTTGTGTTACAGGAGTGAATGATGGCCCTCCTGGGTCTCCCCAAACCCCTCAGCCTCCTACAGGCTCAGACTCTGGCTGCAGTCAGGACGGGGCGCGTTACTTTAGTGTGGTGTGGTGTAAGGCCAGCAAGAAGAAACATAAACGCTGGGAGGGAGACGCAGTGCTGGTGACAAGAGGGCGCACAGTCACTCTTAAAGATATGGAGGGGAAGGATATCGGAAAGGGTGAGACGGACATCAACATCAAATTTTAATTGGTCACCTGTGTAGCTGTTGCATGTATTTAAAATGACAACTGCCCAATTTTAATATAGGACTATATACAAAAATCCTGAAGATAGCCTGCATTTCTTTATATTTGGCTTCCAAAGAGCCAGACGTGTAGTTTCCAGGATTTCTCAAGGATTTTCAAAGTTTTTCTTTGAACATCAGCTACTTTTTCACTCACTTTCAGTGTTGATGCAGATCTATGAATCATTCAAGCAATAAAAAGGCACCTAATTTGACGGATAAGCCAGTGTTGTGTCTACACATAACAAACAACTTGGCAAAGAAGCAATTTTAGGTACTTTATCATTAGCTGCCTGTCAGAAAAGTACATAATTTCTTTACATTTCTTTAGTCTAATCTAACAAAAATATTAAAGGTGACACAGTTTGAAAGGCATAAAATGTGATTTTTGCACCAAAAAACTCTGTTTACACATCTCAGTAAATCGCTGAACTGATTTATTTCACATTTTCCTAGCAAAATATAAAAAAATTAAGACTGACTTAAGACTCAATGAAAGCAAAGTCATCAGTACTGTGATTGAAAATATTTACCTGACATTTAATTTACTCAAGATTAAATATAAAAATAACAGGAAAATACCCAGGCTTCTGTAAAGTAAGGTATTAAACACTCTCTGCCTTAGTTGTGCATAGTCAGCCCCAAGGCGCGTTTTTGAATCATGAAACACTGGAAAATAATTAAATACTCAAATCTTAAATAAAATTCTTTAAGCATACTTTTCACACTTAACTGAAGCTTACTGCATTAAACATTAAAATATGCTAAAGTTAAGTAGATCAGTACTTGTTGATTTCTCCTAGTACATGTGATCCTGACAAGTGTGCATATGTGAACTGTAGGTAGTGGCTACAAGGTGTCGGAGCTGGCCTCGCTCTCTGAGGGAGAGACTCTCACGATTGGTGGGAAAGAGGTGGAGGTGATGGGGGTCATTTCTGCTGAGGACTTTGCCAAGGGGCGCTGTTTCCAGGAGGTCCAAACAGAGCGAGCGGAGTTAAACACAAAGTCTGCTCCACCACCCTCCTGCCGCTTGGCATTCAAACCCTTTTGCCCTCCAACAATGGTGGGTGGAGCGGGCCACAGAGAAACAAAACCAGAGGAGGAACAAACCCGCAGACCTCGCCATGACCCCCTCGCTCCAGGTGTGTAGATAAAGTTGGAGTTTGATGATGCACTAATTTATTACCTACATAAATTGGCAAAAAATATATATTTCTGTTGTATTTTAATAATATTATTTCATATCGTTTTAGGTGCACTGGTGATGCCTCGCCCTTCCGCCAACCACCAGTGGTTAAATAACAAGTCAGGGCTTCCTGTGGTCGATGTTGTGCTTGACCCACACCTGACCACACACCTGCGACCGCACCAGAGGGATGGCCTGCTCTTCCTCTACGAGTGTGTCATGGGCATGAGGTGACAGTGCTGTTTGGCTATCATCAAATGCTGTGCAAAAAACCTCTTAATCAATCTGTTGTAGCCTCACACTTAAAAAAAAATGTTGTGCTTACGTCTCTGGGCTTCAGAGCTGCAGGTTGCTACGGTGCGATCCTGGCTGATGAAATGGGTCTGGGAAAGACTCTCCAGAGCGTGGCGCTGTCTTGGACGTTGCTGAAGCAGGGACCTTATGGTGGGAGGCCAGTTGCTAAGCGTGTGCTTGTGGTTACACCTGGCAGCCTGGTACAGAACTGGGCTGCAGAATTCAACAAGTGGCTGGGCCGTGAGAGGATCAGCGTTTTCACTGTGGATCAGGTTATTCTGTTTTATAATTACAAGTTCTTGGTTCAGTTAATCATGAAACAACATGTTTTTTAAATGTGAACTCACTGCTTTAGTGCATATGTATATATCCTGTTATCCATTCTGTATTAAAGTGCATACAGCAACAAGTCACACTGCTTAAAACTCAGAAGGAACCTTCATGCTCTTAGGTACATGTCTGTGGTTTAAAAAAAATCCATCCATTTTATTATAAGCTTTCTATTTTATTCTATTGCAATAATTCTTCTCTCTTATTTGATGAGTTAATTATGTTACTCCATTTTTATTGCCGGCTTTTCTTGATTTAATATCTTTTTTGTAAATAATTAAAATGAGAACAAGTATCTGAATGAATCATCTACTTTAATCTGGAGTTTATTAAGTAATTCCATTTTTGTTCTTTATTGAAATGTGTTTAGGACCACAGGATAGAGCAGTTCGTTTTGTCCCCACTGCACAGCGTTCTTGTGATAAGCTATGAAATGCTGCTGCGCTGCCTGGAGCAGGTATGTTCTCCCGATGTCTTATAACGTTCTTTTTACGAAGAAGCTGTCTGATCTTTGTGCTCTTATCTTATAATTTCCTTCTGTTTCCAGGTCCAGAAAGTTGATTTTGGTCTTATAATCTGTGATGAGGGTCACAGATTAAAGAATAGCAACATCAAAACATCATCAGCCCTCAGCAGCCTCGAGTGTAATCGCAGAGTCATACTTACAGGTGAAAGCGAAAAGGGAGTTTCTGAAGGGAGTTTTAGGAGTTTCTGAATGGCAGCTACGACTGCTTGCAGATGTTTTATAACAGGCTGTTTTTTGTGCTTTTGAAGGCACTCCAGTTCAAAACGACCTGCAGGAGTTCTACGCCATCATTGAGTTTGTGAACTCTGGGATTCTGGGCTCATCGACTGCTTATAGAAAAGTATACGAGGAACCAATCCTGCGCTCGAGACAGCCCTCATGCACAGAGGTAATCCCGTCTCCTTTCTCTTTCCTGTGGAGTTGTTATAAAAATGTTATCTGGTGTTAAACCTGATCTTAAATCTGTTGCTGCCAACAGGAGGAGAGAGTTTTGGGAGAGGAGCGAGCGGCCGAGCTCTCTCGTCTGACCGGCATGTTCATCTTGAGGCGGACGCAGGAAATCATCAACCGCTACCTGCCTCCTCGCCTCGACTGGACGTTGTTCTGCGAGCCGTCCTCTCTGCAACGAGAGCTGTACAAGCACCTCCTCTGCCACAGAGTCTTCAGGGCCTGCCTTCAGGGCTCCACTCAAACCCACACACATCTGGCTTGCATCACCGCACTGAAAAAGCTCTGTAATCACCCCGGACTGCTCCACATCACCGTTAAGGTTATATTCTTTTATGAGCTGGCTGGCTGGGGGGACAGAAACCTGTGATCACAGTGGAAACTGTAAATATATGATCGTGAATCCCAGTCATAACCATGAACATGGGTTGTTCTGTTGGTAGGAGAGGACAGATGCTGGCTCTGTGGAGAGTTCATTATATGAGGGTCTGGCAGATCTCTTCCCAGAATCCTATTCTTCAGGAGGATTCACCATAGCTGATTCTGGAAAACTGCTGGTTCTTTCGGACCTGCTTGCCGCCATTAGACAGCTGAGCTCTTCAGACAGGTGTGTTCTTGTGTGACGCTAAGATGCTATTGGTTGTTTGGATCATCTGGATTTTTTTTTACTTTATGTGTCAAGCATTACATTTGATAGTAGGTGTGCTTCTGCAGGGTGGTCGTAGTGTCAAACTACACTCAGACGCTAGACTTGCTCCAAGACCTGTGTGTACACATGGGCTACACCTTCTGTCGGCTGGACGGAAATACCCCCACGAACCAGAGGCAGCGACTGGTCGACAGTTTCAACAGTCCCTATTCTCAGAACTTCCTGTTTCTGCTGAGCTCTAAAGCAGGTGGGGTTGGGCTTAATCTCATTGGCGCTTCCCACCTGGTGCTATACGACATCGACTGGAACCCTGCCAATGACATTCAGGTAAAATACAAACAGTAATAGTCTGAAAATCTCAAAAGTTAGGGTTGTATGAAGTCTAAAAGTGCCTTTGGTTTTATTGTTGTCCATCGTGAGCTGTATGTAAAAGATGGACATGGTAACCATGACACAGAAATATTAAAAAACACAACAGAAGTGAAAAAACCCCACAATGAAAATAAAAAAAGAACACGATGGAAATGACAGAAACCAAAACATGTGAAGGATTTCACTGAGACACACTTAAAAGAAACTAAAAATTATCAGTGTCGTTATCAGGGAGAAAAAGATCAAATAAGTCTTTAAAAAAACGAGGCATTTATAATATGGAAGTCTGTGAGAACTGATTTCCTTTGACACACTTTGGCCCAATATTTAAGGCCCGGAGGTCGTTGCTTAGCGCAGATGAAATGAGTCAAATAAGTGTGAAGCTGCCCTCGTGTACGAGTACATGCAAATCCAGCAGAGGGCACTGAATACATGTGTGTTATCCTCCACTGCAGCTTTTTTCCCCCTCTTTCTCTGTCCAGGCCATGGCTCGGGTGTGGAGAGATGGACAGAAGAAGACTGTGCACATCTACCGTCTTCTCACTGCAGGCAAGAATTACAAACAACAAAAAAAATTCTACCATATCAACAGTGTCTTAAAGTTTTCTTTCTTCCTCTCAGGCACCATTGAGGAGCGTATATTTCAGCGACAGGTGTCCAAACAGGGACTCTCTGGAACCGTGGTTGACATGGGGAAAGGGGCAGAGCACACAAGTTTCTCCACCAGTGATCTGCGAGATCTTTTCAGCCTGACGGAGACGCCCTGCCTGACTCATGACCTGCTGAACTGTGGCTGCAGCATGGACGGCACACTCAGCGGTAGGCTCACATACACGCCACACATGCTGACACCAGAGCACGAAAAGACTGAAAATCATGCCTCCTCACATCTTTGCGGTCTTCATTTTCAGCTGTCACAGAGGAAGAGGAGCCGGTTTCCGAGAGGCCCTGCCAGCTCGGTCGTCAAGGTGACCGTAAGGGGGCGGCACAGAAGCATCTCAGCATGTCCGAGCTCATGCAGTGGAGACATTTCTCCGGTGACACACACTCCTTCTCCGACCCCTACCTCGATCACGCACGAAACAACATCACTTTCGCCTTCCAGACCACCATCTCTCACACAACCCAGTAAACAACCGACTCTCGTGACGCACACTCGCATAGCTTTCTGCACAAACCTCTTCAGGTCCTCTGGACTTTGTCAGCCTCGATTTAACGTACGAATAACGGTGCACGTTATGCTGTTTCCAGTAGTTTTAAAACTGCTGTGCTCGTGAGATTCTGTCTTGCCCTAAAATATTCACATTTGTTTATTTATGCAAAATAATTTACTGTAAAATTCTACAAAATAAACATAAATGATTAAGAAATGTTCAACATTTGTTAGCGTTTGAAAAATTCTTGCTGGCGGAAGAGGCGCATATAAAATACAGATTTATATCATGGGTACAGCCATTCAACAGACATTTCCATCCAAAGGAATATTTATTATGTCATTGATAGGATTTATGTTTCTGTGGGGTGCCCAGTGAATGGAGAGAATGTGTTTACATTCAAAAGAATTTGTTTACAGCAGTTTGCTTAGTGAGAATGAGCCCCCACCCCCCTACCCATCCCAACGGGAAGAGCAAAGCATCTCTGGCCTCCACTGTCGTGCTTTAATGTCAGAATTTGTTATGCAATGACCACACACGTTACTGTGGAGCGAGCAAATCTGCTGGGCTGTCGATGTGGGCCATACTGCGATCTGTTCAGTCTATTATTTTGGATGACACTGGTCTGTTCATGCTCTTCAACACAAAGCTGCCGCGTGGGAGTTACAGCATGTAGTTTCTGTGTGTGTGTGTGTGTGTGTGTGAGTGTGTGCACACCCAGAATTCACATATGATTTGAGTCTCGGTCTGTCAGATTGACTGCGCTCCAGTATACAATGCATTTCCTTGCAGTGCAGTTATCATTTATTCGAGGATCACCACTGTGCGTGATTGTTAAGCAACTTCGTTGTATAATAAATGGGTCTCTGGGATGATAACTTTTTTGTATGCATATGACAGTTGGATGATTACGCACACACCTGCTGTTCTGTTCTGTGGACACAATGGGAATTGAAACACAACACTTCCTATGCCAGGATTCGGCCTCATATGAACGTTGCATGTTGTGCAATATATTAAATATGTCATTTTGCTATCAAATGTAGGCCCTCCGGAAGCTCATCAGTTTAGGTTGTAGAAATCACAAAGAGAAGTGCAAATATATGAAAGAAAAAGGGAAAATGATTTTTTTTCAGGAGCTATGAACCTGCCTGCAAAAGCAAATGCGTGGTTGCTAATTGTGATGTGCAGGTACTCGATAATTGACTGGTGTTGGGAATACAATTTATAGATAATTGGCTTCTACATACAGAGCCAAGATGTACACAGATATGTGGTATTATAAATTATTGTTTTAGTATACTAGTGCTCCTCAGAAACGTTCATATTTTATATTCAATAAACGTGAGGTGAAATATTTCAATGTTAGTATAGCCGGTTTTGAACGCGAGGGATCGGCGCGCCGGGACTTTTACCTGTGACTGCCATCTGATCTACTAAGCACCAAACCCACATCACTTTTTTGGGCTAAGGCCTAGCCACCAGGCCCTCGCAGCACGGGACAGTCGCTGGAGAGATGATCTGACTTGACTGGCTTGGAAACATCTTGTTGTCCCCCCTGGATGAGCAGGAGGAGGTGGCATATTGCATACTGTCAGAACCTTGAGGCGACTGTTGTGATTTGGTGCTAAATAAATGAAACTGAATTGAATTGAGTCAGCCAATTATTCAAGATTCAAAGTTTTTTTTCTACATGTGTGCTACGTGTACAGGACATACAGGGGAACTGAATAGTTCTTGAGACCAATCAAAAAAAGGGATAAATGGGATGTCCAGCTTCTGAAAAGTATAATTATTTATGAGCTTACTTCTTGGTTGGAGCTCCTTTATCACAAATTACTGCATCACTGTGGTGTAACATGGAAGTGATGAGCTTGTTGGACTGCTGAGGCATCACTGAAGCCCAAGGCTGCTTTGATAGCAGTCTACAGCTCATCTGTACTTCTGAGTAGTATTTCTGAGATCATAGATTCTCAAACGGGTTCAGGTTCAATAACAAGGTCAGCAAACTGGCAGTTTTGGCATTTAGGGCAGGTGGTAAGGTGCTGGAAAAAGAAATCAGCACCTCCATGAAGACTGTCAGCAGATGGAAGCATGAATTCTCTGAATCTAAAGTTTCCTTGTTGAAGGCTTCACTGACTTTGGCTTTGGTAAAACACAGAGGAGCAACCACTGCAGACGTCAGCAGATGACCCACCGAATCATCACACTGTACTTCAAACACCTGGAATTCTGCCCCTCTCCACAATTATTCCAAAACTTGATTTGGAAATAAAATACAAACTTTACTTACCCTGGATCATTGAGCAACAGTGAGGTAAAACTGTCTGTGGTTCAGGAGTGGCTGGATATTAGGAATATGACAGCCGCATCTGTGCATGATGGTTCCTCATGCTCCAGCACAAGCCTCAGTCAGCTCTTAGCTCTCCCAAGTTCTTGAATCAACTTTTCTTAACAATCCTCTCAAGGTCACCATCACACAGGCTGCTTTTTGCACTTTTTCCCTTCCAGTGAACTTTCCAACAACAGGCTTCCTGAACAGTGACTTTCTGCGACTTACCCTCCTGGTGGAGGTTGTCAGAGATCTTAATGTGGACAATTCTCAAGTCTGCAGTTTTCCACGTGATTGTAGCTGCATATACTGAATTAGGCTGAGAGATACTGACATACAGTATTTATACTGTTTGAATTGTAATTTATAATAAAATATGAAATGCAACACTCCTGAGTTAAAATACTGGATTTCTGTTTTCTGTGATCTATCCGATTGTTTTCTTTTTTCTCTGTATTATTGTAAGGTCTTTACCTTACAACATAAAGCACCTTGAGGCTGATTACTACTGCTGTTCTGATTAATTTTAGTCCTTTTAGTAGGTGAATAATAGAACCAAGGTTAAAAAAAACAAAAACAAAATTCTGCTGATGTGTGTAATGCATCAGCAGAATTTTGCATCAATCATCCAGGTAAGTAAATCTCCAAAAGTTGATTCTGTTCATCTGGACGTAGCGTTTTCAGTGGGAAACACTATGTCCAGATGTACTGATATGTGTAACATTCACCAACTTAGTTCAGGCACTATTAAACACAATTTCAGGCTAATCTGCCTGAAAACTTGGTGACCTCGTAAAGTAAGGACAGCATCTTCACCACAATTGAAAGTCCCTGAGTTCAGACATTCAAAAAAAGAGACCTGAGACAGAAACCAGTGGTGGCTTAGCAACTGTCACCAAGCAACTTACTATGGGTCCTGCTGCAGCTTGGCTTTGCTGATGTAAGATGCTGTTTGTTGCTTCAGAGCAATCGCATTTTGCGTCGCATCTCCTCGCTATTGTTATCGGACACGTGCCGGACTGACGAGTGTCACTCTTCCAAACAGGATATTGATCCTAATCAGGTCTTTGAGGCCATGTGCTGGTGGGTGCGTGAGGTGGAATTTGTCTCTCTCTCTCTCTCTCTCTCTCTCTCTCTCTCTCTCTCTCACTCTCTCTCTGTAAAGCTCTTACTGGCTGCCGCTGGCTGAACCTCCAATCCCCCATTTAAGCCGAGTTCCAGCTCGACGATTTAAAGGGTGAATGACTTTCCGCCGCTGGAGGGGGAAAAGGGACACGGTGGTTTTGATGGAGACAGATTAGACACTTAGTCCTTGTGATCCCAGGACCTGAGTGGAAGATCTAACTACACTGTCACAGCTGGATAGGCAAACCTCTGATGTAACCCCCACTGAGGTTGCATTTCCCATATTTCATTCATTAATAGTCAAGGTGTCTCTGACATCAAAGCTGGATAAATGTTTCAGAAATATTCAGACGCTTTTGCATCAGCATGGACACCAGATGCCATCTGTGCTTCTTATTTAGGATTCAGGATGTGAACTCGATGCTTGGTGGCTCCTCTGTGGACACACTTGAGCTTTAGCAGATTTATGTAGTTGCTACCTAGCAAAGAATTAACAGTTTACATTGGTGAAAAGCAGACTGCCCTTCTGAAACAAATGTTCACCACCAGTTAGCTGGAATCCAATGGACAATATTGATCACCCTACTTATTCTCTGATTTTCTGTGGTGCTTCTTTTGTTATTGTTCCCATACTATTCTCTGGATAGCTTTACAGGATTAGAAATAAAGGGCATAAAATATAGAAAATATTAGTTTAAAATCCTATAATCAACTTGATTTTAAAATGTATTCTAGCAGCAATTGCATATGCAGAAAAGCCAGTTAAATAATAGATGTTAAATTGGTTTATAAAATCTGTAAACTTGAGGGCCACATATTTAAGATTGTGCTCCTCCGTCTGGTTTCTCTTTATCTCGCTACTTAACAGCTTACACACAGATTTGATTGTCTCTCAAACCTGAAGACAATATTCTTGGTCTACATCACAACACTTTTGTGGGTAGCATGAGGTTTGGGAAACATTGCTCCAGGAAGGTGCTGGGTTCAAATCCAAGGCGGGTCTTTTGTGTGTATAGTTTGCATGATCTCCCCGGGCCTGTGTGGGTTTCTTCAGGTACTCTGTCTTCCCCTCACAGTACAAAGACATAAATCAGATAAGGTTAATTGGTGATTCAACTGCAGGTGTAAATGTGAGTAAATGTGAATTGTTGTCTGCGTTTACACATAACATCACAGATTGACAATCAGTAAATGCAGTACGTGCTGCCTGACTTGTACAGGTTAATGCTGGGAAAAAAAAAAATATTGTCAGATTAAAACCAGTTGACAAACCTAGACAACAACAAAAACTCAATTCAACTTCAGTGTAAATTCCCAAAAGCAAACATTAAAGCTAAAACTGTTTCCTGGTCTTTTATGTGTATATTTACTCTAGAAGTGCTCAGCTGGTTTCTCCTCAGCCTGCACCAGCATTTACGTTTCATTTCATCTTTAACCATGACCAACTATCATTACTACACTTCCTCCAAGAGACATTCTCCCCAAGTGTAGCATCACTCTTTAAATTGTCTGCTGCGTCACGTTTTACACCAAAGTGACCATCAGATCAGACTGGGATTAAGCCGAGGTTGTACTGGGTAGCTTCCATGCATGAGCAGCACCTTCATCAAACTCTGTTTTGTATTAGGCGATAGGAAAAAAAAAAATAGGTCACTTCTCACTCTCTCGCCATCAACATCACCCTGCCAATCTGCAGCCAGCCAAAATGTAACCCTTCCCTCAATCCCCTCCTCCTGACCCTGGGCCTGCTCCAGCACTTAACAAGGATTTAATGTTTCCCAGTCATCTGTCAAGCAGATCAGAGCTATAATGCAGAGCAGCAGGTCCCGCAGATGAGAGCGCAGCCCGTCAGTCCTGAAAGTCCGGAAAAACAACAGTCGGGGGTGGGCTGCATAATCCGACAATTACTGTAATAACCCTCAGTCGCTCAATCCCTCACTCAAAAAGTGCTTTTCCTAATGAGAATCTCATGTTTGCGAGTTGAATGCTGTTTACAAGTTGAATGCAGTCTCTCTGGACATTTGCATATGTTGTTAGAGAGGTCATTCATAAAATACTGCTTTTTACAATCCGTTGGCAATATGCTGCTGCCAGCTGATCTCAGGGCAGCAACAAGCTTTTATTTAGACATTTCTGGCAGAAAGGAGATTCTCTGACAGGAAACAGAAAATATCACTGTACGATGATAATGAGGGTGTTTGACATGATAGTTATCAGTTTCTTAACCCAGCGACTGCTGAATTGCAGCTAATAAATCTATGTAGCCAGGGCGTGTTGATTCTGTGATATAAAACTGTTATCAGGTGCAGCCACTCCTTTTCCTTCAGAGCTCGTTCAGCATCTGGTGCAGCTTCATTCACTATAGTATTTGTGCTAATTAGATGGAACAAATCTCTGTTTTTGTCTTGCATGTGCTGATAAAACAGTGAATTAATAATTAGTTAAATATTTTGGGAAATATTGCACAGCTTTTAATATGTGATTAACCTAACCAGGAAGTTTAGTAAATTAAAATAAACCCATTAAATGCTACTTCTTAATGTGTGATATTTATTAGCTGCTTTATGCCATGTTAAAGGTCCATATTGGGAAAAACTAGGATTTGGGAATAAAAAGCTCCCTTTGTTTGTTCCATGATGATATGAGACATGTCTGTTAATCATCTGTCAGGTTGGCCAGGCAGCAGCAGAGGTGTGGCCCATTTATGCTCAAAGAACTTTCTCAACGCTGATACATGAATAATGGTAATTACTGACTCATCCATATAAAAAATAAGCCAGCATCTGTTATAGGTTAGAGCAGAGTTGAGCAGACACAATGCGGATTCACCTTCATTTTGTACAGGCTCACAGTTAAAGACTTGTTTTTGTTATCAGTTAAACTGTTACTGTATTCTACAAAAGGGGATCTCTATTTACAATCATGTTAGACAAAAGAAAGTGGCAAAAGTTAACACTAAAGGTAATTTTTTAAATCATTATTTTACTTTTCAGTCAATTAATTACTAATAGCTGCAGCTCTGGTTCAGTTTAATTCAGTTCAAGAAAATCCCACCTGTCAGGTGACCCCCTATGAGCAACAACTCGGCAACAGTGGAAAGGAAAAACTCCCTTTTAACAGGAAGAAACCTATAACTGAACCAGGCTCAGGGAGGAGCGGCCATGTGCCGCCACCAGTTGAGAGTGAGGAATACGGGACAAAGGCACATGGGAAAGAGCCAGAGATGAATAATAACGTAATAATCACTATAAACACAGTGACTGAAAAAAGGTAAATGAAGAAGAAACAGCGCATCAAGGGAAGCCCCCAGCAGTCTAGGCATCACTAATGAAGGATTCAGGGTCACCTGATCCAGTCACTAACTATATGCTTTATCAAAAAGGAATCTTAAAAGTAGAGAGGGTGTCTGTCTCCCAAATCCAAACTGGGAGGTGGTTCCACAGAACAGGGCCCTGAAAGCTGAAGCCTCTGCCTCCCATTCTACTTTTAAATACTCTAGGAACCACAAGTAAGCTCGCAGTCTGAGAGCGACGTGCTCTGTTGGGATAATAGTACCATAGTACTGAAAGCTTTTTGTGTTCTTGACACACGCCTGTTGCTTTCAGATGGTAAAAGTGTAGGTGGAATGAACAATACTTGTGGTTGTTCCCACTTGCTTCTGAACATTGCAGCACAAATGTTGTGTACAGAGAAAAACCTTTTATGTGAACTGGTTGCTGTTAACATGTCGGCTTTACAGTATGCTGTCTGCAGGGTAAGAAAAAACCAGAATGTGAAAGGATGAACTTTTCAAGGATACACTGTAGGTCTGCAGTAAGAATGCGTTCTCAAACACACAAAGAAGGAACATATTGAGATTATCCGTGCTTTTCAAGTTCACGTATACAAACTCTGGAACTCAAAGCTGTGTTGTTGTTTTTTTATCCTCACACTGAACAGCATATTTACAGTATGAAGGACCGAGCTCTTCATCCCGCTGTCTCCCTCCATCTGTTATCCTCAAGGACGTTTGATCAGACCAAAGCAGTTCGGATATGCTCTATTCATGAGAGTTTTTATTATGCTCACAACCGTGACCTGCATGCATGGGCTTACACAGTGCTCCCATATTTATTTAAACTACACCTGAATGCACTGCATGCATAATTTATTTGAACAGAAAATGGGCAATATTCTGAAATGTACTGGTAAAAGCTTGTTTTCATCTGCAGTCCTTGAGCAGTTGCTCTTAATGAAGTGCAGACAAATTTACATTGTTTAGATTCCAAACATTAAAGATCATAAAGCAATTGATCAGAACTTATATAATCTTTTTTTCTGACCTTCTCACAAATGACAGATTTCACAAAAAGAAAATGCTGTAGGTACACAAGGGAGAAGGATCACAAGTGATTTCACCACCAGGCATTTGTGTAAAACACATTTTTCACAGCAGAAACTTTATGAAACTTGAGTGTCCGAATGGTCATTTTGATTGCTTTATGTTTATATTACCACTAAGGTCTAGATATTATTGTTTTTATTGCAGCTGGTTTAACTTCTGCTTGTCATGGTATTAAATTTAACCTACATACTGAAAGTATGTAGTATGTAAGGTTGTTTTTTTTTTTAATAAACTCTGAATTTCCAAATTTTCAAGGGAATGGTGCAAAGTGAAAGCGGTTGTTCTTTTCCTCTCTTTGTCACGGGGCTAGATGGAGCCATGCTTTTATGATATTTATACCAAGTTCTAACCCTACCATCTGAATGTTACAGAGGAAATTGAGACTCATCAGACCAGCCAGAGTTTTTCTAATCTTCTGTTGTCCAGTTTTGGCGATCCCATGTGAACTTTAGCCTTAGTTTCTTACTGTTAGCTCAGCGTAGTGGAACCCAGAGTGGTCTTCTGCTCACGTACTCCATCTGCTTAAAGGTTTGATGTGTTCATGGATGCTCTTCTGCATATCTTGGCTGTAGCGAGTGGTTATTTGAGTTACTGTTGCTTTCCTATCAGCTCAAAGCAGCCTGGCCATTCTCCTTCAACATCAACAAGGCATTTTCCCCTGGAGAAGTGTGGCTCATTAGATATTTCCTCTTTTTCAGATCTTTCTCTGTAAACCTTAGAGATACCTTACAGATAGCAGATCAGCAGTTTCTGAAATACTCAGACCAGCCTGTGTGGCACTAACAACCATGCCACATTTGAAGTCACTTAAACACATTTCTTCCTCATTCTGATGCTCAGTCATTGTGATCATGTCTACATGCCTAAATGTATTGAGTTTCTGTCATGTGACTGGCTGATATTTGCATTAAGTGCAGTTGAATAGGTGTCCCTAACAAAGTGGCCAGTGAGTGTAACGGTGACAGTAATCAGAACCAGATTGATCCTGGAAGGTTTCTAATATGAAGTGTAAATGTGTTACAAACCTTTGGTTGAATCCTATAAAACAAATTTCAGCAGTGAAGCTTCTCTATAGGAGCAAATCAGTGTCACAGGCTCTGCACACATGTGTAATGCTGTGGTGCTGAACCGCATGTCACTGCCGCACAGTCATTTTAATATCATCTGAGCTGCCGCACACCGTGCGCATGAACCAAAACAGTGAGTACCCAGCACATCACGGCTTTGCATCCACTCTCCCATGCTCTACTTGTGTGACCTCCCCCCGCCCCCACCCGTCTATATAAACTGCAGGGAAACCCCATCAGGGCATTAAGAGACTTCACTCAGCTGGAGATTACCGAGGGATGAGGCTGGAGACACATCAAGAAGGCAGCAGCTGTAAATTTCGCTCCGGGATTTACCCAGAAAGTGTGTTTTATTTGTATTTTTGGAAATGCACAAATTAAACTTTGAAACAGGTTTAAGCAGCATATTGAGGTCGTGGGCGCTGAGTTAATGAAGTAGACACCAACAGGGGGGAACTTCTGATTATCTGAGACTAAGTTTAGGTACCTTTAATCTCAGAGAAACGAGACGCTTCTGGTTCACCTGAAGAGGATAAAAAGCTTCTGAAGCGTCTTTTAAGAAGTAAGAAGGCTGTTTGTTTCTGTGCTGGAAGAGGTTTAATCCCACCGCTGTGTATAATCCAGTCCATCCTGATTTTGCCGCCGGCACCATGCTGTCCAGTGTGCGCCGTCACAGCCTCCGCCTGCAGAACGAGCTCCACCGGTGGAGCATCTGCGACGCGGGCAGCCACCCGCTCTCGGACAGCCTCCTGGCGAGGGTCCCTGCCTGCATCTCTCGCTCCAAATCCTGCGCCAGCTCCGCCGGGGAGTCGGACGGGAGCAGAGGGAGCTGGTCCTCCTCGGACTCAGTCATCTCCACCGACTCCGCCGGGGAGCACTCCGCGGAGCCCGGGAGACCGTATCGGGTGGTGCTGCTGGGGGCCAGCGGGGTCGGTAAGACGGCTTTCGCCAGCATCTTCGCCGGTGCAGCGGATAGTATGGACAGCGACGACTGCGAGCTCTGTGGAGGTGAGAGAGAGACCTTATTAAAGTGCCCGAGAAAGTTACACTTCTATACTTTCTGTAATAGATAGATAGATAGATAGATATAGAGATATATAGATATACACATATAAATAGAAACCACAAAGTAGTAAAGATAAATTATAATTCTTCTACTTTGCTTTGTATAGTGCATATTTGTATTTGCATAGTATTATTGTTAGGTCAGCTGCTCTGCTATAACAGTGTAAATTTCCCACCTATGTGATTAATAAATCTTATCTATAATAAAACCTTAGCACTTCAGTTATTCTAATAATAATGTTGTTTGACGTTTTGCTGATTTCACTAAGATCTAAGTGTTTGATTCCTGTTTAAATTCAGATGAACTGAGTGAAAAGGAAATTGAAGTGGATGGAGAGCCTGCCTCTATAACTCTGATTGACACCTGGGATTCACAGGTGAGTTTTTTTTACAAAATGAATCAAAGAAGAGACTTCACCTGCCTGTGTGTGAGCATACTAAGCCCTGTGTGTGCTTTGCAGACTGACAGTGAATGTGTGTACGAGCGCTACATGCAGACTGGGGATGCCTACCTGTTGCTGTACTCTATCACTGACCGGGCCTCATACCTGAGAGCTTCTGAGCTCCGGATAACCCTGCGTCGCTTCCGCCCTGCCCAGAACACACCGATCATCCTCGTGGGGAACAAGTGTGACCTGGTGCGACGCAGAGAGGTGTCAGTGAGCGGTAAGGATGCCTAATCTGAGTCTGTTTATGCTTCTCTTTTTTTGATGCTGATGAAGTACCTGAAACTATCTCCTCCCTGTTTCAGAGGGTCGCGCTTGTGCCGCTGTGTTCGACTGCAAGTTCATCGAGACCTCGGCCGCCATGCAGCACAACGTCTGGGAGGCTTTCCGCGGCATAGTGCGACAGCTGCGTCTACGACGGGACTCCAAAGAAGCCAACAAACGCCGCAGGCACAGAAGCTGCACTACCCGCCGAGAGAGCCTCCCTATGAAGGCCAAACGTTTCCTTGACAAAGTGGTGGCAAAGAACAACCCCAGCGTGGCGTTCTGGCTGAAATCCAAGTCCTGCCATGATCTCTCTGTGCTGTAGGAGCCTGATGGATGAAGCCAGATGTACATCACACCTTTGAGCAGGAGAACAAATTACTAGGTGGAGGATAAGCCTACTTCTGAGGTGGCTACAAAGTTGGATGGTTCACACGCAGCCTTCACGGTGTTCACATCCACCCTCCACACAGCCGGGACGGTGTTAGGAACACGTTGCAGTCCAGCGCAGACTGAGAGGACTCGGCTTAGATTGTCTGCCTTTGAAATGAACTTTGTTAGAGGCCTCGTGTCTGTGTGACAGAAACGTCTAAGAGATTAGAGACCAGCTGATGGAAACTGAGAAAAGGAAGTGATTTATTTATTTATTTGTTTGTTTTGTTGTTTGTGTTTCGAACAAACTCATTTTAAGAGCCTTTTCTCTCCTTTCTTCTCTTTTTTCCTGATCAGTTTGCTCCGATTCTTGCCAAATTTTGACTGTTGATCCCAAAGTGCTATGATTTGTAAGCTACTTTGTGCAGTTAATGTCTTTGATTATGTGTACGATGATCTTTTGACAGTTACTTTATTTATACGTGTCGTATTTTGCACTTGTTGTACATAAAAACCAGATTGCTAATGTATCTTTTTTTTGTTTTAAGTGTTGCTTGATGAAATAAAGTGACATAACAGCATTTGGAAGGGAAAAAATAACACTCTTTTGTCTGCCATCTCCACATCACTGATGAGAAATGATAATGGGTGACTCAGCTTTGACACAAAGGGGACACACTTGCACAAATAGGGTCTCGCAGCAACACTGCGCTGATGCAGGATGAGTCAGGTGGTGACATTAAACCTGAACTTACTTCAGTAACATTAGTCCCCTGTGCATCTGATTGGGTACGGTGATTTGGCTCCCAGTGTGGCACCTGACAACCTCCCGAACTCGGTTTTGTTGGGAAAGCGGTCAAATGCAGGAAAATGTGTTGCCAAGGTAACATTCAGAGGAAGTGTGTGTGTTTGGTTCAGAGAGCGTCAGGCAGATGGTGTTGGCCGCAATACCGGGCTGTGTGCACGTACAGAGCCACGCATTACATAACAGAGTCACTTCCAGCTTCATCCGCTGAACCATCGACACTCCAGTCATAGGTTCTGGTTAAATAGTGGGGCCTGTGAAACAGTGACTCACTCGCAGCCTGTTTTCCTACAGAGTTGCACAGTTTTGTGGTTTGTGTCCAAGCAGCTCTCCACAGCTTGTAAACCTCTCAGCTCAGGATGACAGCTTTATGCATCAGGTCATATAACAGATAATTCCAGCTGATATGTGTGAGGTTGGGTCATAAAGATGAAGATAGAGGGGGAAAAAAACAAAAACCTGTCTTGAGACACGCCTTCTTTTTCCTGTTTTTACAGTTTCATTTGCGTCTTGACCTCCTGAATTGACCTCAAAGCTTTGCATTCCCATGAGGCAGTGGATTGTCAGTGCAATCAGCGCGCCGGTCCTATTGTCTACACACAGCTCCTTATCAGACTGCTGATGGAAAATCTGCCAGGAAGCATAGCAGTGGTGCATAGGTCAAAGTCTGAGAGGTAATCAGAAACTTAAACAATGAGCAGCGAAGAAATGAGAACGATTACACAAATTTACCCCCCTCTTTTTCCCCGCTTCTTGTTCTATTTTTGTCCAGAATTCACACAGATGCCGGCTAAAATTCACAAATGCTTTGCTTAGACGTTCTTTTTAAAGAGTTTGTTGTTTTACAAACATTAATAAGTACTCTACAAATCCACAAGCAGTTGAGTGTTTCAATAAATTCACCATCTTACTTTAATAGACAGGTGTTTTATTGAATTCTTTATTTATAATTGTTCTTTTCTTCCTGTCTTTGTCGCTCTTGTCTTCTTCTTCCCCATTGGCCAGTTTGGCAGAAGGGCAGGGTGATTAGACAATCATTAGATCCAATAAAACATTGCTGGTTAGCGCCTGGTTAACGTTTGACCAGGACAGGATGGAGCTGCTCAGATCAGTCTGACGAGTGTCTCAGTTGATCTCTCCTTTAAGGTAAGACACCTCGCTCTCTTGTCTCCCAAGTTTCAGGTTTGTTTCAGGAGAATTGAGAGAATTATTTTTCGGGCGTGTCCCCAGAAACAAACAGGACTGCTTGGGTTGTTTTTTATAGATTGTGCGATGACGGGTTTAAAATGTTCTCAGATTATCGCTGAAGTGCCGTGATCTTGACTTGACTTTGGCAGGGCCTTAGATAAGGTGTTGGCATATTTTACTGCCTTACTGCTCTCCTTCTTCCTGGGTTGTTCTCAGCATTTTAGAATAGGAGGAAGGTAAGTGAATGGGACTTTAAATTTGGTATTATAGCAGCTGAATTTAGCCAGACAAAGGTCATCCAATGATTGATCTAAGAGGATAAAGCGAGAGGGGCCTGTAGCTTTGGATCCATGTTTGTCTATTTATCCCAGCTTCAATTTAATCAAGTGTCAAACGTGTGATAGTTTCTCCTCTGGATACCAGTTAAGTCGCTGTAGGTGGACGTTTAGAAACTGGTGACACTGCTGGGGACTTGTCAGTTAAAGGTCTGCTTCGCTGCAGATGTTAGTTAACAACATGGAGACAGATATTCGTATAAAATGCAGAAAACCTGCAGACAAATAAGGTGTTCAGACAGTGGGGTGACTTCAAAAGTGTCCTTTGGTACAAAAAGGTCATTTGGCTTGACTCAATGTCACCTTCACTCAACCCTTTGACTTTACCCTTCTGTTTCGCTTGCACTTTACAGCTTCAGAATCTCTACATATCTCATTTACCAACTTATTACTGATGTATGAGTTAAGCACAGATCTAAATGAGTTAAAAGTGTGATTTTTCTTTAATTGTCAGTAGCAACTGTCACATTATTTCTTTAGTAAACCAGCATTACTCTGGCCTTATAACTTGGATGCTTTTGCATTCAGTGTATTTAATGTAGTGCATTTTGGGGGGGAATGGTTGTTTTAAATGCAAAATGCAGGAAAATCTACAGATTCATTGAAGTTATAATGTTTATTCAAGTGTCTGAGGAGACAGCCCCAAAGTCATTGCACTGGTTTGGCGTCATATACATATATATATGTGTGTACACTCACTGTACAGAAAGAGAAAGACTCATGAACACCTGACACTGCTTTAAAAGGCACCGACTTTCATTTTCTTCTGCGCACTCGGGTGGGTGGTTCACCTGGTTGTGAAGGTGGAGTCCCATGTGTCAGCACTTCAGCACAAAGTTTGCACAAAGAGAGATACAGTGCACATGTGCAGATTCAAGGGCAGAGGACACGCTTTCTTTGTGAGACTGTGGACATTGTACATCAATGACACACTGCACTGAATGGAGAAACGGGTTGAGGGGGTTTAAAGGTTCCTCTGTGGAATTGGTAATAATCCACTACATGTTTTTTTAGTGTTTCTGCAACAGCAGAGCACAGTGAATATTTTCCACAAAAATTACATAACCTCCGAAACCTCCTTAAACATTTATTTTCTAACCCTCCTCCTCGTCTTCCTCTTCCTTCTCAGGCTGTGATAATGACACCCATGGTGCATCTGTTGTTGCTCCCGCTGCTGTTCAGCATTGTGAGTACACGAGCGCCGGCCAACTGCTGCTGCTGTTCTTCAATACATATTCAAATGCATGAACCTGTTAAAAGATCTGTGAAATAGTCAGCGTTGATTAATGCTACACGGGGAGCGCATGAAAGAAAACGCTTACAACTATCAGCAAGGTTAGCAAAGAGTTTGTGAAACAGCCCTTAGTGACTCATTTTAAAACACTCACAGAAAGGGTTGCTAAACGGAGCGTGGGCCCTTTGTCTGTAGACTTTGCTCTCCCATCATGTAGTCGAATATAAAAATTCCTCCACTGTTAAGTCATTTTGGTTCAATAAATAACTGGGCCGTAAATACTGCCCTCAATGCTTGACTGATTTCAGCGGAGCTAAAGCTAAAATGGCAAATTTAGGTATGAGTGTGAGAGGTTTTCATTTTTTCTTGCCCTTTTCTGTACTCGATGACCTTTAACCTCTATTTCTGTGCTGTCATAGGCTGGTGGGAAGGATCTGGAGGAGAAGAAGGGCCCCTTTGAGAACACAGTCCTGGATGTGCCAGAGGCGACTCCAGTGCCCTATCCTTTGTATCAGGTAATATAAGCATACTACACCAGCATCTCTGCTGGTGTAGTATTGTCCAGTTTTAAGGTGGATGAGCTGCACATGTGCCATCTGCTCCATTTATCAAACACCTCAGTCAGATAAGTGTCACTAAACCAGAACCTGCACCTGAGAAGTTATCTTATCTTAATCAAGATAGGAAAATAATAAAAAGTAAAAAAAAAACCCTGAATATAAACTATTGTTGCAGATCTTTGTTGCTTCGTTATTGCTCCTCTGTCGGCCACCTCACAAGCCTTCACGTTTACTGTAAAAGTTTGGTAACATCATCATCATCATCATCATCATCATATTGTTATTTCACTAGCTGGGCCCATGTCCTCATTTTAGGTTTGACAGTGTTTTAGTAGATAAAGGTGAATGGCTTGGATGTGAATTGAGCTGCGGTTTGGAGAAGCCCTCGAAGGGGACTTGTGGCAGCTCCTGGGCCTAGCAGATCCCCATGTACTAAATACAAGGGAAGAAGTTAAAGAATTAAAAAGGGGAGGGAGGGTGGGGCACGTAAACGAGAATGAACAGCTTGTAGAACTGGGGGAGCATATATAGATAAGAACCGGAAGGAGCGTGTTTGGAGGCGTGGTCCCGCTCCTGAAATTTCGATACTTTATCTCCAATAAACTCTTGCTCTCCATCAAACTTCCCTTTTAATCAATCAGTCGTCTATTTGCAGCAGCTGTAGCTTTGCAGATATTTAACACTTAAGCTGGGTTTTTTGGATTTAAAGTCAGACTTCCTGCTGCACTTTGGTTCGTTCCATCGGTTCGATTGGTTTCATTGCCATTTCTTGCATACCGTGCAGTCACACTGTTCCCACAACAGCTCAATAGGTTTGAGGTCCGGTGACCATGCTGTGCACTCCATAATGAGCTGACTGCTTCCTCTCTAATTGTCCTCACACAGTTTGGAGCTGTATTTGGGGCCACTGTCCGGTTGTTGGAGAAAACTGGCTCTACCGGGTAGCCAGTTTCAGACGTAACTCTTTCTTTTTAGCTCAACCTAAAAGATCAGCATCCTGGCATCACCTTTTCCCTTTCTGTTGACTCTGTGGGTTTTGTAGGTACCATTTTAGTGTCTAGAGCAGGGGTGGGCAATCTCAGTCCACGAGGGCCGGTGTCCCTGCAGGTTTTAGATCTCACCTTGGGTCAACACACCTGAATCACATGATTAGTTCGTTACCAGGCCTCTGAAGAACTTCAGGACATGTTGAGGAGCTAATTTAGCCATTTAAATCAGCTGTGTTGGTTCGAGGACACATCTAAAACCTGCAGGGACACCGGCCCTCGTGGACTGAGATTGCCCACCCCTGCTCTAGAGAGTCCGAACAAGTTTGACCTGTTCTGTGAAACCAGGTGCTACACCCATCTCCTTTTTTGTAAACGTCCACATGGAATACATTTTTACTTCCTAGAACAAGAAAACTCTGACTGGCTCCAGGGGGAAGTTTTTCTTTAACCGCTCTGAGTGCATAATCACACCCACAAAGCATGCAGTTCCAGACGCTCAGCACTCAATCAAATTTATTAATAAAACAAGAAGCAGCAGAAAGCGCAATTCTCCACCAAGGCAGCTCACTCTCTGGACAGTGTTTCCTTTTAAGGGAACTTTATTGGATTTTGTATATATTCATTATGTTTTCTCTTCTTCTTTTTAAAGTACTTTAAGAAATTTATAGTGCAGTAAAAATCAGAGAAAAGTGGTATAACAGATGCTTACTTTGAATACACAAACATTATGTAGCAGTAGCGATGTAGCACATTATGGAGTGAACCTGAAAGAAAGGCAGATGTGAAATGAGAGGTCAAAGGTCCACATTAATCTGATATTTAGAATGCCCATATTTCATTCTCTGTATGCTCTGTATACCTATGTCATCAAGACAAACAAGGGCAGTAAGAAACAGTTTTAAACAGCTCTGCATTATTATCACTTTGACCTTCACATCAGTCCATTTACCTTTAAGGTCAAATGTGACATTATATTTGAAATCTTTATACAGTGCTTTCTATATGTTGACACAACACACCACACTTGTGAAAATCATATTTTTCATCAATTTTTAATGATTAAATCTCAAGATGACCTTGAAGACCTTGGTGGATGTAAGCCAGATTTTAACTGATCGTTAACGTGACCCAAATCTATATCCCTATGAAGTTTGATCACAATTCATTAAAAACTTTTCGAGCTATCATGTTTACAGAAAGAATGACGTGCAAACAATACCAAAAACACAAATTCCTTGGCAAAGGTAAATCATTTTTACATTTACTAGCTACAGCTGTCTTCAGACGCACTGATGTAATTGGATGGGATTTACATCGATTAGACTGTTTTAGAGAGCAGGTGGGGGGTCTGACTCACAGGAAACGGTTTGGGCCAGAATCAAACCCAGACCTCGGCAACCTTTTGGCATATGAGTCATCTGCTCAGCCAGGTGAGCTGTAGCGGCGCCCAGATGCAATGAATTTTCATTGAGTAACATGCTGATGGTAAAGACTGCTGAAAGTGGGGCTCTGTACTCCTTTACAGATATCCCAATAAATGTTTCCATGAATCATTTTAGGCATTTTGTATGTATTTTGGTTCATTTTAATGTTATTTCAGTTTAAAAAATAGATACATGCTTCTTTGAAAAATAGAGATATTTCTAAACACCCCATTCTTTTAGTGTAGCCTCTGATCTGGACCAATGGCGACAGCAGCTGGATGTTACTTAGTGGTGATACATTAATATTAACATTTAACATTTAGCACTTTTACTTTTGTGCACTTTTACTTCAGTGGGGTTTTACAGCAATCCTTGTGTTTGTATTTGAGTATTGTTGCATTTATATACTGGTTTAAAATGCAGAAGAGTACTTCTTCCATTAATGCCTGCCAATCAGAAACTTGCAGTCATACTCAGATTAACTGTCAAGTATGTGATCTTTTAAGGAAGTTATGGTGTTTTCCCCTTTTTTCACTAAAAAAGTTACCACTTTTTTGTCTGAGATCAAATGAAACTCAAGAAGCGATGAACAGACCTGGTTTTTGTGGTCAAAGTGTCCTGATTTTTCTCGTCTGCTTCTTTCACTCCTTAGTTTCAGGTGACAGATCCACACGTTAATGACTTCAGGCTGAGTGGAGAAGATGTGCAAGATATTAGTATTTCAAAGGATGGGTGGCTTTATCTGGAACAACCTCTGGACTGGTCGCGAGAGAAGCAGTTCACTATCATGGTAACACGATATCTTTATTCAAACACATGGAAAACTGTGCTCACATTGCATTAGGCACACGGCACACACACTCGTGTATAAAAACTCATGTGCACAGGTGGAGGCACTGGCAGATGAAGAAGTGGTGGAGGGCCCGATTGATGTGACCATAAATGTTTTGGATGTCAACAACAAAGCACCGTACTTCAACCAGAGTGTCTACACAGCTGTGGTTCGGGAGAATACCCCAGCAGGTTGTGCACACTTCTACCTGTTGTGACTTTTTTGCTTTGCATATTTTTTTTTATCCTCGCTCGCTCTTTTTTTTTAAGTACTTATGAAAGAACAGGTGGCCTTACATCCAGTTCATCACGGGCAGTAATAATAGCTGCCCCCTGCTGATTTCAACACTTTCATCTTTTTTAAGTAAACCTTTGTGCCAAAGAGTACACGTGATTTAAGGAGTTTGCATGTTTTAGTCCATAACCTGCAAATTACCTGTGCTATTCATTTTAATGAGAGCGATTTTTCAAAGCAGATAAAAGAATTAGAGGTTCATTTCTCCCCACAAGGCTTTAATTTTAAGTGATTATGAAAATCAGCTTGCAGAGGTCTTCAGTGCAGTCGGGCATTCATCACAGTGGATGTTTGGTCTTTTTCATTTTGCCACTGAATGCTTTCTGCTCAAACCTGGGACTTTAAACTCAAGCTGTGAAGCCAAGTTTGTTTAGATCTACACATTTGAGTTTTAAACTTAAGTCAAAAATGAAAGAGTTTTGGGACAGTATTGTGGCGTGGTGGTAGCACCATTACCTCACAGCAAGTAGGTCCTGAGTTTGAATCCTCCATCTGACCTTTCTGTGTGGAGTTTGCTTGATCTCACCAAGTACTCCAGCTTCCTTCCACAGTTCAAAGACATGCAGTTAGTTGGGTTAAGTTAATTGGCCCATAGGTGCAACTGTTTCTCTGTATTGGTCATGTGACATATTGCCAATAGTGTACCCCGCCTCTCTGCTAATGGCAGCTGGCTCCAGCCACCCTACAACCATTAATTTGAAAAGTGGAAGGACTTTTAAAAAATTTTTTGATGTACTTTGAAATATGTTTGGTGTTAAATTAAAGTGCAGCTAATGTGTAGCTCAAAGGATAAAGCATGCACCACTGTAGGTTTTTAAGAGAACCCTTTAAAGGATTCCTTCTATGCATGTGGGTTAAGCAGTATTTCTTTAAGTAGACTTTAAGTAGTCACCATACCCGTCTCTATGATTTTAACGTCAGTTTTCTGTGTGGCTCTAGCTGTCCCATTTATCCGAGTGTTTGCAACGGATCAGGATGACCCGGAGACTCCAAACGCTCGTCTGAGATACAGCCTGGTCAGCGAGATCCCCAGCATACGAGACACAAAGCTGTTTCAGATCAACCCCGACACTGGAGAGATCTCCACCACAGAGCAAGGTAGCACCAAAGTTCTCACAGTTCCTCCCCTGGAGAGGGAGGGAGTATGTAATCCGTCTGTCTGTTAGCAGTGCAGCGTCCACAGTTTTACGATTTTCAATAACAGCTCGAGCTGATCTGATTTTAGTGAAAATCAGGTAAAGGTCACACAAAATGTCAAAATCAGGAAAATCTTTACATTACCCATTATTTTTTTTCAGGTTTAACAACAGTGTACTAGGCCAGTACCTGGGTTGGTTAAGCATTTGACCTTGACCTTCATTGTTAGCACCCGAGGTCAAAGTTAAGCTTGAAAAAAAATTCAAGAAGCAATATTGAGTAATATATCGTGTGAAAGAGCATGAAGAGAGCCTTTTATTTCTTCAGTAAGAAGCACAACGACATCACAGTGAAGCCACAACCAGGTGATGTCTTCATATTGTAATGAAAACATCAAAGTTTTAGTACAGCGCTTCCCCTTCAGGGGGATTTGCACTTCTAATTAGTATTTATTTTGATTTCATTTTGACTTTTTGGTTTCCAGATTGGGTTTTATGATTTTACCTTATTTTTTATTGTTTGAAAATGTTTCATTTTTGTTTAATTTTTATTAGTGTTAATTTCATCTTTATTACTTTGTTATTTATAGCAAATACCAGAGGCAAGATTTTGGAAAATCAACTTAGATATTACAATATGAAGAACATTTTTAAAAGCAGTCAACTCACAGGGTTGTAAACATCCAAACCTCAATAAAAACATCTATCGAATCCTCATCAGTCTGTTTGTGATACAAATTTTACCAAATTAACAAGTGAAGACATTTCCTCTGCACACCTGACATGTGTATATATGACCGATTCATACAAGGAGAAATAAATATATCTTTATTATAACCTCTGCACACTGCTTCACTTACCACTATTTTAATGGTTTTAGGTCATAATATATTTATTTTAGTTAGTTTTCCGAGTTTACAAAATCATTTCAGTTGGTTTTATATTTTTTTCACAGTTAAATAAAATTGGGTTTTTTTACATCTAATTTTAGTTTAGTTTTATATTACAATAACAATGTTGGGTAGCACAGAGACCTGAAGCCAGCCATAGAAGCACAGAACTCTGTGTGGCGTCCGTGGGAAAGTCTTTAATCTGTGGCCACCGTCTCTGCCTGTAATCTGGCAGATCATCTTGTGTACTCAAGATTAATGCTGATTGAAGGCAGGTTGCCTAAATATGTCGCGTGACACTCATCACTAATTACTTTGAGTTCAATTAAGAGTTTGTTTCCCCTCTTAGATCACCTGAAGCGCGTCTGCGATGTGTGTGAGCATGCTCGCTGGTGTTTGACGTGTGTGTGTTGTTTTAACAGGGCAGCTGCTGCTAAAGGCAAGGGAGGGCATCCAGTATGCCAGGGGAGAAGATCGGAGCATTGAAACTCTGAAGAGAAAGTTCGATGACTACTGTTCGGTGCACGAGGTCCCCTACGAACAGAACCCCTTCTTCACCTGTGTGCAGAGAGCAGGTTTGTTTCCAGAGGAGTCGTCAGTAAAGCTGAACAGTTAACGCCGTCTGTTAACGAGATCTGGGCATAATCTCACACAATTTTCAGATGTTTTATAGTTGAGATGAACAGTTTAATGGAGCAAATACTGATCTGAATAATTAATATTGAAAATAAGCTTGAGTTGCAGCTGCAACAGTGGAGAAATTTCACGATGAAGGATGAAGAATAATAAGAACATAGACAACAACGTCTGGGCTTTGATGGTGCTCTTTAAAGTAGGAGCATATGATGGTGCAGATTGAAGGATTGTGTTAATGTAGATAAACAGACTGTAATAAAGAAGTTACTGTCAGAGATTAGCGGTGGGTGCTGAGTTGATGAGTTCAGTTGGGGAGAGAGGTTTAGTCGCGTCCATCGACTCAGCTTTTCAGAATGAGAGATTTACTGGAAGGTTTTAGTGAGTTTTACCCCAAAGAAAATTGGTTCAAATTGAAATATTTATTCTCCACTTGTGGTGTCAGAGATGAGACGGCAGAACTTGGACCCCCTGGAAGACCCAGACTACACCCTGTTTGTGCGCGTGCAGGACCTGGAAGGAGCTTCGCAGAATGCTCTAAGTGGAAACAGCAGAGTCCAGATTGCTGTGCAGCAAAACCTGTGGAAGAATCCCGGACCCATACGCATTAAAGAAAACTTAGAGGAAACATACCCACTAACCATTGCTAAGGTGTGCTGGGATTCATATATTCATACTCCTAACTGCACCTCCTCTTTATCCATCAACTGACCGTCCTACTCTGGGCTCTGCCTGTCTCTCTCTCTACATCCAGGTCCAGTCTAATGACCCTGATGCCAGATACGTACTGGTCCAAAAGGAGCGAGAGCTGAAATTCCCCTTTGAGATCACACAAAATGGAGAAATAATGGTGACAGAGAAGCTGGACAGAGAAATCAAGGAGAGGGTAGATAACACATTTGTTCAATAAGTTATATAAAAATAAAGACTCACTTCGGGGAGTTTTTCTTGAGCTTCTGTTGGTTCTGTTTCCAGTTCATCCTGGTGGTGCTCGCAAAGGATGAAAATGACAACGAAGTGGATCCACCGATGGAGATTTACGTGTTGGTGGAGGATGTGAATGACAACGCACCTGTGTGCGATGAGGTGACTGTGTTTGAGTTCCAGGAGAATGAGCCTGTAGGTAAGGATGACGCCTTCGAGGTGCGCAGCATCCATATAGGTGGTGGCTTCTTCAGCCACAGGCAGCCTGTTGAATTCAAGAATATACTTTTTTTTTTTTTTAAGTTTCATGATAGACGTGAGGGATTCTCACTGTGTCTTCTTATTCCAGGTGGCCTCGTAGGAGAGCTGCTGGCTCATGATAGGGACAAAGAGGGGACACTGAACTCTATTTTGACTTACACCATCTTGTCCCAAAATCCACCCACCGCCTCCGAAACCTTCTCCATCGATGATGCTTCTGGAACAATTCGTACACTGCGCTTGCTGCGGCGAAGGGAACATGCGGTCTACAACCTCAATGTCCAAGTCAGTGACGCAGGTAACATACTGTATGAAAGCACACCTGTAGGCTGAGTTTAGTTAATGTTTTTAACTTCGGGATGAAGTACTTATGGCTTTTCACAAACAGTCTTCAGCACGAATTGTAAGGTCGTCGTCAAGGTCATTGATGTCAACGACGAGCTGCCCAAGTTTGAGGAGAATGATGTAAGTATATGAATCACTCGAATGCTGGCTCTTGTTCCTCACGCTGATTGGCTGATATTCTTACTGTGCCCGTTTCTGTGTCCGTATGCAGTACGGCAATGAGACTCTGGCAGAGGACACTCCTCTGGGACACACACTTCTGACCATTAAAGCGACAGATAATGACGACCCAGACACCGGCAGCTCGGAGATCCAGTTCATCATCTCTGAAGGAAACACCGACGACGTCTTTGCCGTGGAAACTGACGGCAAAGGTGTTGGTTATCTGGTTCTGGCTAAGGTGGTGATCTCCATTCTCTCTGTTTGATATCTTGCAAACTTTGATCTTTAAGTAGCTGCTCCAGCATTTCTGGTCCCTTTTAAATAGTTCAGATTATAAAATTCTCGGGATGGAGTTTTTTGTTTTCTTTGTGTATATTTGTATCTTTTTTTATATTTTTCCTTATACTTGTTGAAAATGAAAGAGCTGAAGCTAGTAGTCATCATGCATGTAACAGCAAGTTTGGTCATATATGATTTTATGGTCATAGTAAATGATCCTTGTTTACCCCTAAACCTGCATGTCCATATAACTCTACGTCATTTGGATTTTAGTGCTTTTCAACACTCTGTTGTAAACTTTCATCATCATCTCTGCCTCTCTTTTCTTTTGTGGTTCCTCTAAAACCTTTTTTTCTCTTCCTTCCTAACAGCCTCTGGACTTTGAGACCTCTCCCAGTTACAGGCTCCAGATTGATGCTCGTAACCCAGAGCCACTGATGGAAAGTCTCGAGTATGGCAGCGAGTCCACCGCCTTTTTCTCTGTGTCGGTCATCGATGTAGACGAGGCTCCAAAGTTCAGCATGGACATCCTGGATGTGACCATATATGAAAACATCACCAAAGGATCCGTGCTGCTCACTGTGCAGGCAAAGGACCCAGAGGGCAAAGAGATCGGGTAAACATGCCAACAACTGCTCAGTGTCTGGGTCCTAAGTACTTAAAAAGTTGTAGCTGTCAAAAGATTTAGTGAAAGCTGCTACATAATACAGGAAATATACATGGTGAACAGGAAGATACAGCCAAGGGTAATGCCACTCTACCTAATGCCAGGGGTTAAGGTATGTGTATCATTTTAAGTCAAAACTTGTATTGCAATTTTTTGGCCTTTAAGGTGGAGTAAATCTATCCCAAATACACTGTATTCCTAAAGGTATTCACTCATCAGCCGTCATACTCAAATGAACTTGAGTGACATCCCATTCTTAATTGATAGGGTTTAATATGATGTCAGCCCACCCTTTGCAGCTGTAACAGCTTTAGCTTGTCTGGGAAACAAGTGTTTACAGGGAATTTGTGAGGTCAGACACTGATTTTGGATAAGAAGGCCTGCCTCACAGTTTCCACTGTAATTCACCCCAAAGGTGTTCTTGGGATCAGGTTGAAGTCCGGACTGTGCAGGCCAGTCAAGTTCTTCCACACCAGCCTCACTCATCCACATCTTTATGGACCTTGCTTTGTGTACTGGTGTGCAACCATTTTGGAACAGGACGGGGCCATCCCCAAACTGTTCCCATAAAGTTGGGAGCATGAAATTGTTCAAAATGTGTTGGTATGCTGAAGCATTAAGAGTTCTTTCATTAGAACTAAAAGCTCAACTCCTGCAAAACGGCCCACACATTGGCCCAATGCAGTCAGATAAGTACTATTCTCTTGGCAACGGCCAAACCCAGAATCGTCCATTGGCTTGCCAGACAGAGAAGCGTGATTCGTCACTCCAGCATCTGATGTTTTGCATTGCAATTTGTGGCTTGGATGCAGCTGCTCAGTCATGGAAATCCATTCAATGCAGCTCTCTTTGCACAGTTCTTGAGATAATCTGAAGGCCACATTAAGTTTGGAGGTCTGTAGCAACTGATGCTGCAGAAAGTTGGTGAACATTGTGCACTATGCACCTCAGCATCGTCTGTCCTGGCTCTGTAATTGCATTGCTCTTATTCCCAACTTTTATTTAATACCACTAACAGCTGACTGTGGAATATTTGGTAGTGAGGAAATTTGGTAGTGGGATCTTATCAGGGTACCATGCTGGAATTCACTGAACTCCTAAGAGCGAGCCACTCTTTCACAAATGTTTGTAGAAGCAGTTTGCATGCAGTCAGTGCTTGATTTTATACACCTGTGGCCACGGAAGTGATCGGAACACATGAATTCAATTATTTGGATGGATGAGTGAATACCTTTGGCAATATAGTGTATATTTTAGTTTTATGAAACTTTGCAGAACGGAAGCAGCTGAGAGAATTCCTGACTTTACTTTAATAAACTTCATCTACAAAGCGTGTTCTAAAAAACAAAGATTCACTTCTTTCACACAGTGCATTGCTTTTCAAAACTGATTTTCCTTAACTGATCCTAATCTTTCTCTTAGCTGATGCACGAAGTGGCTGGATACACCACACGCACCGCATTGATGGCTTTGGCATTGTTGAGCACTGACTGCTAGTTTGAATTTTCCTCTTCTCTGACTACCACATGTACAGAAAACAGACCATTGATTCGTTTTGACTACCGATGTTTCCCCTGGCCACCAGCTCAGTGTGCGCTTCATCATTGACTGTGCCAGACCGATGATTGATGATTGTGTTTGTGTTTGTGTGCAGATATAAGCTGGATGGCGACACTCATGGCTGGCTGGAGTTGGATGCTGCCACAGGAGAGATCAGGACCAAAGAAACACTGGACAGAGAGAAGGTGGACTCGTTCAAAGTCACTGTCACTGCCTTCGAGAAGGGTGAGAGAGGACACTGCTCTACAGTTTTTCCTTTATAGGCCACACAGTGTGACACATATCGGCTAAAATACTTTGAAACACAATAAGAAACTTCTGCATACAAACACTTTCAATATCTTTCAGAAGCTTAAATGCTCCTGTAGCTCTTCATGTGTTTAAGGCTTTTGACCATTAAATACTGAGCGCTATACAACAAACTAGTCGTGGGTGAGACCACATTTTTCATGCTCTCTGATATTCCCTCTGAAGCCAACCCGGAGAAGTCCACTGAGCGTGACCTGCATGTAAGGCTGTTGGATGTGAACGACAACGTCCCCAAACTGGTTGAGAGCCAGGCCTTCATCTGCGTGAAGAATCCCAAACCTGTTCTCATAAAGGCCGAAGACTCAGACAGCGACCCTTTCTCCCAGCCGTTCACTTTCAGCTTTGGCACCAAAACCGGGAAATCTCCCAACTGGGAGCTGCACCAAGTTGACGGTACGCTAACATCTGTAATGTAACACGAAAAACATCAAACTAAGATGTAAAGACGCATGTTTCTGTGTTCAGCTTAGAACATTATATGTGTTTTTTCTTTGTGCGTCACGCAGATACAACAGCTGAACTGAAACTGAAGAAACCACCATCTCAAGATAAAACCTTCTCACTTCCCATTACCGTTAAAGACAAAGCAGGTGTAGGAGTCCCACAGGCATTTGAGGGTGAGTCACATTTGTAAGCCTTACTTCTGGCAATATTCTACAGTCATGGCAAGAAAGGCATCCCTTCTAAGGTTTTACACATCAGGGCATAATAAAAAAAAAAGTAGTTCTTATAAGGTCTTAAAAAATCAGGAAAATCCAACATCACATGACATCTTCATTATTTATTCAACAACATCTATGCCAAAATGCAGAAACAGTGTGTTAAAAACTAAGTTCACCCTTTGATTTAACACCCTGTAAAACAATTTTTAGCACCAATAACTTCAAGTAGTATTCCTCTGTGTGACTTCATCAGTCTCTCATGTCGTTGTGGAGGAATTTCATCCACTCTTCTTTAAAAAAGTTGCTTCAGTTTAAATGGCCTGCATTTGTATAGCGCTTTACTAGTCCCTAAGGACCCCAAAGCGCTTTACACATTCAGTCATCCACCCATTAACACACTGGTGATGGCAAGCCACAACTACCCTGGGGTGCACTGACAGAGGCGAGGCTGCCGGACACTGGCGCCACCGGGCCCTCTGACCACCACCAGTGGGCAGCGGGTGTAGTGTCTTGCCCAAGGACACAACGACTGAGACTGTCGGAGCCGGGGCTCGAACCGGCAACCTTCCGATTACGAGACGAACTGCCAACTCTTGAGCCACGATTGCCTGTTAGTTTCTTGAGGTTTGCAGGAATATGTTCAAGCACAGCTCTCTTAACCCTGTAAACCCTGAACTATGAAATAAATTGGTTGTGGTTTGTTCAGATACAGCTGACTTTGCAAACCTGAGCTGTGCTGCCATGGTCTTTGTAGAAAGAAGAGGCTTTCTCTTGAAAGCCCTTCCAAACAAGCCATACTTCTTTTACTAATTGTGCTGTCATGAACTTGAACATTTAACATGCTAACTGCGGCCTGTAGAGTAATTTTTATTATTTCCTAATTTCTAAAATCTTAATTTAGAGTTTAAGCTGGGTGTTCTTTCTTTTTTTTTACCATAACTGATTGCCCGGTTTAGTGCCGTTTTTAGTGCTGTGTCCAGTAAATCACCCAGTTCATCATAGGCTGCTGCTAGAAAGCTTAAAGTTAGGAACAAAATAAGGAAAAGCTGAACTTGTATTCATCATGTGGTCAGAGAGATGATTCAGATGAATAACAGCACGTCTCCTTACTGCTACATTACATTAAAATATCACATCAAAAGTTGATGATATTTTAGTGTAATCAGCTGGCCATTCATACTTTACGTTTTGTCTCCTTCACAGTGAAAGTATGTAACTGCACAGAGCTGGGCTACTGCTACATCGCACCAGAAGGATTGGCGCTCGGATATGGAACGGGACCCACCATTGGGATCCTGGCTGGCATTCTGGGATTCTGCGGTAATTCTAACAAACCCCAAAATAAATCTGTTATCTGATGAAACCAAGTGTCACACAAACCGTTAGACTGTATAACAGTGTCAGTGTGAAGTTTTGTGTTCCAGTGACTGACTTCTGTTTTATGTCTCCTCCTTTCGCAGTTATTGTGTTCGTTGTAGTGATCAAACGCATCAACAAAAAGAGCCAAAGAAAAGCCCAGGCCGAGGAGGAGGAGAGGAATGCCATGATGTAGACATGACGCAGATGGTTTCCGAGTCTCTTATTTATATGTGCCAGTAACACAAATCAGAAATTAGCCTCCAGGGGATCAACAGTGTGTACAATGTTTGAGATAGGAGGAAAATTCTCCACCCAGAGCCTTAAACCAGTCTTCCTGCTCGGTCCTTATCTTAATTATAACTTAGATTCTTAAAACCAGACTAGACTACACACGCAACTTGGGATTATTTAGATTTAAATTCTCACCTGTCTATTAAATAAGATAAGACAGGTACACTGACCCATAAAATATCTGTGGTAAAAAACTCCAGGCCTGAAACTCAAATGAGTCCTCGCACATCTACTTTAGCTTATTTTATTATATTTACAACATGAACATTATTAACAAATGCTGTGCATACCTTAATTAATCTGTTAGGTGGTCCCATGCTAATCACTCATTTGTTGAATAAATATATTATGATTTCACTGCCAGACTCTGGCCGGTTCATTAGCAATTTCATCATCTCCCACCATTTAATTATATATATATATTTTTGGGCCCAGACACTTTGTGTGTTACTCTCTTACCTACCTTGACTGTAACAGCTAACTGTTAAACGTTGTGTAACACCAAACTCAAACAGATCACTTGTGTCACGAACAACTTTGGTTTTTTTTGGTTTTTTTGTAAAGTTCGTTTACTGCTCTGTTTCTCAATAAACGACAAAAACTGGGGACCACTTTGGTTTTCACGCCACCTTTTTCTTTTTTCCTACACATCACAGCAGACATGTGGTGCAGCAGGTGATGGGTGATGTAAGGTACAGTATGTGTGCTATACAGTATCTGTCCTGTGGACGCCTGTGGTGGGGATTGCTCTGCTTGTACTGTTGCGTCCCCCCTCCTCCTTCCTGCTCATCTGCCGCTCATCTGCCAAGGCCACGATGCTGCTGCAGAGAGCAATGCTCTGACTCATCTCTTTGTCAGTGGGAGACGGGACGCAGATTGCTGACGGTCCTGAAAGGGGCTTGGCATGATTTCTTTTTTAGCTTTTATGCAACACAAAGAGGTCCAAACGAACAAGCACAATACTTACATGTGAGAGCTGAAGGTGGGGATCACATGTGCTGCCATGAATATGTATCTCTCCGATCCATGTGCCATGTTTTTGTGTGTGTGTGTGTGTGAGTCATCGAACAGCCTGTTGCAGCTCCCAAAATCCAAACGGGGGAGTGGGCTGAGCTTCATCTTTCATGCTGATGATGATGAACTTAGCGTGGACCCTTTTCAGTGTTTATGTCTGCACTCTCTCCTTGCCGGTATCCCAGCAACACTTTCCACAACATACACACACATGGCTCACACACAAACACACACACTCATACAGAGCTGGGGGGAGAAGTTCAAATGTTGAGGCACAGAGGAGACGAGGTGGAGGGGCAGACAGTTGGACCTAACGGTTTGAATGATGACCACCTCTGGATATCAAGCCTCACCATCAGCACACACCTACACACACACATGTTGAAGTCCCTACTCTACAAGAGGGGCCTTTCTCCCTAATATAGAAGAACTATACTGATGTGTCCCACTTAAATCATCTTATTTGTACTGCACATTTATTCCATAAGCCTAAATCAAACATAAAATCAACTTTAATATGATGCCAGCTGTCTAATAAATCAACTATATGTGTATGAAAACATTCAAAGTACCGCAAAATATGAATATCTGCTGGCAAAGAAGTTAATAAAAATGTATGTATGGGTATTCCATACATACATATGTAAGTGCAAGTTTCTCTTTTATTTCTTTACAAGCCCCAAACAGAAGTTCAGCTGCTTCCTGCTTCAAAATTTCATTCATTTCTAATCTAGCTCCATGACAACAAACGCATAAAGATTATAAGTGAAGCTGTTGCTGCTCTTAGTGCTGGATAGGATTGATTTAATTGCTTGCCTCTGTTGTAATACTGCACTCTGGTGAGTCAGTTTTATTATGAAGGGTGATTTGCGTTATAATTTCCGTAAGACAAAGGCACTCACTCATCATTTACACACTAATCTGGAAATAACGTCCTTGGAGCAGTGGAAGCGACGTGTGTGACTGACCAAAATACAACGCGGAGGTGTTTATTTCCAGTAAAGTGGCTAATGTCACCTAAGCACAGGAGTTCTTCCAGACACCCAGTGAGTGTGAACGCAACAATGAAATAAAATGCTTATACAGTAAGGCATTCATCTCTCATTGACTCTTTGTGACGTAGCGATTCAGTTGAAGCACCAGTTCACAACAACAGTCACCTCAAAGTCCTTTATATTGAAAGGTAAAGACAGAAAGCCCAACAATCAGATGACTCCCTATGAGTAAGCACTTGGTGACAGTGGGAAGGAAAAACTCCCTTTGAACAGGAAGAAACCTCCGGCAGAACCAGGCTGAGGGAGGGGCCATCTGGTGTGACCTCCTGGGGGTGAGAGCAACAGCTGCTCCTGGACAGTCTTACATCAGGGTTTGATGACACAAGCCACACTGCAATGTCCGCGACCCAGTCACACAGCGTTGTACCCTGGGGGCGGGGCCATTATCATTCCGAGTTTCAACATTCTTTTTACTATCTTAAAAATGCTGAAATCTTTTTATGGTGCATCCAGTGTAGTAACCACTTTACAAGGCTGCTGTGTTAGCTTGTGATATTAAAGATGTGGATTTTTTTCATAAACTACAGCTTGACATGTTCAAAGATCTTTTAAAGAATTAACTAAAAGCAGGTAAAATGCAAATTTATACAAATAAAGATCAGTTTATAAAATCATTACTACAAACCTATTTTTTTTTTCTGTTGATCTTCTCCATGTGAAAGCAGTGGGAAAAAAAGAAAGATTAAAATAAATCAAAATTTTAATCAAAATCTAAAATAATCACGTTTGCATTTGAATGCTGGATGTAAATCTTTCTTGCTCACTGGTCACTTCATTAGGTACAGCTTGGTTATACCAGCTTGGAGCTTCTTTTGCCTTCCGAGCAGCTTTAATTATTCGTGGCACTCAGAAATACTGAACTGAAATACTCAGACCAGCCTGTCGGGAACCAACAACCATGCTAGGTTCATAAAAAGTTTAAATCATTCAGTTGCTCCGTTTCAACTACAGCAGAGCACCTTGATCGTGTCTACATGCCTAAATGCAATGAAGTTGCTGATACATGATCAGCTGATTAAATATTTCCACTAACGAACAGTTGAACAGGTGTATCTACTGAAGCTGGCACGAGTGTATCTGTTAACTTATAGGACACAGCTGTAACACAAATCTCCGCTTGACGACAGCATATCGACAGGTTTGTGTTGTAGTTTAACCTCCTCTTTTTGACACTTGGCCTGTTTGGTGCTGCAGCATCACCTAGTGGCAGCAAACAGTAAAGCTCCAACTGTCCCATGAACACTGCGCCACATGTAACATTTAACCCACCTTGTGTGGTGCGTATAGTGACGACACACCTGAGGCACACTGACCTTCCAGCCTTCCTGGCTGAAGCACTGTTCTGGTGGCCTTCTTTGTATAACCCAAAACAAACCAAACAGTACCAGGATTTGTGTATTTGGCGTTTTATTAAAGCATTCCATATACAAAACTCAACCCACATAAGTTAAAATGTATACATACAACAAATGATGTGTCACATACTGCAAAAGCTGAATAAATAATATTTACTATTCAAACAGCTTCTTTCAAATGTACATTCTGCTCATTCAACAACCACAACCCTGATTTCTAAGTAACAGGAGGGGTTGGTTTGCTGATTTGATTCTTATTAATCACATGAATGATAAACTTCCAATCTGTAACAACCTGTTACACTATAAATGACCTGTCATATATATAGTTTTTAACCCTTCAATATTTGGAAAAGAAACTCAAGGTCAACAAAAGAAAACGAACAAGGTCAGTGTGAGCATTAAGGTGGTCATTAACAGGAACTCTGACTTTGATCCACTATTATCAGGGTTATAAAGTAGCGTTACATATGGAGAATAACTCATTTTGTTAGCAGACGGGTAAATATCAGTGTACTCATACACGTGCAGCTCAGATCTTCAGCGAGGTGCTTTTGTCATTGCTCTGTGTGAAAGTACACTGGATTCAAAGTGAAAACGATCACTTATGTCAGCAGTTCCTGACCTCTCCAGCTTGTGACCTTTAGGATGAAGAAACGTCTCTTCTTCCCAAGTTACCCCTTTAATGCAAGCAGCGAGCACTCAAACCACAACTCCTCCCTCCCTAGTTTCTCTGTGTAACAGAATGACTTCTCTCTAACTTAATCTGTGAGCCCTCAACTTTATTTTGAGCCGTATGAGGCTTAAGAGTCGGCTTGTAGCCCACATTCTAGAGTATTTACCTCCACATTGGATGTGGACATCAATGTGAACACCTTAACACTCTGAGATCAGTGGAGTAGATCTCACTGTAAATGCAAAACAAAGCATCTGTGTTTAGATTCACTAAGAACATCTCATACAATGTCACAGGGTAAAAACAAATCAATGAAATACCCCAGGTCGCAACAACAGTCCCTCAGAAACAAACTACAAACAGAATATGACTGTATCCTGCTTGTAGCCGAAAACGAGAGCATGCTGCAGTTGGGGCAAAGCCTATTTAAAATCCATAATAGAACAACAGGTGGAGTCAGCCCTGTCGCTAAAAGCCTCTTTGCTTTTTAAGCCACCCCCGCGTCCTTCACCCTCTTTGGAAGTTTCTAGATTTTCAGTTTTTTAACAGCGTCTTATCACAAAGAGAAGTGTACATGAAAATGGCAACAAGCGGCAGCATAAATAACACGTTATAAGAAACTTCATCCAGTTTTTAACCGACATCTTCATAAGAAACCGCAGCACTGCATACAAACATATACACTCTTTATATAGTGTTAAAACAATGATATTTAACGGTGGACAGATACTGAATATGGCCGGTTTGTCCTCAGTGTGCTTAGATACAGATCTGCTGTGTGTGTGTGTGTGTGTGTGGTCAGTGTTACATGGCTAATGAGCAGCTCACGACTGGCCTTCTTGTCTCTGTGCTCCAATCACGTGAGGGTTAAACTGTGTGATGATGATGGTGATGTCATCGCGGTACATGCGAGCCAGCTCCTCGGGCAGCGACAGCATCTTTGACAGCCTCTCGTGGTCCACTGTGCCAAACTCGTTGTTTCCCACCGCGTGGCGCATCAAGTGGGTGGCGGCGTTCTGATCTTCGAATGCTGAGGACGCACGAGCCTTTCGCTCCTCGAGCAGCCCCTGCATTTGTCCCAAGGTCACCCTGTATCCTCCGACTTTGAGCGGCTGATGCTGATGGACCCCAGTCAAATACTCCCCGACGATACGAATCACTTCCTGCCTGTGGAGGGTCTCCCAAAGGCCATCAGAGCCAATCACCTGCCGAGAGAAGAGTCATATAATTGTATATATATAATCTACCGAAAGAAATCATTAAAAGACCAAAATCACAATGAGATTCATGCCCATGATGAATGTATTTAAACTTAAAACCACAACTGTAAGTCAGAAAACATTCAAGTGTAGTCACTGAAGCCGGCATGGGAGCTGTAGCTAACATTATTTATTCATTTGGGGAAATACTGGCACTGGGAATAAGTCATCTAAACCTAATTATTTCTTCATAAATACAGCCTTTGTTTGAAAAGGTCACACAGCATGCATTAGCTAGATAATTCCTCAAAAGAAGAGCTTTCTTAGAAACCCTGATATTTTCTTTTTAATTAAATAAATAGCACAGCCCACTCTCCTTTTACATGCAATGAAAAAAAAGGTACATCTGGAGGATGGATGCCTACTTAGAGGAGAACAATGGTACAAACATCAGGATTCAGAGCACATTATTCAGTTCTCAGTTAATTAGATGTGACTCATAAAATCTTCTGACATTATTCAGCGTATTGACATAAGAAAATTAGACCTCAGATCCATAATGTGTTTAATTTTATAAATAGAATAAATGTCCAGGTTTCAGCTCTTTGGATCAGTTCCTACGTCTCTGATGTATTCGAGGGTTTAAATACGTCTAATGCTGGGCCCTTTAACCGGTGAAGAATGAGAGCTTTATTAAGAATGGGGATGATGTTCCATAGATCATCGTGACTGTAGACATACAAGTTTTCAAAATGTCAAAGGGCAGTATATTTTTGGGACAGGCGTGACAAACGATAAGACTGCCAGGAAATAAATGTCTTGATGTAAAACCCATTGTATGCAGTTTGTATGACGCAGCAGCGGGGGTTAGGTTAACTAACAGTCCGGGAACCTGTCCAGGGTGTACCCTGCATCTGTGACAGCCGGGAAAGAGAATGGATGGATGAGTGACAACACCGACGCTGCATCTTACCAGGAAGCGATCCTGTGGCCTCAGTTTGTGATACGTGATCTCGGGCTCAGCGGTCAAGTAAGGAGGGGTGTGATAGTTAGGGGGGATAAACTTGGTGTGCTCGTTTTCGTGAAGCTGATCAGGTCCAGACTCCAAGACGCGCTTCTGCAGCTCAATGCTCCACTTGAACTTCACATCCCCGAACGCACGGAAAGGCATGAGCAGGCCGAGCAGCCGCTCCTGACAAAGGAGAAGAATATGGTGGTGAGGTTTTAATAAAGGCTGTAAAAACAACCACAGTGAGTAGATTAACGAGTGCAGTACCTGACGGATGACCGTTTTTCTCTCAGATGGAGGGTGTTCGCTCCGTATCCGAGCCACCTCGCTCTCATTCTGGGCGTTGTGGTCATTGGAGAGCGTGTGAGCGCTGAATGAACCATCCTCCTCTTGGACACCCAAAACTGCCCGAGCGTCTCCTGCATTGGCTATAAAGCTTCAGAAACAAAGAGAAACCGTTACAAAAAAATCTATTTCATCCCTTTAGTGTTGCTATAATGCATTATAACTATGTATTTATTGTTCATACAGGTCTGGTCCATCAATGTGAGCCACACAGGCTGTTGCTCCAGAAAAGGCCACTCTCAGAACCCAGTAGTGCAAAAAAGCATTTGGGTCTCCAACCTGCAGAGCAAAATAAAGCAGGAAAGCATGGTGGTTATTACACAGGCGGGCACTGACACACGAGCTCCCCTTTGAGCCATAGTCAAAGGGGAGTCATAGCCAAAGTTTAAATTTGGACGCTCACATTTTTTGGCATTGCTGCTGTGGAGAAATGTTATTCAATATACGGCTTAATGTGTCAGACTGAACTCTAGTCTTGGCACAATTTGATTCAGGCTTACATGTCTATGATATTCTGAATTTGTGCTTGGCCATCTAACTCTTACCAATATCAGCTTACAGTGCATGCGGGCACACTATGAGGAGGACTGCCCTGGGCTACAACTGCAGCCAAGATCAAACTGGCAGAATAACAACTGCAAGTTTCATAATGAACCTGCAATAATGTCAGACACGGAAAGTAAATCAGGGAGATGATAAAAGGCCAGAAAATACTCTAATGATCAAAATGAATCAATGACACTCCCACTCTCCACTGACTGCGAGTTGATTTAGAGCTCCCAGGTTTGCCTCCTTAAAGTAAAACTGAGAAAACTTGGAACATAAACTAGTCACACTAAACTGTATTAGCATGTTCACAAGGCACACCTTAAATTTTTTACAGTTCATACCTGAGCTTCCAGTGAAATATCATTGTCGAGCCTCTTGAAGGCATTCAGCAACGCCTCGCGGGTGTCCGGAACGTCACCTGGGCTGAAAACAGGGAGAACAATTGAGTGAATCGGATAAAGCAGAAGGCACAGGTCGAGAACAGAGACCAAAAACAGCACTACTGGCAAAACAACACACAGGCCTGTGTTGGTGTGGGTGTGCTGCTACCAGGTAAAGATGAAAATAAAATAAGAAAGAAGGAAATGTTTGCCAAGGCCAAACACTGGGGAGAAAAATTACACTTCTCTGAATCAGAACAGATGACGGTCTACTAATGCTTTTGACATACTGGATAGGCTAAAAGACAAAGAATGCTTTTATAAACATCATGCATTAACTGGACATTTTATTAGGTACACCTTGAAGACAACAGAAGATGCAGGCCACTATGACTCCTCGGGTAGGCTGCAAAATTTAAATGATGTTCATGCTAAGGGGGCCAAACTGTGCCAAGAACATTTCCCCTACACTATTACACCATCAACAGCCTAAACTGCTGATAAACAGCAGGATGGATCTGTGCTTTTATGCTGTTTACACCAAATTCAGACCCTGTCATCCAAAATGTCACAGCAGAAATTGAGACTCGTCAGACAAGGAAAGCTTCTTTTGTTCAGTTTTGGTGAACCCATGCAAACTGAATCCTCAGTTTTCTGTTACTATCTGACACCACTGGGCGGTCGTCTTGACCATGTCTACATGCCTAAATGCACTTAGCTGCTGCTGTGTGATGATCTGATTAGATGTACCCAGTGGAAACCCATGCAATGAACACACATTTGTGAGGCAAACGCTGAGCTCAGTCCAGCAGAGGCTGCTTGAGAAAGTTTGAGAAACAAATTGCTCTCATTTGAATACAAAACGCCCGGGGTGGGGTGGGGGGGTTCTTTGTTTGTTTGTTTGTTTTTTGACACAGTGGCCTTTAGACGTAGCAGCGTGTATTCTGCTGACTTTCACATTCCTCACCTGGTTAGATCGATTAATTCCTGCCAGTAGGTTCGAAGGCTGTTGAAGTAGAGCCTCTGAGCCTCCCTACTGAAGTAGTCGTTGGGGTGTTTGTGCCACTGCAGGATGGGACTGAGAGCCCTGCCGGCCTCCACCGCTGCCTCAAGCTCACACAGAGTGTCGTGGGGCAGCAGTGACACTGCTATGTAGTAAAACAACCTCTCACTCAGCCCCTGCAGAGAAGAGTTTGTTGCACAGGAAACAGTACAATTGCATAAAGACGCACAGTGGCAAACATAACACAGAAAGGTGCATCGTGCCCCAACAGCTGTGCAACCTTTCAAATATTTGCACATAATGAAATATTTACACACAGTTTGCAGATTGCACCAAAAAAAAAAAAAAATTCTTTTAATTCCTCAATCATCAATCAATCACAATCGTTTTGATTTGCAAGCTACGTCTTTAGAGCAAAGAAAGCTAATCAGTTAAAATGCTATGCAGGATAACTGTGTCAGAGCTAGTGACAATAAATGTCACTGAGGAAAAATAAACCACAAATTATCGACAATTATGAGGTTTTTTTACTCAATCTGAAATGTCTGAGCAATATTACAATGAGATTCATGCCCATGATGATTTCAATATGAAATTCAATACGAGCTAAATAATCAACTTTCTGGATAAAGTTAGATGAAAAAAAAAAATGAGGGTCTGCCAAGAAAAACAAGAAAGAAAAAGTAGTAAGGTTTGAGTTTGAGTCCAAGCTACGCTGCTGGAGAAAAGTAAGATACCCAGTTAAAATGACACACAGGCTAAGTGTCTCAGTTTACCTGTGCACAGGCGCAGCCAGCGTGGCCGTCGAACACACCGAGCAGCATCCCTCGCGTCTGCAGGCACGTGGCTGCGCTACGGCGATCTTCGATGGGAGCGTTGGCTGGCAGCTGATTACTTTCGAAACCCATCACCGAAGACACATTTTTCCCATCAAACTCTGGCACCTGGGATCACAGCATGAATAATAAACTACAGCAAGGCTACTATGGATGGCAAGATGCATTTTATCTACAACCCAACAAACCTTAAAGCTGTACTCGTTGGCTTTGAGAATGGAGTTGACCTGTGGAGGGGTGAGGATGTAGCTGTGGAGAACTGAGGATGTTTGGTAACTTCTTGATGGCTGGCGTCGTTGCCACATGTGGGACGACTGTCTTGAGGCAGGTAGGTGAGCTACAGGCCCAAACTGGGACTGGTGTTGTTGGCATGGTAACAGACTGGAGGCCAAGACCTTGGAGCGAGGCAAAGCCCTGAGCAGCTGAGATGTCACAGGCATGGCTGACGGTGCCCTGCAGGCAGGCGCGCACACATACACACACTCTGCAGCGCTGATGTAACCACACCTATCGAAGAGGTACAGAGGTCAGAGAGCAGCAGATGGAGGTCCCTTTTTTTTTTTAAGCTGCATTCATCAGAAGAGGGGCAGAGTGTTCCTGGCATAGACCATTAAGCAAACAATGTGCAAACAAACTGGGATGATGTGACGAGGTTTTGGAGCTGCTCGTAAGCTTTATGACAGAATAACGTAAAAATAGTTTTTCCACAGTAACTGCCGTCATGATACTTGAAAGTTAATGTTCAGACAAATCCTTTAAACCTGACTCCTGCAGTGACCATTCACATATTTTGCCTGTGGGCAATTCAGATTAAATCAGTTCGCTGGTTAGAAGTTGGGCTGTTGATTAACTGCTTGCTGTACTGGAAACTTTATTGAGCCCAACATTACTGTCAAACAGAATAGATCAAAGTAAGGGATCCATGTAAAGATGAGTGGCAGTGATGGAATAGCAATATATGGTTAATATTTAGTAGAAATACATGAATTTCAATACTTCTGTGCTCAGGAATACTTGTGTTGAGGAGGGGATCTTTAAATAGTTGAGATCTCTGTATCGCCCTTTCTTTAGCACTTAAACACACAGCATGCTGACCAACTACATACTGGATGAAGAAGTCCTTCATTGTTTGAAACAATAAAAGGAAAACAGACAAACAGAAGGTCCTTGCTGCATAATGTGTCACAGTAGTGCAATACCACAAAATCTCAACTTGAAGCAAATACATTTATGAGGCTGGTCACTTTATTAGGTACAACTATTCAATCAGACGATCACATGGCAGCAACTCACTACTCACGACCTTCAAACTTCTTATATGACCTTCTGAAGTTTGAACCAAGCATCAGAATGGGGAAGAAAGGTGATTTCAGTGACTTTATATGTGGCATGGTTGTTGGGGTCAAAGGGATGGTTTTGAGTATTTCAGAAACTACAGATCTACTGGGATTCTACCAAACAGGCATATCTAGGGCTTACAGCCAAAGGTCTGAAAAAAGTAGGTGAAAAAGTGAGTGGGTGAAAAGGCATCAATGCCAGAGGTCAGAAGAGAATCACCAGACTGCTTTGATCTGATCGGAAGGCAACAGTAACTCAAATAATCACTAAGGTATGCAGAAGAGCATCTCTGAATGCACGAAATATATCAAACCTTGAAGCAGATGGGCTACAGCAACAGAAGACCACACCAGGTGTCCCTCTGGTAAGCAAGTAACAGGAAACTGAAAAATTCACACGGACTCATGCTGGCTTGTATTAATGAATGCTCCTTGTGGTGTGGGGGATGTTTTCTTTGCACACTTTGGACCCTTCAGTACCACATGAACATTGATAAAACGCAGCAACCTATTTGAGTATTGTTGCTGATCATATGCGTCCCTTTATGACCACAGTGTACCATCTTCTGATGGCTGCCTCCAGCAGGATAAGACACCACGTTCATTGCACTCAAATAGCCTTCACAGTCACCAGATCTCAATAAAATTGAGCAATTTTTGATGTGGTGAAACCAGAGATTCACATCATGGATGTGCAGGTGACCAATCTGCAGTAATAGTCTGATGCCATTGTGTCAATATGGACCAAAATCTCGGACAAATGTTTCAGGCACCTTGTTGAATCTGTGCCACAAAGAGTTAAGACCGTTCTGAAGGCAAAAAGGAGGTCCAACCCAGCACTAGCAATGTGTACCTAATAAAGTGGCTCTGGTGAGTGCATACTCTCAACAAAATTGCTCTTTTGCATGAACACTGTGTTGAATATTCAGAGAAATGTCAACCCTCAACGATATTTTTACAGTCATTATGTCCCATAATCTCAGATAGGGGCAGTCTAGAGCCTCGAAATAATAGCAGTGTCTTAGTTTCGTTTACATAGTTTGACGAGGTTTAACCATTTCTGTCCTGAAATATTGACAAAAACCTGGATTAGAGATAGCACCACTGGAGACGACATCTGGCGTGAGTTGTACTCTGCACTCTTCTCTATAGGTCAGCAGCTCTGCACACTGACTGTTAAAAATAGCTCTGGCAGTAACTCGCCCCTGACATTTAGTTCTTGAATAATGCTCTGACTGGTCAGGATGACCCAGTGAAATGGATCCTCATTGCAACTGTTCATACAATCTGCCCTCATTTCACAATTTAAGACGAGTCACGAGAACAGGGTGAAAAGAGAAACCAACAGATATGAAACTTACTCAGCTGATTCTGAAAATAGTAAGATATCTTTATGTATTTCAAATGGTCAGAAGCTACATATCCAGATATGCAAGTAAGGCAGTGTGCATACACTTACAGCAGTCAAACCTTAATAGAAATAAACGAGCAGATGTGTACTTTGAGCGTTTTCTTTCCACTAGTCTAAAAAAAGAAAAGAAAGGAAAAAAGACCTGCATTACGGAAGTAAAATAGCGACAGAACTTTAAAAATAAAATTACCAGCTCCTAAAAAGACGTTTTCGCTCTATGTTTCGCCTGTTATATCTACAGACCCTGAAAATGTGGAAAAACTCTTAAAGTGTGCGGACAGTGATGGAGCAACAAAGGTGATGGATGCTCGGGTAAAAACGTAATCCTTACAGTGACAGCGTCTTGCAGGCTGACCCCATATGGAGAAAGCCCAAACTGTGTGTGAGGCACACAGACCACTGAGGGCCCGTCCCAGCTCGGATCTCTGCAACAAAGTTGCCATGTTTGTTGTCATCACTAGCCTTTCCTTGCTAGTTGCAAAGCAGGTCTATAAACCAACCAGCCAGTATCGGAGGAGCCGGACTAAAAACATGGAAGCGCAGTCTCAGAACCACAACATGACAATAAAATAGGAACAGGAAAGCTGTTAAACAACTCAAATAAGGTTAATTAAATGGGTACAGTAGCCAAATTCATGCTAACGGCTGCTAGTGGTGTCCAGGTTACACCCACCAAACTGGATACTGTTTGCTTACATAAGACGCGACTACACCCGGGAAAAATCCTCCGGACTTCACCGCATCTTAACCTGCGAGAGTGAAAAATTGCAAACGAGGTGCAAAGTTATGGCTTACCTCAACCAGCGGATGTAAAGAAGTTATGTGAGCTCATGGCTTAACGCCGACCCCTCTGTGTATCATTCGGGAGCGCCGCCCGGTGGAGTGAACCCTGATTGGCTAAGGGCTGGCAGACGTGATGACGTCGAAGCACAGCCACATGCACAAAGTCGATGTGCTTTTTAAAGCCCCGCTTCTAGATAGGATCAGATCTGCTGTGTGACCCAAGAAAGGCTATCCGCTTTTTAGTTTTTAGTATATGTATTTTTATAATCTGTACATTTATAATTTTTATTTTGTTTCTGAATTTACAATTTGTCATCTGAAGGATAAAATAGTCTTAAAATAAACCAGAAAAAAAAAAATTTGTTAAGTACATCTGTTCCTCTTATTCTTCTAAATATCCACTCAGGCAATCAAGTGGCAGCAACTCAAAGCATTTAGGCATGTAGACATGATCAAAACGAACTGCAGAAGTTCAAATGGAGTATCAGAGTGGGGATGAACAGTGATTTAAGTGACTTTGAAAGTAGAATGGCTGTTGGTGCCACACTTCTTCAGGTTTCACAGCGAGTGGTCCAAAAAACAGAAAACATCCAGTTCACTAGGTGAAAATGCTTTGTTGATGTCACAGGAGACTGGACAGTCCGGTTTGAGCTGATAGGAAGCCTTATGTTATGACCAAGGTATGCAGATAAGGATCTTTGAATCCACGGTATGTTGAACCTTGAAGCAGATGGGCTACCTTGGTTGGGCTATGGATGGATTTAAATTTGATGTCAGCAAGATGCTTTTAAAAAAAATAGGATGTGGTCTATTTAGCACCGCACTGCACTGCTTCTTCTTTTAAGAACACTTTGTGTATTAATGAGCCCAGTTTCTGTAGTATTGAAAGAAAATTATTAATATTTTTTCTTGAGTTCAGTAGCTTGGAGGTGTTCTAATGTCTTCGCAAGTCTGGAATCCAGGCAGGCCAGTTTAGTCAGTTAACCTATGGAACCACAATATCGTGAATCATGCAGTGCAGTTAAGCATTACCTTGCCGAAATATGTCCCAAATTTTTTTCAATGCACCAAACCTCTTTGTAGGAGTTACACCATTCATCATTGATGGTGTCTTCACAGATGTAACCACACCATGTGTACTAATGCAATACCATACCATGGTAGGATGAACAGTGCACTGGTAGCGAGCCGGATTTGGAATACGCAACAGCAAAAAGCAACAAGAATGTTCCCCACTATGCCTGAGGTAACAAAGCCAGAGGTATTTCAGTAAAGCATCTGCATTAAAAGGCACACAGTCAAGAAAGAAAACCAAGACAGAGAGAAATAAAAATAAAAGATAATAACATTTTCATGCTGTCCAGTGTTTTTCTGCTACTCAATTAAAATTCTGTTTGGATTTACATATCTATACATACAGTATGAACAAAATAAAACGAACCCCCCCCACAAACATATATTTCTTATGGAATAAAATAAGCAGACTGATTTTTTAAATCTATGAGCATGTTTGATTCATCTAAAATCCAATGGTGACATGTAATAGTGTTGCTTACTGTCAACAAATTTCCACCAACACACCCAGACATGTTAAATATATTGTGTTATAAATAATATTGGGTTCAAAAGAATATGAGCATGCACATCATCCTTTGTTTATATAGCTACTGGATATGTACTATTCTTTACCTAAAAAATAAAATAAAATAAAAACAATGTCAGAACAAGACGATTTTCATGTCATAAAAAACATTTAATCAATACAAAAACATCAAAAATATGTCAAAAAATTTGAATATTTACATCAAAATCTGCAGTGAAAACCACTTATTACAGAACCACTTATTAAAAGAAGTCCAAAAAAGGACAGAATCTGTAAACAGTAAACATCTGTGAAAGAAATGCAGCTACTTAACAAAGATGATATCAACTATTTAGCGACAAATTTTAAATTAGGAACCTCTCGTCCACCAGAGTCTTGTTGGCGAGGTTCTTCCTTCCCAAACTGTTACGCAAAAAGCGAAATATCTGTAAAGAACGAGATGGTTGATTACTGTGAGTACTTTTTAGGCGGTGCTGAGAACATGCAGTACAGACAACAAATACTGACCACTTGCTGCACGTATGTAAGCACAGCTGCAAGCACGAAACTCTGGGATCCAAGGTCGACGACACAGAAGAACAAGGTGTCAAAGATCAGCAGTGTGGCCTCGTTTCCATAATACAGCACGTTACTGAAGGTGTGCGCCTCATCTGCCACGAGAAGTGCAAACAGACATCATGTACACACACGTAGGCGGAGACAAACAAACTGAAATGTACTCTGGCCCAGACCATCACCATTGTAAAAGATGCTCTTCTCAGTGGGTTCAAGGAACTCCATCCCTATGACATTCTCAAACATCAGCTTGTCCTTCACTATGTAGTCCATGTCAGAGTGGGCCTTTTTAAATGATACGACATAAGACAGAAATAAGCAAACTGTTCTAACAGAATCAGGTCAGATCAAACTCTGCTGTTTTTAGTTTGCTGAGTGAGTTTATTCTTGAGTGTTTGTACTAACATGGTCAATAACAGATCCCAGGAAGTGGTTCATGGCCTGGTAAGCTTTGAAGTGTGGCTCGAGCGAGCTGAGCGCGGATGCGTCTGTTAGCCGTGATGGCTGGTTCCTCTGGAGGACAGGACACAATCAACTCCGTTAAAGGCACTTATAAATAAAAGTTACCAAACTGATAAAAGCTCTGAAAAAAACCCCCAAGAAAACCACTGCTTTGACTTCAAATCCAAAATGTTTATGAGTTGTACTGCAAAGACATCAACTGAAGCTAAAATTAGTCCGTGTGATAGTTTAATGCAACACCACAGACAGTATAAAACACGGGCGTAGCTAACCGTGATGTCGCCCACTTGTTTGGGGAGTCCTGTTGCCATCTTGGTGTTTTGAAATCAGATGTGGCGAGTGAGGGGTGGATCTGACTATTAAATCGGATGCTCATTGGTTAACGACTTGTCATTTCCAGCTCACTGTCAATGCTAAAACACTCTTCTTCTTAGGAGCTTGGAAAGAAAAGCGCCTGGACTTCTTTAAGTTGCTTGAAGGCGTTTCACCTCTCATCTGAGAAGCTTCTTTAGTTCTAGGGTCGAATGGTGGAGAGTCCCAGATTTAAGCCAAGGTATGAAAACGGGTGTAGGTCACAATCAGCCAAGGTTTTGGGTGAGCTCATTGCAAAAACTCCTCCCACCCTATCATGTGATTTCCTGAGGTCAAACGGCCCAGGATGTGAGTGGGCCTTAAGGCGTCTGGGAAGGGATCTCAGAACTGGATTATAGATGGCAGACAGTTGGTGTCGTAAACCACCACCTCTGTTCAAAGATGGTCGTTCACAGTGGACATAAGATGGCTTCTTTCACTCCTCTTTCAAACCATCTGTCTTCTCTGTGCAAAATGCGAACATTGGCATCCTCGAAAGAGTGACCTTTGTCCTTTAGATGCAGATGGACCACCGAGTCTTGTCCCGTGGAGGTGGCTCTTCTACGTTAGAAAAGCCACTGTTTTCACACCTTGGCTCATGTGATTAGGTAGAGGATCATTAGGGGGTCCATTGCCCCTCTTGGGGGGAAACTCCCACAGGGCTTAAATCTGGGACTCTCCACCATTTGACCCTAGAACTGAAGAAGCTTCTCGGATGAGAGGTGAAACGTCTTCAAGCAACTTAAAGAACTCCAGACGCTTTTCTTTTCAAGCTCCTTAGACCACAATGTCCTGGATGACTGAGAGCCTTCACAGACATAAAACACCCTTCCTGAAACTTAGAATGACTCAAAGATACAAAACACACTGAATGTTTTAGTCAGTATGACCTGAAGTCAGTGACTGAGACCTTAAAAGTGAACAGGAAAGTGTTTAGGGAAGTTTGGACGGAGGGTCTATTTCCCATAAACTTTTTACAACCACATCTCTCACCCCCTGGTGGCCTTAAAAAAGAATGCAAGCTTAAAGTTGGCTTCAGTTTTCAACCCCGGGAACCACATTTTATACGATTTGTGTAAAACCAATTTCTACCAGAACACTGTGCAGTGATATGCAAAGAAAAGAAGCCAAATAAAAGTAAATCTATGGCTGTCTGTCAAGTTCAATTCAGACAACTGCTTTAAACACATTTTCTTCTCTCTTATTAGAGGGCTGGGCAGCTGTACTGATCAGTCTGCAGACAAACAGTACCATTAAACAGACCATTCATAGCTGAGGTGCAGACATGACCGTGGTCAGGACTTACCCTGCTGATTGATTCCTGTATCCTTTTATACTGCAACCCCAGACGGCCGGTAAGAGACACCTGAAAGGTCTGGACTTCCGTGTTGGGGAGTAAACCCCTCTGAGCACACAGTGACTCCTTAAAAAAATAAAAATAAATAAATAAATAAAATCACATAAGTCAGCTGAAGACACTAGTGAGAAGTAGACTAAAAGCCTGTTGGTGTACATACGGCTTCTCTCCTCAAATTGTTGTTCATTTCCTCCATGTTTGTATCTGCATGTCCATGAACTGAACGGCCATGAATGTAGTAGCCAAAGCAGCGATATGATAAGATAAACACAGAAATCTGCACAGAAAAAAAAGAAAAAAAAATGTTTATCCAAGCCATAAAGACAGGAAAAATGGTTTCATGTAATGCACGCTACTTACATTACTGACTGAGCAGAGATCTACAAACTGACGGATTTTGTCCTCCACAAAGTGTGCATAAAACACAGTGAAGAAAATCACCTGTAGGGTTTAAAGGACATCTTTTACAAGGGGTTCACAGGGGTACATTTCACTCATATCTTATGAAAGAACGAGGTGAAAATGGATTGTGAAGGAAAGAAAAGTTAAGTGAGCAAATGGAGGCTGTGCACCTGCAGAAGTCCAATGCACAGCCACAGTGTGGCTGCCACACCATAGCGCAGCGTCAGGCTGTATGAGGGGGTGTATTCTTCGGGAGATCGCTGTAAATTTGACCAGGGGTCCCTCAAGGCCAGGTTAGAGAAGCCCAGCACCTAGATAAGGCAGGATGGCATGTCAGCAACAAGAATTTGAAATGTAGCAAAAGCTGCAAAATGAACTAAGGGTCCATAATTGTGGGAGATGTACCTCAAGGAAGAAAAGCACAGCCATGATCTGAAAAGTCGGACTGATCTTGCGGATGGTCTGAATCTCGTTCCATTCATTGGCCACAAAGTAAGTCCTCCAGATGCTGACCGGCGAGGTGTCATGTTTCGACTCGCCACTCACTGAAACAGTAGTCAATGTGGAGAATTATTTTAAGCAACTAGTCATTTACCACTTATGAAGCTAAAAGTAAGCATGTTGATACCTGGCACAGATCTGTTAGTTTTAGTTCGTGGCCTCTCCCAGTCGATGAGAAATATATCAACCGTCACCTGCAGGGCCAGCTTATGGAGAAACTGGACAGCCTGGACACAATCACACCAAATATCACATTTTCAGTATTCCAGGTTGAAGCCTACCATCTAGCTTTCAGCAAGGATACTGCTCATTGTTATATCTGCTCAGCTGGTATCTAACCTTTAGAGCAAAGGCGCAGCCGATGTATGTCACAAACTGCTCCTCCTGAGCCGGCAGTGGTAACAGGACTGACACAAACTGTTGGGCCTAAGCAGACACAGACCCAAATAAGTACCAGAAAGCAGCCGGCAATCACTACATCTAAATATTAACAGTGCTGATAAGGAAAGGTAGAGGAGGAAAAAGACTCGCCTTTAATGTCTAAAGAGTGGAGAGAAGAAAAGAAAAGCTGTTAAAAGCCATGCAAAAAGACTGAAGTGGAAAAAAACTAGAGAAAGGAGACATTGACATTCATATTAAAGAGCTCACAAGAATATAAAATAATCCTATAAAAGAAAGACTTGCTGTTTAAGGGAATGAGACATACCTTGTAAAAGATAAGCCAGTAGAGTCCAGTTCCCACAGTGACAGCAAAGAAAACATTGGCCAGGTCACCAGCATAAAACAACAGAAACTTCACCATTGTCTGAAGCAAGACAGGAGAAACCAACATTACTTCATGTGGTTACAGCAACAGATAGTTCTGAAGTAGATTAAACGATAAAGGCACAGTACCTCCAGATCAATGAGGGAAGATGCAATCCTCCTCTTCCAGCTGATGGTCTTCAGCAGGGAGTAGAGCACGGCCACCCCACCCAACACACCCAGAGCAATCTAAGCACAAAAAAAAATCAGAGTTGATCCTGCATCGCTTTGTGCTGTAACAGCAGCCGCGTACAAGAGCTCCTCCCCTGTGTTTCATCAACATTTCTTTCAAACTTTTACTCACATCTGTCTTTAAGCGAGCCTCACTCTGATCCATCTCATACTCTACAGCAAAGGTTGTCTAGAAGAACACAAATTAATTCAGTGCAAACACTCAAAAACTTGCTTTGAGATAAACAAATCAACTAATTTAGTCAAACTTAACAACTGAGATCAAGGAATTAGGTGTAATCGTCAAAATTAAGCTTTAAACTGAAGCATAATTATGTCGGAGGTCCTCAACAATCTGTGAGTGTGCGATACACTCACAGCCACAGTTTGAGTGTTGAGATCCGTGATGAGAACATCTGTGTAGGTCACAGTCATTAGAGGGGGGAACACCTTCCCTTCCTGGGTTCGTGGAACCAACTGAAACCTACCAAACACGTTTCATCAACACCAGCAAAACCATCAGTAAGAACTTATAAAGAACATGAGTTTCCTTATTTCCACAGCGGAAGCCCACCTTATTTTAACACTGCTGGCTACACGGATGACTTTAGGCTGAGAACTTGTGCTCTTTTCTCTTCCGCTCAGGGTGTCGACGAGAAACATTCGTCGAGACAAGTACCAGTTGCTCATGCTCTCTGTATAAAAACAAAATTTTTCTAAGGAATGCAAGCAAAAACACACTTATAGCTATGAAAAAGAATTTACCCCCCTCCTTCTTATTTTTTGTTGCATATTTGTTACACTTATGTGTTTCAGGTCATCCAACAAATTTTAATCAGAAGAAGATAACCTGAGTAAACACAAAATAATTCTGACACAGTGCCAAGTAAGGTTGGATAGCTTTTTTTCCCCTTTAATAAACCATCATTTAAAAACTTCATTTTGTATTTACTCTGTCTACCTTTGTCTGATTAAATTTTGCTTGATGATCGGAAACATGTAAGTGTTTGTAAGGGGGCAAATGCTTTTTCACAACAATCTATATAAATCCAACCTTGGTTGATGAATCGTCCATTGTATTGCTGGTTCTGGATCAGTGTGGGCAGGGGTAGAAGTTTTGTGTTTGCTCCTCCACCGAGGTCCAGGAAGACGTCATAGAACAACGGTTCGGGGTGGGTGGCAAACAGCTGTGCTACTGAGAGAACACACTGCGCACACACAGACAGCTTATATTACCACTCAGCATTTTAGAGAGTATGTATTATTTCTCTGAGTCAAGTGAAATAAAAGAAACTCACACTTTCTTTGTAAGCTGTCCCAAAGCTGAAGGCTGCTGCCTGTTTGGTTTTTGGCTGTGGACAAAGCTAAAAGAGCGAGGAGGGGAAGAAGACAACATGCTTAACATGGAAAAACTCCAACTCTTTGAGTTAAGTGGGAATCACAGAAAAAGTTAACAAAACTATCGGAATACTTCATGTAAAGGATAACATCATGACACAGTGATTCTGTTACACTCAATACATCGCAAGACAACAATCTGCAATACAATTAGACGTCTTTACAGATAAACAAAAACCAACATTAAAAGGGAAAAAGGGAAATATTCACTGTTTCGTTTTCTTATTAATAATAAACTCACAAAATGTCCCAATTTACAATTACAATTTACATTCACTGGACACTTTAAACAGTCTTAATTCTTCATGGCACAGGTTCGACAAGGTGCTGGAATCATCCCGCAGAGATTTTGATCCATATTGACATGACAGCATCGCACAGTTGCTGCAAATGTATCGGCTGATAATACATGATGTGAATCTCTGGTTCCACCACATCCCAAAAGCGCTCTACTGGATTGAGATCTGGTGACTGTGGAGGCCATTTGAGTACAGTGAGTTCACTGTACTCAAATGGCCTCCACATAACACCATAACTGGTTGTTATGTTGAATAAACCAGTTTGGCTTTGTAATATGGCATGTTAGCCTACTGGAAGCAGCCATCAGAAGATGGGTACATTGTGGTCAACAACCATGCTGCTTTCAAAGTCATTTCACCTTTCTTTCTCATTGTAATGCTCTGTTTATTTTCCAGCAGGTTGTCTTGACCATGTCAACCTGCCAAAATGCACTATGCTGCTGCCATGTGATTGACTTATTGTACATAAAAAAGTGGCCAGTAAATATTAATTAATCTTTGCTTTACATTTTACACCCATTCAAATAATATGGGCTAACTTAAAAAGTCACTACAAGTTTTTGGTGCAAAGACATTTGGACACTTTGAGGATTTGCCTCTTTAACAGCCTCTGCAGGTAGGTCTAATTTTCTAAGGGGCTGTGCTGTAGAGTAAGTATTCAATGGGTTTCACCTGCAGATTTTGTCCTCCTACTTGCTCCCATCTGAGGAACTCTCCTCTGACATCGTAGACAGCAGCAAGCAGTCTAAAGTCTGTGTTCTGACAAAAACACACACAACAAAAAAGTCAATTAAAAGAAAATTTAGCTTTTTAATTTTACATCTCAATTTAAGGTGCCAAGAAATGTTTATGTAATGCTATCATTTTCTCTCACAGTTCTTTTTATTACTATTCTGTTTTAATTTGAAGAGGCTTAAAGTCAGTCACTCACCTTGTTTTTACCTCTGAAGCTAAACCCAATTGGAACAGGATCATTCTGCAGCACGGGACTGGCATGTCCTGGTTCATCCCCGTAATAAAGCCACGGCAGATTAGCTCTCCTGAAGAGTTGTGAGCATTCACTCAGGGTAAACTACAACAGGATTCATTCATGTTTACGGAAAGGTCACATAATTTATACATGATTACCAGTAAGGAATGCCTTGGGTTGAGCTCAGAGCACCCATGAATCTGGATATGGTGTTGAAGAGTCCACAGGCATCTGTAGATGCACTGCTGAAAGAGTGCATGTTCATCACACACATGTTTCCAAGAGCCTGACACGCTGTCAGGTTGGAGAAGCCCTGTAGGAACACGACTTGTTTACACAGCACTAATAAATACATCAGAATAATACCGGCACACAGCACTCATAACTCAGCACATTACACATATTTTAAAAGCCACCTCAGGGGTTGGCTTTAAAAAAATGACATGTGACAAGTGACATAGTAGGGACATTGTTTATCACAATATTGGAATGTGACTTGAACTTGCTTTCAATGATTTTTCAATAAAGGATTACTTATAAAATACATAAGATCTTGGAATTACACGGCAAGCTGAGGAAGAGGAGGAGAGGTTTTCCAGGAACCAGGCTGACTGGACACTGAACTTCTGCAAGGGGAAAAACAGATCAGAGTTAAAAGAAAGAAAGAAAGAAAGAAAGAAAGAAAGAAAGAAAGAAAGAAAGAAAGAAAACATCAGAAAATTTACCAAGAAATCAGAGAGAAGGAGACTCACCAACTGAGAATAAGTGACAGTGGGATTGACATTGGTGGAGAAGGTATCAGGAGGGAAACATAAACCTCCTCCCTGGGGAGAGAGAAAAAAAAGATAAATCACAAAATAACCACAGATGAAATCCCAGAGCCTCTTAATTTAATGATGTGGAATATTTAAGATGGCAAAAGGGTCAAGATTTTTCTGGACTCACCGGGACGTTAGGAGATTTACATGCACAAGAGGTGTTAACGTAGGCAGCCAGACATCTCTCACACCTAAAAGGCAATTTTAGGTATCACTCCATTTCTCACATACCATACAAACAAGATCTGCAGTCAAGGCAGACTTTACTACAACTCAGACAGAACTAGCAGGAGTAAAAAAAATGTCTGTGCATACAAAAAGAACGCTACGTCTAGATAAACATTTTAAAATCACTAATGCTGCCTTTCTATATGCCGTATATGCCATCCAGTAATGCATATACTCTTATATATTGTACATATATTTATTACTTTCAGATTTAGCCATTCTTATATTTTTGCTTGTTTTACGTTATTGTATTTTTGCACAACTCTGTTGCTTGAGAAGCTCGCACACAAGAATTTCACTCGCATGTACTGTACCAGTGTACCTGCACATGTGACGTGACAATAAAAGTGATTTGATTTGATTTGATTTGATTTCTATGCAACAGTGGAACAGCGAAATCATCCATTTCATTCAAAGTACAGTGTGTGATGTAAATCTCTTCAAATAAACAGATTTTATTCAGACAAAATATGTACCTGTCTCCATTCCTGTTGGGTACTGACAAAGCAGGACTGTCTTCATCGCACGTTTCACACCTGGCCTCTTCCAAGAGGGTTCCATTGAGACCTCTTTCCACTGAAAAACAAAAACAGGCCACACTCAACCTTTCATCCAGCAAATACACAATTATTAAGCTTTTCCATTCAATTTATCAACTGCTTATTAGTTTGAGAGGGAGATTTACTCTGCACAGGTTGCTAACACAGGGTCACAGACAACCATGCACATTCACATTTCATGTCTTCAGGCTGTGCGATGAAGCTGGAGAGAGCTCGCACAAGCACAGTAAGAAAACACAAACTCCACACAGAAAGGTCCCCAGCTGGATGGCAGATTCAAACACAGTACCTTTTTCTATGACAGTACCAACCACTGTACCACTGTGTACTGCATTCCTATTAACAGTGACTCACCCAGGACATCACCAGGGGGGCACTGGCACTTTCCGTCATTATTGAGGCTGCCTGGACAGCGAATACAACCAAACCCATCTTTTGTGACGCCCTGTAAACAAAAACAGAGAACACTGTAAGAGCTCACATAACCTAAGGAAAAAAAAGGAAAAAAAGTGAAAGACTACACGTACTGGTTTGTCTGGGAGACATTTCTCACAAGAAATGGACGCTTTATCAGTGGTGACAGTTTTGTATCCACTCTGGCAGACACAGCTCAGTCCTGAAAACAGTAAGAAACGCAATTTAAACTTTGAGGGAACACTGGAAATGTTGCATAGCTTTCAGCTCAGAGATATTAATGCAATGACAACCCCCCCAAAATGTTTTAAACAATGTTTTAACAGTGTTTTCATGTGGTGTTTGTGCTGTGTTTTGTATTCTCTTTTTTTGCTGTTTTACTGGTATACACTGAGAGCCACATTTAAGGCAAACTTCTACTGCTTTGAAACGGACAGCAAAGTTTTCTGATTCTGAAACCTCAGGCTCTCGTTCTTTACTAGTAGTAATAAAAATACTAGATGTAAATAGAGGGTGCAAAAAAAGAATAACCAGGGAAATGCTACATACAAAAAGTCATCATCACATTGCTCTTTAGTGGTGTTAGAGAGGCAAACTAAATGGTGGAGGACATACTCGTGTCTCCTCTTGTAGGTGAACTGTGTTCATGCAAAATGATCTGAATTTTATACGTTTTTTTTTTACAAGTAAAGGCCAAGCGAGGAAGTGTCCCTGTCACAATGTGTCACAAAACAATGGCAGGCACACATCCTCCTTGATTGGCAGGTTTAGTTGCATGTATCTCGTGTTCTTCAGTCTTTTGTGTGTGTGTTTTTGTTCTTTCTCAAGGAATTGTTTCTGCAGTTTCTGCAAACAGAATAAAGAGCAAATGCACAGGATACAGGATGTGATTTCACAAGCTTTGATCTGCACATCCTCTACTGAGTTTTCTTTTTTTTTAATGAAAAAAAAGGGGGACAACATTTATCTTCCCCTCTAAGTTTAATGCTGTCTGTAGGTCAAATGACAACGAAATGAGAATCCAACTTTTCACTGCCAGTGCTCCTAAGTAGCCCTGTATCCTTCTAAACCCACACTGATCCATGCATAGCTCTTCAATCAGCAGCCAACAAGTGCCAAAAGACATTTGGAGCATAAAAACCACCCCTGGCTAAATAAATGAAAACAATTCAGAGCAGCAGACTGTCATATTTTGTCATAACCCTAACTAAGCCTAACTACAAGTACTTACTACTGAGTGTCAAACTGATAATCTACATCAGAAATTATTATTGAGGAGAAATATGCAAATTCTTATTTCAATTTGTTGTGCTGTTTGTTGGCTTTGAAAGTGATGGCATAACTGCACTGATGAGCCGTTAAGGAGGGGCAAACACACTCGGATGTGAAAAGATTAACCCTAATCACACTGTCACTCACTGTATGAATCAGAAGTCAGAACCAAGTCCTTGATGCTGGATTCCTTTAAAAGCATACAGTTTTCATAGTCTAGATAATCTGCTGTGGTCTAGTTCTCTATTAATTTAAGTACTGTGCAAAAGTCTTGAGGCACCCCCCATGTCTTTATATTTTGCTTCCAAGGAGCCAGATCTTCTTGTAATTATTTTTACAAGCTGCCTTGAACAATAGTTCTTCAGTTTTTCTCAGTGTAATCCTTATACCCGACAATTTTTAGATGATTCACATATGAATCATTCAATCATAAAAAAACCCCACCCCATCAAATGGTATTTCAGTCAGTGGTGTCAGAGATCTTGTGAAAA